>NC_140068.1:3988374-5341862 GCF_964194135.1 Talpa europaea | reverse complement strand
TGAAAGCTGATTTCCCACCACGAATCCCATGTACCAGCTACTCTTCAGGGCTGACTCCTGAACTTGAACCTGCACCAGCATCTCCTGGAGGACTTGCTACACCAAAGGCAACTCACAGCCTTTGAGTCAGAGGCTCTGGGTCGGGCTTAAGGATTTACATTTCTGACAAGGGGGGCAGGTAAAGCAGATGCTGGAGACCTGGGGACCACACCTGGACAATGGTGACTGCTTCAAGTTCAGTCCCTCCAGGTGTCCAGAAACTGCTGTCAGGACTCCAGGACTTTGCTCCTGCTGTTTTCTCTGCACAGGATGCCTTTATCCACACACCTCCTCTATGAACTTTCCCTGAACCCTCAAGTCCCAATGAATCTCTCATTGAGTTTCTGCGTCACTTTATATTTATTTGCTCACTTATCACCTTTTACTTTCCATTGTGCTTATTTATGTGCTAGTCAGATCCTTCCCAGGAGAAGGCAATTTTTGATGTCAGTACTCACATTGGATTTATCTTGCTATAGCCCCACAGTGTCTGGCACAGCCCTCTAGTTATACTAGGCAGGCAGTGGGTTTTTGTTAAATGAATGAAAAAATAAGGACATGCCCAGTGAATAATTAGCAGCAACAAGGCCACCAAAAAAAAAAAAAAATAGATATAAGAAAAGGGAGGGGATTAATGTAGTAGAGTAAAATGATGTGGGTGGGGAGGAAAATTCTTTCCGAAAGGGAATTTTGTTTTGCCAACTAAATGGAAAGCAAAAATAGACCAGATCTCCCCAGCTGTTCTGATTGCTGTTTTCTTGCAGCTGTGCTAGACATCTTTTTTTTTTTTTTTAGGCTAAAATTGCTAATAACCATGCCTGTAGGGTTCTTAGTGTTTAAGAAGAAGAGAGAGAAAGAAAAAGATTAATGACTTTAATTCCCAAACACTTAGGGAAGGAGAGTGGAGGGTGCGATGCTCTGGCGTAGTGACTGGAAATCTATGCAGGCTGCGCAGCCCATCTCAGCAAAGGTCCAGCAAAGACCCTTTTCCCCAAGGAAAATTATACAGGTGGCACGTTGGTGTAAAAAACAAGTGTCAAGGAAGCTAGAATTCGTTCTCGATGAAGGAAATCTCAAACTGTGTCTGTAAACTGACTACAATCTCTAATTCTTTGGTACCTTTGTGGTGCCACTTCTCTGGCAGGTGGATGGGTTGCTTTCTAACTTATGCTGTGGCCTTATTAGTACAGCCATTATTGAAACCCTGCGCTCTGCAATACTGTGTTGGTGCTGCCAAGCTTTGCCCTGTGGTCTGGCAAAGAGTTTTCCAGTGCATATCTGAAAGGACCCTGGAGCCCGGGGATGCAGTCCTATTGCCAACAGAAAGAGCTGAGCCAACCCCAAAGCACCTAATGGCCAGGGGTCCCTGTGGGAACCCGTGCCCCAAGCACCTTTGGATGATTTTTTTCCCTATGACAGTGGCTTGCTGTGGGCCAAGCCTCTGCCCTGTAATGTTCCTATTCCTATTCCATGTGCACCACCTCCATTTTTGTTGGCCCACTGTTTGGACTCTTAAGGCAAGAGTTTATTGTGTTATCCAGTCAGTTCTCTTCCCACTGGCACTATCAGAGCATTCTAATTGCTCAACACATGTTGCTTTTAACCGTGCACAGGAAATAGAGAAAACCTGGAGAGTTGGCCTGAAAAATTTATTAGGCCTTCACTAAATCTTCATCTTTTAAAATTGTTTCTCCAGGGCCTCCCCAGTGGCTCAGCGGTTGAACGCTGAGTTGCGAAGCTGCCCGCAGCCTCTGCGGTGCCGGTTTGATCCCCGGCTGCTCCCCAGCCACCGGAGGAGGGTCCCACATGGCGCGCAGACCTCTCCTGCCGCCCGCTGCTCCCCTCAGCAGTGTACTTCAGTCCTTCTGCCTGCTCTGCTCCCCGCTCTGGCTCTGGTGAATTCTCTCACCCTCCCGCGCTTCTGACTGTACCCAGTGCATGTATAAACAAAACGAACAACCAAACAAGCAAACAAATAAATAAATAAAACATGCCTCCATTTAAAAAAAAAAATAGAGCCTTTGCATTTGTATGCAAATTTACTTAATTTTTTTTCTACATATGTCCAGAAAAGAGGATGTCTAGATGTGCCTATATGTCTGCCTTTTCCTGGTTAGTGCCTTGAAGAGACTAAAGCGTGGGCATAACTGTCAAGGAAATCCAACCCCAATGCTGACAAGAAAATTGAATGTTTCAGGGCCTCCCTGGTGGCACAAGGGGTTAAGTCCCAGCACTATGAAGCTATCACCAGCCACTGCAACATGAGTTCGATCCCTAGCCAGGGAGCTGACCCACATGGTGTAGCAGATCTCTGCTGTCTCACCTGCTGCTCCCCTCAGTCAATTCGCCTGTTCTGCTCCCCACTCTCTCTAGTGAATCCTTTCACTGCCCCCTATACCTCTGGCCTATACCCCAGTTCTTGCATTCATAAATAAAAAATAAACCTTAAAAAAAATTAGATGCATCAAATACAAATCCCTCCTAACACCAGAGGAATGCATCTTCTTGATACTGAACCAGGAGCAAGTCAAAGGTTAGATACTTCCTGGACATCATCACCCACTGTTTCTGCAAGGACTTCTACTGCATGCTGAAATCGATTAGAGTGGACCTGAAGTGCAGTCTAAGTTAAGACACAGTAGAAGTAAAACGGAAAAAGAAAGATGATTTGCGTATGCCCCCAATTTTTCCTTTCCTTTGAAAAGTTATTAAATTTTAACATTTTGGAAAATAAAAGCCTTAACTGCACATATACTAGATGTGTTTGTTTGTTTTTTTTTTTTTTATTTAACAAGTACTGGCCCTCCTTCTGGAAACCATTCTATCACTCAAGCCTATGATTAATGAGTGACTGTCCTCTTGTGTCGTCTGGCTTCCTTCCACGGTTGATTGAGTGATTGATTGATTACCTTCTCTGCAATATTTGAACTGATTCAAGGGTGATCATCAATATGATAACCAGTCCCTGAGAGCTGAACTGAAGACTTGACTGAGAATAGGGAATATAGGGACTCCCACATTGGAGAAAGAATTTGAAAAGTGTGACTTGGGGGGACATGTTTTTTCCATGGAGACAAAGCTAATAGCACTGAATAGGAAGAAGGCCAACAGCAGAATCTCAAGATGGAAAGAGACTCTTGACGATGTTGAAACTCCCAGTCCTGTTGTTCCAATAGACCAGCTGGATTATTGCTGTTCTGTTGCTTCATTGCTCAACACAATTTATTTGGGAGCAAATAAACGGAAGTTTTGGCCTAAGTTAGTTAAGTTCAGTTCCTCCCCCTGCTCCACCCCAACAGAGAATCCTAACTGATTCAGCATTAAAAGATTATATTCTTACTTACATATTGCCTTACAATCCTGCTAACACGCATGCGTGATTTTTCGGTCATTGTAACTAGCAGAGTTTATAATTTTTATTTTGTTTTCTCTTATTTAGTAATATATTATTATTATAATATTTAACATTTATTATATTTGATATATTGATATCTAAAATTATAATTTGACAATAATTAACCAGTAAAAATATATTTAAGATGATGTATAATAAGACATGTGGCTACATAGCCTTCAGAACAATCATTTTCATGCTTGTATAATATTCCATCTCATGCTGTGACAGTTATCCTTTATTGAGTGCTCCATCTATTTTAGATATCTATTTGTATAGAAATATGTATATTATACATATATAATAATATATAGTGTACATATTCCTTATAAAAAACCACAGAGGAATGATTATCTCCAGTGTGGGGACTTGTCTAGAGAAGCCATTTCATGTGCACAAAATCACATAAAAAGGAATAAAGTCTTGGGCCTCCCTGGTGGCGTGAGGGATTAAGATGCAACCTATGAAGCTGTCCGCAGCCACTGTAGCACAAGTTCGATCCCCGGCCAGGGAGCAACCCACATGGCGCAGCAGACCACTCCTGACTCACCTGCTGTTCCCCTCAGCAGTGTATATCTATCAATCTGCCTGTTCTGTTCCCTGCTCTGTCTCTGGTGAATCCTCTCACCCCCCCCCCCCACACACCTCTGGCCTGTACCCCAGCTCTTGTATGCATATAAATAAATCTTTAAAAAAAAAGAAAAAGAGGAATAAAGTCTTGGTCGGTCCACTGTAAAGTCATCCCTTCCTTACTGTGGCTCCTTACTACCATGGAATATTAGTCTGCTTGGGCTGCCATAATAAAATACCAAAGACAAAAATATTTTCTCACAGTCTGGAGACCAGCACTGTGTCCAAGGTCAAGGTGTCAGCAGGTCTTCTGAGGTTCTGTGGGCTTGCAGAAAGCTGCCTCCTCCCTGGCCTTCACACAGCCTTTCCCCTGCTGCTACTTCGTCTCATCTCCGTGTGTCTAATATCTTTTTCTTATGAGATCATCAGTCAGTTTGAATTAGTGTCCACATTCAGGGCCTCATTTTAACTCCCTCTTTAAAGGCCCTGTCTCTAAATACAGTCACATTCTGAAGTACTGGGGTTAGGGCATCAACACATGATTTTTTTTAACACATGTATTTCGAGGGGGACACAATTCAGTTTATTACATGTGATTTACTATAGTAATTCTACCCTTGGCTGACATTTACATCACTTCCTGGATTGGGGATGCTTTGGATTGGGTTAAATGTGTGACATTTAACTCTAAGTCAGCTGACTTCAAGATTCATGTTTTTATCTGCAAAGAGCATTTAATTTAATATGCACACGGTACAGATTGTTGGACTCTTTCAGGCTAGCCTCTTGGCTCTAGCTCGTTTGCCTGAATCGATTTACTAAATATTTATTGAATGGCCAACGTGTATAAATATTAATATCTAATGTAAGTGTGAAGAAAACGGATATCCTTGGGAGTAGCCAGGTGAATGGCTGTGGCCCCATTGTCAAGTCTAGTAGAGAAGAAAAGACAAAAGGCTTCAATAGTGAATAAAAAAGGAATGCAAGTTGAAAGCAAGGAGGACTGGAAGATATGCACAGATAAGGTACAGCTATTCAGAGAGGCTTAAGACAACTTGCAGCTGGGAGGAGCAGGGCAGACTACCCAGTGGGGACAGCTGGGCTCTGAGCTGGGCTCTGAGCAGGGCTCTGAGTCACGGGCAGTGCCTGGTGACAAGGGCCGTGGAAGTCCAAGGGCTTCTTGGGAGCAGAGATCAGCAGGTGTACTGAGCTGGTGACAGCAGCCTCCAAAAGGAAGGGCTCAGGAGGGCCCAGACATCCCCAACCCGAAGGAGGGAAAGAGTTCAGTCCATGATTCATCAACCCGAAACGTGTTATTAAGCCAGAAGCTGGAGTTTATTTTCCTTGCAGATAATATCACCCTACGTACTTGCTTCCCATTCACTCTTCCATGCACTGCAATCTGCCTTCTAAAGTCAACAAAAACCTCCTAATTACCAAATGCAGTGGATCCTTGTCAGTTTGCAGCCACTTGCCTCTGCGTTTATAGTCTTCCCTCCTTGAATTTTCCCCTCCCCGGCCCTCTTGTACCTCTGGGCCGCCTCTGCTCTCCTCCCTGCTCCACATCCAGGCCCGCTTTTCCTACCTTCTGTCCCGCCATGTAAACACGGGTGTTTCCCAGCGTTCCCTTCCATTTTTCAGCCGTCTGCGGCCAGCGTCCCCCGTGCCTGTGTGTCCAGGGGACTGCTCTGCTCCATCGTCAGGCTACAGCAGGGCATCTGCTAAGTTTCGCAGACACGGGAATCAGACGGCTCCTCTTTATTTTCAATCTGCCCTCACTTCCTATGGGACTTCAACAGCCCTGTGACTTTTATTTTTTCTTTAAATCTATTTATTTATGCATACAAGAACTGGGGAACAGGCCCGAGGTGAGGGGGTGGAGGTGAGAGGAGAGGATTCACCTGAGAGAATGGGATGCAGAACAGGTGGATGTACTGAAATACACTGCTAGGAGGAGCAGCCGGGAGACAGGAGAAGTCTGCTGCGCCATGTGGGTCACCTCCCTGGCCGGGGATCGAACTCGTGCTGCGGTGGCTGCCAATAGCTTCACAGTGCTGCAACTTAACCCCTTGTGCCACTAGGGAGGCCCAGTCCTGTGACTTTAAATGTCCTTCATTTGCTAATGACTCCAAAGTGTGTCTCTGGCCTGGACTGTTCCAGACTCAGGCTTGTCTTCTCAGCACCTCCACCTGCGTGTTTACTGGCTGCCTCAGACAGCGCATGTCCACACGCCCTCCGTGTCCTCCTTAATTAAGCTCCTCCTGCAGTGTCCCCGTCTCATCAACGACAACTCCCATCTTTCCAACTGCTCAGATCTGAAAACTTCGAGTCGTGTGCCCGTCTGTTCGTCATGCGTGCAACCTGACAAAGTCCTGCTTGCTGCGGTCTCAGTAGCCAGGCTTCCCTTTCTGCCTGTGAAACCCATGCAGGTGTGGGGTGGGGTATGAGGGGGTGGGGGTGGGGTGGGAGGGAGGCTCTGTGACCCCAGCGCCCAGGCCTCAGTGCCCTCCTGTTGCCTCTCTGACCCCTGCTCTTCCTCAAGCAACCCTGCTGCTTCCACCTCTGGCCTTTGAACTTCCTTTCCCTGTGACTCCCCCAAGGGCTCACTTCCTCCAGGTTTTTAAGCAAAAGACTCCCAGGAGGGCCTTCCAGACCTCTCTAAGATTGTGTCATCTCCCAACATGCCCCATTTACTTCCATGCTTTCCTTTTTTTCTTAGTGCGCGTTAAACATGTGACCTACTTTACTTTTCACTTACCTGCTGTCTCCGCTCAAGACCCAAGAGAGCAGAGAATTTGCCTTTCTTTTCTTTTCTTTTCTTTTTTTTAATATTTAAAGAACAGGTTTTATAAAGGGACAGAAAAGTAAAGTACCCTTGCATAGACACCAGCGCGCAGGGAGAGCTGCCCCAGGAGGACAGGTTTGCTGAGAGAGGCATGCATGGCAGGCGGCCTTGAGGAGAGCGGCCTCCGCTGAGGGAGGTCAGTGAAGAAAAGCCCCTGCAAACGCAGGTCATGGGCGGGCAGGAGGCTGCTGCCCGGCAGAGGGAAAGAGTTGGTGAAAGGAAACACCTGCAGATGCACAGGTGGGCAGACGGACTGCTGCTGGCCTGCTTTCTACCATGCTATCTCCAGCGGCCCAAACAAGGCCCAGCACCTAGTAGGCGCTTACCAATATTTGCTGGATGCTGACCCACTTATCCAATAGTCATCTGTTACTTCAGTTATGTACCAAATCATGTGCCACTCTATTTTGGTTGAAGTGTCATTGGGATGCAACGTTATCATGATTTCAGGAGTGCAGCGTGAGTTGACATTTGCATACATTGTGAAGTGATCGCCACAAGAAGTCTCTCTCCCATTTTTCATAGCAATTTTTCAAATTTTCTATAATACAATCTTGTTACCAATGGATCTCATACTGTATACTCTATCCCTGTTCCTGATTTATTTTTATTTTATAACTGGAAATTTATCCCTCCTGCTCCCCTTTACTCATATTGCCACCCCCAATCTCCTACTCTTAGCTGGCTATTTTTCAATAGATACATGAAAATGATAAAAAGCTCAAATAGAGGCCTCCCTGGTGGCACGGTGGGTTGAGTGCAGCACTATGAAGCTGTCCGCAGCCTCTGCAGCGCTGGTTCGATTCCCGGCCGGCCAGGGAGATACCCACATGGTGCGGCAGACCTCTTCTGTCTCCCTGCTGCTCCCCTCAGCAGTGTTTTTGGTTGTCTGCTAATTCTGCTCCCCACTCTGTTTCTGGTGAGTCCTCTCACCCTCCCATGCCTCTGGCCTGTACCCCAGTCCTTGTATAAATTTAAAAAAAAAATCTTAAAAAAATTTATATTAAGGGCCTCCCCCGTGGTGCAGTTGTTGAGCGCTGGGTTGCAAAGCTGCCCGCGGCCTCTGCGGCGCCGGTTCGATCCCAGGCTGCTCCCCGGCCACCGGAGGAGGGTCCCACACGGCACGCAGGCCTCTCCTACCGCCCGCTGCTCCCCTCAGCAGTGTACTTCGGTCCTTCTGCCTGCTCTGCTCCCCACTCTGGCTCTGGTGAATTCTCTCACCCTCCTGCGCTTCTGACTGTACCTAGTGCTTGTATAAACAAAACAAACAAACAAATAAATAAATATATAAAACATGCATGCCTCTAAAAAAAATAAATTTATATTAAAAAAAAGTTCAAGTAAAATATGTCATTTGTTATGGGTTGTCTTGGTCAGTTGGAGCTTCTATTAGAAATTACCATAGACCGGGTAACTTATACAACAAATATTACTTCTCTGGAGGCTGTAAGTTCAAGGTCAAGGTGTCAGCAGGCCTTGTGCTTGGTGACAGTCCTTTTCTTTGCATAGCAAAAGCTATCTTCTTGTATCTTCAGAAGGCAGAGAGCTGAGAGAGGAGGCAAACTTGTAAGGGCTCTAGTCTCGTTCTCGAGGGCTCCACTCTCATGACCCCACCACCTCCTGAAGGCACCACCTCTTAAAAGCTTCACCGTGGGGGTTAGTATTCAACATCTGACTTTTGGAGGGACACAAATATTCAGTTTATAACATGGGTTGAGTAGGGACCTATTTGAGCTGGGGTACAGGCCAGCAGTGTGGGGGTGTGTGAGAGGATTCCCCAGAGACAGAGTGGGGAACGAAACAGGCAGATGGATGGAAGTACACTGGTGAGGGGAGCAGTGGGTGAGACAGGAGAGTTCTGTCCCGCCATATGAGTAGCTGCCTGGCCTGGATCAAACTCCTGCTGCAGTGGCTGGCGATAGCCTTGATAGTGCTGAGACTTAATCCCTGCACCACCAGGGAGGCCCTAAATATAATTAATTATGAAGAAAACATACAAGAGTGGGGTGTGGGATCTCCCTGTTGGCGCAAGGGGTTAAGACACAACCTATGAGGCTGTCCTTAGCCTCTGCAGCGTGAGTTCGATCCCCTACCTGGCCAGGGAGCTACCCACAGCACACAGCAAACCTCTCCCGACATGCCTGCTGCTCCCCTCAGCAGTGTACTTCGGTCAGTCTGCCTGTTCTGTTCCCCACTCTGTCTCTGGGGAATCCTCTCACCCCCCTACACTGCTGGCCTGTACCCCAGCTCTTTATGCATAAATAAATAAATCTTTTTTAAAAAAAGAAACAAGAGTGGAGTGGGCTCCTAATTTACTCTGAGTGGTGCTTTGTAAGCAGATGTCCGTGTGAAGACACAGACACAGACACAGAGGGACTGCCATACGGAGGTGGCCACAGAGATTGTAGTGATGTCGCCACAAGCTAATGAATGCCGGGGTTGCCGGGACCAACAGAAGCTAGAAGAGGCAGGGCAGATTCTTTCCTACTGACTTTGGAGACAACATCTGATTTCCGACTTCTAGCCTTCAGAACTTTAAGACAAAAACTTTCTGTTGTTTTTAATCCCCCAGTTTGTGGTACTTTGTTACAACAGCCTCAGGAAACTCATACATCATTTAAGATATGATAATTATACACAGATGATTAATTTTCTTATTTAGGCTTTGCAGAACCTGGAGTTTTCTATTGAGGTTGCAGGAAATTACCATAAAGTTCTCAACTTAAAACAACACATGCTGATCATCTCCCAGTCTGTAGGTCAGCAGACTGGCCTGGATCTCACCAAGACTAACTAAAATCAAGACATTAGCAGGACTGTCTTCTTGTCTGAGACGCTGTGGGAGGATGGTTGATGTAGTTCATCCTGACTGATGACTGAGTTCAGATCAACCTCTTGCTGTGGTGGGAATAAGGGCCCCACATTCTTACTGGTTCTCAGGTGAGAGCTTCTGCAGACCTCTACATTCCCTGGTTTATGACTATTTTTTTCCATCTTCAAAGTTGGCAATGGGGGTTTCAAATCCTTCTCTGGGCTCGTGCCTCTGAATACTCTTCATTGTCCCATCTCTGCCTGCAGTGGCAAGGGTTCCTAGCTTTTAAGGATTTATGTGATTAGATTGGGCTTACTAGTTTAATTCAGGATGATCTCCACTCTCAAGGTCTATAACCTAATCACATCTGCAACATGCTGTTTTTGCCATGTAGGTAAGATAAGCACACATTCCCAAGATTAGGACGCGGACAACTTTGAGGGAGAGGGTTGGTCAGTATTCTGCATACCCGAGGTGTGGACCTGGGACTGATGGGTCGTGGTGTTCTATGGTACAAAGGAAATGTGGACACCAGGGCTAACAAGAAGCAGGGTTAATGCACCAGTGCTGACTCAGCGGATTCATATCCCAAGGCTGAGCCCATCTGTAGAAAGTCAGGGGCTTATATACACCTTCAGTTTCTACAAGGTTCGGGGTGGGTTTGCATTGGCACCTGTACATGGTCAGATAGGACGAGGCTACACACCAAGGGGTGAGTCGTATAGTTGCATATCTAGTAAAGGGTCAGAAGTCATGGGACCCCCCAGTTCCATCCTGCCTCATGGGGGTACATGGTCTAAGATTCATATCAGGGACTACGTTGCATACCAGGAACTGATCAAAAGGTTGTTACTAAGCTCTCCAGGCTGCTTATCGCGGGTCACCATGCTTTAATAGGTGTGCATAAATTCAACTATAGTGGGCCCCCCTGGTGGTGCAGGGGTTAAAGTCTCAGTGCTATTAAGCTCTCACCAGCCACTGCAGCATGAGTTAGATCCCTGGCCATGGAGGTGACCCACATGGCGCAGCAGACCTCTCCTTACTCACCCACCGTCCCCCTCAGCAGTGTACTTCAGTAGATCCACCTGTCTCTGGTGAATCCTCTCAACCCCATCTCTGGCCTACACCCCATTCTTGTATGCGTAAATAATTTTTAAAAATCTTAAAAAAAATAAATTCAACTATAGTAGACACTGCCAAGAGCTTTTCAAAATGTTCCAATTTACACCCCCATGTACAGGGTATCAGAATCCAGTTGCCCCATATCCTTGCTAGTTCTCAATATGGGTAGCTTTTGTCTCTATTCGCCAACCTATTAGGCATGTAGCAGTGAGAAAATGTGGGTTTAAATTGCATTTCTTTAGGGACTCACCACGAACCCTTTTTCTCCTTTGTTTTGATCATTTATATGACCTCCTTTGTGATGTTACCATTCAGGTCTTTTTCTATGTTTAAAAAGTGAACTATGAAAACATTCATCTGGGCGGGGTTTCCACCTGACTCTGCTAAATACCTAGAAAACAAAATAGGTAATTCTAATGCATTTAGGGTTCCAGGAAGAAAATGAGCTGAAATCAATAACAATAGCTCACATCAGCATAGTGCTTAAAGATTTACCCCTGATTTCAGATCCATTTTCTCCTGCTTTTGTTAGAAGGGACCAATGAAATGTTGCTGGCATAGCCTGTTTTCATAAAAATCAGGCAGAATGCATATATTAAAAATAATTGTAGCTGGATTAATCAGCGATTTAATTTGTGCATTTGATCATTTTTCTTCTTGGCTCACAATTATCTTTAATTTGGTGATAAATATGATATATGCTTGCAGAATACCTAGCAAACCTTCCATCTCCTAACGCTGAAAGGCTCTGCCTTCCGGGAGCTGCTGTTTAAATCAGGAAGAGAACATAAATCCACAGAAGCCTGGTGATTGGAAACGTGTCCATTGCAGAGCAGGAAGCAAACCTCTCTTGTCGAGAGCCGTAGAAAGATACAAATCAAGCGGACATTTTTTGTCACGAAGCAGATCGCAAATAACCTTTCTGCATTCAGATGCTTTTTTTCATTCCTTCCAGACCAGACCCTAATTAAATTAGCCTTCTTTACTCGGGCGCTTTCACAAAGGGTTGTGTTGCTTGTTTGCTACCATCTCTTTCCCAGAACCATGCGCCTGGGGTGGGGCGTGGGAGGATGATGTGTGTGTGTGAAATGAGGGAGGTTGTTGAAGGAAAGCAATGAACTCGCTTTAAAATTCTCAGGCTAAATGGTACCCTGGCTTTCTGCTTCCTGACATTTTAAATACCTCTAAGCTATAAAAATATATGACTCTTTTCCCATCAAATTTACAACCTTGAAAGGTAAGACAGGCAAATGTCAGAAAGAAATGAAAAATAAAAACTTAATGTTTTTTTCCCTTGATATGGGCCCCTCAGAATCAGAATCATATCTCATAAGAAGTGAGGTGGTTTTCTTCTCGTTGTAAAAAATGCCTCCCAAATAGGAGGTTTTACTTGCAAATATGGTATCTACAACAGCTGTGTGGGGGTGTTCTGCCTTCTTCGACCCTGCCTTACCCCAGAACACGTTACTGCTTTGTGCCACTTTACTTTTCATGTGTCTCTGGGCCTCACCTGACCGCAAGGGACATCACGTACCACTCAGCAAGCTCTTCCCCTTTCCTGCCTCACTGTGCGCTTAGGGTCATTCAGGCAAGCGCAGGCACCTCCCCAGGTGGCTCCCGAGCTTCATGGAAGCTGACTGTCCTCCCAGATTCCCGGAAACACTTGGCTTCACCCCATCTGTGGCCAGGGATGAGCACCGGCCCAGTTGAACCTGCCCCATTCTTCTGGCGTGGCACCCCAAGGAGACCTGGTCCCCTTCCCTGGGTTTGAACCAGGAGGGAGCGGGGGAGCAGGGTGCTGGGAGTGCAGAGAGGCTGAGGACCTGGTGACAGATTGGAAGATCAGGTCCTTGGGCCATGGCCAGAGACAGAAAGAAGCCAACTGCCCTGCTTCTCAGCCCTTTATGGCTTTAGGAATTAGAACTGCGTTTCCTGTTTCTTACAGTGGGAGTATCCTAACAGGTGTATAGTTTTAAAAAATAGTGTATTCAAAACATGTGAGGCAAGATCAATAGATTAGGAGGTGATTACCACTGAAAACACAGTTTGCCAAGGAGGTCAAAAAACAGTTTGCGGGGCCTCCCCGGTGGTGCAGCGGTTGGGTTCTGGGTTGCGAAGCTGCCCGCAGCCTCTGCAGCGCCAGTTCAATCCCCGGCTGCTCCCCGGCCACCGGAGGAGGGTCCCACATGGCGCGCAGACCCCTCCTGCCACCCGCTGCTCCCCTCAGCAGTGGATTTAAGTGGCTCTGCGTGTTCTGCTCCCCACTCTGTCTCTGGTGAATCCTCTCCCCACACCCTACACCTCTGGCCTGTACTCCAGCTCTTGTATGCATAAATAAATAATTCTTTAAAAAAAAACACAGTTTGAATTGTCCTTTACACCCCCCTCATTACTCCTACCTGTCGTACAGACTCTACACATACCAAGGCTTCTGTATTAAGATCAGACAGAATCCATGATGCCATGGAAAATTCTAAACAATTCCACTGAAGAAAGTCTGGCGCATGAGGCACTGGTCAGTGCCTTGACCGAGACAACCTCGTGTAGAAGGTGGAAGCCAACCGCCCATCACCTGCCAATGACACTGGATTTTACTGAAAATGCACGCCCGAGGGGAAGGCAGCAGACGCTCCTCCTGACTGCTGATGATTAAGCAGTGGCAATAACAGCTACTGTGGCACAGTGCTCTCTACGTGCATAAAAACACAGACTTACAGTTTGTTACTCACAGTCCCCGGGAGGGAGCAGGCCCAGGTGGGGCAGAGGACAGAGGATGGCCTGGGGAGCACCGGGGCGGTCAGGAGCAGAGAGGAGGAAAGGACTCTGGGAACGAGCCTTGACCATGAATTCTGTGAAAGAAACGGGGGACGCAGGGCAAGCAGACTCAGGAGGATCTGTCTGAACAATTTCAGTGGGCGCTAGGGCAGAGGGGGTGTCGCTTGCTGTCTGGCGCCAGGCCCTGGTGTAAGCAGGGCAGGTAGGGAGTGAGGGCCCCATAAAGGAGGTGATTAGGGTGTGGACTCTGGGTTGGTTGGTTTGTATTTTAAAAGCACACCCGGGGCCTCCCTGGTGGTGCAAGGGGTTAAGACGCAGCACTATGGAGTTGTCCCCAGTCACTGCAGCACAGAATTCAATCCCCAGCCAGCCAGGGAGCTACCCACATGGGGCAGCAGACCTCTCCTGTCCCCGCTGCTCCCCTCAGCAGTGTGTTCCAGTGAATCTGCCTGTTCTGCTCCCCACTCTGTCTCTGGTGAATCCTCTCACCCTCCACACCTCTGGCCTGTACCCCAGCTCTTGTATGCATAAATAAATAAGTCTTTAAAAAAAAAAAAGCATACCCATGGGTGAGTTGCTCACTCTATCTTGGAACTGGCTCACTCCAGAGGGGCTGTCTCCCCAGGATCAGCAAAGCCCTCCACATCCAAACATCAGATACAGAACAGAGAAGAGATGGTTAATACATTTATTCACTAAGAGCTTAGTCAGTTCACCTAAGATACTGTGTTTTCACTATTAACAATGCAAAAGGGTGGAGCCTCCCTGGTGGTGTAGGGGTTAAAGTCTCTGGCTATCAAGCTATCTGCCACTGAGGCCTGAGTTTGATCCCCAGCCAGGGAGCTGGCCCTCAGGGCGCAGCAGACCTCTCCTGGCGCGCCTGCTGCTCCCCTCAGCAGTACTTTCAGTCAGTCTGCCTGTTCTGCTCCCCACTCTGTCTCTGGTGAATCCTCTCACCCCCTGCACCTCTGGCCTGTACCCCAGCTCTTGTATACATGAATAAATAAATCTTAAAAAAAAAACAAAAAAGAGCAGAAAGGTTATTTCAGGCAGAGCCACCGCCCCTCTCCTGCTTGTCATCGCACTAGTGCTAATGACGTAACTCCAAGTTGATTGGTTTGAAATTCTACTTTTGGGAAATGCTGAAATTGCAAAGAGCATGGCCAGTGAGTCTTGGGTTGGCACCTAACTCCATTTTTGGTTTGTTTCTTTAACAGCAGATTCATCTTTTAAGATGACAGGTCTTGCTGATTTAGGATCCTGGGGAAGACTTGTTGAAACTGCCCACACCATTCAACTGCAATCATTACATTTTCTCTCAATGTGTGAGAAATCCAAAATCTATGTCCTGTTTATATCAGTGAGTGTTCTCGACAGATTTACGTCCACCCCTTCATTTCATATATTGAAGTTCTACCCTAGGGTGCCTCTGATGATGACTGTATTTGGCGATCGGGTTTTTATTTATACAAGAACTGGGGTACAGGCCAGAGGTGTGGGAGGGTGAGAGGATTTACTAGAGACAGAGTGGGGAGCAGAACAGGTGATGGACCAAAGACACTGCTGAGGGGAGCAGTGGATGAGACAGGAGAGGTCTGCCGCACCATGTGGGTAGCTCCCTGGCCAGCCTGGAATCAAACCACACTGCAGAGGCTATGAACAGCTTCACAGCGCTGGGCTCAACCCATTGTGCCACTGGGAAGGCCCTAAAGGAAATCTTTTTTTAAAAAGATTAATTTATTTATGCATACAAGAACTGGGGTACAGGCCAGAAGTACAGGGGGTGAGAAGATTCACCAGAGACAGAGTGGGGAGCAGAACAGGCTGAAATACACTGCTGAGGGGAGCAGCAGGGACACAGGAGAGGTCTGCTGTGCCATGTGGGCAGCTCCCTGGCTGGCCGGGGATCAAACTCGTGCTGCAGGGGCTTCGGATAGCTTCACAGTACTGTGCTGAATCCCTTGTACCACCAGGGAGGCCCATAAAAGAAAGTCTTTAATCCAATATAATGTTGTCCTGCAGGCCAAAGAAAGGGACCTCAACCTTGATCTTGGACTTCCGGCCTCCAGAACTGTGAGAGAATGGATTTCTTTTGTTCAAACCATCTAGTTGGTTCTGGTGGCCCTAGCAGACTACTGCAGTGAGAATGAGGGGGCTTCCTGCCAGCATTTCTTGTCTATGTGAAGTTTCGCTTCCGTTCAGCCCATCCTGTTTCTGCATCTGTGCTTCTCTGCTTTTCCACCCTCAAACTTGAACAATGTTCCTTCCAGGTCCATTTTCCTTCTGTCAACAGTTCCTCACTTTTCCTTGATGCAATCTCCCTGCTTAAACTCCTACGCCTTCTTCATGCAGGTAGTTTGGGTGGGATGATGCCACGGAGCTCTCCCCCAGCTTCTTCACACCGCCGCTGGGAACATGGCCAGGGCTGCACAGGCACAGCCGGAGGGAAGCAGGTAGGTTGATCTTTGAGGCCTAAGGAAGGAGGATCACTCTGCTGGGCTGCCAGAGGACAAGCCGGAATCTCATAGCTGCAGACGCCACTACTTGCCCTGAGCTCAGGAAAGCAGAACTAGGATCACATCCTAATGACATCATTTGGTCTTTTATTTTTTTTTCAAAGATTTATTTATTTATGCGAGCACTGGGTACAGTCAGAAGCGCGGGAGGGTGAGAGGATTCACCAGAGCCAGAGTGGGGAGCAGAGCAGGCAGACTGATGAAGTACACTGCTGAGGGGAGCAGCGGGCGGCGGGAGAGGTCTGCGCGCCATGTGGGACCCTCCTCTGGTGGCCGGGGAGCAGCCGGGGATCGAACCGGTGCTGCAGAGGCTGTGGGCAGCTTCGCAACCCAGCGCTCAACCGCTGTGCCACAGGGGAGGCCCTCATCATTTGGTCTTGATCCCTGAGCTTCTGCCCTTTTCATTACATGATCCCACAACCAACGCCCTCTTCACTTTTTTTTTTTTATAAAAAAGCAGAGTTAGAACAAGTTTCTGTAACTTGCAACTTAAGAGTCAAGGTTTACAAACTAAATTGGGTTCATTCCTTAGCTCCCACTTCACATTTCATCTTCTTCACCAAACCTTGAGTCATTTACTCCAACACAGAGACTCTCGGAATTCTCCAAGAATGTAAAGTTTGTGCTACACAGTTTGAGACCCAGGTCGAGCTGTGCTATTCCCCCAAGCACTTCAAGAAAGTGGGGGTTGACTGGTCTTGTGTATATTGCGCTTTCCTTCTCTAGCTCCTCACCCCAGCCCAACATACGGTGTCACAAAGGCCAACTAAATCCCTAAGTGTCTCTTCTTGTTCTCTCATTGGTTTATTGCAGTGGATTCTCCCAACTCCCCTGGGGAAGATTGACTTGCTGATGAAAGCCCAAAATAAGCACAGCTTAAATTAGACAAAAGTTTACTTCTCTCGCACATGAAAGCTTGGAGGTTGGCTGCCTAGAGCCGAGGAGGTGCCACATGAAAGCTGACCTCTGGGCTTCTTCCATCTTGAGGTTCTGCCACAAAGTGACATCCGCTCCTCTGCCCACCTTGGGATTCCAGACAGCTGTGGAGCGCCAATAGGTAGGAAAGAGGAAGGCATGGAGAACTGGCCTTCTCTCTCTCTCTGCCATTGTTCTTTTCCTTTAAGAAGCCCTGTCAGCTGTTGCTTTGGTCATTTCTGGTCTCCTCCTACTGGACAGAATTTAGTCACACTCAGTTGCAAGAAGGGCTGGGAGACTGGCCTCTCTTCCAGATGGCTCCAGTCCCAGCCAGCCGAGAATGAAAGTTGTCTTACTGAAGCAGAGGAAATGACCTGAGGCACAGAGTCTCTGTCTCCATCCTCTGAGTCTTTCCTGCTCACTGGTTGCTCAAACTGACGACATTCTTAGATTGGTTTTTCTTTCATGTTTGGATTCCCTTTCCCCAGAGTGTCTGTGAGCTCCCAGTGGGCAAAAGTTGTATTAAATTCTTTGCATCTCCAGCTCCTGGGATTGTGCTTTTACATTATATCTTGGTGAACAGGATTTGGAACAGGAAGCCAAAAGCTAGGTGTTACAACTTGGTTATCCCCCAAAGACACCACACAGCATGAAGCAGGCCCAGGGTTCTTGCTCAGACTTGAAATCAGGCGAGGTAAGTTCTAGAATCCTGGCTTTCCTTTCTGCTATCCGGGTAGTCATGGAAAAGCAAAGAAAGTTTTCTGAAACTTATTTTGCTTATCTATGAAAATAGAGATAATGACGCCTTACTTCCAGGGTTGTGAGAATTCCAAAGATAATTGTGCAAGATGCCCAGCACATTGCAGGCTTCATGAGCCCTTTCTTTAATCTCCAGTAGGTGTGAATGGACGAGAAGCTGGCATAAGCCAGCTGGACACCATCCAGCTTTGTGTTTGCCTCAGTCAGCAGAGGGGCGTTCTCCAGGCTGTGAGAAATGTGTCTCCTCTTTCTCTGACTTCTGCAAGTGAGACTTAATCTTTGTCCTTCAAGAGTGGGACAAAGGATGATCTAAAAGAGAATTACAATGTTAACATAAAAAGTATCAAGGTTCACACCCAGATAAGCGACTGGGTAAGTGGCCTCTATTGGCAGCCTTTCCTGTGGTGACTTGAAGACTGTAACTGTAACCTAATTGCTTAGGGACTTCCAGGCATAGTCTGTTGGCCTGTGCACCCCACTCTTCTGGGAAGAGAACTAATCACTCCCTGGGTCACTTTGTGCCAGTTATTTGGAAGGTTGGTGTGGTTTGAGTAGAGGATAATCTTGGGCCCCAGATGTCAACACTTGGTAGGACATTGTCTGCTTCTTCTAGACATTTCTCTAAACAAGCCAATAATTAGGGCCTCCCCGGTGGCGCAGCGGTTGAGCGCTGGGTTGCGAAGCTGCCCGCAGCCTCTGCAGCACCGGTTCGATCCCCGGCTGCTCCCCGGCCACCGGAGGAGGGTCCCGCATGGCGCGCAGACCTCTCCTGCCGCCCGCTGCTCCCCTCAGCAGTGTGCTTCGGTCCTTCTGCCTGCTCTGCTCCCCGCTCTGGCTCTGGTGAATTCTCTCACCCTCCCGCGCCTCTGACTGTACCCAGTGCATGTATAAACCAACCAAACAAACAAATAATAAATAAATAAATAAAATAAGACATGCCTCTAGAAAATTAAAAAAAAAAAAAAACAAGCCAATAATTAAAAAAAAAAAATTATTTATTTACTTTTGCATAGAGGAACTGGGGTAAAGTCCAGAGGTACAGGGGAGGGTGAGAGGATTCATCAGAGACAGAGTTGGGAGCAGAACAGGTGGATTGACTGAAATACGCTGCTGAGGGGAGCAGTGGGCGAGTCAGGAGAGGTCTACTATGTCATATGTGGGTCAGCCTCCGGGCCAGGGATTGAACTCAGGCTGTTGTGGTGGGCCGTTGAGATGCTGAGATTTAACCCCTAGGCCGCCAGGGAGGCCCATTAATTTTTCGTTTAATTCATATGAATTTTGCAACGGGATGACTCTAATCATAGGGACTAGAAGTGGTGTCTACTTTGTCAAGCACCACTCTTCTGCATTTAAAGCTATGTCCACTCAGCATGAGCCTGTCCTCACAAGCTTGTCTCAGCTCTGAGAGGGTCCAGAAGTGTCCTATGTTAAGAAGACGGGAACTACTCACAAGAAGAATTTTCCAGCTTAGGCTCAATCAGGGGCACAATCATCAGAACAGATCAATGCTCTCTGCCTGCTCCTGTAACACTGTGGCATGAGCCTCCCAGCCATGCGTGCCTGTTCTTTCCTTCAGACACGGTCATAGATAAGCATGGTCCTAATTTAGCCCAAGGCACATTCGCAGAGCCCTTTCCTACCACATCTTGCTTCAATTCTCTTGTGACTTCTGTCCCTCTGTCACCTGCAGAAATGGCAACACTTGCGGCCAGTGACCCAGCTCCCTTGGCCCCCTGTAAGAGCTGTGACAATTTAGCGGCCCCTTCTTGCCTCCTTAGCAAAGGGGTTCCTCTTAGGAAAAGATTCAAATGTAAGCAAGAATTTGCATTAGTCCCCACCCGCTCCCACCCCATGTGAGGGCAGCGTGGTTGTCAGTTACAGAGCCAGCCCCGCACTCCCGCTGGCCGGTGTCCCCAGAGCTGGAGAGGCCGGGATGGAGGCAGGGTTGCCGGCTGCAGCTCTCTGGGTTGCAGTCTGAGGGGGCCCTACACTGAACACTGCCGGGGTTACTTTTCCCACTTTGGGGAAAGAGCCTCCTGAGCAACAATAGAGAAGAAGCCAAGTCAGAGAGGAGGCAGCCTGGGGGGCAGGTCAAGCGGCTTAGCCACAGCCCGTTTCTGATCGTTGTAGCAGGAAGAGACTAATACAGAGGACCAAAAAAATCATTTTCCCTCCTGTCAAGCTCACCTCTTCTGCATTTTAGGTCAAAGTGTTGTCCTTCCAGCCTGACCCCATAAAGTCTCAGGCACACACCTATTAAGCAAATATTCACAGGCGGTATTTGTTGCCAACTCCATTTTGATTGTGAGTTCCTAGATTCTTAGTGTGCAAATCTGTGCATTTTTGGCATCTCAGGACAGTGCCCAGTCTATTCCAGATACATAATCCCTTAACCAAAGCCGTGGGGGCCATTTCTGTTGTAGAATTCAGAATATTTGGGATTGTACAAGGTGACAGCATCAAGTCCCCGAGTGGGGCCTCAGGAGGTCCCTATAATGCAGTACTGTGATGCATTCACATAGCACATGATATCCTGTAGGATGTGATATCCTAAAGATTGAGTGGGCCTCCCTGGTAGCGCACGGGTTGTCGCAGCACTATCAAGCTACCCTCAGCCACTGTGGCATGAGTCTGATCCCTGGCCAGGGAGCTACCCACATGGCGCAGCAGACCTCTCCTGTCTCGCCTGCTGCTCCCCTCAGCAGTGTTTTTCACCAGTCTGCCTGTTCTGTTCCCCACTCAGTCTCCGGTAAATCCCCGCACAGCTCTGGCCTACACCCCAGTTCTTGTATGCATAAATAAATAAAAATAAATCTTTTAACAAAAAAGACTGAGTAGCTTCAGGTCATTTTAAGTCAACATTTGCTGCCAAATGAGTCTGAAACCACTTTTGTGTTTTGAGACATTCTGGGCTTTAAGACTGTGGGTCAGAGTCTTTATCTCCTGCTCTGCTCTGTCACCCTCTTCTGAATGCGACCAAATCTCTGTCCAGGCTGATGCTGAGAATTCTCTCCTGAGGATTATTTCCCACCTTCCTCAAAGTCCAATGGCACCATAAATACATAGAAAATATTTGGAATAAATTTAACATATGCTCATATGTGAGAAGCACAAGGGGAAATAGAAACCAAATTGTTTGTTTTGAACAATCTTGTCCTTCGGTTAGAGTGATTAAAGATGAGTTTTGTTGTGTTTTTCTGTCTTTGAGGAGTCTGCTTTGCAGATGTCTCTTCAAAAAAATCTTCTCTGTGAATTTTGAGTGGACCCCTTCCCTCCTCTTTCAGTTGCCACCTGTTTGGTATCTTCCTTTTAAAGACCTGTTCCTCTAGCCTGATTTATTTGGCAGGTTGCAAGAGTGTTGTGTAGCAATGGGAGAGGGATCCTTCCTGCCTGATTCTGACTTCAACAAGAAAGAACATACTTAGCAAATAAAAAATTAAATGAACACTATTTTTTTCAATTTTCAATTTTTTTTTTACCTAGACTGTGGAACCAAGCTTAGCCGAGGTTTCGCCATTTAGACCATATAAGGAATCTGAAGGGAATAAAGGGTTTTGCCAAGTGCAAGGATCCCAGCCAGGGTAGCAGTGAAACTCTTGACAGTCAGAAGCTCATCACTGACCTCCCAGAGGAGAGAATGAGCTGAAAACACCTGGTCACTTATCCACACATGGATTTATTCTGTATTTAAGTATATGTTGAAGAAGTAGTTTTGATAAATGAAGTTTAAGAAAATATAGCCTGAAAGTTAACCTGGAAATATATATTGCAAATGAATAGAAGAAAGGGTAAATCAAAAGATATAAACAAACAAATAAATAAATTAAATAAAATACGTGCCTCTTTAAAAAAATTGTTTAATAAAAAAAATAAAAATAAATAAAAATTAAAATTAAAAAAAAAAAAATAGGGCCTCCCCGGTGGCGCAGCGGTTGAGCGCTGGGTTGCGAAGCTGCGCGCGGCCTCTGTGGCACCGGTTCGATCCCCGGCTGCTCCCGGGCCACTGGAGGAGGGTCCCACATGGCGCGCAGACCTCTCCTGCCGCCCGCTGCTCCCCTCGGCAGTGTACTTCGGTCCTTCTGCCTGCTCTGCTCCCCGCTCTGGCTCTGGTGAGTTCTCTCACCCTCCCGCGCTTCTGACTGTGCCCAGTGCTTGTATAAACAAAACAAACAAACAAACCAGCAAACAAATAAATAAAGCATGCCTCTATAAAAAAAAAAAAAAATTAAAAAATAAAATAAAAATAAAAAAAAAAGATATCACTGCAATAAATACTGCAGAAAGATAACTGGGAAACGATCTAAAAAACAGAAGCAGAAAAAGTCATAGAAAGTCTCACTAGGGTGGCCTAACAGTCAAACAACAACCCCCCACCCCAAAAACTCCAGGAAAAACATTTCATGTGCTAATGACCAAGGGATATACATTAAAACTGTCGGGAAAATCGGATAAATTTAAGATCCCTTTCAAGTTTATAAGAATAGATTGAGCGAAAACAATCCACCAACAAAGACCAACTGTGCACCCCTGCTGTGTAGGACAGGACAAGTGTATGGGGGTGTCCTGAGTCCTTCACATAAGTCCCAGCTCCTACCCTGCCTGCCCTCCACCCGCTCCCTCACCCCTGGGGTTTATCCTGGGGTCCTCTCACTCTCTTGCTAATCAAACAGATTAGCCAGGAATTGGGCCACTAAATTGCCTTTTATTCTAGGATGATTATGTGAATACAACTAAGTTCTGTAGAATCGCCCAGATCATTACATTTTAAAAGGAAGGCAAAATTCTATTTTAAAGGAAACTGCTGAAAACAATGCCGTGACCAGCTATTTTTGGGTAACGAGTCACTTTTATAACTTAAAGGAGAGACTATCCTGTTTCCTGCATAACAGCTACGGGAAGTTTTAGTTATGAAAAAAATGGTTGCATATTTTTTGTTTTACTTGTTTTCTACAATTTTCTCGGCCCCATCCATTATTCCGATACCAAGATCGCCTCCCTTGTAGCTTTTGAAGTTTGACATGTTCAAAACATCCAAATGACCACTGTGACTTGCTCTCAGAGGGCTCATTTTTATCTGGAAAAGCCAGGTTTTAGCTCTTTCTAGAAGCAACACAACTTTAGGAGTGAAAGCTCTGTTGCAACTCAGAGGGATCCAAAGAGTGAGACAAAAGTTCAAGCACAAGCAGATGCAGATGCATTTTCCCCCAACCACACCACCAAGTCTGTCCCCACACCACCAAGTCTGTCCCCACTCTTGTGGTCAGTCAGAGGAAGAGGGAGGGAAGTCTGCCTCCCCCACGGCTTCCTACCCTCCAGGACCGGCGAACACCTTCCCTTCTGCAAACCAGGCGCTGTGAGATCTGGAGGAGGCTGAGGGCTAGGAGCTCATCCCGTTGCTGAGTGTGGCTGGAACAAAATAAAGACCATGCTCGAAACTTCCAAAAGGCACCACCAAGTTCTGTCTGCCCGGTGATGTGGTTTGAGTCAGTGCGGGGCCTTGGGCTCACTCTGGGAAAGGTGTCACCAGAGCTTCCCTTTCAGCGACATGTGGCGAGTTTCCCAGGGGTTTCTCCCCGAGACCGAGACGGTAGTTACATTTACAGGGCAGGTTCCTTAGGAGAAGGGACAGGAGAGTAAAGGACACTTGCATAGACACCAGCGGGCAGGAAGGGCTGCCCCAGAAGGGACAGATTTGCTGAGAGGCCTGCGTGGTTGCAGGCGGGCGGCCTTGAGGAGAGAGGCCTCTGCTGAGGGGGGTCAGTGAGGAGAAGCCCCCGCAGGTGTGGGTCACGGGCGGGCTGGAGGCTGCTGCCCTGTGGAGGAGAGAGTTGGTGAAAAGAAGCACCTGCCTAGTCACAGGTGGGCAGAGGGAGAGCTGCCCCAGCCAGGGCAGAGACTGCAGGGATACAGTTTTCTCTTTGGGAAGGGTCACTCCTTGGTGGAGTGGCCTGTTTGCTGCTGATTTTGGAAAACAATGAGAATCCCAAAGGGACTGAGATTCCAGGATGGGCCCAGTCTCCATATCTCTACCCTCAGGTCAGAGTGTCTGTGCTCCAGACACTCCCTGTGGGGGCTGAGCCCTGCTTGGGCCTTCTGCCTGTGATAAGGCCCTGGCGCCCTGAGGATCTTGATTTCCACGGCTGGGTTAATGGTCATGTTCCTTCCCTCTCACCCACCTCCTGTGTGAGCCAGGTTCTGGCCTCGTGATGCCTCCTGTAGGTTTTCTATTCTCTCCTCCATCACCCGGCACAGGGCACTGCCCAGCAAGTACCCGCTTTCCTCTCTTCTCTCCTGCTTCTTCTCCCCCAAGCCTCATGGCCCGCCCACACTCCCCACTTCTGGCTCTCAGTCTCCATCCACAGCCAGGGACCCCGCATGCTTCGGCTCACTGCGCAGAAGGGTGACTCCCTGCCCTGGAACGTGGCTGCAGGGCAGTGCAGGGCCTCCCAGCAGCCGCTGCCCTGACGCCCCTCGTGGCATTGTCCACCCTGGCTCCCAGGTCATTCCCATCCACACACCCAAGAGCACCCCGTCATTAAAAGCCACCACCAAACAAACAAACTCTTGTGAGCCCACATTCCCCTCAAACATTTTCAGAATGTTAGACTGTCTACTCCAGTCTGTCCTCAACTTGACCATCTGGCCTCTAGCCACGCCACACACCCAAATGACCGGTGTCAGGATTCCCAGAGAGGGTAGCCCTCATCTTGCTTGGCCTCCCTGTGGCCTTTAGAGGTGACCACTGCCCTCTCCAAACACTCCTCTCTCGGCCCCGCCACTACCACTCTCTCCTGGCTTCACTTCTGCTTCAAGGTCTATTCTTTTCAGTCTCCTTTTTAATTTTTTTTTTTTTTGGCCAGAGGTGGGGGGAAGTGAGAGTTTCACCAGAGACAGAGTGGGGTGCAGAACAGGGGCATCTACTGAAATAGAGTGCTGAGGGGAGCAGCGGGTGAGACAGGAGAGGTCTGCTGCGCCATGTGGGTTGCTCCCTGGCCTGGGATCGAACTCATGCCGCAGATAGCTTGCTAGTGCTGAGACTTAACCCTTTGCACCACCAGGGAGTCCCCTCCCCTACTCCTTCTTAATGCATCTCTTTCATCTCCTTAGAATTCATCCTTATCTACAGTTATCTGGTGGACTAATATTACTTGTTGACCCTTGAACAACATGAGTATGAACTGTGTGGATCCACTTTTACCCAGATGTTCTTGCAAAAAAAACAATATAAACTTATGGCATCAATAAACACAGTACAGGACAGTAAATGCATTTTCTCTTTTGTATGATTCTTAAAAACATTTTCTTTTGGGCCTCCCCTGGTGGCACAGTGGTTGAGTGCTGGGCTGTGAAGATGCCCGCAGCCTCTGCAGCACCGGTTCGATCCCCGGCTGCCGGCGAGGGTCCCACATGGCGCGACAGACCTCTCCTGCCACGCCCGCTGCTCCCCTCAGCAGCGTATTTCATCAGTCTGCCTGTTCTGTTCCCCGCTCTGGCTCTGGTGAATCTTCTCACCCTCCCACGCTTCTGACTATACCCAGTGCTTATATCAATAAATCTTTAAAAAAAAATTTTTTTTTCTTTTCTCCAGCTTACTTTACTGTGAGAATCTATCATACAATACATGTAACACACAAGACATGTGGTAACGACTTTTCTGTAGGCTTCTGATCAACAGCAGGCTATTGGTAAAGCTTTGGGAGAGTCGAAATTTATACACAGACTTTCAACTCGGTTGTAGCACCAGTCAAATTGTGGATTCTCACTCCAGAAATATTTGCATGAGGTGAAAATTTTCACATTCAATGTCATGGCGTGCAGGGACTCCCAACGCTCCCCCATCCATCCTCTGCCCCCTCTGCCCCCCGCCCCCAGTAGCCACCGGGTAAGGACTCCCAACCTGGCCCCATGGACAAGGGGTCACGGAAAGGCTGCTGCTTTCCAAGGGTTAGTGGTCAGGGCCCCATATTAATCAAGGGTCAACTGTATTCTTAAAATTTTTCTTCTTCTATGACTAGGGTCAAAATAAGGTGGGGGTGCAATTGTATGGGGAATATAACCAAGATGAAAATGCATACATTGTACAAAAATGAAAAATGATGTAAGAATTATATAAAATAAAATAAAATAAATTAAAAAAAATTTTTTCTTCTTCTCCAATTAGAACATCAGTCCCATGAGCGTCAGGATGTCATCTGTCTTACGTGCTACTGTGTCCCTGGTAGCTAGCACATGCTAGAATAAAATAAAAAATCTGGAAATTAATGAATCGTTCTCTATGTTCGGAAATGCATTGCTTGCAGCAGCCTGGCACTGTGCTGACCCCGCTCCGTTGGATTCAACACCTAGGCCCATCCTAACAGATGGAATATACATGAATATTCATGCAATGGCCTTTAATTTTATGTGCACTTTTCTTGGTGAGGTAGCGCGGGAGGGGCTGATGGCCTTGTGGCGCCTCTGCGTCTATTAAGCTCCCTCTAATGAAACCCATAAGGATGGCTCTTCGGTAAAGCTCACACTCCAAAGCCCCACCTCAGATGCTCCACTTGCTGGCTGGTGTCTCAGAACTGAAATCATTTCCTCCGGCTCCATCTCATCAGTGTGTGTTTAGAGATTGGTGAAGTGAACCCCCTTGGGATTAATTTGGAAATATTTTGAAAAATTTCAAGGGAACTTTAATAAAACAATCTTATTTGTTTGATGAAGTTGGGAAGGAGAGACAGCAAAGACAAACAGTGAATACTGGGATCTGAAATAAGCCCATAGAAAAGATGGTGATGTCCGCCTGGGCCCTGTCAAGTTATCCCTGTCAAGGGGATAAATCCACATCAGGCTAACGATGACGGGGTAATTTGCAGGAGGTGGTACGTGTGGCTGCATTATCAGGACTTCACCTGGATGGTGACGCTTTTCTAGGTTGGGACTCTTTGAAAATGTGCTGCTGAACTGTATTAGTCTCTTTTCTTTGGACGCAGAAAGCCACACAGGTAGCCATGGAATCACTGAAGCCATGAGCCACTGGACACCAGCCAGGAGCAGGCCCTGGGCTGGCATCTGTGTGCATTGTCCCATCGGACCTTCACAGCAGCCTATGAGAAGTGACATCGCTGCTCTCAATACCATTATTGACAGGTGACTCACCCAAGGCCACGTGGCAGGGAAGCAGCAGCCTTCCCACGGGCCCCTTGTCCACAGAGCCAGGTTGGAAGTCCTTACTCCGATGACTGTGGGTGGGCTTTGGGGTTCCCTGAATGCCATGACATTAGTGTGAATTTTCACCTTACACGAATATTTCTGGAGCGAGGCTCTACAATTCTCACCAAATTTCCTAAAGGGCTGTAACCTCAAAAGATTATGAACCACTGAGAAATGTTAAAGGGAGGGCCTCCCCTGGTGGCGCAGCAGTTGAGCCCTGGGCTGCGAAGCTGCCCACAGCCTCTGCAGCGCCGGTTCATTCCCCAGCCGCCTGCGAGGGTCCCACATGGCGCAGACCTCTCCTGTCTTGCCTGCTCCTCCCCTCAGCAGTGTGCTTCAGTCCTTCTGCCTGTTCTGTTCCCCGCTCTGGCTCTGGTGAATCCTCTCACCCTCCCGCGCATCTGGCCTGTACCCGGGTTCTTGTATAAATAAATAAGTAAATAAATCTTAAAAAAAAAAAAGAAATGTTAAAGGGAAAGAAGAAAAGATCATAATTTTATCTAGAGTAGTTTCTAGGCTTTTTTTTTTTTTTTCGCCCCACTAACCTAATAGCTATCCCCTCACTGAGAACAAGACTATTTGGAACTTTCCTTTCTCAGTGGGTGTAAGGAAAAGGGAAAATGATTGGTGTGTTGGAGAGACCAATTATTATGCCCCCCCACCACTTGCAGCCCAGGATCAATAGCCCCTGAGAGGCGTCTTAAATGCATGGAAGTCAGTCCTCCCTCTTCTCGGGAGCCTGAGGCATAGTATTTCTTTATGTTTGATTATCTTTTTTTTTTTTTTTTTTGATAGAGGCATGCTTTATTTATTTGTTTGCTGGTTTGTTTGTTTTGTTTTGTTTATACAAGCACTGGGTACAGTCAGAAGCCTGGGAGGGTGAGAGAATCCACCAGAGCCAGAGCGGGGAGCAGAGCAGGCAGAAGGACCCAAGTACACTGCTGAGGGGAGCAGCGGGCGGCAGGAGAGGTCTGCGCGCCATGTGGGACCCTCCTCTGGTGGCCGGGGAGCAGCCGGGGATCGAACTGGCGCCGCAGAGGCCGCGGGCAGCTTCCAACCCAGTGCTCAACCGCTGCGCCACCGGGGAGGCCCCTGAGGCACAGTATTTCTTTTTGTTTGTTTGTTTTTGTTTTTTGAGGCATAGTATTTCTTTTTCCTTTAGTGTCCAAATGGAAAAGCCTTGTTTTCCTCAAGATAAAACCTTAGGAAGTGAGAAAGCTCCTGGGAGGAGGAGAGTTTCTGAAATATCGATCACTTGGCAGACTCTGCTTTGAATGAGGCCACAAATGTGTGGAACAAAGTTCTCAGTTCCAGAGCTTCACCTTGAGCAGGGGAGACGGACGCGTATAGGCACAGTTCCCACAGTCAGGAAAGAGTTCCTGTGTCAGTGTGAAAGGCGGATTTCCCAGTGAAAAGATGGCAAAGAGACAAGCCTCAGCGAGGGAAAGGCACGTGATTTGCAGCCAGGACGCTTTCCTTTACCTAGCTCACAGTAGAGGATATACCGGCAAATTAAAATGGGATTGCACTGCTTACCTGTGCACTTGGCAAAGGTGAAAATTCTGGCAACTACTGTGTTAGCAAGGGATTGGGAAAAGATTTGCGCATGTGTGTGACTGGAGGGAATATACGTGAGCACAGCATGTGTGGAAAGCAATTATTTGGTGTTCATCAAAATTTAAAACCAAAGGGAGGGAACAGTCAAGAGAGAGAATTTCCAAAGCTTGAACAACTTGAGCAATAAAATGAGAAAAGTTGGGCCTCCCTGGTGGCGCAAGGAGTTGAGCATCAGTACTCTGAAGCTATCCACAACTACCACAGCACAAGTTCAATCCCTGGGCAGGGAGCTACCCACATGGCGCAGCAGACCTCTCCTGTCTCACCTCCTGCTCCCCTCAGCAGTGGATTTCAGTCAGTCTGCCTGTTCTGCTCCCCACTCTGTCTCTGGTGAGTCCTCTCACCCCCACCCCCGCACTTCCGGCCTGTACCCCAGCTCTTGTATGCATAAATAAATAAATCATTTTTAAAAAATTAGCAAAATTGTGTTGGACTAAAACCTGAAGTATTGAAATAAATATCATGAATCTATACCGACATAAACAAGCCATTAGCTACATAAGTGGGGACAAGAGACGCATCTGCGGTGTGTAAGAATTCCAAGTACTGAGTGTTGGTGCTCACGGAGGTGGAGCACCTGGCCTTCGTCTCCCAGGGGCCCGTGGGACCCCTTCCTCCCAAAGAAGGGCGGGTGGCGAGCTGATGGATTGCGCTAGGTCAGCATCAACGGCGATGAGAGAGGTTGACAGCGCTACTGTGGGTAGAATGTGATTAAAATGGCCTTTCTCTGTGTGGCATCCCTCCCTGCAAACCCAGAACCCTAGTCTGCTCATGAGAAAAACACTAGACACACCCTAACAGGGGCCTTCTGCGAGGTACGTGCTCAAGTCTTCTGTGTGTCTAGTGAGCAAGAGGACAAAAGAGCAGAGCAGGAACAAGTGGGTCACAAAGGTCCCCCACCTCCCCCAGCCCAGATGGGGAACTACCGTTCCCAGCCACGGTGATCTGTCCACGTACTGCTTTTCTCGAAGTAGGCGGTACACAGGGCCAGAGAAGACAGATGGGGAGTGCAGACCCTGGGTTTGTGCAGCGAGGGAGGTGGACGGGCCTCTGGGTCAGAGCGCAGTCAGGTGAAATTGCAGCAGGAGTGGACTGGCAAAGCTCGGAGGAGGTTGGCGTGGCTGATGCTCAAATAATTGTTTTGTTCAATGACCTTTCAGTATAATGTTGATGAGATTATATTATTTTATTATTATATTATATTGTATTATATTGTATTATATTGTATTATATTGTATTATATTGTATTATATTGTATTATATTGTATTATATTATATTATATTATATTATATTATATTATATTATATTATATTATATTATATTATATTATATTATATTATATTATATATATTTATTATGTTATTTCCAGCCAGGCCACTGTGCACGTGAAGCGTGAACACTCTCCCCGCGCCTGCGTGGTTTCCCCGCACATCCCAAAGATGTGCCCGTGGGGCTGGTGGTGTGTCTCCATGTCCCATTCTGAGTGAGGGTGTGTGTGTGTGTGTGTGTGTGTGTGTGTGTGTGTGCACGCGCTCCCGCATGATGTGCCCTTGATGAAGGGGCTCCTGTCCAGGGTGGGGTCCACCCTGCCCCTGGAGCTGCTGGAATAGACTGTGGCCACCTGTGACCCTGACCTGGACTAGTGGCTTGGAAAGTGGATGAATGAGAACAAATGATTGCTCAAGATCAGAAGTGTCTGGGTCTTTGTTGAGACATTTGAAGATGTTTCTGTGATCAGAAAGAATGCCGGGGGGCCTCCCTGGTGGTGCAAGGGGTTAAGTCTCAGCATTGTGAAGCTATCCACAGCCACTGCAGCACAAGTTCAATTCCCTGCCAGCCAGGGAGCAACCCACATGGCGCAGCAGACCTTTCCTGTCTCACCTCCTGCTCCCCTCAGCAGTATGTTTCATTCAGTCTGCCTGTTCTGCTCCCTACTCTGTCTCTGGTGAATCCTCTCACCTCTTGCACCTCTGGCTTATACCCCAGTTTTTGTATGCATAGTAAATAAATCTTGTTTTTTTTTTAAAAAGATTTATTTATTTATTTATTTTTATTTTACTTATTTAGTTATTTGTACAAGCACTGGGTACAGTCAGAAGTGTGGGAGGGTGAGAGAATCCACCAGAGCCAGAGCGGGGAGCAGAGCAGGCAGAAGGACCGAAGTACACTGCTGAGGGGAGCAGCGGGCGGCAGGAGAGGTCTGCGCGCCATGTGGGACCCTCCTCCGGTGGCCGGGGAGCAGCCGGGGATCGAACCAGCACTGCAGAGGCTGCAGGCAGCTTTGCAACCCAGTGCTCAACCGCTGCACCACCAGGGGAGGCCCAAATAAATCTTAAAAAAAAAAAAAGAACGAAACTCTTGCGTATAGCAAATGGCCTGTGATAAAAGTGGTCTTGTTATATGCTCTTTCCCTTACAGGTAAACGTTCTGAGACACTATGGATGATGTTAAGTGAGGACTTACTGAGCTAGGGGAAGGGAGAGGCCAAGGAGCAGAAGCTCTGGCTTCAGTTGAAGGGTATGTGGGGTATCAGTACCCTGGGTTCTGGTCAAAGGTGGTCTCTTGAGTATGAGATTTGAGGGCAGGTCATAATAAAGGTGGTGTGTTTGTCGCAGAGGCATCATCATAAAAGGCGTTCCCCGCCCCCACTTAACGATGGGTAGAACTGAACAGCCAATGAAGCTGCACAACACAGAGGGTGCGTGGGCTCAGGAGACATGCAAAGAAGGGCCTGATGGCTTCTCGGTTTCGGCCTTGCATCAGGGGCTTGGGGGCTTGGGGGCTTGGGGACACATGGAGAGACATGCAGGGACACTTGAAAGACCCGTGGGGGAGAGACAATGGCAGCTGTTACTGTTACTTTGATTTTTCCCCTTTCACCCCCATCTGGCCTGGCCCTTCTGCCCCTTCCCCGTGGCTCCCCGCCAGAAGGTGCCGTAGGCTTCTGGCCAGCTTTTGGACTTCAGTGGCCCTGCTTTGGGCCAGTCCTGCTTGGCTGGGCATTTACCCCTCGAGGGGGTGGGTCACGGGGGTTTCATTGGAAAACAATTATCCTTTCTTCTCCTCTCTCTGTGTACGTTAATTCTATTAAAGTCCTTTTATACTAAGAGTATGCCTTGTCTTTGTGTGCGCAGATGGATGTCCTTACAGGGTGCAGGTTTGGGGACCCGGGGTATACCTCAGTCAGGCACGAACACATTCAGATACGTAAATGTTAAGTAGCTGTTAATCGAGGTAGACGGGAAGGGCTCCGGGGACACCATGCAGTGCAAAGAGTGGGTGATGCACACCTGTTTGGGTGGAATGGAGGGTCTATATAAGGATTGCTGTGGGACGTCATGGTGGAAGAGGCCAGACTGTGCCAAGTTTCTGGTCTGGGGCGGGGGTATCTGCACACACTGCACAGAAAGCCTTTCCTCCTCCAAGCAGATGGTAGAGGGTAGAGATCACAGGGTGGATTAAAAGACTGGGGTTGAAGGGGAAGGGCAGATGTCCCCTAAATGTGTATCACTTCGGTATGAGGGTTATTTTGAGCTGAGGCCCATCGAGGTTCTGCAGGCTCAAGAGAGACTTTTACCACTCCCTTAACTGTCTAGAAGAAGGAACATTGAGGGTATTACCCAGAATTAGGACTTTTACCAAAAATAACTTTTTTTTTTAATCAGAGAAACCCCTCTCTACGGCAGGGTACATGTAGTTACATAGCGTGTAGTCTTCATCATGCGAATCACCCCCTCATCATCATGCCAGTCCCCTGCCTCTCTAGCTCACTTCTTAGTTCAGGGTGAACACCCTCCTTTTGCCCCATTGACTTGAGACTCTGCGTCCATGTAGATTCTTCCTGCCTATGGAGTTAAACTCACTCTGTTCTTCTGTAAATGTGCTAATGGTGTTCATTTGATGGCTCGGCCAGCCCAAGAGGAGAAGAGGGAGTTGACTTTGCACCTAGAGGCCTGAAGACAACTCTTCTGATTTTTGCCACCGGTCAATCACATTTTCAAAAAGTGAGAAGAATTGCTGGCAATTAACAGGGTCTTTGCAGGCATTAACTACCCAATGAAACAGGGCCTCCCTGGTGGGGCAGGGTCAAAGCCTCAATGCTATCAAGCTATCACCGGTCACTGTGGCCTGAGTTCCATCCCTGGCCAGGGAGCTACCCACATGGCACAGCAGACCTCTCCTGTCTTCCCGCTGCTCCCCTCAGCAGAATATTTCAGTAGATCCACCTGTTCTGCTCCCCACTCTGTCTCTGGTGAATCCTCTCACCCCTTGCACCTCTGGTCTGTACCCCAGTTCTTGTATGCATACATAAATAAAAGTAAATAATTTAAAAAACCCACCAACTTGAAACATGGTCTTGTGAGACAGGGGTCATCTGAAGAGGACTGTGATTTAGATAACATTGAGGAATCTTAACTTTTTTTAGGAATGATAAGATATGACGGTCATGAAGAAGATGTTTGTAATTTTAGAGATGGGGGGCTGAAAGGATGTCCTGGATTTGCTGTAAAAGAGGAAAAATAGAAGGGAGGAAGAAATGTGGCAAATCTTGACACTGGATGAATCTGTTGTTATATCATGTTCTCTACATATGTTTGAGAAAAATTGTTGTAAATTACAAAAAAAGCAACTTAAAAAATGTGGGTTGAGAGCAGATAGAATTACTCATCTGTAATGCCAAGTGGGTAAGCGCCTGGGTGATGCCCCTGTGTCCTACGGGCTGGGAGAGGGTGGATAGGGGAGGTGGGTGGGCTGCCCACCATTCCCAGGCAGAAGCAGGGTGGCCTCTGGTTGAGAGAGGGGAGCTGACCCCTGTAGGAGGCCTTAAGTCAATGGCTGGGACGCCCTGAGGCTCCTTTCTCTGGGTTGCTTGCTGATCTCCAGCCCACAGAGGACAGGCTGAGTGACAGAAGAAACAGAAGCTCCACCCCACTCTGTGTTTGTGGCTACTGAGCAATTCTTGCTATTCTAGGCTAAGACTGTGATAAACAGTGATGAGGGGTAAAGTTTGCGATGTTTGCTTTTTCCCAAGATCAAAACTCTCTCTCCCCCCGTTAACATAAGCCATCAAGTGTCGATCTGCATTTAATTTTCCCTGGGTGGTCCTGGCGTGACATCTTGCCCTTTTGTCTTGCCCTAGGAACCCGGGAACCCAATCTTCTGTTCCATCTGCTTCTGAGACAGCCCGCCCCCCCGCTGCTGCCGCAGTGCCAGCCTGGATTCTGTGTTTTGAAACCTCCTCTAAGGTTACAGGGAACAAGCGCTCCTTACATTTCATATGAACTTCTGAGCGAAGAGCATGTGTCCGGGCCACATTCATGCACAACTGCTCTGCATTCATGACAAAAGCTGCAGAGGCCAAGCCAGGTCGAAAATGTGACCCTTCCCTGCCCCCACTTCTTAAAGCCTCCCTTAGATTCCAGACAGTTTTGCTGCTTGAAATGGAACAGCTGAACCCCACTTTGGCACGAGTGAAGAGGCTACTGTGATCTGGGTGGGGTTCCCTGTGAAAAGAGGGTGCCTTCCGTCAGGGGTGGGGAAGGCTGCTTGCCCCAGGGGGTCAAGACAAAAAGTTGTGATAAGAGCCGGGGAGCTGAGCCGCAGGCTTTGAAAGCACCTTTGCAAACTGGCATTCTGGGAGGGGGCTCCTCTTTCTTCAATAATGAACGCTGACCACAGTGACCAGCTCGACCCTCTCACCCCTCAGAGGAATGTTTCCCTGCCACCTGCACGCTGGGAAATGCAGACCTGGGCATGGGCCACCTATGCCAACTGTCACCAGGCGCTTCCTACCTGCACTTCTGCCTGCAGCGCCACCAAACACGCCGCATTGTTGCTTCCCGGCCGGCCCCTCTGCTGCAGGACCACAGCGTTTGAAACCGAGCAGTCCCTGTCCTGGTCATTTCCCTGGAAGTCTCAAATCTGTTCCTTTCGAAAATCCCAAGAAGCCCGACCCAAGTCATTAGGCAGCTCCTGCACAGACTTTCCACCACGCGGGCATCTTGGATTCATTACACTCTGTTCTTACGGGGTGTATTTAAAATGTGTATACTAAAGTGAATAAACTTTCTAATTCAGAGGAAGAGGAAGAAAAGGAGGAGAGGAAATTAAAGCTGTGCCCTGGCACTGTCGCCCTGGCGTTGCCTGTCCCTGTGGCGTCTGAATCTGGGCTCCAGGGCTCCAGGCCTCTCTCCAGCCGCCCAGCCTCCTGACTTCAATGGCTGACAACAGCCATTGAAAAGATTCCCACTCATGAGAACTTTCTCTTGAGAATCTGCTAACGTGAAATCTCCGCATGGCTTGAAGCAAAATTGTTAGCATTTTTCAGGTTTGTGGAGGCAATTCTGCATCTTAAGGTCTGTGGGTGCCTCACCTGTGCCAGGCATTTATCAATCACACCTGAACCTTTGTGGAGAGCCTCAGAGACAAGCTCATTCAAACACAGCCATGAAACTGGAGGCCGAGAAGGGACTTAAGAAGCTCCAGTTAAGCAAGCTTGGTTTTCAGGTGAGGCATACTTGGTGACAGAGCTGGGATGAAATGCAGGTAGCGCTTGGTTGAATGGCATGCCACTTCCTAGAAGTCCTTAAAGTCATCTGTGGCCCCTGACAATACCTGGATGAAATAAATTGAACAGGGAGGCAAACTGGTCCAACCACCATGGAAAGCTGTGTGGAGTTTCCTCAAACTACTAAAAAGAGCTACCATATGACCGAGCAATTCCACTCCTACATATCTACCCAAAGGACACAAAAACATTAATTCAAAAGGACACCTGTGCCCCTATGTTTATAGCAGCACTATTTACAATAGGTAAGCTATGGAAACAAGCCCAATGCCCCAAAACAGACGACTGGATCAAGAAGATGTAGTATATATACACAAGGGAATATTACTCAGCAATCAACAAAGATAAACTCACGCCATTTGCAGCAACATGGAGGGAGCCGGAAGGGATTATGTTCAGTGAAATAAGGCAAAAAGAAAAAGAAAAATATCAGATGGTTTCCCTTATAGGAGGAATGTAGGGGAACCAAATAAGTGATTAGGGAAAAAATTATAATAAATTAAAAAACAAAATTAATGGGCAACTATAAATCAGAGATACTCTGCAGGGGAGGGAGAGGGATTAAATCAGGGGAGAGAAGAGCACAAGGGCTTGTGGTGATGGTGCATGGGGTGAATTGGTGGTGGGAATTTCCCAGGGACTGCACCAGAGAGGAGAATTCAAACACTGAGAAACTGAACTGAGCAAAACTCTTAGTACAAAGTCAGCACCTGCCAGGTTTTCCATATATGTTACCTATTATAATTATTATATCTGGAAAGACATACACTATAATATGAATAGTAGTGCTTCTGAATTTCTATTTCAGTTTATTTTGGGTAAATTAAACTCCCTTCAGGGCAGAGGTAATTTTCTTGGCCTTTTTTATATATACATATAAAATATATAAATATTTAATATTATATCTATTACATTTATTATTATATTATTATTTATTCTTTATACATTTAATATTTTACTATATATGTTTTTAATTTTTTTAAAAAGATTTTATTTATGCATAGAAGAACTGGGGTGAGGCCTCCCCGGTGGCACAGAGGGTTGAACGCAGCACTGTGAAGCTGTCCACAGCCTCTGAAGCACTGGTTCAATTCCCGGCTGGCTAGGGAGATACCCACATGGCACAGCAGACCTCTCCTGTCTCGCCCGCTGGTCCCCTCATCAGTGCTTTTGGTTGCCTGCCTGTTCTGCTGCCCACTCTGTCTCTAGCGAATCCTCTTACCCTCCCACACCTCTGGCTCGTACCCCAGTTTTGTATAAATAAATCTTTAAAAAAAAAAAAAAGAACTGGGGTGTAGGCCAGATGCGCCATATATGGGTTATCTCCCTGGCCGGGATGGAGCTCAGGTGGTTATAGTGAGAGCACTGAGACTTAACCCTTTCGCCACCAGGGAGGCCCCCTTTATAATCTTTATGAGCCTAACTCTGTGCCTGGCTGATAGTAGCTGCTAATAGCTATTGAGCTTGCCTGTTAGGGTTGTACTGGGTAATCAGCTGCTCTGATTAGTAAAGTGAGATGAAGTAAACAAAGTTAGTAACACCAGTCAACATGAACATATTCCTTAGAAAATTGTGTATCTTTTCCAAGACTCCTCGAGGGTGTAGATAATAGGTTCTGGACTTGCCCTCCCAAGTGAGGTCTCTGTAAGTCTGCACTGTGGTTTGCCATAAAAATAACAAACTACTAGTTAATCATCTGCACATGTAGCCCATGTACTGGTGGCCCCCTGGGAATGGTAACTAAATGGGATTTTATGGAAATCAGACCTTGGGATAGGCGGTGAAATTGGCAGTCAAGACAAACATGACCAGAGGCGGGGTTCAGGGACAGCACGTATGGTAGGGTCCCTGCTTGGAAACTGACAATGTGAACCTGCATGTGCGTGTCTCAAATAACAGGTAAGTGCTGATTATCTCTGGGTAGTGGAATTTGGGGTGCTCTTTTTCCCTGTACTTTTTCTATAAAGAAAAATATGTGCCTGTGTGCTTACACACATATATAAGCATGAGGAAAAAAACAACCACATACTTTCCATTAAATCAAGAGGACTGCTCAGCTTAAGAGACTTCAAAGTTTAACTATAAGATAGCTTTGTCAAATCCAGCCAAAAAATTACAAGCTACCCTGTTAAAGTTTAATAAACAACGGTAAATACATCTCATTACAATATTGGCAGATGATGTCTTTTCTTCTATAGAAAAGTAGGACATTATTATTTACATTTCTTTTCCTTCTTTTATCTTTTTTCTCATGGTCGAAAACTATACAGTGTGTGGACAGTTTTCATTCACTTGTCAGGTTTATGTAGGAACTCACCTATCAGACACGGTGTTAAATGTTGGGAATACCCAGCAGTGAGGAACCATGCCTTGGTCTCCACTTCACAAAAATCATTTTTTAATTTTATGTTTTACATTAGCCATTATGTATTATTATATTATTATTTTATTGTTATTTAAATAAATGCATAGTCCATCATTAAGCTGGGTATATCCCCTTGAACTAAATTAATCTGCCATGGTGAGTTAATTTATTCACTTATTTACGTATTGAATTTTTAAAAAAGATTAATTTATTTATGCATATAAGAACTGGGGTACAGACCAGAGATGCAGGGTGTGTGAGAGGACACACCAGAGACAGAGTGGGGAACAGAACAGGCAGACTGACTGAAACACTGCTGAGGGGAGCAGCAGGGAGACAAGAGAGGTCTGCTGCACCATGTGAATATCGCCCTGGCCAGCCAGGGATGGAACTCATGCTGCAGAGGCTGCAGACAGCTTCACAGTGCTGTGCTTAACCCCTTGCGCCACCAGGAAGGCCCCATATGGGACTTTTTGCTACTATAAATAACACAGCCCTGAATGTCTTTAAGCATCAATTTTTCTCCCATTTCAGCATCATCTTATTTTTATGATAGAAGTCTAAAAATTTTATTTTAATGATATCTAAAATATTTTTAGGATAGGTGGAATTTTATATTAAGTTACTTTAAAAGAGTAATTGGCTCGGGGCCTCCCCGGTGGCGCAGCGGTTGAGCGCTAGGTTGCGAAACTGCGCGCGGCCTCTGCGGCGCCGGTTCGATCCCCGGCTGCTCCCCGGCCACCAGAGGAGGGTCCCACATGGCGCGCAGACCTCTCCTGCCGCCCGCTGCTCCCCTCAGCAGTGTACTTCGGTCCTTCTGCCTGCTCTGCTCCCCGCTCTGGCTCTGGTGAATTCTCTCACCCTCCCGCGCTTCTGACTGTACCCAGTGCATGTATAAACAAAACAAACAAACAAACCAGCAAACAAATAAATAAAGCATGCCTCTATTAAAAAAAAAAAATATATATATATATATATAAAAGAGTAATTGGCTCGAATGATTTAAAAAAAAGCATGTATTTCTTTGACTAATATTCTGTGTGAACATCTTTTTATACGTGCTTACTAATTTTATTTGCTGGATTGTCTATTTTTAGGGGTAAGGTCTTAGTGATTTTTCTTGTCTACTTAGGAACTCATGAAAAGGTTGTTAACTTGCTGTCCTATTACTTGCGTTTTTCAGTCTGTTAGTATTTTATTTTTGGTCATTGGTTTTATTTTTATTTTTGATCTGGAGCAATTTAACATTGTGTCTGGTAAAAATATGTTCATTTTTAATTTCTTTAATTGCTTGTCAGTGTAGAATATATCATTATTCTATCCAGATGTCTACCACCTACTTAATACATCTTATTGTTTTATATTTTAAAATACATTAAAATCTTAAATCATCTGGAGTTAATTTTGGTGTAGGCATGTGGTGAATAGCTAATGGGACATTTTTCCTAAATGACCTGCCAGTTATTCCTGAAGAAACCCCCAATTTCTATTTCTCACTGACTTTTGTGACAACTTTTTACTCATGTAGTTAATTTCTTTTGTAATAAAGTTCATTTCTGGACCTTATATAGTATCTTTTGACATGTCTGCTTAGTTGAATGCCAGTATCACACTGTTGTATATTATAAAATCCAATAGCATTGCATTAGAGAGTATGTTATTGTAGGATGAAATTACTACAGTTTTAAAATCTATATTTAAATATTAGAGTTATTCCCCTATGTCTAACTCTTCTTTCTGGGGAAAAAAAAAAAGACTAAAAGTTCTATAAAACCTCCTTTGGGATTTGAGTTGTAAGAGCTCTGAAGCTATAAAATAATTTGGTTCACAATGGACATATCTTTACCTAAGGGCATGGAACTTCTCCATGTATCCAACTCTGCTGCTATATATGTTAACAAATCTTATGTTTACCTCATTTCACATTTCTCTTATGAAGATTATCTCTGGGTTTCATATCTTTCAAGACTGAATCCCACTAGGTCCACCCTGATATCGTGAATTTAGCTCATCTTGTGTCTATTTTCATCATTGTCTCAAAGTAATCTTTGAGTAAATGAGCAGTTTGTGGCTTAGCATGATTCAAAAAAATCACTGGGTTAATCAACCTGTTAATAGCCCCCTGTTCCCAAAAGTCTTGGTTTTTTCACCCCTAAAGGCATTGTGTTTTTTATCTCTGCCTTTGCCCTGCTGCCCTTCCCACCTGCCTTGGGTTTCAGAGCTGAACCAGCCGTCCCTAACAACCCATCTCAAGTCTCGACGCCTCACCCCTGACCTCTCCTAGACTCTCTAAAACTGATAAACTCTCCACTCTTTTGACTCTTACTTATAGATTGTGTTTAACTACCCAAGAGGTGTCTTTATTTTTCAATTAGCTTATAAACATTTTGCAAGCAGGAACGATACATATCCATCTATTGCAATAATGTATGTTGTATACATTATATGCATTCTTTAAACATTTCTTGAATGAATAAAAGAATAAATGGCAAACACAGAAGTGAAAATGTATGTTTTGAACCTATGAGAATATCATTATAGCATTTGTTAGTGTTCTGTAAGTAAAACTTCATATCTGAATACAAATGGAAATCCCAGCCAGATACCCAGTACACACAATTTGTCTTCTCATTCATTAGTATTTGCTAGTCTAATCAACACAATGGATGTCTAGATAAGGAGCTCCCATCACTGCTGGCATTCAAGTAGAACTGGTTGTAGAAAAGACTGGATCCCTCCTAATTCTGAGATTAACTTACTCATGAGACAGTCCATGATTGAGGACAGAAAGATGAATCAGGGCCTCCCTGGTGGCCTAGGGGTTAAGTCTCTTGGTACTATCACCATGATGGCCTGAGTTCAGCTGTCTCTGGTGAATCCTCTTACCTCCCACACCTCTGGCCTACACCCCAGTTCTTGTACGAATAAATAAAAATATATCTTTAAAGTCTCCTGCACTGCTGGTAGGAGTGCAAACTGGTCCAACCACTATGGAAAGCTGTGTGGAAAGTCCTCAACCTACTAAAGATAGAGCTTCCACATGATCCAGCAATTCCACTCCTAGGTATTTACCCAAAGGACACAGAAACATCAATTCCAAAGAGCACCTGCACCCCCTATGTTTATAGCAGCACTATTTACAATAGCTAAGCTTTGGAAACAATCCAAATGTCCAAAAATAGATGACTGGATCAAGAAGATGTGGTCCATATACACCATGGAATATTATTCAGCAATCAAAAAAGATAAACACATGCAATTTGCAGCAACATGGATGGAGTTGGAAGGGATCATGCTCAGTGAAATAAGCCAGAAAGAAAAAGAAAAATACCGGATGGTCTCACTAATAGCAGGAATTTAGAAAACCTAAATAAGGGACTAGGAAAAAGAATAACTATAAGAGGGTCTCCCCTGGTGGCACAGCAGTTGAGTGCTGGGTTGCAAAGCTGCCCGCAGCCTCTGCAGCACTGGTTCGATCCCCGGCTACCAGCGAGGGTCCCACATGGCGGACAGACCTCTCCTGCTGCGCCCGCTGCTCCCCTCAGCAGTGTATTTCATCAGTCTGCCTGTTCTGTTCCCCGCTCTGGCTCTGGTGAATTCTCTCACCCTCCTGCACTTCTGATTGTACCCAGTGCTTGTATAAATAAATAAATAAATAAATCTCTTTTTTTTTAAAAAAAAAAGAATAACTATAAGAAAGAAAAAATCAAAATCAACAAACAACTATGAACCAGAGACACATTATGGGGAGGGGGTGGGGAAAGGAGGGATTGGGGTCAAAATAAGGTGGTTGCAATTGTATGGGGAATATAAAAATAAAATTAAAAAAAATATATCTTTTAAAAAATGTAGGATATTTGCTTCCTTATTTTTTTACATAAAATTATATCTGATAGAACATATAATTAAACAAAAAATTTTTAAAATGAAACACAATATATAAATGCATAAAAGTAATTATAATACATTGTATGCACCACCTGTATAAATATATATTCCTGTAGATGGTTTAGAAATACAAGGTGACATAAATATTTAACTCACAGCAGAGACTTGTTGATTGCTTCCCAATACATCCATTCCCTTTTGTAAATCCATCCTGATTTTTTTTTTTAGAGATTTATTTATGCATACAAGAACTGGGGTGTAGGCCAGAGGTACAGGGGTGAGAGGATTCACCAGATACAGATGGGGAGCAGAACAGAGGAATCTACTGAAATACACTGCTGAGGGGAGCAGCAGGCGAGACAGGAGAGGTCTGCTGCATGATACGTGGGTCATCTCCCTGGCCGGGGATCCAACTCATGCTGTAGTGGCTGCCAATAGTTTGTGGACACCTGAGCTTGGATTTTCAGCCTCCTGAACTGTGAGGAAGTACATTTCTGTTAAGTCACCCACTCTGTGGTACTTTGTTACAGCAGTTCAGAAAACTAACATAAATCTCTAAAAGAGGCTCAAATAAAGCAGTTGGTATACAGGTTTCCTAGTCTGCTTGGAAATAGGTAAAAGTAAAAAAAAAAAAAGTAGGTCACTAAAGCTTTAAACACAATTTTCAATCTATCTCCCAACAGTTTTGGGGATCTCTGTGTTGCTGACACATCCGCTTCTGATTAGCAGGGACAATTTAAAGGTTACTGAAATATCCAGATTTACCTGGTGTAAGTACAGTTAAATTCTTAGAGAGTATGAAAAGGCTTGGCTATGAAGATTCACTCACAGGACAACAAACCACTGTGCTCTCACCTTGCATTGTGTGAGAATCTACTTGTGATCACACAATCTCCAAACACCAGGGAATGTGTGAGACATTGTCCCCTCTTTGGTCTGAGGGGAGGCAGTGATGGAGGCCAAAGTTGATTCCCCCGGCCCCTCACCCCCTCTGGTTAAGACAACACAGCACAAAGCAAGAGGGATTTGTGTTTTAAGTTAAAGCAAGACGTTCTAAATAACACTTCTTAAAAAGGAGGGTTTGCTATCTTGGTGCTTTGACAAAATTTATTTAAAAAGCATGAAAATAGTCATCATATAATTGGGCAGGAGTGGGGGTTGGGCAGTAAAACTCTCAGCAAACCTCTCTGGGGTGTAGTTCCCTGTGCCTTGTATAAGGAGCGTGACCTTTTGCAGGGCCTGCTCTGTCGGGCACTGTCTGAAGACACTGCTAGGCAAGCGTCCATCAACAACCTCTATTTGAACCCCAGGAGATACAAAACACAACAGGGAAAGTCTATAATCCCACCGTCTTGCTGATCCTTCAGCCCATTGATTTAAGGGTTCACTTCCTGAGCATGGAAAGCAAAAGAACTTGGTCATCTTTGCCTCTTCTCAACCCCACAAAGGTGCCAACGCAGAGCAATTCCTAGATAAAAAATATCTTAGAGATCCTTCATCTCGGGCTGCCAACAAAATCCCACCACTTGGGGGACTTACTCTGACAGAAATGTGTTGTCTCACAAACCAAATCTTGACTAGGCTCCCTCTGAAACCTGTAGGGTAGAATCCTTCCTTGCCTTTTCTCCACCTTCTGGGGTAGGTAACGAGCAAGCCTTGGCTTGTAGGCACTTGCTCCCGCTCTGCTCTGTCAACATGGCTGTCTCCACCCTCTGTATCTTGTCTTCTAAAAGCACCAGTTGTATTGGGTTAAAGGCCTACTCTTTCTCTTCAACTCATCTTACCTAATTACAGCTCCAAAGACACGATCTCCAAAGAGGGTCAGTTCTGAAGCGCAGAAGGTTAGGACTTCAACGACACACTCAACCCATAGCATACTAGCTCTTCTCACCTATTCTTTTTACAGTTATTTGTTTCCGAGGACACCGAGGGTCTCAGAGATTGGGTCAGAGAGTAAATATGTAGGGTTTGCTACATGATTCCTTGTGGCCGTCTTCAGTTTAAGAGACTAGAAACCCATCTTCCTGTAGATTGGGCTAAAAGAATTGTTGGGTTTCTAGAGGTGAAGCAAGAATGAAGCAATCAGACTGTGAGGAGTCAGGGTTCCCACGTGGACTCCAGAGTTACTGGAAGAGGGCTTGAGTGGCTCAGAATTTTTCTCATTCCCTTTTCTGGTTTCTAGGCTCTGTTGAAAGCAGTGTTAATGGTAGGTAACATGACTGCTGTCAGTCCTCAAGTTTTATCCTGAAGTTTTCTAGTACTTTCTAGTGCTAGGATTGCCTTCCATGATGGCTTCCAGGAGTGGACACCCTCCAGAGAGCGCTAGCACCCCATGGAGACTGGCCATGGACAATGAACTTTGACCAGGGGATAAAGGCCCTCAAAGGCAAGACACTTTCTGCAGCGGTCAAGTGAATATGGACAAGTGGAGCAGGGATCTGAACAGATAGTCATCACAGATATCCGTGATAAACAGGTCATTCAAGAGTGAAAGATTCAATTTTTATGAAAATTGTCCAGATGGGTTCCAATGCTTGTTCATATTCACCAGAGACACGACACTGTTCACATTTTGTGTCATTGAGCAGATCAGCTTCCTGTCTGTGCTCCAGGGCAATGACTCATGACATTGACTAAATCAGAATTCAAATAGTAATTTCATATCAATTTGAAAATTGGTTAGGTCAGATGACATTCATACATCGTTTTGTTCTCTTGGGACAGAGAGAGGTCTAGTATTCATATGTGGATTCAGGATTTATTTGTAAAAACAGACTTGCAAGACCATTAGTAACATTCATTGATTTCAATGTGATCACTTTTCAAGTCCCTATTTTAGCAAAGGTAGCTTTCCTTTCATTTCTTTTAAAGCATTTTTTCATGAGATAAAAGCAACTTTGCAAAAGTTTATTCACTCCAGGCCTATGGTGAACTCATTAAACACATTTCTCTATTTCTAGATTATCAGAACTGATTGTTGGGCTAAAGCAATCATAAAAAGGAAAAGCAAATTTTACCCTTTTCTTCTAAACCATCAAGAACAGAGTGATTAGGGGACCATGATCTTTTTTTGTATGGAAAACATCAGCTTCTCAAGAACATAGTGTTGGTTCTGTGGAGCACTACCAGGCCTGAAGAGATGTGTTAACTAGGTACAAATTTCCCTGGCTATGTGAAATAGAACATTCCTAGTTAGTATGATTTGGCAGGGTATTTGTTGGGCCTGGGAATGCTTAAAAAAATTCCCATATAAATGGGGGCCTTCCTGGTGGTCTAAGGATTAAGTCTCAGTACTATCCTCCCTGTGGCCTGAGTTCATCCCCTGCCAGGGAGCTGACCCACAAATAGCGCAGACCTCTCCTGTCTTGCCTGCTGCTCCCCTTAGCAGTGTATTTCAGTAGATCCACCTGTTCTGCTCCCCACCCTGTCTCTGGTGAACCCTCTCACCCCCACATCTCCGGCCTACACCCCAATTCTTCTATGCAAAAAAAGTAAAATTTTAAAAATAATAAAAATATAAAGACAAATCCTGAGACTGACAACAGATGGTTGATACCAGATGTGAAGAAATAGGAAGGGGCAGGCTCTGGGGCCTGGTCGTAGATGATGACTTGAGAAATCTGTGGCATTGGTTGTGAGCGTGGTAAGAAGATGTAACCCTGGGACTTATACAGCGTTGTAAATTAATGCTACTTCAATTTAAGAATAAAACAAGTTATTTTACCCTAAAGCAAAGTTCTCAGAAGCTTCAGTGACTTTCTGAAGGTGGAGTAATGCCCAGATGTGTGGGCCCATCACTGAGTCCAGCCTGGCTTCCTGTCACTACTCCTGTACCAGGATCCTGTGCTCCAGGAAAGATGCACTGTCTGACCTCATGCCTCTGCCAGCTTGCCCTGTTTTCGTGGTTCCTTTTGCTCAGGACCCTGCTACCTGTGTCCTCTGGGTAGGTGGCCACATCCCTCCTTCAAGTCCAGTGTCGTCAGCGGGGGAGCTATTCTGTACTTTATTGCTACCCAGCGCTGGAATGCTGGGCATGTCCCTTCACCTGAGGAGCTTCATGATCTGTAAAGCAGGCTTAATAATAATTACCAGATAGGTCTGAGCACTTAAAGGGAAGAATCCTTATTAAAATATTCCCAGCCCAATGTTCTCTTTCTTGACATGGGTGGTTACCCAGGCATCTAATTTGTGATAATTCACTGAACTGTGTATTCACGTTTGTGCAATTTGTGTGTGTGTGTGTTGATGTCAATGAGAATGTTAGAAGGAATTGTCTAGCCGTTTATTAGGATTTTAATAAATGATATAAATATTGTTTCATCCTTTTCTTTTCCTATAGGAAGGCAGACGACCCAGAGCTGGGCTGAGTGGCTAAGGCAGGAACGACAGATCAAGTTTCACAAGAGTCTAAATGTACTGCGTTGAAGCTCTGAGAGCAATAAGATGAAATTTAATAAAAATCAATATGCCTGAGGTTCAAAAAGGAAGCAGTAGGTTCAAAAGTAATGATGGGAGATATGCTTTGCAAGGAACTGTTAGAAAGATTTCCAGAGATTTCAAAGATTCCAAACTTGAGCTGAGTCAACAGTCTCACTTGGTGACTAAGCTCTATGACTCCCTGCAAGATAAGCAGCAAAAAACCCCAGAACTAACCAGAATAAACCGTAAATCCAGTACAAATGTAGGTCTCAATAGAGGTGCAATGCTCAGATCCCAGGAGCTAATGACCAACAGTTGATTCCTGCATCTGCCAGGCCATACCTGCGTCACATGTGTTCAGTCATGATGGGTCTACCCCAACACCCAGGTCCAAGTTTGATGACTAGAATTTAGGAGTGGATTAAAAGCATGTCAATGAAGATCTGGAGTACTGAGCCTTAAGAAAATATTTCAAGGCTGACTGACACAGCATCATATATCACAAAGAATTTCTTCAGGAGTGATTAGATTCATTCTTTGTAGTTCCATCAAGGAAAGATGGAACCAACAGATGAAAGGCTAGAGAGGCAGCATTGGGGTCATAACAAGGGATGAGGCAGCTTGCGATTGGGCATGGACGGCCCATCTGCTCCTGGCAGTGTTTATTTAAGCAGAGGCTCTGTGGTTTGCAACCCATCGTGGCATTATATAGTTTTGTTTTGGTTGAGATGATAGATGACATGCTTTCTGTTTGGGTGGAATTGTGTCCCTCCCAAAGATGTTGAAGTCCTAACCCTTAGCACTTGTGAACGTGACCTTATTTGGAAATGGGTCTTTGCAGATGTAATCAAGATGAGGCCATCAGGGTGAACCATGGTGCCATTTGAAGGAGGTCCTTATAAAAAGATACTCAGAGGCAGACGAGAACGCTACGTGACAAGATGCACAGACAGAGGATGGCCACCGTGCTCAGAGAGGTAGATGTTGGAATTAAGCAGCCCAAGCCAAAGGATGCCCAGGATGCAGCCAACAACCAGAAAGTAGCAGAGAGCTCCGTAAACTCTGCAGACCTCAAACTTCTAGCCTTCAGAAGTGTAAGACAGGAAGGAACATTCTATTGTTTTAAGGCACCCAGTCCGTTGTACTCGTGCTGGCAGCGCTGGGTAGTTTAATGCACCCTCCAAAGTCCACCCCCACTCAAAATGCCTCTGACTCCCTCCTAGTCTGACAGCAACAGCACAGGCAGGCGGCTGTACGGACCTTGTATCTGAATACATTGCCTGTGGTCCTCTGCAGCCACCTCCGGGGTTGAATCTCTCCCTGACCCTCTTGTCCCGGGAGCCTCCTCCAGCAGTAGCAGCGGCAGCTGAAGCACTCTCCTTTCCCTTCCAGCCCTGGGGAGCACCCTGGGCTCACAGAATGGGAGCTCTGTGAGGTTCAGGGTCAAGGTCAGGTTGCTCCCACAGCTCTGTCTTGTTCACAGCAAGAATCCACAGCCCCAGAAGCTCTGGTTGGGAAGATATGGAAGAGGTACTGTGAGTTGCAAATGACTCACCTACAAATGAACTTTTGGATCCTGGTTATTTGTGAGTTCAGGGACAGCCAGTGTTTGACTCTCAGGCCCAGTTTACAGATAAGGTTGTAACATTGCGACATATTATAATATCCAAGAGTCCAGAAACTCGCTGAAAGAGCTCATAAAGCAACTCATTTTTCCTCCCACGGAAACTCAGGAATGTCCTTTGAGGACTTTTGCTCTGAGATATGTGGGTGATTTGCTTGTCAAAAAACTGTAAGTCAGGACCTCCGTGTGATGGCCGCCGAGCCCGGCTGGTCCTGCACAAAGCTTCTCGGGCCTGACTCTCCCGTGGTGAAGCAGATGGGACCTGTGCAGGCTGGGACCCCGGTGCAGAGAGGGAGGCCTGGGGAAGTTCTCCAGGGGACAGCAAGTCCAACTTGGGCCTCCCACTGACCTCCTTAAAGAGACAGCAAGGGCTGGAGCCCCTGAATTCCTATTGGCGCCAAGTGTGAGCTCTGCAAGCCGGTCTCCCGGTCTCCCTCACCCACCTTGCTCAAACAGCTGGATGTTATGTCTCCACAAAGGCCATGCGATAGGAGAGCGCACTGCTTACATGCATGTATGCTGTGAACATGAACATATACTGCTTAATGGGGCTGGGGGGCTAGAGTGCCCACACATGCCTCTATCAGCAAAGACAGCCCCAGTGTGCCTTGCAGCTCTCCCGAGTGCATGTTCCTTCCTGCTCCTGCAGAACTGGAGGGGAGCAGGGCATTCCAGAGGCAATTTAGGGGTGGCTAGGGTGGATTCAGGGTCTCACCATGAACACGCTCTCCAACCTGCCCTCTCCTCTGTTGTTTTGTTTCTAAACAATCCCTGTTTGTTGTTGATTGGTTTGAGATCAACAATGTGCACTAATTTGAAATATACTGACGGTCTGGAAGAACATCGCAGTGGTTGAATGGTGGCCCCCAAAGATATGGCCTGGCCTCTGCCCCAGACCTCAGGTGGAAAAGCGGTCTTGGCAGTTATAATTAAATCAGGGGGCTCCAGCTGAGGTGACCCTGGATTATTTGGGTGGGGTCTACATCCAATGAAAGCATCCTTGTCAGAGTTGGAAGAGGGGGAAGCAGAGATAATGTCACAGGCCCCAAGAGGGTGTGTTGTCTGGTGACTGTAAGCCAGTTCACACAGTGCCCAGATTCTGCAAAGCAGAGCAAGAATTTAATTGCTCGTCCAGCACCTTCACATGGGGGTAGGAGCACATCAGCAGAATTACTTTTAAAGTGAACAAGGGAGAGGTGTGGCTAGAGGCAGGTCCAGGCTTTGCAGGCCCGTGGAGGTGACAAGTGGTAAATGCCCACTCTGCCCAGCTATGGGTGCAGCTCCAAGCTGACTCTGCCAGTTCCAGGTAGACCGGAACAGGACTGGAACAGCACCTACTTGGTGAAAAGTTAAATGTTTCAGTTTTGCTGCACGGGCTATAAAACCCTGCAATGGCAGAGTCTTGCACAGGGTGAGATCTTTTGCACAGAGCCTTGCCCTGAAGGGACAAACCACAGCCTGGAATTCTGCCCTAGAAACTTCCAGGGTGCATGGCTCTACCGACCCCTTGATTTTGGACTTCTGACCTCCAGAACTGAGAGAATGTATTTCTGTTGTCTTAAGCCACCTACACTCTCAGTGGTAATTTGTTGCAGGAGCCACAGGAAACTAGTGGAACCATCCAGAGGCGCGTGAGTGTAACTGTTACCTGTGAATGCGTGAGTGTAACTGTTACCTGTGAATGGTGCATCCCGCCAAGACCTCCTCTTGCACCTGCGCACACTCCACAGACCAAGGACCTCAGCACCTGCAAAGAAACATTCTTCATCTACTTCTGGGAGTCTAACCCAAGGAAATCACTAAGAACACATGCAGAGCTTTGACTCTAATAGGTTTGTCACAGGCTGCTTAAAATAAAGGAACAAAACAATCGGAATTTTCACCATAGGGGATCAATTAAGTAAATGTTGGTGCAGCCACACAAAAGCGCCCTATGTTGTCATTAAAATAACATTACAGAAATGTAACTATCGATGTGGAAAGATGTTATCAATTTACTTGTATAAAAATATATCTCATGATCTCACTTAAAAATACATCAGGGCCTCCCTGGTGGCGCAGCGGTTGAGCGCTGGGTTGGAAGCTGCCCGCAGCCTCTGCAGCACCGGTTCGATCCCTGGCTGCTCCCCGGCCACCGGAGGAGGGTCCCACATGGCGCGCAGACCTCTCCTGCCGCCCGCTGCTCCCCTCAGCAGTGTACTTCGGTCCTTCTGCCTGCTCTGCTCCCCGCTCTGGCCCTGGTGAATTCTCTCACCCTCCCGTGCTTCTGACTGTACCCAGTGCTTGTATAAATAAATAAATAAATCTTTAAAAAAAATAAAAAATACATCAATACTTGCATTTTGTATCCATCCTAGACAAGCAGGAGGGAATGCCAAGCAGTGGTTTTCCTTGAGAGAGTGGGTACTCTTGGTTATTTTGCTTCTCTGTGTTGTCTTTCATTAATGTGTAATTTCTAGTAATCATGACAAGTGTTTGTAATAATGATAATAAAAAGCAATGAAAGATACTTTGCTTTGGGGGGAACCCTGAAAGTTGTCTTATTTTGCGGGAAATGAGCCCTGGAAAGGGTTAATTCAGCATCAGGGAAGCCCCGAGGGTGAGTCAGAAATTGAGACTAGAGTGTCAGGTTAGCGAGCAAGATGCCAAATGCAAATGAGACAACTTAGACCCTCCAAGAGGCTCATGCCAAAGCAACCTCCAGAGAAGAATAAGGTTGCAATTTCCTTCCCACCTTATATGGTCCCTGAGCCAGGACCACAGGCTAGCACTGCTCTGAGCAAGCCAGCTGGGGAGATTCTGGACTGCTCCTTGACAACCGTTCAATTAAGTGAAGAGCAAAACTAAACAGATACTAAGAGAGGAAGAACATTCTTAGTCTGTGTATTGCTTAGAAAGCCCGCTCCTCCCAGGAAGTCATGAACTGATCACCAGCCACAGGGACATAATATGAAAAGTCTGGCCAGCAAGAACCAGGGGCCAGGAGTGAATTGGATCCTCCTGGCTCTCTGGGCCCTGTTTCAGAAGGAATGTAGGCATTTGGGAGTCCTGAAAACAGGGCAATACCCACCACAGAGGCCGTTTCACTCCATGACAGGCACAGCCAAAACGAGTGAAAATATCGACAGGTTTCCCCATAGTTTGAACAAGATCTGATTCCAGGTGAGCGTGTACCTGGAAGACACCCCCCATCAACCACCTTCCTCGCGCTGACCGGCGTCCAGAGGGGGAGGCCAACCTTCTCTTTCTAGCCCCAACTGAAATTTGACTTTTTTTCCTTAACTCTCTTTTTCTGCCCTCAAAACGGGCCCTAGGGAAGGAAGCAAACCGCCTGCAGGGGCGGGGGGCTGGGGTGGAGCCCTGCTCCGGATGCAGGAGGCCCTCCACGGAAAGGAATGCAGGGACATCCTGCGCTGGACGCTCCTGGACTTTCACTTCCTGCCACAGACCAAACACCCCGGCTCCCCGCAGAGCCCTGGTTGCCCTGCGCCCTTCCTCTGCCCTCACGTCTTCCTTTCTCTCTACCCTCCGGCGCCTCTGGGAAGATGGGGTTTAGACCCGCTGCATGGTCTCTCCCACCCAGGGCCTGGCCTCCCCTTCTGCGCCTGGATTCCCAGCCACGGTGGCACCCCTGGAACCCACCGTCCCCCTGTCCAGGGCCACGCTCCTCCCGCCTCCTGGTTCGGCTCCAGCGCTCGCCAGGAGATGCCCGAGTGGCTTCCGCTCCTCAGCGAGCAGCAAGATGGCTGGGCCCCTGCAGCCATCCTCTCCTCCCCCAGAGGAGACAGCCAGCGGGGCTGGGGTGGGCGAAGCTGCATTCCAAACCAACCAACCCCAAGGGATGGCGATTAGGGCTGCAGGCTGCAGGCCGTGGATCACAAATGGGCACAGCTGGGTTCCTCTCTCTGCCCCTCGCCCCAGGCCTCCTCTAAATCCCATTTCTGTCATCTCAGGATTCCTCAGGGGCATCTTCTCCATTTCCGTGGGTGGGTCACGCAGGGCTTCTTGGTCTGTAGCGCGCATTGGGGAGTTCTGTGCAATGGATTGTCCAAATTGGGGTCCTTCCGGGAGTGCTGGGGAGGGGGCATTGTATGCTGAGAAACAGCCTTGCCCGGGTCCCTCGGCTGAAGGCCCTGCCCTCTCCATGTGCAAGGCCTCGCGATCCCCTTCTCCTCTTCCCAGGATCCTCAGCACCCCGGCTGCTCTCGACCTGGGGTCCCTGTGCTGCCTGAGATTCTCACATGCACTTTGCTTCCTCTTTCTCTTAGCTCCAGGCCACCATGTTCTCTCCTCCACCGTGAACTCCCTCCTGTGAGTCTCAGCTCAGACACTGCTGCCTTGGGAATCTCCCTGAGTCCTTCCCCTCAAGACTGGGTCAGGTCATCTACCCCCAGGGCCCCAGAACCACTGCCCAACACACCCCGCTGTGCTCACACTCATCCACAATCCTCCGCTTTCTAGTTCATCTCCTCCCGGGGAGACTGGCCGCAACTTGGGGGCAGGGCCTAGATTGTGTTCCCTAAGACAACATTTAGGGCCTAACAGAACAGGAGGCCAGGACAACCACTGACAAAACTTTATCTCATAAAACAATAGCTAAGGTGCCATTAATTTCCGCCCCCAAGGTCAGCATTGGACTGCTGCGTGCTGGGGACACGGCAAAGTCCTGTCCTCTCACCTTCCTTGCCTGCCCCTCCTTCCTCCCAAAGCGTGAGCACCTCAGTGGAGGAGGCCTGTGCAGGCTCTGCCTTGACGGGAACTTTCTCAGGCTTTGAATCCAGGTTAAAGAGAGTGACCCAGTGACTTTACACATCTTTCAAGTGTGAAGCATTTTTTGTATGCTGACAAAACCCAAAATAGCCACAATAACTGTGATGTTGCTATTACAGCAATGTGTGTGTGTGTGTGTGTGTGTGTGTGAGTGTGTCTATGCCCACACATATTTGCTCGTTCAAATGCCCAAGGTGTATTTCTCATAAGACACACTTGGTCTTCATCCACGGTTCCTGTCTCACAGTTCCCCCCGAAGCCTGGAAGTGTCCTCAATGCTGAGTGTGGTAAGAGTATCTGGTGTTGTAACAGGGGGGTCCCCAGGAAAGGGGGAGGTTCCAGGTTTCCTGCCCCACCCAAGGGAGGGTGGAGCTGAGCAGGGAGAGAAGAAGCTGCAGAGGAGACTGAGGAAGGAGGAAGCAGGATGGAGCCAGGAGGCCTGGAGGAGGCGCATGGGGCCGAGAGACACGTGAAGAAACTGCACTTGCCTTTTGGTCGTGGACAGGGTGACACAGATGTGGGTGAGACCCGTGGGGAGGTGACCATGGCGGGTTTTGTCTTGATTTTGATTTTGTTCTTTTCCTTCCAGGCTGGTCTGGTTGTTTCTGACCCTTTTCTGTGGGTCCCCACTGGAAGAAGCTTTAGACTTGTGGCAGCTTTGGGGCCTTTCTCTGGGCCAATCCCATCTGGATGGAGTTTTACCCAAGAGGGGACGGGTGACTTTGGGTGCTTGATTAGAAACTAGATTCTTTGCCTTTCCTGTGTTGTTTCCTAGTTGTATTAAAGTTCCTTCCCATTAAAGTCTCAAATGTTTTGTGTTGATGGGGCGGATGGCAGAACCCATTTAGAATAGGCAGGTTTGCCGGTCTGGGCTGCCCCTCTCCCTGCCCTGTAACAGATTTGTAACAGTGTTAATAAAGGTAACTTAGAAAGCACCTGAGGAGTGGTGGTGGGGAGCTGGTTGCCAGGGAAACCAAAGTGAGCAGAGGTTGCACCTTGCAGTCCCACCCCCAGACTCAGCTGCAGGTTGAATGCAATTGCCAGCGATGCAATCACTCCTGCCTGTGTAATGAGGCCCCACCTGGAGGGCGTTCAGAGCGCCTCTGGGGGGGGACCTCATGGAGATTTGGGGAGAATGGCAGGCATGGAGAGGGCACAGGGGCTCCATATCTTTCCCACATACCTGGTCCTCTGCCTCTCTTCCATGAGGCTGCTGCCAGTATTCTTCACTGTCCTTTGGAATCAGTCATGATCTAGAGTGTGAACAGCTTCCCGAGTACTGTGTGCCAGTTTAGTAAACTGATCAAGGGTGAGGTGGGTGTCCTGGGAACCTCTGATCAGTAGCCAGTGGGTCAGAAGCACAGGTAACACCTGGGCTTGTGGAAGCACCTGAGGTCTGACGGTGGGGTGGTGGGACTCCGTGTGGTAGGCTGCTTGGTCAGCAGCAGGTGGCATTTGTGGTGGAGGGTGGTCTTGGCAGGCGGGGTCCTCACCTGTGGAATCTGGTCTGGTCTGTCTCTGGGTAGGTAGATCAGAGCTGAGTTGAGACCTCAGAATCCTGCTGTAGTCCCATGACAGCTTGTTAGTATGGGGAGGCTGCCACCAGCCCTCGTTGATCTCAGCCTGACACCAACAATGTACCTACAAACAGGACAAGACATGAGCAAGGGCTAGGGACACAACCACTAAGCCTGGCTCCATCGTGCCTGGGCCCTGCACATTCTAGACAAGATAGTTAAGCTGTGAACTTCAGTTTCTGCAAAATGGTGATAGTAACTTCTTCCCTGGGGCTCATGTCATGTGAGTATTAAGAAAATGACTCTGCCCGGCACATACTTGGCATTCAACAAGCATCACCACCAACAGGTGGCTGGTTCAAGGTCATCCCCAAGCCGCGACCCTCATGGGGGCATAGCAGGCAGGTGAGGGGTGGCGGGCTGTTCAGGAGCCTCTGGCCCAGTGTGTAAGGCCGCCCCCTGTGTCTGCTCAGCTGCCGCAGAGAAATATCTGTAGGGTTGGGACCAGCTGGAAAAATCTTTAGGTTTGGACAACAGCCACTGTCAAGTTTTGTTCCAACTAGAGCGATCTTGGCACTCAACTTCGGAGAAAATAAATACAGCAGGAGGGCTGGGCCTGGTGGGGAGGAAAATGAGGGAAGGAACAGGGCCCTCTTGATCTGAGCTTTCCCAAAGGTTCAAGGAATCTTGGTTTAAATCTTCTTTTGGGGGCTCCTGACATTACCCCCTGATCCCGGTCGATCAGTCGCTACCAGTGACTAGTAGTGTTGGGTGCCGGTTCTTGCACAGACGGCGAGAAATACGTCGGTAGTAGATGCTCCACCGAGCGCTGAGCAAGAGTTCTGCTGCTTGAGCGGGATTCCCCCGAACGCCCCCATTTACTGTTCAGGTTTAATTCAACCCGAATCTCTCCAGTATGGGAGGAGCTTTCCGGCTGGTGAGACACATTCAGCAAATGCCCGCCAAGCGAGGTTCGAGGCTCAAAGATGGAGGAGGACCCTGTACACCCTCAGAGCAGCTTCTGCCCTTTCAGAGCCCCGTGGGTGGGTGCTTCCCTGCCCACGGCCTTCGCGTCATGGCAGAATGGCCAGCCTCAGTGGGACGCGCCTTCCCTGCCTGGATGACCTCGTGCTGCTGCCGCAGGCCCCACACCAGGCAGCGCGGACCCAGGCCTGAGCGAGGTGGAAACGCTCGCAGCCCCCTACTTGCTCCCTGTCCGGGCAGGGAGAGAGGAGAATTAAAAACAACCCACGGGGTTGCAGACCTGGGCCTCTGGTTCTCCCATCATGTGCCCCCAGAGATGGCTGGTGGGGCCAGTGCCCAGGAAAGGGGCTGCCTGAGGAGAGGCTGGTGGGAAAAATCGTGACCCAGAGGGGCCCTGGGTGTGAGCATGTGTGAGTGTGAGTGTGTGTGTGTGGGGGGTAAGTGTGTGTGAGGGACTGTTTGAGTCTGTAACACCCTCCTACCCCCTGGTGACACTCTTCATTGTCTCTCCTGCAGCTCAGATGTCACTTCTCAGGCAGCCCCTCTGCCCATCCAGCCTGCGTTGGCAGGACTGCTTGGTGCCCCCGGCCCCCTGTGCTCACCCTGGCACAGTCCTGAGGGCACAGGACTCCATTCACAGCTCCCTGCTGCCGGCCAGCACCCCAAAATACATGACAGGGTCGCTGGTGCCTGAGGTACCCACCACCCTGTCCCCCCCTTAGCGCAGGCCCTGCCCGTGACAGGCACACATTAAATACTGGCTTCATAACAAGCAGAAGGAAAGGAAGAGGGAGAAAGGAAAGGAGGAAGAGAAGAAGAAAGAGGGGAGGAGCTGGGGAGCACAGGCCCGAAGATCGGGGTGAGCCTGAGCCGCCACCCCGTGACCTGCGGTCGCTGAGCTCCCTGGGGCCTCCCCAGCCACGAGAGGGAGGCCCGGGGCTGGCAGACAGAGCCCCGAGCCCGGCTTCCTCATCAGCTGATTTGGGTCAACTTCATATAAATTCCGAAGCTTCACTTTCTCTTCAGCTTTAAAATGAGGGTGATCCGAGGAGTGAGAGATGTGTGTGAAAGTTCAAGCGAGACAGTAAACTAGCTCCCAAACTTCAGTGTGTGCTATCAACTGCAAAACCCCCAACATTTTGCATGTAAGTATAGAATTAAAAGACTTTATAAAAAGCTTCGGAAGTCAAATTGGTCGCTCGGGTAGAGGTTCCATCTGCCACAGGAGGGCCTGGCCAAGTGCGCCTGTTCTTGCCTTTAGCGCTTTCCGCCTGGCGCCCAGGTTGCTCCCAGGCCTGAGGGTGCAGCCTGCTCTGCGGGAGGCGTGTAGGGAAGAGCAGGCCTCTCACTCTGAGGCCCGGAACAGACACCCCACTGGACGGCCCTGAAATCCTCACTTCCAGCACCAGCTGCAGGAAGAGCTTCACCAACAGGAAAACAGAGACTCAGACAGGACACGACACACGTGCAAAGCTGGGACTGAAGGACCTTTGCTCTCTGTGGTGAAAGGTTGCTCTGTCTAGCCCTGTCTTCTCATTCAAACCTTTCCCTCTCAGTTAAAGTTCCGGGCCTCGGGCCTCCCCGGTGGTGCAGCGGGTTGAGCACAGCGCCGGGAAGTTGCCCACAGCCTCCTCAGCATGGGTTCGAACCCCGGTCAGCCAACGAGATTCCCACATGGCGCGGCAGACCTCTCCGGACTCGCCCGCTGCTCCCCTCAGCAGTGGATTTCAGTACATCTGTCTGTTCTGCTCCCACTCTGTCTCTGGTGAATCCTCTCACCTGCCCCCGCACCTCTGGCCTGTACCCCAACTCTTGTATAAAAATAAATAAATCTTTAAAAAAAAAAGTTCCAGGCCTCTTCTGATTCCCAGCCCGACCACTCTCTCTCGATGACCAACCCGGCCTCCGACTCACAGGGAAAGCGGAGGCCAGGAAGGAGGCCTCTGACCACTTCCTGCCCCCATCGCCCCGGCACGGAGGCACCTGAACCCACCGCCGTGCTCCCCGCCTGTCTCGGGGAAGGGGCACTGTCTTCCCTGGGCGACGCGAGTCCGTCCGCCTGTTTGGAACCTCACTCTGTTTCCTTCAGACCTTTATTCCCAGAAAGAAATCTTTCTTCTCCTTTGCCTTTGGCCTCTCCTCTGTGCCGATGCTTCCACCAACTACCCAGTGGATCCCGCAACCTCTGCAACCGTTGCTCAGCCTTTCTCTCCCCTGTGGGCACCAGCCCTTGGAAAGTGGGGCGGCCCCCGTGGTCTTCACCCTCTGAGTCTTCCAGGGCTCCTCAGCCTGTTGCAACCTGGCTCCGGCCCCATATGCCTGCGCAGCAGCTGCTCTTGCAAAGCCAGTGCTTCTGGTCTTTCAAGAACTACTCTCCCTCCTGCTCTCCGGCCACCTCTCAGGCTCCCTGTGGGCTCCTCATCCTCATCCTCCCCTTACAGGGAGGCCGTCACTCCTGCCCGGATGGCTTACGTTATGTGAAAGACAGAAAGATGGGGCCATCTAAAATTTGTCTTCTGGTGCCCTATGATACTGGTTTTAAATATTCCTGCTTTCCTCGAGAGGGGATTGACAGGGCTGTGGCGTCACAGCTGTTAGGCTGTCTTCTTGAAGCTCTCAGAGCCTCTCAATGAAAGTGGAAGATCCAAGAGCCTGCAAGAGGGAAAGGAAGGCTGGCAGGAAGGGCAGGGAGAAAAGACAGGTCTCTCCCCAACTGGGTCTTTTCCCAATAGACCCCCTTAGGGTGTGGTCTGCTTGAGGGGGCACAGAAGAAAGTTAGGAGAATGATGTCCTTGAAACGTGTGAATCAAGCCCTGTGCGTTTGATTTTGATTTGCCCCACAACAGAAGACTGGATCAGGAAGACATGGTACGTATGCCCACGTGGAACACTACTCAGGGATCAGAAAAGATAGTCACATCATTTGTGGCAACATGGATGGAGCTGGAAAGGGTGATTTCCAGTGAAATAAGTCAGAAGGAAAAATGAATATCAGGTGGTTTTATTTATATGAGGAATATGGGGCAACCAAACAAAGGATCAGGAAAGAGAAAAAACTTGCAGGCTGACCATAGAGCTGAGGCACAGCAGTGGGGAGAAAGGTCAAAACAGGGGAGGAATGAGCACAAGGAACAGTGGTGATGGTCACGGGTGCTGTGGTGGTGGGTAGACTACGGGGACTGTACCTGAGGGGAGAATCAAATACTGTCCGAAAATTAACAATGATGTAAGAAAATAAATAAAATAAAAAATAAAAAATCTGGGCTTCCCTGGTCGTGCAAGGGTTAAAGTCGCAGTGCTGTCAAGCTATCAACAGCCAATGTGGCATGAGTTTCATCCCCAGCCAGAGAGCTACCCACATGGTGCAGCAGACCTCTCCTGTCTCGCCCGCCGCTCCCCTCAGCAGTGTGTTTCAGTCAGGCTGCCTGTTCTGCTCCCCGCTCTGTCTCTGGTGAATCCTCTCACCCCCTGCACCTCTGGCCTGCACCTCAGATTTTGTATGCATAGCTAAAAATAAATCTTCAAAAGATTAAAATAAAATAAAAATCTCTGAGGTGTTTTCTTAGACGCCATTATTCAGCTGCTCATCAGCCAAGAGGATAAATCCTCCCTGAACACGGCCAGGAGCCCTTCACTTCTCTGGCCCTGGAGAGTCCCGGTGGGAGTGAGTTGCTCAGCAAATTGCTCCAGTAACAGGGCAGCCTGTGGTTTAATACTTTGATGTCTCCCTCCCCCAGCCTCTTAATGCTTAGACCTGCGGGCTGCAAATAAGTCTTTATTTGTCAGGAGGAGCAAAGAGGCAAAGGTTGCCGTGTGAGAACCAGATCAATGACACGCCTCCAGCTAATTCTTTTAACTCCGAGAGTGAGCAGCCCTGCTTTGCTCAGAGAGTTGGAGGTAGGAGAGAAGGCAGCTGGGGGCCTGTTTCCATTTGCTGGGAAGCTTGGTGCAACAGAAACACACTGTCCGGCAGGCCGGGAGGCTCCGCGATCCGGGTCCTAGGGGCAAGCGTGCTCCTACAGGCTGAGGGGAGCCACTGGGCTCATAGGCAGCCGTCTTCACCCGTGTCTCTTCACATCATCCGTCTCCACACATGTCTGTCTCCACATTCCTCTTGTTTATAAGGACATGAGTGGTATCTGATTAGGATCCATAACCTCATTTTAACCTGATGACCTCTGTAAAGGCCCTGTCTTCCAATAAAGACACACTCTAGGGTGTGGGGTGAGGGGTGGGGGGTAGCATGAATGTTAGGGGGACACGATTCTACCACAACATCCTCCTGCACCCACTGTTCACTCCAGACGTTGACCCTTCCAGCATCCTACCAAGAGTCTCCTCGCTCACGGCACAGCCGGGCCTCCAGCTTCTCCCTGTGCCTGCAGGGGCCACCTCTCCTGTCTTGGCTAATCCTCTGCTTATGTTCTCAGCTCTTCCTAAGCCCGTGCTCCGTCCGTCCTGCCACCTCTCCCCCTGATTACTCCTTGGTTCATACAATTGACATCCTACACAATCCATCCCCTGTGACCACGGCTCCATCACCCAACTTTCTGAGTGAGTCATGCACGCACTATTATGCATCTGTTGTGCATGTGTGTGCACCATGTGTGTGTGCATTCAGATGTGCATTTAACTGCTCCCTGCACAGCGTGGTGCAGGGCAGAACAGAAGGGAGGTCCTCAGGCCTGAGCTGCTGGAACAAGCCAGCCCTTCCTCGGGACTTTTCAAATATGAGTCAATCAATCCCCTTCATTATTTAAGCCTGTTTAAATTGAACTTCTGTGTAACCAAGATTCTAAATTGATACAGTGACCGAATCTAGTAAATTCTACGTTCTGAATATAACTCAGAACCTCTATCTCTTCTTTCTCAAGCACAGCATCCTCAACCCTTTTTATTCCTGAAAAGAACAGGGCAATTTAAAGCTATTACCCCCCCCCAAAAAAAATTCTATTATAAGGTTCTTCTAGGTCAGTGGGAGAAATTGTGCTTTGCAGTAAGTGATTTTTTGTCGAGTAAAGCAAGGCTGTTTATGATGATGATTTTGGTCACTACAACTGGAGGTGATATTTCTCTTTTAAGATGAGAGGAAATAATTCCTAAAGAGCCTTTTAGTTGGGGTGGTGGAGGAGTTTCCTGTGGTTCCTGCAATAAATCGCCACACATTGAGTGGCTTAGAACAACAGAAATATCTTTTCTCGTAGTTCTGGAGTCCAGAGTCTGAGCATGGGGTATTGGTGGTTCCTGCTCAGTCCCAAGGTTCCAGGGGAGAATCCCTTTCTAGCTTCTTCCTGCTCCTGGTGGCCCCAAGCATCCCTTGGCTGTGGCACCTGCTTCTCTGGGTGGGTCTCTGTGTCTTCTCACTCCTGCCTCTTATAAGGACACCTGCCATTGACTAGGGCCAGTGTACTCCCCTGTGCTAGAGGAAATCTTTACAGAGGTCCTGCAGGTCCACACAGAGCTCCATACCTTTGAGAGAAGAATACTTCCCTTTCCTGAGAGAAAGGGGTGCTTCACCCCACTGATGGATCATCAGGCCTGGTCAGGAGGCAAAAGCAGGAGGGGACACCTTTGGGGTTTCTGTGGGACATGTGATGCGTGGCAGGGCAAATGCTTTAGGATCGGCTAGTTGAGTAATCCCAGCAGGCTTTGGGCTCTAGGGGGTTCCCTGGTTGTGGGGTTCCCTGGTTGCCCAGTCCCTGGCCTGGGGTACCATCTTGGGGAAATACTGGCTTGCGTGTGAGAGATAAAGAGGTGGTTGGGGCTCGACTCACAGGTTCGGTTCATTTGCAGGTGAAAGACTTGCTCCCTGGCTAATTGCTACTTTCTTTAGGAAGGTGGTAGCCCTGGCATGGAGGGGGGGTGGTGGTTTTCTCTCCCTCCTCCTGAGATGATCCCTAAATGCCAGACCACCAAGGACATAGAAAACTAGAATATAGAGTGCTAGAATTTACCCTTGATGAATGGGTGCCAGATAGACAAAGCTGCTTTCATTGACCCAGGACCAGCTCATGTAAGACCCTTAACTGATGACGCCTGTAAGACCCTCTCTGCAAACGAGGTCCCAGGTTCTGGTTGGACACATCAGGGAGGCCACTCTTTGACCCTACAGAGGCCCTATTAAACAAATGCCTCTCAGATACCACCCCCCCACTACCCATGGTGCCCTCCTTGTGTTTTTTTCTTTTCCACCAGTGGCACGTGGCAAGTTTATTAAGGACAAAGAGACACTTGCATCGATGTAGGCGGGTAGAGAACTTGAAAGGGGCAGCTTTCCTAAGAGACGTGCAGGTGGGCAACAAGCAGCCCTCCTCGTCTTTTTTGGACTGTCGTAAAACTGCCTTTTTGCCCTGTCTGCTCTCCTCCATCTCTCTAAAAGGTAAAGCTGATCACATCACCCCCAGCATCCTTTCTAAAAAGCACACTTCTAGAAAGTGGGACTGTATCAGTTCTGTCATTCTGCCTGTATCAGAAAATAGAAACATTTCCAAGCTTTCAAACTACAGAGAATTTGGCTCCAATTTGTAGTTTAGAGCATTTTAAATGCATTCAGCTGGGTCATGGGCTGTGTCTCGCCTCCCACTTGGATGCCTGAATTAATGAATCAAATGTCACACGCTCCAGGTTCTGTCCAGCTGCGTTATCTAATTGGATGTAAGTTAAATATGTATACGTAGCAAAGTAAGCTTGAAGACTCCAGAATCCCTCAGAGAAAACAAACCTCCAAATGCTCACTATGGTCAACCAGTTCCCTTAGACCCTAGCCTGAGATTATTTTCTTCAATTTTCCGCTTTGTCATAAATCAAGACCACAGTATTTCCATGCTTCATGGCCAAGTCCAGGACGAAGAAATGGATAACCCAGGCCCAAACCCAATTCACAGGAGACCATGCAAACCTGCTTTGCTTCAGCAAATGTAAAAAGTCTAGTTAAAATGAGCAATGTTTTTTAAGACAACTGTATCCCAGTGCTCCTTCCAAAATACTAACCCTAAGGTTACACTACACGTTGCCTGCTGGACCACTTTACTTGCAAAATCACCGCATAGAGCAAACTCCCAGTGATTCACAAGCCTTTCCTACTGGACTTTTGAAAATACAATTACTTTTAAAAATACAATTGCATCTCCAAAGTCTAGACAATAAAGGCTTATGGCATGAAACAGAAAACAAAGTCATCAGCACACTAGACTGCTCTTGCTGGGCCTGTTTGCTGCAGCCCAGCCAGATGCCCTGTCTGTGCCTCGAGGGACCAGGACCACCCTCTTCATGTGCCTAGTTATTGTTGGGCTTTGCTCTGATCGATGAAGTCTCCTGAGATAGCCGATGATAGAGATTTAACTCGCATGAGCATCGTGAAAGCGTGTTTTCATTGACTCGGAAACTGAAAAGTATAGCGAGTGACTGAATCGAAAGGTTTTGACAAACGTCCTCTGGGTATGGTGCTTTTCTCCAGCTTTCATGCTCCGTTCTGTATTTACTCTTGCCTTCCTTCTCAAGATGCCAATCTCTAGGTGGTACCCTGGCAGCTCCCACGTTACTTCCTATCGGCTCAGCAGCCTCAGTGGAAAAACCAGTACTTTGTTCTTCCAACATCTCCCTCCCTAGCCCAAACCCTAGGCCTGACTTCCATTTCCACAGTAGTTGCGCTCACATTGCCAGCCCTAAACCAATCCTAGTGACTGGTGGACCCGGCTCACTAGCTCAGACCCGGAGCCAGGGACAGGGTTTGTCCCTCAAATCACCTAGGAGAGAGGTGCAGCTCCCCAAAGGAAAATGTTTCTGGAAGCAGGGGTTTGGATGCTGAGCAGGCGAGAGCGACCTGTGTACCGCGTGTCAGGATGTGAGTTAATAATACATAGAAGATATAGCAGCACTGTTTACAATAGCTAAGCTTTGGAAACAACCCCAATGCCCAAAAATAGATGACTGGATCGGGAAGATGTGGTCCATATACACCATGGAATATTACTCAGCATTCAAAAAAGATAAACTCATGCAACTTGCAGCAACATGGATGGCGCTGGAAGGGATCATGCTCAGCGAAATAAGCCAGAAAGAAAAAGAAAAATACCGGATGGTCTCACTCATAGCAGGAATCTAGAAAACTTAAATAAGGGACCAGGAAAATGAATAACTATAAGAAAGTGAAAATCAAAATCAACAAAAAACTATGAACCAGAGACACTCTGTGGGGGGTGGGGGACGGGGAGGGGAGGGATTGGGGTCAAAATAAGGGGGTTGCAATTGTATGGGGAATATAAAAATAAAATTTAAATAAAAAAAATAATACATAGAAGAAAGTAACGGGAACACAGCTCATCTCTGCATTTTTACTTTCTGGCAGCACAGAAAAGATGAATTCATTCATCCTAAACCATATATGTATATAGTTACAGAATGTTATATATAGTATAATTATATATAAACATAAAAATATAATGTAATCATAAATATGGGTATATACGAGCTCAATATACCTCACCTACATCTGTCTCATCTGTGTATACAAGTATATATGTACATATGAAATCCCCTTTTCTTGTAAGACAAGAAAAGCTTCTGACTTTATCAAACGTCATATGCTGACCCAAACGAGGTTCTGAAGAGGCCAGGTGCCGATGTTTAGCCCTACCTGTGATGAACGTGTGCCTTCGAGCCTCAGGGATGTGTGATGTTTCTCACGTTGTAAATTGTCACCGCTCCAGTCTGCTTGTCATCACGTGAGGGTCAACTACTCCTGAAGGAGTGGCTTTTGGCCTGGCCTCTCCTGGCAACCCCTCCTGGCAGCCTGCAGTCTGTGACAGGTTGCGAAGTAAACTGTGCCTGTTCTAGGCTCACTTTCTCTGCCCTAGAAGAAGCCAGGGGACACGGACAGATTGAGCACATCGAGTCTGTGTTCTGAAAGTCTAGCAATGAACTCGTTGCACTACATAAGTGGCTGAAAACCTCCCAGCCTACCGTCACACATGCACCCGGCCCTCACCCTCAGGTGTTACATGACCCCAGTAGGGGCTGCTCCTTAGGGCTCAATCAGTAACACAGTCCTGGCTTCATCGGCTTATTAGAGAAATCTGGGATAGGCTCTTGGCATCTAAGGCTTCAAAACCATTTCCTTTCCCCTTGGTTGATAGAGTCCTTCATATCATTTCTTGCAGATGGTCAATTTGTTCTACTTATACCTTTCCCCGAGAGGAAAGTTACTGGTTGGAGAACTCCAGCCGCTTGCATTGCTGAACAATTTGTGTTATGAGAAAGTTCTTTTCCATATTTATCTAACAAGGCTTTCTTGCTAACACCTGCTTCTTCTTGACGCTCCAGAGTAAGCTTTGTGAAAATTTTGTGTGTCTTTTTAGGAAGAGCTCAGGGTTTACACATCCATGATTTCTTGGGTGTCCCTTTACCAGTTAAAGGCTCATCATCTCTATTTTAGATCGGTAACGAGGCACGTTTCTGGAATGTGTACATGGTTTCGGTATAAACAGTCCCCAAATTCATGTATCAACCTGACAAAGTCTAGTCTTAAGAGTTTGTTTCAAGAAGGAAAAAAGGCCAGCTATGATAGAAAGAATCGCAAGCCTATAAATTGTGCTGAGGTGTGTTTATATAACTAGATCGGAGTTTAAATAAAGCAACCTAGGGGTAACGAAACCACAAGTCATAGTTGTGAAAGCGCCTATAGCAGGGGCTGCTGAAAGGGCAGGTTACACTTGCCTTGGTTGTGTGTACAAGAGAGGGCGGGTTTCCAAGCAGATGGTCAGCACACCGGTCATTGCTCCTGGGGGGCCCGTTTCATCTCTCCCTTTCTCATCTTGAGACACTAAAGTTCAAAGAGATGCGTGAGACTGCCTCAGTCAGACAGAGTTCTCAGGTGAGGGGCCGGGAATACGCAGAACCACACACACCTCATCCAGGTGACAATTTCCAGCTGAGTCCTGTCACCCTGTTGTTGACAAAGGCTAGTTCCCCAAAGCTGTTTCCCATCTCGTGAGCCCTAGGCTTGTCTGGGGGTGCTCAGACTCCCTGCGAGTTTTCATCAGACTCACAGCGATGTCCAAGACATGTCCCTGCCCCTCCCAGGCCCAGGAATTAAGACCTCATGAACTGGGCCTCCCCGGTGGTGCAGAGGTTGAGCGCTGGGTTGCGAAGCTGCCCGCAGCCTCTGCAGCACCGGTTCGATCCCCGGCTGCTCCCCGGCCACCGGAGGAGGGTCCCACATGGCGTGCAGACCCCTCCTGCCGCCCGCTGCTCCCCTCAGCAGTGTACTTCGGTCCTTCTGCCTGCTCTGCTCCCCGCTCTGGCTCTGGTGAATTCTCTCACCCTCCCGCGCTTCTGACTGTACCCAGTGCTTGTATAAATAAATAAATAAATCTTTAAAAAAAAAAAAGGAACTCATGAACTGGGAGAGGAATTCCAGTTCACCTATTAGTCAAGTTTTCTAGAGAGCTAGGGACAAAATTTGCTCTGTGACCTTGGCTTATGCTAAGAGTTAAGCCAAGTCAGAAAAGGAGAAGAGAGGGATCGAAGCCACATATTCAAGTAATACATTAAAAACAAATCCAAGGAGAAGTTGGAGGAGGAAGTCTGTGGGGTGTATAAGCAGAATCGATGCTTCATAAAATTTCATAGCCATGTGTTAAGTAATTGGAATCTTAAGGCAAACTGCCTTATGCCATATGTGTGTGATTACAAATACAAAACTGTGTGTGAAATCTCTATCTTAAGACTATAATCTATTGCTATTAGATGCCGGAACTATTTGGGTGTCTTTGCTGAATTTATAATTAGACAGATGGCATAGGCTGGTGACTCAGAGACGTAGGTAAGTGCCACCCAGACTCCTTCTATAGCTTGCCTGGACCACCTTGATTAGCTCCCAATTAGTCTTCATGCTCCTTGTTTGTATTTCTCTAATCCATTCTCTCCAGGGTCATGAGGACAATCGTCATTGAAAACATTTCTATAGCTCCCTAGTGTCCCTGGAATAAAGTCTACTCTTTTAAGGTGTCATTCAGGATACCTTTCTAATCCCATCTCTCATGACATCACCAGTTACCAAAAATTCTCCCTTTATCTGTTAGGATTCTCCTAAGACTCTAATTCATGAAGCCTGTACCATGGAGTACATCCCTATATAATCAGCTTTAAAGCAGAATTCTTACAGAATCCTGTAAGGTTGTATTTTCCAAGGACAGTCACCTAAGTATATATCCTGCCTCACAGTGTGACTAACACTCACTCCACTGAGATGGGGGCTATGTTCCCTCCTCTTGAGTCTGTGAACACCTTCATCAATGCAGTACGACAGAAGGAAGCTGTGTGACTTCCAGGCTCGAGCGTAGAGCTCTGCCTGGCTCGCAGGATGCTTGCTCGTGGATCCCAGCTGCCATATTGTGAGGAAGCTCAGGCTACGGGAAGAGGCACGTGTGGGGTTCCCATCACCAAGGCAGCCAGACCCTCGGCTCACAGGCAGGATCGGTGTGTCACAGATGACCTCGGCTCCCAGCTGGCATGTCTTCCAGCCGAGGTCCTATTGCTTGTGAGCAGAGATAAACCTTGCTCTCTCTATGACCCACATTTCTAACCCACAGAAACCATGAGAGATAATAAATGATAGATGTTGGGCCTCCGTGGTGGCGCAGCGGTTGAGCGCTGGGTTGCGAAGCTGCTGGCAGCCTATGCGGCGCCGGTTCGATCCCCGGCTGCTCCCTGGCCACCGGAGGAGGGTCCCACATGGCGCGCAGACCTCTCCTGCCGCCCGCTGCTCCCCTCAGCAGTGTACTTCGGTCCTTCTGCCTGCTCTGCTCCCCGCTCTGGCTCTGGTGAATTTTCTCACCCTCCCGCGCTTCTGACTGTACCCAGTGCTTGTATGGATAAACAGACAAACAAATAAATAAATCTTTAAAAAAAAAATAAATGATAGATGTTGCTTTAAGTCACTAAGTTTTGGGATGATTTCTACTGTGGCCACAATTAACGAATACAGCGCTACCCACCCACACCAGCTAACAGATCTTGCTTGTTGGTAGTACCCAGTGTGGAAATCTCTCTGTGAAGGTACACCCAAAGCTTTTGAAGTCTGGCTTGTATAGGAGTATAAAGAGAATATTTGAATCCTGACTAAGAAATGAAGGGTGGGTGGGTGAGTCTGTGCATTTGCATAGTGTCCTGAGCACAGAGAGATCTAACAATGCCAGTGAGGGGACTTGGCCAAGGCGGTAGTGAGAAAAGGTTTAGATTCCCATTATTGGCTCTTGAACTGCCCCTTTGTGTGTCCTCTGGGGCTCTTTTTCCAGGCTGTGGAGGCCATGGTCCTTTCTTGGTTAAGGACCTTTGTACTTTCCAGATTTGTTTCCATGTCTGCTAGCATGGTTGCTCCGTCTAGCTTCAAGTTACAAAGCTTCATTCCTGCTTCTGAATGACAATTGGCTCCATTAGAGATGGGACTCTATTTTATTTTTTTAAAGATTTATTTATGCATGCAGGAACTGGGGTACAGGCCAGAGGTGTGTATGTGGGGTAAGAGGATTCACCAGAGATAGAGTGGGGAGCAGAACAGGCAGACTGACTGAAATCCACTGCTGAGGGGAGCAGCGGGCGACATAGGAGAGGTCTGCTGCACCATGTGGGTCAGCTCCCTGGCTGGGGATCGAACTCGTGCTGCAGTGGCTGTGGACAGGTTCATAGTGCTGCGTCCTAACCCCTTGTGCCACCAGGGAGACCCTGGACTCTTTTTAAAAAAAATAACATATATATACTATTACATCATTGCTCATTTTTGTACAATGTTTGCTTTCTCCTCTCAGGTGTAGCCCCCATAAAATTCCCACCACCAACTCACCCTGCACCATCACCACAGTCCGTTGCACTCTTCTTGCCCTTGTTTTGACCTCTCCCCCTCCCCTGAAGAATGTCTCTGATTTATAGTTACCTGTTTATTTTTGTTTTGTTTTTTATTGTTATTTTCCCTCTGATCCCTTATTTGGTTCCCCTATATTCCTTCTAGAAAGATGGGACTCTTCAATGGCTGCATGGTGTCACTGAATGAATGTTCCAACTCTTTTTTTTTAAAGATTTATTTATTTATGCATACAGGAACTGGGGTACAGGTCAGAGGTGCCCGGGGGAGAGTGAGAGGATTCACTAGAGACAGAATGGGGAGCAGAGCAGGTGGATTTACTGAAATCCACTGCTGAGGGGAGCAGCAGGTAAGACAGGAGAGGTCTGCTGCACAATGTGGGTTGCTCCCTGGCTGGCCAGAGATAGAACTAGTGCTGCAGTGGCTGGCGATAGCTTGATAGTGCTGTCTTTAACCCCTGCGTCTCCAGGGACCTCCCTGGTGCTTTGTTACCTGGTTCCTTGGTTGGCTGTCAATGATTTTAGTTAACAAATGCTCAGTTGTAGTTTTGCTGCCTTTTCTTCCTGAGTCTCTGGCTGAGGTCACCGGGCAGCACATGGTTGAGGCCACTGTGCTCCTTCCTCAGCGCCCTGATTGTCGCCATGGTTAAGGAGCCAGAAACAAACATGGTTGAAAACCAACTTAGAGGGCCTCCCTGGTGGTGCAGTGGTTGAGCGCTGGGTTGGGAGGCTGCCTGCAGCCTCTGCAGCGCCAGTTCGATCCCTGGCCACCTGAGAGGGTCCCACAAAAAAACCCAAAAAAACAGAAAAACAAAAAACCCAACTTAGAGAATATGTGAAGGTCAGAATATGGAAGGTCAGGAGATCAGCTCTTGGTCATATTAATGGTGGGGAATAAAGATAATCAAATAATAACGTCTGTTTTCTCATACCTACTTTGGTTCCTCTAATATATGAAGACCTGACTTTGTAAGAACGCCAGCACCCAGTCCTGCTTCTCTGCCCTCTCTCTCAGTGGAGGCTGCAGCTCTGGCACCTGTGGGATAGAGGACACAGCAGAAACAGCCTCTCCCGGCTGGGTATAGGTTTTATTTTCCTGAGGTCAGGCAGTGATTATGAGAAGCAAGAAACGTGCTCTCTCTTCTGAGAAAAAGGTTGACTCCAAAATACAGTCAATCCCCTCTATCTGCAGTTTCACTTTTGTGGTTGCTGTTACCAGGAACAAATGTGGTCTGAAAATATTATGAACAGTAAGATATTTTGAGAGACACCCCCCCATTCACTTCACTCTTATTATAGTAGACTGTTAGAGTTGTTCTATCTTATTATGAATTATCTCTCATTGTGTTAATTAAATAATCACGGGTATGCAAAAACAGGAAAAAGCATAATATAGATGGGGTTCAGTACTATGCTCAGTTTAGGCATTCACTGGGGGGTCATGGAACTTGTCCCCTAAGGATAAGGGACTTCTGTGATCACTAGAGAAAAATAACCTTGAACCAGCATCAATTCACACGTTGTGCTCACTAACAACCATTAAGTTATCACCAGCTGTAAAATATTACCTTATCTAATAAAAATGTTTCCCATCATTAAAATTTCTTGTGGTCACGTTCAGGGAACTTAATGACCTCATTGTTAGTAAGACTCAAAATATGGCCTCATGGCAGCATTATTTAAAATAGCCGAGAACTTGCCATCATTTAAGTGCCCATCGGCAGATGGTTGGAGGCGATGTGATTGATATACACACACAATGGAATATAAAAAAGATGAAACCCTGTCATCAGCAACAATATGCACAGATCTAGAAAGGATTATGCTTAGTGAAATAAGTCAGATGGAGAAAGAGACACCATTTGATTTCACTCATAAGTGGAAGATAAAGAAAAAACAAACCAATGAACTAAATAAACCAATAATAAAAGCAAAAATAAACTTTCAGACAATAAGATCAAATTAGTGATTTTCAGAAGGGAGGAGAGATGGACAACACAGAGGAGGGGGTCAATGGTGTGGTGAAGGATGGAATTAGACTTTTTAAAAAAAGATTTATTTATTTATGCATACAAGAACTGGGGTACAGGCCAGAGGTGTGGGGCGGTGAGAGGATTCACCAGAGACAGAGCAGGGAGCAGAACAGATAGATCTACTGAAATCCACTGCTGAGGGGAGCAGCGGGGAGACAGGAGAGGTCTGCTGTGGGTCAGCTCCCTGGCCAGCCAGGGATCGAACTCGTGCTGCAGTGGCTGTGGATTGCTTCACAATGCTGCGTCTTAACCCCTTGTGCCACCAGGGAGGCCCCATGGAATTAGACTTTCTACAGAACTTAATGTAGTATGTACACATGTGATGTAAATTTTTTTTTCAGATTTGTGTGTTGCTTCCAAAGAGAAAAAGGGGGCATGATGAATAAAACCAAACCAATTCTTGTATGATGTGGAAACTAAGACACTGTTAGGATAAGAGACCTGTCAGGGAAGCAGAGAGCAGACACAAGGCCACTCTACTCAGCCTCCTGTTCTGGGCCCTTCTACCTGGGGAACCCAGTGCCAGGCTGTCTGTGGTTACAGGTCTTATGAGCTAAGGACTTCAAAATCGGAGCTGCTTGTAGGAGATAAAGTGATTACAATGACTTTGAATACAAGCTAATATGGTGGCCAGAAATTGTCATATTAATAAAAATGGATGTTTTTCTCAATTTTTATGTAGAAGTACACATACCAAAATTTTAAAAGTTCAGTGATATTCATTACAATTACAAAGTTGTGCAACCATCAATGCCACTTCATCCCAAGCTTTTTTTTTTTTTAATAGAGGCATGTTTTATTTATTTATTTGTTTGTTTGTTTGTTTTGTTTGTTTATACATGCACTGGGTACAGTCAGAAGCGCGGGAGGGTGAGAGAATTCACCAGAGCCAGAGCGGGGAGCAGAGCAGGCAGAAGGACCGAAGTACGCTGCTGAGGGGAGCAGCGGGCGGCAGGAGAGGTCTGTGCGCCATGCGGGACCCTCCTCTGGTGGCTGGGGAGCAGCCGGGGATCGAACCGGCGCCGCAGAGGCCGCGGGCAGCTTCGCAACCCAGCACTCAACCGCTGCGCCACCAGGGAGGCCCATTCCAAGCTTTTTCATCACCCCAAACTCTGTAGCCACTAAGCAACAGCCTGCAGCCTCTGGGGCCCACCTCCACTCCCCTTTTTAGCAGATGAATCTGCCTGTTCCAGACACTTCACGGCAGTGCAGTCACTCAGCACTTGCCCTGTTGTATCTGGCTTATTTACTCAGCATCGTGCTTCCAAGGTCCCCCTGTTGTAGCTGGTGTCAGGATGACCTTGTAAATATATTCCACATCGCGCTTATCTGCTCATCTGCTGATGGACACTTGGCTATCACGACATGAACAAGGTCTGCAAGGATCTGAGTCTCTTTGGGCTTTCAATTCTTTGGGCATAAACCTAGAAGTGGAATTGCTGGTAATTGTATATTTAACTTTTTGAGGAATTCTTTTTTGTTACAGAAATAAACAACTTTAAGAAGGAGATATAGGGCCTCCCTGGTGGTGCAAGGGGTGCAGCGCAGTGCAGCACAGCGCTGCAAAGCTGTTCACAGCCCCTGCAGCGCGAGTTTGATTCCCCCGGCTAGCCGGGAGCTACCCACATGGCGCAGCAGACCTCTCCTGTCTCCCCACTGCTCCCCTCAGCTGTGTATTTCAGTCAGTCTGCCTGTTCTGTTCCCCGCTCTGTCTCTGGTGAATCCTCTCATCCCCCTGCATCTCTGGCCTGTACCCCAGCTCTTATATGCATAAATACATAAATCTTTAAAAAAAAGGACATATAGTTGCATGAAGTAAATTTAATTCTCTGATTAAAAACCAAACCAGGGCCTCCCTGGTGGCGCAGCGATTGAGTGCTGGGTTGCAAAGCTGCCCGTAGCCTCTGCCGCGCCGGTTCGATTCCCGGCTGCTCCCCGGCCACCGGAGGAAGATCCCACATGGCGCGCAGACCTCTCCTGCCGCCCGCTGCTCCCCTCAGCAGTGTCCCTCGGTCCTTCTGCCTGCTCTGCTCCCTGCTCTGGCTCTGGTGATTCTCTCACCCTCCCGCGCTTCTGACTGTACCCAGTGCTTGTATAAATAAATAAAGATAAATCTTTTAAAAAAAAACCAAAGAACCAAACCAAACTATTTGTGATTTAGGATGGCAATGATGGCCTTGACAATGTATTTTTAATTTGATAATATAAAGATAAGAAATAATTGGATTGTTACAAAAACTGTGTTAAAATGCAGCCTTATTAGAGTGAACCCCTGGTTGTGTTCCCAGCATTAGGGACTTGTTATTTCTGTACATCAGCAGTTTTGTCGGAAGTTGCTGGGCCTGGGTCTGGGTCTGGCCATGGGGGGTTTAAGCCTGGGAGGCCACACTTCAGCAAAGGGGGACTCAGCGGGGAAATTCTAAAGGCCTGACTGGGGCGGAAAGTGGGGAAGAGGAAGCTGGGTTTCCCTCTGAAGTTCCTCCACGGCCACCAAAAGGGCTGCACGTGAATGAGCTGCGGGTAATCTGGAGTTTGAGAAACAGCAGCTTTGAAACCCTGACGAACTAAGAGCCGCCTTGGCCAAATCAGGAAGGCTGATGGCTAGTTGAATACCTCCGTTTCCCCTGAAGGATCACGTCAGAGCTTCGTTCTCATTGCTCAGTTCAAAGCCTGTGACGACTCAGTGTGTGGGTGGGGGAATTACGGGGGAGGCAGCGGTGTGGGTAACTGACGATGCCAGGCTGCCCTGAGTCACCTTAGCTAGGTCACATTAAAACAGAAACATCCATAACTTGCCTAACCTAAGTGCCCTGTGACAGAGGACGGGGTGAAGAAGACGTGGTATATGCACAGTGGAATGCTACTCACTATATAAAAGACGAGCTCTTGTCACTGTGATAACTTGGACAGAACAGGTGGGATAATGCTATTCCAAATAATTCAGAAGGGGCCTCCCTGGTGGCGCAGCGGGTTGAGCGCAGTGCTGTGAAGCTGTCTGCAGCCTCTGCAGCGCGGGTTCTCTTCCCAGCCAGCCAGGGAGAAACCCACATGGCGCGGCAGACCTCTCCTTTCTCGTCTGCTGCTCCCCTCAGCAGTGCTTTCGTTCCGTCTGCCTGTTCTGCCCCCTACTCTGTCTCTGGTGAATCTTCTCACCCTCCTGCGCCTCTGACTGTACCCCAGTTCTTGTATAAATAAATAAATCTTTAAAAAAAAAAACCAGAATAAGTCAGAAGGAGAAAGACAAATACTGGATGATTTCACTCAGATGTGGAATATGAACGAAACAAAGAAACAGACAATAGCAAATTAAAAAACTCCCTTGAATTCTGACTGGTATTGAGGCTACCAGAGAGGGAGGCTGGGGAGGGGGAACTAAGGGGTGAGGAGCCTTGCACTGTGGTGGAAGACCGTGGGGGCTCTGGTGGTGGGTGTGGTGTGATACCATTTGCAGAGGTGTGAACCTAAAGCACATGCACAGTTGTAACCAACATTGCCACAACACAAACTATTTAATTAAAAAAAGACAAAACAAACACTCAGCAGGGAGTAATAAAGTGACACTGGGCTACATTCATTTATAAAGCTCCCTAGTGGGTGTGTTTTAGTTCCAGTTTTTAGTGTGCCTTGTGAGGAGGAGGAGGAAAAAAGATTGTTCTAGAGCAGCTTGCTTCAGGGGCGGGCTCCGTGTCATCAGTGCACCTTCCTGTCTGGCCCTCACACTGGTCCTTGATTGTGGAGGTTGCTGTGGGGGCCCCTGGGATGCTTTTTTCTCCCTTTAAACTCTGTTTATTTATTTATTTTTGTGGGACCCTCGCTGGCAAGCCTCGCAGCCCAGCGCTCAACCGCTGCGCCACCAGGGGAGGCCCCCACTGGCATTTTTTTTAAGGGGTCAGCTCCATGCATAGGGTTTCCTGCCCATGAGCCTGGCTGGCACCTGTACGCACAGATCCTGCAGGCACAGATGGAGAGCCCAGAGCAAGGCGGGCACTTTCTAGGGCTTTCCCTGGGTATCTCCTTCCAACTCCTCTCCCCACCAGCCAGACTGGATTCTGTTCCTCAAGTTTCTAATTCTCCACCTGGTTACAGATGGACGTAGCCTTAAAGGAAAAAGTTATTCTTTAATTTCAGGAACTATTTACTCTGCAGCGCTGTTGACCCTCTGGGTACGTGCCAGCCAAGGGGGTAGGTAAGCCATCCCTCCTCGGACCGCCACATCCTCTAGGGCAAGCCTATGCTTCCCGTGGTGCCTGGCAGGGCCTTCTCACTTTGCCCTGTTTTCTGCTGCATCTCAGGCAGTGGGGATGTCTGCTGTGATAGCGAACTGGTTCATTCATTCAATCAATGAAAAAATTATAGGGCAGCTGCTCCTAACTGGCTGCTAAGCAGAGTTAAAATATAAAACAGAGCCCAGCACTGAAAATTCCCTGAGCAGACAAAAACTTGCTAAGCCATGTAACCAAAACCTATTTTAGCTTCTGCAGCGTTGACTTGGGTCGCTTGTAAATGCGTCTGAAAATCACAGAAAAAACTTAAGTTCTTGCCAAAATTGTCCTAAGTGAACCACTTTTAACCAATCCGTGTCATCAGGAAAAACTTCAACGTTAGACTCAATCACTGTGAAGAATAATCCGTCTCTGCATTGCACCCTAGGAGCTGTCCTAGAACACACAGCACCGAGCTCCGTTCCACTGTCAGCCTGAAAGCTCCCAACTGGAGAATTGTTCTTGTGTGCAATTAGCTCTTACTAATTACTATTTTACAGACGTGATGGCTTTAATTATACTGTTTGTGAATATTTGACAGTAGGAAGAGAAGCGACACTATGATAAGCAATAGCGATAATTAGGATGTGATGAGGCCAGCTCTCCGTGCACTGCATTCCCGCTCTGCTCTTGCCCGTCTGCCCTTTATCGCTGCATCTGCCTAGAGCTGATGACTTAACCCAAATGTACCTGGAGTTAAATAAAACCCCCCACGAAACATGCTGTGCAGATACAGAGATTTGGAGAGGATTCCCTAAGATCACAGAATTTCAAGCAAGATAATCTTGAAATTACCTGCGTGGAAACAGCTGTTTTGGTCACACAGCTCAGGTCACGCCCAGCGTCACGGCCTGTGATTTCTGTCTGTGTGGACTTAGTAGGTCTGCACGACTCCTGTCCCTTCCCTCCATCCACTGCACCCGCACGCGCTGCCCCATGGGGTGAAAGCGCAGGTGTGGGCAGGCTGGTGGCACAGCCTTGGAGACAATGTCCCTGCGGGCTAAACCCCTAGACTGCTTTACTCCCCTTTTTCCTGTTCTTGTGGTGCGGTGGTGGGGACACTCCTCACCCTTCTGGGGTGGGCTCCTTTACGCCACCCCCCAACACACACACACAGGAGGCTCGGTGAGGGGCACGTGCTCCAGCCTCCTCAGCTGCTGCAGAATCTGAAAGCACCGGACTTGTCGCGCCGAACCTCCCTCCTGCACTGCCAGCTAATCTGGGTTATAACTCTCAGGTGGCTGCTGACTTTGTGTTTGGATGCAGAGTTGTTTTTTTTTTTTGTCACTTACCTTCATGGGGTTGAACTGTTTTGTTCTCATCAGCTGCTTTGAACCCTTATACTTTGAAAGTAGGGGAGCCCAGAACACGACAGTGAGCCTGCTCTTGCTCCCACGTCGCCACGGGCCAGAGGACAGCACAGCGCCTGGCATGGTCGCACACCACCAGCTCACTGGGGAGCAGGCTGGCGGCCCCCGGGGGAGAAAGCGGCAGATGGGCCATCTTGTGCTTCCAGGAGGCCCCGACATCTTGTGGCTACCGTGCTGTTCTGTTCCCCCTGGCCAGGGCGCCCTGTCACTTAGCCGCTTCCAGTTCACATTTGCCAGAAACCAGCCTCCAGCAGATCTGTCTTTCCCTGCAGAGCCGGCTCCCTCACTCCCTCGCTCCTGCACCCCCTCTTCTTGTGGCCACATCTCATCCCTCCCATTCTGCACAGCAGCTCCCAGCTCTCTGGCTGTTTCCAGTTTAGCCCCAGCTTGCTCATCACTCGCTGGCTCAGTGGCTCGGGCTTCCCACCTTCCCGGGTCTCCCTTGCCTTGATTATTTAGCTCTTAAGTGGATGTTTTTGCTCACCTGTAGTTTGTTGTGGATATTTCTGTTTCTGTCACTTCTGTTTATGCATATTTACAGTTAGTTCAATTATCTGTTCTAATGGCGAGCTAGGTGGTATGAATAATTTAAAAATAATTTACATTTGGCTTGAGAATGCATTTCTGTGCTCACATTCGAGTTTGGGGGTGTCTTATATTCTGGGAATTCACATTTCAAACTGAGTGATGAAGCCACAGCATAAAATGCCTGGGGAGGCCCTGGGGGCCCCTCCTCTGCACTCCACCCGCACCCCACCCCCATCCCCCGGGCCCCTGAAACACCCTTTGGCTCTCAACTGCCTGATGAAGTTGGAACGCATCAGAACTGGCTTGTTCTGGGCCCAGGAGGTCCTTCCCGGCCCCTTCAGGGTGTCTGTCTCAGCTGTATGTCTGGTACATATTGTCTCTATCTAAGGGGGTGGTAATCAGGAGGCTGACTTGGAGGAAAATTATCAGGGAAAAGGTCATTATTTGAGGAAGAAAAATTCCTTAATTGTAAAACTTTGCCAATAGGCGAGAACATTCCTTCAAGATGCCTGCTCATCAAGCTTGCAAATCTAAGGGTCTGATTGTTTCTGAAAAATTATCTTCCCAACCCTTCTTATGAAATACGTAAGCAGCAGGCTGGAGGACTAAAATACTAACTGGCCTTAAGCTAGCAGGGTCCTTTCACATAACTCCAGATGCCCACACAGGGCTGAGTAAACAGATGACATTCACGTTCGCCGCTGGGCAGAGGGTGGCCACCCCGACCGCACCACCAGAAATATTTAAGTTTTGTTGATTTGTTACATAAACACGCCAACCTCAAACTCCGTCTGGGCAATTAGGTGGCTCTCCTCTGAGCTCTGCCCTGCCAGGAGGGCGAGGCATGGGCTGCGTTCAGAACAAACCTGCTGCTAGGCTCAGCCTCGCCCTGGGAGGAAACATGGCTGACAACATAACAGAAAGTTTGTGTTTGTTAAGTATTTCAGAAGGGCGCTAAGAGCAGGGAGTGAGATTTTATAAATTTGAATTCAAAGGATATAACCATCCACCCCAGCGACATACTCCTCCTGGCCCCCGCGGGTGGAAACCAGCCCCCCAGGACAGACTCATGCTGTTCCCGGCGCCTCCCAGGATCCTGGAAGTGGCTTCTGGGAGTATCTCATCAGCAACCCCCTCGGCCTTGAAGGCTCTTAATCTGCTAAGCGTGAGGTGAGGCCTCACCTGCTAGGGAGGCCCTCAGCGCATCCCGCATGATCAGACACGAGTTCAGGATGGGAGATACCTGACTTGGCTGACCCTACGCATTTGTCATCTGAACTGTCCTCAGACACCTGTCCTCAGACACCTGGGACGCTGAGGTGCCATGAGGATCGCACTCGGGGGGCGTGGGCCTAAGAAGGGGTAGCTGGGGAAGGCCAGGAGAACGCCAGCGAACTGATTGCATTCTTTGGCTCTGGCGCATCAGGAATGGAGAGCACGTCACGGGGGTGCACCCTGTGCGGGAGGGGCTACAAAGAACCAGAAGGTCGGTGGCCTCGACTATTTATTTACTCATCCTCCACGTTAAGCCTTGTGCCGGACTCAGTGGTGTGGATGTTGGGCAACTCTGGCAGGGAAGAGACTAACAGCAGCAACTTGTTAAAATACTAATTCCTCGACTCAATTTCTTAGCTCTAAGTGGAGACAAGCAGCTGCATTTTTCACAAGTGTTGGGAGCAATTCTAATGCAGGTGGGAAACCAGCTAAAAAAAAGCCATGATTACAGAAGCTATGCGCAAAACTAGGCTAAGCGGTGGAGAAAATGATGAATGGCCTGGAGAGAATTCCTGTGTCCCACAGCCCCTGTGGATTTCGCCGACTCTTGAGTCCAGGGGGCACGGCCCGGCACGGCGTTGCTCCACACAGAGTCCGTGGAAGTAGCCATAGCCTTGGACTTGGGGCCCAGTGCCAGGTCAGGTGGCCTCTCTGGCCCTCCCTCTCTACTGCAGAGCTCCGGCCGCACAAAGGACGGAACTTGTATTACTCGGGAGGACGACCCACCACTGATAAGGAGGTAACAGGCGGGTGGCACTGTGAGGAATTTCTTTTTTGACTCCTGTTGAAGGCCCAATACACCAGCCTACTCCATTTTTGTGTTTTTCCTCCATCTTTTTTGGTCCATGAAATCCACTGTCTGTCCTAGAATCAACCATCTTACTAAGATCTTAAGCAGTCATGTTAAGAAGGTTTAGGGGGACAGTCCCCTGGATCTGTGGTTATATTAAGGATGGGGGCAAGTTAAGACCCCAGCAGACGGACTCTTCTGTCCCATCTCCAGCGACCAGAGTCTAACAGGGCTGTGGACACCAACTTGCTCGGGGGAAATTTGGGATCTTTTGCAGGATGAAGGATTGAAATCAAACCCAGTCTCCTAATTGGCCAATAGTTGCATTGAACAGTGAAGGTTTCTCCTTAAAAGGCTGTGCTCCTGTTTCCAGAATATTGTCAAATGCCTAAACAAAATCATCCATAGCTAGAAAGGAAACCAATGATAGGGAAATGCAGAATTAAAATATTGAAAAAATTCACATTTGGTTATAGTAATACATGTAGCTCTCTGTTGTAGACACAAGTGTAGCCGACCTACAAGTGTATTCATTTTGAGGTAGGATGTGAGAAACTTCAGTGATTTCTGCTGGTGACAGGGAGAGGTGCTGTGACTACTGCTCGGGTTGCTGCTGACGTTTCTGATAGAAGAAAATACACTATAGTTGTGGAGTTTGGTGAAAAAAAAAAAAATTTCCCCACCCAAGTTTATGGGCCCCTGAATTCTAGTCCGTGTTTCCTTGTTTGAAGCGTAGCTGTAAGAGCTTTTCTGCAGCCTGTCACTGGCTGAGTTAGTTAAAGAATAACATGAAGCTCTGTTTAAGCAAGTGATCTGTCCCAATGCTCAACTTTCTCAGAGGCTCTCGATTACAGGTTTGTAACAAATGCCATAAAAATGGACAAATATGTGCATATGCATTTTCCTGAAATAAACCCCATATGCTCGTCCACCTTATTTATGGGTACATGTAAATTATGATCAGAACCAAACCCTGGCCAATGTCGCTGGATGTCTCTCAACATCTCCTATGAATTGCTTTCGCGGCGTTAGCAGGTTCTAATGGAAACAGACAAAACGGGCCTGGAAGTAAAGGCAGAGTATCAAGGAATGGGTTGGCTAATTGCCTCGCTGCCCTTTTCCCGAGTCCCCATTCAGCCCTCTCTGGTGACCAGCTCATCCCCAGAGTATGTTCCCAGGAGCTTTCGCAGGGGATGCTGGCTCGTAGCCACCACAGGGCTGCGAGCAGAGAGGGCAAGACCCCATGTTCTCGTGCCACGTGGGTCACAGGGCCCACATTTCTGGCCAGCGATTTCTTACATTTCAGTTACACAGGCAGGAAAGAAATTGGGCCCCACTCTCCTCCGGCAGATTTCTAACCTCAGCCTACCAGGTCGAAGGTTATACGATTTTTTCCCTCATGCCTTGGAGTTTGGAGAGCGATTGGTAACTAGCTCTTCCCCAAATCACACCTCCTCTTGTCTGTGAAACCCATTAACTAAGCGACCAAAGACCTTTCCTGTCAGTGAAGGAAGCCCGACAGGAGTGTTTCCACATCAGGCCAGGGGAGGAGAGAAGACGGGCCCTCAGAACGTGCGGGATGACATCTAGGGGAGTGACAGCAAGGCCAGGCCGTGGGAAAACCCCCAGCAGCTCCTGCTCCCGGGTCCTGCAAGGGGGTGTTGAAAACAAGACTCACTCTTGTGTTCTGCATGGTCTTACCCCTTCCTGGTGATATGGTGAGTTGCCTGGTGAAAGCAGGACAAAAATCTGTCCTGGAACAGAAGCCTACAATCGATTTTTTTCCAAAAAATTTTCAAAAATAGAAAATGAAACTAAATGGCAGAGGAAAATAAGCAACTTGAGTACATAAAGCAATGGCTTAAAAATCAACTTGTGAGAAAGACAGCTTGCTGAATGCTGGATCTACAGACCAGACTGACCGTGACCCACCCTGTAGTCCTCAGGTAGATGTGTAATACTGGCTCGTCCTATATTTGGAGAGGGCCCCCCTAACTGAAGGGGGGGGCGCATTAGGACACTTCAATGGCCAATCAAATTATTCATGGAAGAGACAGTCTTTGAATGAGGAGGTTTTTAAGTTATTAAAGTGTTTTGGAACAAATTAAACTGTACATAAGGACACATTCTGGGCAGGGGCACTGGGGAGCGGGGTCAGGGCAGGGTGCAGCTCAGGGCAGGCAGGAAAGGCCCGGTGGCCAGGACGCCAGCGAGGATGTGCCTGCGGGACATGCGAGAAGTTTATGGCGACTCTTTAACTTATGCTGCTTAGAGAACAATCACGTCTTGTTTGTTCCTGAATCCTTGGTTTTGTCTTAACTTTTTATATAAGTTTGTATTATTGTAGGAAAAAACAGAAATGAAAACCCAGGAACTCCGGGGAGGGGGGAACGGCCACAGAGCATTCTTTACTGCGAAGTAAGGGTTGGGCAAAAGGAAAAAACTTTTGCCAGACACCTGACCTTTGAGAGTCCTTTTCTTTGCCCTTTGGGCCTTTAAAGGCTTAATGGCCATTGAGATTCATTCACGGGTGGAAGAAACTACCTAAACTCGTCAGTTTTTACTGAAGTGATGTCAACGCCACTGGCACTGCACAGTTCTGGACATTCACAAATGTGCTTTGTTCCAAGGACAGCATAAGCCCCGGCAGTTGGAAGGTTTCACGACTGACCAGATATTCCTCTGTGTGTGTGATTTTTTTTATTATGTTTATAAAGCTCTGGCTGCAGTCATATTTTCCCAAGAAATCGGAGGCAGGTAGCAAGCCCTAGCGGCTGGAGAGCTGAGAGCTTTATCTGGCGCTGAAGACTTGCTGGTGGGTTTTCGAGATACGTGTTTATTTTCAGTTCAAAGACAAAATAGAAAAATTCACAGCAGAACATGTTACCTTTTCGTTCACACTCTTTTAATCCCACAGTCCCCATACAATACACATTCCAAAGAGTAAGCAATAGGAAATAAAGTAAACTCTGCAGAAACAGAAAATAAATTAGTTTCCTTCAAACATGGTGGAGGTCCGTTTGCTGAATACTATATTCTGTTGCAAACGGAATTCGTCTTGAATGAAGAATAATAAATCTTTGGTCTATTTCACCATTTCTCCAGCAGCGTTTCGTAACAAGCATATTTCAAATTCGTGTTCTTTCTCCAAATGCAGCAAAAAGGCAAGGAGTAGTTTCTATTTCGGGAGCCTAAGAAACAGAAAAAAAATGTTTCACTGGTTTAGAACAGCTTTATCTCCTGGTGTTAAATTGAACTTATTATTGCTCTAAAGTTGGAGACTGAAAGAAAATTCCAGAAAAGATAAGAAATTCAGTTCCACAAGACAAGGCTGGGGTCACTGGGTGGACTCTCTTATGCGCAGCGGAGATTCAGCCCCATCTGTGACCCCTCGGCATGGACCCTGTACACAGTTTTCTAACTTCCTGAAAGACTTACTTAGAGACTCTGGCAGAAATTCCATGACTTCTAAGTTTGAGATCTAGACTCCAGAGCCTATGGAGTGAGACTGTTTCAGATTAGGAATCCGTTTCAGTTTCTCTTTTACAGTAGACACGGAGAAATGACAAATGCATTTAGGACAAGCACGGAGGTGAGCAGACCTAGGATCCTATTCTTGTTAAATAAAGCTTTGCTGCTTTTCTCTCGAAGAATAAGAGCCCTTTGTCCCTGCTGAACCCGGCAATGTTTTAGAAAGAGAAGTGATCAAACTATATTTTAAAAAGTGCAAACAAAACACCCAAGTTTCAGGGGAAAAAAGCTTTACCACTGCAGGAGAAATATAAATGCAAGTATTTTTGTCCTTTAATCTGAATTTATACATGAAAGAATGTATGTCCCGGCCAGGAGTTCACACTGGGCCAAGAGTTCACACTCGGCTGGAATACAGAGTCGGCCTTTGATGAGTGAGGGGCTGGGGCCGAAAAAGGCTTGATTAGCTTTCGAACAGGAGACAGTGATGAAACCAGGCGACTGGAAACTTCAAATACTCCCCCAAAGTCAGGGAAGTAAAAAGAAAACACAAGTATTGCAAGCAAAATAAACATTAACAAAAGGAAAATATTTTAGATGTTGAGGAGGGAGGCTTGCCTGGTGCAAACCCTGCCCCTGGCTCAGAGCTGTGGCTAGCCTCACTTCAGGGACATCGCTGGCCCTAGGGACACAGGGTCAGTGGCTCATGGGGAGGGGAGCAGGCGGGGCGGGGGTGAGGGGAAAGAGGATGGGCTTAGTGGACAGGAATGACCTGAGACTAAACCCAGAGCTTCCAAGCTCCAGATGGGTGGTGGCCTGATTCTCCAGGACATCTTTGCATCTGACCGTTTTGTGTTTCAAGAGGCTTAGAGTCTGGGGTTCCATATTTAAAAGACCTCAAAGGGCTGGCGAAAGTATACAGAATCTGATTTGTACATTTAAAACATCAGCAATGAATAGCTCAGGTGAGAGTGTAAAAATGAATTAGTTGTTTGTTGTTTTCTTGGTGGGGGAAAAAAGAACAATTTCAGAAGTAAGTGTATGAAGGCAGAATAGACAAAACATCTTATCCTGGTGTAAGAAGAACTCAGAGAATGCCCAGAACAAGTTTCTTTGAAAGGGAACTAAGATTTTCCCAATTGTGCTTCCAAATATTCCATTTTAGTTAGACATTTAATTAGCATGGTCTTTGAGATGTTAATGAGGTCATCTTTTAACTACCACCATCTTTTCTGAAAGTAGCCTGGGCTCCTAGCCTATTTTGACCCTCCCCGGTCATGGGAAAGTAAGAGGCACAGGCTCTTAAACCAAGGGCCTGTGGGGTGATGAACTGAGGACCTTTCTCTAGAAACATAAGGGTGATGAAGAATTTGTGAGCTGCTCCTTGAACCTTGAAACCCCTCGGTTTGCTACTGGGGTTCTGTCCACAGAAGGGCTGCCAGCAGCACCCAGGATAAATTTATGATTATTATTAAATTTTGCTCTAGAGGCAGTTTAGGGGAGAAATGAGCTGGTGTTATACTCCTTTCTGTGGATACAATTCAAGAAAAACAGTTCTTCGGTAAAAAAACTAACACGGCAGGACCAGAGTCAATCCGATGTGATAATAAACATAACTTCTGCACATCAGAACAAAGACAGAGAGTACGTGACTGCTTCGGGAAGTCTGCCTGACTTCATTGTGCTCAAGTGAATCTTGCCAAGGCTCAGAAATATGATTAAGGTTCAGAACAAGACACCAAAAGGGGTGGGAAAAAAAAAAAAATCAACCCTCCCAAATATAATCAGCTTCAAACAAAGGAATAATAGTCATGGCAGGATCCATTTCATAGGGACAAACACTTATTTAAATTACTTCTATTTGGTGAAGTCCAAAGGATTGAGTCAGGCGCTTAGTCTAACAATAGTGAAAGCACAGCAGGGCAGCCTAGGGAAGGAGGAGCAAGAGCTCAAATTCTGGTGATTTCTTGGCATCTCAGGTTCATACTAAGTCTCGTCCGATTTCCTAGAGGGTGAGGTCAGCAGGAAAGGCAGGGGAGCGGAAGAGCATGTCATCACGCGCACGCAGGCCCCTCCATGTGGAACACGTCTGCAGAGTCCCCAGGGCCGCCAGCCCGCCTGCTCCACAGCCAGAGCCGCGCTGGAGCCCGCCCGCGGCCAGACGTTTCCTCTCCGATGCCCAAGTGTGTCCCAGTTGACTGTCACCCAAGAGTCACCGTTCTTATTCTATGCTCGCTGAGCAGCAGGAATGCGCAGGGTGATCACCAGCAGAGCCCCAGAGGGAAGGGCTGCTTACTGTGGTTTGAGCTGAAGACACGTGCTCCTGCAGGGTGTGGGGATGGGTTTTGAACCACTGCCCGCCCAGCCCAGAACAGCACGGAGCAGTTTACAAAGAGGAAAGACTTCTTGGCTAAAAGAGCCGGAAAGCGCCAGTCAATGAGCGGTAACAGCTAGACCTGCTCTACTCTATCTGAATTTTGACCAAGTTATAACTTCTCATTCCAAATAATTATCTTTTGATATGAAAAAGAAATCATGGTTCGCTGCAAATTGCAGTTTTGTTTGAGTCGCTGGCATCTTCCAGAAGGGTGGAGGTTCATTTACCCTGTGACTGGAGTGAGAAGGGGTGAGCCAGAGGGCGAGCAGAGCTGGGTGGGGTCTTGGCGTCTGTCCTGATGAGCGGGGCAACTTGAGCCAGTTGTTGACTTCTCTGGGCTAGAGCTTTTGCACATATGAAGTAAAAATACTGCCCTTCTGACTGGGCCGATGACACCTGGCAGGCTAGTGGAGGAAGGGGTGCCCCTCAGCATCCTGCTCCCGTGAGCACAGCGTCCCCTGTAACCTGCCCCTGGGGGTGCTGTGGCCAGCCAAGTGAGGGGCTTAGCAGTGCCTGGCACTCTGGAGGGAATCATGGCAGGGCAGGGTCCTGAGCCCACCCCCAGTCAGTCTTTAAATACAATCCAGAGGAACACGTGTGGGGGAACAGGAACACAAGATTAAAGTCGTCAGTAACAACGCAAAGGTGTCCCTTGGCACTACCCGAGCCTTACTGCAATCACTCGGGTGTAGCTGGTTATGGGACTCACTTGGGCATTGCACTGAAAGGGAACCATGTGGCTGGAAATACACTATCCAAGAAAGATGAAAAAGTTGTACACGCTGCTTCTGGAGAAGAATGACAAATGGCAGAAATGCAGCACAATGGGTTCTTGACATGAAAAGGGAGATTCATCAGGACAGGGGTCAACTCCTCAGTTTAAGAGGAATAATATTGTTCTTTTCCCAAGGCCTGGCTGAGAAACCCAAGCCCTCCACACACACACACACACACACACACACTCTCTCTCTCTCTCTCTCTCTCACACACACACACACAAACACACACACACACACACACACTCTTTCTCTCATACAAAAAGGCTAAAAGAACACTGTCACCAAAGCTCCAGCTTACAGGCTTCTTAGTAAAATTAGTCTCCCTCAGCTCATTTCTGGAGTTTTCCTTTTCAGAAATGACAAAGACAGGAGATAAGCTTGTGGTTAAAACTAAAACTAAATCCAGGTTCTACTCTTCAGCAAAAAAAACCAAAAAAAAAACAAAACCAAAACACAACCACCCGCCCCCCACCAGAGAATTCCATACTTTGTAGTGATGTAATTTCACATAAGTGGCCCCTTTCTTTTCTCATCATAGCCGAGGTCACAGACTTACAAACACATCTCCCCCGGAGCTCGCTGGTGGAGAAACAGACTCAAGTATGGATCCCGTGTGCCTGGCTGAGGGCCATGTCTCCGAGAAAGTGAAAGCAGGGTCTTTCGGTCAAGGAAGCTCATCTGGAAGGCCCAGGATATGCTGGCAAGAGCGAGGGCAGCTGGAGGAGGAATTGGGGTGTTCATGTGGGGGCGGGGGAGAGGAATGTATGTATCTTGAGACCGTGGTGAGCACATGTCTGATACATGGGCTGGGGAAGCAGCTCCAAGCTTTAAAACTCCTGCTAGGGAGTCTCCAGGGAGGAGGGTTAGGAGACTGGTCATTTTTCTTCATGACGGAGGGTTGGGCAGGTGCGGCTGCAGAGCCAAGGGGCACATGAGTGAGACCACCGGCCCCCAGCAACTGTGGACTGTGTAAGGCGGCTCCTTGTCTAGTCCAAGCCTCCCAAGCTGCGCCCCCAGGAGCCACCCAGGGCTGGCATTTCTGCTGCCCTGTCCTTCCCGGGCCTCACAGGCTGCATCAGACCATCTGGCCCAGCTCTGTGTCTTCCCAGCGGCCTGTGGAGCCACAGTCCAGTTGGTGGGTTGAATTGTGTTCCTCAAAAACGAGGCTGAAGCCCTGACCCCAGGATCAGTGACAGGGACCTCATTTGGAAAGAGGGTCCTTGCAGAAGCAAAGTGGCCAGAGGGGGAGACGGGCCGGGCACTGCAAGACCGGGAGGCGAAGGATCCACCACCAGGAGCTGGGAGGAGGCAGCGAAGTTCTGCTGGGTCCTCAGAAAGGTCATGGGCCCGGGTTGTACCCTGACACTGGACTGCTCGTCTCCAGACATGTGGGAGAATGAATTTCTGCTGGTTTAAGGCACCCCGTCACGGCAACCTAAGAAATGAACACACCCAGGTTCCTTCATCATGATTCCAACTCTGAACCAGGAGATTACGTAGAAGGTAGGCCCAACCACTCTTTTAAAGTCATTTTAAAATGACTTCTGACGCTGCAGAAAGATGACTGAGTTTACAGGATTCCTCTGCCTTGCCAAGGGATGTCGCTGCTCTATTTGGCGATGACACGACTTAGCTGCTGGGACCACGCCCACCGCAGCAAGGCCTGTGTCCTGATGTCACACTGCACGTCCCCCCCCGGAGTGACCCAGGCTACTAGGCAGGAATTCATAGAAATCGAGTCAGGAGATTTTTATCAGATCATTTTTATAATAAATATGAGAAAAAACAAACCAAAACTGATGACCAAAAAGCACAAGCCAGCCAGCACCTAAGGCTGGCGCCATCGAGTCCGGAATAGTTTCCTAAAGCCAGTCAGCTCTGCCTACCTGAATGGGGTCTGTGCAAATCTTCTTCCTTCAGAACAAGCCTTTAATTTGCTCCGTTTTGGTGTCCAGGTCTATGTCGTAAAAGCAGGGCCGAGTGGGCAGGCCTGGCATGGTGCTCATCTAGGAGAAGACAGAGAATCAGACTCGGGGGGCTGAAGTGTTACGTGTGGCAAATGCTCCTTGAGGCCTGCTCCAGCATCTGCTCCACACAGGCTGACCACACCGGCCATTCAGCCTCACAGAACTTTAGGTTTTATACACGCATTTCTTTAAATTCACCACCTGCTCTTTTAATCTGTATTTAAGGAAAAGAGATAGAAAAGGCAAATGTCGACTTCCTGAAGTGGAGAAGACTTACCCCAGCCCTGCTTACCCACAGTGGTTCCCAAACAGTGATTTTCAAACTCTTTTTTTCTACATGAGATAGATTTATTTATTTATTTATACAAGCACTGGGTACAGTCAGAAGCACGGGAGGGTGAGAGAATTCACCAGAGCCAGAGCAGGGAGCAGAACAGGCAGATGGACGAAGTACACTGCTGAGGGGAGCAGCGGGCGGCAGGAGAGGTCTGCGCGCCATGCGGGACCCTCCTCCGGTGGCCGGGGAGCAGCCGGGGATTGAACTGGCGCTGCAGAGACTGTGGGCAGCTTCGCAACCCAGCGCTCAACCACTGCGCCATGGGGGAGGCCCTGTACATGAGATCTTAATGCTGCTCCCCAACAAAGATGAGCCCGTCTGGTCGAAGGGGATGAAGGAGTGGGTGCAGGGTACCCCAAGACATCTCTCTGTGAAACCCACAACTCCTGGAGCAGAGTTTGACAACTTCTGTTCTCCAGCTGGAATCGCTGTGGCTGCCTAAATATCACCAGTTTATTGAGAATGTACTATGTGGTTAGCACTGGACTGAATACTTGACTGCTTTTCCCTCTCAACAGCCCGAAGAGGTAAGTTCTTTCACCCTTGCGAGTTATGAGGAAGGAAATGCTTTCTAGAGGGTTAGTCCCTTGCCCCAGGTCACACAGATCATAAGCTGCAAATCAAGAAATCTGAGTCCACGGCTGTATCTCCAATTGCTCCTTTCATTTTGTGCCCCTTCTGGACATGCTATACTTTTACATGAGTGACCTGACTGTGCCCCTCACCACTGTGGGGTGACCTGCTCCCTACTGACTTTACTCCCTCCTGTGGTTTAGTGGGGCCCTTTTCATACAAAGGCTGCTGGCCGCCCCGCTGGCGGAGCCGCCAATGGGATGAAGCCAAGAGCACTTACGCACGCAGGCCTTGCCGGCTCCGTCCCACCTGCTGAAAAGTCTCCAGTGAAAAATGTGCCCAGACAAGCCTGTCCCCAAACCGGAGCTTTTAAAAGTAGCCAAGACATAAACGCCAGGAAGAGCAAAAGGTCGTCCCCCTCTGTTCAACTGACTTCTCTCAGATGGGGGACAAAGACTCCCATGTTCCTTTCCAGTGACGCAACTGCCACCTGCAGGAGGAGGACTCCTTCTTTGGGATAAGCGACACCCGACAAGAAAGCCGGGTCTGGAGGGCCGAGGGGCTGCTAGTCCCGGGGACAAAGAGCTCTGGCCAATACATCTACTTTCAAATACAACTTCTCCTGCTGAGCACACGCAATATGGAATTATGTCAACAAGGCCATTCACACTCACGTCGAATCCTCCCTCAACAGAAAACTCAGTTCTCAGGGCTGGTGGCCCCCACAGGAGCGCCAGTCCCGTTCCACAGGAAGGAAGAATTTGAGAGCCCCTGGGGTTGCTCTCTGGCCCCTGCCAGGGGTTGGGGTGGCCTCTGTTGGCTTGAGCAGTGTGACTTCTAAGGGGGCTTCTGCTTAAAATACGGAGGGACCACGACATGCACTCAGGCGTCACGCGGCACTGACGACGCTTTCACAAAGGCTGAAAAACAGAGGCCTCTGCCCTTCTTGACCCTCATTTTAACTATAATCAATCTTCCAAATCAAAGTGATTTTAGTCTCAGCTTATTTAGGAGAAATCAGTCCTATGAAGAAATAGCCTTCATAAGCGTACATTAGGTCTAGTGCAGAGAAAATACTCGTGAACTTAGGAGGAGGCAAAAGCAGAAGTCGTATGTTCAGTGGAGACATTATTTAGAAAATTCTGTCTGTGACAGAATCCAAATTTCAATTTAACCATAGCATCGCTGTTGTGAATTTTGTTGTGATGGTGTGAAGTGACCTCTTTTCCTGTTGGTTCAAGAAAGAAACAAGCGCTGTGTTCACCTCCCCTGGTGACCCGACGCCTCCCCAACAGGTGACTCAACATGGCTGCTGTCAATCACCTTGTTTAGGAAAGTCAAGGACCAAAACGACTATAATGGTTAACCACATTATGATGTAAATTCAATAAAAATATTTTCTTTTTTATGAAATCATTCAAAGATTTGAGGTCTTTATTAAGAAAAGGATGTCTGGGTTGTAAATCCAGTATCCATTGCTTCTCGGCCTTTTGACCAAGACCAACTGTGAACAGTGTGTCCAGTAGTGTTAGGTCCTCAGTAAATACTTCTAAAAAACAGATGAGCAAAGATGGAGACTGCCTGGGAAAGCTCAGGAAATGAACAAAAGGAAAACTTCTGGGGGGTTGGGCCTGTCTGGTGCTCCCTCCTCCTGTGGCTGCAAGGGGCAGGCCTGTTTATATCTACTGGCCATTTAGATAATGAAGCAAGTCAGCTAAAAGGAGACCTGAGGGAAAATGGCCTCGCATCAATGTCACACGGCTGACGGCTGGAAGAGAGATGAAAAATCACTCCAAGGCCAGCAGATAGTGCGGCTACCGCTGTGACTTCTGTTGTGCAGATGGATGTCGTGGGGGTTTACTCTGGGCGGTCAGCCAGCATCTACCTGCACGCGTGTGCGTGCCTCCAACACAGACCCAGGTCTAGCAGCCCGGGTGTACTCGGGCATGCCCTGAGGGCCCTGACCTTGCCGTGGGCAGCGAGTGCCTGTGACTGTGTGCAAGGAGATGTGGAAGGACCCAGCACTCAAGCCACAGCCTTCGCCGAGCATGCACTGGGGATGCCCAGGTGGAAGGACCTGCACATGCTTCCCACTGGACAGGCTAATAAAGCAGAGGCCTGGCTGTGGCATTCGGGACCAGTCATTTTTTGCTCATCAAAAGTCTTTCCTTCTTCCCTGCTCATGAGAAAAGAATGAACACAATGCATTCTTAACTTATGACTTGCTATAATGGAAGTCAAGTTGAATTACTGTAAAAATCACTATGGTGCGCTCACATATTATGCCAGCATTACACAGCTCTGATTATTCCCATTTATTTCAATGACCTTGAATGAAAGCAAATAGTAACTTTTCTCTTCTGCAAGGGAGAGCATAAGTTTCTTTCCCTGGTAGGAAGCCTGTCCCCAATGAACTTTTCTATTCATTAAAAAAAAAGTCATTGAAAGTGATTATTAAGACATAGATGTTAGGAAGTAAATCCTTGCTATCCTGATTTTCCTTCCTAGAGGTAATAATCCCTGGGAACAATTTCTTGTGCAAACTCCCATGATATTTTCTCGCCCTACATAAGCCACATACAGAAACCGACCCCTGTACATGGACACATCTGATATTTGATTTACATGGAGACTAAAACTGAAAATAGGTACCTGGGGTAAATTCTAAAGGGAATGCCACTGGGGTGGAAGCGTCCAGAAGAGCTGTCACTGACATACTCTATATGAAAAGTCAGTGGCCTGCCTTTTGGACGAGAGCTAGGGAGTTGTTTTGGAGAGCAAGAAAAGATACTTGTGAAGCAGAAGGGTGTGGCTGACCAGATGCAGATGAAGGAATTGCTTGCAGTGCTTCACACAAGCTAGAAAATGAAAATATTACAGAGGATGAATGGTTTCAAGTTAAAAGCCTACTATGCATGAGACCCCCCACGTCTCCCTTTATTTGTTCTGACTCTAAGGGTGTGTCCCTAAGGCTGCTTTCAGCTGTGGCTGCCAGCATCACCCCCGCACTGCTTACTCAGTAAGACAATGTTCTTCCTGCCAGGTCCCTGGAAGACCAGCGTGGCACGGGCAGGCGGGGCAGCCTGAGGTGCCACCATTGTCCTTGGGCTTCCTGCGCTGAGTGGGAGCTCCAGGCTGGAGCCACACCTGTGTATCCTAGACACGTTTTCTTTCATGGAGCCTTATTTTTTTTTCTGGATCCTTTATCAATATTCAAATAACAGTAACTTGGTACTCTCTAGTTCCCATGGTAAAACTTCTGGTAGAGGTACATATCAGGTAGAAAATGTAGCTGTATCTAGATACATATCTTCTCCAGGGCCTCACATACAACTTGCACATGCTACATGCTAAGTCTACCACATACCTGGCACATACTAAGCATCTCATTTAATTTCAGAAGCCCCCTAAGATTAGCGTTATTTTTTTTCATTATCCCCACTTTGCAGATCAGGAAAATGAGACATGGAAAACAGAATAATTTGCCCCAAGGCACACTGTTAATACCTGTGTGGCGTTCACATGCAGACAGCGTGACCCCAGGCCTCGGCCCTAACCCTGCAGCCCTACTGCCTGCCTTGCACTTGGCATTTAGTCTCGGGCTGGGACGGCATAGGGCTGGTCTTTTCGCAGCGGGAGTGCGCGTCCTTTCAAGCTACAGCTGCTTCCACAGCATTAAAATCAACAAATATACACAAATGTGTAAATTCATTCACCGTAACTTTTAGTCTTGGTTCCCTTTAAACTTTAACATTTATTTAAGCATATGTGACATGGCTTATACTTGGCACAGTACTTTTCCAAATTACATCTTAAAAAAAATAACACCTGGACTGTTAGACCAGCTTTAAGACGTGGCTTACTTATTCCTATCTGAGAAGTATAAATAGTTGCTGTTATCCACTGAAACAACTTAAAAGGCATATGAATTTTTACTTAAAAATTGCTGGCAAAATGTTCTAGAGTTGAGATTTGCTCTGGTAACTAGCTTTACTGGGTTGGCAAAGTCCCAGTTAGACAGTTGTAAAATAACACTACCACGACCAACCACTGGCTGCTCTGTCTGTCCCTTCTCGCTTCCTAAAGGCTGCTTTGTTTTGACTCATTCCCAGAAAGAAACATTAAGGTCGCACCTACACGCTTGTTTACACTGCACCCTTCCTAGGACCATGGATGTTACCAAGGGCTCCCCGCCTCGCCCATGTCACCCATAGTGACTGCATCTGAGCCTGAGGCAGGGGAGATGCGGGGAGGGGGCTTTGGTATTGTATTTCTATTTACAGGTGCAGAAAAGGGCTGAAGGCAGTTGTGTGACTTTCCCTGGGTCACGGAGGAATGGCAATATCAAGCGCAAGGCTTGTAAGAGGCGTGCAGAATCAAGGGGGTAGCAGAACCCCATGGAGCCTAGGTGGGGAGGGCCCGTCCTTGCTATTTGAGTGTTTTTGCACAAGCTACTTCCTCCAGCCTAGTTCTTTACTTGGAAATCAGTACGAGTATAAGAACATCCATAGTATGAAGTATCCATAGTATGAAGTCTATTTTCAAAATTAAAATGAGATAAAGTAGGAAAGATTCTATAGCCTGGTGTTTAGTACACAATAAACACGTGGGCTATTCTATTATAGAATTATCTATAAGAAGAGTGTGTTTTAAGTTATGACAGAAAGAGGAAAAGGAAACTTGGAAATAAATCTATCTCTGACTGTGTTTCCTTCATGGGAAAAAAGGGCTCATTAGTTTTATGAGATTGTTCCCTACTTTTTCTGGCGCTACATCGCGAAGTCACACTTTCTGTACTTACTACTGGCGGCAATCAGGTCTGAAGCCAAACCCAAAAGCCAAGACCAAAAGTATCAAGCAAACAGGATCACATTCACCGAGGACACATGTTATTTTAAAGACGGAACCTTCAGTGGTGCGACAAGAAACAAAACCAGGTGTGATTCTGAACTCAACTCTAGGTTTTTTTTGTATGTGTGTAGAACTGGGGTGTAGGCAGGAAGTGTGGGAGCGGGTGGTGGTGGTAGGAGGATTCACCAGAGACAGAGTGGGGAGCAGAGCAGGCAGACTTACTGAAATCCACTGCTGAGGGAAGCAGCGGGGAGACAGGAGAGGGCTGCCGCTCCATATGTGGGTCAGCTCCCTGGCCGGGGATGGAACTCAGGCCGTAGCGGTGATGGCGCTGAGACTTAAGAAAGACCGGTCTCTGCACAGGCCCAGAGACACTGCCCCTCCTCCTACACCTTCTTCAGCTTTTAGTTCCTCCATCAGCCATTGAAGGGACAGGTGGCTCGTCACAAGCCTCCCCCCCTAGCCTGGGCAACAAACCAATTCCATCAGGCTTCACTGTTTGGAAACTCATTATAAAGAAATCAAATTCTGGTTTCTGAGAAGCTCATCTTCAGAAAACTAGTCTCGATGCTCCGGGCATGAGTATTATCCTAAGGTCCTTCTGGCAATTCAATCATGATGCCAAAACCTTGTTAAGCAGAGAGAGAGGGGGCGGGGAAGAGACGGGAAGAAGGGAGGCAGGCGCGGGTACCACCACAACCGCTTCACTTGAGCTGCCTGGTGTTTGTCTGCAAGGCACTTGTAAGCAAAGACACAGCTTCCCGAGAAGTCCAGATTTCCCCTTTTGTTTCCGGACCCCTGCAAACGCCTCCTCCTCGGAGATAACATGCGGCTCAGCAGCAAAACCTGACAAGGCTCTGGTGGGCCACTGGGTCCTAGTTTTAACTGCCCCCTTCAGGCTTCTCTTGGGTCAGTGGCAAAGGAGAGCTTCCTGACTTCAGAGACACGAGCTCCCGGCTTTCTAATACAGGAGGACGTGGCTCCTTACATCCTATTGTCCATATAACACCTCGACAGCAATTACAGAGCTATCTTTATTCCTGGTCAGATGGGGATTAAGAGGATTCTGTAAGCAGCACTCACAGTGAAACAATCTCACATATTCTGAGTCCACTGCCATTTCTCTGGAGTCGGCATCGGCCTCGTAGCTTCACTGGCTCAGCTTTCTATGTGCCTGTCCTTCATGCACCAATCCGGCCGAAGCCTCGCTCGCTCCTTCAGATGCCCAAGCACGTGGGCATATGCCCCTTCCCTGCAGTCACTGCAGGCACCTCCAGCCCGTGGGTCTGCAAACTGTTGAGTGGTGGGCTTTCGCTCGGGCCAGGATCCTGGGACTCTCTCCTACTGTCTCAGTTTCCACGCACTGTACTCATAGAGGGGAGTGTGCACCCCAGGGTGACTCCGAACTCCTCCTTAACCGCAGGTGTGACCTGAGACTTCTAACTAATAGTATTTGGCACTGAATGATTAGGTCACATCGTAGGGCAGAAGCAGGGGGATGTCCTGCCATCTTAGCTGATTCAAGAGGAAGACTCCTCTCCCAAAACACACACATCCCGCCTTTCAATAAACTTAAAATAATAATGAAAATAAAAATAAGAGGGCCTACAAAAACCAGAACCAAAACCAAAAACATCGTAGATGGCCTCCGGCTTACAATCAGCTAAAAGCTGGGGCCTCAGTCTTACAACCTCAAGGACCAGAAATCTGCCAGTCAGTCGTGAGTTTGGAGGTGGCTCCTCTAACCTCAGCTGAGGCTCCTCAGCAGTAACAAGGACAGGACTGCAGAGGACTCAGCTGAGCTGTGCCGGCTGGACTCCTGGCCCAGGGCAATTGGGAGACAATAAATGTGTTGTTTAAGCTACTAAATTTGTGGCAATTTGTTATACAACATAGAAAAAAATTTTTTTCCTCCTTAATTTTTTTTTACTTTCTGTCACTGCTTTTAGAACAGACTGCATTGTTTAGCAACTTGGTAAATAATAAATTGCTTGTTTGCGCTTAGAAAACAGGTTGCTTTGAACATTCACATACACCTCTTTATATGGACATACTTTTCATTTTTCTTCAGCAGTTAGGATGAGAATGGCTTGGTCATACCAAGTGCATGTTTAACCTGTACAGAAACTACCAACATGTTTTCTAAAGGGGTCGTATAATCCTAGGTCGTGTAACCCCAACCAGTCTTCACTTCGGATATTCTAAGAGCTATGTAGTGGTATCTGAGTGTGGTTTCAATTCACATTTCCCCAATCTTTTCATGTACTTATCATATTTATTTTGCTCGGTGAAGTGTCCATTCAAGTCTTTTACTTATTTTTACTAAGCGTTTTCTGTTTTTGTCTTGATGGTGTTTTGAGAGTTCTATACTCTGGATACAAGTCCTTATCTGATAGATGACTTGCAAATGGTTGTTCTCTCTTTGGCTTATTTTGCTTCCAATTTTTCCCCCCAGATGTCTTTCAGTGTTGATTTTTTAGTTTAATTCCATTGTGGTTAGAGAACATATTTTGTATGACTTGAATCCTTTCAAAATTTGTTCAGTCTTAATTTGTGATCCAGAATATGGTCTATCTTGGCAAATATTCTGTGTACATTTGAAAAGAATGTGTAATTTGCTGTTGTTAGGTGGAGTATTTTATTAATGCCAATTAGGTCAAGTTGGATAGTAATATTGTTCAAATCTTCTATATCCGTATTAGCTTTCTCTTCACTTGTTCTGGAGGAGTTTTAAAATCTGATTGTATTTATGACTTTGTCTATGTTTCCTTGCATCTTTTATTTCATGCATGTTAAAGCTTTATTATTAGATGCATAAATACTTAGGATTGTCATGTCCTGTTGATGAAATAGCCCCTCTACTATTATGAAACAATCCTCCTTTATTTTTGGCTCTATTCATTGCTGTAGTTCTATTTTGCTGTTTCTCCAGCTTTCTTTTGGTTAGTATTAGAATTTTTCTTCTAACTTATGTCTTTTATATTTAAAGTTGGTTTCTCCTCGACAGTATATAGTTAAATCTTGCATTGTTAGCTAATCTGATAATCTCTGATTTTTAATTAAAATATTTAGCTCATTTATATTTAATGTGGTTAATACAGTTGTGTTTAAATTTACTATCTTAGGACCTCCCTGGTGGTGCAAGGGATTAAGGACTGCACTATGAAGCAATCCACAGCCTCTGCAGCATGAGTTCAATCCCGCACCATCCAGGGAGCAACCCACATGGCGCAGCAGACTCTCCTGTCTTGCCCGCTGCGCCCCTCAGCAGTGTACTTCGGTCAATCTGCCTGTTCTGTTCCCCACTCTGTCTCTGGTGAATCTTCTCACCCCCCGCATCTCTGGCCTGTACCCCAGTTCTTGTATGCATAAATAAATCTTTAAAAAAAATTAAAAAAATAAATGTACTATCTTGCTACTCTTTATTGCTTTGTCCTATCCTTTGTTTCTTCTTTTTCTGCCTTCTTTGCATTATTTTAATGATTTCATTTTATTTCTTTATTGGTTTACAAACTATGGCTATTTGTATTATTGTTTTAGTGGCTTCCTTAGCGTTATTTATTTATTTATTTATTTATTTATTTATTTATTTATTCATTCATTCATTCATTCAGCACTGGGTACAGTCAGAAGTGCAGGAGGGTGAGAGAATTCACCAGAGCCAGACCAGGAGCAGAACAGGCAGAAGGACCGAAGTACACTGCTAAGGGGAGCAGTGGGCGGCAGGAGAGGTCTGCGTGCCATGTTGGACCCTCGCTGGTGGCCAGGGATCGAACCGGTGCTGCAGAGGCTGTGGGCAGCTTCGCAGACCAGCGCTCAACCCCTGCGCCACCAGGGGAGGTCGGCTTCCTTAGTGTTTTGATGTACGTTTAACCTTTCACAGTCCACCTTCAAATTATATCTACTTATTCTCATATAAGAATCCAATATAAGTGTATTTCCATCTCTCTTCTCCTAGACTTTGTGCTTTTTTTTAAAAAAGATTTATTTATGAATGCATACAAGAACTGGGGTATAGGCCAGAGTTATGGAGAGTGAGAGGAATCACCAGAGACAGGATGAGGTGCAGAATAGGCAGATTGACTGAAATATACTGCTGAAGGGAGCAGTGGGTGAGTCAGGAGATGTCTGCTTAGCTATGTGGGTCACTGCCCTGACCAGGGATCAAACCCGCGTTGCCGTGGCTGCGGACAGATTCATAGGTTGCATCTTAACCCCTTGCACCACCAGGGAGGCCCTCAACCTAGTTTTTTTTTTTTTTTTAAAGGGATACAGTCTTTTTTTTTTTTTTTAAAAGATTGATTGAATTATTTATACAAGCACTGGGTACAGTCAGAAGCATGGGAGGGTGAGAGAATTCACCAGAGCCAGAGCGGGGAGCAGAACAGGCAGAAGTACACTGAAGTACACTGCTGAGGGGAGCAGCGGGCAGCAGGAGAGGTCTGCGCGCCATGTGGGACCCTCCTCCAGTGGCCGGGGAGCAGCCGGGGATTGAACTGGCGCTGCAGAGGCTGCGGCAGCTTCGCAACCCAGCGCTCAACCGCTGCGCCACTGGGGAGGCCCATCAATCTAGTTTTTAAAAGGTATTTTAATTGAATAGATTATTCTAGGCTGAGAATTTTTTCCAGAGTTCTTTAAAATACTTTAAAAATATCATTCCCATTGTCTTCTTTTGCATTATTTCTGCAAAGAAATCACTGTCAACTTATCTTTGTTTCTCCCTATATAATGTCTTATCCTCTGAGTAATTTTGAGGTACTTTATCAATTGTTTTTAAACAATTTGATTAGGAGATGTCTTTTTTTTTGTAGATTCACTCAATTTTTTGAATCTGTGGGTTTACCGTTTCTGTGATTAGGGAAAATTTTGGTTATTATTTCTTAAAATACTTTCAGTCCTTTCTTTTTTATGGGACAGTAATGATATGTATTTATTGTTATCTGAAATAGTCTCAAAGCTCACTGAAGTTCTTTTCATTTTTTTCAGTCTTCTCCTTCAGTTCAAATAGTTTCTATTGTTGTCTTCAAATGAATCTTTTCCTCTGCAATCTGTAGTCTGTCATTAACTTGAGCATTTTATTTTTTTTACCTTAAGACATTGCATTTTCCCAGTTTAAGATGAAACTTTTCTATCTTCTTTGTTTTCAATTAACATGTTAAATGTTTTCCCTCGTTTTTTAAACACATTGATTACAGCTATAACTCTTTTAATGTCCCTGTCTCTTAATCCTATCATCTGTCATTTAAGGGTTCACTTGGCTTAACTTTTCTCAGAATGTTTTATTTTTTCTACTCATTTACATGCTTGATAATTCTGGACTGGATGTCAGATGTTTTATTTTGCTGGGTTCTGGAAATTTTTATAAATATTTTTATACTTTGTTCTGGGACATAGTTTAGTTAGTTGAAAACAATTTGATCTTGTTGGGTTTTGCTTTTAAAACACTGTTGGGTGGGACCAGAGCTGGTTTAGGTTAGTGTCTCTTCTTTGAGGCAAAACTCTCCCCGCTTCACTGTGGGAGTCATGCATTGTTCCTTTCATTTTTTCAGGTCACCCTTTGCCTGGGATCATGCATACATCATGCTTGCTCTGAGTAAGACTTATGCTCAAGGAGGACCCTCACAGACCATCAGAGCTTCTCTGTGCACAGCTCTTCCCTCTCAGCAATCTGCCCTGCAGACTTGAGTTGCCTTGGCTTCCTCTGACCCCTGGCTCCATGTCTTTAGCTCAGGGTGAACACTGCCTGGGGTTCCACTCGCTACACTGCAGGTGGTAGGCTAGGGCAAATTGTAGGGTTCACCTGGTTTGTTTCCTGTTTTTCAGCTATCAGTGCCCTTTGCTGCCTGATGTCCAATGTCTTGAGTGATGTTATTCACATACTTTGCCCAGTTTTTTAGTTGTTTCCGTTGGGAGAGTAAACCTGGCTCCTGTTACTCCACTTTCACTAGAATGCAATTTGCTTTTAAGAATGTTAATATCATTGGAGAAGATATTATTGCCTTATAAATGTGAGTAGGAATGTTACAGGCTGATGGAGATTTTTAAGGTTATTGTTATGTCATTCACTCTACCTAGCTAGAGTAAGGTTATTGCAAACATTTTATTATGACATATAATGACAGAATTTGATATGCAATCCAAAAATAAAACTATGCTAGTGAGTTAGGTCCAACCACACGGGACAATGAGCCAAAAATCAAATGACTTTCTTAAGCCTAGAGTCAAAATTCCATTCACTTATTCACATGTAAAATAAAAACAGAATTTTTTTTTTTGGGGGGGTATAAAAAACATTTGCAATGCTTGAAAGAAATTCTGTGCTTTAAAGGGGGATATGGGCCTTCCCAGAGGTGCAGCAGTTGAGCGCTGGGCTGCGAAGCTGCCCGCAGCCTCTGCAGTGCCAGTTCGATCCCCGGCCACAGGCGAGGGTCCCACATGGCGCGCAGACCTCTCCTGCCGTGCCCGCTGCTCCCCTCAGCAGTGTGTTTCATCAGTCTGCCTGTTCTGCTCCCTGCTCTGGCTCTGGTGAATTCTCTCAGCCTCCTGTGCATCTGACTGTACCCAGTGCTTGTATAAATAAATAAATAATTCTTAAAAAAAAAAAAAAATAAAGGGGGCATAGATTAATATAATATGTACAGTTTTTAAAAAGAAAATTATAGACAATAGGAAATAAGGCAGCATACATATTTTATGTTTAACTTTACAAACTGAAAAACAATAAAAAAGATTTTTTTTACTTACTGCTGTTATCTGCTTTTCTCAATCAAAACAAGCCAGTTTTCTCTGAACTTTTCTCCTTTTGGCAAGCAGGCTCACTGCTTTGCTACTGACACAAGCAGCAGGGACCATTTGAAGTTCGGCCTGCCTCCCTCAGCTGCCCTCCCGGTGACCTTGGTGAATGAAGTCTTCCCATGATGGCACATTCTCAAATAAATATGTGGCTCAGGCATCTGACAAGCATCCGAGTAATTCTCTAGCATGTTGAAGGAGAGCGATACCATCGGCCCATTAGCTACTTTCCCACAGAAACCAAGCCAATACCTCCTGAATTTTTCACGCACTACATACAAACTAGACAAAGGAGAGGTCCTTCAGAACACCGACAGCTCCAGCAGCATCACCTGCCTCTCGATTTGGTGTGGGCTCCGTTTCGAAAATAATCTCACTTTTCCTTCCTCCTAGCCTCACCCCCACTCTACCTGCTGCAGGGTAACTTCCTCTGCCGGTGCACACGGAAGAATTTCATTTCAAACACATACACGTGCCAGATGAGGCAAGATCACACACACTTATTGCCTCTGCTTTTATACATTTGAAGCTGAGGCAAAGTGAGCTGAAGCAGGGCTTAGAATTCCCTAAGTAAACTGGGACTGGCTGGGGGCTTCCAGGCCAGCTGCTCCCCCTCCCTGCGGCCAGGGGGATTTCCACGGGGAAAGCAAGCGGGTTGGCCATGTGCCTCAGGGAACAGCCTCTGTGGCCCTTTTGGTCTCACTCCCACCAGTACGTGGGGACACTGGCAAAGGAGGAGCAGTTCCCAATGGGAAAGAGGTTAGACGGTCCCGAGAGTTTTGTGTGTTTATCACCCAAACATAAAATCGGAAGGACCTTTCTTTTCTTCCAAACTACAGGTTGGAAAACTGTGGCCCACAAGCCACCTAGTTTTGTCTAGTTTTACCGCAACACAGCGACACTCATCAGTCTGTGTGTCGCTTCTGGCGGCTTTCGTGCTGTGACGGCCGAGTCGAGAAGTTAGGACACAGACGCACGGGCTGCAAAGCCTAAAATATTTGCCTTCTGGCCTTTTACAAAAAAGGTTTGTTGATCTCTGTTCTAAAAGACAAGCCAGGAAAGATGAAGAATTGGAGAAGAAAGTGGGTATTCTGTAACTTTCCCTGAAGACACCCCAAACCTTCCACAACTACCGATGTGCAGATATTACCTTAAAAGACAGAGGTGGGTGACGGTGTTTCAGTCCAGACGACTGATTCAACAAGACACACTTCCCAGAAGTGAAAGAACAAAGGCATTATCTTGGTGTATTCTCTGTTTGGGGGACTTCTCGGGGAGAGAGTCATTCTCGGGCAAAAAGATATTTGATAATACTTCATAGTATCTTTTACCTAGCATCTACTTTATGGAATATAACTCATGAAACCAATTTGTAGATTCTAGACACATGTTTGAATATAATTCTCTTTAATCGGGAAAGATACCTAAGTTCTGGCATCTTCTAATGTGTTCAGTGGGTGCCGAGGGCTCACCTGCCTACCGATCACCTGAGCTTGAAGGAATGGCACCTGCTGCTGAGTCTACACAGGCCTGGGTCCCTGTGTCCACACGAGAGCTGTGCTGACTCAGTGCCGTGCAGGGCTGGCTTTCTGCTGGGCCTGCAGACAGACACACGGACTCGGCAGCACGTCCAAGGTGATAATGGCACCTGCTGAAGGATCTATGCTCTGAGGACTCTGAAAGTTGACGGACCAGATCTGTTTTTTTTGCAAATGTCATTTAAGACCTGGCCCTTTGTTGTGTGGGATTGTCTGGCAAATGACCCCAAAGGTTGCAGGACTGGCTATGCTCGAAAGGGTCACCACAGGGACCTTGACAAGGAATCTCTCCCTGGATAGGGAGTTAATGGACTCACAGACATAGGACACTAACCAGAGAAACATGGGCCAATGGAGAAGCAAGGATGCCACAGCAAAGAGAGAGCATTTCAATAGGAAAACAATATAATGGGGACTTTGGCTAAGAATGAGTAGTAGAAAAAGAAAAAAAGCAAAGAGCAGGCTATAGTCTCCTGTACGGATTCTGCATTTCACTTTTGCTCTGAATAGTCCACAGCTCCTTGGCCTCTGGAGCCAACAACGATGGCCCAAGCTTGACCCTGAGCACACCTGAGTCTTTACCTGGAGGGCAGGACTTGTGGGGATCATAACAACAAATCAATCAACAAAGTGCCTCTCTCAAAACTGGATGGTCTCCATGCACCTAGGTCGGGCCTTCCGACTGCAGTGCCTCTGGAATGAAGCTACAGCTAAAAGACCATGAGGCAGAGGTGGCTGGAGTTAGAATACGAAATCGGTGCTAGTTACACCCCATCCTCCTCGGCCCTGTACCCGCCTTCCCCAGCCTCCCAGTCTGAATTCCTCCTCTTTCACCAAGCCCGGCCCCGAGGATGATGGATGTGAGGACTATAATAAAACGATACCATAGTTTCAGTCCTTTCCAAAAATTTAATGAGATCAGGCAACCTGGCACACGTCCACGGGAGAGGAATCGAAGCTGGATACCACGATCAACGCTTCAAAGGAACTGAGCTGAGTTCAAAAGAAAATAAGGCTGTGGGCAAGAACTGGCGCTTCTCCTACGGAGACCGGGGACCTGTGACAAAGTGTGGGTATGAAAGGGGAAAAACCATCCTTGCCGACTTCAGAGCGTTCTGGAGTTTTTAACTCTTCCATTCTGTCGTTTAACCATCTTACACTGTAAGGAAATGACTTTTAAGCTAAAAAATGTATGCAACTCGTAGCAAATCTGAGAAATTCCCATTTGACTTTTGGAAACGAGAATTGGGTTGTGGACTCAGAGAGTCTCCCGGGATTAGCGGCAGGAAACATTACAGGCCTGAAGAGACATGCGCGTCCGCGAGCGGGCCGGGAGGCCCACGGGTGTTGTAACCCAACCTTCAGGTCAAGAACCTGACCCGCGGCAGCCACTTGGAGCCACAAGGAAATGCAGCAGGATCGGAAAGACCTGGTAGCACTATTATCCGAGCCCAAGAACAGAAGTGAAAAGTGATAGCAGGAAAGCGTGAGGTGTCTGCATTGCCATCGCGGGTAAGATCTTGGCTCAAGTTCCTCTTTAGTGGGCCACAGACATCAGTACCCCAAAACTCACAACGTGGCCTTTACTCCTCAGGGCTGTGGGGCTGCCACAGAGAGGAGGACCAGAGGAAACGCCCCTCGTCACCGTCTGAGCTGATCAAAACAGGGCGCTGTTATCAGATCTGATTCTAGGGGTTACTCTGGTTTGTTTACCCAGAAGTCTCCTCTGTTGCCAAGGGAGCGGATCAGAATTGTGGTATCTGTTTAGCATTACTCATTTCTTTCATGCAGTCCGTCCTGAGACTAAACTTGTTATTCAAATGCGACTTTCAAGTCTCCCTGAGCGCCTCACTGAGAGGCACAGTGTGCAACCCAACAGCCACCAGTTTACAGGCATCAGAAGCCCACATGCCACCCCTAGGACACATGTCGGCAGAGCAGTGATGTCAAGGTGGCCCACTGCCAGCGCCTTCCAATTCCTGGAGGGACGTGACCACGAGGGGGCTGGGTCACTGGGGGCTCGGGGGGAGGGGCCTGCCAGCGGTGTATGGAGGTGCATGTGTGTGGTCACCTACTTGATCAGGTTTAACAGTGATGTCAGGCGATAAGCTGGTATCTACTACTTATGAATCTAACAAAAATTGTAATAAAAAATGATAAAATAATTTTGATATTTTTAACAGCTCCAACTCATAATTTGATTCTACAATAATCAAATCATTATGCTGTTTATTTTTTAAAAAGATTATTTATGCATAGAAGAACTGGGGTACAGGCCAGAGGTGTGGGGATGAGAGGATTCACCAGAGACAGAGTGGGGAACAGAACGGGTAGCCTGACTGAAGTACACTGCTGAGGGGAGCAGCGGGCGAGACAGGAGAGGTCTGCAACACCATATGTGTCAGCTCCCTGGCCGGGGATCAAACTCATGCCACAGTGGCTGGCAATAGCTTGATTGCGCTGAGACTTAACCCCTTGCATCACCAGGGAGGCCCTCAAATCATTACGCTTTTAATGTTCACTGTATGGATGACAACAACCTACCTATACTGCTTTTTGAGAGGAACAGAAAAGGAATTAAGGTGAATGACGGTAGGAATTCTGTGGGAATGAGATGAAAAACTAAGTTTGAGAGCACAGTGGCTGGGGTGGGGTGAAGACTCGGCCACACGAGGATATACTCCGACCTTGAGTCAGGGGAAGGGCCAGCAGCAGACTAACAACTCACTTTTCCTGGGATTCTTGTTAAGTCAAAGCATCATTTTTAAAAACCCAATGCTATATGTAACTTCAACGAGTATAAGGTTTCTTTCTGACGTAGAAAATGAATGTACAGGGGGCAGGACCTATTTAACATGAAAACACATCACAAAAAGGAGGAATTATGGATTGAAAGGACTTTTTCATACCTGCCAACCTCTACCTGCAATTACACAAATAGCTGCTTTAGTGACGCAACACTGGATTTATTTACTGTACAGACCAGACGCAGCCTGAGCAGCAGCTCTGGGGTCCTGCCTGACCAGTCCCTTGTCTGGGCTCTTCGTGATCCAAGGAGCCACTTCGTCTGGTGCAGGGGGTGAGCCCTGCCTCATCCACAGGATGGGCAGTGATAGTCACCCCCGGCAGCCACAGTGACAGGGCAGGGCTGGGACATGAGGCCAGCAGGTCTGTCAGGGACACCTGAATGTATTTACAGAGAGGGGAGAGGAGGCTCCTCTTCCTCTGGGACTGTGAACATAAAGGAGGTTACTCAGTGAGACAGAGGCCATTGCTTCAAGGGAGGCAGGGCTGACAAATGGACAGCTGAGGTCAACTGAGGCATCAACCAAGCTGTGGCAAAACCAGGCAACCCCAGAACTTTCTTGTTATCTGGGTCAGTTCATTTCCTCTTTGTTGCTTAAGTCTGAGTTGTGTTTCTCTTACTTGCAACCAAAATAGAGTTCACAGTGAGCACCAGGCCCCACTGGCTGGCTGGAGATGGGGCGGCCACAGCTGTTCACCAGGGCCTTCAGCCTGGAGATGGGGCAGCGCTGGCGACGCCCCTGAGGGAGGCAGGAGGACAGCTCAGCAGCTAGGGGAGGTGGAGGCACTCGGGAGGAATGCAAAGGCGGTTCCTTCCCACCTGGTAGAAAAGCACAGGCGGGGTCTCTCTGGAGGCCTAGGGGTTAAGTCTCAGCATTATCATCGCTACAGCCTGAGTTTGATTCTCAGCCAAGAGACTAACCCACATGGCAGAGCAGACCTCTGCCGTCTCCCGGCTGCTCGCCTCAGTAGTGGATTTCAGTAGATCTGCCTGTTCAGCTCCTCGCTCTGTCTCCGGTGAATCCTCTCACTCCCCCATTCCCTGCACCTCTGGCCTACACCCCAGTTCTTCTTCACAAAAACAAACAAACAAACAAAAAGACAGAAACACTCAGGTGTACACTTACTCGCTTGCCTGAAAAGTGTTTGCTTTGCAACCAGGTCCTCCTGGCTATTAGCCTATAAGGCATTTCAGATGCTCCTAAATGAAATCAGTCAGAGGCACACCGCTGGGGGCATTTAAGAATAGTGGCACTTGTTTCAAGATCAGCAAACATTGCTGCCTTGAACCCTTGAACCATAGGCTATGATTTGGTTTAACATTTTAAGAGGCTTTTTTTTTTTTTTTTAGATCAACGGTGAGAATTAAACTAATCTTCACTAAATTGGAAAAAACCCCTATTTTCAATAAGTGAATTTAGTACGTCAAGGGACTTATCAGGCATTTAAAAAAATGGCACAAAGAGGAAACTTTTAGATTTTTGACATACAAAGTGAATTTCTTTGGAAGCAACCTCTATCGGTGAAATCAGTTTTTAAGTGGCAACTCCTCAAATGGGCTATTTTTGCCAAATACTAACTTTCCCCCCATTTTTTATTTTTTAGGACTTTAAAACAGTATATTTTTTGAGACAAACAATTTGATTATGTATTTTGAGAAGCTCTCCATCTGTGAGTTCATCCAGGAGTGGTCCAGTCCCAACGGAAGGATTCAAAACAAAGATACACCAAATAGTTTTAAAATTCTAAGTAGCATGGACTGAAAACGAACCCTCCCAGAAATGCTCACCAGTCCCTGCAGCAATGCTCAATATTACATTTCCCTTTATTTAAATGACTGAACTTTTGGAAATGAAAACCTGGAACAGGATTCAGATCTTTGGTGTTAAATAAAGGTGCACTTTCAGATACTTCACTGACTTTTGACTTGAGGCCAGAGAAGACAGCTCAACAGCTGGTATTATTTCCCCTGCCCATTCCCGACATTCGGATGTTAAATTATTCTATTCACTCCACATCTAGATATATTTGCATAAGTTTGCAAGGCATCAGATGGAAGGCTTCATGCATTTGTCAATATTATTTTTGGCCAGCTCAATGGAAAGGAAAATGGTGTGCTAAAAGCATGAAAATGTCAACAAGGAAATAAGCAAACGGCCCTTACATCTGCATAAGACATATTTGTTGCTAAAGTATAAAAGAAAAGAAAGATGGGCGTTTAACTAGATTACTCATCTTACAAAATATTCAGTCTTTTTCCTATGCTATGCTGCACAACTCCAATTAATCATGTTTGAAAGCCGAAAGAACAAAGACTGTTCAGATGACAAATGAAGCAGTAAATGAAGCTGCGATAGGAATAAAGATTCGAGAGGGAAATACTTTGTTTCTTTTTTAACATATATTTTGAGATCACACCACCATGGGAATAGTGACTCATTTTAAAATCTACACTCAGCCATTAAGTTTGACTTTGCACATATTTCAGAGATATCCCAAGACAAATTACAACAAGCAAAATTGCCTGTTAATAAGCATACAAAAAGCAGCAAACACATTTAAATACACCCAACTATCCATAAAAATGCTGGTTACTTCTTCTTTTTTTTTTTTAAAGAGGCATGTTTATTTATTTATTTGTTTGTTTGTTTGTTTATACATGCACTGGGTACAGTCAGAGGTGCAGGAGGGTGAGAGAATTCACCAGAGCCAGAGCAGGGAGCAGAGCAGGCAGAAGGACCGAAGTACACTGCTGAGGGGAGCAGCGGGCGGCAGGAGAGGTCTGCGCGCCATGCGGGACCCTCCTCCGGTGGCCGGGGAGCAGCCGGGGATCGAACCGGCGCCGCAGAGGTCGCTGGCAGCTTCGCAACCCAGCGCTCAACTGCTGTGCCACCGGGGAGGCCCTGCTGGTCACTTCTTTAGGCACCAAAGTAACTTCGAAGGCCAAAGCCAAGTGACAGGAGTTGAGCTAAATGGATGTCTTCTAGGACAAGCCATGCTGCTTTCTACTACTCTTCCATCCAAGCTGAAGGCCACACCAGAAAGTGACAAGCAACAATGAGTAAGTACTGATAGTTTAAGTTCCATTTTACCTTAGCTTTAAGCAAGTACTTGCTTTGAGTTTGACTTATTTTCATTGCCCATGTCCAAGTGGTCACCTTGCCAACTTTTGACCCTAATACACTCCTAATATACAGGTTGTATATATTTCTCTTTCCTGCCCTTAGAACATAAGTAACACGTGACTATGTGCACAGCCTGTGAGCCCCTCTAGCAAATCACTGAACCTGGGGGTGGTCTCGGGTTTCCCTAACACAATCTTCCTCCTAAAATTGCTTTTCCTTCCCTTTTTTTTTAAAAGAAGATTTTATTTATTTATGCATACAAGAGCTGGGGTACAGGCCAGAGGTGCGGGGGGGGGGGGGGGGGTAAGAGGATTTACCAGAGACAGAGTGGGGAACAGAACAGGCAGACTGACTGAAATACACTGCTGAGGGGAGCAGCGGGGAGACAGGAGAGGTCTGCTGAGCTATATATGGGTCAGCTCCCTGGCCAGGGATCAAACTCATGCTGCAGAAGCTGCAGATGGCTTCATAGGTTGCATCTTAACCCTTTGCGCCACCACGGAGGCCCGCTTTTCCTTCTTTTATTGCTTATTTAAGGAAATAACCATCCAATCCAGGAGCAGGACAAGTGAGAACCATACTTGAATTTTCTCTTCGCTCCTGTTCCCCGAGTCCACTCATCTGGCCCCAGGACATCTCATGCCCGTCTCCTCCTCTCACTGCCACTGCATCTGCTTCAGCCTCGGTCTCTGTATTTCTTGCCTTCATAACTACCACTGCCTCCCCATTAGGCCTTCGTGCACCAGTCTCTGCGCTCCCCTAGTCCTGCAGACTGCTGCCTTAATCTTTTCAAACTATGAACATACTTACGATGCCATTCTGATTACACTCCCCACCCCTCCCCTGCCTGCAGAACGCAGTTCTGACTCTTCAGCTTGACCCTCAAGCCCTCGCCTTCCCGCGAGGATAACGGCTCCCATTACTCCCCATCTTCCAGGTCACTGTGGGGCAGGACTTCAGCAAGGCTCTCACCCCTTGATGCTTTCTATTTCCACTTTCCCGTCCCGTGTCCCCTGGCTCACCTGTTCTCACCTTCACTCCGGCTTGGGCAACCCCAGCCTGGCCTGACCTCCCTAAGCCTGCCAGCCCGTGGGTGACATGCTGCTGTGGCCCCGGAGCACTCGGCTGTCTCGTCACCTGGATATTTATTTCGTGGTCCTCACTAGCCACGGGCAAGGCCCAGGCCTTTCATGTTGTTTGCCTTGTCTCATGACCTACCCCACAGCACTTTCAATAAATATTCAATGAGTGAATCAGAAATGAGGCATTTGTAGGGTCGCCTGGAGAGGCCTTCGGTGAGCCAGCACAGCCAAATGACACGCCACTTTGGCCCCAGGAGCCACAGCGTATGGACAGGAAGAGGATTAGTCATTTCCAAGGAGACTGGGCTCTGCTGGTGACACAGCACAGCCTCCTCCTCCCGGGCTCCCCCACCAACCCCAGCGGGCCCGTGTCTCCGGCTGTGCCCACCCACGCCGGGCAATGCATTTCACTCTTACTATGTAAATACGCAGTGAGTTGTTTTTAGCAGATTTTTTTCTACGTCGCTTCCCACAAACCCAGTGCCATTTATCTCAGAGATGTCCGCTTGCTGACCTCGGTGGGGTCTGCCCTTCACTGAAGTCCTGAATGTCCTGCTCCAAGTCTCCACCGTTCCCGCCCTACATTACATGAAGGAACGGAGCCTGGAAGCGAGCAAAGCCAAGGTCCATTGGAAGCATCGACTTACTCGTAAATAATGTCGATGACTCCCCGAAGCCTTCTGTAATCTACAGAGGAGGAGCCCTTCTTTAAGCTCATGGATGACCTATGCGCACCCACAGCCAGCCAAGGCCCCCACGGAGGGTTTTAAATGTCAGGTCCACTTGAGAAATGGTTCAGGGAAGCGCAGCTTAATACTTCTAATTGTTTTCGGGAATAAAACTTAATTAACAAAATGAGAAGAGCAGAGTCTTTACACTTAGGCAAGTACCCAACAGCCTCTTTAGCATTTTCATCCTTTGGTAATTGTCATTGCTCATTAAAAAAAAAAAAATCTCTAATTTTATATTCTGAGTTTATAAAAGCGCCAATGGACATTCAGTTTAGACCTACAGACGCTCGCTTGGGGGTGGAAGGGACGAAGGTCACCTTCTTGGGGGGAGCGGAAGGGCTGCCCTGTGGCAGCGGCAGTGCGCTGAGGTCAGGTGTCCCGATTCCTGGTCCGGCGTGCTCACCACCACACCGCAGTGCCCTTCCCTAGGATGCTGTCTCACTGCTCATCGTAAAAATAAAATAAAATCTTTCAGAAGCTTTGTGAAATGCATGATACTGGCAAGAGGCTATACATAGGATAAAATAATAAAAAAGCATCCTTTGGTCCACAGCATCTGCCGGGCCAGACCAGGTCCAGCCCTGCAGAGCCCATTATAGAGCCTTGGAAAGAAGGGGCTGGGGCACCCTGCAGCCTCGGAGGGTGTGGGGGTGTGCACAAGCCGTAGCTCCCCCTTCTCACTGGGGCAAACACCACCTACCCCTACCACCCATAGTTTTCAGTATAGAGCTCCACCTTGGGGATTGAACGGGCTTCTGGAGGTTAACTGCCACCTACCACACTAGAATTTACAAATGTCTGATGGATTTTTCAAAAAGATTAATTTATTTATGCATACAAGAACTGGGGTGTAAACCAGAGGTGCGGGGGGGGGGGGGTGAGAGGATTCCCCAGAGACAGAGTTGGGAGCAGAACAGGTGCATCTACTGAAATCCACTGCTGAGGGAAGCAGCGGGGATTCAGGAAAGGTCTGCTGTGCCATGTGGGTAGTTCCCTGTTGGCTAGGGATCTAACTCATGCTGCAGTGGCTTGCAATGGCTTGATATTGCTGTGTCTTTAACCCCTGCATCTCTGGGGAGGCCCTGTCTGATGGATTTAATGATTCTTACTGACCATCAGCTCATAGGTCACCTTTAAAAGCAAGCAAGCCAAATACACATTTCTGCAATGCCTTCTGTAGGATCAGACGCTGTCCCCACAGGACAAAGGCCCCAACGCAACACTAACTATCAGCACCCCCACACTTCCTGCTCTACCGCAAGCCCCATGCTGGCCCTGACTCCCTCTGGGTGAAGCAGTACAGGACACACGTGCTTGTCTTGGCTCTCTCTGTGAAGTGATTTATATTTCATTAAAACACCAGTGTGGTGAATTGGCTTACAGTGAGTACAGAAATGAAACAAGAAGTCAAAAACCAAACCCTTAATAAACAAGCATGGTTGTCTCTGAATGGGAATGAAAACAAGGATTCTGTGTACTGTTTTCCTCAAAAGGAAGATGGTTCTCTGGAAGGTTTTAGTTGAGAAAGATAAGGGATATGTGTGCGTGTATGTGCACGCACGCATGCGTGTGTGCACATAAATGCACGTATGTTCAGAAATTCTAGGTCTCTTAACTCTTGGAGCATTCTGGGGTGGTATCATTTGTATGTGGGCTCCTTCGGGGCAGGACTGGAAACCAGGAAAGGCGATGAGAGGGGCTGGGCCGACCACTGCCGGGGCCTGTCCCCATGGGGAGCTTCTCTCCTGACACTGGTGGGGAGCAGGGTTCCCAGAGCTGGAATTGCAAGACTCAGAAGAGCAGGATGTGACAGTCGCCAGATGGACAGGACCATCGGTGTGAATGAGGACGCGTGGACCCCAGAGACCAGCCTGGTCTGGAGAAAACGGGACAGTCTCCTACGCCGGAGGAAGCTCCCAAATCAAGAAGTCCAGAGAACCACCCCACACCTGCCCCACAAGAGGCGCTGAATGGCTCTGCCTTGCTGCCTGCTCCCCTGCTGCTCGGGGCTCTGACAGCCTGGTCTGCTGCGGTCCAGGGACCCGGGTCCTCGCCCAGGAAAAGGACAAGCATCCAGGAAAAAGACAAGGCCTGGGGCCGACCCTTGAGCCACATCTTGCAGCAGGGAGGGGGAGTGACAGGAGCAGGGATGAGGCACGGGGAACAGGGCGGAGTTACATGGGTGGGTTATTGGTGGGAGGGCCGCACCTAAGGAAAGGATGGCTATAGAAGATGACCCACGATGCAAGAGGATAAAAAAATAAATAAAATAAAATATATATTTGGGCTCTTGTTTGTTCTAGGAGATGGGGGTTTTCAGCAGACAACTTGAAGAGGCTTGTCTTTTTTTTTTTAAAGAGGCACGTATTTTATTTATTTATTTGTTTGTTTGTTTATACATGCACTGGGTACAGTCAGAAGCGCGGGAGGGTGAGAGAATTCACCAGAGCCAGAGCGGGGAGCAGAGCAGGCAGAAGGACCGAAGTACACTGTTGAGGGGAGCAGCAGGCGGCGGGAGAGGTCTGCGCGCCATGTGGGACCCTCCTCCGGTGGCCGGGGAGCGGAGCAGCTTGGGATCGAACCGGCGCCGCAGAGGCTGCGGGGAACCTCGCAACCCAGCGCTCAACCGCTGCGCCAGCGAAGAGGCTTGTCTTATACTAGCATGTGAAAGTCAGACTGAAAGGAATCTGGGTCAGGGCAGACCTAGGCTGAGCTGAACGGCCGGGGTTACCGAGTGGGCATGCGGGGCGGCCGTCCCACAATGATCAGCTGAGCTGGTCACTCATTCCAGAACTTCTTGGCAAACAAAGCAAAAAGGGGAAGATGCTCAGTCCTAGGATGTGCCTTGTTCATGTGGAAAAAGCATTTTCATTCCCGCGGGAAAGCAGCACAGAAAAAGCAAAGGGGAAAAAAAAACCCCCAAACTTCATTGTCAGAGGAGTGGAAGGTGTTTGTTCCATAAGGAATCTACTGCGTGCCAAAGTCTGGGCACTCAGAGATGCCTCGGCTGGGGCCCCACACTCCCAGGATGGCTCACGTGATGGGGGAACGGAAACAGAGGACCCTGCTCTGGCACCCCAGGTAAGCGGACGGGGTCCGGCAGTCACTCGAGGGTAAAGCTGTTCCTTGCCCACCAGTGCCTCCAAGAGGACACTGATCCAGAGGAATCGCCTGCACAGTCTTCAGATAGTGCTCCAGACGCTCCATTCCTAATGCCGCTGATAAAAAGCTGGGCAGCCAAGAGTCCCAGGTCTAATCTCAGGGCTGGCCTGGTGTCTTTTCCATCATGCTGACTGTTCCTGTGCCCAGTCAGCCAAACAGTGGGCTGGCAAGGCTAACAGTATTTTTGTGAAACTGAGGAACCAAATCAAATCTCTTACCTACAGAGATGACCAGCCCCTCTCAAAGAGAGAGAGGGGTCAGGATTTTTCCCGAAAATGGTTCTGGACCTGCTTTAAGCACATTAACAACGAGTGACGGAAACTAGCAGATCCAGGCCGTAAAAAGTGGGGAGTGCTATTCTGTCTGACAAAACTCCCAAAGCAAGAGTTTCGATGTGAAAAAGTCGCAGAAAAATTACAACTTGTCGAAATGAAATGAAAAGTTTACTTTTTGAGCAACATACATAGCTTTTAGCTAACCAACTAGAAAAACCAAAAGTGACCCTGAGTTACGAAAATTTTAGAGGCTTCATGGAATGAATGGTTATTAAGTAACAAGGTCTTGGACACCATCTACTCACATAATGGTATTAGCTTTAGAGTAGATAATTTGAAGCCACTCTCTCTAATTAAATGGTCACCGAAAGGGTCATTTTTTTTTACTCCTGTGCTCAGAGACAAGACACAGGGGGAAAAAGATTACAATCAAAGATCTACGAAAACTTCCTGGATATTTGCAGGCAGAGTTTCTGTTTTTAAAGTCAATGCAGAGGGTGGTGTCTGTGTGCTGATGACACAGGAAGGAGGGCAGCTGGCAGCTCAGATGCAAAGTAGACCGTGCACTTGAGATGAACTGGAACTCCATCACTGTCCTCAGCTAGAATTTGCCATCACAAAGAAGTGCTAGGGAAGGATTTATGGGCATATGGTTTTTTTTTGGGGGGTGCCAAAGAGATTCCCCATCGGGGTTTCCATGTACCATTAACTATTTACCGTCTAAATAAAAGAAGAAATCTGTCTGAAGTTCTAACTCATAAACTCAGTATTATCATTCTTCCTGAAAGTTTCAGTTCTGTTGCACTGATGTGGTTGGGACAACCATTCTTTTTCTGTCTGAAATACTTCCTCCTCCAAAGAAAGATATAAGGTTCCAATTTATAGCCGCAAATGAAAACTAAATGTGCTTCATAGAAGCCAAACGGATCTCCTATTGGAATCCCATTGTTAGGGGGCTTGGGGTATCTCTTCTCTCTCCCTGTCAAAACTTTTCCATCTCCCAAAGGGGTGCATTCCATTCTTAATGACAAATTTATCTGAGTGAAAATAACAACCTCCAGCTGTCAAAACAGCCGCAAGAAAAAAAGACAGTTATGGTTACTACAAATAAAAAACCTATAGCTGCCTCTGATGATTTTTATCCATGCAAAGTATTTTAAGCAAATTGTTTTTAAACGGCATAAAGGATCACAAATAACTTATCTGCTGAATTCATCTGGATAACTGGGAGGAAAGGCCAACAACCCCTGGACCCTGGAACCTCACTGCCCCCTTAAAGCCGATCTGTGGTGTAAGTATTTTCAGGCCAAAAGTAAAAAAAGTGCCTCTTACTGTCAGCAGTAGTGGGGATTTACACTTCCAAAGGAGAACTTTGTGCACATTGTGATTTTATAGCCTTAATGACAAGTTAACTCTTTGCTGCTTGGAAGCAGCCTCACCCATGCCATTAAACAGGGGAAGGAAGGCAGAGGAGAGAAAGGAGACCCAGCTCCCTGGTCCCAGCAGACTAACAATCACCATGGCAGAGCAGTCAGCAAGAGGAAGCAGAAGACTCCAATGGATTGAAAGTATTTGTGCAAGTCAGACAAGAAAAACATGGCATCTCCAAGAGAGAAGGGATGACTTATTTGCAGGACAATGGTCTTTATGTGTGTGATGTAGTCTGAAACAACTTTAAAGGCCTAGACCTGTAGCAAATAACAGCCCGTTTAGAAACCAAATCATTGAGGCTTATTGATTAAACAGACCTGGAGGCTTATTTTATCAGCTCTTCCAGGAGCCGGCAGTGAAGAAAGACCCGTGTGTCCTGACCCAGCCTTCAGCTTGACAGTCCTGAGGCTCCTGGTTACCGAGTATGAGAGCCGTTCCCTAACGGGGCTTGCACAGCCAGGGTGAAGGAAACTGCTGGAAGCTTTTCTTTTGTAAAAGGCATAGTCAAGGATGGCCCAGAGACCATGCACCGGGGTGGCCCTGTACACCCCAAGGGCCACCATTCCCACAAATGGTTCCCCTGACCTAGGCCAGGTGGTCTTGGCAGCGTGTGATTACACCATTCCCTTGTTCAAGGGCTTCCTGCGGTTGGTTCCTTCCCACTGCTGCAGGGTCAAGTCCCCCAACTACAGCCTCCAAGATCCTCAGTGTCCCAGTCCAGGGCTCTGTCTGAAATGCTCCACCCCATAAATACCACTATTTTGTAGGAAGCACCTCAAGAACACTTTCGGGGAGGTTGTCAGACCACTGCACTGCACGGCACCTCAGGGGAAGGGGCGCCCTCCCGGGGTGTCCCTCTGCATCCTGGCACCGTCGGCACTTTCCTGCATGTTTTAGTTTGTCTGTGAAGTAGCCACTGCAGGACAGGGCCATGCTTGTCTTGGAAACATGCAAAGATATTTTGAACTGGAAGGAAATTTAGAGATGGGTTATCACCTGAAAGAATGCCCAAGTTGTAGTCCTGGACACTCTCGTGAGTTGCAAAAATTAATTCCTAAGTGTCCAATGGACGACTGGACAGAGCCCGACACCCTGCTCCAGGGGCTCCCCAGCCACTCGCCAGCACCGCGACGCAGGCCTGCTCGCAGTGCCCTCCCGCCCTCCTTGCAGGTCCTCAGGAGTCACCCTGGTGTCCCGGCCACACCCCTGCCTTCCCTGCCCCGTCCACTCCATCGGCCCCGTCCTGGGTGCCTTGAGCTCTAGTGACGAGGGTCTTTCCTCCCTCCGCCAGGAAGCTGCTGCCAGGACCCTCTGCCCACGAGCTCACATGCCCTGGTGTGGAGCGGAATGTCACTCAAGCCCCACCTCTTCAGCCAGCCTGCCAGGCCTTTGCTTTCCTTGAAGCTCCCCACGCATCCCCTCCTCGGGCGCACATTGCTCCCTTTAGCTTTTCAGAGCTGACATCTTACTTAGCAGCCTCCCGCTCCCACCGTGAGGTGTAATGATCACACACGGACCGACCCACCGGAAGGGAAAGAGCAGCGTGCCTGAACTCCACTCTTGGGCCAAGAGCTCAGGGGTCTGGATATGCTCAGAGCACTAGGCTCCACGTTGCCCTCGCTCAGCTGCCCACAGGCTGGCGCGGGGAGGAGGGCGCTAAGCTCTGCAGGAAGTGGTGGCCGTGGCAGGGCCTGCTGCTCGTGCTGCCACCGCGCGGGAGGGAATGAGGGCGACAGCGCCGAGTGTGTGCAGACAGGGCCCAGCAGTGGCAGAGCCGCCAGCGGGTGCTCGCTGGGGCGTCTGCTCTGAGCCCGCGCCTCACGCACATGCAAACAGATCTGGACCTGGTTTCAGTCTTGCTGGTTGGCCACTGGCCCCACGGGAAAGCAAGGGCACTGGGTCCGAGAGGCTGCAGTTAGGAGCTTATTAGACTGGTGAGCCCGGGACTTTTCCCAGCAGTGCCTTAGAAGACGTGCTTTTCCAGCCTGGAAACTGAGCCGGGACCCCAGCGCCGGGAGTGCGCGCCTGCGCTCTGTGGGGCGGGCGGCCGTCCAGCTGAGGAGAGGCCAAAGGACAGGAAGACACGGCCGCTCCCCAGCAGAGGCCTGGGTAACGGGAGATGAGGGGCAAGGTGACTGGGTGAAGGAACAGACACCCAAAGGCAGACTGGAGCTGCAGCACAAATGCAGAGGGGTGGGGGTGGTGTAAGTAGGGGTTATGGGGATCCACCCTGCCAATGCCAGTCCCAGAAGAAGGTCTAGAGCGTGAGCAGGCCATTATTCCGAGGAGAAACACAGACACGCCAAGGGAGTGGAGGAAGTTTAGAAGATGTGGGGGAGCCTGGAGGTGACTTTCAGGGTTCGACAGTTGACTTCTGGGGTTGGGATGTGCCTCAAACAGGAGCCTGATATCATGGTGGATGCTGCAACTTTCCACCTCAGCCTAGGTCTCCTCAGCAAAGCATGGCGCCTTCACTACAAACAGCCCAAGCTCTAGTCTTAATGCAGGCACCCCTGGCTCGTTCTGACGGGGCTAGAATGTGTCTGTACATTTCCTTTATGGGTCTTCTAGGGATTTTACAAACAAATCCCTTCATCTGATCATTTAACCCAACATCAATTATTTCCCTAATACCTGTAACAACTTTATACTTGTTCCCTCATTTAATTAGCTCTGGGATAGTCACTAGATAAAAGGTGTTGAATTTTCAAAGGTATCCAGGAAAGACTAAAGAACAACCAATTCTTCCAAAAGCAAGACACTGCCAATATTTTACACTGACGCGTATTACATTATCAGTTAACACTTAGTCTCACGCATGGTGGATAATTTAATGAACATAAACACAGTTCAGGCTGTGAACCGTCATGCGTTCAAGATGTCATCAATTATGTCCCACAAAAATTACACCCCTCTCTTTAAAGTGTTACCTTCTACAGTGTAAATCTAGTGGCACTTTCTATTCCTCTGTTCTCACCACACCCACAAAGTGACTCCGAGGGGTGCTGGGTCATTATTCTGGAAAGCTGGCATTTAGTTTGTATTAATTGAATTTCCCTTGCAAACATGACATAGGCCTCTGATCATATGGTGCTGAGTAGAAAGGAGAGACCACGTTATTACAAATGCAACAAAGAGGCACAAAAAATAAAGGGAAACTTCAAGAGAGCTGGATGACTTCACAGTTGCCTCTCAGAAGGTGTGAATGGAAGTGCAAACAAACGATCTCCAACTTTATGTGGTGAATCTGAAGTAAAATGGTGAGAAAGCAAGCAGGCTGTTGGCAGAAGAGGGTATTTCACCAATCCTGGAGAACACAGAAGACCAGCAGGCTGACTGTGGGGCCTGGCACGTCGTCACTCGCACATGCACCCACTTCTCGGTTTATAGACAGGAAGAAAGAGCCAACTCGTGGGAATTAGTAACAGCAGGTTAAAAATTTAACGCAGAAGTAGAAATATCTGGCACGTTATTACTCCACATATTTCCCTGGTGGAGGACGAACTTCATCTGAAGGAAGCTTATGTTTACGCGACAGATAAGCCGGCATCGAAGCAGGGGCTAGAAGAAAGACCCCGAAACAGATGACGGGCCCGATAGCCTCCCGGAGCGGAGGGAGTGTCGTTCCCGTGAGTCACCGTCCATCTGGCAGAGACTTTCTGGGAACGGGAAGGCTGCGGCGTGCCTTCCTTTCCCCTAAGCCTGGAGTGGCCGACAGGAAGGCCCCTCTCCCGCGGCCAGGCCCGCGCCGCTCGGCCGGGGAGGAAGCCGCGGTCAGGGCGCAGCAGGCCGCGTGGGACGTCAGCGCGAGGGAAGCGGGTGGAGGCCCGGCCGGGGCGGCGTGTTTGGGAGAAAGCAGGAAATTCTGATGTCGAGATAGGGGGGAGCAGCGGGCGAGGGACCCGGCCCGGGTGTGGGACCAGGAAACCCACAGGCTCCCCGGGAACTGAGCGAAAGGGCCGGGGCCACAGGGAAGGTGAGGCCAGCGGGGCAGGGCCGTGCGGGGTGAGGGGCGCTGGTTGCCTCAGGTGGCAGGTGCACGGGGCCAAGGAGCAGGGCAGGCGGAAGGCCGTTGGTGGAGAATTAAAAAAGAAATGAGCTAAAGTTTCTTGGTTCCTTTGGTGGGGTGCAAGGGATTTCGTGGGAAGCACGTGCTAGGGGCTCTAGGGCCTGAGCGCCCACAATGCAGCTGTGGGGGTGAATGATGAACCTTCCCCTCTGTGACTGGCCTCAGTCTCTGGAAAACGTGAGCCTGGTGCGTCTGGGCTCGGCCTCCAGGTCCGCAGGGTTGCACCTTGGCCAGCAAGGCCTCCCCGAGCGCGCCCCGACTTCTCCACTGACCCGAGTCGGACCCACGTTCAGCGGAAACGGCACATTCAGGACATTCTTTTACAACAGCAGAGGGAGCAGCGGGGAACACAGAGAGGGCCCCGTGAAACGTGAGAAAGAGCAAGAGGCCAGGGCTCTGCTGGGTGGGGCGGCAGCGCTCTTCTTGGGGGCCCCTTCCCGCCCCGTCCAGTAACTCCCCACCCAGCATTAGCTGCGGGTGACATCACTGACTTCCCGGACACCCCAGCAGTTTCCTGCTTTCCCCAGGCAAGCCAAGCCGTGGCGTCAGCAGCACCTGGCAGGGCCGTGGCCGGGTCAGGGCCGGGTGGAAGCCGGGGCCACACGGGGCGATGTTGAATAAGCGTTTGCTCTGGTCCCTTCTCCCCCCGACAAACTCCCACACTGTGAGGCGGCTAACCCAGACCCACCACAGCAGGCGGAAAACCCCCACGACACACAAAGTCACGAGGAACCCCGCTCCAGATGGAGCCCAGGGGCCCCAGGAAGGGCACAGGGGTGGGGGCTGCAGCAGGAGGACGCAGCTCTGCCTTCGGACCTGAAACATCTCCGTGTCCCAGCAGCTTGCCTGTCCCTCCTCACCAGACAGGGACCCAAGAGCACAAAGAGACTTATTTCTCTAAGTCTCAACAGGCTGTTAGAAAGGGTCCAGTTCCCACTGACCACAGAGTCAACCCAAAAATGTCTTTGTCCCTTTGTGGATGCAGCTGAGTGACTACTTAACCCCAAGATTCGAGCCCAGATTCTCCCCCTGAAGAAACTCATGTTCTAATTTTATATCTGATGCCTGTCCATAAAGAAGACTTTCTATTCCAGAAGACTCTGTGTCCACAGACTTCGGCGTGCCCCTGTGTGAGGTCAAAGGGAAACAGTCGCTCCACCCAAAACTGACTTCAAAGGGCTTCTGCCGGGAGCTCACCCTGGCGGGCACCTCGCCATGCCGACTGCTTTGGCAACGCACTGTGATTTCAGAGACGCCTGTGAGAAGGAAGGGGGTCCTCACCCCTCCCCACCACAAGGCAGTCGGCAAGCAGGGCTCTGGGACAAATTAACAGGGGAAAAAACTACCTTGTATTTGCAGAACAGAATCCGGGGCTCACAGATTTAACTGAACTAGATACTGGGGAGTGTGCTTCTTAGGGAAAAGCCAAGCTCTTTTGTCTTTTTCTGTGCCCCAAATTTTCAGATGTTGAAACACCTAAGACAGGCCAGGCCAGGGGACTCCGCCCGCCAGGTTCTCCCTGCTGTTCAAGGCTTTCCTGCCACTGATTGGGCCTCGTTAAGCAATCCCCGCGCCCAAGTACTTTCAGCTTCTCATCTCCCTACAGATTGCATTCTCAGGTTATAAAAGTGACCTTGGGTGTAACGCAGCCATCTGAAATCGAAAATAAAGGAACAGAAAAAAAATATTCATAGTATCACATCAAATTAAAGAGCTTCTGCACAGCACAAGAGACAATAACAAAAACAAAGAGAAACCCCACCAACTGGGAGAACATTTTTGCACCCAACACTAATGATAAAGGACTGATCACAAAAATCTGCAAAGAGCTGATGAGACTCAGCAACAACAAAGAAAATAATCCAGTCAAAAAATGGGCAGAAGAGCTAAAAAGAAACTTCTCTGAAGAGGAAATGCAAATGGCCAACAGGCATATGAAAAAATGTTCAACATCACTTGTCATCAGGGAAATGCAAATCAAAACTACCATGAGATACCATCTCACACCAGTGAGAATGGCACATATTAAAAAAACTAGCAACCACAAATGTTGGCGAGGGTGTGGAGAAAAAGGAACTCTCCTGCACTGCTGGTGGGCGTGCAAACTGGTCCAACCACTGTGGAGAGCTGTGTGGAGATTTCTGGACCTACTAAACATAGAGCTTCCATAGGATCCAGCAATTCCACTCCTAGGGATTTACCCAAAGGACACAGAAACATCAATTCCAAAGAACACCTGCACCCCTATGTTTATAGCAGCACTATTTACAATAGCTAAGCTTTGGAAACAACCCCAATGCCCAAAAATAGATGACTGGATCAAGAAGATGTGGTCCATATACACCACGGAATATTACTCAGCATTCAAAAACGATAAACACATGCAATTTGCAGCAACATGGATGGCGCTGGAAGGGATCATGCTCAGCAAAATAAGCCAGAAAGAAAAAGAAAAATACTGGATGGTCTCCCTCATAGCAGGAATCTAGAAAACTTAAATAAGGGACCAGGAAAATGAATAACTATAAGAAAGTGAAAATCAAAAACAACAAAAAACTATGAACCAGAGACACTCTATGGGGGTAGGGGGCAGAAGGGGAGGGACTGGGGTCAAAATAAGGGGGTTGCAATTGTATGGGGAATATAAAAATAAAATTTATCATAAAAATAAATAAATAAAAAATATTCATAGTATCACGGCCCCACGCCAGTGGTTTGGTGTCTTTTTACTGTGTTTCTATGTGGGATTTAACTGGCTTCTCAATGATATCGTTTCATGTGCTCTGCTTACATGTTAATATTTTCATATCATGAAATTTATACCAAACATTAAACTGTCCTTGTAAACTATAGAAACTTAAAGTGTATTACGAAATGTGACCACAAGACAAAGATCACTACTAAATTTTTTTGGGTGGGAGGCACGGATTTATTTTGGAGAAGTTTTGTACGTTATGAGGCTTATTGGACAGGCTTATAGACCTGAAGTTTTGAGAGAATTCTGGAAACATAACAGGGTTATTGTATAGAATATAGAGCTGGAAAATCTTCAAAACATTTTGCCCTTTTCTCCCCACATCCAATATGTGTATTTGCCAAACTATTACTTACACGGAGAGGCGCTACCCGGCGACGCACTGGTCAACAATCTTGTACTATTTTGTAGCTTTCAATGGGAGAAAGAACATGGAAGTACAAAGTCACTACAGAGAGGTGAGGAGGCACATGGAGGGTACTAGGAAGGAAGAGTTGTTTTAAGAAGGAAAAACGAGCCACCTCGAAGCAAGATGGAAAACACGGCCGAGGCCCGTGAGCAGTAGCAGGTGTCAGATGTCCTGACATGAGTGGAATGTGTATACCAGTGTATGGCACAGGTTAATGACATTATTTGATTGTGATGATCAATGCCAATTAAAGGGGCAACTGAATATTAAAGTGGTAGAAAAATATGACTTATAAGTGAAGAGGGAGGGGAAAAGAAAATAGCAAAATCTGGAGAAAAAGCGTTGACTGTTTGAGGAGGAAGCACATGGTGGGTTTCTCCAGTTAGGCAGCCTCAGGGGGCGCCCCCTGAGGCCACATGGCAGGGGGTTCTCCTTTGTCCTCAAGCCCACTGTGGTCTGTGTTCCTCTTTATTCACTAGCGCCTCTGGTAAGGCCTGTGAGGGAAGGTCAGATCTCGGTCACCCTTCCAAGCGCATGAGTGAGTGAGTGAAAGTATGGGAAGGTTTCTGAGGACTCAGTTTGGGTTTTCTTTCTGGAGGGATAGATGAATATGTCTTTCAGAGTCACTCAATAAACACGTCCAGTGATTAATAGTAAGAGTGACTCACTGTGCTAGAATTTTCCCACTTGTAGGAGCTGGGCCCCAGTGTCCTCATACCCCGTCCCTTGGACATCTCAGCAGGAAATCCCCTTGGATGTCCTGTACCTGGGTGACAAATATTAGAAGCATTTCATCGTGCTGTGACGGGGCCCACACTGGGGTCAAGTCTAAGTAAATATTGCCCTTATTAGGGGACCCCGGCCTCCTCAGTGTTTGCCTGATGCACACGCAGCTTCCTCTCTGTCATAGAAAGTAGACCCAGAGTGATGGCTTCCTGACCTCCAGGATTTCAGCAGTGAGGCACCACTTCCTTCCTGGCTCCTCACCCCATTATCTCTGAAGGATCTGACCACAGGGCACCAGAGCTCACTGCAGTGACCACTGGAGGGTCCTGGCCCAGAGCCGGGAGATGCCACACGACAATGGTGGCAGAGGGTGCTTTTCAGGAAACCCAGCCAGCCTGCGGCCGCCTCTCTAGCACCACACATTCATCGTCTAACCAGCCACATGTCAAAGAGGAGAGGAAGGCCGAACGGACAGAGGGACTTGTGTTCATACAGCATCGACAACAGCCACAATGATTTAGAATCTTAATTTTAAATTGAATCCAAGAACAGGCCCAGGTGGGAGGTCAATTTCAGCCACTGATGGCTAGCAAGGGAAGCCGTCACATCATTGTGAGGCCGCAACGAAGCACAATATGTACTAAGTCCATCATTAAGGATTTTAAGCCTGTTAAGCTTTAATCTCTTTCCTAGTTCCCCTTCATGCCCAGAAAACTTGAAATAAATAATCATCAGCCCATAGCAATGTAGTCCCGACGAAACAAGGCCAAAATTGAGAACTCATGGGATTCCCTCATTTTCCAAGGCAGGGTTTCCCACCTATGTGGAGGGAGAAACTCTGATTTCCCCAGTCCGGGGGTGGGAGTGTGTGGGCACAAGCAGACGCCTCCATTATCCCACTGCAGTGAAATCTTACCATTTTGAGTGCAACAATGTGAAAAAAACATCAAGAAGAGCAACCTCAAGGCATTCTATCAAAGAGCAGACTGAATTCTCCCAAGTTATTCTTTCTTGTTCTAAGGAAGGGATCAGCTTCCTGAGTGCAGGATGGAAAAATAGAACAATCTAAACCATGATGGCAGAGGTGTTTTTATGTTGGAAAAAGTATTGAGTAAAACAGCAAATACTGCCCAATACCAGATTTGCAGAGAATTGGCAGATCATGAAGACAACGTGGACTAGTAGGGTGTTTGGAGAATGTCACTCACCGTTCCAACCAAAGGGTAAATGAAGCCAGCGCCGATGCTGGCCCGGACATCGCTGATGGGTAAAATGAAATCCCGGGGTACACCTTTCTTGTCAGGTTCATGAGAGAGAGACAGGTGGGTCTTTGCCATGCAGATGGGCAAATTTCCAAAACCCTGTAAGAAATGAAAAGCAAATGTGTTCTTTGGCGTAAATACCAGTCTCCTTTCTCTATGTCCCGTGCATTCTCCCCAGTCCCTGCAGCTCAGAGCCAGGCACATAGTAGGTGCTTGCTGCTACTTGTTCATTTGACAAGATGGGACAAAAACCTCATGTGATCAGCACCTGGCAGGGTGAGGGCGTCTTAATAACTGATTTGGGAGAATTCTCCTTTGGGAATGGCAGCCCTGTGTGCAGGTCTGGGGGAAAGTGTGGCTATTTCCAGGCAAAGCAGAAGCAGCAGCAGCTGGAGAAACTACTTCCAAGGATATTAATATCCGGACTCTGAAAGGTAACCTAGAGAAAGGCCCGTAATGAGGACGTGAGTCACGTTTCCCTCATTCCTGGAGGCCCGTCAGGAAGCAAAGGGCCCTTTTGTGCTGCGGTATGAATCATGGCTATCTGATCTGCGATTACATTATACGAAGTAAGATGAGGTCACTATTTAAGCCTCTTATTTTTAAGGACCAAAGGCTACGTCTGACCCAGCGTTCCAGGGGTGAAAGGGCAGGAAGTTACATTTGGTGTCTCACAAAAAGGACAGTGTCCTCGAAGTCTGTTTCCGATGAAGGGTGCACAGCGCCCCTGAGAGACTGTGCTAATGAACTGCTGCTACATACGTGACAAGGAACTTTTAAGGGATGTCCCCTCACTAGAATGAGATAAAAAGAAGACAACTTTCAGAGGCAAACCTCATTGATTTTATGTAAAACCACAGAACTTTATAGTATTGTCAATTGAGGGGCTGAGCCCTCTTTTCTTGAAATGTTATAAATACTCTTATGGACTGATAGGATCTTGCTGAATTTTCACAATTGCTTTATGGAAATGGTGCCCAGAATTGTGGGTTTCAGTGATCAGTCAAATATTGAAATAACATCTATGAACTGATGTAGGATTGCAGGAAGATTAAAACCACCACCACCACCACCACCACCAGCAGCAACCCAATCGGCCATATACCAGCATCTCATAATTCATGAAGTATAACAGGGAGGAAGGGCTAATAATAAACTCTAGTCCCTAAATAGCATTACTAAAAAATCGTCGTTTAAAAACCTTCTGAAAATTACCTTATTTCACAGCACATGAGCAGAATGTTAGAGGTACATTTATTTTATTTTTTTTAAAGTAAACCCAAGAGCATACTAAGAAAAATGAATTGTTGGCTATGTTCGGGAGGCAATAGCTGGCATTGGTAGTATTTAAAAAATGTCAAATATGTATGTATAAATAAGATTTAGAGGTGGGGGACAATAATAATAAAAGTCCATGATTCATACAAAGAAGCTCATTTGCCAGCAAGTTCTGGAAGGGCCTGGATCTGTGCCTTTTTTTTTTCCTTCTTATTTTTTTTAAAAATTTGAGGTAACATTGATTGACAACACTGTATATGACGGAGAGGTGTGGGATCGCCCCCTTCAGGTACATGACACTCCACACCATCCATAGTCCTCCGCCACTGTCCATTGTGCTGTGTCCCTGATCTCTCTGCTCTCCCCTCTCCTCCTGTGGTAGAAGGGTTTTATCACTGCAAACCGGATGGGGCATGAGAGGCACGTGGTTGTTTTGGTCCAGGTGGCTGAACACACTGCATGGAGTCCATTAAAGATGGTCATTGTAGGACAAGACTCACATTGTTGAATCACAGCCACTTGCCAACTTGTCTTTATCATCCCTAGACATAGAAGTGGATGAGCCTTCAACCTTGGTGCGTAATCTTAAGGCAAGAAGCCACTTACATAAAAAAAGAGCACCAAGCACCCCCATCTTTATGTGCTGCACTCCTATTTGCCTAACCTGGCACCATGCTTTTAAGGTAATGAGAGATGCCTGAAATGAATGAACCACATGGATTGTGAAGTCTTGAGATCACAGCGATATTGTCAAGGACATGCTCCCTGTTTTTGGCTGAGCAGGAGGGACTAGAGATCACACACCACATACAAACATGCACATTACATACACATAATCACAAATCAATGATACCCAAGCATATACCCCCAACAGAACACTCTAAGAGAGTCAACATGGTAGCTGAGGATAGGAGGTCAATCGTTGTGGACCATCGAATAGATTAAGTCAAGTGCAGCTGTTGGGACATATACCCCTTCTGAAGTCAAGGAGAGTATTTCCCCAAAGCTAAGGTGGATTTCCCTTGCACCGCCAAAGCATCCCTTTTACCTGTTGTGTGTAGCGATCTATTTTGGATTGTGCCTCGGGAGAGAGCTCGATGTCTTTGGCTCCATAGACAGTCTGGGCAATGGTTCTTATCTTTTCCACAATTGGAAGCTGGAGAAACACAATTGACAGCAAACACATTAATGTTAACCTAGTTTAAGAATTGTGAGATTTTCGGGCCTCCCCTGGTGGCACAGAGGTTGAGCGCTGGGCTGCGAAGCTGCCCGCAGCCTCTGCAGCGCCAGTTCGATCCCCAGCCACCAGCGAGGGTCCCACATGGCGCGCAGACCTCTCCTGCCGCCCGCTGCTCCCCTCAGCAGTGTACTTCCGTCCTTCTGCCTGCTCTGCTCCCCGCTCTGGCTCTGGTGAATTCTCTCACCCTCCCGCGCTTCTGACTGTACCCAGTGCTTGTATAAATAAATAAATCTTAAAAAAAAAAAAAAAAGAATTGTGAGATTTTCTGTAATTGCTTAAAATCGCAAGATTCCTGCAAGATTCCTTCCTCAGCTACTGTGGCATTTGAAACAAACCCTTTATCACCCCTAAAGCATGGATGGAATTTTTTCAGATCAGGCCAACTAGTAAATAAGAAGCATTAGGTATTCAGTCGACTCAGGTTACTTATCTAGCTAATCATTTTTATCCACTGCAGCATTAAAAAAAAAAAAATACGTTTCATACAATGCTTTTTAGAGACCTTATAAATCAGAGAAAGAGCTTCCTAACCAGATACTTAGTGCTAGTTTTTTTTTTTTTTAATAGAGGCATGTTTTATTTATTTGTTTGTTTGTTTTGTTTATACAAGCACTGGGTACAGTCAGAAGCGCGGGAGAGTGAGAGAATTCACCAGAGCCAGAGCGGGGAGCAGAGCAGGCAGAAAGACCGAAGCACACTGCTGAGGGGAGCAGCGGGCGACAGGAGAGGTCTGCGCGCCTTGTGGGACCCTCCTCCGGTGGCCGGGGAGCAGCCGGGGATCGAACCGGCGCCGCAGAGGCCGCGGGCAGCTTCACAACCCAGCGCTCAACCGCTGCGCCACCAGGGAGGCCCTACTTAGTGCTAATTTTTAAGTGGGTCTCAACTTGGGTTAGAATGCAGAAAACTTAGCAATATTAAAGAACAAGTACTTTTTTGTGTGTGAGCAAGAATGGATCACTACTTTAATATAAATGCTGACTCCATCTAACACTTCATTGCAAAATCAGAGATTGAATCCAGTGTCATGTTAGCAAATTATGAGAAATCAAGGAGAATTGAAAAGTCAAAGACTACATATAAACAAATAAAAGTAGGGAGGAGAAAAATCATGTATAATGCTAGACAGAAAACTGGATGCAGATTGCACTTAAAATACTGAAAGTCATCTGAAGAAATAAGAATGGTTCATTCAGAAAGGATGATGTCATAAAGTTATTCTTAATTTAAACAAAGCATGTGACAAAACTGTTCACAATTTTACTGTGGGCAGGAACACAAAGGCAGAGCAGGGCTGACTGTTGGGTGAACAGTCACGGGACCAATGGACACCAACCCGGGGCAGATGTCCCTGGTTGGCAACGTTGAATGGCACACTTGCACCAGTTACCACTGATACACAGGAAGGAGAGTTACCCAAACGGAGAAAAGAAAAGCTAGTTTCATCTTCCCAACCTGATAGAACTCAAAACTAGTTTAAAATGTGTTTTTCACTACTACCGTTTTTATTCTGAAGAGCTGTTCTCGTTTTGGAATTTAAATATGGGATGTTTCAATGAGTAAAAAAGAAATAAAGGTGCAAGTCAGTAGAACCTTTCACTGAAGGACATCAACCAGGGTCGGAATCAATGCAGAGAAATACTTTGCTCAGAGGTGAGGAGACTCCATACTGTACAGATGTCAGTTCTCTCCAACTTCACCTATAGGCTCAATGTACTTCCAATGCAAGTGCCAAGATCAGTTCTGGTTCTTGGCCAAGCAATTCTAAAATTCATAATGAAGAGTAACAGTATAAAACAGGTCAGATAACTTCAAAAATAAATAAATGCTAAAGAACAAAGATAGCTTGCCTTCTCAGGTATCAATCATACTACAAAATTATGCAAAGTGATTCCATGTGATATTGGCAGGGGACTAGATGACATCACCAGAAGATAAGAGGCAACTCAGCAGGTGTGGGATAGTGCAGCACAGAAATGGCACAAAACAGGGAAAGGGCTGATGACCTAACCGACATTTGGCTGGAGAGACATAAAATTAGATTCTTATCTCACATCAGGCTTCCAGATAAATCCAACATGGAATGAAGGCATACATTTCAAATGAAAACTCTAAATATTAGAAGAAAGCTTTGGCAACTCTATGGTCCTGAGACTGGAAAGGATCTTGAAAAAGGGAACAGACTTACAGATTTGACTACAACATTAAAACTTCTTGTATTAAAAAAGATACTGTCGCTAAGGCTAAAGAATAAAAAACAAGTGTGGGTGAAAATAATTGCAATCATTAAAGTCAAAGAATTAGTTACTTAGAATGAACAAAAGAACTTCCCACAAATCGAGGAAAAGACAAATATTTAATACTGGGCAAAAAGGAATGACCAACAACCATATTAAAAATGTCTATTCTCTTTAGTAATCAAGGAAATGCCAATTAAAATAATGAAAAACCAACTCCCACCCATAAGATTTGCAAAACTGCAAACTGTAGGTGAGCTGAGAAGAGACAATTATTCTAAGTGCCTCAAGAGCCTTGGTTGATATGCAATGGTCCAGTCCACCATGAAACCTTCTAAGTGGCCCCTACACTCCTAACATGTCCTCCAATCTACTGCAGGTAGAATATTCTCACATCTAGGGACAACTGTGTGTAGGAAAAACTCAGTAACTTTCAGCTTCCCAGGGCCCACTAAGAGCAAAGTCTGGTTCTGGCATGCAAGCATCTGTATGACGTGTCCTCTGAATCAGACTTACTAAGTCCCTGTATCTTAAAATCTATCCTTACATCCATGTTCTGGGCCCTGCACAAAAAGTGTTATAATCTTTAAAGATCAACCTCCATTAAAATTCCCTGAGCTCTATGAGATCTACCTCCTCAAATGTCAGCTTCTCTGGGAAGCCTCTCCTGGCCCAGCACTGCAGGCATTCTCTTCAATGTCTGGGTGCTGAGGCCTGGGTGCTGCAGGGCCAGCTCAGGCTACCCTGGGGACAGCCCTCAAGTGTAACTAATAGTCTAGATCAGGCTCTGACTTCAAAACCTTCCAGAAGGCCAGGGGCCCTTTGCAAACCATGCCATCGGAGAAACTGCAGTGGACTCTCCACCACTGGAAGGGACAAGCCTGGAAAGAAGCTAAGGAAGCTGTAAAGCAATTTTCTAGGACAGCAGATTGTGAAGCAAGAACAGAAGAAAATCAGAAGGAAGTAATTTTAGCCAGTGTTTAAGGGAAAGTTATAAGAAGGAGAGCTATTCACCATGTGACCCCTGGAGAGTTCAGTGTAAGCCAGTTAGGGCATATGGAATGTTGTAGAAGGAATTACTGCATGATGCAGAGCTGAGGCTGTGCAAGAGGGATCACCCGGTGGGTAATTTCTGGTATAAAAGATTCCACACTCAGATAAAGAATAAAGGACCATTCAATGAGGTCAAGGACCACCTCTTGTTCATCTAGAGGAGGGATGTAATTCTGGAACACAGAATGAATGAATATTTCTAATTTCCCGCTGGCTAAGCATGGATACCACATGGTGTAACAGTTATGAAAGATTACAGGAGAGACAAGTGATGCTTGCGACAAGTGGAGGCTGATCTTGAAGACAACAGTGAGAAGTCTCCTTACAGGGGTCTTAATCAGCATGTCCCCCCTTATCCACAGCTTACCTGGTTTCAGTTACCTGCAGTCAACTGAGGTCAGAAAATACTACGTGCAATAAGAGATTTTGAGAGAGAACATAGTCACACAGCTTTTATTACAGTCTATTGCTATCGTTGTTCTATATTATTATTAGTCATTGTTGTTAATTGCATACCATGCCGAATTTGTAAATTTAACTTTATCATAGTGATGTATGTGCTAACAGGAAAAAACAGCAAATATGGGGTTCAGTACCATTTGTGGTTTCAGGCATCCACCCAGGTCTTGGAGGGTATTCCCTAAGGATGGGGGGCTATTATGTTGATAGGCACTGAAGTGCTTACTATTTATGCTGCACTTAAGCTAAAATCATCTCCTTTGCTGGTCAATCAATGCTTTGCAAGCAACCCTTTTTAAGAAATAAAAGTTAGCAGGATGCTGAAAGATATTTCTAGCACCCACCTAGCAAGCATAATGGCTATGCTTGGACAGGGAAGTCAGCTGTTAGGAGGATACTGTGTCCCTAAAAGTGCAACAGCAGGGGCCTGGGATCAGGCAGGGTCCCGGAGGAGTCCAGGTCAACTTGTGCCGCCACTCACCCCCACTTGGCCATTCGGACCCTCCATGGCTGGGGCTGTGGGCCGAGGGCTAAGGAAGAATGTGGCCCCTTCTTATACCTGGATACCACATGCACCCTCTCTCTATTGGTTTCCCCATATGGAGATGTGAATACCCCACTGTACCCACAGTTTCACTGCAGGCACTGAGGCAACATCGAGACGGCAGGAAGTCATGCTGCGCAAAGCTTTAGCAATGTTCCCATGACAGAGGGCAACAGAGTTGACTAAAAGAATTATATTTCTGTTGCAGAGGCTGTGGTGAGCTTCATAGGTTGCATCTTAACCCCCTGCGCCACCAGGGAGCTACCCACATGGCACAGCAGACCTCTCCTGACTCGACCGCTGCTCCCCTCAGCAGTGTATCTCAGTCAGTCTGCCTGTTCTGTTCCCCACTCTGTCTCTGGTGAATCCTCTCACCATTCCCAACTCTGGCCTGTACCCCAGTTCTTGTATGCATAAATAAATAAACCTTTGGAAAAAAAAGAATTATGTTTCCTCTGAAGTAAAACCATACAAGCACTGGGTACAGTCAGAAGCGCGGGAGGATGAGAGAATTCATCATAGCCAGAGCGGAGAACAGAACAGGCAGATCGATAAAATACACTGCTGAGGGGAGCAGCGGGCGGCAGGAGAGTTCTGCGCGCCATGTGGGACCTTCGCTGGTGGCCGGGGATTGAACTGGTGCTGCAGAGGCTGCGGGCAGCTTCGCAGCCCAGCGCTCAACTGCTGTGCCACCAGGGAGGCCCCAGTGTAACTTTTCTACTGAGGTGATAATGCAGAAAAACTCACAGGTGAACAAGGTAACAGGAAGTGGATCTCTAGTGAAAGAATCAGTGAGTGTGGGGATTTAACTGGGTTATTATTAGTCCTATAGAGGACAATTTTTTTGTTTCAAATATGCATTTCCCCACTCTCAGCCTCTCGCAACCACCTTTCTTCTCATTGTGGTGAAATTCACATAACAGAACCACCTTAACCAATCGGAAGCACACAGGTAAGTATATTCATATGTTGCTATAAAACCTATCTCCACACCACTTTGCATCTTGCAAAACTGAGACTCTGCACCCATTATGGCAACCCCCACTCCTCCATCCCTCTAGCCACGGCAACCACCCTTCTCTCTGTCTCTATGACTTGACTACACTACGTAGCTTCGCTAAGTGGAATCACACAACATTCGTTCTTTTGCATCTGGCTTACTTCATTCAGCGTAATGTCAAGTTCACCCTGTGGTGGTGTGTGTCGGGATTCCCATGCTTGATAAGGTTGTATGGACAGACCACGCTGTGTATCTGCTCACCTCCCGATGGACATGCGGGTGCTTTGTTCACACCTCCTTGCTGCTGGGAATAACCCTGCTGTGAGTATGCACAGTAAAGTACTTCTTTGAGTTCCAGCCTTCAAGTCTTTCAGGCATAAGGAAATATATACTCATTGTCAGCCACTAACCTGGCTTCCTTCCTGACGTTTATTTGAAAGTGTTTGGGAAATTTCAGGCAGGTGCCAGCAGAGTGAGTGAGCCCCACCTGGGCAGCCTTGCGGCCCCTGCTCCCTGCAGCACCCGAGCTGGTGCTTCTGGGCAGGTAGGGTTATGGCAGAATGCCATCCTCTGGCATCCTCATCTCTGCAGCCAACTGCAAACTTGCCACCCTGGGAAGATGAGGGTGCCCTCCAATGGCTTCCAAATCTACCACGCCTTTCATGGCAACCCTTGGGGGCAGCACCATCACCCCCTAGCGTGAGTCCAGGAGCCCCAAGTGGGGTGAAAACAGTGCTTGGGCTGGCAGAGCTCAAGATCCCCAAAGTTCGCCGAGACTCCCTTGACCAGTTCTTTTCACTCACATGTAAAAGTAAATAAACAAAAAAAGGTCTCAGTAAACCTATCTTTTCAGTTTAATACGCAAACTAAACGCCACCCCATGAGGCAGTTCCCAGCCATGCAGTCTATTTCTATTGTGCAGGCAAAGAAAGTCCTGCTGTGTCTCTGCTGGATTCTGGGGAGAAGCATAATTTTAAAAAGAAAAGCTAAGCTCAGCCCAGGGATCTTGATCTGAACTTGACAGTCCCTCGTACTGCTGCTTCAAGGTAACTGATAGTTTTCATGAAACAAAGTAAGTGGTAAGATAAATTATGAGTGTTTATGCATTAATCATCCCTGGTGTTCCTTTGGCTCTGTAAATATTTAGTAATTGATTTATTCTCCACCTCTTTCATCCTTGTTTCCCTAATGTCTAGGAGAGCGGCTTGCACACAGTAGGTGTCCCCCCAGCATCTGTCCTAGGAATCAACAGCCTTCGAGGAAGGACTCAGGCGCCGCAGCACACAGACGGCTTCTGCAGAGGGGATGGACCGACGGGAGGGCCCGCAGAACAGCGTGACCCAAGAGCTTCATAACTCTCTCTGGCCTGGCAACTGTAAGTTCCCCGTTCTGCTCTGCTCTGCTCATCCTTTCTTGCAGATGAAACCAGAAAACCAGCTGAAACCAAGATGGAGGCAGAAGTAATGCAGGGGTGAAGCCACAGCCTCCCCACAGCACAAAGCACGCCCGTCAGCACTAGGTCAAGCCCAAACGTGGAAGAAAAAGGGGCGTGAGTGCCTGGACACTATGCCTATTTCTCTGAAATCCTGCTGATGCAGACCCGTTAGCCACCCCCTCTTCTAAGTGCCCCCCATGTAAGTCCCCACTTCTCCCCAGTTCTGGGACATGGTCTTGGAGGCAGACGCCCGCCAGGTCCTCAGGATGCCGGCTCCTGATGAACCCGGGTTTCCTGCCACCGGCTCTTGTCTCTCAAGTTTTGGCTGATGAGTGCAGAGGGGCCAGACCCCCAAAACTCTTGTTACATAACATTACCATTTACACCAGATCACAGATTGCAGGGAAACGAGCAGAAATGGTCAAGCTGTAGACAGCAACATGACCGGTGCCTGGAGGAGCGGAAGCCATTCCACGTGAAGCGAAAAGGGCTCATCAAGGTCTGAGGGGACAGACCTGCAGACAGGACGGCGCCAGCTGCATCAGGCACACCTGCCTCACCTGCCACCCAGCCACGGCACAGGCCTGGCGTTCTCTTGGTCCCTTTGAGGGTGTTTCAACAAACACTACATCAAACTTAGTATCACCAAGAATGTAACTCTGAACACAGCCTATGTGACTTCTGTTCCAAGCATTCTGAATGGCTTAGACCATCTGAGAACAGAGTATTAAACGGACATTTTAAGTGTATTCAGGAAATGGAAGGCCTAGAACAGAGCTCCTGAGGGAGCGTTTCCGGGATGGGGCTGTTGTGCCTGTTACTTCCAGGATGGGAGCACCCCCCACCCAGCCCTCGAGTGGTTATTAGGCATTTCAAACATGACTAGTGCAAGTGAGGAAATGAATTCTTAATTTGAATGTAAATATGACCAGTGGCCACCATATTGGGCAGCAACGCTCTAGAAGGACCCACGACCGACGCCAGGCTGCTGCTTCAGCCTCTGAGTGTCACCGTGAAGGTGAACTGCAGGCAAGCTCTGGGGGCTGCGATGCTTTTCTATTTTCATTTTGCAGCGTGGCAGCCAGGCCACATCAATAGGAGCTGATTTACTCAAAGTAGCCTATCCTTGAAAAAGGTCCAGAGAGCCTGCTGGAACGACTAAATTCTTAAAGATTTGGTTTTCAGGGGAATAGAATCGATGTCTAAATTCCAGAGACACAGTTATTTAAATTTTTTAGTTGGTGAGAAGGAAATGGACAAAAATAAAGTGAATTAGAACGAAGTTTAAAAATGAAGCTGCTAGAAACTGAAGAAAATAAGTATGAAGGTTTTAGAATACAGAGCATCTCATCCTACTTGGAGCCAGGTTCTAAGGGCAGCAGCCCCCAAAGTCTCTTAAAAACCATAAAACACTGCACAACACTCTATTCTCAATATTCCACTATCTCCAAGTCCACAATTGCTGCTTCTTCAGCCGTGTCGCTGAAGGAAATGACAAGGCAGAGTGGGGTCCTTTTAAGGTCAGTGTTCTGAGCTATGAAGTCAGCAGATGGATGGATTCTAGTGCTCGCGAAGGGTTTAAAGAGAAGGGTCCACGGTAAAGACCTGTAAGCTCAAGAGACAGCTCTGGACACACTACTTACTTCAATTTGCAGCTTGTGCTTCAAGCAAACATTTTAAAAGGCGAAAGGTTTACACCCTCTGAAGAGAAACTGAGCATTAAATGAACATTTTAAGTGAGCTACAGGCAGAGTTTAGTAAATAGCCTTTCTTATACTTCAAATAATGTCAGAATATGAAACTGCTGATGTTTAGATAGAGCCCACACCAGGCAGGGTGTGTGTACGTGTGTGCTCATCACAACGTCCCCCCTGGCATACAGAGCAGCTCTGCTGTTGCTGAGAACAGGCCCTGGTATCTTTGACACAAAGCATGCCCCTGCTGAGACCAGCATTCCGTGCCCCGGCAGGTATACGTGTCTGCTTGCCGGGAGCACCCTGGTGGCCCCTGACCCTGAGCAACAGGCTGGTCCAGGGACTCCAGACATATCTCGTTCTGGGGCTGTCTAAGGCTGTGGAGATAGCCGGGGTCTGGGAAATGCAAACAGGCCCACGGCCAGAAAACCTACTTTTGTTCACGTGAAATGAGGACAATGAGAGATTCCCCTAGGGGAGCTGTTCTACTCAAACAGAATGTGCAGCGAGGTCAAAGGGAAGGAAGGTGAGGAACAGATCTGAAAGCTCTCCTCTCCTCCACGAAGGCAAGGGCCGGTGACAGCAGCCTGAGCACCCGCCTGGCCTGCTAAATACTAACACGCGGGCATATTTTGTGGCCTCCTGGCTTACTGCTCCTCCACACACCTCCGGGAGCTAGAAGACAGCTGACGAAAGGGGCAGGGTGGCTTCTGCTTTCCTGTGGGGGGCGTTGGCTTCCCTCGGGATCTACTGAGGATGTGCTTCCAAAGGAAATACTTTTGGTCCAAGACTAAAAGTCTCTCTCGAGAGCGAGTGTAGACACATAAAAGGGGGAAAATATCATTGTCAGAGAAATTATTACTAGAACAAATCCCCAACCTCTCAGGTACTGGCGTGCCTGGAAGACGGTGCTGTTTTGAGTGTCCCACCCCCACCCTCCAGCTCAGGGCTGCTGTATGTGCCTTGAATGCCAGAATCAGCGATTATATTTATCTGATGTTCCACAAATGCTCGCTTCTGAGATTGAGAAGATGGATACTGATGCTTCACCACGGTCTCATGTCCACTGGCGTTAAGTCCAAAAGGCCAAGGGGTGCATGGAGAGGGCAGGACCACGACAGATCATTCTACATCCTCAGGCTTTCTTGACTGGCTTATGGTTTTAGCTGAAATAATGCATTTCTAGAAATGTCTCACCATAGGGAAGCTTCCCATCCCATTCTACTTTTCATGCCAGAAGAACACATTTAAATGATAGGAATCCTGGTGACAGGGGTGAGTGAGACAGGCAGACTTCCCATCGGGTGCTATTTCTGGCATCACGGCAACAAAGCCAGGGCATCCGTGGTCAGAATCACACAGGGCCGAGGAGGATGTGAATAAGGTGGGATGAATTTAACAAAAGGTTTAGACCTGAGGAGACATATCCAAGCCAGACGAGTGGCAGCTGGCAGTGAAGAGCGTGGCATGCTGTTATCCAGCCAGGGGGCCTGGCGAGAACCGACGCAGAAGCGGGTGTGGGAGAAGAAGGCAGTGACGAGAGATGGTAGGCGAGTTGGCAGATGGGTCGGGAGGGCCAAGCAGGACGTGCCGTGGGAAACTGGAGTTGAATCATGGAAAGGAGGTGAGGGCAGAAGGGGCTCACGAGGGGCCCAAAGTGGTTCCGACGGGGTGATCAGATCCGAAATAAATAAGAAAGCAGAACGTGAAGCAGCACAGGGAAGAGATTTCTGAACGAGATACTGAACTGACCAGGCAGCGTAAGGGCAGCTTCCTATTGAACACTCCAGACGCAGCACGGTACTGAGCGGGAAGCAGAGGGGTGAGAAAGGGAGGCTGAACAGGCAGATGGGGGCAGGCCTGAGACGGGGGAAGGAGTCAGGAGGAGGTCAAAGGTGAGGCCATAAATAGCACAGGGCAACGGTGACAATAAGGAAGGACATCCTCTCTCCTCTTGTTTCTCAATGACCATTGTGAGCACACTGTAAAAGGCTCCAGCAGCAACCCCTCCCTACACGAGGAGATAAGGGCCCAGTCTTTGCGTCTCTACAGAACATTCTCTGGAAAGAGCAAACCTCTGCAGTGTAGAGCGCATCGACCCATTTTTAGGTTAAAAAACTTAGCACCAGAAGCCCCCCCCTTCAAGAATAATCCTATTTTTAGTCAATGACTCACTGTTCGTACCTATATAAACTAAATTTGAAATTGTGATTATTGCTGGAACTATTCTCAGGGAGCAAACTGTCAGATTGTTCCCTGGATTCAAATTCTCACTCCAATTACCATTTAGTAAGCTCAAATTATCAATGAGACATTTTCTCTGCAATTAACACCATGAAACTTAAAGGACATGCAGAGGTGTGCATAAATACCACTTAAAAAATTTAAAATTCCATTAATTATCATATTATAGATGCAGGGTGAAATGTATTGAATGTCAAAGAAGTGTTTCATTAACAATGAAAATAGGAAACCTTATATTACGTATATTTTTAACCACCATTAAAAAAAACACCATCTATTATCTACATATAAATATTTACACCTTTGCATTTGTATTTGTTTAAAATTTGAGATTCTGGTTGTAAATACTTGGCGTCCCAGGAAAGGGTAATTGTCAAAGCCTCACCAACAACTGGCATCTGTTGAAGTTTGAATCTTTAAGAGGTAATTCCTCAACAGCTAACGACAACAGAAAAATTGCCCAGTCTTGAAAAGACCAGCGGGGAAGACACTCCTGAAAACACGGGCAGTGAAAGTGCCAGCGTTCAGAAGCCAGCGGTGCCGGCGCGGCCCTGGCCCGAGCTTCCTGGCCTGCTCAGATCTGCCTTCCTCCAGCTCCCACAGTGATCAAGAAGATGGCTTCACACAAGAACAGGAAAGACCTTTTAATAAAAACAAACACTCCCCTGTCTTGCTGTCAAGGTTACATCTCGAAACGTTTACAAGGCCAGAGGCAGGCTAGGGAGGTGTTTGTCAGCCTTAACTCCTGATTTAACAGGCAATATTTAGACTCTGGATTTTTTTTTAAGAAATATTTATTCATTTATACAAGCACTGGGTATAGTCAGAAGCGCGGGAGGGTGAGAGGATTCACCAGAGCCAGAGGGGGGAGCAGAGCAGGCAGAAGGACGGAAGTACACTGCTGAGGGGAGCAGCGGGCGGCAGGAGAGGTCTGCGCGCCATGTGGGACCCTCGCCCGGCGGTCGGGGTTTGAACCGGCACTGCAGAGGCTGTGGACAGCTTCGCAACCCAGCACTCAACCGCTGCGCCACCCTAGATTCTGAATTTTTCGAGCGAACTTGCAAGCTGACTTTCGGTGCGGCGCATCCTTTGCAAAAGCTTTTTATTACATCACCAAGTGCCCAACTCTAAAGGGGAAGGGATGCCTACGTGTTGATTGAGTCGGTGGTGTCTTCCCTTCTGGGCCCACTGGAAGCCTTGGCCTTGTTTTTCTAGCTCCGACTTTTAGCCCACTTGGTAAGACTCACCCAGCGTATAACAAAATTACATTGACACAAGACAGTTCCTGAAGGTGAATTGGGGAAGTAAATTCTCTCGCCCCTAGTGAACTAGACAGTGCTCACACTGATGGCCAGGTTCCTGAACGAGGCAGTTCATTTGGTGCTCAGGGCAAGTAGGTGAAATTGGCGTTAATAAATAAATTGTCCTGCCAATTTTATAGATAAGGAACCCGAGGCTCAGAGAAATGAGCTGACTTGCCCAAATTTTAATTTGGAGTAGGAATCTCCCTCAAGATTTGAACCCAGGGCCTCCCCGGTGGTGCGGGGGTTAAAGTCTCAGCTCTATCAATCTATCACTAGCCACTGTGGCAGGAGTTCGATCCCCAGCCAGGGAGCAACCCACATGGCACAGCAGACCTCTCCTGTCTCACCCGCTGCTCCCCTCACCTGGATCCTCCTACTCTGCTCCCCACTGTCTCTGGTGAATCCTCTCTTCTGGCCTATACCCCCGTTCTTGTATACATAAATAAATAAATCTTTAAAAAAAAAAAAAAGATTCGAACTGTTCTGCATGACCCTGATGTTTTAACCCTTTATAACTATGACCTGTTGCTTCTCCTACCAAGTGTCCATCTGCTGTGGCGTGAACCCCTCATCTGCTTTGTGCTTCTGGTTCTGCACCTGTAAGAGCTGAGCCCAGGTGCTGTGGGCTGGGGTGAGGAACGCCTGAAAATATGTACAGGTGAGGGATTTGTGAGCTACTGAAATGGAAATACAGATGACTTTTTTTTTCCCACCTATGCATTTTCCTGTGTGCTTGCGGATGTGGAGACACACAGTCAGCTATAAAGATATGATTGCTGAAAGTGAAATTAGAAAAGGAAAAGTCAGAGAGAAGATGATGGAGGAAGTGGAGACTTAACAGCTTCTTAAAGGGGACTGAAATCACCCAAAGGGTGGAGAGGAAATGATGCACTTTCTGGTTTAAATATATTGTCACAATAAATCTCTTTTGAGGGCAGGGCCAGTCCATCTATTCTAGATTCCTTGCAGAAGCCCTCTCACCATATTGAGAGCTGCCTGTCTTGAACTAGAAGCTGCTCTGCTATAGGAGGCTCAGAGCTGCTTGCAAGAGAACAGTCACTGCTGACCTCGACTTAATCCAACGTCCAGCAGACTCCCAGCTCAGAAGCTCAGCTTATTTCTTGTCAGAAAGCCTTGACCCTGTGGGCTTTCGGGCCTCTCGGGAGCTTTTACTTTTCTCTGGCTGTTCTTCCCTCTGGGGTTTTGGGATGATTTCTAACAGCCACTCCCCACCCCTCCCAAGAAAAGAAGGAAAAAAACACCACAGCTTGTGCTCCTACCTGATTCCCAATGCACCATTCCAGGGATCTTTCTTTGGTACAGACACAGGACCGGGGAGGGGTGAGGCAGAAAATAAAGATGCCATCAACCCTGAGCTGAACACGTCCTGTGCTGGCAAAGGGCGGGAGGGGATTCACCCCAAAGCACCTCATGGCATTTTCCCCCATAGAGCAATTGCACATCTAGCTACCCGCCAACCTATCTACTGACGGGTTAGCCATGGTCGGGGGGCGAGGGGAGAAGGTGGACTTCTAGTAACACAGTCCACCCAAGAGGCAAGAAATGGGGAGAAAAAAATCTGAGCAGTGCTACTGAGAACACCAATAGGTTCAGACTCCCGTGCGGCTCCAGGGCGTCTGTGAAGGGTCTGTGCAAACTCTCTCCCAGCAATGCGGGAGGGGCCCAAGGGGCCAGGGCAGCCGTAGCCACAGGCTGTGATGCTGACCACCGGGTAAACGGGGTGGGATGTCACGTCTGTGTTGTGAGAAAAGCAAGAGAAATGTGGAGGTAAAGGAGGCAAGAAGAATCCTAGCAGATATAAGACTTTAGAGCAGGATATTCTACAATCTTCGCCTTTGTATGGAGAGCAGATATTTCACAGTATTATATCCATGGAGCATGAGAATTCAGAGAAAAAAATTAAATTGCTGGTAGCAAGAAAAAGGGTTCATCTCAGGGTTAGTGTGAGACAGCACAATTCAGAAATATTTTTTCCACTTGCTGACCTATTCACCGGGGATGGTTTCCTCGCAAACAGCCACACTGAGTGAAATTGCTCATTCAAAAAACCGCCTTTGCTATTCAGAGAGGGTGGTTCAGCGTGGGGCGGCAGGGGTTGCCCGACAGGGCTGTGGCCGGGCACCCTGGGCAGCCAGGGGCAGGAAGGACACGGTGACCTTGGCCAGCTGCCTCGACTTGGGTCTACCCCTGACCTGCTCATCTGTCTTCTGCTCAACATCTGCAGGGGCAGAGAACTCAGAGCTTCCAGTTAGAACATTTTCTCTGTTGGAGAGTCACAAGTCTCCTTTCTGTACTGACAACCTCCTCTGTAACCCAGAACATTCTATTTCTCATTCTTCAGAGGGGCTTTCAGCAGGATGAACCCTTTCTGGGATAACTGTTCCGAGTCATGGCTGAAGGCCTTTCCCAATCATTAGCCCCCACGCCCCTCATTTGGCGGGATTCTGTGTCCGTGCCACTGTGCTCCCTCACCAGCAGGGTCACTCGGTGGCCGCCCCTTTCTACGGCACCCCCCCCAACCCGGAACTCAGCACTAAGGGCTGAAGAGCGAGGCCCGTGGGGACCGCCGCTGTCCCAAACTTCCTGCCAGCGCCGCCTCTTCCCTGGATCCCAGATGCCCCGGATCTTGCCGCTGAAAGTTGCCCAGAGCAACCAGAGCAACGCATCACAGAGCACGAGGCTGTGGGGCTCTCGGCCTGAAGGCTGAGTGAGTGCTGGTCAGCATGGGCTCCTGGGAGGGCAAACCCAGCACCAGAGTTCGAACCCCAAAACTCAGAGGGGACACATTTAGGGGGTGTCAGCATGCCTTGAGGAGAGGAGAAAGCTGGGGGGCTCAGACTAAAGGCTCCTACTCAGATACGTTTAGAATATACCAGAAAAAACCTGGCAACCCCACTTCTGGATCCACCCAGAGGACTGAAAGCAGCCTGGAAGAGACTCTGGCATACGTGTCCGTGGCAGCGTTACTTCTCACAGCCAAGAGACCGAAGCGGCCAAGTGGCCACCAGGAGATGAACACATAAACCACGTATCGTAAACAGGTACACTGGGATGTTCTTCAGCCTCAGAAAAGGAATCGGGCACAGGCAGGGACCTCTGTGCCCTCTGTGGTCATGGAGGATGCTGTCCTAAGTGACGCTGTAGGTTGGGGACTTGTCTCCCTACTCCTAAGTTGAAGCCTCCCCCCAACGTGATGGCATTCGGAGTGGGGGGGGGGGGCTCTGGCATAATCAGGTCAGGAGGGCAGAGCCCTCGTGAAGGGGACTATGGCCCTTATAAAAGAGACCCCAGGGGAGGGGCGGGGAGAGGAAGGACTAGGGTCAAAATAGGGGGGGTGCAATTGTATGGGGAATACACCCAAAATGAAAATGCATACATTGTGCAAAAATGAAAAATGATGGAAGAATTATATAAAATAAAATATTAAAAAAAAAAAAAGAGACCCTGGAGAGAGACTGTGCCTCTTCTGCAGAGTGAGGTGCAGGGGCGGGATGACCGTCCAGGAGCCGGGCAGCGAGTCCAGCAGACCCCAGGCAGTCAATGCCTCTATCTTGGACGTCTCTCCTCCAAAACTGTGAGAAGTTCCTGTGGCTGATCAGCCACCCGTCTGTGGTACTTGGTTAGGGCAGCGGGAAAGGTTGAGACACTAACGTTCCAGGCCCAGTGAACAGGCTGGCCACAAACTGACAAATACGTGGGGGTGGGGGCCAGTGTTTGATGGGGAGAGCCTCGGCAATGGGCAATCGGTGGGCTGGGGGATCGTCACCTCAAAAACAGTAAAGATGGTGTAAGTGTTATGCTGTGTGTACAAAAAATTTGACCACAATGAGGAGAAAGAGCTATAGTAGCAACACACAAGGGAAACACTGCCTGCTGGTTTCATCTGCCTGTGAAGTTGCTGGAAATCTCACTCCTGCACAAACCCAGCAAGTGTGAGCTGCTGAGACCGGTTGTCCAAGCCCGTCCCCCCGAGGCCCGTCATCTGGAGGCGGACACAGCCTGCAAGAACACAGGCCTGGGAGCTAGGGGCTGGGTCTGCCCTTGGCAATGCGACCTGTCACCTCCAGTCTCCTCATGTGCGGGAAGGCGTGTGGGCACCCGGCAGCGTGCTCAGCCCGGGCCTGGCACTTAGCGAAAGTGCAGGATGGTCGCTCACACGATCACAGCGGCCGGCTCTTACCTCCACGTCGTACAGGAACTGGAAGCGATTTCCTTTATTCGCAGCCTCTCTCACAGCCCATGCCAGGTCCACCGACCCCTTCCCGCCCTTGGACCAGTGGTAGCAGGGGACGGCGTCGAAGGCGCCCGCCCGCTTCGCCAGCTCACACACCAAGTCGATCTCAGCCGGGGTGTCCGTCCTGGCGATGGAAATGTTTGTGGTTTTGCATCTGTGTTCATTTAGCCGTGTTTTAAGAGAAACACTAACCGTTTATGCAGAACTTTGCTCCCTAACACTGAATATATTTTAAACATCAAAAGCGGTTTCATGGTGTTTAAATAACTCAAACTTAAAGACAAGCGTGGGAAAAATAAATCCTCCCCAGCCCGACTGCAGTAGTGGAAGCTGTGAAGGGTTTTATCGGGAAAATTCCATAACATATCCCTTTGATCATGCATAGTCTTTCAGACAGAAATGCTGGGAGAATTAAAAAGAAAAAAATCCAAAAGAGATGGTAACTCACTAGATATCATTTCCCTAATCACATCTGAGAGCCTTCTGCTAGAACAAAACCACCCCAGCCACACCCAGCCCACGGGAGAGGGCCTTCTGTGTACTCTCGAAGCACAAACACCAAACATCCCCAGACACAAACACAGTTCACAGGGTGGCCCAGCGACCAGACCATGCTGGAGTCAGGAGGTCTGACTTACTTGAAGACATTTATGGCCACGACCACGGGAACCCCAAAGAGCTGGGCGATCTGGATTTGCTTCTGGAGGTTACAGCAGCCGTCTGCCACCAGTGGGATGTTCTGTAAGAAAACCAGAGCCTCAGGCATCACCCCCACACCCCGGTAGGTTTGGTTTCCATCTCTGCTCACTTTATTGCCCTAGCAGCTGAATGAAAAACACACATCTTTTTTTGGTTGTTGTTAGTTTGTTTTTGGGGTCCAGGAAAAGATGACTGCAGAAGGAGGAGGCTTATGTTCGTAATAATTTCTAAAATTATTCTGGGTGCAAAGGCATGATATTTGGGTCAGGAGCCAGGTCGCTGTTGCTGCTGTTGATGGGTGCGCAGGACACAAGCTCGGTGGGCACAGCCCCAGGAGGGCCAGCTCCTCCCCGCTCAAACCCCTGGCGCCACCTGTAGGAGCCACGGGGTACTGCTGCTAGGACATCAAAGACTTTTTTTTTAAAAGATTTATTTTATTTATTTATACAAGCACTGGGTACAGTCAGAAGCGCGGGAGGGTGAGAGAATTCACCAGAGCCAGAGTGGGGAACAGAACAGGCAGACTGACGAAATACACTGCTGAGGGGAGCAGCAGGCAGCAGGAGCAGACAGAAGGACCGAAGTACACTGCTGAGGGGAGCAGCGGGCAGCAGGAGAGGTCTGCGCACCATGTGGGACCCCATCCAGCGGCAGGGGATCGAACCCAGCGCTCAACCGCTGCACCACCAGGGAGGACCGACATCAAAGACTCTTGACAAGAGTCATAAAGCCAATTGCAAATCCTCCAAAAGTCAGTTTTCCCACCTTATTAGAACACGTGGGCATAAGCTTCACATTTGTTTCTGTGCTGGAGACCCTTAGCTCCTGCTCTGGTGATTGTCAACAGGACAGGGAAGGGTAGGGAAAGCCATGGGTAGATGATGGGTAGATAAAACCCATCATTTCTTAGGATTGATGGTTAAATGATGGGTTTTATTTTTGGCTCCACCCCTCCTTTTGGATTATCAGAAAAGCAGTTTAAGAGGAGGTTGCCGGAGGATTCATCTACTGAGTTTTAACAGCCAGGCACTGGTTAACTACATTGGAATGGTTCTTTAAAAACAGCTCTTACCTCCTCAGTGTATTCTTTCTTAAGAGGGACGCCAGCAGTTACCTAGGATAAGAAAACACAAAAACTAAGAAAAAATCCCATTAAAATGCTTACTCTAATTGATAAAGATCTGAAAGCAAAACAAATCATAGTCACTTTTGGGGAATGTACATTTAATAGCACATTTTGTGCTTTTAAACCAATAACTGGAAGCCCTGGCTGAACACAAAGTCTTGGGGAAGTTTTTAAAGAACGCTGAGGCTGCACCTGGACCAGTTAAAGCAGGATTTCTGGGAGGGGGACCCAACATCAGTTTAAAAACTCCCCAGACAATTCCAACCCGAGCCAGTATCGCTTCCTATCACGCGAGCAGAGAGCGCGGATTAAAGCGTGATTTAGAGTGCATCGTCATTTCTGGGTAAGTTCTAAATCATTTTAAGAAATTGCAATGCTAGCAGGTCCTCGAATAATATTTCGCTCGAATGTTCATGAGAAAAATAATCCCAGATGACGCTGTCAAAATGACATTATTCGTGGACCTGCTCTCATTATCCTTTCACGATTCACGTAAAGTAGATGTTTCCAAGAACCTCTCAACGACATTAAGCGAGGACTTAACTGTACTTTCTGGGCCTCGTTTCTCAACAAACGATGGGTTGGCAGCAGATGAGGAAACTGAAGCTGGGAGGAGGCAGATGTCTTGCCCAAGGTTACACAGCAAAGGAGAACGGGGTCTTGGACACAGCAGGAGGCTGAAACCCCAGCTCAGCGCCAGTCCCCTGCCCCTCGGGGCCTTGTCTACATTACCATTCAGTGAGAAACACTACAGAACATCTGATTCACTGAGGCCAAGGTGACTTACTCTCTCAGTGAACAGGCCTCGAAAAAATATTAGAATCTGTGGCAAAGTTACAGAGTTGCTTTTTGATAGTTTGAGAACATCAGAAAACATTTTCAGGTGAGTTATTCCAGCAGTAGCACGAAGGCACTGTGTCAACTGTTCGATCTATATGTTAGACTAAAAAAAAAACCACGCAAAAAACGCGGGAAGCATCACTGAGTTTACACCTGTGCAAAGTTTTGCAGAAAACCAAATTAGGCAAAGGCAGGAAGAATGAGTTGTAAGCAAATGCCAACAAGTTGAGAGAATTAACAAATCGAAAAGTTGGTTCTTCAAAGTATTAATAGAAGTGGCAACCCTCTGAACATTAGGAAAAAGAGAAAGGAAGACAGAATTATGCTGTAGAATGAACAGGATACTATGACTAACTTTGCATCCATTTATTTAAAAACAGGAGTTCATGGTGGCCACTTTTATTATTACACTTTATGTAAGAAAGTCTAAGTAGTTCTACAGACTTAAAATAATTTAAGTTTGCAGTTAAAATCTATCCCTCATCAATAAGCAACAGGGCCAGATAGTGTCACAAGTGAATTTTTCCCATCTTTGAATAAACAGATATATTCTACACTAAGAAATCCCTTCCAGAGCATAGAAAAAAGAAGGAATCCTTCCTATTTTATTTTATGTGGCTAACAACTCATCACAAATACAGATGGAAAGATCCTACTTAAAACATTAAGAAACCCATAAGCAAAAAAAAGTTATTCATAAAAAATGACATTTCTGGGGCCTCCCTGGTGGTGCAGGCGGTTAAGACGTGGCGCTGTGGGGCTGTTCGATCCCCAGCAAGAGGGGTGCCCCACATGGCGCAACAGACCTCTCCTTTCTTGCCTGCTGCTCCCTTCTGCCTGTTCTGCTGCCCACTCTGTCTCTGGTGAATCCTCTCGCCCTCCTGCATCTCTGGCCTGCACCCCAGTTCTTGTATGCATAAATAAATAAAAATAAATATTTTTTAAAAAGGAAGAAAAAAGGCAAGATACATTTAATATTTGAATGGTAAGTAATTTGCAACATTAACAGATTACAGAGAAAAATGATCATCACCATAATAGATAAAGAAAACACTATTTAGAATAAAAGCATTAGTACAAAAACAAAAATTTGGGAACAGAAGGCAATTTCTTTAATGTGATAAAAATACACTGAAAACTCATAGAAAACATCATACTTAGCAATGAATATTAAAGCATGGTCTTTTAGGTAAGATGTCTGGTGCTACCACCCCTATTTAATATAGCATTATAACTAGGAAGACTTGGTAAATGACAAGAAAAAAAAAAACTTTGAAAGATTGGCAAGGAAGAAACAAAACTGTCATTACTGTTAGATATGATCGCCCATGTACAATATTCTGTAAAGTGGTACAATTAATAAGGCAACTTGGAGGTCACTGGATATAAAAGCAATATGGGAGAAATAACCAGGAATAACCCACCAATTATTTAAAAATATAAAGCAAGGAACAAAAACATAAAGCAAGGAAGCTCTTTATGGCATTAACTGTAAATTTTTATTGAAATATATTTTAAAGACCTAAAAGAATGAAGAGACATGCCATGTTCTTAAGATAAACTGTTAGATCTCTCCAAATGGATTAACTTAATGCCACGGGATGAAGATGCTTACAAGATTCTTTCTGGAACGTGATGAGTAAATTCTAAAATGCATATGGAAGAGAAAATGGCCACTAGTAAGCCAGGCATGCATGAGTATAGCGAGGGGCGCTCACTCAGGGTAGTGCAGATGCAATTAGATGTAAATGGACCAACACAACTGAAGGAGATCCAGAAACAGACCTACACGTGTGTAGACAACTGATTTATCATGGAGGAGGCTTGATGACTAGGAAGGAGAGATGATCTAAACTAACAGAGCGAGGCCAAGTGGTTGTTAATATAGAAAAAATGAAATTAGACCCAGTGATTAAACCACACCCCAGAAATCAGTAAGAATGGGTGTGATGATTAATTTTATGTGTCACCTTGGGTCACCGGGTGGACATGGCCAGCCATCACCCTGTGTTTCTGTGAAATTGTTTTTGAATGAGGATTTTATTTAAAGTTGGTGAACTCTGAATAAAAAGCTTGCTTTCCAGAATGTGGGTGAGCCTCTTCCAATCAGTTGAAGGCATGAAGGAAAACAAAGATCCCTTTGACCACGAGACAATTCTCCAGCAGCAACCTTAAGTCTGGGAACCAAAACATCTGCTCTCCTGGTGACCTGCTCACAGTAGGTTCTGGAGATGACAGCCCCCATAACTGGGAGCCAATTCCTTATAATAAATCTCTTCTTATATAAATACACATCTTACTGGTTCTGTTATTCTGGAGGACCGCCTTTATACAACGGGATTAAAGCATTAGTTGTGAAAGCAATATGTGGATCCCAAAGTTTACAGAGCAGTAGTTCTTGTCTTGCACCAGGAATAGTCAGCACTGAGAAGACAGGATATGAATTTAAAATGACTGGGACTAAAATGGGCAAGTTCAAGGGCTACAGGATTTTCCACTGCACAAGTTATGGAAGAAAACAAGCTGAATAAACATAGAGGCAGTCACGGCTATTTGTGTAACGATATCAAAAGGAAGTAGAAGTTATAAGGCATAAAAAACATGACAGAGTTGTTTCAAATGAGAAGGAAAGCGCCTACGGTGGATAATACAGAATATAGGATTGAGAAGATGAAGGTTGATTTGCTACTCAAGTATTGAAAACTATTTTACAGATCATGCCTACGGTGGATAATACAGAATATAGGATTGAGAAGATGAAGTTTATTTACTACCCAAGTACTGAAAATATTTCCAGGATACAGATCATGCCAGGCATTGGGATATACAGAGTAACAAGACATAGTCCCTAGAGGCAGAAACTGTTGAATAGGGTCTTTCTCTCTCTCTCTCTCTTAGCATCCCCAGGACAGGGATGCTAAGCTCTGTCAGATTTCCTGATTCTCCACCCACTAAGCTTTATCCTATTACAATCTTCACAGGTATGGAACTGTGACTTTCAGTGGCACTAGAAGCTGTGCAAAGGATGAATGCGAGAAAATGCAAGCACTGTAAAAGAGGCCAGATATTAACGTGGAATCAAAATAGGACTGGAAGTCACGTAGAGAATTTTTACAGGACAGAGACCAAAGTGTGGAAAACATGAGACCAGAACTTCAGATACCTTGATTTTAGGTGCGATTAATCCATAAATACACATGTGAATCCCTTTGCATCTTAGTAATTTTATCTTTATAAAGAATGTCCCATATTAGATCATCTAAGCTTTTTCCAGTATAAAATTCTTTGATTTTATAATTCTCAGTGTACAAAACAGGGAGGGAAAATTTCAGTGCAATATGTAACACATAAAGGTATATTAGCTTTTTTTTTTTTTTAAATGGGAGCTGATATACACATACAGAGTCAAAGAGTGAGTATAGACAAATGTTTTGAGCAAAATCTGAATTCTTCCTTATAAAAAGTTGCATCAGCTTGCAATAATGAGGCTTTAGACTAAAATTTAGTGTTTAAATGTTCCATATTATAAAGAGATTTGGAGTTCAAAGTTGTTAGAAGATTTGGAGCTAAGTCCCAGGCTTTGGATGTGACACTGCCCAGATTTCCTAACCCCACTGAAACACCACTTCTGCATCTGTAAAGTGCTATTGAATTCTCTGCCTCTCCTAGGACAAAGATGGTTTCACAATGCACATTGTGATGTTGGGGATGGTAAACCTGTTTGTTTTTGCTAAATAATATGAAAGGCTCACATGAATGGAGCCACTTTAAAATGGGGTCAGAGCAATTAGCCACTACAGAAAAATCCCTCTGCTGTTTTGTTTCAACTGTGGCACGCAGCAATTGTTTCAAGAACAGTTCTTAGAGAAATCCGAAAGGATGCATCCTGACCTCTAATGATTATGGTCATTTTATCAGAGGATGAGACAGTAACCAATTAAACACAGTCAAAAATAGCTCTTAGAAATAAACTTAGTGGTAGAGTTATAAAGTGAAATCAGAATGAAGAAAAATAGTTCTAGGTGGTATCCGAGGAGAGGCAGAAATGAAAAAAAAAAAAGCTAATTCACAAACACTGGAAAACCTCAGCCACTGAGCACTCACTGCTCCCGTGCTCCCTGCCCAGGAACGAGTCTCCACGCTCCCAACACCCAGGGTTACAAGAGGTTGATTGAAGTTTCAGAAATGAATGGATAGAAAAGTGGTTATATTTGGTCCTTTCCAGAATGTTGCAGATATAACTCTGGGTGTTCCTATTTATGTGGACTTAACTGTCAGCTCTAAGTGGCCCAGAACCGTAACTTACAAAAATGGAGAGCTTTTTTACAGATACAGAAAGCTGTAGTGACTAAGCAGGTTTAATGTTTCCAACACTTCTTAACTTAAAACCAGGACTTACGCTCGGCCCACCTCCGTGCATCTTGAGGGCTCGGACAGTGGCTACCAACACCACGACACTGGGCACCAGCCCAGAAGTCCGGCACTTGATGTTGAAGAACTTCTCCATTCCAATGTCGGCACCAAATCCGGCTTCAGTGACTGTGGAGAATCAAATTGGAAACCTGCTATTACCCTCTGAACACAACAGTAGGTTTTGGTGATCACTGGTGTGGCTCCGATGGAAAGGCTAACTTAGCTCTCCCACAGCGCCAGGTCATTCCATGCCAGCACACCCTGTTCATAAAGTGCTTTTCCCACGGACATGGAGAAGGTCTGGCTTCCTTCCGTTCCCTAAAAAGATGACTCTACTCTGCTTCACACCACGATGCTGGAAGGATTCACTGCCAAGACCAAGATTTTTCTTCCAGTACAGTAACTCACAACCATGCCCTTCTTAACACAGATGGAGTTTTCAACTTTTTAAAAGGTTTTCAAATTGAATTAAAGGACATTACTAACTAGTATGAATGCCATATCCTTTCTTTAAAACATATGGGGCCACCCTGGTGGCGCAAGGGGTTAAAACACAACCTATGAAGCTATCCGCAGCCACTGCAACAAGAGTTTGATCCCCAGCCAGGGAGCTGACCCACATGGCGCAGCAGACCTCTTCTGCCTCGCCAGCTGCTCCCCTCAGCAGTGTATTTCAGTCAGTCTGCCTGTTCTGCTCCCCGCTCTGTCTCCGGTGAATCCTCTCACCACCCCCCCCCCATCTCTGGCCTGTACCCCAGTTCTTGTATGCATAAATAAATCTTTAAAAAAAAATGAAACATATGTAACATCACCCATTTTAGTCCCACCTGGTCATTTCTGTTGATTGACAAAATTCAAGGTTTTTCAGTGGCTTAAACCGCCATCAGGCTCAATATGAAATAGCACCTTATTTCCTAGCCACAGAGGATCCCCCGCCAATTACTAGCAAGGTAATGGCAAGTGTGAATGTAGCAGACAGAATACCCAACACTGCCCTCCAAGAGAATGCTACCGACACTGGGCAGCATCTTCAAGCACAAAGAAGATTCTAGGACCAACAGCACCTGGAAGTTCATTAGAAACAAAGGATTCCCGGCTCGATCCACATCTCCTGAACTAGCACCGCATTTTAATAAGATTCCCAGGTGAGGTGACTAGAGACGAAAATTTGAGAAGCGCACTGCTCTAAGAAAGGAACAGTGGGCCTCCCTGGTGGCGCAAGGGGTTAAGACGCAACCTATGAAGCCAATCCACAGTCACTGCAGCATGAGTTCGATCCTGGACTAAGGAGCAACCCACATGGCGCAGCAGACCTCTCTGGTATCACCTACTGCTCCCCTCAGCAGTGTATTTCAGTAGATCTGCCTGTTCTGTTCCCCACTATGTCTCTGGTGAATCCTCTCACCACCCCAACACTTCTGGCCTATACCCGAGCTCTTGTATGCCTAAGTAAATAGATTTTTAATAATAATAATAAAAAGAAAGGAGCACTAAGAATATCATGGAAAGTCCTCATGATATCCACACTCTATACTGATATGCACCAAGGCCAAAATTTGTGGCAGAGCGGATGGGCAACAAAAACACGGACAAAGATAATACACTGACCAGTTTGTTCATATGTTTGTGGTTGCCTTTTCGAATTTCATATGCCTATATAATTTTAATAGTAGATGTAGAATTTTATACTCTACTGCTCTGCTGTGAAGTGATCACAGTTCTCTTGCTGTACAACAAACTTAAAATTTATGATTATATGTGGCAGTTTACAATTTTGTAAAGTTGATAGACCAAGATTTACAAAATCTTTCCCCCCACTGTGATGAGACATTTGGGCTGTCTCCAACATAAATAATGCTACAAAATAGCTGTACATGTGAACTTTAACCTCTTTCAAATTATATTCTTGTAATAAATTCCCAAGGGAGGAGGTATGGGGCCAGAAGACATAAATGTTTGACTGTTGATATGCTTTTGATTAATTAAAAAATATTCCTTTAAAAGCATTCAGTTTGGAATGACTTTAGCTATAAGTCATTTTATCCCTGATTACATTTTCTTTGAACAAGTGACATAGAGGATGTAAAGAAGTAAAAGCTATTCCTCCTCTATACCATATTGGGACAGGTTTAGAGATTTTATTTGCAGTGGTCAAAACCAGTGTTTATAGCAGCAGCAATCGCTGCCTCGGGGTACCCTGGTGACAAAGTTGCTGACTGTAGCCAAGGGTGGCTTGGTGGGCCCCAGGAGAGGAACATGCAGCTGAGTGTCAAAGGTCTAGAATGTGATTCTTATTTGTTGTTGGATTTAATCTAGATTTGTTCTTGAGTCTTGAAGCCAGCACATTCCCTCCGACGGAGCTTCCTGAAAAGCTCGTGATGGAGCCTTCTAATGGCGGCATGTTGAAGAAGGCTTGCAAGAAAACCTGTGCTCTGCCACCTGATTTGTCTTGGCAGCCTTTTATTTTTGTTAAAGCTATTCAACTTATGACATGAATGAAAACAGGAAATGCTGACTGATACTCTTCCAAGTGTAAGCAGAGGGGCAGCCAGATAGTGATTTGATAGTGTGGTTTGAGTCAAACTTCATAACACAGTCTGCTCCCAAAGGAAGGTCAGTGGGTCAGGGCCGGGCAGGGCTGATTCTTTGGACAAATCCTGTTAGTGACCAGCACAGGAAGCAGAGCACTGGTTTCTACTGGGGGGTCAGAAGAAGCAGGACCGTCAGGCAGCCGGCTCTACACAGTGACTAGCCAGGCACACACAAGGCCCCTGGAATTCTTTAGGCGGCAAAGAGAGGATTTCTACACTGGAATTATCCTACCCTGCCCCCAGCTTACTGCACATGCACAAGCTGCAGTGGCCTTAGGACTCTGATTTAAAAGTAATCATCTTCAAAACAAAACATGAATCATCCATGTTCAAAAACAAACCAAACAAGAACCTCTCTGCCCCATAAGGAGCGCTAAAAAATAAAGGTTCATAAAATTTGACAGGTACGGAGAGGACTTGAGGTCTAGCTCTAGGTAACATTCTCTGGTCTCCCTGAGCCAAGCAGGTGAGCTTGAGGCAAGAGCACACCCTGGTGTCCACATCCTGCCGAGGCCCCGCCCAGAGGTCCGCTTTCTGTGTAACACATTCTATCTCTTATTTTCTTAGGTAATACTGGGGTACCCCCGCCGGGTATTAACACCACGGTGCACCCACCAGCTATCACCCATACTGTGGAACTCTCTGCACTGGCCTTCCACTGGGGAGCGCATCTGATATAACACATATAGCACAGAACTGAGGGGCCACCTTCTCATTAGCAACGAATAAGCCTCTGCACCGTGCTGGGCACCTGTGAGATCACGTGTCCTTCTCTTCCCAACAGGGAGGAAGCAGGCACCGGCCCCTGTTTAATAGACTGAGGTGAGCAAGATGAGTGACTGAATGAGAAAGAGCCCCTTTCTGATCTCCCCTCTCACTGGAATTCCCTTGGGTACGCGACATTTTTTGTTTATCTGTAGGCAAGGACATAAGAATTCAATTCTGTTTCACATTAATTTCTGCGCAGCCACAGGCTTCTAGTACATTACTGACCGAACCCACTTCCATGGACTCACAAGCCATCAGAAGACCAGCATTTCTCTAGTTGAACTGCTTGGAAATTTTGCTTCCAAGGACAATCTTAACACCTTGTGCTTCAATATTCTGACATATGGATTCTCCTCCATCATGACGTCCCTCCCCTGCCCGACCTCCCTTCACTGAATTTAGAGATCCGTTTTTTTCTCTTGGGGCAACTCATCCAGGAATCGTGATCCCTTCCTAGCTCTTGGTCTGCACGTCAGGGTCGCTGAGCCTCAGGCAGTGACAAGAGTTGACCAGTTAACAAAGAGGTGGCTCCGAGGACCAGCTCTCCTGGGTCTCTACTCAGTGCCCGCAGGCCCAGGCAGAGGATGCTGTTCAGCAATCTGCCCTCCTGAGACCCAGATGTGCCCCCCGGGGCTGGGAGCATTCACCACCTTCCAACTGGGTGGGTCACACCCCAAGGCTTGATTTCCTACCTCCTCCAGACTTCACCTGCCCGTCAAGAGGTTGGGGAAACTCATGCAACTCCAATGCTCTAGCTGGGGGTCTCCCGCCCTCCCCAAACTGCACACTCCTGTCATCACCATGAGCACATAGTGGGGAGGGCAACAAACACTTTAGGCCTGAAATTCTCATTTTTACTTTTACACCAGGGACAACCCTCCTTGAACTCAGAGATGGAGTTAAATGAGGCATCAAGATCATTTTTCCTTGAGTTTCTGGCTACTTGCTCTGTCTGAAAGCTGTCACCAGAGTTGCAAATAGAATTTCCACCTTGCTATGTCACGAGGGCCTCGTGTACTCCAGGTGTCCTCAGAAATGAGAACTTTTAGATTTCATAGGCACTTCATAGTGGCAATAATTTTTCTTTCCACAATACATGCAGCAAACACATAGATCAAGCACAAAACATATGAGTCCCCCATTGCCTTTGACATGAACTTGGATTTATGGGCCATTAGAGGTCTCACATAAGAACGAGTCTTGCAATCTGTATAGTGCAAAATGGGTGGAGATAAAATATGTCTGCACGGGGCAGATTTTGCAAACTTAATCCTCAAAAGAATTTCTTATAAACAGAGGGAGAAATAAAACTATCTTTCATGCAGCCAGCACTTCACTTTCTCATGACACATAAGAAATAAAAATAAAACCTTTGTACAGGAAGAAGCAAGGGACAGCGATGCTGGACCAGACCTCACACTGAAGCTCGGTGGGCTGTGATTCCTGACCGGCACTGGAGGAAAAGGAAATGAGATTCTACAAACTGCCTTTTTCTGTCCCATGTAAACATGTCTATGGAAGGGCAGCTGTCTGCAGAGAAACGTGAGGAGAGTGGAGTTCAAAGTCACAGAAAGACATGAATTTTGAACTTGAGCTCCAGGTGGGGCCACCCTTTGAGGAATTTAATTATTTTTTCAGTTACTATTGGGTTGTCAGAAAAGTCATGACTTTTTCATTTTTTTCCTGTTTTTCAAGCAAAAATGCGTCACGACTTTTCTGATAATCCAACAGGGGACAAGTAAACCAGGATGAATCATTAAATGAATTAGGAGGGACGCTGAGCAGTATCGCTAGAGTTGAAAATGAAACTGAATTTGGTTTAGAACATATTGATCTTGAGGGTCCAGGTCATCTTAATTTTATAAAATTCATAGAAAAATTAGAACTTTTCTATTCAGATGGATTTGCCTACTTAATCGATGATCCTCCTTGGTTTTATGAAATGTCTTAGGACCAAATTCTCCTAGAGTACAGAGGATCAATGAGGCACTTATTAAGAGACGTCATGAGGAAGAACCAATAAAAACCCATATTATTTAATCAATGGCAATGTTTACACATATTCAGGGAGGTAAGTTTGTTGTGTAGAACACATGAGAAATTTAATGGGAATTTGCTGGGGGAAAAGGAAATAAACCAAGAAAATTGTAAAAGATCCACTTGACCCATCATCTGTTTCTGGTGTTAAGACAAACTTTGAAAACACCAGCAATGCCATTTAAGTGGGCTTCGGTGTCGGCCCCAGAATTTCCTTCCTCGACAGAGTTAATTAGTTACAGACACTGGTTCACATTATTTTGAACCATCCTTAATCCTCTTGGTTTATAACATGATGTTGACCAAAGGAAAATTTAATTCTGGGGGAAAAAAGTTTAAATGAAAATTGAATTACACATGTTATTTTTACCTCCCTTATATTAAAAAAAAGCAACTGAATTAAATCCACCCACCCGCTATCCAAATAGTTCCCATCTTCTTGTGGGGAGCATCAGCATTGGTGCAATGTCATGACCAGGGATATAACCCTTCTGTCTACAGTGAATAGGAGTGCAATGTGGGGAAGGGGTGCCAAAGTCCTGGCCAGAGGGTATCTGGGAGGGGCAGAGCTGTTCTAGCACCAACTCCTGAGAACCGCACTATGGGGAGATGATTTGCAACAGAAACAAATTCTAGGTTTCATTGAGCAGTTTACAAAAACAAACCCAAGAAGGAAAACAGTGTAAAAATCAAAAGGTAAATCAATTTTATCTTAAAGATTAGAAGGTAAACAGTGTAAAAATCAAAAGATAAATCAATTTTATCTTAAAGATTCCCCTGGGGGAAAAACACATCGAAATCCCTGTTATAGCTTTTTCTGCAGGTGTAAGAAACCCCGAAAGAGCAGTGAGGATTACTGAGCTTGAACACAAACCAAATACACCAATATTCCTGGCATGACAACTTGTATTAGAGAGAAGTTGAGACAGGAGGTAAGCACTGTAAGCTTGACAGTTGTAGGAGTCCACCATCTATTTACTAAATCCAAGTGGACAAGGGCAGCACAACAATCAATTTACTATTTTGCAATCAGAATTTTAAAAAGAAAAACAGGATAGAAAATATTAGGCTACATCACAATACTCAGGTAGTATTGCTTCCTGAGACATGTGATTGTGTTTTTGCACCAACATAGAGGCGTGAATGTATGTGCTGCTCTGAGTTGGTCACTGGCCCCAATTCTGTTTGGAATAAAGAGGGGACCTGCTGGTGTCCCAGTTGTGTCACACAGACCAACTGGTGTCTCTTAAGGTCAGTTCTGTGATGGTCCAGCACCAGCCCATCCCGCTCAGCCTGGCCACTCTCAGGAAACAGCAGCCCCCACCATCACACTCACATTTAGGGTCACAGATGCAATCTTACCCTCACGGTTCCACAGCACTATCTTGGTGCACAGAGGTACCTGTGCTGTCTAGTCTCTCCTTCATTGGTATGTGTGACAGGGGGTTAAGCTAAGACCATCCCCACCCCGTCTGGGGGAATTGGATCTTTAAAGGATTCGATTTAACAGAACTAATGAGGACACATTGAAAACACCACTGGCTCATGTTGACATTTGCAAAAAACACAAACTAAACCAACTGGCCTTGAAAAGGAGGCTTTCCTTTGGCTTATTTTCAAAACAACTTTTTCCTTTGTCTAAAATTAATGTTATTAGAAAGGTATTTTTAGAACATTTGATGTGAAGAAGAAAACCAATCGGGTACTTGACATGGCGTCGTAACTCACATCCACCGGCCAGATGTGCTCTGCCCTTGCCACGCCCAGGTAAGCGGATTTTGTAGGGAAAAGGTAACAAAAAAAAAAACTCAGCAAGAGTTCTCCAGCACCTGCCCCCTATCTGCCCCCCACCCCAGGGCCCAGAGGGTGCTGACTCTAAGGTTTGGCCTAACTCTCATTTTGCATGAACTAAGACCAAACCCTCAATTTGCCACCTCTCCGCTTTGCTGCTCTTGGAACACAAAGCCTCGCCTTTCATCTGGATTGGGTCTGACTGGTAAAATGGCTGATAAAAATATGGCTATTGTATTAAAAAGGAAAATGCTAAATGCAGCTCACTATTTTGTAATGCTTATTATACTGGCAAAAGTCAGGCACTGAACACTGCGGTATTCCCATCCGCCTCACCAATATCTGAGACAGGTTCCTTAAGTCCTGGGCCTCAAACACAGCAATCTCCACCAATGTCCTTGGCCTCCAACGTGAAAGGCTTGGTGCTCAAGACAGTCTTAGTCTGATCTTTCCAATTAACCTAATGTGGGGCAGTTCTCCTAGACCTCACATTTTTCCAATAGTATTTATTAAACAATATAACAAGTGATGATTTAATACAACTCTCCCTTTTGGACATCCACGCATCACTGAATTAATGTCATCTTTATCAAACTATTCTACATATAATGGGATAAATACACCACAGGACACTCTCGGGTGCTATTTTGATATCAGTTCTCTATTACCATGCATTATTACCTTGTGTTTTTTTTTTTTAAAAACACAGTACATCCTAACAGTCCCCCGTTTTTACTGAGGAATTGACGAGCATGACTGTGTCAGTTTAAGGCACACAGCATCAGGATTAATACACTGTGACGTGGTGACACATACAGGTTCAGCTGATGCGCATGTTCACATTTAGATACCAAAGAAAGGGAAAAGGATTTCTTCTCAGGATTTTGTGTGTTTTATTTTATTTTATTTTATTTATTTACACAAGCACTGGGATACAGGCCAGAGGCGTGGGAGGGTGAGAGGATCCACCAGAGACAGAGCAGGGAGCAGAACAGGCAGAAGGACCGAAATACACTGCTGAGGGGAGCAGAGGGGGCGACAGGAGAGGTCTGCCACGCCATGTAGGACCCTCGCCAGCCGGCCAGGAATCGAACCAGCACTGCAGAGGCTGCGGACAGCTTCACAGCTCTGTGCTCAACCTGCTGCGCCACCAGGGAGGCCCTGTTTTTTTTTTTTTTTTTAAGATTTATTTATTTATGCATACAAGAACTGGGGTGTAGGCCACAGGCGTGGATTCACCAGAGACTGCGTGGGTCAGATCTACTGAAATACACTGCTGAGGAGAGAAGTGGGGAGACAGGAGAGGTCTGCTGCACCATGGCTCCCTGGCCGGGGATTAAACTTGTGCTGCAGTGGCTGCAGTGTGCTTCATAGTGCTACGTCTTAACCCCTTGCACCACCAGGGAGGCCCAGGATTTTCTTGTTTTGATATCTAGAATTAGGCAGGTCATCCAGCAGTACCATTTAAACCTTTTCCTGTCTGTCCTCATAAATTTATCCTAGTATTTAGACAAGTGCTGATACTAAGTCAAGCCCAAAGCTCATCGTCCGGACTGTTTTTAGCTGCAGGATAGCAGGGTACGGCGCACTGCAGACTGGGGGAGCACAGTGAGTCCTCAACATCATCAACAGGTTCTTGGAAACTGCCTTAAAGTCAAATGATGTTTAGTGAAGCCAAGTTTAACACAGGTTAATCGAAATAAACAAAATTCTAAGTCCCCTCAGAATATTTCTGGTCACAAAAACATCGCCAAACTTCAAAATAAAGACCCAAAACCTTTGCAAAATTTAAGCAATCACTTCTAGTCATTATTCACTCTCCAACCTGCTACTCCGGTTCAGAGTCTCTGGTGGCTGAAGTGTAAGCTGGCAGCTCAGCGTGCAAGATGGGCACCAACCCTGGACCGGACGCCCCTCCGGGACAACTGAGACGCACCAGTGCACCCAAAGAGTACATATCTTGGGGGAAGCTGGTGTAGCTGGAGGCCCAATGGACACAGGGAGACATGCAAACCCCATGCAACTCGTGTTTTTCTCACCAGCGTTCTAACAACACTGAATGCAGCGGCATCATGTGATGGCCTGCTGTGTCGTGTGGGGCTTGGCACGGCATGATTTCACGAAGCTGGTGTATCTCTTCACCAGTGACTCGGGTCTCGCTCTGTGTCTTTCAGTAAAATTTTATTGTTTTCTTTTTATATTCTCATTTCTTGTTAAATTTATTCCTAGGTATTTTATAGTTTTGGAGACATGTATAAATAGGATAGTCCCCCTTAATAGTATATTAAGTTTATTGCTGATATAAAGGAAAACTATCACATATGTATACTGCATCCAACTACCCAACCACAACTTTTATTACTTAAAATAAATTTCTTGAATTTTCTCGTTACACAATTGCAATGTACATAAATAATGGAATAATCTCTCTTCCGTGACAATATTTAAACTTTCTTATGGCTCGTTTGTATCACATTGGCTGGAACTTCAGAATAATGGTAAGTAGCAGCTGTGACTGTAAGCATTCTGCTCATGGTTCTGAATGAATTAGGTGAGCACTGGAGGCTTCATTATTTAATATGATGCTATTAGCTTCTATAATTCTATTTAAATTGTTATTTTGCGTGGGGTCTTTTTCATCTTTCCATTGAGACACCACTTTCATCTCCAAATTGATTTCTTTGCTTTATTTTTAATTGCTCAAGCATTTTGTAATTTTCGTAGTGCTTTCAAACTAGGAAGTTTTTAAAAATTGATACTATTTGAACAAAGCACTAATGGTTCAAACAGTACTTAGGACTGAAGCTAGGAAGAGGCTGAGGCTGGTAATTCTAATCATTCATTTTTTTTCTCTCCACCCCCCAAAGACTGAAAGTGATGGCCGGTTTCCCTATATGCCTTGCTTGAATTCTACGATGCTTTTGTTGCCTGAGAGCAGGACACTATTATAATGGCATCAAAAACCGCTACAAGTTTAAAAACAACCTCAAGCAACTGCAACTTTCTAAACTACAATATATATTAGACAAGGATAATGTGACTCTTTTCAGGATCCTCAGGCTGAACATTCTTGGCCAAGCTGGGGTAAGAGCAGTCACACAATGTGAATTTAAAAGTCATTGCGCAATGGACACTTTAATAAAAAATCCTCAAAGGCCTATATATTTTCTGTATCTCAAAACTCATGTTTAATCCCTGGATCACATTTAAAATAATTTTATGTTAACATTCGCAGAACTAATCTCTTCAAGGCAATGTCTTGACAAGGGCTTATTTTAACTCCATATGACAATATTTAAACTCCACATTTTATGATGGAGAACAGAACTACATTATGAGCACATTAGACTATATATAAATCATGAGTGGGGATGGACTAGCTATGTCACTGAAAATACATTTGCATTTCATAAATGCAAACAGTCAAGGTCAGGTTAACCTTAAAATTTAAAACTCCTTTCAAAATTTTTTTAATCTAATTACTCCTGTAATTAATTTAATTGTGACTTCAACAAGCAACTGGTCAAACATGCCTATATTCACTATTAAAAGCCTTGTGCAAATTCAGGCACACCAATAGTTATTTAGTAAACTGATGTGTAGTAAGAATTTCTCATTCAAAACCCACTGATTTGGTGCTATGCACGCGCGACATGCTGACGGTGTGGGGATGAAAGCACACATTTAGGAAGAGGTAAAACAAAGTGGTAAGAGCAAGGGCTGTGGTGGGGGCTTGGGTTGAAGCCCCTCCTCTAACGGCACGTGCAAAGGCCCCGCTGCAGAAGGAGGCCTGGGGTCTTCACATCAGGTGCCAGGCAGAATGAGGGACAGGCAGCGCAGCAGGGGCCGAGACTGGGGGGTAGTACAGTAAGGGGAAAACTCGGCTGGGGTTCATTCTGGGAGATACAAAATACTGGCGGGCTTAAGCAGAGGCCGGACAGGATCTGACTTAGGTTTCAAAAGGACCATGGGACCACCCTGGGGGCATTATAGACACAGACTGTGTGGCCGGGGCGGGGTGTGTGGGGAGATGGTGGATACTGGGGCAGGGGGCAGTCACGTGGCAGCACTGGTTAGGTCAGAGGCCTTGGGTTCTACTGGGCAGGAATGAGGCTTTTGGTAAGAGAGTCCAGAAGAACGTGATTGCGATTCACTGAGACAGGGAAGCAGGGTTAGGACCTGAGGAAAGAGAATCAAAAATAAAGTATGGTTTTAGGAATGTTAAGTCTGCAGAGTCATCTGGATCCAGGAGCCTGGAGGTCAAGGAAGGTCCTGGCCAGAGGGATGAAATGTGGAGGTTGGCGCTCAGTTAGGGGTCGGGGATGTCGACCTGCAAGAGAGAGGCAACGAGGTCGAGCCCTGGGCTCTTCAAGCTGCAGAGATGGGGAAGATGAGACTCTGCAGACAAGAGACTGAGCAGAATGGGGCGGAGAGGCTGACGTTCAGGAAGTGCTTCCAGAGGAGGGCAGAGGAAGCCCTGTCCGATGGGGCTAAAAGCTGAGCCTCAGAACAAACACCCAGAAAGAGCGAGCAGAGGGCACAGTAATGTGTGGGGGAGCAGAGGCACACACAGATCTGAGGACTCATCTCTTTCAGAAACCACTGTTCAGTCAGGACGATGTTCTATACAAGAGTGCCAGAGGATGTACCTGAGAAACTCATGTCAGTGGGATTCTAACTGTCCCTGTAAAAGAGGCCCTCCAGAAAAAAAAAACCCATATAAATAGGATAAAAACAAACAAACACACACATGAAAGTACTAGACAAAATGTGAATTAACTTTCAATGGAATTATTAGAGATGATTTGGATTTTCTTCCTCAGGGAGATATTGATGCTTCTATAAAAGGTCATTACTTAACAAGGGAAAGCTATTTTTGAAATAGTCTTGCAATATGCCTATGTAGGAAGTCACCCACGTATTTACATTTATCCTATGTGAAACTCTTCAGAAGCGCACCAGAAGATAGGGCAGGAGTGTCTACACATAGCAGCAGTCATCACTTACGACAACAGACAACACAGTAATTGGAAACAACAACCCAAATATTCGTTGGCAAGAGAGTGAACAAATAAATTGTGGTATATTCATGGCTGTTAGAAGCACTATTTGCATGAACCTTAGAAGCTCTAATGTTAAATGAAAAGAATAGTTTAGAGAAGACTATAGACATGGTGCGAAGTCTCCTTATTTTTGTAAATTCTCAACTTTTCCTATCATTTCAGCGTTGAGAAAATACAAAAGGTTTTTAAACAAAAAGCTTTTGTCATTGTTTTTCCACATAAAGTATTTGGCTTGGTACATATATCAGAGCACAGCACAGGCAGGTCAATTTTAGGTTTGGAGATTAATTCCTCATGAGAGTTGACTAAAATTTAAGGGCTATCTTAAAACGCAAATTTGTTTTTTCTTCTTTTAAGCTCCTTGATTTGAGCCTTTAGGTAATATTCTAATTTAAGAAGACGGACTATAATTTCAACCAAAGCAAAAACACGCATAAACGCTCCCAGTTGTTTGCCAGCACTTTCATAGTAATGGGAAGCTGTAGTCTATGGACCAGTGGACTCTACAAGTTTGGCTAAAACCAGGGGCCTCCCTGGTGGCGCAGGGGTTAAAGTTTCAGCACTATTGGGCTATCATGAGTTTGATCCAGGGGCTGACCCACAGGGCGCAGCAGACCTCTCCTGTCTCCCCGCTGCTCCCCTCAGCAGTGGATTTCAGTGGATCTGCCTGTTCTGCTCCCCACTCTGTCTCTGGTGAATCCACTCACCCCCGCACCTCTGGCCTATACTCCAGTTCTTGTATACATAAATAAATAAAAAATAAATCTTTAAAAGTAACACAGTGACCGTTATAGCTACTCTGCTTGTTCAGATCATGGCATGATTTGCCTACAGCAGCCTCTCTCCCACAGGCAGAGATGGTCTTTCCCAAATAAGGAGCCAAATGCCTAATGTTTTGATTACCATCCCTTTTGGCACCAGGAACATATCTGAATGTGAAACATGCCAGTGGGATTTAATGCCATATGTTTTAAATTCTAATGCTTGATGCCACTGTGAAAATACAATTGTTTCTCAACAATCTTTGAGTTTCTTCTATTCTGCATTCCAGGGAAGGGCAAGGTTTAGGAGAGAGAGAGAGAAGAAATAAGGCCCTGTGACTCTTGAATTGGCACCTGTGAATCTGCTGGGTTCCAGTGTGCCAATGCTGTCTCTGTAACTAAGACTTTCAAACAAGTCTTTCTAGAAGGATCTCCCGACTGCAAAGGAGGGCTTCTGGACACATCAGATCTCCTCAGACCCCTGGATGGATAAGGGTGCCAGCCACCTTTGTATGAGACAAACACAAGCCATGCCAGTGTGCCCCAGAGTCAGAACTCAAATTCAATCTCTGCTGTAGCTCTGCGGTGAACACATACATATGTGATAAAGGTATAAAAGCATGCCTGGAAACAACAGCCCCCCAAATTAGGATTAGTGGCTTCTTTTGGAGGAGCAAAAAGGGCCAGAGGTGGATTCACAACTATATCCCTTAAAATTTAACAAAAAAAAAAAACCAAAAACCCTAAAGCATACACCGCAATATATCATGATTCTGGCACAGCTGGGTGGTCAGAACATGGGATTTTATTCTATCAATGTACATACTTTTCTGAAAACTGTCTACTCAGAATCATTCACTTATTTTAATAAGGGCAGAGCTCTAATGGAAAAAAGAGGATTATGTCACATAAAATCATCGGAAGAGCAAGCGAGGTAGAATACAGGCCAGCATGAGGGCATGAGCGAGAGAGTAATAAGATTAGTCCCTAATCTATGTAAGAGAAGCCAAAACATCCGAGACGATACAAACCAACCTTCTCTTACTAGACTTTCCTGAACAGTGGGGTTAAAAACCACGGCTGGCAGTCAGCAGTTTCCTGAAGGTTAGCACACAGCCTGGGTCTTCAATAACCCAGCACTCTTGATCCTTGATTTAATTACAAATACAATCACTACAGAAAGAAATTGGAAGCATAACAAAAAGGGAGCGTAGGCTGAGATCAGTGTTTCTAAATCATGTAAACAGGGTAGGTCTGGGAGAATTAAAGTCAAGAAAGCTTTAATACCACTTGACGTCAGAATTTTTTTTCTTTAAGGATGGATGAAATTATAGGAATGTTTAGTTTGGGCTGGTTCTCTTCTACCAAAGTGAAGGAATATTTAACATTTCATGGCAATAAAAATGGACACAGAGAAAAGGCCAAGTAACTGGGTGGAGACACCATCAAAGCGTCTTGAGCTCACATAGAAAGACTTAACACCGTAAAGGGAACAGCGGAGACACTGCAGGTGTGGCGGGAATCAGCCACGTAAACTTGAATTAGTGTATTAGGGAGAAAGATTTTCCAAGCAGTAAGAGGAGGAGAGGCAACAACCAAATGTATTCCATTACTGTTGGCACATACTATTAAATATTGGTGCAGCGTAATTAGATTGGTACTGATTTTATTTTTTATTTATTTTTAATGGTCCATCTGCTGCAGATGGGCACCTGCTGCTAATTATTTTCAAATGGGAGTGGATGGGAACCAGATCAAGAGAGATGAGGACATCGCTGCAGGCAGAAGAGCGACTGATCATCGCAGGGTTGGGCATGAAGCCTCAGGCTGTGTCCTCGCCACTTGACTGAGTGATGGTGGGCGTGCATCCTAGTACCACGAAGCTTCAGCTGCATCATCTGTAAGAGGAGGGTGACCCCCGGCTCCCAGAACTGATGACGGACTAAGTGAAAATGCATACAGCGGCTCTAGCACAGGTCCGGTGCTCAGGGAACGGAAGCAGTGATAATGCAGATATTAGCGAGGCTTTGTTCCCAGTTCTACTCAGTTCTTCCTGCAACTGCTATGGCTCTTTACGCTGAGCTCTAAACCCTGGTCCTGGAAAGTGCAGGATTTAACTGGGTATTCATCTAACCTTCCTTCTCTGCTGCCACTGCCTGGTCTTAGGTACCAGGGCAGCACCTGGACAACCAGCCTGGTGGGCACTATTTCCTACAGACGGCAAGGAGGAGACTCACAGGTACGTGCTTGACAAGTGCTTTTGGATGAAGGTGCTGAAATGCAGAAAGCCACTGAGGCCTCCCTCCGATCACATGGAGTGAGTGAGGGTGACTGGCACCTCACATCCCGTAGGCTCTGAGACCTTCACCTGGTTCTTTATCTGTTTTGAGTCATGGGCTCCTCTTGTCAATTCAATGAGAATTATGGAGACTTTCTTCAGTTGTTTCAAAAGCACACACGTATATAATTCTGTGTTTAATTCTGGTCGGGTGGCTGGTGAGCACCAGCTAGGAACGCTGGCTGCAAGTGTATGCTGCCTCCTGGAGTGAAGGGGAGGTAGTCATTCGACACTGGAATCCAAACCACATTAAGAGAACAGAAAACAAATGCAAAGAAAACCCAGGTTCAAGTGCAGGTTTGAATTTTTATGAATAGTTTCAATGTGAGATAATTTTGTAAAACCTAGCACTTCATGTAGCTTTCCTTTCTTTCTTTTCTTTTTTTTCAAAATAACACAATTATGGTTTGATACCAAAGAACTATTTGCCTTGACAGCAGTGATGGACCCCCACGAAGTCAGTAGACCAAAAGAAAACAGGACCGGAGCTCACAGTATGTCCCCCCAGTTCTCATTCAGTGTTTGCTCTAGCTGATGAATTCATGCAATTAAGCAAATAATCTTCACTCTGTTTTCAGTCTGAATGGAATATTGATTCCATTATCTTGGATTAATTACTGCAGAATAGACGAAATTATTCCTTCCTTGGGTGTGTTGGGGAGAGAACAAAACATCAGGCTAAATGTGCCTCAGCAAAGCCAGTAGCATAGGAAGCAGCTTAGAGATGCTCACCCCGTCTGCAGGTTCTCAATCAATACAATGCCCAGCCTCCTAAGTGCGCGGTTCCAACCACTGCGATTCTGTTAGTTTCCCTCTCACGCCACACTATGAATTACTGGAGGCTAAGAAATGTGCCTTAATTACCTTAGATTCCCAGTTCCTGCCACACTCTCAGCTGATATAGAACAGAAGTTCCATAAATGCATGCTAATGTATATTATATATTTCAATGTATATTATATATATATTACATATAATGCTATTTTCAATAGCATTACCTAGAAAAGAAATTTCTAGAATATTTGCTCATTTTCAGTTTTACCCCAAAGTTCTGTCAGATTGTCTTTTCTGTCAATTACCTTTTCAAATCCTTTGCCCATTTTTCTATTGGATTGTCTTTTTCTTTGTCAACCTGTAGTCCTTGGTGTTTATATATTCTAAATGCTAGTCATTTGTCTATTCTGAGAATGATTTCTCCCAAATCTGTTCTTTGTTTTTTGACCTTGTATCTTATTTGCTTACATGCTTGAGGGAGATGCTAGACGACCTAGCAAGATTTGCAGAGGTTGTCTGAAAATAGATCTTGCATACCTTAGCCCAAGGGTGAGCCAAGGTTTCAAATGGATTGGCAAGGTCAGAACTCAGGACAGGACTTCTTCAAAGAAAGGTAAGCAAGTGCCGAATCCCCCTCCGCCCCTCCTAGTGGGGAGGAGTCCGAGCTGCCGCCCCGTTCTCAAGTTAGTGAGGATCTAGAAGAGCAACTGGAAAGGCTCGCAGTGTCCCTGCCTTAGGGAGCATGTGTGCGGGGGGATGAAGGGCCTACAGGCTGGAAACCACATCCCTTGGCCGCAGAACAGAGGGTGGGGTGAGAGGCATAAAGAGCTGCGCGCCCAGTGACAGCAGGCTAGAGGTTACAGGTGTGTGGCCCGAGACAAGGTGCGGGACCCGCAGCAGGACTGCCTAAAAGGATTGTGTAAAGGCCCCCGCCTTGGCTGCAAGCACATCACGGAATGAATGCCAAAACCTGGGCCCTGTGGGGCCACAGGCACGGGGTGCAAGGAGGGGGCCAAGGAAGAAGCCACCTTCCTCACCCCTTCCCACTGTCAGCAGAAGCGGGCCCGTGACCGGCAGGCAGAGAAACCTGCATTTAAATGGAATTTGTAATTTTTTATTTTTATATCAGATTGGAGACACAATTGGTACTATTCTTATGACTGGAAGTGATAGGAGGAATCTTTAAATAAGTATTTTAAAGGGGCCAGATAGCCGCTGAGAGTGATAATGACCTACCACGGATTCCTTCCCAGCGTGGGAACGACCCAGCCGATAGTGCGCTCGACCAGGGAACACGACCCTTGCGAGAGTCTAACGCCGGGGCCTCGTGTCCTGTGTCTGCACATGATGTGAGCCTGTGCTGTGATGTGTGACACACACTAATAGTATACACACACGACAGAGGCTAACTAGGCCTCGAAAAGCACAGCAACACGACACCAGCTACAACACGGTGAACCTCGAGGATATTATGCTGAGCAAGACAAGCGGTCACAAAGGGACAGACACCAGTTGGAGGTGTCTAGAATGTCAGCCTCAAAGACAAAGCAGAGGGGTGTTTGCAGGTACTGGGGGGTGGGGAGTGGAGAGCTGCTTCATGGCTACAGAACAACAACTCTGCAAGATGAGAGAGCTTTGGAGAAGGAGGTGGGACAAAAACTTGAATGTATTTCACTACTGAGGGGTGCACTTAAATATGGTTAAAATGGTAAAATTTACATATTATGTAACACATAAAAATTCCAATGAAGTTTTAATTCAATTGGAAATAAAGTCATCCAAACAGGGCCTCCCTGGTGGTGCAAGTCTTAAGGCTTAAGTCTCAGCACTATGCAGCATGAGTTTGATCCCCAGCAAGGGAGCTACCCACATGGTGCAGCAGACCTCTTGTGACTCCCCTGCTTCTCTCCTCAGCAGTATATTTTCAGTCGATCTGTCTGTTCTGTTCCCCACTCTGTCTCTGGTGAATCCTCTCAACCCCCCTGAAAATCTGGCCTGTACCCCAACTCTTGCATGCATAAAAAATAAATCTTTATAAAAAATCATCCAAATATAAGTACATTAAATAAAAAGTAAATTTAATCTTCACTTTTCATGCAGTAATAATGACAACGCAGAGTGGCTGGGTTGTACCACGTTAGGTTTCTTGCCAAGACCTGACCTGCAGTCTCATGGAATCCTCATTTTGAACCCATGCACCAATGCTATTAAAAGCCCTGTTACCATAAGGACATTAAGCCACAGAAGGGCTAATTACCATAAGATCATACAACTTAAATGGATGAGGCAGATACTCTGATTCGAGAACAAACCCTTTAAACCCTCTGGGAATGGACAGATTTCATTGTTACTAAACTCTCCCCACTCACAGCCTTAGAAAAGATCATTGAAATCATTAGCCTTATCACTGATATTGGTTTACAAAGCATTTTTACATTTGATACTACTAATTAAAATATTGGTCTATGTGCTGCCGAACCAAACACTACTTGTTAAAACACTGGAATGTTAGTGTTCTATCAAAAGAGGAGGCTGAGCCCTAGAGAAGTTATTAGGTAAGTGGCCTCAGGTCAGACGACCACAGCTTCTCACTCTGGGTCCCTGGCAGCCCATCCATACTCAAACCTCATCTCATTGCACATCTCATTTTTCAGATGAGAATGCATACAAGAGACAGGCCCTGAGAGGCTGACAGCTTTTCCAAAGTCACACAGAGAGTTAGCATGTTCATTTATATCATCAGCATTTACCTTTTAAGATACTGTGCCACGATAACAGATATTCTATAAATATGCATTTGACAAAGTCAGGGTTGGTGCGGAGGCAGGGAGCTCTGTCAGCATATAAGAGCACACTCTTTTAGAAACTTATTTGTGGAGCTGATGCATTAGAAACACCACTTCACACAATCATCCAGCTTTTCAGAGACTGCCCTTACCTGGCCTCTTTGTCCATTAGCGCGACAATTAAGCCGTGATCAATGGAGCAAATCCATTTAGACAGCACATCTAGCCACTCACGGTGGACTTGCAGCAAAGTACACAGAGCTGGACAACACAGACCTTTGAGGAATGACCACATAAATCCTCTTCTGGTCCTGACTGCGTGTCTAGAAGGAATTCTAAAACAGTCACAACGACCCCAAGTGAACTTCGTCTGATCCTAAAAGTGCAGACAATGTTGTTTTTGAAGACCTAAGTTCTTCGTCCGACAGATTCTTTTCTAGTAAAATAATTCATTTCTGGGTTTGATATAAGGCCGACAACGGTGTGAAGAAGCTACGCTAGACTAGGTGTTAAGTGTGTGTGTGTGTGTGGTGAGGGGGAATTACTCATCGGCAAGTGAGTATCTGGCCGATATTTCCCAGGAGCCACGTTAAGGCATCTTTCCACAAATCTGTGTTTCTCTGTTCCTTGTTTTCTCGCAGCCTTAACATGGTGTGTGGGTTGGGGTCAGCATTGACCATGCAATGGCAGTGACCCTTCCTCTCTTTCTGGCCAAAATATCCAACAAGAGCCAGGGAAGCAGGTGCGACAAAGCAGAGTTTGAAAGTGGCAGAAAGTTTGAGGTTCCGCCAATGAAAAGTCCAAGCCTGTTGGTTGGGCCACAAAAACGCACTCAGTCTCGAGGAAGAGCAAACTGATTTAATTTCAAGTTACTAATAGTGTTGGTACTGCCAATAATGGCGGACAGTAAAGGAGTGTGTTCACTCATGAAATTATACACCCCTCTAGTGTACTACACGAGGTCTGTTCTGTACCCCACACACCCCCAAGCTCTGAGAGACACGTCTTGTGGTAGATTCTCATTAGATTTCAGCTGAATGAATAGTCCCATTTTGTTTTCACAATAACCCTATACACCTTGTCATAATATCGTTATCACCATTTTAAAGAAGAGAAAACTGAGGTTCGGGTCATTAAAATGTGTCACTCAGTCAGCAAGCATCACAGCTTATATGCAATCCGAGAAACACCTGACATCAAAATCTATGGTTCAACCACAACATCATTTCACTAGTTTAGACCGGATCACAGGATTTCGGCAAGCCTGAGCCCACCTATGCAAGTGGGCCTAAGAAAGTATGTTTCAAGTAAGCATGGATACCACTCTGTTCCGGTCATCAGCTTTTACATTTCTTTAATAGTATACCACAAATGAATTGGAAAAAAAAAAAAAAATGACTCACCCACAACTCCTTCTTCGCCAACCAATTTCAAGGCAATTTTATCAGCCAGCACGGAGGAGTTGCCATGTGCAATGTTGGCGAAGGGGCCGGCATGCACGAACACGGGCGTCCCCTGGGGGAGCAGAAAGAGATCAAAACCCTCAGCAAGCGAAAGAAAGTAAACCCAGCCCAAGTTGGGGCAAACACGGTGGGTGGAGCAGACACCCCTAAGCCACTCTGCCTTTATTAATACTGCATATTTAACTCACAAACTCTCTCAAAGAATGTTAAAACAGGGGGCCCTCCCTGGTGCCCTAGGGGATAAGTCTCAGCACTATGACCGTGATGGCCTGAGTTCAATCCCCGGCCAGGGAGCTGACCCACAGGGCGCAGCAGACCTCTCCTGTCTCCCCGCTGCTCCCCTCAGCAGTGGATTTCAGTCAGTCTGCCTGTTCTGCTCCCCACTCTGTCTCTGGGGAATCCTCTCACCCCCTGCACTTCTGGTCTGCACCCCAGTTCTTCTACACAAAAAAATAAACACACAAATAAATAAAAAAGATTGTTAAAACACTCTCTGGGAAGGGACCAAATTCCTTATATATCCCAGAACAGTGTGACAGTCTACATTTAATGCTAAACCAAAGAAAAAAGGCTACACAAATCAGGTTATTTCCTACTTTTTGATAAGCTGCCTTAGGGACAGACCTTGAAATAAATAAGTTACCTTCTTTCATATTACTTTGACTTTATTTTAAAAGAGAATGGAATTAGAGGCTGATGGTCTACTCGCTTAACTCAAATGATTTTTTTCCCATTAAGAAATGAATCCCTTTGAGAAAAATCCAAAGTAAGAAAAAAAAAAAAAATTCAGTACGCTGAATGAGTTGTTGGAGTCGGAGCAGGGGAATGGCATGATTTAAGTTTACTATAGGCATTTCTATGTTTATCATTAAACTTTTTTTTTAAAGATTTATTTATTTATTTATACATGCACTGGGTACAGTCAGAAGCGCGGGAGGGTGAGAGAATTCACCAGAGACAGAGCGGGGAGCAGAGCAGGCAGAAGGACCGAAGGACACTGCTGAGGGGAGCAGCGGGCGGCAGGAGAGGTCTGCGCGCCATGTGGGACCCTCACCGGTGGCCGGGGAGCAGCCGGGGATGGAAACGGCGCTGTAGAGGCTGCGGGCAGCTTCGCAGCCCAGCGCTCAACCACTGCGCCACCGGGGAGGCCCCATATAAACTTGTTATTCTGACATTTAAAAAGTCTTCTCAAGTCTTTCTCATTGCTAAGTTGTCACAGGTGTTAAAGGTCTGGTCACTGTTAAGTCAACAACAGCAAGGGAAAATTTCCCTCATGGTAAAACGTTAGGGTAATCGTTACTAGAAAGACAAAACTAAACAGTAAGGGAATTATCAAAAACTTCAGGTTTTAATTCTTCAAGGAAATACGACGTCTATGTATTCATTCCCAGTGTCATCCCTATACCCGTTCTGTTCCTTTATCAGTGAGAAGAGACCGTGGCCCTGGCTGTCAGAGTTAATTTACATGCATTACAGCGCCCAGGTTTCATTCAGAGCCCAGCGAGCGCCACTAGGGTCTGTGTCTGAAACCCCGGCCCCACCTGTGAAAATACAGGCAGCCCTTCTGCTGACATGGAGTGAACAGCGGTGGGGGAGGCTGGGAGCCATGCAAAGTTCCCTCACACCATGACGGGCTGTGACAAACATGACTCAAAGGGAAAGCTGAACAAAAGTAGGAACAAAGAAGTAAAAGAAAAATCACCTGAGGATGAACAAGACAGCGTTTATCCAAGCCACTCTGTGAATACTCTATTTCCTCCCCCCACGTCCTCAGGAGGGAGAAAACCTGGGTCTTGCGAAGGTCATACAAATGTAGGTGGAAATGAAGCTGGGGCTTTGAAGCCCAAACGCGTGTTCATGCATATGTAGACTGTAAGCGCGTGTCGGGTGTCTAGACCGTCACCTGTCTGCCAGCTATGATCTCTCACTTTCACCCAGACAAAGCTCTTCAGTGCTCTAAAGAAAAGAGTATCTCAAAGACACCCCAGTGTCCATCCCTTGCTAACCTTGTCAGTGCTAGACTATGGCTGCCTGGGAAAGTAGCAGAGTCAGGCCCATTTAGTTGGGTCAAGGTCACAGGCCCATCCTTGGGCTGGCCATCTGGCTGAGAAGCACCGGGCACTGGTCTCCAGAGGGGACAGGTGTGGCTGTGCTGGTGAGAACCGCCATCAGCACTAGATCAGCGGCATCTGAACTGAACATTAAAGGTCACACGAGGGGCTGATCGCTGTAGCAGTCCTGGAGCCCTGGTTTCGGAATACCTGGCTTGCAGTTTGAATAGAAAAATTCTTAGAATGTCATTGTTAGACTTTCGAACACAGACGCCCAGCTCAAACACTGAACTGATGTTTCTGGAGTAGGATGCTGAAGGAGGTACACCGACTTTAATACTTGGTCTAGAAATGCTGTGACTAGTCGAAAGTCCTGAGAATAGCGACCTGGAAATTGATATTTTATGACATTTCTTAGCATTTAATGAGTGCTTTGCTTGGGAAAAACAAACCAAAAAACCCCAAAATTTAATGATTACGGGAGGTTAAAGAAGGTCATAAGAAAGACAAAAGAGAAACATTATGTCAACAAAGCCACAAGACTCACTGAGTGATGGGCACACCTTGATTTCCTACTTGGGTCAATTAGCACTTCGTCAGCCAGTGTGTGAGTTGTATCAAAGCTCCCACAAACACTTCACTTTTCCCTGCATGACCAAGGAGTCACCCTGATGTCCTTGGGCCCAGGCTGGCTGGAAGTGCTCACGCTGTGTGGTGATGCATGGGCAGCCCAGCTAATACGCACTCAAGCAACAGTTTCTATAAAGAGAAAATCACTTACTTCCAGGGTCTGCATCAGATTTGGTTTTATTGCATCTTTCATCAAAACTGTCAAAGCACCTGTCACCCCCTAAAAAAGAGGAAAAAGTGACTTGGTTAGATTGACAGAAGCTCATTCCGCAAGCAAAAAGCTCAACCCAGTAGGAAGTGGGCCAAAGAATGCTACGAAAGTTCACCTTTAATTTGAAATCCCTTCCCCCTTCTCTAAAGACACTGAGCAAGTGGCTTCCGACATATGTCAGCAATTGGACGACCACACTATGAGCAAAGGCAAGTGAGTGCAGCTCTGAAAAAATTAAAAAGGTGTGCAGTAGATCTTCACAGATGAGACACTTTAGGACTGAGAAAGTGTGGATGGAGTCTTCCAAGGGCATAAGAACCAATCATCTTATAAGATACTTTTAGAGGCCATCTACTTCCAATGGCACCGCAAGCTTCTGGGGTGGACACACTCACCAAATCTTCTGCTGTCACAGGCTGTCCATTTTTGTCACTGGCCACTACCATTCTTCCCAGCCGCTCCTTCATGTCCGCAAGGCTGTCGGTCAGGGCCAGCACCGCCATGATTTCACTGGCCACTGCAATGTCGAACTGGGCCTGCAACAGCCAAAGCCAAGGCACTGGTCAGTGACTGCACCACATGGATGGCCACTTCCACAGGCAGGCCCATGGCAGCAATTAAGGTCTTGCGGGCCTGGGGGACTGTCTGGATAGGTCACTGTCATGTGCACAAGTTTTCTAGACACTAGTGTCTAGAGCCAGCCTGGTCCTGTGCTTGGTTCTGGTAGGGCAGCCTCCCCAGGGTGCCACATTCTGCCTCCATGTGCTCAGCTGACCCTGCCAAGCCACCTGTTCCATCTGCTCCTGCACTCTGGGGTCTGCTTTTGCAGCATATCCTGGACATGTGACCAGCAGTGATTACCTGTCTTATATAAGTGTCCACTACTTGGGGAGGCTTGGAGGACGGAGTGTGAAGCCTGGTCAATAGTTACTGGTTAAATAAATGAACTGTCTACTGACTACTCTGCTGCCCAGCACAAAGGTAAGGTGCAGACAGTGAATGAAGATGGCCCTGAAGCCAGCTTCCCAGGGCTAGACCTCAGCACAGCAGTGAGGGCTTCCCAGCGTGTGGCAGCCCAGTCAAAGGTGAGAGAGTCAATTCTCAGCTGTCCACGAGCACTTGGCCCCATCAGACCCGGCAGTGAATGTGGGGAGAAGCCACCCTCTGCGAAGTGTTCCTTCCGTGGCCCGCACTTGGCTCTGACTCCAGGCTGCACACAGTCCAACAAGAACCGAGAGAGGTGGAGAACATGCGCTTCCTCCTCCTGATAATTCAGCTATTGGACAAAACCACTTCATTATGCTCCAGCTGAGTTCTCATGCCCCAAGGGGCATGTGAGCCAGACAAGTTCAAGTTTATAGAGAGAAAATAGCCATTCCTGGTGGAATCACCTAATGAGACATTTTATTGTCCATTTCCGTCACTGACAAGAAAGGAAATGAAGGAAATAAGGAGCTTTCTGGTCACTTTCTAGTTGAGATTTCATTGATTTAGTGAAAAAAATATTAACTAAAAGTCAGAATCAACTACATTCAATTACTGCACTGTCAATATAACCTATTCTAAGCATACGTGATTTTTCATTATATATCTAGGATATTGTATACCACTGTTCAATTGCAAAGAGCACATATAAAAAATAACTAAAAATATCCAGACTTTCTATGCAAAACGTAGTCCTAAAATTTAACTACATAAGCAGTAAGAACTTACAACACACATATATTTGTAATTAAAACAATTCCACAATTTTGCATCTTAAAGCAACATCAAAAGAGAAACAAATTGGGTCAATTTAAATATAATGATCATTAATTCTGTTGATTGAATGATATACCTGATAGAGGGCTATTCATTTTTATTTTGCAAGAAAATACTTCCAAATAATATAAAGGAATAACCAAGATTGTGTCTATTGTTTATCACAAATTTAAACAGATAAGCAATGTGGGTAAGGTTGGTGAGTCAATATGGCATTTCCAGAAATTTTCATCTATGTGTATATTACATGTATGTGTAAAGGCATCTGCATTGGAACAAAGTCATAATATAAAAATCAGGTGCTATAGTCCAACAAAATATCAGAAAGAAAAATTAAGAAAACAATTCCTTTATATATATATAAGAAAGAATACCAAGGAATAACTTTAACCAAGCAGTGAAGAACCCTATATAAGAAAACTAAAGGACAATGAAGACAGCAACTGAAGACACAAAGAAATGGAAAGTTACTCTATGCTTGGGGACCGGAGGGATATTTTTAAAGTATTGGTATCACATAAAGCAATCTACTGATTCAATATAATACCTATCAAAAAACCAATGACATTTTTCACAGAAGTAAAACAATCTTAAAATTTATACGGAACCACAAAAGATATTTGGTAACAAAGCAATAATGAGGTAGGGAGGCATCACCCTACCTCAATTTCAAACTATATTACAAAACTAGAGTAATCAAAATGGCAAGGCATTGGTTTAAATACAGGAACATAGATGACTGGAATAGAATACAAGCATATATAGTCACTGATTTATGACAAAAAGAGCAAGAAAATACACAGGGAAACAGTTTCTTCAATAAACAATGCTGGGAAAACTGGATAACCAATATACAAAAAAAAGAGAAGCTGGAGCACTATCTTACACTACACTCAAAAATTAACTCAAAATTAACTAGAAACTTGAACATAAGACCTGAATCTATAAAACACCTAGAAGGAAACAGGTGCTAAGTGTCTTCAAATCTGTGTTCTCTATTCTGACCCAAGGGCAAGGGTAACAAAAACAAAAATAAATGGGTCTAGTCAAATGAAAGGCTTTATACAGCCACAGAAATTAGCAACAAAACAAAAAGACAACTTACTGAATGGGAGAAGACATGTGCAAATTGTGTGTTTCATAAAGGGTTAATATTCAAAATATACAAAGAAATCATACAACTCAATGGCAAACAAAACAATCTAATTTTTAAAATGGGCAGATGAAGTGAATTAACATTTTCCAACAGTCACACAAAAAGATGTAACATCACTAATCATTCAGGAAAAGCAAATGCAAATCAAAACCACCAGGAGACATTACCTCACTCCTGTCACAAAGACTATTATCAAAAAGACAAAACATAAGTGTTGGTGAGGATGTGGAGAAAAGGGAAACTTCCTTTGTGTGTTGGTGGTGCAGCCACTATGGAAAACTGTGTGGAGAGTCTTTCAAAAAATGAAAATTAGAACTATAATATAGTCGAGTATTTCTACTTCTGTTATTTACCCAAAGAAAAATACTGATTTGAAAAGATATGCATCTCCATGTTCATTGCAGTATTATTTACAAAGTTGGAGTATGGAACTTTGTATACTTAAGATATGGAAACAACCTAATATCCAGCAATGGACAAAGAAATAAAGATGAGCTCTATATACACTATGGAATACTACTCAGTGATGAAAAAGAATGAAACCTTGCCGTTTGTGACAAGGATAGATCTTCAAGGTATTCTAGTAAATGTAATGGCAGAGTCAAAGACTAAATGGTTCATTTATATGTGGACTCTAAAACCACAAAACAAAACCCAAAACCTCAGCCTATATCCACATGAAGAGGGTGGGACATGGGTGATGCTGGCTTCCCATTCCCTGTCACTCACAGGGCCAGTTAGTCTTTACGGTGCTGTCTTGCAGCTGACAAAAGGCTACACTTTCCTAAAAGTGTCACATTATGCGGACTTGTTTTTCAAAAAGCAGGACACTTTCGCTGTTAGGAGGCACATACAAATCAAATCTGTGACCGTGGGGTGAGGGCCGCCCCAGGGCTGAATGGTGCACACCAGGCATTGGCCTCAGATGCACGCAGGCTTCCAGGGTTCCACAAAGTGTATTCTGGCTGTGGCTCGGACAGGTGTCATGGGAAGACAACTGTCCACTAGCAGCGTGGGAGCTGCCCCCAACCACCCCCCCTGAAGGGTATGTGGGCCCTCTCCTGTTTCTAAGAAGTCTACCGTCTCTTGTATCTGTTTTTAGAGACTCCCCTAAAACAATCCTGCCATATTTTGCACTGTGCTCGCCACTGCTGGAATGCCATCTTCCTACTTTTCAGAAGCTTCCCAAAATGATAAGCCAGTCAGTCAGGTTTCCTAGCCTGCATGTTGGCTGAGGACATGAGACCCGCCATGATGCGAGGTCCAGGCTTTGGAGGGGGAGGTGAGGTGCCCGGGCTTCTCTTGTCTCCTTGATCCATATTCAAAATATTTCAAAGGGCCCAAAAGTCAACTTACTGAGAGGACTGAATACTACAGTGAAAATGATATTTTTCAACTAATAAAAACTTAACAACGCAAAGGCCATAAATCTAAAATAGTCTTAAAATAAAAAGTTTATTACCAAAGAAGAATTTTAGAGGCCTACTGTGTCTGGATGAAAAATCATGAATTCACATTTCCTAAGCACCATAAAAATGAAGGTTGGTGTCATAATTTATCTTCCACATTTTCTGGATTTGGGTAGGAAGACCTCCACCTTGAAACCTTAGGCTAACTAGGTGTTTGTTCTTCGGTTTCTGAAATTTGAGTGATGTATCTGAGATCTTGATTTTTCAGTTAAGTAGATGTAGTAAGAAATGGGCGGGTTTCCACTAAAATAGGTAAAAATTTCTATCCAAGGGTCAACCAGGATGGTTCTTCCCAGAAACACAATTACAATCTCAAGAAAAGGATGGTGAGCTGCTACTGGAGGGCTTCTGTCTCCTGCTTCTCTCCCGGTTTGCTGAGTAACTGGAAATGGACACCGTGACATGACGTAGACACACCAGTCACCGCGGCTCAAGGAGTGAGAAAAGCAGGCACCCAGCCTCTGGGACAGTCTAAACTAAGAATAGAGCCAAGAAGAAAAGCCACTTACCTCTCGGCAGTACCCTTTCTCCGAGTCTGCCTGCCCAATTGTCATTTTCCGTAGAAATCGGTCATTCGTATCCAATACTGAAAGAGAAGAGCAGATTAGTCAGTCAGTGTGGGTCGCCCTCCCAGTGCATGACAGCACTGTTCTGAGAGCTGAGGAAGTGGTGGAGCTGTCTTTCAATGGGAGGACAAAGAGGTGGCTGAAACAGAATAAAAATATCAGTAAGTGATTAAGTGCCAGTAAGGAAAACCATTTTTGAAGCAGTAACTTTTGTAATAAGACCCAAGGCAAGAAGAAGTCAATTCAGCTTCTTAAAATGTCCAACACTAAACAACCAGATGATCCAGAAATTTCACTATTGGGTCTATAGCCAGTAGAATAAAAATCCAGGACTCAAACAGATATTTGCATACCCATGCTCACAGCAGCAATACTGGCAATAGCCAAAATGTGGAAACAAACAAGTGCCTATCAACAGACAAAATTATAAACAAAAAGTGGTGCATACATCTAATGGATTATACAGCCACAAAAAGAACAGATTTCTGATATGGGTCAACAGAGATGATTGTTGAAAACAAGATGCAAACTGAAATAAGCCAGATACAGAGGACGGTGTGTATGATTCCACTTACGCATGACGTACCTAGAATAGGTAAATTCAGACAGAAAGTTAAATCGTGGTTACCAGGGGCTAAGGGGAGAAGCGGAGTTATTGTTTAATTGGTAAGTTTCCTTGGGGATGATGGAAAAGATTTTGGGTATAGGTAGTGGTGATGGGGCAGCCATGGCAAACCCTCTGAGTATTTCATGCCATGGATGGCTCACTTAGGAATGGCTAAAATGATATATTTTGTACATTTTACCATAATAAAAAAAAAATAAAACAGAATGGTGGGAGGAAGGGGTGGGGGGACCAATTCGATGGTGATTAGAGCAGGCGACAATTCTCTTTATTTCCCTTCCTTGGCTTTTTCCAGTTGCACAGATTCACACTGTCTTCGTGAAAACGTAATTTGATTGCATGAAAACTAAATTTACAGTGCTGGGAAGCAAAGCCAGAACACAGACCTCACCAATCATTTATGTGGCATCAAACAACAAGTTGTCCACACTGGCAACACAGATCCACTTTACTAAATGTAGACTAGGTTACTGACAAAAATAGTGACAGGAAATATATATTTGGGAACTACAAGCATCTGTAGGATGGAAAATGTTAACCTTTCTCTCACATACAAAGCACTGGAGACTGATCGCCTTGCCCAGACTGCTGTCTTCCGACTCAGGGCTATCCGTCTCTTTTTCTCTACCCATGTAATTCTCTCTCTCACAAACACACACACACACACACACACACACACACACACGCACACACACACACACAGAGACATGCTAACACCCTCAAACAATACTCATCAAACACATATAAACCTTTATGGCTTTAAGATACAGACAGAGTGCTTACATATATATGATAGACAGACAGACAGATTGACAGAAACAAGTGCTTTTCAGTATTTACTTGCTAGTCCTTATTCCCAGGACCACAGGGCAAAATCATGTAAAGTAAAAGTATTCCCTTCTCATTGTGTGTAATACACACAATATAGGTATTAAAATGGATCTTTTTATTGGAAATTCAGCTGGTTTAAATTTAACAAGGAGAACACAAACAGACAAAATTTTTAAAACACGTTGGCAAAATCATCTATAATCAGCAGCATCCAACCTGCCTGGACCCGGGCCCCGGCAGAGCAGGCATCTCAAACAAAACACAGCGTGCTGCGGATGCCCGGCAGGAGACGTGAGGAATGCCAGGGACACACAGGTGAAGAGAGAGACTAGGATGCAAACTGAGGCCGGTGCACATAGTCCTGGCCTCTATGATTGAGCCAAAGGTGGAGCAGCAAACTGTTCATTCCGGGAATAAAGCTGAGGGCCAGCTTTGTGCTAGGCCCCACGCTAGAGGGATGGGCCACAGACAAACCAGTGCCTTTCATCTGGGCGTTTACAGGTGAAGGGGAGACACGGAGAGTTTGGTTAATTTGGAGCAGACTGATCTGTCTAATTCTTGGCTCTAAATGGCCCCTCCAGTGCTGTGGTGCTGACCAGAGTTTTGAGCCAATCCCAGAATGTGTCAATCTGCTTGTTAAATCACCAGATCAGGACACAGGGATGACCCAGGGCTCTTAGCAGAACTGCACTGGCCCCTGCAAGGTGCTGGGATCACCCACTTCTGGACAGAGAAGGGATGCCCCAGGGAGGTCTGGGGAAGGTGCCCTCTGAGGCCTGGGGTTTCTGAAGCTCCCAGAGGTCAGGGCTTGCTGTCCAGAAGCAAAATGGCCCAAGGCACTGCTGCTTCTGCTTGTGTGTGTCCTGGATAATCCATGAAGCCTGGTGAAGGGGAGGCATGGGATGAGGGAACTCCCTGTCAGATGTCTTAGCAGGCTGGAGAACAAGGGGGTGACAGCACCCACATAATGGGCAGATGAGTGCAGCATTTTCCAGAGTCACACAGCTCGTAAGTGTGAGCCCCAAGACCCGCTCCACCTTGGGCTTGTGGGAAAACACTAAATTCTGAATGAACAGGGTGAATGGATTCTCAGGAGGGCAGCAAGGTGAAGGGGTGAGGCTCAGCTGTGGGGGGGGGGGGTGGTATAGGCAAGAAGAAGGGGTGGGTATGGCGAGGGTGGGCAGAAGGACAGAGGCAGGCTGACCGGTAGGAAACCAGCAGGGAGTAGAGGCGGGTGCAGCCATGTGGCCAAGCTGTGTGAGGGCGGATTCCCACACGGGGTGGGTGCAGGTCTACCCCCTAGGCCGGGGCTTCTCAGCAAGGGCCGGGACAGCATCTCCATAAAATGCACCTAACGAATTGTGGGGTAGAAATGGCATTAAGAAGATATCTTAAGAGGGAAGTGCAGTAAATTAGGCATCTGATAAAAATGCTCTGGAAGGAGACAGAAAAAGGAAGGAGACAGGTCTAAGAAGCACAGGAGCCGACACCACCCAACACCACACAGCCCTGAGCCTGTGGGGTCACGCAGGCACATCCACGGCCATGTCCAAGATCTGAGAGGATGCGCTCGGGCCCAGCGGGAAGTTAGCAACAGGGTGGAGGCTCCATCCCCACATGTGCTGCTCTGCCCTGCTGCCTCGCCCCTGCAGAGGTGGTGCAGGAGGAGGAGGCAGCAGGGATGCAGGCTGGAGGCCGGCAGCTGCATTTGAAGGGTTAGAGAAACGTACTAGATGCAGAGAAAAAAATTCCACTGAGAATATAATGCGCCTGGAGCACCTGGTCAAGGAGGGAAAGGAGTAAGGACAGTGGGGAGAAAAGACATCAGAACATCAAAGGAGACAGACTTCACTTTTTCTAAATATAGGAAAAGAGATCAGAGAAGAGAGACACAGAGGAAAAAAGGTTCCCGCCAATTCTAGAAGAGCTGGAGTGGATGGGACTTAGCCCAGAAGGAGCAGTTGGCTTAAGAGATGAAGACATTTTTCCCTGAGGAGGAGGTGAGGATGGTCAGTTTCTGCGCTACATGGTGGACTCATGAATCCGAAGCTGGGAGACAACGGGATGAAACAAAATGGACATCTGTGAAACTGATTCAAGAGCTTCACCTGGAACCTACAGGACCCACCCAACTGGGCGCCCAGCACCCACCTCTCTGCCACGTGATGGTGGAGGGGTCGATGTTGAGCCGGGAGAATTTACTGATCTCCTCTTCTGTCAGTGAACTCGGATCAGTCTTTTTTATTCCCAGTTTCTAATGATCAAGAAGAAAACGCAGTAAGTTTTAGAATGAACAGAAAGCAAAATGTAACCCAAATCACCCCTCTCATTTTCTCCATGGCTAATAATGAAGTCTTAAAATACTGAACTAATCCTCAATTGAAACATTAACAATAAAATGAAAAGTCCCTTAAACAGACACTTCGCCAAAGACAGAGAAGGCAAATGAGCACAGGGTAAGATGCCCGATGCCAGGTGTCATCAGGGAAATGCTAATGAAAATGAAAGGCACCAATATGCTCCCATGGAATGACTGACAACACCAAGTGCTGGCGAGGATGTGGCACAACAGGAGTTTCATTCAGTGGTGGTGGGGAGAGCCATTTAGGGGACAGCCTGGCAGCTTCTTACAAAACTAAATGTACTCGCCCATTTAATCTAGCAAATGTCAGCCATGCATGTATGCAAAGGAGTTTAAAAATGTATGTTCACGTGAAAACCTGCACATGGATATTTACAGCAGTTTTATTCAACATGGCCCGAACTTGAAGCAACCACCATGTCCTTGCTAGGTGAATGAATAAAAAAACTATGATTTATTGAAACAACAAGATATTCTTGAGTGCTAAAAGGAAAAGAGCTATGGCGCTATGAAAAGACATAAAGGAAACTTAAATGCATATTCCTAAGTAAAAGAAATCAGTCTAAAAAGGCTACAGTCTGTATGATTCCAACTGCAAGACATTCTGGAAAAGACAAAACTATGGAGACAATAACAGAATGAGTGGCTGACGGGAGTTATGGGTGAGGAGAGATGAAAACCGAGAACACTGAGGATGCTTAGGGCAGTGAAACTGCTCCGCATGGTACTATCGTGGTGGATCGATGTCATTATTCATTTGTCCAAAGGCCAAGAATGTACAACCAAACCGTGAACCAAACCGTGAACTACGAACTTTGGGTGATCATGATGTATCAGTGTAGTTTCAGGAACGGCAGCAACCACTCACGCTCTAGTAGAAGATGCTGACAGTGGGGAAGGCTGTATATATTTGGGGTTGGGGGCACAGGGGACATTTCTGTACCTGTTACCCAATTTTATTGTGAGCTTAAAACCGCTCTTCAAAAAAGAAAGTCTATTTAAAAAGCTGAAAAACAAAACGAATCTGAGCAAGAAAAATGGAATTCAGACCAAGTCATATACCTACACACAGGCACACTATGATCACACGTGGCTTTATCTCGCTTCGCAGAGATGCCAGTTTTCACAAACTGAAGGTCTGCGGGCGCCCAGCATTGAGCTACTCCATCGGCACTATTTTTCCAACAGCCTATACTCACGCTGTGGCTGTGTCATTTTTTTGTATACATGCTGTTGCACACTTAGTAAATGATAGCAGGGTGTAAACATAACTGCAATATTTACTGGGAAACCGACAAGTCATGTGACCCGCTTTATTGTGGTATTCTCTTTATTGGAGTGGTCTGGAATCAGACCTGCAGTATCTCCAAGATGGGTTTGTATCTGGTCTAAGTGGAAGTCACTGGGATTTGTTACACACCCTTAAAATGACAGATCTGAAAATGCAGTGCAGCTGGCAGTGCACAAAGAAAAGGCGCCTGTCCAGGCTGGGCTCCTGGGCAGCCCCCCTGCCTCCCCGAGCTGGCCTCAGTAGGCACTTAACTGCTGCCTGCATCATCACTGCTGCGTTTCGGTAGTTCTTCTTTGTAAATACCCACACCGATCATTCATGCAAAGTCTCTGTCTGTGCTTTCAAAACAAACTATCTCTAATTCACTGAGAAAATAACATGGAAACTTGCAATCCATCCATTTCTATAAAGGAAACATGCTAGGAAAGTGTTTCCAATGAAAAAGGCTACAAAAAGAATCTGGGAAACAGAAACTGCATGCAGTAGATGCCGAGAATAACTGTATTTGCAATAAACTAAATTTGGTTCGGCAAGAAGCAAGAGGGAGAATTTTTTATTTTTATTTTTTTTCATGTTTTTTGTGGAAAACATAATTTATTTCAAAAATTTTACATACATATACTACACCAGTACATAAAATACTTATACTATATTAATACATAAAGTGTTGGTTTTCTATGATTTTAGTTTTAAAGAGGGAATAGAATTTGTCAGGATTTGATTGTGCTTTGAGAAAACATTTATGTTGTCACAATCTATTCAGAGAGTTGTTATTTTTTTTTTTAAGATTTATTTATGCATACTAGAGCTAGGGTATAGGCCAGAGGTGTGGGGGGTGAGAGGATTCACCAGAGACAGAGTGGGGAACAGAACAGGCAGACTAACCCAAGTACACTGCTGAGGGGAGCAGCAGGCGAGACAGGAGAGGTCTGCCTCGCCATGTGGGTAGCTCCCTGGCGAGCAGGGGATCGAACTTGTGCTGCAGAGGCTGCGGACAGCTTCATAGGTTGCGTCTTAAACCCTTGTGTCATCAGGGAGGTCCCAGAAAGTTGCTTTTCAAATCCAAGTGAGGCAGGTGTAACATGTTCTGCTTAGGTCTAGGAAATATTGCTAAATCCTTTATGAGGTTGTTTGGAGTCCACAAAAAGTGGACAAGAAATCCAGCTGATCAGTGCCCCATGGATATTTATTTAGGGGATTATTTGATAACACAGATGACTTAGGGGATGATTTGGTAACACAAATGACAGAGCGGGAAAACAAAATGGACACTAATAAATGAAGTGAGGTTCCTGAGGTTAAGTGGGAGAAGAGAGGAGGGCAAAAGGGTCAAATGGGTAGAAGGAATGTTGGGGTGGGGGGGAATCAATCCTGTTGAGGCATGACTATTTCTAATATTTTCACTTTAAGGATGAGAATTTTTTAAACCAATTATTATCAACCAGTGACTGTATATTATACCATTCAAGTTATTTTTGAGTCTCTGAAAAAGAGCAAGGGGAAACTGATGCAATTAGGAGAACATAAGCAATAGTACAAGAAAAGAAAAAAAAAAAAAAGGCAAGGTTGCTTACAAATAGTCTTACTAATTTGCTTTAACAAAAAAATGAGATGAATGGGATTTTCACTTTTCCCAGAAACCAATGAGAGACTCACGGGAATTCTCATTTGTTAGGTGACTATAGTTTTCCACAATCTGCCAAGTGGTGCTCTTGTTTTACAGAAGAAGAAACTGAGACCGAAAAAGAGGAACTAATTTGTTCATCCTGCACCTGGGCTGAGGACCCTGGTCTGTGCTCTCTTGGGAATACTGTTCTGCTCCTGTAGAATATCTCAAAAACTCCATAAAATCAAGTTCAAAATCTCCAGCTCTGACAATGTGTTTGATGTCTTTCTATGATAGTTTCTGTTTAAAAAGCCACTAAGGGGAAACTTACTTTCAGCCGAGCAAGTTGAATTTCTGAAAATTCTCGAACACCATTCACTGAAGGAACCAGTCGATTATAGAGAGCCTAAAGACACAAAAATAAAACCCACCCAAGTTTAAGGGCTAACCATGACCTTGGACAAGTCACAGATATGACAAAGCTCATTACATTTACAACCGCACTGTTTAGATCGCAGAGCCTATTAAAATTCTTGGCTAATATAAACAATGTAGAGCTAAGTTCTGTCATTTCAATAAATCCGACTAGATCTGAAATAATGCACACTGCAGAGTTTGCAAAAATGCATATTGTTTGATCTATAGCCTTATAACAATCAAATCACATTTGTCTGTATTTGGCTTCAAACGTTCCCTAGGTAGTTACTTTAATGGGAGGAAATCAAGATTTTTGTAAAATGTGGGAGTCTCACTTTAATCTGTGTCCTATGTCTGAGGAACTGGCTCCTGGTTCTCTGGCCCCACTTCAGGTGGGTGGTTTACCCCAGACAGCATGCACCCAAAGCCAACAAGGGGGTCTGGCCTCTTTATAGCACATCTAGGGTATTCCATATATTATTAGAGCCTTAAGAGTCTAGACTGGAGAATAGACCTAAGAGGATTGTTCTACCAACCACCTTCAAAACTCAAGACTCAAAGAATAGTTGGCTTAACAATACAACTAACATAATTCTCCCAAAGACTTGGCAGCACTCATAAACTCATTTCAGAATCTGACCAAAGTGTGGATTTTCACCCCAAGAAACATTATGAATAAAATTTCAGAAAGAATACGGACTCCAGCACGTTCTCCACAAACTCCTTAGGAATCCATGAATGTCAGGTTAAGCATTTTTCTCACCTTATCTGTTTGAGTGCTTTCATGGAAAATCCTTGTGTCGATAGCGGCAGCCAGCAAGTTATTGGCAGCGGTGATGGCGTGGATGTCTCCAGTCAGATGAAGGTTGAACTGTAAACAAAAGGAGATCATCTTTTTACCTGTTTTGAACAAACACGGCAGCATTCAAGGACTTTCTGAATAAATCAGATAGTCTGTTAATTATGGTTATTTCCAGCTAAGTCTATACAAGAGCCTAAATCAGAATATCAATGTCCGAATCTTCCACTTGACAACACACAACTCCAAATTCTTCCATTCTTGGGTGAACGGTGAGATACTGTGGTGACCTTGCGGAAAGGCTTCTTCATTTTGATTTAATTCTGTGTGTTGATTTATAAGATTTAGAAAATAGTAATATATTAAGTCCTTTGGAATTAGGCGGGGGTTAAATAATAGGATAATATAAAATATGGTAGAAAGTCTGAGAAATAGAAAAATATGTCATCCTAACACCACCATTAATTCTATTATTTTCCTTCTGCCCACGTGCACACAATTACTATTTGTACACAGCAAGCTCGCACTGTGGTGACTGTTTGCGGTTATAAAATTGAACAGATGTACCTAAATGTTTCAGTCTCCTATGTCTGGAAATTCAAATTTCACTTTCCCAATTATAAAGAATACATACAATAGCTTTTTTTTTTTTTAAAGTAATCACTAGTAAGTAATATATCTCAAGTAGTGATTATTGGGCTATAGGATTTGATAATTTACCAAATTGCTTTTTGAGAGAGTTGAAAGTGAAATAAATCAGAAGGAGAAAGACAAAAATTGTGATTTCACTCATATGTGGAACGTGAAAAAACAGATGAATGAACTGAATAAAACAAAAACAGACCATAAGATCAATTAGTGTTTATCAGAAGGGAAGAGGTGTGGATTAGTTAGTTGGGCAATAAGTGAAGGACAGAACTGAAACTTTAGTGGAGAGTTTAATATATTATATACAAACAGATACTGATTTTTAATGATGCACAACTGAAACTTAATAATGAAATTATGTAATGATACTTCAATTAAAAAAAAGAGACACACACACAAAAAGTGCAATAACTTCCTGGGTCGAAATGCAAAAAAAAAAAAAAAAAAAAAGTGGCGTTTTAAGTTGTATTTCTTACAAGGTTAAACATTTAAACATTATTAAAATCTTATTTTGTAACTATATATAATAGAATATAAACTATATATAATAACTAGCAAATACAAAAAATGACAGATGCGTATTTCACAAAATATATTTGTAACCCTAACCTTGAGATCATAGGACCCTAATAGGTTGTACCTTAGCTTTTGCATTTAATGGTACTATTTTTAGCATTTTTTATCATTAGTCTTATAGCATAATTAATTTGATAATCAAGTTTTTGATATTTGACATTAAATTTTTTAATGCTACAAACCATGAGAAGAAAACAGTTAAAAAATGAAATCTTTGCTCATACAGCTAGTTTTTCCTTAGGATAAACTAAAAATGAATTCATTTGGGTCAAAGGGTATGAATTTTTAAAGGCACTTGATACATAGTTCCAATTCCCCTCCAGAAAGGTTTTATCAACATACACTTCCCAGCAGTGTATAAGGGTGTATTTCGATCTTTTCTTTACAAAATCTAATATTACTATTTTAAAAAATCAACTCTGTCCACTTGACAGGAAAATGACAACAGTGGTTTTTATGTAGATTAATTTGATTACTAGTGAATGTAAACATTTGTTGGTTATTTAATATTCTTTTCTGATGTTTCTACTGAACTCTTTACGACTGGGATGAAAGTTTTTCTTTCCAGCTGTCTATCTGATCTCTGTTTGGATGTTCAAGACCCCCTCAGAACCCCTTTCTCCAGCCCACCCTTCCTCCTCCCAACCACAGGTCAAACCTCACCCCATGAGGCCAGCGGTTCTCTATTTCAATAAATTATAATATAGACTTGCTCACCCCAGCACCCTGGACCCCATCCCTGAGCCCTTTCTCACCCTGCCCATGGGACACTGCAAACATGTCTTAGGTCAACCACATCCTTTTGTCCACCCTCACCGCCATCCTCCTGGGCCACCGGCTTAGTCTCCTCATGGACCCCTCCTGTCCACCCTAGGCCGCCATCAATGTCCACCCAGAAGCCAGGGTGACTTTTATAAAGTCTGATTGGCATCACGTCATTACCCTGTCAAGATCCCAGAATGGTTGTCCATGATTGTTCAAGAAAAATCCAGCCTTGGCTTAAACCCCAAGAGCTGAGCACAAGTTGGCCTGTTTCTCTGCCTCATCCCCCTCCACTCCTGGGGCCCACTGGGCCCAACCAGGTGGGTGTTCTCGGGTTCCCTGAATAGGCCTGCTCCTGCAAGGCCTGGCCAGGTGCTCCCCACTGCTCCGGGGTAGCATCCCCTCATCCTCCCCCAGGCTGGCTCCTCCTGCCCTCCAATCGGTGTTTTCACTCTCAGTTCTGCTAGGCATCTGGAATTGATTCTATCATTTCCCCCGTGATTGTTTATTAATTAAGTTTCTTCTGCTAGGCACTGTCTGCTCAAGACACTGAGTAGCAGGCCCTGTGCCTAGCTGGGGAAAAGAGGTGAAGAAATAGGCCTCAAATTTAAGACATGAACAGCCTGGTCATGCGGACCCACTCCACGACCACCAGGCAGTTCCGGCAGCCTCATGCCTTGAGTTGGGTTGGACGCCCCATCCTGCAGCGGCTGCCGAGGACACCGACCCTTTCTCAGCCGGCTGGCCAAGCTGCCTTCTCTGTCCTCCAGCCCCAGCTTGGCCTCGGCTCTGGATCTTCTTAGCTTGTGCGAGTTACTTATCCCTTCAGCTGTGAAACCCAAGACCATTTTTCTTGCACTACTTTCTTTATCATCCCCTCTGACCCCCGATCTTGAAGACTACCCTTGAGTTTGCCTGCCATTCTGTCCTCTGCGGATGGAAAACCTCTCCTGTTCCTTCAGCAAAACCAACAGTGATTCCTACTATGAGAGTGAACACCTACTATGTGCTGGACACTCTGCTAAGTGCTGGGGTCCATGGTAGACTTACCTCTTCCATGGGGATGACCTGGGCATACCCGCCGCCCGCGGCTCCTCCTAAACAAGAGAGCAGGCACAGCTGAAAGTGAGTCACCACACACAGCTCCTCAGATGGACAGAGCTGGGGCACATCGCCCAGCCCACAGGTGTGCCCCACCCAAGTGAAATAACAGGCAGTGGGATGCGTGACCGTCAAACCAGGAAGGAGGTGAGATGCTCACACATCCAACTACGCAATAGGAGGGCTGCATCTGCCTTCTTTTTTCTTAAGGAGGGTTAAAATAACATAGCACGTATCAGCATATGAGGCTATTAATTTATCGACAGTTCTGTGCAGCCAGGCTTCATCTAATAACTTTGCTAAAAAACCCACCCGATAAACTGAGATTAACACATTATAAACATTGGTTTGTTAGATTACAGCACATAAAATTTGTCACGTTGTTTATCCCTCAAAGGTGTAAAGTTACTATATTTAAAAGGCTGTGCCTTTCTAGAACAATGCTGCTACCTTCCACATGCATATCATGTTTACGTTCCACGTGTTGAGGCTGGTCCTATCATTCTTTTCACCCTCTTAGAGTTGTGGCTCAGAGAGGTTATGACCCGCTAAAGGCCACACCGCGTTGGAAACAGCCAGGAATAAAGCTTCTGCCTACTGCTCCACGTACATTGTTCTTTCCACTGCATACCCCATGGCACTGAGTTATCAGGGACTGACGAGTTAGGAGAGACTAGCATTTGCAACAGTAATATAATGACAGGTCTGCTGAAAAGACCCCAAGGTCAAGAACAAAGAGTAATTGCGGCAATCAACGCTACTGTAAAGCCAGATTTCATGATAAATTAAACTTCCACCCTATCTCTCTGTCCACAGTCTGCTACTGAGTTCCCCCGGGCACGATTAGGGGCTGACCCACAGGTCTCCATGTCCACAGAAAGACCTTCCTTCCACGGTGGTTGGAACGACAAACACCAATACAAACGGCCGTTTCCAAACCCCTCCTGATGAAACCATCAGGCTTCTGGCGGGGTCCCCTGAAGCCCCAATGCAGCTCCTGCTTCAGGGGACCAACCTGCAAGAGACTCCAGGTCCTGGTGGCAGGGTGGGTGGGGGTGCACACAGGGCAGGGTGGGGCGCATGCATGCCGGAATGGGGGCTCACGCAGGGATGAAATGTCCCAGCCTCTCCTCCTAAGATGCCCACATCTGTTGATGATGTACTTTTCAAACTTTTCTTCCCAGACAATTCTGCTCTGAAAACCACACTAGCTGTCCTATCAAGTACCTTTAACTCCGAACGTGGGCCCTTGAGAAGGCTGCCGCAGACAGGCGAAGGAGTTGATGTTGAGGTGCGCGGTCAGCGCCTGCACGAGCCCCACCGTGACCGTGCTCTTCCCTTCTCCCAGCGGCGTGGGGGTGATCCTGGCGGGTGGGGGAGAGTCCGGTTAGTAATGGTTCCAATCAACCGAAGCTACCAGAACCAACCCTGAAGATGTTGGGAAAAACGATACTTTTGTTTTCTTGGACCAACATGATCCATCCACCTTGCACAGTCCAGGCTGAATTTAAAATGGAGATTATAGACACACCTTTACCAAGAGACTGCAAAAATGAAGCCATGGGGCAGCATCCTGGCAACATCGTCATTTGTAGAATTTGTAGAAATGGGATCGAACCTGCCATCGAAATGGCTCAAATAATTACAAAACTGACGTCACTTTCGCTGATGGGCCATTTGGCATTTGTTTTTCCAAAGCCATTCACTGGGGACACAATGGGGACATGGGGTCAGCGCCATGGTCCACCAGTGAGTGACCGCATGGACCTCACTCGGTGTGGGAAGGAACCCACCCCGCCCCGTTCATCATCTCCTAGATCTCAGGGCCCAGAGCTTGTCTTCGTGACGTTTGCGCACAGCCGAGGTGGAGCTCATGGGGAGCCCACTCGTCCCATACAGCTTTCACAGCTCGGAAGTCCTTTCCCCTTAACGTGGAGATGTCCGCACTCCTGCAGCTTCCTACTTCCTAGAGTTGGAATCACTAAGTACAACAGCCCCTCAATATTTGGAAAGAATTAGTGCAAAGCTTCGCCACACCCTGAGTCAATCATCCCCGCCCTGCGGCGCACAACACCCGACAAAACCACAGCAAACATGCATGACAATGTCATCGTGTTAGTAGGCCAGGGGTACTACGTTCCCCAGTGAGGCGCCACCGACTGTTCCTCAGGACACGTGAACCACCGTTTTAAGAATGGTTCCTTGGGTGCCTGTGAGTTAGATGGTGTGAGCTGGTTGTCTGGGATACTCACCCGCAACAAAGCCACACTCACCAACCTTAGTTTTCTGACCCGCAAAATGTAATGTGACCACAGAGAAGCAATGGCCGTGGACACATAACGGCCCCAGCGAGCCCAGCCCATGCCAGCAGTACAGTCATCGGCTCAGCAAATGTCATCAAATATGACAACACACTGGGCTGCTAGACCTGGGGACACGTGATAGCTGAGTTGGACGCCATCACGGTCTTCACAGAACTTGGGTTGATGGCAGCTGTGTAGACACATCAGCATGACAATGAATGGCCCACACTGAGGCAGGGAAGCAGGACAGTGAGGCTACAGGGTGAGAGTCCCTGGAAGGGGGTCTCCCTGGGTTGGGGCAAGGTGGAGGCTTCCCTGGGGATCACACAGTCACCAAGCAGTCAAGCTGGAAATCAAACCCAGCCAAGTTGTCTGACTTCACTAGTTGTTTCCATGGAGGGAGATGGTGACCTACAATCAGCAACTTAATGCAATGGAAGGGGCACAGAAAAGGGACAAAGGTGGTTCCCTTGAGATACACTTTCTCTGAAGGAATGTTCTGGAGAAGAGAGTGCTGAAAGAAACTACTAAGCAGCAGCATAAAGTCAGAGCCCCTGGCAGAAGGTGGTGTTTCTTGGAAGCCAAGCAAGGGCTCACTGGGTCGGAAGAGGTGGTGGACGGTCCCGCAAGGGTTGGGGGGCCAGCATGAACACTGCTGGGGAAGGGGCCCTCCGGGTCCTCCCCCCACAGGACATGTGTCTAAGCTGAGGCCTCCAGGGCATATGAAGGACTTGTGCTCGAGCCACATTCTCTGGCTTGAGCTACAACATGAGCTAAAGTAGTGAGAAAGCCCCAGGCATCACAACCTCACAACAGCCTGCAGAGCAAATGCAGTATTGATGACCAGGGAGTTTGAGCACCAGACTGAGCGTTTACTGCTTGCAAAGGAAGAGGTGGTTTTCTTAAACTGTCACATGAAGGATTACATTTTCATTCCCAAGGATATGCTGACAGAGCTGCTGGAGACAGCCAAAAGCAGACACACCCAGAGATGACCTCCTCAAAACTTCAGCGAACCATCCAACTCTTAATTGGAAACATACTGCTTAGCTTACTGCCAACTAATACAATTCAGGAAAGAAATCAGAAAGTAGGAAGGATTTATTGGGAGCCATAAGGAGAGCTACAATAAAAATGTTATTTCACCTCATTCCTAATTTCGGTATCAAAATTTGGTTTTATGATCATCTTGTATCTTTGATTCAGGCTACAAATTATCATGAAAAGAACAAGTTCTATGCTAACCTGATTCCCCTTTCTAGAAGAACTTAGGATTTTTGGAGCTTGAACTGCAATTCCTGGTCATTACCTTACTCAACTTTTCTAAGCAGTGACTTGCTTGGGTATCCCAAAGCATTTATGAGATGCTTATCATACGAAGGGCAACATCCTAGGATTCCTATAGGTCATGAGCCAGCTGAGATAAAGTGACCTGTCTCCTTTCTAGCCCTCTAGAAGCAAAGCACAACAACGTTTAACAAAAGATAGTGCCTCTTCTAAGACAAACATTATTTCTTTTCAACCACAGTAAAAACCTGTCAGGTATTCTCTGACAATGTAGTCACCATCTGAAAGTCTGCCATTCACTCAAAGGCAAGGAGACTGTTTATGCAGAGGGACGTGGTAACACTGAACTCAAAGTCTCCGACTCAGGATGACTGGTGAGTCATCTACCATGACTCCAAACCTAGGAGCGCAAATGGCGTATGACAGATGCCTTAGCTTGGGGATCTCAGGGTTTGGAAGGTTTCTTAAAAAGCCTTTTATTACCTAATGATAAATTCCCTAGTTCATTTGCTTGTGTTTCCTGTCTTACTTGACTGGGGTAAATAGTTCTAAAGTCCCATCAGTGGTGATTTCTTCTAAACACCTTTGTTCTATTTTGCAAGTTGTGTCAAGAAAGGAAAAAAAATCACAGATATCTAGTTATCCGAGGCAGAGAGGCAAACATTAAGAAATAAAATCAAATCAGGGTATTTGGCATTACCCAGAAACCAAAACTGAAGTGATATAAAAGCTGTTTTCCTTTAATATGAACTTCAGTCTGTTCACAGACCAGTTCGGGTCTTTCTTTTAGCTGTTTTGTGCAAGCAGTTGAGAGGCGTTCTAGAAACTTCTATACAGAAATCAGTAAAGGGCCAGGGGAGACCAACCCTGCACACACATTGGTGCCCCACAGCTGCACTCTGAGTCAAGTTCTCAAACAAATTCCTTTTCATTAGTGTAACTGGGAAAATATGTAAAACTCAAGAGCCCTTAAGATTCTCTTGGCTTATTTCCCTGAACAATTCCCAATACTTTTCATTTTGTCAGGCAAAGCAAATAAAGTGATATGTAGGTGTAAATACCATTCGATGTGTAGCTGATGAAATACAGATGATTCTGACAAAGCAAGATACTGGGGTTTAGAGAATAGGTTTTATTTTAAACAAATTAATCTGTTCTGCATTTGGGGTATTAATAGTAGAAAATTTCTAAAAAATCCCATTGTTTTATATTTTAATCCAATGTTGATCTATTTAAATCACTTTTTTATATAAATTAAAATTATAGTAACACATAGATTATTATTTAGGTTTATTGAAAAATTACTTGGTTATTGGAATTCTTCTAAAGCACGGGAAAAGATTTGTTACAGTATTCAGAGAAAAAGGCAGGACACACAATGGTATTTATTGCATAATCTCTATGTGTAAAAAGTATAGATGCACAGATAAAATTCTGGAAATAAAGGAATACAAAAAATTAGCACTGCTGAGAAAGGGATTTCATCTTCTTCCTCTTTATTTTTATGTTTAAAACTTATTTTTGCAATAAAGCAATATTATCTTCAGGATCAAAAATCCTTTCAGAAAAAAGGAAATAATTCTCTATTGAACTGATAGGTCATTTATATTTCTGAAGAAGTTGCAATAGCATAATTTTTCTATAACTAATTAACCTGATCAAAAGTAAAATTATGGAGATGATTTTTACTTTGAGTGACCTTTTCAGTTTAAATTGGGTTTTACTTAGATTAGATAAGGAAGGCAGTTTACACACTGAAAAAAGTACCAGGTGTTATACTGGTCTGGGGGAGTTTATGGAATACAATCTGGGATTTAACTTCTAAAATCCTCCCAGTGTTGCTGCGGCTGCATATATGTCTCTACAACCTAGCCTCAAAGCTTTGGGGTTTGTTATTTTTTGTTCCAAAGCAATTGAAAGCAACAAAATTTAATTTTTGCTCCTGTATAGGCCTTTGTTCATAAGGAAACTTCTATCACAACTTCAGAAATAGAACTCTTGTTCTCTTGGAGTTTAATTTGTACTTGAGAATTCAGGTTTAATTTTCATTTCTAACTACAATCTGGCAACTTGGCTTCTTGAACTCAGTTACACAAGAAACATGTATGAGAAAGTCTGGAGCCCCGTTCGACAGGGCAGAGACACATAGCTGGAATCCGAAGGAGCCAGGCCCGGTCATACCCCAGCATGTGGCTGGAGGCCTGGCTTGTTCAACAGGACTTCATGTCGGGAATTCAACAACAGTACTACCTGGATCGGACAGATTCTGTGTTCACCGTTAAGGACGGGTCTCTGTCTAGAATTGTGGTTTCATTTCTACTACTGACAAGCTCCAAATGGAGTAAATCACAATCACTCCATATAATAACCCACTCTAAGAGTCTTCCTTCATAAACTGCGAGCATATCCTTCTGAGCTTTCTTCAAGTCCTTGCCTGAAACAGGGTGGGAAAATCAGCAAACGCATCTATGAGGATCACTGAGTGCCTGGAAGAAGGAAGGTAACCCAAGGATAAGGCACTTTGGAAGTGGGTCATGCCCCAGAGTGTTTATTCACCGTCAGCAAGCTGGCATCAGGCCCCACTAGCTAGATGCTCCAATCTCTGGAAATTGTTAATTTCAGTACTATTTATAATAGCCAGGAAAGAGAAACAATTCAAGTGCCTACCCATAGAGAGTGGGCTAAATACATTGTGGGCTATCATTTTTCTGTCTTAATATACTTGAAGAATTAGAAACATGCTGTACTCCCAGTGGCCGAGTTACAGCAGTGCTTCCCGGTGACTTGCCAGAGCCTGGAAAGATGTGTAACATGGAACACACCCAACTCACACCCTGCCCCCCAGCCCCACACTGACCCCTTCCCCAGAAGGTTTAAGCATCTCAGATGCTAGCGCTGGAATGTTATGCAGTCATGAACAATGATGACATGGCTCTCCTGGGACTCCCACAGAGCCAGGTGCACAGCACACTGCTGAAAGAGCAAGCTGCTTTCAGGGCTGCATATGTGGGGTGCTCGCATTTAGGAAAGACGATCCAGTGTCCAGATGGTCAAATGTCACCAGCCATTTCTTTTGGGCTGTAGGATTTGGGTTGGTTTACTTTCTTATTTATACTGTCTGTACTTTGGAATACTTTTACAATAGGTGTGCAAGACTCTTATAAGCAGAAAAGGAAACAGAGCACTTTCATTAATAATTAAACATGTAAAACTGGACACGTGATCAAGTCCAGTTTTAAGAAACGTTTCTGCCTAACAAACAGGTTTTGTGCCAAGAGCCTTGGCTTCTATATCCTTAGCAAGTCCATGCAATGAAATTTCAAGACAACAAAGGAATTTATATGCGCTCCTGGTGTTCCCTCGGGTCACACTGAATAAATATTTGCAATCCCTTGTTTTCTATCATTTTTCAGCTAGTGAATGTCTTTTATTTTAAAAAGAGAAAATATCACAAATGCTCCTTTTCACAAAAACTGTGTTTGTTTTTCTAAAATGACCAACACAAAAGAAAATGGCCCACCAATGTTAATTTTGAAATGCAAGAAAAGAGAAATAATGAATTTTGGTTATGCAAGTAAGAAGCAAGATTTGGGGGATATTAACAGGAAAATACCAGTTTCACACAATTTTCTGTACATTTTCCATTAAAATGTTCTTTCTAAAGACACCATAAAAAACCTGCTCAGTTCAAAAATACTTATTTTCAGTTCTGATTTTGATTTTTATCATGAGAAATGATGAAAAACCCAAGGAGGTGCAAGGGTAATGAAAACAAAAGTATGAGAAACAAAAAATGAGTATTGGATCAGTAACTCACCGCACTGTATTTTGTGGAGAATGTATTGCACTGAAAATAAAAACTTAACCTCATGTCAGATGCAGAAATACTAAGAGAAATGGCCAAGCTCATGTCCAATCTGCAGGCAGGATGGATTGGAGGGGGCTGACAACAGCCATAACTAGGTAAGAGCGTTTTACAAACATGTCCTCTTAGGAAAATGGACGCTGAAAGTTGTCTTACCCGGCCACGATGACGTATTTCCCATCTGCTTGATCCTTCAACCTCTCGAGCACGGACAAACGCACTTTGGCTTTGCTCTTGCCGTAGATTTCAATTTCATCTGCAAGCAATCCTATCTCCTTGGCAAGGACTTCCACGGCTTTTGGAGTCTGTGCTCTGGAAATCTCGATATCGCTAAGGGGGAAACACATCAGAGGAAGCGTTTTCTCGGCTTAGGTGGTCGCTGCTAGAGCGAAAGGCACCCACACACCCAGCCAACAGTGAAATCCACGCCAGGACTCTGCGGTCCTTCCTTCCAGGCTGTGTTCACACAACTGCTAACAATTACTGTGCACGAGAGAATACTTTTTTTTAGATAAGCAACTCTGAAAACCTCAGAAGGATGAAAAATATCACCCAGGCACAAAGATAACAACTAGGCCATAGGACAGAACTCCATATGCCACATGCCAGAGCCTTCCTGTAAGTGCAAACCCACCAGTGAGCAAAGGGCTCACTACTGGTGCTGTGTCGTCGAGGCTGTGAACCGCCCATAGCCTGGTACTGCCTGATGCTCTCACTGGGCTAGCCACATGTGGCTCTTGGCTACTCAGAAATGTAGAAATGCTATTCTGTTTTATCTGTGTCCATATTTTCCCTTTCCTATTTCAAGGCCAAAGTCCTATTTCCAAATATTGTATTAATTACCTAATGGTCAGAAAAAGGACCTAGGGCCTGAAGTTCCATTTCAGATGCAGGAAATCGTAGGAGGTCGGGTGTGTCACTGGGCAAACCAATCTATTTTACTGGCAAGAGAAAAGCACTGAGCATCTTCAGGAGCATGTGCTGAACTCAGGAAGTCTGTGGGGTTCCTGAGCTCAATGTTTTCTCTTACTGGAGGGTCAGGCCATCTGGCTGTAACTGAGGGTCTGATGGAGAGGGAGACCCCCCAGCAGAGCAGGCGGTGGGGTGGGGATCAGAGACTGTGCAGGGCTGCCGTGAGAGAGGACAGCCTTGCTGTATGGGTGCTGGGAGCAGCAGCCTCTGCTCTGGTTCTGTTACTGGTCCTACGGCCTGCACACCACCCTCATACGGATCCACATTCTCCATGCCCCCAAGGGAGCCGAAGCTTGGGGCAAGAGTTAACGGTAAATCTGTATCTGGATCCACAACTCTGCAGGGCATAAGAGGCAGAGGGCTGAACTCTGGGACCCCGGCTGCTGACCCGCCGAGGGCCTCCTGCACTTCCCTCTGCAGGCTCCTGCCCCCTTCCCTGCCCACACTCCCACTTCAGTTCTCTGTCCCGACTGTACTCCTGTTTCTCTCCAGCCAGTGTCCTCCGTGGAAGCGCTTACTCCTGGAGGATCTCCAGATTTCTCTCTACTAGCCTACAACGAGAGTGACATCATTTTGATTTCTTTAGTGATTTATAAAGGACTCCGCCTCTTTCCCTTGTGGCTCTAGAAGTCAAATTGGGTTATGTAATTACAGCAATTTTTGGGTCACAAGTAGACTTTACTTTGAGTTATACAAAGAGTTTGGTACACAATTTGGACTAGTCCATCTCAAAAAAAAGTTTAACCTCCCTCTAGGTAGAATCTACTCATCTGCTTTTAAAAATTAAGATCCTAATACAACATAACTTTAAATATAGGATATTTCACAAAATGGATTGCACAATGATGAGATGGTATTATAAAGAACAACAGAATTTCAGAATTAATGAGCACAGAAGATGACTAAGATCCTTAGTTTGTTTCAGGGATGAAAGCACAGCCTGGAAGGGCTTGCCAGCCTGGCGGCTATAGCTGGACCCTATGTTCAGCTGACCGCCCAAGGACAGAGGTCAATTCTGAAAAGGCGTTGGGTAGCATGTCTACTAATATTCTGGGCATCGCCATGCCGGCAGCCAGGGTCACCTGGGGAAGCAGATGTGAAATGCATGTCCTGGAAGAAGGGGCAGGGCTGATTCACTGGAGGAGGGTGAGGGTGCAGCCAGAGGACTCCGTGTGAGTCTGGAAAAGGCAGTTCTCTGGCTCAGATATCTTATCTGGCTAATTATTCTAAATCACAAACTGAGGCTTGTCCTGCCATTTGTATTTCCAAATTTATACAGAGACAATATTACACTTCATTAAAGAGCACTTTGAAGAAAACAACCATCTGGACTATCCCCGTGATGTGACTATGCTCTGCAGAAAGCTGGGCTCAGCGCCCACATGGAACTGGTTTGGTTGGTCACTTCCCCTAGAGTAGAAAAAAATAGCACGACAGCAACTTGAATAGAGAAAATTATCAGGCCATGCCCCTGCCGCATGGATGACTTGGGGTATCTAAGGCACTTCGGGGAGATGACATGAGTACAGATTGCCAGGTTACCTTGGAACAGGGGACAGAGGCTGAAGCTTCAGGCAGTGGAGTCTCCACCTGGAGTGCTGCTGTTCCCGAAGCCACCTCCGGCCACTACTGACCATATTCTTCAGCAGAAGAGAAAGGAAAGCATGTTATAAAGGCAAGAGTGGACAGGGCATGTATAAACTCAATGAAGACACTGTTGAGCAATATTAAATCATGGGAAGAATTATAAAGAATTATAAATTATAAAGTAGGATAATTTAAGGAAAAGGTGAGATACTGGCACTAATAAAACAGTTCAAGCATTAACCGAAGGCATCAAACATAAGAATCAAGTTACCCTGAATGGGCCCTTCATCTCAATTAGAAAAGAATAATGAGGAAACTATGACAAGGCAAGAGGGATCAGCCTGGATGTCCAGCTTCCAAAATGTGTGACACCATTTCAAGTACAATTCTCATACAGTTGATAAAACAAGACAAACAGACTGAATTATTAAATAGTGACAGATAAAATTTGGCTTCAGTTAAAATGTAACACGCACTCCTAACACAAATATATTGCTTCCTGTTTTGAAGCAAAAGTTAATTTTAAGACCAAAATCCCTTTTCCATGAATATGAACTAGACTTGTTTGCTCACTTCCAGGAAAGAGGAAAATCAGAAGTGGGTGTGTGGCTTTGGAATCAAGGTCATAAAAACCTATTGCAATTTTTTCTTTTCCCCTTCACTGGATCCCTCATTCTGGGGAAGTTGGCTGCCACGCCAGGAGCAGTCCTCATGATGAGGAACCAAGGCCCCCTGCCAACAGTCAGTGAGGAATCAAATACCACACACCAACAGCCATGTGTGCGCCATCTTGGAAGTGAATCCTTGGGCCCCCGTCAAACCATTGGACATTTGTAGCTTCCACTAACATCTTGATTTTAACCACTGGAGAGACACAAAGCCAGAAGCACCCAGTAAGGTGCTTCCAAATGTCTGACCCACAGAAACCATGACAAAGTAAATGTTTTAAGTTGCTAGATTAGGGAAGTAATGGATTACATAAGAATAGATCATTAAAAACAGACTATGATTTGGGTCCCTGCCCCACACTTGTCATATGACTAAAGGCAATTACTTCATTTTTCTAAGTCTCTACTTCCCCATCTATCAAATACATTACCATACAGGATTGCTGAGACTTAAATGACATTATGCTTGTCAGGTGTTTTACACTGTGCCCACTAAGTGGAAAACCTTTGCAAAATGTTAGCAACTATTAATCAGAGCTCCAAACTCCAAAATCTGTGTTGAACAAACCTGAATCCGCAGAGCTGCAGCAAGAAGACTCACATCATCTTCTGCAAAGAGACCACTAAAATTTATCCCAGGAGCACCACATCCAAGCTTCCCTGCAAAAAATTGGGGGGGGGGGAGAAAAAGACTTTGAGCACACTGTCATTACAGCCAATTGATCCTTGTAAAAACGTAGCAAATTTATGGGAATGATTAGTCAACATGGAAAGCTGCGGTGGAGCTCTCTCAAAACACTAAAAATGGATCTACCATAGGATCCAGTGATGTCACTCCTAGGAATCAACCCAAAGGAAAACCTGCCCATCCTATGTTTATTACAGTACTATTTACAACAGCCAAGAACTTGAGGTATATATACACAATGGAATATTACTCAGCAATCAAAAATATAAACTCATGCCATTTGCAGCAACGAGGATGGAGCTGGAAGGATTATGCTAAGTAAAATAAGCCATAAGGGGAAAAGAAAAATATTGGATGGTTTCACTCTAGTATGGAATATAGAGACACCAAACAAAGAGTTAGGAAAAAGACAAAACTTGCACCCAAACCAAAGCTCTGAGGCATACAGCAGGGGAGGGGGCAAAAACAGGGGAGGAAAGAGCACAAGGGACAGTGGTGAGGGAACATGGGTGTTGTGGTAGTGGGAGAACTATGAGGACTACACCCCAGGGGAGACACCCTTACCCCAAATGAACAATGCTATTAAGAAAAATAAATAAATAAGCCAGAAAGTTGAATGACAGTCCCATTTTTCAGCCTAGTTAAGATGCGAAAATGTTGACATGGGGCTGTCAACTGATCCAGAAAATGCAATTGGCTGAGATTAAAATCTTGTCTCCACCTTAACTAGCAGACGTGACTTTGTGCCTGTCAACTAAGTGGGTGGTGCCAGCCTCACAGAATTTTGTGAGAATTAAATGCAATGTGGTATATGAAGTGCCAGGTGTGTACATACATTCCAACAATATGTATAAAACAAAAGCAACTTCATTTATGAACAAATATAAGAAGGGGGACAAAAGCAGATGTCCCTGTCATAAATTTTCCATCAAAATTGAGGAATCATATTTTAGGATATTACTTTCAGGGATTACCTGGCTTTCAAAATAGGGAGGCATCTGTAAGAATTCTACTTTTCCCAACTTTACTTGATGCTTAGAAAGTTGATAAACATATATGTAGAATGCTTCAGCATACATCCTCCCTTAGAAAACAGGAACACTTGCAAAGGCAACTTTTTAGAATTAAATGATGTGCTTCTATTTCGGGCCACTCTACTTTTAAATTCCCTGCATTGCTGACCCTCCTTTGCAAGAAAAAGCACAGAACACTTATATGTTTTGTGATGTTCTCCTGTCAAGTATATAAAGGGTGTTAGGAAATTGTATCCTCCAGGCATTTTTTAAAGATCAGCAACGCTTCAGTTTTATCAATCACGTTTAGGGAAAAGCCAAGAGTCTAGAGAATGAGATTTGTTTTGTGTGACCCACCAGGGATCTGATGCAAAAGTCTTGTCCAACCACCAAGGAAAAAAAAAATGTGTCTCTCATTTTTATCTCTCTTTATAAGATGGACAAATGTTTAAAAAGGAGTTGGCATCAACTTATAAATGCACGTTCTTGGAATAGAATCACAAATACCTAGGTGGATGAAGAATATTTTACCTACAGAGTTACACCGTGAATAATCGCTCCCATCACCTCAGCCATGCCTGCATGAAATACAACATGGCGAAAAGCAACAAAGATTATAAAACACGATATAAAATGGACACACACCTGTATACATGTTAGAAGGTTCTTGTAGAAACCAGCACTTCTCTCATTGAAGAGACAGTACCTAAATGTCAACATTTTTTAATGTATTCTTTTCTTTCCTTCCACTCTACCCAATAAAATCGATTTTAATGCTTTTTAAAGAGAAAAACATACAACAGTCACCATAAGGTGACTGGATCACAGGTTACTGTTTTCTTCTACACACTACTCTGTATTTCACAACGTTCCATCGTGAACAACGTGTGGGTTTTGTAGCAGGCATCAAGGGAATCTTAAACTGAGACAAACGCTGTGACTACAGAGAATGTGAATTAAAATGGTAACTCAGCAAATCAGAAATACATTCTGGGGGCCTCCCTCATGGCGCAGTGGTTGAGCGCTGGGTTGCGAAGCTGCCCGCAGCCTCTGCAGCACTGGTTCGATCCCCGGCCGCCGGCGAGGGTCCCACATGGTGCGCAGACCTCTCCTGCCGCCTGCTGCTCCCCTCAGCAGTGTATTTCGTCGGTCTGCCTGTTCTGTTCCCCGCTCTGGCTCTGGTGAATTCTCTCACCCTCCTGCGCTTCTAACTGTACCCAGTGCTTGTATAAATAAATAAATAAATCTTTAAAAAAAAAAAAAGAAAAGAAAAGAAATACATTCTGGAAAAATGTGGTGGTTAAAGAGAGGCAGAAGGAAAACCATCACCCCTCTCCCTCCATGTGGAGGCAAGGCTTCCTCTGCAGGGTTGTCTACACTGGGACACTGGTCCCATCCCAAACCAAATGGATCTTTTCACTTCCACTAAACACTCCCCATGAACTCACGGTCCCCCAGGGAACAAGCCAATGAATTGCATTAAAAGATGGTCTTTCATTTATAATTTCTCTTAAAATAACCAAACTTTCTGCAATAAGAAAATTTAAAGCTAATGTGTTAAAATGCTTTTCCTGGAATCAGAACAGCCCTCTCCCTGACAGGAGCTGTTATGAGACCACCCTGGGAATTTTGCCAGAATGAATCAAGTGGGGGCGGGGAGGGGCAGGGCAAAGCAAATTCTTGGGTCTTCTCCCCATCTCTGCGGCATGGAAGGGGTTCAGCTTCTCTGCAGTCTGGCCAAGGGGCCCTTCTCATCACAAAAGGGCTGTATGAAGCCACAGACTGAGCTCTCAAATATCCATGCCCTTCTGCCCCCCAGGAAAATAAGTTACTCTGAAAACTTTTATATGAAGTTGAAAAGAGGAAGAGCTAAAAATTACAAATCAGTATAGCTCAAACTTCCAAAAAATACTGGTCATTAATTTTTCAGTTAAATATATTAACCTTGTAGAATAAAAAATAAAATGCAATAAATGAAGTTGTAGCTTAATTTTTATGGGAATGCTCTCAAAAGGTTCACCTGTAGCTTAAAACATTTGACTTCCATTTTTCAAATAACAGTATTTTGCTTTTAAAAGCATACAATGTAAGAATTTTCAAAGAATATAATTACGATATTAATATTAGCTTATAGAAGCAGCCCCTTTGAAATCACTGAAAAGAAATTAAGATGGAATTAATAGACTGTATATTCCAAATGGCTCGAAACTTTAAACAAGTAAAAAACATTAAATAGTGTATAGAAAACTAATTAAAATTTGAAATGAAAAACTGGTAGTGATCGCAGGAATGGATCCAAAACATCCATAATTTCCTGGAAAAAACTTTTAAGGGAAATAGGTAATTGATACAATGGATTTTAGAATAATTAAAACTCAAAAGTCATAAACAAATATCCTTATTTTATTCTGCGTGCATTAGGCTAACGATTAAATTACACGCGTGCCTGATTTACTTAAAGCTGCCTTCTTAGTTCCTCGGAATTCCATAGGACCTCTCCCTTCCTTGGGGATGATTTTTCAAACATAGACTTACAATCTGTGAACCTGGAGTCAGAAAGTTGTTTTAGGTGCCAGTGGTGTGGAGACAGCGCAGCGGAGGGGGAAGGCGGGCAGAGAGACGTGCGTTGGAAGGAACTCCGAGTGAAATACCTTCTCACCAATGCCTCCTAACAGCCTCTCTCCCAGAGAGCTTGGCTTATTTCTCAAAGACACACAGACTTTGAGTACAAAGCAACTTAAGAATTTAAAAATTATATAACTCTCTTCTTTTGGGGTCAGATTAGTCCTGACTCCCAATCCCAAACTCTTCCCACCACAGGAGGCTGCCTCCCTTGGGACCCCTAAGAGGAAGGCCAAGGGCCGCTAGCTCCCCAGTATGTTGGCATGAGCCCTGGAACCCAGCTCAGGTTTCAGCCCCAGGCCACACTGAAAGGAACCAGACTCCTTAAAGTGATGCTGTAAACAACTGTACCGCAAAGTTGCAGTTTTGATTCTATTCTCTGACCCAAGACCTAAAACCAGCTTCGCTTTTCCCATTTGTTACATCAAAAAAATAAATCCTCATCTTGGGGTACTGGATAATCTTACTTAGGGTGAATTAGGCTCTTTTGCAGGCAAGGCATTCCAAGATCACGGCCCACTTCTTTCACTTGATTTAATTTTTTTAATAAAAAAAATGTATCCTTATGACTAGAAAACAGAGTATTGACGTATCCCTGCTTTAAATCTAAGAATCGGAGTCATCCCACAGAAGAGCAACCAGATCCAACAAGGTAGGATTCCAAGCACGGCTTCTGGGATATCAGCCATCAGGAAAACCCCTCCTGGGATTAGGTATTCAATAAAATGCCTCTCTAGAATTACCTCACCATAAATCACTATAACCCATCTGTTTTTACTGGGGGGTGGGGAGACCCTATACCATTAGGATGTGTATGAAAATTTCATAATAAAACTCTGCCTTCACCCCATCACAAGTTTATTAAAAATTCTTCTGCTCTTCAGTTTAAATGAAAGCACCTTTCCTTTTAGTCCTACTTGAAAAAGTCTATTCATTTGTTTCAAGGGGGGCGCTTCTGTGAAAGAGGGGCCAGTCACCGCTGTGTGTGATGGCTGGTAATGAGACTTAATGCTGAGACCACTTCACCACATCCAGCTGACCCTTGAGCTGCCAGCCACTTACAGGTGGATTTTCTTACAAAACAGACAACGGAAACTTAGGATATGGGATAAATACAATGCCCCACTTTCTCTTCCTTATGATTTTCTTAATAACATTTTCTTTTCTGTAACTTTAAGAATGAGGGCCTCCCCGGTGGCGCAGCGGTTGAGCGCTGGGTTGCGAAGCTGCCCGTGGCCTCTGCGGCGCCGGTTCGATCCCCGGCTGCTCCCCGGCCACCGGAGGAGGGTCCCCCATGGCGCGCAGACCTCTCCTGCCGCCCGCTGCTCCCCTCAGCAGTGTACTTCGGTCCTTCTGCCTGCTCTGCTCCCCGCTCTGGCTCTGGTGAATTCTCTCACCCTCCCGTGCTTCTGACTGTACCCAGTGCATGTATAAACAAAACAAACAAACAAATATAATAAATAAAAAAAAAAAGAATGAGTATATAGTACATATAACATGCAAAATATATATTAATCCACTTTGTCATTGGTAAGGCTTCAGGTCAACAGCCAGGTGTTAGCAGTTTTTGGAGAGTCAACAGTTACATACAGATTTGACTTTGAGGCGGATTGGCATCCCGACAGCCGTGTTATTCAAAGGCCAATTATATACAAATATCAAATCATCATGTTGTACACCTGCAATGAATACGATGCTCAGAAATTTAGGTCTTGGGTCAGAGAATAGAATCAGAACTGCAACTTTGCGGTACAGTTGTTTACAGCATCAACTAGATCTCAATTTTTTTAATTAAAAATGGGGGAAATCTTTCCAATTTAACATAGGTTAAATTTTCATGCTAATCAAAGTTGCTAAAATTAAAGCTTTAAATGTAGTGCTATTACAAATCATGCCCACTGGAATAAATTCATCTATTCATTCATTGTCTCAATAACTCTTTTGCTTTTAAGTGGGGGACAAATTCTAGTAAACATGGCTAAACCCGAACTGACTTGGCAATTCAATCAGAGTACAATTCTGAGTCAGTTTTTATTCATCACTTAGCACAGGGTTTACTGAGCGTTTACTATGTGTTGGCACTTAAAATCAGTACGAAAATACCACTACCAAGTAAATTTCAAATAAACTACCTGTAGTCAATCTACATACAGAATCCTTAAATCAGAACAATTTGCCTAGCCCAGGTTAACTGGTACATTAAAATTTAATATTTTTAAGAATGCTTTAAAATAAAGTTTCTAAAAAGAAAGTAACTAAAAATACGGCAAAGTTCCACTAACTAAATATCACTTCCCTATGATCACAGATTTTAAAGGGGCCCCCAAAAGAACATGAAAATAGATTTTCCTATTTCCAGGAGGACTGTGCCCAAATTGATAAATACTAATAAAAAAAAAAGGCAAGTAAGTTGCAAAGAATAATTCATCTCAAGAAAATATTGTTCTAAGTGCCCATTTAACCTAGCTGGGATTCCAAGCACAGCAGCCACGCAGCCACGCCCACCACTGACGGGTCAGGAAGTGGTGCTTTAGAGTAAAATAAAAAATGTGTCTCCAGAAATGACAGATATGTCAAAGAAGTTACTTAGCTCAGGTCTTCTAACTGCTCAAAATAGCCATTAATCCCAACCGCACATCACTCTGCCCCTCACTCCTCACTCACCTGTGAGTTCTGCAAAAGCTGAGTCCATGAGCTTTATGGGAAATTTCTGAGCCTCTTGTCTTACCCCCTCCTGCCCACCCTCTTCAGTGCAAAGGGTTTTATTTTATTATTTTATTTTATTTTATTACTAGGTTATTTAAGATTGGAATCTCATCCACCCACTCACGAGTGTCACTGATCAGGAGAGGCATTTGGCTACCTTAAGCCATAGCTCCTCCGGCCTTACCAGCCCTCACTGAGCTTCCTCGCTTTGACATTCCCCGACACTGACACTCAGAGCCCTGGGCGGAACTCACATGGCCTCAGCCCCCATGGCCTCGGGCCTTCACAGTACATCTTATTGGTCAATTCTGGCAGGAGCTACTTTTCCTAAATGGGGGTGAGGGAGGCCAATATTCTTTTTCAAGAAACAGTCATATAAATTTCAGTAATGTTTCCAGTATCATATTAATATTCTTTTCCTTCTATTATGATCCAATAAAGTTGTGCTTTCCCCCCCCCCCGCCCACCCCACCGTTTCACTCTTGGTGGGGCCTCCCGGGCCTCAGGATCTAGAATGCAAGTATGGGACCAGCAGAGGGGGAAGAACAGAGGCCACCAACCACTCTGACCAGCTCTGGGGGAAATGCGGCCCAACAGAGGCCCGTCCACCCTAGAGCTGGTGGCCACAGGCAGCCGGGAAGGAGGCTGCTCCCTGTGCTGGTGTCTCTTGCGCATGTTTCTCATGGACTTGATGAGCTGGGCTGGGAGTGGTCTGAAGTGTTCACAGCTTCAGGGGATGTTTCTATGACCTGCAGAGGGCTGTCCCTCTGCTGGCCAAGCTTGTGCTACTGTACAGGGGGCCTGGGAGGTCAGGGATGCCTGAATCCTGGGTGAATCCTCATACTGTTCTGTGATGACTTCGGGGCACCAAGGAAGAGCTTAAGGGGTCACTGCAGGAGAAATCAGGGAGACACCAGGCTGGTCTCCGTTCTCACCCCAGCTGGTAACTGTTCTCATCTGCGTTTACAGATTCATCTGAATCTAAAAATCTCCCAAATGTAATCTCCCCAAGAGTTTTTTTGAGAATGGATTCTGCTGCTTTTTAAAAACCAGTGGTGAGTCAGGTATCAGGAAAGATGAAATACTGTCATTTGTAGCAAAATGGCAGGTGTTCAAGGAATGTGGTGTAGTGAAGCAAGTCAAAACGACAGAGACGAATACTGGACATTTACACAGTGGATGAACTGGCGGCCATCAACAAACTGAGCTCTGAGGTTAAGACGGGAGGAGAGGGAAGAAGGGATAATGGGCCAGAAGGGATCGTGGGAGGGAAGGAAAGTTCTCAATGGAAGTGCAATGCAATAAATACTGCTCTGAAAAGAAAAAAGAACGAAAAGATAGTGAAACCACTATTTCTAGTTTACCACACACTCACACATGACCCTCCTGCAAGTCACAGCTGACCTGAGAAGTCAATGTAGGAGGAAGAGGCAGCCGCTGCAGGGGCACCTAGGCTCACCTGCCAGGTAACCTGAGCAGACATGGGGACAGGCCACGCCTCCTGTCCCGTGTGTGCAGGTGGACAGCGCAAGAAGAACTTCGTGAACATCCTCTCCTCTGAATAAGGTGAACACTTCCAACAATCTTACCTGTCATTGTTACCAGCAGCCCAGCACCCCCGGTAAGATATTCACCTGAGAGGAAGTCATGGGAACAGTTGAGAACAATGGTTCCTGGTTGTATCCAAGAAAGGGGAACCTCCTCCGGCTTGGCTGAGCCTAAGACGACAATGTCAGCCTCTTGAAGCTAGAAAGAAAAAGAACACAGGACACTGGTTTGCATCTTTGCAAGAAGACCTGCGTAACGATCCCTGTGTAGCGGCTTTATACTGCCGCCAGGACAGATCGCTGTTCTAGAACCTTCCACACATCATCACCAACAGGACACGACCATCTCATCCTAGAAAGGACACTTGCAAATGTCTTTAGAGCAGTCATTTCTGCATGTACAGGAGGTAGAATAATATAATTTACTTGTTTTTACCACTAACCGCAAAGTCAAGAAAAATGGGAAAAAAAAAAAAAAAGAATTGCAATAGGGCTCGAGTGGCACCGAGAGAGGAAAATAGGGGGGCCTGCAGTGCAGCCCCTGGAAGATCTAGCCAGTGCAGAAGGCTGCCAGCCAGGATGCCACACAAGCCAGATTAGGACCATCAAGAACTTCTACTATATCCATGGAAGGATTTTCAAGAATTTGAGAAACTCATTTCCTTGAGTAGCTGCTTACTCTCTTGTCAAGTTGCTGCTTTCCCCCCTGAGAACAAGGCCAAAATACAAACACTCCATCACATCCATCCTCTTTGTATTTTGATAACACAGTGCTAGAGTTATCTCCACGTGCAAGGTAGGAGGTTGGCTCTGACCTCAACCCAAGAATGACTGCCTGTACTGGTACCAACTAAGCAATCGATGCTCTCACACTGGACCCACAGGTAGATGGAGATAGGCAAAGGAGGAATCTTCCAGCAGGGAAGGAATACTATAATTGCTGGCTGCTGTAGATACTCCTACTGGCCATCCCAGGTGTGAGGGTGCTGTGACTATATCCAGCACAGACAAGCAAATGGGAACTTGCAGAGGTAAGGAGCTCTATGACAGGTCCTGCCTCCTTAGGGGGCCCCATCTTGGTCCTGCTTCCCTAGGGGGCTGAGACAGAGAAGCTACTGACTTCCATGCCCCATCACTGATGGCTCTTGGCTCATGGTTACCCCACAGACCTCAAAGCCCTGCAATCTACTGTACTCTCTAGAATCAGACAGAGGCGTGAAGAACAACCACAGAAACACCCCACTGCCCCATGCAAGCACCCAGTGAAAGAACGTGTGCCAGGCTCCTCTTATGCTTTCAGCTGTCTGGGCCTGACTCCATCTACTTTGGGGGAGCAGCTGGTCCATGGTTCAACCTGGGGTTCATAACACCAGGCAAGAGGCTGCATCAGCTCCTGTCTTTTAGGAATCTTGGGACAAGACGTGGGATAAGGGAAGCAAATCCTTGACAGTCCTGCCTGGTACAGGAGCAAATAGCCAAAACCAGAGGCAGCTCCACGCTCCCCTGAAATCGGAGGAGCCCAGTAACAGTTCAAAAGTCTGCCTTTCTATGCTAATGGCCAACAGACATATGAAAAAATGTTCAACATCACTTGTCATCAGGGAAATGCAAATCAAAACTACCATGAGATACCATCTCACACCAGTGAGAATGGCACATATTAAAAAAACTAGCAACAACAAATGTTGGCGAGGGTGTGGAGAAAAAGGAACTCTCCTGCACTGTTGGTGGGAGTGCAAACTGGTCCAACCACTGTGGAGAGCTGTGTGGAGATTTCTGGACCTACTAAACATAGAGCTTCCATAGGATCCAGCAATTCCACTCCTAGGTATTTACCCAAAGGACACAGAAACATCCATTCCAAAGAGCACCTGCACCCCTATGTTTATAGCAGCACTGTTTACAATAGCTAAGCTTTGGAAACAACCCAAATGCCCAAAAATAGATGACTGGATCAAGAAGATGTGGTCCATATATACCATGGAATATTACTCAGCATTCAAAAAAGATAAACACATGCAATTTGCAGCAACATGGATGGCGCTGGAAGGGATCATGCTCAGCGAAATAAGCCAAAAAGAAAAAGAAAAATACCGGATGGTCTCACTCATAGGAGGAATCTAGAAAACGTAAATAAGGGACCAGGAAAATGAATAACTATAAGAAAGTGAAAATCAAAATCAACAAAAAACTATGAACCAGAGACACTTTTAGGGGGGCCGGAGGGGAGGGATTGGGGTCAGAATGGGGGGGCTGCAATTGTATGGGGAATATAACAATAAAATTTATAAAAAAAAAAAAAGTCTGCCTTTCTAAGAGTCAAGTCACCATCAACGTCTTAGAAACATCTGATCGATCGATTAGCTCATGCAATCAGGGAAAACCGAGCTCCCATTCTTCATTGACTAGCCACTGTCAAAGGAAGTTCGGTGCTTCTGAGGGAAAGAACCGGGTGTACATATGTCCTGTCCAGGCACAGGAAGAAGAAACTGTGTCACTTTGAGAGGCTGCCCCAGTAAATGGACACCGTGAATTCCATTCGCTGCTCCAGGCCACTACTGAGAACGCTGGTGCCGGTATTAGCCAGCGACCCTCCAAATGACCAGCAGGGACGAAATGGCCTTTTGCCACGCTTTCAAGCACAACTGCAGTAAAACCACATGTTAAAACACGAAGGAAGCTCATATGGACAAGGCTGCAATGTTCATTTTGGAAAAAGCCAAGGATCACAGGTTCACACAAGTCCCCCAAGCACACTCAGTTTCCACACGTGGTGTCTTGACACAACCTGTTCTTTTCATTACCTATAAATCTGGGAAATCTCACGCCTGCCCCTCGCTCCATCCCTAAATGCAACTCTAATAAGCAACTGGGGACAGCTGATCCCACAGAGAAAAGACAAAAATCTCTCTCAGCAACAATCCCAGCGTAGATGTTAATTCTTTCTGGAAAGGACAAGGGCTAGATGCCTCACTCAATAAATGACCCACTGAGGACAAGGAAAGATTTTAATGAGCTAAAGTTCAAGGAGAGTCACCATCTCACTGGCTGGCTGGACTTCTTCCTCCCACGTGGGAAAGACCCTGGCCAGAGATTGGTCTTAGCCAGAGAAACCTTAGCTCCTTACAAAATGCTGCCTTCTCTGCGGAGCCCCGCGTGGAAACAGCTAAGTGAATGTCCATGTCCAGGCGGAGGACGGAATGTGGAAACAATAGCGAGACAGACATGCAGCCAGAGAGCCTGGGTCACGAGCCAGCACCCCTGGGTCCTACACCGCGAGAGCTATTGTTCTCCAAATCACTCATTTTTAAGGAGAGAGGGTCAAGTCAGAAAATGGAGAGAGGACACATGACTTGCAGAGTTAGAAGGAACACAACAATTTTTCACATGTCGTTTGAAAATAAAATGTTTGTTGAGATGTAAACTACAGTTAAGTAGAGTCCCGCTCTCTGGACCAGAAGACAAAAAGTGTCTTCTGCTATCAAGAGGTTTTGAAAGGGCATCTGACAATGCTGGGTATGAATCTATAAAAGCTGTGATGGGTTTAAAAAAAAAAAAAAGGTTGAGGGGCCTCCCCGGTGGCGCAGTGGTTGAGCGCTGGGTTGCGAAGCTGCCCGCGGCCTCTGCGGCGCCGGTTCGATCCCCGGCTGCTCCCCGGCCACCGGAGGAGGGTCCCACATGGCGTGCAGACCTCTCCTGCCGCCCGCTGCTCCCCTCAGCAGTGTACTTCGGTCCTTCTGCCTGCTCTGCTCCCCGCTCTGGCTCTGGTGAATTCTCTCACCCTCCCGCGCTTCTGACTGTACCCAGTGCATGTATAAACAAAACAAACAAACAAACCAGCAAACAAATAAATAAAGCATGCCTCTATAAAAAAAAAAAAAAAGGTTGAAAAATATTTTTTGAAGAGCTGTGGTTTATTATGAGCTGAGTCCTATGACCAGTGGGTTTCTATAGCCTCTTAAAGTTTTAACACAGCTCAGAACACAAAGTGCAAAATGAAGAACGTTACTTTTTCCAGCAAAGACCCACTTTGAAAATCGCAGTAACTACAGAGAATAAGAGAGATCCAGGATTCCTTAGCGAATATACTCATTCACTTGCCATCTCTCAAGTGCCACCTGTCACGGGACAGACAGGGCGGTCACCGAGGATTCTAAAATAAAAATTCACCCTGAAATCTTCCAGATGGTGGTGGTGGGGGATGGGCACAGGGCACAGGGCACACCACTGAGACATGAAGAAAAACTACTAAACATTTGATTTTTAACTATTTTTCTCACCTAGGTCAAAAAGCAAACTTTACTAACATCTACCCTCGAGTGGGCAGCAGTCGCAAAATAAATGAGGGCCCGAGCGCGAGAGGTGGCCACCCTTGTTCTCGCTTCCTGTGAACTGGGGCAGGCTGTGGCGGAGCTGCCAGGAGGCTTGGTGGGTCAGAGAATGACCCACAGTAGGTCTTCACCTGGTGTGTAAAACAGGGAGGCTCCCGGGCCACCCCGGGTCAAAGCCCTAGAGAGGTGTTCTTCTCTTTTTAGGAAATACTCAAAAAAACTGCCCCATTTCCATATGTGCCGCCTTTCCTTGGTAACTGACACGGGGCGGTGGGAAGGGGACCTTTGGTCGCCCTCCCTCCATCGGGTGTATGGGGAGATTCCTCCGCAGCTGGGTGGAGGGGTAAGAGGGAACCGGGATACCGAAAACACAAAAGGAAGCATCTGAACGGAGATGGGCTGCCGAGACCTGCAACTGGGGCTGGGCAGGGAGGGTGGAGCTGCAGGGTGGGCTGTGTCAGCTGATAGATGGAGTAAAACCAGAAGCTGGGATAAGCTTCCCTGGGGGACCAGGAACAGGGGTCTAAAGTGCGACCACGGGGAGCTCCAGTCTTAAACAGTTAGAGCAGATGTTGTGACCTGGTGTGGCCCAGGGGCGGCAGGCCCGGTCCTCAGCAGCTAAGGGGGAGGTGTGGACGGTCGGCTTGAAAGATGCCCAATGGGGCCTCCCTGGTGGTACTCCCTGAGCGCAACACAGTGAAGCTGTTTGCAGCCTCTGCAGTAATAGTTCGATCTCTGGCCGGCCTCAGAGCAACCCACATGGCGCGGCAGACCTCTCCTGTCTCTCCTGTCTGCTCCCCTCAGCAGTGGATTTCAGTCAGTCTGCCTGTTCTGCTCCCCGCTCTGTCTCTGGTGAATCCTCTCACCCTCCTGCACATCTGGCCTGTACCCCAGTTCTTGTATAAAGAAAAAAAAAAAAAAGTCAACGTTGCTTAAAAACGAACAATGATGTAAAATATATATAAATTTAAAAAAAAGCAAAAAAGAAAAGCAAAAAGCCCACTTTGGGCAGTTACTCACAAATTATTCTAAGTTAGCAAGTCTAAATTACTTTTGATCTGAATTAACTGACAACCACAGGATTATTACTTTGCCTCTGGGGATCAAATACCCACATTTTCCCAAAACATTTGCTAAATACTGGAGCATTACTATCAAACGCAAGCCATTAAAATAACCATGTAAACCTCTCGAAGAGGAATGTGCAGCCATTTTCGCCGGGATGTTGTAATACTTTGGCAAGATAAGAGAAAGAGTATGTCAGCGAGAGATACCGCCCCCCATTTCACGCACACCAAGTGAGCTCATTCTGGGGGAATCTTTTTCCTTTCAGGAACTGGGTGTGCTGCTTTTTTCCACTGTCATCTCTGATCAGTAGAACAGATTATTGGCTTCTAAAATTAAGACCTTTTGCATGGTTGCTTCATAAATCAGAGTGACTACAAGCCAAGTGGACACTGAGGGATTATGATTACGGCACTTATCTACCAAATTTCCCCCCCAAGGGATAATAAATGACCTTCCTTTTGCTAAACGTTCCTAAGTTCACCTCTTACTTCATCATTCAACTTATTTGCTGCTCCACATATGAGAAGAGAATGTCCAAGTGATTCAGGCCTGCTCCAAGTGACAGAAAAGAGAGTTAATCGCACTTGAAGTGAACTCGATGCTCAGATAAACTATAACAGATGAAAATCCAACCTCAGATCTAGTCACGGATGGATTTTGAATGATTCAAACATAATTCCCTTTCTTACACCCTGGGAAGAGAATTAAAAAGCAAAGGGGCAGAAAGGGGGAGCAGCAGAGAGGGAGCGTGTGTGCACCCCACATGTGCAGCCAGAGGCGATCCAACTGACAGACTTGGAATCACAAAGCAGAAAAATGAGGAAATGCCCAAGTTACAGCTCCCAGTGCAGCGCTAGGCCAGCCACGCTTCAGAGGCAGGACAGGGCTCCCGACGTATGTGATGCTGTTAACCACGTGCTTTAATATCCACAGCGTGTTCAAGTTAATGAGAACTGACGTGGCTGTGGGCAATTTAACTTTGCATTTCCTGACACATTTATGCTTTCCAGTTCTGAAGCTGGGGTTGCACAGGAACAGATTTCTGCATTCCATTTCCTTTGATAACTCTCTAGGCCTCAGTAGCCTCTTCTGAAAAGCAAGGAAATCACACTCGACAGGAAGGCACGGAGGTGCAGTGGAGAAGTCCTGGGGGTGGGTGTTGGGGGAGGGGGTAGTCACAGAACCTCGGTTCAAGTCCAGACTCTGCATCTTTATGTCCATGATCAGGGTCAAGACCTCTTTTCCAGGGTGGAACATCAATGAGATAATACAGGGGAGAGCTTTGAAAACCACATCTTCACACAAACGCAAGGGGCTTCATTGTTATTATTATGTATAAGACCTACCAATGAAAGTTTTCCAATTCTACATCCTTAAAAATTAACATACTTTGGAGAAGGTGTGCAGGTGGAGCTAGGCTCTGCTGGTGGTGCGGAAAGACATAGAGGGGACACGGAGGTGGGTTGGAGGTGAGGTCACTAGCCTGCTCTCTGGAGGATACAGCCTGGAGCCTTCTTTTGGGCAATTCACACCTTACCTCCTCACCGGGTGCTGTTGGCTCAGAGGGTTTATTTGTGGCTGGTGGTAGGCAGTTGCAAAGTTAACATGGACCCCACAAAGGCTCACCCAGAGAGCTTGAGGTGCAGATGAAATTTCCCACAGAAAAACAGACGTTCCATCAATATAATTGAGTTTCATTATTTGTTAAACCGGCTTCACACCATAAAGGCAGCACCATTTAGAACACTACGGCTGTGAGGAAATCGATTCCGTGTCCTCACTGGCAACATCACCCACCAAGGCTGAAATGAGAATATTTTGCTTAGAAGAAGGGAGAGGGGTGGACAGAAGGAAAAATGGAGAGAGCTGTTGTACTGATATGTTTACATGCATATTTGACATAAGAACACCAGGGAATGTTTCCTAACATCAATTTCCCAGCTTCAATTCTGAACCACCCAAGACCACCAACTCTGTCACTTTGCATGTCCACCTCTTGATCGCGTTCCCATTAGCTGCCACACATTCTCTCACCAATTCTTTCTCAACATTGCTCCATGCAAATGGCCTTATCTGGAGCTTTTTCAGAAGTTATAACCACCTCCTTCTCTGGTGTTCCTCGGTAATGCAAGAAGGCAGGAAGGCTGCTTTCCTCGTGGCATCTCCTTGCTTCTGCAGCCCATGAAACAGGATCTCTCTTGCTCAGAGACCCAAGGGTCAAAGGAGCGAGAACTGACATCCAAAGGCAGCTGCAGTGCCGGAATATTCAACACCTGTCAAAGAATGCTCGGCCTCCACTATTCAGGTCCTCTATCCACCCACTGCTGACTAACCACCTTGGCCTTTCCTTGGCAGGAGCCTTATGGTGCCCAAGGTGGGGAATTATTTTACTCACCCCACCCACAAGAGCTGGGGGAAGAAAAGCACTCCCCTGGATGCGGGGTGCTGCATGTCCACACATCTGGTCAGGACGCCTCTCCTGCCCCTCCTGCCCCCTCAGTAGGGCGGGCACCATCGGTTCTGCAGCGTGAGCTTGGCGGGGCGGTGACAAGCCCAAGGGCTCAGTCTACTGCAGCACCTTCTCTTAAAAGGATGTTTGTGGGTTTATTAGATGCAGCATTAAACAATAGTGAACCCACAGAAAGTCTCTCTGGTGTTCCAGAGTGGTCTGGTACTTCTGTTTTTAAGACTAGATTCTATGTGATGATCTAAGAATTCACATGGGACGGTATGTGAAAAATACAGGTGGTAAAGCGACGTCCATCCTCTAAAAATTATCAATATTTTCAGAAAGTTCCTTTACTTCCTGAACCTTAGTTTCCTCATCTGCAACATGGGGAGATGGTGATGCTGTTTCACAGGATGTGGAAGCAACGAGACGCCAGGGGGGAAGAGACCATCTTGGCTCAGGGAACCCCAGGGGCAGCTGTGACCTGGCCCTTACAATGTTACCAGTTTAAATAAGTAACTGGTTAAATTACTGCAAAATTCTGTTCCGGAGAAACCTTGGAGACCCGGAGGCAATGGGATGACACGTTTAAAGTGCTGAAAGGAAAAACTGTCAAGTGAGAATTCTTAATCTAGCAAAATGATACCTTTTTTTGAGAGAAATTAACATATTTGCATATTAACAAACCAAGGGCGTTCAGTATCACTAGATGTGCGCTACTAATCACACAGCTAAACCCAGGAGTCCTTCAGGGAAATGAAAGGACATTAGCCAGTGTGAAGGACATTACACTGTATGAACCAAGACCTCCCGTGAAGCCTGTATCATTTTATTTGATTTGTAACTTCACTTTTTATTTCCTAAAGAATTTAAAAGATAAATGCATAAAAAAACTTTTTATACGTGTTAAAAAAAAGAATTGTCGGGCATCCCTGGTGGCACAAGGGGTTAAGTTTCAGCACCATCAAGCTATCTTAAGCCACTGCAGCCTGGTTCGATCCCCAGCCAGGGAGCTACCCACATGGTGCGGCAGACCTCTCCTGCCTTGCCCGCTGCTCCCCTCAGCAGTGTATTTCAGTCAGTCTGCCTGTTCTGTTCCCTGCTCTGTCTCTGGTGAATCCTCTCACCCTCCCTGCACCTCTGGCCTACACCCTGGCTCTTGTATGCATAAACAAATAAAATAAACATTAAAAAAAATTGTCCTGTAACTCACTAATCTAGTCCAGTTTTAAAATAAGGGTCCTCCCAACCCCACTTTGGAAAAGAAACTCTTCCCTTTTCACAATGTCAATATTTTGCATGTATAATACAAGCATGTTTGGAGTTTTTTCCATTGACTTTAAAAAGCCTTTCACAATAAGCCATACTACACACTAAATTTAAACTGGAAATAACTTTCTGATAAAACTACAAAAGAAAAAACTTCACAGGAAAAAAACCTACACACACCGATTCTTCAAGTGTAAAGACCTGCATATTTTTCTTTAGCTTTGAGAGTCCCTGCACTCAGAAGGAGAAACGAGATCCTGAGAAAAACAAAATAAAATGTTTTTATTTCTAGGTTATTTCTTATACACACAGCTGTGAATGCCCCCCTGGGTCACAGCTGGAGGCCTTTTCAACGGTCTCCCCTGGGTGCAAAGGAGGCCTCTAAAGCTAGGCCAGCTCCCACCAGGCAAAGGGCTCCTTCCCACTCGCGCAGAGGGTTCTCCCACGTTCTGGGAAACTGAATGAGGCCTGAATTCCAGGGGAGGTACGTGGCCCCCGGCCCCACCCCAACTATCAGACCACCATTTTGGCTTCTGACCTGCACGCCCAGAGCGTGCAGCTAATTTGGACAAATGCCCAGACATTCTCGCCCTCCCCAACACGGACATGCTTAAGCATCACAGACCCCAGAAGTGAAGCTCAGACACAAATGAGGAAACTTATTCTCAATTTTCAATGACACACTCAGCTGGGCAAGAGCTATAAAGCTACCAAACACAGACGTCCACTCTGCTCTCTGCTGAACTCTAAAAAAGCAAGTCTCAAGTCCTCAAGCTCCAGACTCCATGGAGATGTTATGGAGAATCTGCAGCCCTAGATTTGGACAGGCTGACAAAGCATCATTTCTGCTCCGGGGGGTTACAGGGCAAGGAAGGAATACCCGGTCACCAGGTGTAGGGGCAGGGAGGGACGGAGCAGGATTTCTATGATTTGAGCAGTCGGGTAAAGGAGGGATTCTGGGGCCCTCAGTGGCTTTTGCAGGCTTTCATTAGGACTTACCAGGTACACGGCGGGCAGGGGTGCTGGGGACGGAGAGTGCCTTCTCTCTTGCTCTGTTGTTGCGCTGGCGTCCTCGGGACACCGCCCTTACAAGCCCAGTCTCAGCCCAGATGTATGCCATCTACCTATGCCCACACCCTACTCCAGGTGCCGCCATCAGGCATGCATTCAGGACCGCAGGGATCCATCATCCATCCTAATGGCGGGAGGGCAGAAAAGCCTGATACTTTTTTTTACCTTACCCTATACCAGGGCGTCCCCCAGCTCAGCAGCTCCTGCTGAGGAGGTCACAGGGGCTGAGCTCAAAAGGGGGTGCCTGCTCTCAGCTGAACATTTAGTTTTGCTTTGGGATCTGTAGGGTAAGTGAAAAAGTATCAGCCCTCTCTGCCCTCCCGCCATTAGGACTGATGAGGGAACCCTGTGGTCCCCAATGCAGGCCTGATGGCGGGCACCTGGAGTAGGGTGTGGGCATGCGTAAGTGGGTACATCTGGGCTAAGACTGGGCTTATAAGGGCGGTGTCACGGGGATGCCAATAGCGCAGAGAAGCATGGAGAATGACAGCGAAAGGAGCAGAGAAGAAATGGCCACAAGAGAGCGTCGAGAGTCCAGAGAGAGTGAAGACCGGCTGGGAGGCTGCAGGCACCCCTGCCTGCCGTGTACCTCGTAAATCCCAATAAAAGCCTGAAAAGCCACCGAGGGTTCCAGGACTCTCTCCTTTACCCCGTCTGCTCAGGTCATGGAAAACCTGCACTGAGCTCATTCCTGCCATTACAGGATCCAGTGGTTGTCCGGAGGGAGACCTCACAGCCAGGACACTCTCCGTGCCCGACATACTGTGAGCCTGCATTCCAGGCTTCCAACACGAGACCCCGGGTCCTGCTATTTCATGTTTTTCTCCTTACAGTCTTCTTGCAATAGCGTGGATCAGTTCCACACCCGCCAAGTGAAACTTGCCAGTCTCTCCTGACTCACAACGGCAGCCCAAGCCACTAACGAGGACGTGGGAGCGGCCAAGCTCTGTGTTCAGCAGACAACACAGGAGGGTGATTGATTCTATCAGAGGTACCGTGACCCCCTTCCACACACCAGGAAACAGGCCCAGAGTAGTCAAGCAACAGCTGAGGCTTCACCCCACAGTTGTCTGTCACCAAAAAGCAGGGCATGGACCTACTTTTTAAAAGGGACCAAATGCTGCATCTGACTTTAAACCTCCAAGGCAGCAGCTGTGATGGCTTGAAGGTCACCCCAGATTTGAAGGGTGAAGATGTGCAGATTAAGAAATGGTAGACAGCACTCTGGTTTTACATGTCACTCCCTGATCCCCAAACCCTCAACTCCCTGGCTTCGGAAACCCTCAGGCAGATCCCACAGGCAGGCTTGCTCCATCTCACCCACAACGCACATAAGAAATGCTTCTCCATGATAATTTCCTTCCACCCAAGAAGCCACCATCCTTTGCTTGCCCTTATCATTGCTGATGATGAGCAGCCAAATGGGATTTAATCTTAAAATAAAATACGCTTTTGATTCATTGCTGAAGAAACCAGAAAATAAAAATCGCAATCTGTTAAATTTTCCAAGGGTTCCGCGGGGTGCCCCAGGGCGATCACCTGTACCTGGGAGCTCTTTGCACACAGTAACCATCGCCACCATGGTTGGCTAGGCTGGCTGACCTCTGCAAGGAGGCCCGTCCCCAGGAGGCGGTGGCGAGTGAAATGCTAGCTGCTACGGGAACAGAGGCCTGCCTCCTGGTGGGAGGGAGCCCGTGGGATGGAAGTAGGCCCGTGGGAGGACTTCAAATACACTTCAAAGGGAAGCAGAGGGAGCCCCGAACCTTTCTGTCCCTATTTCTGGCTACAAAGTTGAAACCATAAAAAAGGAGAAAGCTGACACCCTCTAAAGTTCAAGGTGATGCCGTCTAAGCACCAAGGACTTTCACTGATGTGCCCACATCATCAGCTGCCCAGGAGTGGCTTCTTACACACAGGACAACAGGGACCCTCCACACCCCCATTTCTAGATGCTCTGGAGAGGACAGACATTTAATCGTTCTCCCAGTTCAGATGAGATTTATCCCAAAGTTGAGACAAAGTGATTTATTTCTATAATAAAAAAGTACTTTGAAAGATGTCTTTGTTTTTCAAAAATACAGATACAACTGGCAGAAGGCTCTGTGACAGCTGCGCAAACATTCGATTGCCAAGGAAGGCCTTTTTCTCTACTTCACCACAGCTGTTCAGGTCAGGGCGAGGTTTATTTTCCTCTTCCACTAAGCTTTCCAAATCAAAAATTCTGGCCTCTAAATGAGCAAACAGAGCGTTGTCTTGGAATTGTCTTGAATAGGCTGCCACCCTGTGGTGGACACGGAAAAAAGCACCTGGGGTTTAACTGGCAGAGACAAGCTAAGATGAGAATTACAGATTTTAGTTCCACAGGCCACTCAGTGGTGACACCCGACTCCGAGGAGGGCGCCGCGCGCTGTGTCCATTCTCACGCTGCAGCACGAGCAGCGTATGTTTTCAGACTTTATTCTGCAGTAATTTGTTGTATTTAATGTACTTCTTATTTAACTTCACCTTGCTTAACATTTGTGAATTGTGTTGTCAGTTTTTCAAATGAAAAACCTTATCAACTATTTCAGACAAAATGTAAATTAAAAAAACCACATCTGGACACCCTACCCATTGTCAAGTTTTTTAAAAACAGGCATTCACGAGGCCCCTGGGTCACCTTTTCACCTGCACCCACATCGTGGTTCCTGCCTCAGTCCCATTCATTTTAGGCACCTTTAAATATCTGTAACCCTAATATAAATATTTTATATAGTATGCTGTATATGCTATACATATATATATTATTGGTAACTGAAACTAAAGTCTCCATAGTAGTTAAGCAAAGAGCTTATCAGAGAACCATCGTGAGGATCTGGATTCAGGATAACAACCCAACAGGGCGGACTCTGACAGCACATGTCCAAGTTGAGATTATAAACCTTGTTACCAAGCAGCTTCTGAACCATTTATGGTGAGGTAAACCAATACTACCTCAAGAAATAAATTAACAACAAAAAGGAACAGTAAATGTAAAAATAAGTTATTCTTGGGCTGCTGGGTTTTGTTTCTCATTTCTCACATTAGGCCTGAAGAAATGTGGGTGCTGTCTGCAAAAAGAGGGCCCTGGGGTCTAATTAATCCTTAACCTGACTCCTGAGGACTGCATGGTGGGGAAGCAGGACCAGGTCCCTGCTGCTGTGTCTTCCGGCTCTGGCTCGGCCAGGGCGGCTGGAGGTTGTTTTTCCTGCAGCGTCAGGTTCCCGAGTGGCGGCTTCACACGACAGGGGGAAACTCACTTTGTCCCCTGGCCAGCGGGCAGTTCGAGTGGACAACTCCCTACGTGGTGTCGCTGTGGACCTTACGTAAATGCTGTCACACGAAAAGGAGCCTGCTGCGACTTACTGTCTCAGAAATTCTCCCAGGATGACATTTCCAGTTCTGTAACTGTCTCGCTTCTGTCCATGTTTCCAAATAAATTTTAGGATGGGTTGTCAAATTCAACAAAACATTATGCCAGAATTTTCATTAATTTGGGGAGAATTAATAACTTCCGAAAGATCAGAAATAACTTTATTACATTTATTCTAATTTCTTATATTCTCATTGCTGCTAGCATTTTTTTTTTTTTAATTTCCTCTTCTGTGGGTGAGGTGTGTAGAAATGCAATTTTTTTGCATGTTCATTTTATACCCAAGTTCCCAGGTGAACGCTCCTGACTCCTCTCATATCTTCACGGGTTCTTCTAGTTTGTCTCATACATCGTAAGATCACCTCATGGCAAGGACACTTCGGCAATTTCCTTTCTGATCACTGCACATTTCCCTCCTGCTTTCTCCGTGTTAGATGTCGGCAGGACTCCCCATAACAATGCTGATCAGGAGTTCCCGTAACAGCTACCCTCGTCTTTCCTAAGTAAAAAAATGTTCCCAACATTTCACCATTAAATGAGGTGCTTGCTGTAATTTTTCAAACCAGTTTCATCATGATCAGGGCTTGGTACTCTAAGGAGTTTTTAAGAAAACATCATAATGGCAACTAGAAATTATCGAATGACTTTTCTGCATCTTCCTGTGGTGACAGCAGAGTTTCTAATCTGATAATGTGAATTCTATCGATAGATTTTAATAGATTTTCTGATGTTAAACCACCCTTGGCTTAACCCAATATCATGAACCCAACCTGGGCTGGATTCTGCCTTATGATATTTTGCTGAGGATTATTTCATCGATGCCCTTAGGTGAAACTGGCCTGACCTTGTGCTTGCGTGTTTGTTCCTGTCTGTGGTGAGGTACACAGTGTTCGGTCCTTTCTGCTCTCAGTTCAGGTGCCCAAAGCGAGCCCAGATAACCATCTGTACTGCTGACTGACTGGCGTCAATCAGAAGTTTCCAGAACTCCCTTCCCTCCGCTTCAATTAATTTGCCAGAACAGTACATAGAAGTCAGGAAACCTATTTACTCACTAAACACGATTCTGGTAAAAACACCACAGGATGGGGGTCAACAGCCAGAGGGCAGAGATGGGGGAAGGTATGGGACTCCCGTGTCCTCTCCATGCCCCCCCAGTCACCAGCTGAGAACTCCGGAGCCCCAACTTGGGCGCTTTCATGGAGGCTTCATTATATGGTGATTAACTCTCCGGCCACTGGTGCCTGAACCTGAACGCAGCCTCCAGCCCCTCTCCCCTTCCTGGAGGTTTCGGGGTGGGACTGGTTTCCCTGGCAGGAGACACCTTTAACACACACAGGAAATTCCAAAGTTTGGGGGAGCTATGGACAAGGAATGGTTGGCGAAGACCAAATATATATAAAAAAAGTCTCTGTTTCCTCTAAATCACAACGCTGAGGTTTCCGACACGCAAGCTGCCTACCTTGCTTTGGAGCTGCGGGGTTTCCCACTGGGAGCTCATGGTCATGGAGCCTTTTCTCTGGAACAGGCATTGCATGGCGGCTTCCAAAGACCCGTGGGCGCCAAGGACCAAGATCTTCTTTCCATGCAAATCGACACCTACCCACCAAATGGAAATCAGGATTATGATCAAGAATTCAGAGGGGCCTCCCTGGTGGTGCAAGGGGTTAAGTCTCAGCACCATGAAGCTACCAGCAGCCACTGCGGCAGGAGTTCCATGCCTGGCCAGGGAGCTACCCACAGGGCGCAGCAGACCTCTCCTGCCTCCCTGCTGCTCCCCTCAGCGGTGTATTTCAGTCAGTCTGCCTGTTCTGTTCCTCACTCTGTCTCTGGTGGATCCTCTCACCCCCTGTACCTCTGGCCTGTACCCCCAGCTCTTGTATGCATAAATAAATAAAAATCAATCTTTAGACAAGACTGCAGAGCCTTTCTCCTCTCAGATTTAATGAGGGGAAAAGAACCTTCTAAAACCTGGCCCTGAGCACGGGTCTATACTGGCAATATAATCAAAACTGATTCTTGGAATGAATCATCATCCTTATAGTTCATATGGAGAGACACCATCAGTATGGATTTTTTCAGGGATCTGAGCTTAATGGTTAATGTTCCCAAAATACATCTTTTTTTTTTTTTAATTTTTTTTTTTAACAGAGGCATGTTTTTTATTTATTTGTTTGTTTGTTTGTTTTGTTTATACAAGCACTGGGTACAGTCAGAAGCGCGGGAGGGTGAGAGAATTCACCAGAGCCAGAGCGGGGAGCAGAGCAGGCAGAAAGACCAAAGTACACTGCTGAGGGGAGCAGCGGGCGGCAGGAGAGGTCTGCGCGCCATGGGGGACCCTCCTCTGGTGGCCGGCGAGCAGCTGGGGATCGAACCGGTGCTGCAGAGGCTGCGGGCAGCTTCGCAACCCAGCGCTCAACCGCTGCGCCACCGGGGAGGCCCTCATTCTGGTGATTTTGAGACGCTGATAATCTGTTTAAAATGAGATCACCGTTCCCATTTGTCTTCTAAATTGTCATCCAGTTAGTCTTAGAAAAAACTGCTGCTGCCTGTCATATCTCCCTGTAAGAGGAGAAGAAAAAGCCAACCCCGAGTATCCCTTCCACTGTCCAGTGGAATTCGATTCTAGAAACAAATCCTTACCCCCAAATTAACGCAAATACCAGTCAACAGGACACGGCATTTCTGAAGCAGCGTCCTACCTGACTTCTCAAGAAGTTCGATCACAGCTCTGGCGACCGGGGAGACGAAGCACTCCTGGGCGTCCCCGCGCACCAGCCGCCCCAGGTTTATGTCTGTCAGCCTGAAACCAAAAACAAGGGGAGCAGCGGGTCAGAACTCACACAACTGGGAGTCACACAACTAATCCCAAGTAACACCCAAGCCAGGGCTTGATAGGATATACCAAATAGTTAATCTAAATCCAAGAGTGGGCAGGAATAAAGGCCCTTTGTTCCTCAGAGCTGCCCCCGGGGAAGCTTCAGTGTGACCCCAGTCGATGACCTTGGTTCTGGATGCAGCCCCACAGCACAAGGCCACGCGGGGCTGCCCCCACACCTCAGGCAGCCCCTCAAGGACGGCATGGAGCAGCGGGCCTGGGAGTGAGCAACATCAAAGAGCCCACAGGCCCTGAGGAAACTGAGAACGGATCCTAGAAGTCTGGGATGACCGAGCAAGAACTGGAATTCACAGGCCTTGGCTCCACGGAATGTTGTGGTATCAGCGCTAAATTTAAAAGCTAGGCCCCTGCTCCTAGGCCCCCGTTTCACTATCTTGCCCAATAGGCAAGCTTCAGTGGCTCGAATGGATAAAGGGAGTAGATGGGCCTGCCCTGGGAACCTGGACACTACGCTGATGATCTTCTATCCTAAATTGGGATCCTGAGTCAGGACACACCCAAGTGATGTCTGGAGTATGAACAGAGCCTCGGGACCCTCACTCTCTGCACGCAGACCCCTCCCGTCTCCCCGCTGCTCCTTCCAGCATGTATTTCAATAGATCCACCGTTTCTGTTCCCCTCTGGGTCTCTGGTGAATTCTTTCACCCCTGACCCTTTGGCCTACACCCCATTCTCCCCATAACATTAAAGTCAGTGTTTTCTTGCTTGGAAGATCAAGAAAAGTGTCATTTGCTTTCAATGGCTTCTTTGCTCTTTCTCATTGAAATCTGGGACAAAATAGTCCATAACTATCTAGTCATACTGATGGTCTTGATACAGGTCAGTGACAAAAGAGGACGTGTAGGGAAATGCTCATAATTTCCTTTTTTATGAAAGATGAGAAAATACACATTGGCACCTTCAGGTTCTGGAAGTTTTATACTTGACTAGGGCTTCTTTTTCCTTTATGGCTGGTCTACTCCAGAATCTGAGATTTTCACAAGTTTAAACCTATGTGTGCATTTAAACTGAGTCACCACAGGCCTAGGACAACGGGTGAAACCTGGGTGTCTCAGCGAGGCCACAGTTGCTTCATCCAGCTTCCGAAAGACAAACTTACATCTCTATAATGCTAAATAGATTGTGTTCTTTTGGACCAAAGTATAACAAATTTTCCATTTCCATGTAGGAAAATGAGGTTTTTAACCCCAGGAAATGTCCTGAACTACACAGATGGCAATACTCACTGTCCCTTGAAGCTTGTCACACCGGCCAAGTCCAACCGACACCTGATATTTACCTGAATTTTCCCCTCAAATTTTAAATAAAATCTTGTATTATGAATACATATGTTTTATTTCTCTCAACTGGCTAGAGACTAAGGCAGAATGGGGTACTTCTGGGGAATCAGATTCAGGGTTTTCTCCCGGGGTCTGGAAGGATTATCCAGGAAATTCATTATGAGAAGAGCCGGCCAAGAACTCTTAAGTCAGGAGCTTAGCAAGTGAATATGGTGCAAGGAGATCATTTGCGAAACAGAACCCTAGCACTCCAAGAGGGCAAGCGTGTCCCCCCAACTATCTAACTTTCTTATACAAAATTTTAAAAGTCCTCAAGGCCTCTCTGGTGGTGCAAGGGGTTAAGTGTCAGCACTATCAAGCTACTGGCAGCCACTGCAACATGAGTTCGATCCCCAGCCAGGGAGCCCACCCACATGGTGCAACAGACCTCTCCTGTCTCCCTGCTGCTCCCCTCAGCAGTGTATTTCAGTCAATCCGCCTGTTCAGTGCTCCCCATTCGGTCTCTGGTGAATCCTCTCCCCTCCCACCCCCACACCTCTGGCCTACACTCCAGCTCTTATATGTATAAATAAAATAAATCTTTAAAAAATAAATAAATGTCCTCAAACTCCTAAAACTCTTTGAAATGATTTCTTTCATCTCTTAGCTGACAGTTAAAACAGAAATTAAAAAAAAAAAAAATCCTAGTAAAAGAACTCATTTAGCAATAAGTGTCGATTTTCTTTCCTTTTTTTTCTTACCCATCCACATCTTTTTCTGGTTTTAAGGCATTGAGGACTTTGTTGGTAAATGAGTCCTCAGAGATCTGAAGCGCAAGCCCATGTACTGTGGGGTCCTCGTTGATCTTCAAGATTTCATCTATAATCTAAAGAGAGGAAAGAGACAAATCCAATTTGCAAAAATAAGACCCCATGAAAGCAGCCTTATACAAGAAATAATCCACGGAAATATATTTGTAACAGTTTTCTTTTTTGCTCCATGTGGATGACAGAACAATGAACAAGTCTATTTTCTCTTTTCATCGTGTTTATAAAAGCTCAAAAAATAAAAAGCATGACTGAATTTTTTAGTGACTTCTCAGTCTTACGGCTCTATTTTCTACCAGCATAGAACAAAACCAAACCTCAACAAGTAATAACATCTAGAGAAGCAAAAGACAATTCCCTGTCAACTCTTAAGTCAAACACCAGGTTAACTTTCAGGAAGGCCCAGAATCAAGAATCAAAAGCAGCCACCCTGGCCCGCCAGGCCTGTGCTCTATAGAGTGTTCAACAAAGTTTACTAAAGCTGACAATCAAGAAGTGTCACTTAGGCCCTTCAAGTTCTCTGAATCTGAATGACACACAGAGAGGCTTCTGATAATAAACTAAGGATAGATTTTCCTGTTTATAGAAAGTGCTATAATAGCTCACTACTTAAGAAAAGGACCAAAGTATAGTTTGGAAAGTCAACGCAATAGCTAATGCATGCCTAGGTGTGTCTTTAAATAAGCGATGCTTGGTTCTGTTTATTTTATGCCCAGAGGAACATACTGATTTATTTCACTCAACATTATTTACTCATAAAAGAGATACCAGCCCACGAATATGGATGGAAAGGAATTTGTTGTCATTTGCAGGTCTTGCCTACAGTGGGATTTCCATTTCTTTAGTTTGTGCTGTTGCTGGTATTAATAGTTCTTGACTTTCCCCTCCTTGACTTATTTTTTGATAAGGAGTCAGGTATTCCTCTTGTGCTATAAGGAAGCATTGGTTAATCATTTTTGTTTCACTGTCTTGCAAAAATCACCATGGTATTTCTACCTGGTAAGAGAAGGAAAAGCTATTTAATATACAAAATTCAGAAAGAAAATTTTGCTTCATTTATTTGTCCTCCTTTCATACATTCAACAGATGATGAATGTTGAGCACCTTCTAGTTCTAAGTAAACACAGTTGCAATCAAAACTGAGCTTTTACATGACAGGAACAAAAATTAAAATAATGCTAATACTAAAATCTTTGGAAGCATTAAGTGATGTGAAGAAAAATAAAGCAGGTTAAAAGGGTAGGGGGCTTACAGCATGATTATGGATGGGGAATGGTCAGCAGAGGTGATATCTTAAGAGAGCCCAGAATAAAGTGAGGCTAGATCGTTACCTGTAACTAGCACTTGGTAGATGTAACAATGAAATCTTAATTCATAATTAAGATCCTTATCTTAGCCAACACATGACAACACCTATAAATTCACACTTACCTGAATTTCAAAGAAAAATAGGGAATAAATGACTGTCAAAAAAAAAAGTCAATTTAGAAAGAAAAGTCAAGAGCTGTCAATACCAGTGGAAAATAAGTGAAAGAAATGCTAATAGCACTGCAGGCAGGGGTGTGTCCTTCTGCAAAAAGACAACCAGTTTCTTAATACTAGTGTGACAGGTGTCAACATTTCAAATATGTTACAATGGTTAAGTACAGCAGAAACTATCTGCCAATAATCCAGCTTCCCTTCTTCCATTAAAATCAGCCCTTGATTTTTGAGTTGTGACAATAAATGATCTAAGGCCACAGGGAATAAGAACTACACTTCCCAGCCTCCCTGGCTGCATGGCCAACCACTGAGGTTCAGGCCTATGGAGGTGGGAGTGTGGTTGTGACTTTCACGAAATGTCCCTGGAGGGCAGAAGGTAGGGGCCCATCTTTGGTCTTAGCACTTCCTTTTCCTCATTGGTGACAAGAATCTTTTGAACTTTACGTGCCCTGTGATCCTGAAAAAGGGGAAAATTAGGAAATCCCCTTACCCTTCACACCCCGATCTTCCCCAAACAGCTTAGGCAAGAAAATGACACCCCCTGGTCTACCTAGACCAGACACAATCCAGAAATTCCCATCCTGTGTGTCATAAATGATAGCTGACCTGCTTATCCCCATTAAGCAATCATACAAAAATGCATATTTAGCCACCTTTGGGTAAGTTACTCTCCTTCCCCCAGGCCTGAGATAGCAGCAGACCCCCTCCTCTTACACAGGCTGGCCGCAGGGCCATTTCTGAGGAACATTCTTCAATCTACTCTCCCACTTTCTGTCATTGGGTTCTTAAAAAACAGTCCCTTTGGCCTATCCCTCGGAGGCTTGCCAGAGTGTTCTCTCCGTCGTAACCACACCTCTCCTCATCAGCAGTAACTTTTCCAATTATGTCTCTCCTTACAAAGTTTGGAATGTCTTTTCATGTGACATTAGCTCGCCCGGCCATGTGATATGTGGAGCTAACCCGCCCCTTGGACTGCGGAGGTAGCACAACCAAGATGGTGGAGCAAGCAGCCTGGGCTTCAAATGACTCTGTGATGCCACCGCACCAACCAGGCGCTGCCCACTTCTATTCTTGTCCAAGTAAACAAACTTCTGTGTTACAGATTCTGTGGAAATTTTCTATCACGCAGAGTCAATAGCGAATCTTCGTCACAGCCGTTCTGAAGTCAAGTCAGCCATGGAGGGACCAGGTATCCTGTCTCCTTTCCTCTCCCTATGGGAGAGTGACTGCTTCTTCCAGGCGTGAGATGACCCTCAATGCTGAGGCTTTATCCCCTGCTGGCATCAACAACTAAATCACCCTAATAGCAGTAAAGGGGTCCAGTGGAGTTTTTTAATCAGCTTATTCCATTTTTTATTAGTTTCAGGGTTAGGGTTAGATATTCAGCTTTCTCAAAACACCAATGGAAGGATTTGCAGATGGTAGCCTGGAAGGGACCCTGAAGATGGTCTCCTCCCAGTCCTTTATTTTATTGATTAGGTGACCATGACCCAGAGAGTCTGAAGGAATCACCCGAGTCAAATAATCTATAGTAACAGAGCAAAACCAGAACCAGTCCTCCCGACACGGCCGTCCAGGCGACTTCCACCAGCACACGCTTCTGCCACAGCTGAGAAACAGAACCAAGCCGCCAGGTCACAGCTCAGGTTCAACAGAAACACAGAGCAAGGGACAAGCACACAGTGAGGCGCCCTATCTTCCCACTAAAAGCGCCGCCATAAGCAAAGGCGAGAGCTGTTCCAGCAGCAGAGAGAGGATCATGGGTTCAGAGAGGAAAGCAAACAAGGGCTAAGTGCGCTGTGGCAATTACCTCATCCTTGCCGCTGTCCGGGGGAAGGCAAATGTGAGTGATGTCCAGACCGGCCTGAGAAGAGAACACAAGGCTATTTGTCACTGTCAGAACATGAATCATTAAAACCTATAAAAATTTAATGTCAACCATCCTTACCTCCTCAGCCAATTTCTGGTTGATTTCCTGCATCAAGTTATCGTCGCCTGCCTGAGGAGGGGGGTAAGAAGAAGAATGTAACAACAAAAATCTTGAAAAGGCACAAAACCGAACACCGAGACTAACGCTGCCATTATAAATGAGCTGCCGTTACAAAGATGACAAGGAAAATGCAGGGAAAAACCTTAGTGCTCAAACAAGGGTTCATAAGAGCCGAAATGAACACACCCATTTCTCAGGCTTTCAAATAATGTCACTTTTTTACAAGAGCCCTCATAGGACCACCTGGCCAGCAGCCCCTTCTAAGTGAGGACATCCAAGACAAGTGACTTGCCCTTAGGTGGGAAGCCACGTAAACAGAATCCCAGAAGACCCAGGCTCCTGATTCATTTTCTTTGTATTGATTAAATTTCCTGATTAAATTACTTGGTACAGCAGCCACTGGGTTATCTGCACCGGGGATGTGGAGACAGGCCCCCAAGAATGCAAGCGGCTTGAGCACAGCTCTATAATCTTGCAAATCACAGCCTTGATGGAATTAGAGGTTGCTATTCGGATACGGGAAGTGCGCGCCAAAACTAACAGGGGCAGCGACTGTGCGTGGTGTCAGCTTACGGGCTTGGCTGTCTCCTCCAGCCCCGGCACCTGCCGGGGTAGCTGTGCCAATGAGGGTGGCCAATGGTGCCAACCACAGCTGGTAATGCAGGTCTGTAGCCAAAAGATGAACATGGAATGTGAAGTCCTCCTGATATGTAAAGACTTTTGGCTCTGCGCACTCATGGCAGACTTTCAAAGATTAGCAGTAAGATTACCAATACCAAGTCTCATCAAGTTTGTCTTCCACAAAAATGAAGGGAAACTTCTCTCCCCTGTCATCTTCAAGTCACATCTGACAAAGCATTTATAAGCACTCTTGGACCACCACCTAGTCTGGAAAGGCAGCTCCGTGTAGCACCCACCTCCGGGCCTCTGCAAGCTCTCCATGGCTGAGGGAGACGCACTCAGGCAGAGAGGTACCAGGCCTGCAACCCAGCATGAGCAAAATGGCCAGCTCGAGGGGCAAGGACGTCTGTGCAGCTGAAGCCGCGGCCAAGCCTGACTGGGGCTACTCTGACCCTGCTGGTTGTGTGGACACAATCACCTACACTGAAAGGTCTCCCAAAACAGTGGGACCCAACCTCTTCTTGGCTTACCTGAATGATGGCAAGAACCGGCTTAAAGGTAGGGTTTTTCTCTTGCAGTAAAGTGAGAACTTCTTTTGAATTCTCAATGACTTCTCTGCATTAAGAAAGAAAAAACACAGTCATGTCTTGGTTAATGAACACAAGGCCCTAGAAAGTTCTTACTGTAGGTGAAAGCAATTAGACAAGGTGAGGACACTCCAAGTGGGGCAAGCGCCTCCTGAATCACCCGTTGATGGGCACCATTAGCCTGTGCCCACTGGCCTGGGCCTGGTGTCTCAAAGAGCTGAAACGCTAGTGCCTGTACTCTGGCACGGTCAGCACTGCTGACCTGTGGCTGGACACTGCTGACCTAAGTCCAGCTACCTCTAAGAGCTGGCTACCTCTTCTGATCCTCTAGCGTGACCTCCTGGTGCAGTGCCCTCTGGCACTGTCCAGTCTGGTGTCCAGCACTGGACAACCTGACCTTTGAGTAGGTGTTGTTTGCTGCTGTGATGCCACCCCAGCACCTCCGGCTGCTACTGTGTGCCGCCAGCTCCAGGCCCTCATGGGAGGGTCGGTGCCATCTTGCACGAGCAGACTTTGGGACTACTGGACACTGCAGACGCTCTGAGTTGAGACAGCTGTAGCCTTAGAGACACTTTCCTTTACCTAATTTCTCATTTGTTAATAAACCCCATCGCTGCACCCTGGGTCTGAGTGGTGTCTCGCAATTGTGAATGCACAGGTGAGAACCCACCGGCGGTGACCTGTCCAGCCTGGGTGCTACTGACGTTTTCACTGTTTCAGAAACACTGGGGATGCCTCAGAATTCTCATGTCCAAGGGCCCCTTAGAGTCTCTCAGTCCAGGAAGGCCAGATATCTGCATCTGGACTTCCAACAAGTCGGAGCAGGGGCCGTCTCCACCTCAGCACCACAGGGGGAGGAGGGCAATGGGTGGGGGCAGACCTAGATCAATGAGGAAGAAGTCAAGCCCTCTTTCTGCAGCCTTCTGGAAAGATTTGTTTCAGAGACCAACCTCACCACCGCCTGCCCCAGGAAACGTTCCTCCCTTGGCATGAACGCTGAAGTTGGCACTCCCCACCCGCCGACGGCAGACAGAAGGCCTGGCCAAGGCAGGACTCAAGCTTCAGTGCCTTCAAATTTTGTTTTCTGTTTCCGACAGGCTCGAGCCCGCATCGTTCCTGCTGCCAGAACAGCTTTCAAGTTTACAAGGTGCCGAGTCAGATACCATCAGCAAAAATCACTTGGGGCAAAAAAGGTAAAGCTGTGCTCCTCCTGCTGCTCAGAGAGGAAGACAGCGGACGTGGAGAGAAGGGTGCTTGGGACTAGCGAGAGGATCCCAAGTTTCCAGCCAGACCAACTTTCCACTGACCAGTGGGCCGGGGAAGAAACAGAGCAGGTGGGCCCGTAAAGGTGCATCACGAGCCTGGAAGACTGTGTTGTTTTTAGACACTTAGGAAAAAGCAAAGTGTGCATATTATTGTGCTGAATGCGCGAGACGACATGTGGAAGTTTACAGTCCACCTTACACGTAAGCCCCCAAATCCTCAGTCCAATAATGTGTGACTGGGGGGCAGGGGGTTCCTGTTTCCCGTCTTTCTAGCCTGCTGCTGTGAGCCTCGAAGGGCCCTTATTTCTGCCTAATTTGGGAAGGCAGTGGAGGGTGAGGGCCAAGTGGTTCCTGACAATGTGCCAAAAGGCCCTCTGGGGAGCTGGGTAATAAGGTTTGTGTCCTCGGGAAAGTGAGTTAGTCCTCTGGGTAGGGCCCAGAGAATGTGCATGTTCAACAGGGAGCTCAGGAAGCTCCGAGGCACCAACCGGTACGGACACAGCCTAGGACTGGCGCCCTGGCCTCTCGGGGCCAGCGGGGAGGCTGGCTGGGCCTGACCAAGCCCAGTTTCCCCGTCTGTCCTGCGGGCATATCAGCGGTGCTTCACCCTTGTTCTCATAAATGTACAGTTTTTCCATGTCCCCAAACTACCCCTGAACATCAAATGACACATTCGGACAAAAATAACTTGCCAAGAAATATCGGTCGCCTGGCCCACCCTCCATAAAATGAAGGGGTCACTCCAGAGATTCTCCAACCCCCACCGGCTGTGCCCACGACAAAGTGGGCTAATCCCCCGCATCTGGGTGTGCTGTGGTGCTTCTTCCCTGGCCCTACTCAGGACACGTACGGCAACAAGGAAAACAAGCAAGCCCTGAGTCACCAGGCCCAATAAAAAGCAGCACAGATGTCTCTAATTGGAGATTTTCCCGACCTCAGGAGACAATCGCTGCCCGCTCGGCGCTGGAGCAGCCACTCTAGCTGGGCCGTCGCTGACAGCTAAAACCCAGATGGTACGATCAACCGAGAGGACCACGGGAGCCGCCATCACCGGCTTATCGTGATGACCTCACTGGGAGGTGGATGCCGCCCTAGCACCGACTCCACTAATTCACATTCTCCGTCCCCTGCTGTCTGTGCTGGCAAGGATGCCCGCGAGCTGGGCACCAGGCTGCTGAGAAACCGCATTCCCGGGCCGCCCCTGCCGCCAGCGAGGGCCACGCCGAAGAGTCTGGGAGCAGCGATGATGTAGCGAGAACTCCCACTCAAGCACAGCCCTGGAAGCTGAGCCCGTTTATTAATAAAATATTCTACATTTCGCCTCTTCAGTGTTTCCAAGGGCCTGGGAGGTGCCTGTGTACTGCCCAAACAGTCTCTTCCAGAGACGCTCCCCAATATTCTGAGCCAACCCAGGTGGAGAACACCGGGAGCAGCTGATGAGCTCTGGCCTGGCGATGAGAAGGCACAGTGCATGTGACAGCAACAGCACATTCCTCTGCACGGGGGTTTCTGTCCATGCATTGTCCTCCTTACTAACAAAAGCTGGGTGCTGGGGCCCCTCAGCTACCCCGATGGCCGGAGAGCACATTTCCTGTCTTGCCTGCACTTGGATGGAGTCACTCAACTCACTCTGGCGCCAGGTAGTGGATAGATGCTGTGGGAGGGGTGTGCCAGCCCCCTGGCCGCTGAGAGACCTGCGCAGCAGCCTCCTCTCACCCAGAGGCAGATGGTGAGCAGGGATCGGTCATCGCCCTCCCCAGCCCCTCTGGACCTGATAGTCCAGTCATTTGGCGCATGTTTGTTAAAGCAGCCTCGCCCACGTCCCACCGTACACCCAGTTCAGATCTGGGAGCTTCAATGTTACTTCGTTGCATCTGATTTGAGACGCAGAACAAAAGACCATTGTTTTAGGGGAAAAAAAATGCTGCCAGTCCAGTTAAATGATGGTACAATCTGTGTATAACACAGAGAACTCATTTTGTAAGTACTGAAAAAATTGTTCAGACTTAGACATAGAGTTTTCTTTTTTGCTACAAACTCATATACATGCATAAAAAGGAGCACAAACCACATAAATCATTTGAGGAATTCCTAAAACTTTTTACAACTAACAAGTCCTTGATGTGTTTTAGGTGTCCCGTCCCGCCCTCTCCTCCACCATGCTCCCCCGCCCCAATATCACCCTCTGTGCTATCCGGGGTGTTTGGGATGCAGCATTTCTTAAAGCATTTTTCTGTCCCTGGGGCTTCATTAAGCTGCTGACACCCATTTTGCACCCTTTGATGCTAGAACTTTCTGAATTATGGCAGAAATCTTATTATTTCCTAAAATGGCCCTTCCACGACCTGATGGAAACAGTGGGGTTGTGGTTATCTAGCCAATCACCTGAACTAACTATGCTTAGGGGAGTGCACTCTGTAACTTTTCTGATAAGTATCCATGAAATGAATCCAGGCACAGGACACATGGGCTCCCTGCTGCCTGCCCCAGCCCACTCCAGGGAGGCCCGCCTCCTGCTTCTCCAAGTCCTGGGGCATCGCTCAGAGGAAAGGCGTGTGACAGGAGGCACACAAGTCAGTTACAAGCACGAGGACAGGCACGTGTTCCCAACGCAGCACCGTCACCTGGCTGGCTGCGGGTGGAAGACAATGGAATGAAAGATAAATGCCACTTTTGGAGACATGAAAAATGTGCTTCCCAGGATCATGCCGGTATAGGAATACTCGCAGCACCCTTAGGAAGTAGGGGAGAGTCTGGTTTCCATTTTGCATGGTCAGAATGGAGATCAAAGCACTCACAGCTAATAAGTGGTGGAGTCACATGGCAAATCAAGGTTCCGATCTCTCAACCACAATCCTATGAAGCAGTTAAAGCACTTAGAGCTGCTTCCTTCTGTTCAGAACAGGAGCTGAGCAAGGCCCACCAGTTAAGAATGGCTCGTGCGTTTTTAAATGGTGACAAAAAAAGAAAATGTTTTGTGCTATGTATTATATGAAGCATAGATGTGAGTCCACAAATTAGATTTTTAATTTAATAAAAAATTGTATTCTTTTTCTTCTAAAGAACCTACCTCAGGTCTATTTCACCTCTTGTGCTGCAAATCCTGAAATATTTACTTACAGAATAAGTTGCCACTCCCTGGTTTACAGTGGGGTAAAATAAAAAAATACCAACAGCCGGCGCTTCACCCACGGAAGTTCCCGGGTGATGCATTTAGTGGGGCTCCCCACCACCTCTCAGGGAGGGCATCGTTTTATTTTGTCCACTGTAGTGAGGGCTTGAGGTCTGTCCCCCAGGGGGATCCTGACCCAAGCCCCTGCCGATGTCCAACTCCATCAGGGGTTGGCATGAAATATCAAGAGTGCATGGAGTCCACGAAGAACCCCAGATGGTGAGTCATTCATTCACCCCCCAAGCCCAAGCACGCTCTGCCCCGGCAGGAGGACCAGCGGCGAGGCAGAGGAGGGCCGGGCCGCAGAGTTTCACCCCAGAGTTTCACCCCCGACCCAGGGACGAGAAATGCACTCCACAGGCTCGGGGAGCGAGGCAGAAAACAGAGGAGCGAAGGGGTGCTGGGTGCTGCCTTTCCACTGTCCTCGAGCCCAGCTCTGCGTGACTAAGCGGGGAGACCTGCCCGGCCCGGGGCGCTGCCCACCTTCCCAGCCCAGGTGAAGCCAACAGAGGGCTCCTCGGGCATCCTCGTCCTGCAGAGCCGGAGACGGAGAAGGGCACTGCAGAGGCCAGCCGGCGCCGGAGGACGCGCTGGCCCAGGGCTCGGCCTTCTGGACTGGGGGCGGGGGGGGGGGGGGGGAGACAGGCGGGGTGCGCCCACACCTCCGGCCACCACCCAGTTAAAACCTTCTCCAGGAGCGGCTCGGCGGGCTGGCGCTGGGGGCGCCCCTGGGGCGCGGGGAGACCAGCGCCGGCTCCGCCCGCTCCCCTGCGGGGTGGGGAGGAGAAGGGGGGAGCTTCCAAGGCCGCGGCGCCGGGATGAGTCAGCCCAGACGTCTGCTTGGCACGGGGCGCACCGGGCCCCACTGGGCCCCACTTTCATTTGTGCAACAAATGAGCAAACAGCAGGATCAGGAACTCGAAACACGCGCGCTCCGCGTGCAGGGGGTGGCGGCGCTTCCCGCGCGCCCGCGCCGCGCCCCTCCCCGCGCCCCGGCACCCCGCGACCCCCCCGCGCCCCGGCACCCCAGCCCCCCACCCCCGCCGCGCCCCCCGCCCCCCCCGAGCCCCGGCACCCCCGGGCCCCGGTACCCCGCGCCCGCGTACCCCTCGCCCCCGGACCCCCAGCGGCCCGGGGGCGCCCCTCCTCCCCCAGTTCCCGCCTTCCGCTGCGCCGCCCCTTTTGTTAGTTCCGCGCCGCCCCCAGCGGTTGCATCAGAGCCGGCGGCCGGGGGCGCACGTGGAGCGGCCGGCACCCCGCGGGTCGCCCGGGCCCCCGCCCCCCGCCGCCCGGTGCCCCCGAGTGGGCCCCAAGACCCCCGGTCCCGCCACCCCCCGCCGCGCAGCCTGCGCGCGGGCCGCCCCGCCCGGCCCGGTCCCGGGGCGCCCGCGGGGGCCGGCGGCGGGGCTGCCGACACTCACCTGACCAGGGGGGCGCGCGCGGGGGGCCCCGGGGGGCCCGGGCCGCCGCTGAGCGGGGCCTGCGCGTCCTGCGGCCGCCGCCGCTCCAGCAGGCCCTCCCCGGCGCCGCACCCCGCGCCGCCTCCGCTGCGGGCGCGCCAGGGCCCCGGGGGGCGGCGCGGGGGGCCCGGGGGCGGCGCGCGGCGGAGCTGGCGCAGCACGAGCGGCAGGCGCGCGCCCATGGCCGGCGGAGGGGGGCGCGGGCGGGGGTCCCCGCGGCGCGGCGATGAGGCGGGGGGCGCGCGTTCCTCCGGGGGCGCGGGCGAGCGCGCGGGAGCGGCCGGGGCGCCGGGACCGGGCTCGTGGCGGCCGCGCGGGTGACGCGGGAGGGCGGGGGCCGGCCAGGCGGGCGGGCGGGGCCGGGCTGGGAATAGCCCGAGGGGTGGGGCGCGCCGGGGAGGCCCTGGTCCCGCCTCGGGCGCCAGCCGGCCCCGCCCTGCCCGCAGGTAGCGGTTTGTGGGGCGCGGGCCGGGGCGGGGGGGGGGCGGGCTCGGGCGCGCCTGGCACGGAGGACCCTGGCCGCGGCCCGCAGCGCCGGTGCCTGGACCTGGGCGCGCAGCGCGGACTCTGCGGGTTAGACGAGCCCCGGCGCCTGCGCGTCCTGGCCCCGGGGTCCCGGCTCGGGGGCTGCGCGTCCTGGCCCCGGGGTCCCGGCTCGGGGGCTGCGCGTCCTGGCCCCGGGGTCCCGGCTCGGGGGCTGCGCGTCCTGGCCCCGGGGTCCCGGCTCGGGGGCTGCGCGTCCTGGCCCCGGGGTCCCGGCTCGGGGGCTGCGCGTCCTGGCCCCGGGGTCCCGGCTCGGGGGCTGCGCGTCCTGGCCCCGGGGTCCCGGCTCGGGGGCTGCGCGTCCTGGCCCCGGGGTCGGGGCTCGGGGGCTGCGCGTCCTGGCCGCGGGGTCCCGGCTCGGGGGCTGCGCGTCCTGGCCCCGGGGTCCCGGCTCGGGGGCTGCGCGTCCTGGCCGGGGGTGGGGGGGGGGCTTGGCTGTGACAAAGCTGTTTGGCTTGAGCTCGTTACAGTGACTTGTTTTGACGAAAGTGCTTTGAATCTGGAGAGCAGGACTTTCCTCTCCATCTGAACAGGAGGACCACGTGGTCAGGGCTGTCGTGCCGGGGAGTCCACCCTTAGAAAGGTGTGGGGGGAGGCGCTGTGGCCTGGGGGATGGTCAGGGAGCGTGAGCACAGCGGGGAGCTTCCCTGTCCCCTGCCCCCCTGGAGAAGCGGGGAGCTGAGCGGCCAGAAGCCGAGAGACAAGGGTGGGACTTGCAGAGAGAGGCGGGTGGAGCAGCGACAGGGGAACAAGTCCTGTTATAGGGCAGCCCTATATTGAACGGGGTGCCTGGCTGTGGGTCCTCACCCGCGCGCTTAAAAGGGACTTATGAATACCCCACTGCAGGCGCACACGAAAGGTTAATAAAAGGTTTATTCACAAGGGAAAAGGAAATAAGGAAAATGTACAACTCAGGGAGAAAATAGGGAAATAAAGTCTTTAATGCGTCCTACCCGATCCAACCACCTGGAAACCCAAAGGCACCCTCAGAGCTAGCGGAGAGCCAAAATGGGGGACCCCTCCAAAAACCCACGTGTCTGGTTTTATACCAACCTGGCTGCTGAACCCCACCCTCAGGTCCCAGCCACCTTCCCTTTGGTGGGGATGGGATTTGGAGTTCCCAGTGTCTTTGGCCTGGGGTGGGGGTGGAGTCCACAAAGCCTGTATGGAATTAGCTTTAGAACATCCTTTTCCCCCAACAGTCCTGCCGGCTGCTGGTCTTGGGCCTGCAAGTGACCCGGGGGACAGGGACAGGCACACCTAGAGACGCTTGGAAGAGACGTGGGTGAGACACACATGGGGAGGCTGACGCTGACAGTCGTACTTAAATTTGTTCCCTGATTCTGCTCCTTTCATCCCAGACTGGCCTGACTCCTATCTTCCTTTCCTGTGGGTCCCCTCCAGAAGGTGCCTTAGACTCCTGGCAGGCTCTTGGGCCTCTGGGACCCCACGTTGGGCCAACCCTGTTTGGCTGGGCATTTACCCACAGGAGGTAAATGGGTGGTTCTTGGGGAAACTCTTATACTCTCTTCTCTCTCTGTGCACACTGATTCTGCTGTTTCTTCCACGGTAAGATGATGGTTTTCCTTTGTGCTGTGGCTCAAGTTTGGAGTGTGCAAGTTTGGAGGTCCTGGGGTGCTACTCAGTCTGCCTTCTAACAGTGATGATAACCTCAGGGAGATATAAAAGTCAAGTATAAGCGTCTGCGAGGACCTACTGAGAGTGTTAGGTCTGCCCAAGAGCACTCTTTGCTGATCTAAGTAGGTCTCTTGGGGACCCTGGAAATCAGCCCCTCCTAAGGCAAGGCCACTCTGTAGTCGGTGGTGGAAACCATGGCCGTGAGGATCATCCTGCCGCCCCACCAGCGCAGGTGCTCTGGCTCCTCGAGCTCCTCAACAGGGGACTTTCACTTTGGGCCAGCAGCTGGACGTTTGTTCTTGGTTGGTTAATAGCTGACTTTTTCTAGACTCTGGCAGAAAGTCCACCTCAACTAACTTTGACACTATTCCTTTCATCTCCCTAATGGACAATGGTGTGATTCATCTGTTATGGGTTTAGACTATGTTATTTCTGTATTGGCTTATTATGAGGCATTTTCCTATATGTTACTGGCTTGGAAATGTTATTGTTATAAATTATAATTCCCACAGTGACTCTGTGTTGAATAAATTATTGGCAACAACAGTCTCCAGTCTCCCTTCTGATTGTAATATGGTGTGGACACAGTGTCACTTAAAAAGAAATAATGATACTTTGTTTATAATCTTATCTGGAAATTATTCCCTTACCAGGAAATTATTATAATTCCCAAGCAAAGTGGGAATAAAATGAGCCCACATTATAAACACTGGCTTTCCATTGTCAAAACCAGGTGCTGAGAGACACCTGATTGAATCCTAAACCATATAATGACTTGAGCATTATACTGATTTTCAGCCCGGGGGAACTGAGGCCCAACTTGACCTGAGTACCTTTAGAGATCCTTCTACCACAAAATAACAGAGTACACATCTTCCAGTGCATAAGGAGCATATGCCAAGATAGACTATATTCTGGATCATAAAATAAACCTCAACAAAATTAAAAGAATTAACTCACACAAGGTATATTCTTTAACCATAATTGAATTAATCTAGAGTTAGTAAATGAAAGATACTTAGAAATTCTCCCCATGTTTAGAAATTAAGTGACATACTTCTAAATAACTCATGATGCAATGAGGAAATCTCAAGGGATATTAGAAAATGAAGTGAAAAATGACATGAAATGAAATGAAAATGAAATGAAACCACAGCGTATCAAAGTGTGTGGGACGTAGCCAAGGAATTAGTTATAGGTACATCAATAGTAAGTAAAAGATAACAAGAATGAATGAAGATGTGAAAACGCTGAACCTTTGTATTGCACACAAAGAGAGACTGAAAAATGAGCGATGTGGAGAAGGGCAGCCAGATTTTTGTTCAGAGGTGCCCAATGCTATACTGTGGACAAAGTGTAATAGGGGGATCCCCAGGAAAGGGGGAGGTTTCAGGTTCCCTGTCCCACCCAAGGGAGGGTGGAGCTGAGCAGGGAGAGAAAAGGATGTAAAGGAGACTGAGGAAGGAAGGAAGCAGGATGGAGCCAGAAGGAGCCCTGGGGGGGGGGGGGGCACGTGGAGCTGAGAGACACGTGAAGAAACCGCGCTTGTCTTTTGGTCGTGGACTAGGTGACACAGATGTGGGGGAGACCCGTGGGGAGGTGACCATGGCAGCTTTTATCTTGATGTTGATTTTGCTCTTTTCCTTCCGGGCTTTTCTGGTTGTTTCTGACCCTTTTCTGTGGGTCCCCACTGGAAGATGCTTTAGACTTGTGGCAGGCTTTGGGGCCTTGTTCTGGGCCGATCCCATATGGATGGACTTTTACCCACGAGGGGACGGGTGACTTTGGGTGCTTCATTTAGAAACTAGACTCTTTGCCTTTCCTGTGTTGTTTCCTAGTTTTATTAAAGTTCCTTCCCATTAAAGTCTCATATGTTTTGTGTTGATGCGGCGGATGGCAGAACCCATTTAGAATAGGCAGGTTTGCGGGGTTTGGGCTGCCCCTCTCCCTGTCCTATAACAAAAGGAGGTGAGCGCAAGGGGGTCATGGTCTACTTGGGTGAAAGACGGGTCAGACCATTGGATTCTCTTACACAGATGCCAACAAGAACAGAGGCGTCACTTGGAAAGAGGAATCACGGAATGAACATTTGGAAACCCCCAAGAAGTTAATCCCTGGAACAAAAATGACCTTTGCTGGCATTAAAAAGAAGTCAGAAAGGGCAGAACTGATTGCTTATCTCAGAAAAACTACTAATGAGTAAGAGTTGGCACTGCCTTACTTATTACAAAACTGAAATGTCTCAAGGCTTACTTGTGTGTCCCATATTTAAATTGCTCTTATATACCAGAACTAGATCCTGAGTGACTAATAGACTATCAGTTCTGACACTCCTGATTTAAAGATTAGCTTGTAGTCAACTCATCAACTTTTTGCATTTTGATAATTCTGGCTCAACAAGTGTATCACTGTTTTCCCTTCTAAAGGAAGGGAAAATGATCAGTGATGTTCTACTTTCCACAGAGAATGTGAGTGCCATCTCAAAGCCTATAGGAGATTGCAATTGAATTACAAATATATTCAATTGCAATTGATTGCAATTGAATGCGAATATATATTTGCATTGCACTGAATTGGCTTTTCTGTTATGCAGAGCCTGCGCAGTAAGAGGGAGCCCCAAGACTCAGCTCTACCCTCCTGAAAAGCCGGGGGTGGGGGAGTGGGCTTATATCACATTTTGGGAGGAGGGGCTTGGGAGAACAAGAACTGACTTCCTTTGGCTGGGGACACAGGCGTGCACACTTAACAGGAGAAGTGGGCAAAGTGGACAGAGAATTGCAGAATTGGCTGAAGCCCAGGGGTGTTGGTAAGCTCTTGCCTGAGTGTGGGCTGGGCCTCAAATTCTTCTGATACGTGAGCACCTTGTGGACCTAGGTTTTCTTTGTCTGGAGGAGTAGAACTTCCTTTATCAGGAAGAATAGGTTGGGCTTGATATTATAGCAAAGGGTCCATTTGTTCTCTGATTTAACTGCCAGGCTGGAGAACAGAAACTGGTTAGACTTGGTTAACAGATAAGCAGTGGGCAGAAAGAATCGAGGCTCAGTTTGGGATGGATTTCAACGTTTGGGGCTGGTTTCATTTATAGAGGATTTGATTCTGCATGTGTTTGGAAACATACAAACCAAGATTAGCAGATATTAAAGAAAAGAAACAACAGCCCAAAATGGAGTCCTTCATGCCAGGTCCCACCAGGACTTACTGAAGTTTCAGCCTCTCCCCTAAGTGGGAATTTCAACAAATCAATCTGGGCAGCACCAGTGAGTTCATCTGCATGGTAAGAGCTCTTGTCTTCCCCCAGGGAAGGCGGCTTTACCGGAAAGAATCTTTTCTTTTGCCTTCTTCTGACCATAAAACCTTCCATTTTGTACACCCCTTTGCAGAACCTTCCCACCTGCTAGATAGGCTGCTGCCTGCTTCATGAATTGTTTGATAAAACCAGTTAGATCTCTAGGTTTGTGAATTTTGCTTTTTAACCCTCTACACCAAGCAAACTGCATTCTATTAACTTATATTGATTGTGCAAGACTATTTTGCATTTATTAACCTTTTATCACAGCATAGTTTCTGTGCTATTAACCATAAGTAAGGAAAGAAAAATGAGATAAATTAAATATGAGAAAATGCTTATGTCTTCATACTTGGGAAAAAAACAAGCAACTGAAAAACAATACAGAAGAAAGTTCCAGGTCTCATAATAGGGCAGTGTTTGAGTTAGAGATAGACAGTGGAAGAAGGAGGTGCCTCCTTGCAAAGTACCTGTCCCTCGAGAGGTTACATTAATATAAAGAGGTGCTGGTTTTGGTTCATGGACATGCATGTGTCTCCTCAGAAGACTACACGTTCCAGATCTCCTTTCTACTGTTGTTTATGCATAAGCCCATCTTGTAGGTGACAGCTGCTTGCTCTTTGTTTAAGGTTACCAAACTCTTGTGACTCAGAGAAAACCCTATATTCAACCTCAAGGTAGAACAGTAATGTAAGTCTGGTGGGTCCTTAGTGTGAAGTTTAGGAACTCTCTACTCATACACACTAAGGAAGAATTTAAAAGCCACTTTCCTCTATATGAAGAAAGTTAGACAACTTAAATTTTCATTAGAATTGAGTTTGGTTTTGTGCTTGTGTTTGGAAATAGACTTGCTTTAGAAAGTATCTACAATTAACAACTTATATTAACATACTTTTGTTTCCTATAAAATTATTGTCTATCCAAAAAAAAAAAAACAACCCAGAACATGAAATTACATGAACACAATCTTACTTTGTGCCAAAATTTTTACATCAATTTTTGATTCAGTAATGAAAGTTAAAAGGACATCTTTTATTACTATAAGAAAAAAATCTAATGATTGTTTTAACTTAGCCACTTATCAGGAAAATAAATATTACTGCACACCAGGGCCTCCCTTGTGGTACAAGAGGTAAAGTCTCAGCCCTATGAAGCTATTGGCAGCCACTGCAGTATAAGTTGGATCCCCAGCCAGGGAGCTGACCCACATGGTACAGCAGACCTCTCCTGACTCACCCACTGCTCCCCTCGGCAGTGTATTTCATTTAATCACCAGTCTGTCTCTGGTGAATCCTCTCACTGCCCCACCCCCGCGCCTCTGGCCTATACCCCGATTCTTGTATGCATAAATAAATCTCTTTTTAAAAAAGAAAATAAATATTACTGCACACCTAAATACAGTATTTCCAAAGATAGAGAAAATGATGTATCAGGTGCCACTGAAAAACAGCCTGACATTGTTACCTGAGCCATTTTCTGCTCATAAGCAAGACAAGTATTATAACTAAATGTAGTTTGGAATACTCTTGAAACTTTCTAGAACAAACACATTAATTTACACTATAATTTGCTTTGTCCTTTACAAACTTTATTAAATAATGAGCATTACTAACTTTCATTATCTTATATACATTATTTAAACTATGTTTTCTAGGTATTTTGCACAAAGAATAGAGTAGGTGAAAAGTGAACTTATAAAAAAAACTGAACATTTAATACAGAGACCTAATAAGAACTTGCCATACTTTTAAGTACATATAACTTCCCCCCAATTATATACACCCCTACCCCACCTCCAGAAGAAAATGTTTAAACAAAAGCACTTCATTGATAATTTTGAGGGAGTCTATGAACATGATTTTATACATATACACACAGCTCTCAAAATCTTCAACCTGGCAAACAGAAGTGATTTATAAAACTACAGATTTGTTCTAGAACCTAAAGACAAAACACAGACATTGAAGACAGCAAAATATTCACCTCGTGCAGCTGCGGGGTGGGGGGCAATGTAGGAGATATCAAAGTTATGTGATAAGACACTGGTGTGAAGAATGAATAACTTCTGCAAAGAAGAACAACAGCAATATAGAGACTATAGAATTTATGTCATACAAACTGAAAAGCAAAAATAGGACACTGCTTTCCTGGGACAAGAAGAGTCTTGTAAGTTTTACAAATGCACGTACAGATACCTTTAAGTCAAGAATATCATTTCTCGCAGTGCATCTCTTTTCTGATACTGCTTCATCTTGCAAAGTCACATTATGTGCAAACAAAGGCAATGAAAGAAATGTTTCCAGAATCCTGCTATCCAACATGGATGTTGTTTTACAAGCTATAAGAAGAAAGGATGGGATGGAGATGCAAGAAACTTGGATTATTTGTTGTTCTTTGAAAAGCAAAACGCCTCTGTAAAAGGATGGCCTCATTTCATGTTTAGCAGTTAAGATGCACAGGACTTAAAAGGGGGAAAGAATTATAAGGAGTCATTGATTCAAATCAGTCTCACTGCTTACCTTGAAATGAAAGGCCAGATCCCCTTTCTCTATACATGTTATAACTTTCAAAAATGAAAACGGAGAGGGTAGAGCAGGGATCACAGAATGTAAAGTGGTTGACAAGGAGAACACACTGGCCACTTTTTGAGCAAACATTTTGTTGCCTTGACTGGAGTCTTCAATAAAATAGTCTTTCAGAAAGTGGCAACACACATGGCCTTCATTTTCCTCTTTAGCTTCTTTGATTTTGCTCTCTATTCACAAGGTCTTGCTTTCTCCAGTTTTCTTCCAAAAAGTCCTATTAGTACATAATATCACAATGAGCCTCTCTGAAAAGAACTTAATTGTAACAAAAAAGTGAGGTGCTCTGGGTCAGAGCTTAGTAACCCAAGACTGTGTCCTTTCTTGTGCCTCAACACAGTAAGAGGCCTCCATGCTCTACCTGGTTTAGAAATTTCAGTGCGGCCAACCAAACTTTCAAGCTGGCACTGGGTCATAGGGCTGAGTACTAAACTCAATAAAATACATAGGAGAAACATGAAAAACAGGAAAAATACAGGAAAAGTGCTCTGTTTTAACTTAGCTTGTGGTTTGCTCTGTGCTGATCAGACACGGCACACAAAACATGGGACGGCATTCCTGCTCCCACTTCAGGGGTCACACAGGAGACAGCCACATGCCCAGGGGCAGCCCATCTTTTTTATCGGTTAAGTCAAGTTGCCTATCCTTGCACTTGGTTTTCTTTAAACCATTAGGGGAATCATTTACATTATTCCAGAAATCAGAAAATGAACACAATGAGCAGCACATTCTCCAGGTCTGGTCCAGGAATACAGGTAAGGATTTTAGAGAAAATTGGTCCTGCTACATTCTATTTCTAAGGGTTGCAGTTTCTGTGTTGTAATGAAGGGGTGGAGGAACACCAGCAGAGAACCCCCTCACGGGCCCTGGAGGCAACACTCCAATTGGCTGAACTGACTCTAGGATCACGGGGAATGAACATGTCAGAAGCATAATCCTTCAGACAGCTTCCCTTTTCCTTTTCAAGACATGAGCATGGGCGAAAAGGCCCTTTGGGTACTCGGACAAAACTACTCATGGCCCTAGACCACAGGAGAGATTATTGCGTTCCATAAGGCCTGGACACTGTTGTCAGGATATGGGAGAAAATATTGCCTCCATCATGTTTTAAAAAAGGCCTAAACATTTTCAAGTAAGACTGACTGACGTGAACAAGAAGCCAGCGTCAGGAAACCTGCAGTTTCCGTGCTGACTTTGCTACAGTACGATCCTGGCCGCCTGGCCAGCCTCTCAAGGAGCCGTGCTGTAAAACAAAGTATAGTTTACACCTCTGGTTTTTACGAAAGGGTTTTCATCTGGCTCACAGAAAACACCTCACTGGTCTTTGTCATTGCAAGCATGCTAAGAAGTCAATTCAGGCAGCTACTGTGAGGAACCCTAGGCAAAGCTGCTTGAACTGAGACACTGAAACTTCTCCCTTAGAGACTGGACAATATTCTGCTGATTGGGAGAGGGACCCCTCCAGAGATAATCATTCAGTTTGTCAGAGTCGTTGTACGGGGTCAGGTAAGGCGGAAGTCCAAGTTTGCCACTGATTGCCTTTTTTGGGGTGCGTGGACTGTTCGCCTCCATAATCTTTGGGTCAGATTTCTTTCCACAGCTGTGGGAGAGCTCTAACTCTGGCTCCTCCTCTTCTGACTTGATTTCCACATAGTCTTCTTCATCTCCGTCAGTCTCTTTGAAATTGGAAAAATAGTTCTGTGTAGCTATTTGGGCATTTAAGGGGACACTTCTATTGACCACCAGAACCTTCTGTGAGTCTTGGAGGGTGAGGTCTGAGCATTTTTCAGAGCCCTGTTGACACAGGTCGGTGACACCTGGCAGCAAGTCCTGGTGGCTCTCACACCTGGAGCTGGCGTGTAGAGAGAACAGCTGTTTCTTTCCCACTTCACCAGGGTAGTTAATGGAGTCCACAGACTTGTTGATCAAGATGGAGGAAGATGACTGGGACCTGTTGTAAGGCTGAGTGTTTGTGCTGACTCCCTTCCGGCCCAGCGAGTTGTAAAGGCCCTGGCACGAGCTCTCTTTGTTGGGCTGGCTGACCACCACACTGTGTCTCTGCATGGGGCCCAGCAGCGGGTCAGAGGTTTGCAGAGAAGGCACAGAGCAAGCTGTGGACAACTGTCTCAGAGTACTCTTTATATTGATCTCAAAGGTGGGGTATTTTGACTTCAAGTCTTGCTCAGGCCGGGGACAGAAATCTGCTAACTCTCCATTACTGTAGGTTGAATGCAAAAGCCAGTCCTCGCTACCACGCTGGGCCTGGGAGGGTGAGGAAGACCTGAGGATGGAAGGTTCCTGAGAGATGGCCCAGTCATCCTTCGGCGTTTTAAAGGGAGTCTCTCTGAACACAATCTGGTCATACAGTTGGGAATACTCGGCAATCCTGGCACCTGGAAGGCAAATATTGTACCATAAGTATACACAGGATTGTTTCTACATGTGAAGATTAAAAGTGAGAATATAACATTCTAACCAGCAGAATATACAAATTTAAACAGTAGAAAGGACTTGCATGTAAGTTTGAGACTGAGTCATCACCAACCACTAAGCAACATTAATCAAAGGCTCTAACGTTGAAAACAAAAAGACCACTTAGACATTCATTTATCTGATCCTGGCTTGTTGTATTTCAGCAGCAGGTCTACACGTGGTCACTATTTGTAATGAAAAACGTCAAGTGTTCTTTACAAGCACAAAATGGTATCTGTGTTAAAAAACACACATCAGAAAAAACAAAGCCAGCACCGACCCCTGGCCAACGGAAACACACTAAAACAGTCACCAGAATGGCATGGCTGCCTCCCACTACGTGCCAGCTCCTCACCCAGCTCAACTGCACCCAGACGTTTACTCCCCAGGGTCTGCTCTGGTTAACTTTCCTGCGTCGCTTGCTTCCAGCCACCTCCACAGCCACTGGGGAATCAGCCTCGGGAGGTCCTCACTGCCTGTCCTTCAGAGCCATCTGTACTGACCGACCTTCATCACTCCCCATTACCAAGGAGCCAAGCACTGTGGCCTATGGTGCTGAGATATTAAGGAAATGCGAATGGCCAACAGGCATATGAAAAAATGTTCAACATCACTTGCAATCAGGGAAATGCAAATCAAAACTACCATGAGATACCATCTCACACCAGTGAGAATGGCACATATTAAAAAAACTAGCAACAACAAATGTTGGCGAGGGTGTGGAGAAAAAGGAACTCTCCTGCACTGCTGGTGGGAGTGCAAACTGGTCCAACCACTGTGGAGAGCTGTGTGGAGATTTCTGGACCTACTAAACATAGAGCTTCCACAGGATCCAGCAATTCCACTCCTAGGTATTTACCCAAAGGACACAGAAACATCAATTCCAAAGAACACCTGCACCCCTATGTTTATAGCAGCACTGTTTACAATAGCTAAGCTTTGGAAACAGCCCAAATGCCCAAAAATAGATGACTGGATCAAGAAGATGTGGTCCATATATACCATGGAATATTACTCAGCATTCAAAAAAGATAAACACATGCAATTTGCAGCAACATGGATGGCGCTGGAAGGGATCATGCTCAGCGAAATAAGCCAAAAAGAAAAAGAAAAATACAGGATGGTCTCACTCATAGCAGGGATCTAGAATACTTAAATAAGGGACCAGGAAAATGAATAACTATAAGAAAGTGAAAATCAAAATCAACAAAAACTATGAACCAGAGACACTTTTTGGGGGGTGGGGGTCGGGAGGGGAGGGATTGGGGTCAGAATGGGGGGATTGCAATTGTATGGGGAATATAAAAATAAAATTTATTAATTAAAAAAAAAAAAAGAGTGAACTATCCAGGTATATAATTGATAACCTGAGGCTCTCTGTTAGCTCCCAAAGAGGATTCCACTGGGGCTCTCGCCACTTCAAATAAAGCTCAAAGGCCCTTCCCTCTCTGCTCCACTTCTGAGTACAGGCATTTCTAAAGACATCAGCTGAACACTGACATGGGCATCCCTCAGGCTAGCAATGATTTAAAAGGGGGAGATCAGAGATGTCAATTTCAAGAGCCATCTTCCCCTACCTCCCCCATCCAGGTAGCTACACAACCACCCAGAATCAAAGAATTCCATGAACCACAGGCTCCACACAAGGGTGTCTGTCCCAGACACAGTGACCAGCAAGGGACGTGTCATTCTCTTCTTTTATAAGCTACGTAACTTTTTAGGAAACTACTGTAGTAAATTATTCCTTGAGTTTAAACTAAATATTTAGTTGGGTTTCTGCTGTTTCTTTGGAGTCTCTTTTCTATGAGGACAGAAAACAGTCTGGTTTATTTCATGTGCCCTTTAATTGCAACTACCTCAAATTTCTTGCTCTGCCCCACCCCAGTCAGGGTAAACAATGCTTAATTTTTCATTATAGGTTCTATAGTCAGGTCCTTTTGGTTTTCCAAGTCCAAATTCCTTGGAAGTACAGAGATGATTAGTTTAGAATTTCTAGTAACAAAATCTTGAGGCATTACTCCTCAAAGGATAAAGATACTTAATACCAATGAAGATTCAGCAATCCCTCATGAAGCTGGAAGCCTCCAAGGCGCCTGTGTTAGGCAGCCTGGAATCTGTAATGTTCCATCGACTAGGAAATCCAACCCAAGACACTAGACCTCAGACCCAGTCCCTAGCAGGCCCCTGGAGGGCAGCCTGCCCAGACCTCTCTCTCCCATGCTAAGGCCTGAGTTCAGCCCCACAGCTGCAATCAGGAAGGTTCTGAACTTTCACAATTTCCTGGGAAGATGACAATTTGGGGAAAGCTACGAGAGCTAATTAAAACATTTGGTTGGAACATACCGGTATCAAAACATAACCATAACGTCTTAAAAGAACAGCTAAGTCTTGATCTTGAAACACCGTCGCCCAGATGATCCAGACTATGCACATGAGAATGCCTTTTCCTGCTTTATCATACTCGCCTCTTCTTCCTGTGCTTGACCAAGTCCTACACATCTCTCAAATCCCTCCATAAGGCGGACCCTTCTATAAATCCTTTTCTGACAGATTTCTCTTCTATGAAGTCTTGTGAACATGTGTCCCATACCACGTAGCTGTTGGTTGTGTGAGTACATGCGTCCTGTGCTGCTCTTTTATGTGGGTTAGTTTATTATCCCAGTGAGTCCATGAGCTTTAAATCTTGGAGCACAAGCCCCACATTGTACCGAGCATAGTTCTAGCCAGAAATTGCTCTCAAGAACTCCTTAATCACACAGGTAATTTTTGGACTGCCTCCTTTTATTTTCAGTACACTGTTAAAGTGGATGTGCCTTTTCTAAGTTAGTACCAGCGAGTGGAAAGGTAACCCAGCAGTCAGTACAGCAGGGGAAGCCTTTGATTAAAATGCTGCCAAAAGATATTTCAAAATGGGCATTATTTGAATAAAAAGTATCTCACAAAGTAGATGATATCTAAATTGTTGGTTTTTTGGTCTCGGCTTGACCTTCTAAGAGGATCTCCGGCTTGTTTTTTGCCAATATGAGTAAGAGGCAGGGTTCCAGAGCAATGCATGCCATGAATGAGAGCCCCTGAACCAAATGCCCAAGAACTGCCAGCCCACAATGGCATCTCTAGACTACAATGCTCAGTATTAGCCAGCTGGCTCAAGTCCTCCCTCATCCTCAGTTGTGGGATCAGCAGTCTTTACCGAACATGTACATTATCATTCTATGGCGACCCCGCAGCTGTCTCTGGCTTTTTCCTCTTTTAGCAGGTTGAACAAGTAGAGTTCTTTTGATTATAGGTAAAAATCTGAGAGTAGTAAGAACAGACTGTTTTCCAGACAGAGAATTAAAATCAATACTTCTGATGTGGCTTGAAATGGAGACCAAAGCATCTGTGCTCTTTGGCTCCCCTAGTTTACACAAGCAGCAGCTCCCCACACCTGTATGGAAATGTCCTCATGGCAAACATCACACACACACACACCAAAGGACCCCAGAGGCCTCCCTGGCCCCAGAGACTACCAGGAGGAGGCCTGACTGAGAGAGGGCGAGCATGCTACCACGGGCTGTAATGGGGGAGTGACTAGACCTGGTTGGGTGACTTAGAGGCGGAAATCTGACCCGGGGCCTGTAGACCCCGGCTAGACAGCTCAATAAAGGTGCTCGAGCGTTTCGGCAGGTGAATAGGGTGCTCCTCCTTCCGCACAGCACCGAGAGCAAGCTCCTGGCAAAGAGGCAAGGCCCACACGAAGAAGTCTGGAGAATCGGTCCGCGCGACGACGACGTCCTGTGCCCAGATAAACAAGAGAGAGAAAAGGAGTCATCATGTCAACTGATCGAAAGCCTCGTGGGCACAGGAAGTGGTCTCGGTGCACCCAGATGGAAGGCTCCTCAGGTCCGAGAGATGGCAGGCCCTAGGGACGTGCTCCTGCGGGCAGCAGGAGGAGACTCCGCTCTAGAAGATGCCTTTGGAGAGATCTTCTCCTCTTAGTTGGGGAGAACGTCGATAGTAGCCCACCATGTCAAGAGGACCCAGACAAGCTGAGAAAAGATGCTACGGGATTCCCCGGAAGACGCCAGGGGCAAACAAAAAAGGAGAACAAGCCCCATGTGAAAAGAAGCAAAAGAAAACCCCAAAGAGAAATGAACTTAATACTTAAAAAGGGGGGGGGGGTTTGGTAGACTATTCCAGGTAGCGGTAAAGCTTAAGGAGTCAGTATTGAAGGACCAGCTTCTATCAAGAGGGCAGGTATTCATTTTAATGGATGGTCTATATTCACAACAGCCTGGCCCCAACCATGGTCACTTTTAAAGGGCGGTCTGCGGGCAGAATTCATCGGCAGGACCGCAGTATCACAGTTTTGTTAAGCATTAGCCCAGATTCCCTTAGTGCTGGCGTCGCTAACACGACTGTTTCCACCGCCATCCAATCCCCCCTCCCTGCCAGTCTTCTGCAGCCGACTCTCAGTCACTCAGTCCACATAGAACAAGAGACCAGCTCAGCAATACTAGCACTGGAAAAAGGACATGAATTCACTCTCACCAGGAGAAAATGTATGTGACCTAATCTCTCTCACATTCATACAAAAATCACCGTTACCTTTCATTTAAAATGAACAACTCTAGGGAGTCTGTGAAATCCAGGGCTTACCTCCCCTCTCTTTGAAGACACTTTACTGGATGATTAACTCAAGAAAAAGAGTATAGCTTTAGACAATTCTAAAATGCTACCAAATTAAAGAAAAAAATCCCTATATATTTTCAACACGTAACTTGTGGATTTATTTTGGCCTCAGCTAGCCCCTTACTATTCTCTGGTGTCCACAGAGATAAAGATATCAAACCCAAAGAAAGAGGTTAGGGTGTCAACCTGGCCAGCTGGGCCATGTGCTCACGGAGCTTCTAAACCTCCTTGATAGAGAACTTCACCTTTCCCGTTAACTGGAGAATTATCTCCTGATTTGATTCTGAGGTGATGCTTTGTCACAAAAATTAGGGCAGAGAGTCTTAAAAGATGACAGAAAGGCCACAGTTTTAAGGTTCAGATTCCTGAGTGCAGCCCCAGGAATCGCTCCAGGTCTGGAGGTGAAAAGCTCCTCAGGTGAGCACCAGAGTCCTCGGGAATTTTCTTTCCATGACAACCACCTGCTTTATTCATAATCATGCTCTTCCCGAGATGAGTTAGTTTGCCCTTCAGGAGCCTCTCTAACTTAGCTGGGGTATGTGCTTCTTTATAACGGAACAATGTCAAACCGTGACCACCTTGACCTTTAGCCCTCGTGGGGTCAACATCAGACCTGAGATCTTAGTTGAGTTCTGCACAGCAAAGGCGGTGTGCCTGGAAGAGGAAACTTCTTAGAAGCGTACATGAGAAAACCGAATGAGATGGTGTTACGTACACAATAACAACTATTTAAAAATCCAATGACAGAAACATGTGAGAAAACACTGAGTCACAGTGCAAGCAGCTCAGCAAAAATACAGAAAAGGACTTTGTCTTTGTGAGAATAAACAGGCATTCCTGTAGAGATTCTAGAGCAGAGTGATCCTGCTTCTAAGGCCTGACGCTCACACCTGCTCCTCCTCTCTCTCACACATTGCAGACACAGAGAAAGCACTAGATCCCCCAGGAGAAACCAGTTGCTATTTTTGGTTCACCAGTGAGCCAAATACTTCAGATTATATGAACATCATAACACCCCAATTCTGTAGTGACAACAGTACACACAAGACCCCGGAAACCCAATCAGGATCTGACTCTTAAGACTTTGGAGGTGAAGCGCAGATGCTTAGGTGTGTCTGTGTGTTCGTAAACCTGTGGTCTCCCTTTGAGAAAATGAACATCTGAGTGACAACGTTCTCAAGCTCTAAGCCCATCGAGAGCCCAGAAGCTGCTCTCCGCAAGGAAGACAAACTGTGTGGAGGAACCCACCGATAGCGGGCCCTCCTTGCTTCTTTTCTTCTAAGATGGCCGCCAGGTCTTTGTGCATGGATTTGTGTTGCTGGGAGGCCGGTGGCTGTTCCAGCTCTGGGCTTCTCACTTTCAGAAGCTGATTGGCCTTCTTGATCTTCTGACTGTACTGCCTGGCCATCATAAAGACCCTGCTCTTGGTCTTATCTGAGGCATCCATCCCGGGGTCAGGGTTTTCCAGGTCTGTTTGGGACAGGCTGCTGTTGGCCAGGTCGTAGGGATTCTCCATGGGAGGCATTTCACTGGCCAGAGAGAGCCGGTGAAGACTCATGAAGGAGTCTTCCTTAGAAATCAGGTCTTCTTTGAAGGGGCAAGGAGACCTGCTAGCTCTGCCGGGCCTGTTTGTCGGCGGTGTGAGGAAGGCCGGGCTCTCGGGCAGCGAGAGGGTGGACAGGGCACGGGCTGTGTCCCTGCTCAGCTTGGGCATGCTGGCGGGGTGCAGCCGGCTCTGCACGTCATCTTGGCTGACTGGAAATGCTGCGAGGAGCCGCTCTCTGGCCTTGTCTTCATTCTTCTTGATGTAATTCTCCAAGTCATTCCAGATTTCGTCCACTTCCTCGGAGAGTTTGTCAGATATTGATTTGTCCGCCATTGATAAGTTGCAGCTGGGGGAGTTGTACAGCAAACTCAAATACTCGTTCTCAGCGGCTGCCTGGTGGTGAGGCGTTTCGTCCTCACTGAACTGGAGGCTGTCCTGGGAGACGAAGGGCCTGAGGCTGTCGCAGCAGGCAAAGTCGGCCTCCAGGCCGAGGAAGGTGCTCCTCTTGGGCCGCTTCAGGCTGCTGCTCTGGCCGCCCAGGGAGGGGGCCTCTGGGAGCCCGATGGTGTCATAGATGTTTTCTTCCACCACCTCAAGTTCATGTGTGCTTTGGTTTGATGCCTCTTGACCTGTTAGAGTTCCATCTCTTTTGGGGTACAGAGAGCTCTTATCGTAGCCAAGCTGCCTCTTAGAGAAGACTAATTCTGGGGTGCTCTTGGGGCGAACAGACTCCCTGGTGGACTTGAGGGGAGTGGATTCAGCTGCCTCTCGTTTAGCAACCATTAGTTTTAAGTCCTCATAACTTATATTATCATAGACATGGTCTATGTCATCAATAGTCAACTCGATGGAGGACCCAAAGGGAGTCATTCCATTCTGCCCTTCGGTTTTGGGGTCACTGTGCAGTGTCCTTTGGGGGCTGTACTGGGAGCCATCAGCGTCCCTGATTCTGACCTCAGGGGCACACGTGTTGCTCTCGCCAGCGCTGCTGGCCCGCCGAACAACCCTGTGGCCTGGGCTGGGGGTCTCTGTGGACTCGATCTGGCCCATGTGCCAGCTGCAGGGCCGACTGGAGGTGCTCTCTTCGCACAGCCTGGTGGAGTTCAAGTCGGAAGAGGAGAAGGATGGCATGAACATCTGGTAGTCGTCATCATCATCCAAGTTCTCCTGCGGGGAGCGCTGGCTGGGGAACAAGGCTTGCCGGATCTGGTGGTCAGTCCAGATGTTCCTGGCGGCCCCGCCCCCGCGAAGCACGCTGATGATGGCAGAACTGCTCGGCTGACTATTCCTCTGGGCGGGAGACGGCCCTGCTGGAGTCAGATGGGGAGATCCTTCCTCCCGGGAAACCTGAGGAGCAGAGAGACACATTGATTGGCCTGCAGCGCCATGGTACATAAACGATGAAGTTGTCTCATATTTTTACATTGCTTCTCCCCCCTCCCCCCAACCACAGCATAATCTTCACAGAGAAAAGTCAACACTGTTGGCTTGAACTGAACTGAAAGTCACTTGAGATTTTTTGCAACAGGAATAGAAAAGACAGGAGCTAATATTTATTTAGAAACTAATATTATTTAGAAACAGGTGAGGTCACCTGTAGACATTCTGCAAACTTTAAGTTCACCATCACTTGGAAGCAGATATGATTACACCAGTTTCACAGAAAGGAGATTCAGATTCATAAAGATTCAGTAACTTGCTCTCCTTAGTCAGAGGTAAGGCTCTGACCCTATCTCTTGCTCATTGCAGGAATCCGCTAAATACAGAAAGCTCTTAGATAATTCAAATAATTCTGATGTGCAAATAACAGATAGAGATAATTGGCAAATGTTATATATATATAAATATGTCTATCTATCTCCAACGGTATCTGATTTCTATTTGGAACTCTACTCAGAGTCTTGTTTTTTAAAGATTTATTTTTTATTTATACAATAGCTGGGGTACAGGTCAGAGGCACGGGAGGGTGAGAGGATTCACCAGAGTGAATCAGAGAGTGGGGAGTGGGGAACAGAACAGGCAGACTGACTGAAATACATTGCTGAGGGGAGCAGTGGGCATGACAGGAGAGATCTGCCACACCATATGGGAATCTCTGTGGCCGATCTGGTATCGAACCCACGCTGCAGAGGCTGCAGACAACTTCACAGAGCTGCACTCAACCCACTGCACCACCGGGGAGGCCTCTACTCAGAGTCTTACCATGGTTTCTGATAGACCAGAAACCCCTTCAGGGGTCTGACTGTACACCCCAAAGTCTGCAGACCCACCCTGTACCCCATCAGCACTGCCTTGGTTTATAGATTCTAGGCAAAGAGCCTTTGTTAAAGGAAAGCAATTAAGTCTACTACTAAGCTAATGAGATTTTCCTTCTCTTTCAAAATACGCTTAATTAAATAATATCTAGATGCCCGTTAGGAAGTAAAATATGAGTGAGATTAATGATTTCTAATCAAAGAAAACAGTGGGGTCTTTTATAACTTGGAATTTTTCTTGATCTAGCTTGCTGGTGCAGAGAGGAAGTGGGTTGCCCTCAGCAGGTACAGGATTAGCTTCAAAGAGTTGAAGGGTTAAGACCCTTTCAAACTAATTATTACCAGAGGCCTATTTTCTGATCAAAACACTATTGTAACCTATTGGCAATATCAAATTAACAAGAATTTTTCATCACTTCTCAATGAAACTGGGAAACATTGCCTTGACTATCTACCCACCAATATATTTGTCTGCCTGTCTGTCAGGAAAGGGAGAGAAAAATTGAGAGGGTAAGAAAATTTCATCCTGAATGTCATTTTTTAATTAAAAATTTAAGATAAAAAACCTAATGAGTCTAATTCTTTGTTCATTTTTTTCCACAAAGAAAAACCATGGATCACGTATGATCTCAGAATAACTGAGCACACACACATATGGACGGATAGGTATGTATCACAAACCATAAAATATTTTATTTATGGTTACTTATTTGTGCTATTTTTTTGGTAACGCTTTAGTATATCTCTCTCTCTCTCTGTCCACCTTAGATTTTACTGGCATACGGCTTTATAAAATGTAGCCAAACTAAAAGAGCATTTATGAGTGGGGTCAGGATACTGTGGCTGTGTGCTCAGGAGTGGAGAGGCAGGATCCCAGCTAAATCGTTAGAGACAGAACATAAAACAAGAAGCCACAATAAATTCTCTAGGAATTGTTACTTAAGCCACGTGATCAGCGGCCATATTGGATGTGGTTTGTTCAGGTCAGGACACAGCATCTACTTTACAGGTAATGCATTTGGATATACAGTTTCTAATTGAGCTGACCATTTTTATTCTCCCTCCCTCCCCTTTATCAGAGGAGGAAAAACCAAATGATAAGCAGAGTTTCATTATATGACAGGTGATCACACCTCTTCTACCAGCAGAGGACTAGATCCCCACCCTGTGACTGAAGGCTATGCTGTGAGAAGGTGGCAATCCTCAGGATGCAAGAGCTTCCATCTCACAGGGGCAGAGGCACAGGGGATTTGGGGTGGCCACACCGGCCCAGAGCTATACTTGGGGAACTTTCTAGCTTCTGAGGGAAAGGTGGGGTAGGTAGCAGTTCCTCAGATAATGTAGTTCAACATCACTTGTTTATAACATTTATGGAAAAAAGGAACAAAATGTTTTCAAGAACCTGATTTCACTATATATGTCCTTTCATTTTAGCTTGCAATTTCCAAGAATCTATTGATGAAGTTAAGTGAGGACTTGCTGTTGTCAAATGTAAAATAATTTACCCTTGCAGGATAGGCTAGGGATGAGATAGGTAAAGAAAGGTAATAAACATGTTAAAATAAGAAATATAATGGTGCTTACCTTTTGGATGTCTTGTACTGTTTCTGAAAAATAAAGGATTTTGTTTAAGTTTGAGGATTGGAAATTATCACACACAGGGTACACCTTTATTTTATAGGACTTTTAAACTTTGTTGTTAATAATTGAAGCACAAGAGGCTTCTGGACCCTGTAACGCTAATTTTCTAAAAATGCCTCTCAGTTATTCTAGCCAGATACCATGTATTGCATGAAAATGGTTTCATATGTCTGCGTGTTATGGGTCTTCCTTATCCCTGAGAATAGTGGACCAGCTCATGTGATAACATTTCAAAAGTTTCCCTCCCTCAAAAAAAGTATTACCTGAAGAATAGCCACATGCCTATGTCATGAAAATCACTTACACATAAGTCTTTGCTTCTGCTAATTTGTAAACAATTTATTGGTTTCAACTGAATGGCACAGCAGTTATCCACAGGCTCCCATGGCAGAGCTGTGTGACGCCAGTGGAATCATGGTGAGAGATTTAATAACCATGTCCTTAGAGAGACCCTACAGGCACCCAGATTATGTGTCTCACCTTTAAAAATGGTTCAGTTACAGAAGCATATAAGAAAAATGTAATTGGACCCTTGCTGCAAATCCCACCCCATAGAGGTAACCACACTTAACAGCTGGTCCCATGCCCACTGTCCCGATTTAGCCACCAGCACATTAAAAAAAAAAAACAGAGGTGCAATTTGCAACGTGTTTCCTACTAAATATATGTGGACACCCCTGTGAGTAGACAGAGGTGCATGCCATTCTTTGTAACAGCTACAGAATATTCCATGTTGTTTTCTGGGGCATGCTAGGACTTATTTTACCCTTGCACACCAGATGGGCATTTTGAGGAATGTGCTATCGAATCACATTACCAGAGGGAGAGAGGGTGGAAGTAAAGATGGAGGTGGTCTAATGGTTGGTTTTTATTTTTAGTTATTTGTTTAATTAAAAAAAAATTGGGGCCAAGAAAAGAGCCCTATTACAAATGCTGCAAAGAACACACGCACACACACACACGTGTCTACCCACACTTGGGTAAGAACTTCTACAAGGGAAGTGGACATTGTGGAATTGGCCAAAGTGAAATTGTTGGGTCAAGGTCACTATCAATTTTTGCTCCAAAAAGTATGCAGAAATGTATGTATCTACAGGTGTGGAGTGCCTGTTTTTCTGTATCTTTTGGCCAAGCTCAGAGTTTTCTCCCCTCTATTTATCCAATTTAAATGTGTGGTTTCTCTACTTAATAATTTGGATGATTTTTTATAAATTTTGTGGGCAGTTGTGTTTCTTGTGAGAAACTGCTCGGTGATATTCCTTTTGTCTTTTTTTTTTTTTTTTTGATGTATGGGATTTCTTTATATAATAGGGATGTGAGTATTTTTATGCTTGTCACTTATATTGCAAACATTTCATGTCATTTGGCTTTCCATTTTATAATAGTGCACCATTATTTATAGAATTATTCAATCTTCAATCTGTAATTCACCTAGTATTTATTTTGCATATGATTTAACTTGGTTGACGTCAACAAGAATAAAAACAGAAGAGATATTTTAGGACTTACCACTGGTCTTCAAAATTTTATGTGATCTTGAGGAAGGTTCTGGGAAAGAAATGACAGCATCATTGCAGAATCAGGTCAAGACTTTTCTCCTTATAAATGAATTATTAGTTCATAGACAAATAAATTACATTCTAGAAATTTTCAAATTTACTTAAAATCTCATTGCTTAGAGATACTTACCAGCAAGACACACATTAAATTATGTAATCAGGAATTGCATAGCAGAAACCTAACCCTACCAACTAGGGGAGCAATTTCCTTGGCCTTAACTATAAGCTGATGGTGTTTAATTTTATATTCTCATGCCAATCCCCTGTCCCAAGACTCAGATCTCTGATGCTGCCCACCGATCTGACATTTACCCTACATGCCCACAGATCTAGAAAACTCAACGTGTTTCAAACTCAACGTATCCGTCCCTCCCTCTTCCCAACCCATAACTGTCCTCAGCTGCATTTCTTATCCTGGGTTCAGTGACATTACCCCCCAAGATAAGGGATCATGACAGCTCAAATTTCTCCTGTTTCATTCATCACTGTCTTGTGGGCTCCCAATGATGCTCCACCCCAGTAGGCGCTGCCTGAATACTGTCTCCACCATCTCTCACCAGACGACAGAGACAGCCTCCTATGTGGTCTCTCTGCCTACTTTGTTTTCCACATCGAACCAGATTCTCTTGTTTAAAAGGTAAACATTTCATAATTTGCAGGACCAAGTTCAAACCCTCCACATGGCCCACTCTGCTGCCCATGATCAGGCCCTCGCCTGCGTCCCCTGTCATATCTCTTTCCATTTCACCTGGCCCACATCTACCTGACGCCCAGCATCACTGGTGGCCCAGCCACCCAAACAACTAGCAACAAAAGTCTGACCTAAGGCTCCAGTCCAGGGACCCAGCAGGTGCAGTTCCTGCACCACCTGCTTCCCCAGTACCAGCCTCCTCTCTCTTTCCTAGAGGGGGGACCTAGTCACTCCCCATGTTTGCCTCTCCACTCCTCCTTCCATCCAAACTCTGCCATAACTTATCACACATATCTGTATCTAGTCACTGTTTTGATGCTAGACCACAAACTCCTCGTAAGCAGAAATCCTGCATATTATTTATCCATGCAATCCCGGTTCTCAGCATAGTGCAGTGGATTAGGTAGGTCCTCAGTAATTAATGATTTGAATAAAAAAAGTCTGGAGTTGGGTTCAGTTAAACTTTAGGTTTGAATAATCTTTTGCACGTGTCATTTACAGGATATAACTTTCCACTGGTGATGGTTAACGGGTTTAGGTACCTGCAAGCTAAAGGTAAGATGCTACAAAACTAGTCGATTGATAAGTTTAATAGCCACTGGGAAACAGAAAATTAAATAGAAAAGTGTATTCATATTGACGGTGAGCTCAAAACCTAGAAGGAAAATGCCTTCTTGTCAGACTGAAAGGGACTTTCATGAACATTCCCCAGAATTGTTAAATTTTGATCACAACATCGTACTCACCGGATTTTCTTCTCAGCCGATATGGAGCAGAACCATCTTTGGCAGCACAGAATGCTTTGGTCTCTCCCTCTGGACTGTAGCAGAAGCCTGGGTGATCTGTGAAGAGAACCATACATGTCTGTAAGAAGGAGGTGTTCAGCGAGTTCTCAAGAAAAGTAGGCGTGGCTGGTTGTGGATATCTAAGGATTTGTGCTTTTCATCGGCTCTGATATCATCCTGCGTGCTGTAACCGGTGCTATATCTCAGACTCTGTTTACACAGGGACTTCTTTCAGGAGCAGCGTGTTAGCAAGTTAAGCTCCCTCCCACGTGCACTGCATTCTCTGTGTGCTCTTTTTTTTCATTCTCTAACCAAGAGCGTTAAAGGTTCTACTTCAGCATTACCCCCCAAGAAGGTTAAAATATCACTTCTGCGGCTCTTTGACCCACAGAGATCAAAACACAGAGGTCAGAAAACTCCATTAAAAAAACCCAACGCCCACATGGCTCAACTTGTTATCAAGGCTTCTTACAGATAAGTGGCTGGGGGTGCTGGGCCATAACAGTGGAGAAGACTTCTCTAAAAACGTCTCGAGGAGTCTGTGCCAGGCTGTGGTGCTGCAGGCAGTGGTGCCTTTCAGGAAGCTATGCCCCAGTGCCGTCTAGTATTTTTCTAGAAATTGCTTCTGTGACCGTGTGATGAACACTTCTACCATTAAAGGTTTTATGTCTTCAAGAGACATGCAGATTTTGGATTAAGAAAATCTGATCTAATTATAAATTTTTTTAAAGATTTATTTATTTATTTATTTATTTATTTATTTAAGATTTATTTATTTATCTATACAAGCACTGGGCACAGTCAGAAGCGCGGGAGGGTGAGAGAATTCAGCAGAGCCAGAGCGGGGAGCAGAGCAGGCAGAAGGACCGAAGTACACTGCTGAGGGGAGCAGCGGGCGGCAGGAGAGGTCTGCGCGCCATGTGGGACCCATGTGGCCGGGGGGCAGCCGGGGATCGAACCGCCGCTGCAGAGGCTGCGGGCAGCTTCGCAACCCAATGCTCAACCGCTGCGTCACCGGGGAGGCCCTGATCTAATTATAAATTATTGCTGCATATCCAATGACATCCATTTCAGGACACAGGCAGAGACTGGTATTCTTCAAATTGGGGAGAAGGCTTTTCAGGGGTATCCAAGATAGTTCTGAGGGCTGTAAAGACTACATGCTCTTCTCCCTTGGCAATTATATACATTTATATATATAACATATAATACAATTATATATATATTATTTATAGTCACAGAAATAAAGTCATTTGGTCCCACGGACTGGCCAACTCCATTCACATTCAGCCAAGTTCAAAGTTAAGGAAGACAAAGCAGCATGTTTTCTTAGGCTGGCTGCTCTAGCCAGGCTGGGCTCAGAAGAGAGGAATGTGGCACCACTTCATGCCTTGAAATCATTCTGGGTACCCACGGAATCTTGCTGGTTTCCAGGAGCACAGCCAGAGCCCAGGATCAAGTCCACAATGTTATGTGAAGTTAGTCACAGCAAGAGCAGCCTCTTTACCCCCTCTGCCTTCATCTCTGCTCCTCATTCTCATATGCCCACCTATGACCTGGGCTTCTCTTCAGAGTGTGCTATAAAACAAAACCTTACAGGGCCTCCCTGGTAGGGAAAGGGGTTGAGCGCAACACTGTGAAGCTGTCCGCAGCCTCTGCAGCACGAGTTTGATCCCCGGCCAGGGAGCTACCCACATGGCGCAGCAGACCTCTCCTGTCTCCCCGCTGCTCCCCTCAGCAGTGTATTTCAGTAGATCCACCTGTTCTGCTCTCTACTCTGTCTCTGGTGAATCCTTTCACCCCCCACACTTCTGGCCTGTACCCCACTTCTTGTATACATAAATAAACCTTAAAAAAAATAAAAACAAAACCTTACAGAGATGTCCACTGATGTGGGGGCTAGAGAAGACGGGGCCGGGAGCCCCTGCTTGCACCCTGGTCGGGATCTCCAAGCACCCTGTTCTTGGGTTATGTTAGACGTGATGAAGTGGGAACTCCATACCACGGCTGGGCTCACCTTTCTCCTTTTGTTTTATTTCTTTCTCACCCTGCAGAGTTAATAACTGGTTGGTTTGTGGGTAAATGAATCAGTATTTGCCACTGAGCAAGGGTTCCCCAAAAGTAAGTTATTTCAAAAGTTTTAAGTAAAAGCGTTTATATGAAAGGTTCTGGAAGACCTGGCTGTAAGTCTTAAAAGCACTCATTTCTCTTTCTGTTGTTTAATCTGGGAGGCCCCCAAGATGTGATTTATGTGGTAGAACAAGGTATGGTTTTATAGGAAAAACCTTCCATCTATCCTTGGCCTCCTCTTATAAATCTAGAAATACAATCACATGTGTGAGGTGGTAGGAATTTTAGACTTCGCTGCTGTATGAGGAAAACCAATAACCATCTAGTTGGTGATTCCTGCACATAATGAACACAGCTTTTCCCTCCGAGGAAATACATGACAGGACCTTCCTTGTGGGTGGGGTCCGGGTGGGAGAAGAGCAGACCAAGAAGAATATCTTACAGTGCTGGAAACTCAGACTGCGCCAGGACTCACGAGGTAAGGGCGGTAGACTCAATGTTGCAACAAGAGTGTGTGTTAGGAAGACATTCTACGGCCTGCCAGCTCCATGTATTAAACGGTAAATAGAGCGCTGCTGCTTTCTTATAGCTGACATTTTTCAAGACATTAAGGTAGAAATGGGAGGAAAACAAAACTTACGAATGGCATCCATTTCAAGTATTGCTTGCTTGGCCTGAAAGAAAGAAAGTGTAACTATAATTACAATGACCATTTTTCTTTAAATGACTCATCCTAATGTGGGTTTCATTTCACGTGAATAAGTGGATTTTTAAAAACTGAAAAGAAAAGAAAACAAAACAAAAAAACAAAACCTGAGCATTTCTTTCAGGCATCGCATAGAAGAGCGCCCTCGTGTGGGGAGAGGTGTTACACAATTGACACACCACAACTAAACTTAATAGAGAAGTGGGAGGGAGAGAAAAGGAAACTTCTAGCAAAGGTTCCCAAACCTGACAGATCATTAGCATCTATTGGCCGGATTATTATAAAATGTGAATTCTTGCTCCCCAAGCCATGTCTATGGAACCAAAACTCCCCTAGATTTATACCACCAGGCCTCCCCCATATTGTTGGGACTTTATGATTATTTTAAATTGATGGCAAGAAAAGTTGCTGAAAGTTTCCTCATTTTGGGTGGTGTACAGTCATCACCAGCTGACTCTCCTGCTCTCTAAGCACCACTGCACCCCCTATCTTTCCGTGTACCCCAGGATCTCCCAGAGGGGGAGAAAGAGATGCAAAGTCAGGCTGAAGGCCATGGCTCGTGATCCAGACTTGGCACATTTCACGCCCGCCTCTCAGTGTGTTTTCTCAACTGTCAAAGTTGCTACTTGGAGCAAATGACAGGCACTCAGCCCAGAGTTGCTGCCCTGTGGCCTCAGGGCCTGGTCTGGGGAAGCTGGATGCTGGCTTCCTCTGCACACACATTTCTCCCTTTCTGCCCCGACCTTCTGAAGATGAATTCTCTGAGCTTCTTCTTGCTGCAGTTATTGCCACATGTTGTCAATGTTTAGGGGAAAATAAAAGATAAGTCAATATCCTAGTGTGAATCACTTTGCCGTAGGAGTCAAAGAAAAAAACTCCTTTAGGTAGTAGCCTTTCTCACCTCTTGAATGTCATTTTCATTTTCAAGGGTGGTATAACAATCTATAAACATGCTAAAAATAATTTAAAACTAATTTTATTTGCATTGTGCCACAATCTGTAATACTGCAGTAAAAAATACTTAGACTAAGTAGCAATCATTTAGGGAGGCAGCGGAAGGAAAGAGCCTCAGTGCAGTCATCTGAATTTTGAGAAAACATTTACATTTCTATAATATTCATATTTCTGCTATACATCAGAATTTCGGATTACTAATTGGACTTAACTTCAAACACAAATGTGGGCTCAATTTCTGTGAAATGCATTCACAGAACCATGGTGACATGACACGCACTCTACCTTTATTCTCCATTAATTTGGGTGAGAGCTAGTTGATAGCTCATGTGGAGGAAGGGATGCAAACCAGGTCTGTCTGACTCCCAAGAGCATCATAACCCATATGGCTACTTCCCAGGAGTCCCCTGGTATCTATAAACCTGACTTCAAAAATTCAGAATTTCCTATCTACTCTTTCAACATTTAATTTTTCAAAAGTACTGCTTTCCCGTTTACCACCAGGGGTCACCCAGGGACCGTCACTGACATAAAGGCCTGGCGGGAAGTTAACAGGTGCTAAGTCAATCTATTCCCAACAGTCCTCATGTGCACATGTGGAAGGGTGAAAATGTAACCCCCAAATTAAAAAATCTCTGAAAACTAAAAACATTGTCAAGTGTCAGATGGGTGATACATTTTTGGATGTCTATAATTTCCCTAATGCATTTCTTTAATAGGAAAAAATATATTTGAAAGTTTCAGGAAAATAATTGAAGAAATGTGAAAAGTTCAGCTTAGTAATCCTGCTTAAATAACAGAAAATTATTGAAACCTTATAGTTGATAAATTATATTAAATAAGTGTGTTTTTATTGTCACTGGGGGCCAAGTGATTACAATGGTCTTGGGAGTCAGCCAGACCTGGGTTTGAATCCAGGCTCGGTCATATACTCGTTGCATCTATTTTGGCAATTAGTTTAAAGTCTCTGAACCTCTATATTTTTATTCTTCTAGAAAGGAAAGAGTAAAACTTAATAAGGTTTTTTTCTTTTTTTTTGGCTGAGGGTAACATAAGAAATATAAAGTCTGTAGCACAGTGTATGTGTATGTTCAAGAAGCCTAAAGCTGAAAAATTTTTAGATTCTTAAAGGATCAGGAACTTGAGCAAAAAACAGTACAATTTTCCTGTGACCAATATTAACCACTGTAACACATAAAGGTAAAAACTGCCCGGAATACACACACCTTGCGTGGGAGAGGGACAGGTATGTCAGCTGGTTTCATTTTGCAATGGTCTGTAGTTGCCTTTGGCAGGGCTGGTTTTGCCAGGAGACAGGTAAACAGTAGGTGGGGCATATCAAAGCTACTTTGCCATTGCTCAGAAGGGTATCCCAAGGCACAAGGCCAAAGACCAAATGACTACCCACGAAGAAAACACGATCACCTGTCTGCCTGAACAACCTCACGTCTCCTGACACTCTGATGAAATGGGACTGCAGCTCAAGTCAGAGCACACACCTATGGACAACCATTCCTGGGGAGAGAATCACAGCTGAGAATGTGTTTGCAATGCTTTCCGCGAAATAGACAAGGACCAAAACTGACTCTCCTTTCTTGGAAATCCCAGTTCCTTTTTCCATCCAGTTCTACCCTCACTCATGGTCAACACCCCCCTTTTCTCTTCCACCTCGCTCCTCCCCAGCCCCACAGGGACCATTTCACCATCCAGGTGGATGATCCATCCTCCACGCTCACCTTGGTTCCTCACTATTTTACTTTGATCACCTTTTCCTCCACTCCAGAACAATCACACACAATCACAGCCATCCCAGAGCCTTATCATCGCCCCAAACTGCCCGATCTTTAAGACAGGAGCTCAAAACTTCAGCTACAGATCTCCATATTTCTCTCCCTCCACTGGGTCTCCTGCTGGACTACTTCTCTGGCCTTGTAAGACCAGCAACCCTTCTGCTCACGCCTATTTCCCCAGCTGGCTTCTCTGCGCATGGAAATCAGGCTCCATCAGAGCAACTGTGCTGATTAGCACCCCCTTCTGTTGCCCGGTCACCCCCTCACCCTCACCACCTCTGGCAGTCCCCAGCCCTGTGCACCAAGGCTCCTCATCACCAGCTTCCAAGTCTTCTAAGAGGATTTTTTTTTTTTTTTTTTAACCAGCTCATCACACTGAGCCATAGATCAGCTGGGCCTCTCCCCAGGGATTTTGCTCCCTCCCACGGACTGGCTAGTCCATTTTCTGCAGCAATTGTTCCGAAGCTTTCCTCTCTCCCAAGCACCCAGCCCCACCTTAGCTTCAGCCCCCCAGCAGATGACACCAACTTTGGCGCAGTCAAACCCTTTCTCTCGCCTCACGTCCACGCAACATTTCTTGGTCTTCAGTCTTTCTCCTCCCCCAGCTCACGTTAGGCTTTTTGAAACCCTGTCACGCTAGCCGTGTGTTTCCGCCTCTCCTTGCAGCGTCCCTCCTCTGAATTGACTATTTCCTGTTTCCTTCTCCTCCCCAGTCTTCTGGGGCCCAGGTGATCCTCACTACACAATGCATCTTGCTTTGATCTTGCTGCTCCGCAAACGACCACATTTTGTCACTTCAGAACGTCATCAATGAAAAACAGAACGTCAACACCCAGCCTGTTCCTCCCTTCCCTCTGACGTTATCAGCCCGATGCCACGTCTCCTGCACCTTCTGTGCCAACTCTCAGCTTCCTCTTTGATTGTTTCGACCTCTGGAGCATGTGAGACTGTTCCTCTGCCCCCTCTCTTTGGGATGCTTTCCTGCCTTTGTTTCCACCCTGTTTCCTTCAACTGGTCGTTCTCCAATCCTCCTTCCTCTTACAGACACCTGGATGTCGAGATTCCCAAAAGTTCTTTGTTTTACAGAGTTAAGGGGCATCTTCTCAAATCTCGGGGCTTCCACTCCTCTCTGCGTGGAGCCAGCCTCGAGATCCCCAGCTTCCAAGTCTTGAATTCCCACCTGCAGTCACCCCACCCCTGCACATGCAACCGCAGCTCTCACCCCTCCCTCACCCACCTACCCGGCTCCTCCCCTTTGCTGCCTATTTCAGAACTCTCCACAGCATCCTCTTGGCATAGCTCCTGACTCATCCTTGACTCCTATTTCTCCCTCTCCTCATGCGCCCCGTGGGCAAAATCCTGTTTCCTCCAAGCCCATGATAAACAATCTGTTCTCCCTCTCTTGTTGGGGATCCTTGGCAGTGCCCCCCCTTTTCTGGACTAGCACGCTGGTTTGTTCATTCTCTGTTCATTCTCCTGCCTCCAATGTCACTCTTCCAACCCATGTATCTTACTTGACCTTATTCGACCTTACACTCTCGGTTCACAGGGGAGACCATGCCACCATCCCCCAAAACATCCAGCAGTCTCCCACCACTAATCCAGTGCAGACTCCTTAGCATGTGGTTTCAAAGCCCTCACAGCCTGGCCACCTGCCTTCCACCTTTCAAGTCTCACCTCCCACCCCAACTCTGAGGACCAGGCACAATCCCAGTGTGCTCATTGACACCTCTTTGACTTGTTTATGTGCTTCCCTCAGTTGGCTTACCTTATCCTTTTCCCCTGATTAATAAAACATTCCTCTTCTTTCAAGTCTGAGGTAAAAGGCATTTGCCTCCTCTCCCCACTGTAATTGAAGACCTACCCTTCCACAACACTTAGCTTATACCTCTATTAATTCATTTTGCTTAGCTAATTGCCGATGTGGCTAGCTCTCTAAGTTTATAAGTCCCTTTAGGGCTGAGTCTGGGTCTTATTTCCCCAGCATTACCACAGACCCCAAGCCAGCTGTACTCACAATAGGTTCTTAGTACACCTGTGACTAATTCTCATAACTCTTTATTCAACTATTTCTTAGACACTTTCTTAGGGCTTTTCCTTTTCCTTATTTTTCATCTTTCAAATTCAAAAACAAACAGCAATTTACAAAACTCAACCCCTTCACAGAGAATCTTTTCAGATATGTGATTGGTTTGGTAGATCCCCTACATGTCCCATTTTTCAATTTTCTTTATATTGAAGTTAAAAATCTACTCCTATCAGGCTGCCTTCTAGAGTTGGATTTCTTTTCATTTCATTGTCTTACCTTGGCTGGAATCTTTGCTGCGTGATTCTCCAGGATCAGTCTCTTCAGGTGCAGAACCCACAGGCGTTTGTCTTGCTGGGATTTAGCCTAGCAGAAGGGGATTTGGACAGTCAGACAATTCACATCCCTACCAGTCACAGGACACAGGTGTTACTTTAACTCATGACAAAGTGGGAAACACACTATGTGGCTGGGAAGTTTTGGTAGAAATGCCTGAAAAGTTTTGTGAAGGGACATGGCATTCATCATGCACAAGAGAGAGCTTGCTGGGTGGCAAGGGAGCTCCTGTTACCTGAACTGTGTGCTGCAGCTTGGGGTTCTTATAGTGGAAGACACTGAAGCTGAGAGGCTCCTTGGGGATCACTTCCACAAGCATGAGGTTGCCACACTGGAGGGAGAGAGAGAGAGAGAAGGTGAGAGACACTTGGAAGAGAATGGACAAGCCCCAAAATCCTCGGCTGTGACAAGTACACAGGCCTACCAGGATGTGAGCTTTGTATGTAAACGTGTCATCTCTCTTCTTCGTGATGAGAAGCAGCTTGTCAAAGAGGAAGAGTGTCCGCTCATTCTTGGCACGCTGGATGCGGAAGGTACCCTCGAGTACCAGTTCTCCATAGCTGGTCAGGTCTGGCCCCTTCCAATTAGTGAGCAAACTCTGTATCTCCTGTAAAAGAGAACATTCCATGTGGTTAAACAGGAGGTAGGAAGGTAAGACTTTGGCCTGGCATGGAGGTCACATAACTTTGTGTTTTGTTTTTTAATAATGCATCTTTTGAGGTGACCAGCACATGATCATTGGCCCAGAACCTATCAAAATTTCCCAGTGATTTAGGACTCAAAATGTTGTTCTGGAGAGAAATTTAGCAAACTTCACATCAGTCTTACTTCAAAAACGAGGAGTCTGAAATGAAGTCTTGGCCTGGGTGAAGGTGCAAATGACCTGGTTCCAGACTTCATGCTCCTTTTCCTGAGTCCCTGCCTCATTACCACACACACCACCATGTGATTCTGCATGAATCAGTGAGAGAGGCTCACAAACCCTTTAAATAATTTAGAGAAAGCTGCTTTCAACAACAATTACTTATTTGAGATTAACATGAGGTAAGGCCTTGGGAGACTCCCTTTCCTAAGTTGACCCTTGAAGGGGCTATGAGTACACTATTCACTTAGAAGTTACGCTCAAACAGTCGTGTTAAACAATGACCACTGTTACTGGTATCCTAACCTCTCTATGAACCATGATGACGACCACGAATGAAGTGAGCAGCCTGATGCTTGAATGGGAAGATGATAATGAACTGGTGCACCCTCCTCCCGCCGACGCTGAGGGCTCACCTGTAATCGGACTGCATGCTCATGTTTCCGCTTCATGTCATTGATGTGCCAGGCCACTCGCTGCATGGTGTCTATTGCGTCCAGCACCACGTCATAGCCTTCTGTGTCCTTGTCAAGGTGATTTTCTATTTCCTTAAACAGAAGAAGGACTAGTCATTTTCCCTCTTTTGTCTTATGTAGCCATGCAACAGAGGGCACCTCTGTGACCTCTGTGATTAGTTCTTTATATTTTAGTTTTTTATTGATGTAGATACTACCATTATTACTTAACATTTTGAGATAACTTCCTGGACATACCTGCAACAAAATGGTAAGCTAGGAGCTCTGGATGAAAGTCTTTTTAAGAAAAGATTTTTAAAGTAGTATAAAAAAACAAAAGTCATAGTTTACTTTTATTGACTACCCGTGAGCCAGCAGATATTGGCAACTGATAGAATTTGAACATAGACAGGCACTCTTGCCTGGAGCCCTGCCCTAACCACCCTGCTACACTGCCTTTCTCCTGTTGTTACCCCTTCTAATCCCACCTACAGAGAGATTACTTTCATTAAAACTTTTTTCCAGGCCTCCCTGGTGGCATCAGGGTTGAGTCTCAGCACTATCACACCATAGCTGCTGTGACCTGAGTTCAATCCCTGGCCAGGGAGCTGACCCACAGGGCCCAGCAGACCTCTCCTGTCTCGCCGCTGCTCCCCTCAGCAGTGTATTTCAGTCAATCCACCTGTTCTGCTCCCCACTCTGTCTCTGGTGAATCCTCTCACCACCTAGCACCTCTGGTCTGCATCCCAGCTCTTCTATACATAAAAAAATAAATACATCTTTAAAAAAAAAAACAAAAAACTTTTTTTCCACCTTGTCAACTTCCCTAGAGGATTAGACATGAGAATGTGAGAGCTGTGTCTACCTTTATTTCTAAGGTCTCCTTGCATTTTGGACAAATCACAGGATGTGCTATAGAGAAAAGACATCCCGAAGTGAATCTAAACCCAGCCCTAAGATCGCTCCACTTTCTGCTCATCTGTCATCCGTCACCTTCCTTTTCCAGTCCCTTCTCATTCTGCTCATACTAAAGCCAATCTATGACGAATAGCTTCTCCCTCCCTCCCAACTGCCTACTGAATCTGGGCTCATGGAAATAAAATAAAACATAAAAATCTGTTTTCCATTAAGCTGAGTGTTCTCTGCCTGAAACTGTCACTGCCCAGTGCAAAGTTCTCGAAAGACCTATCACAATCAGAGCGAAAAAGAATCTTTTCTTTGGGCTGTGGTCACTGGGGCTGCAGGCCCGGAATATAAATGTCTCTAATTCCTCAAAGCAGATTAGTCAGTTGTAAAGTATGAGTGTGGAAAACACTTCCATATGTCCCCCGCCTTTTCGGATATTTTCTCCCCTAAACTTAAAAGATACACAAGTCTCTGTCCCCTGCAGAAACTTACATGCAGAAGGAGATGATACTTGAGAATCCGCTGAACTGGCTTCAGGAGATAGGACCCCAGAGGCAGGGAGTGTTTCAGAGTTTCCTGTCGTTCCCTGAAGAACTTGGCCAGCACCTTGTTCCTCATGCACTCCGTGAGCACAGCCACCGACCTGCAAGAAGCAGCGACGTTTTTATCTAAATTGCAATGCCGAACGTGGGTACTCAGGCACTAAATACCCTAAACTGGGCAGCGCAGCAACAGAGCTAAGCTAGACTAATGTGGGGTATATGAGAGAAGGGCATCCATCTGGGCGAGCGAATCAGCAGAAGGCACCCTAACGGTGTGGCTGGTGGGGGAGTGCGGCTGTAAGCCCACACGCCTGCCTCCGGAAGACACAGCCCTGGCCAAGAGACTGCAGCATGCCAAAGGAGAATGAACTGGACGTCAGCCCCAAGGGCGCCCCCATGGGTGTCTTTGTGCAGTGCTCACTTTCCACTAGCTAGAGGGAAGGCATGAGCACCTCCATACTAAGAAAAGGGGTTCCCTCTTCCCATGGTCACAGCCTTCTGCTGGTCCAGTTTGCATAAACTGCACGATATAACGGCCCTTGGGGACCTCCTAGCACAGTTGGCTTCCCTTTGGGCATCTTTGCACGGCTCTCTCTCATACCTCTGCCGGCTCTCCTCATTCTAAAGACAGCGTCTGAGAGGGTGAGACAGCCTCGCTCCTCAAGAGTGAGTCACTCAGCAGTGTATTCGAAAGGTCACTCAGAGTCCTCTTCCATCCCAGCGGGTCCAAAGGTGATGCGTAGCCCCTCACATACCCAGGGGCGTGGTGGAAACAAGGCTCACATCTCCTACGTAAAGCAAGCTGCTGGGCTGGTGGAGTCACACGCACGTACAGGAATATCTTGTGGTCTTGCAAGAAAGCAGGTGGAAGTCATTCTAGCCCCTCTGTCCCCAAGTCAGTCATATATTTTCAGGATTAATTTGAAAATCAGAGAGAACCAAACCATAAAGTGAGATTCCTGGGAAGGCAGAGAAACAGTCTTCCTGATGAAATTATTAGACTCTCCAAGTCCATCTATTTTGAGAAATATCAGTCCAAGCAGATCGCTAGCCTTCTACGCTGAGATTTCAAAACTGTTCTTCATCCGAGGCTTGGGGACATCTCTATTAACAAGTAGAGTCAGAATCAGTTTCCGAGTAGCCCTTTGGTCATCTGAGGGCTTGAGCTTTGCGTGAATATAAGAACTGCCAGCAACAAGTTCTGAGTAGATGGGGGTCCCTGTTCCCAGAAGTCCCGGGTTGGGGGGGGGTGCATCGGAGGACCCTGACCTGACTGGGCTGTGCCTCTGCCTGTGTCTCTTCCCAGCAAAACTGCTGGGAACACCTGTCAAGGTGGCAGGTGACATTTAATATCACCAGCCTGGTCCAGAGGGGGAGAGGATGCCAGCTCGAGGGGAAAGGAAAGCTGGGCCCTCAGACAGCAGCTGGATGGAGACAAGGAACAAGTGGACACATTTTTCTATGAGTATGAAAACAAAATTGGGCAGGAACCAGACACTCTTGCTGCACTGAGAAGGCCTTGGGAGCATGTCTGCTCAGACGCTTCTTTTCTTCTTCAAAGTGAGAGTCAAAACTCAAAAATACTCCCCGCAGGAAACCGTCCTTAGCTCTCCTCACTGCGGCTTGTTCTTCCTTCACCTCGTGCATCTTCAGCATCCGTTACACACGACGGAGCTCACACTGTGTCAACTTGCATCTGTTGATTGGCTTCTCCCCAACACATGAGTCTACTGAGTCTAGTTGTATTCTGAACCCCCAAGAGTAGAAACTGCTAGAAGGCAAGCGGGGTTCATCCCTACTTCCTGCCCACATCCTCCAAGCTTGCAACTTTGCTCCATCCAGGAAAGGCTCTTAAAAATATTTGTGCACAAATAATGTTGCCTTCTTTGACCCTGAGGCCACCTAGTAGAGAAACAGCTGCCTTAATTTTGTCCTCTCCTCTTTCATTTCTCTGTTAGACACATCTTAATATAAACTTCCCAAACTGCCAATTCAGAAGGTATTTCGTTGAATAACATGCTTGTAGGGAACTTTACACAGACATAATCCCCTGAAGAGCTGCTCTGGTGGCTTGGGTCCTGAAACTGAGTCCAGAACTTCGTTGATTCTCTAGAGTGGAATGTTTTCCCTTCCCTTCAGGAAGAAGTTTGGTGGCGTTGAGGGCCAAAGCTGTGATTTTCCTGAATTTGAGTGTTGGGGCAAGGCAGGCTTTTTGCTCCAGGTTCACGGGACTTAGCTGAGCATCCTGACATCTTCAGATAAAGGTGGAGACAACAGGGCCTCCCCTGGTGGCGCAGAGGTTGAGTGCTGGGCTGTGAAGCTGCCCGCAGCCTCTGCGGCACCAGTTCAATCCCTGGCCACCTGTGAGGGTCCCACACGGCGCGCGGACCTCTCCTGCCGTGCCCGCTGCTCCCCTCAGCAGTGTATTTCATCAGTCTGTTGTGCTCCCCGCTCTGGCTCTGGTGAATTCTCTCACCCTCCTGCACTTCTGACTGTACCCAGTGCTTGTGTAAATAAATAAATAAATAAATCTTTTTAAAAAAAAGGTGGAGACAACAGAACCTGTCTTATTCCCAACTAGGCGATGGTCTCTCAGTGTTGCCCATACCCATAACAACACAACACACACACAGAAGGGTTCTCTGACAAGCCTTGAACGCAATGGGTTTCCTTTGTTTCCCACTAAAGTGCCAGCAATCTTTTGGCCTCATTCAGGGTTTTCACAATTTTCCCCTACACTGATCTGTGGGGAGCCCCAAAGTCTGAGCAGGACAATGTCTGAGAATCCCTGGATTTTACTGTCAGCATGTCTTGCTGTGCTTCCCACAATGCTCTGCTCCAGGCAGACATTCCTCAGAGCCACATCCACTGGACTGATGGGCTTGCCACCAGGTGGGAGGGGACCAGGCAACCCCGCACACACACACACTGGGTACCTGGGGTAGTTGGTGCAGTACTGGGTATAGATGTGGAAGGCTTCACTCTGCAAGGAAACAAGAGAGGCATTAGAGGCAAAAGGCAAAGGCATCCACACTCCTTCAAAAACAACAAAGGGCCCTCCGTGGTGGTGCAGGGGTTAAAGACAGCGCTATCAAGCTATGGCCAGTCACTGCAGCCTGAGTTCGATTCCCTGGCCAGCCAAGAAGATGACCCACATAGTGCAGCAGACCTTTCTTGTCTCACCTGCTGTTCCCCTCAGCAGTGTATTTCAGTCAGTCTGCCTGCTCTGTTCCCCACTCTGTCTCTGGTGAATCCTCTTACCCCACCCACCCCTGCACCTCTGGCCTGTACCCCAGCTCTTGTATGCATAAATAAATTTAAAAAAAAAGATTGTACAACTGGATCCAAGGAGAAATAAGAGCATCACACTTAGGTCTCTGAGGAATGCTGAGATACATTCACAAATAGATTCAAAACTGCCTTTTTCCTATCAAGATGGGTGGGTAAAGAAATCAGTTGTCCCTCTGCAGGACAGTGTTCATTTGCAAGTCTGATGTCAAGCAGCACTTACATGATCTATAATTTCAAGACTTGTTCAAAGACGATGAAGGTGCAGACACCTAGTGAAGCAGAGATTTTAGGAGGGTAAACTGGAAGACGCTCAAGGTAATTTTTTTTGGAGGCACCCAGTAATCTTTTTGGTCCCATTCAAAGCCTTTCACAATTTCTCCTACACTGGCAAGGAAAAGCCGTAGACGAAACAGTGAAACGTCTGAGGCTACATTTTCACACTTTGATTGTAAAACGGTCAGTGAGAATAAATAATTCAAGACCACTGGATTACCAGCTCTTGTAAACTCAAAAGGAATTACATTTTGAAAAAGAGTCACAGCCTAATGCTTTGGTGGTGTTTCACATTCTGCTTGTTCTAAAGCCACTTCACACTGGAATCACCTGCGACTCCCAGAGAATAAATTGTGATAATTTTAATTTTTTTCAGACTTAAAAGGAATTCCAGTTAAAGTCCTTTTTGTTAAACTCAACTAGGATTGTTTTCTTATTAAAGTTGCGAGCATATTTAAGAGGAGAGAAGATGGCCTATAGCACCCCCAACTATCATTTCTGAAGCAAATTTGAGACATCATGTCACTTGTATTTTAGTAACTATCTCTGAAATATGGCCTTCAAGGCGCATCACTGCAATGTCATTTCATATCACATTTAAATAATTTCCTAATATTATGAAAGCTCACCACTCACTATTCATATTTCCTCTTTTCCTTTTTTCAGAGTTTGCCTGTCAGTTTTGGAATCCAAACAACAGTCATGAACAACTGATCTCCTCTAATCCATCAGATCCCCCTTGATCTTTTCTGCACTTGCAGTTTGGGTGAACACACCAGATGGCTTATCCAGTAGACTCCCCAGTCTCGGTTTTGCTGACTTACCCCTACGGCTTCCTTTCATGCGTCCTCTGTCCTCTGCACTCCTGTGGCTTAGTAGAGGCTTAAACAGATTTAGGTTCCATCATTTGGCGTGAATCATTTCCTAGGTCGCATTGTACTTCCATCAGGAGGCAGGGCCTGCTCGTTGTCTCTCTTTTTCTAATGTTAACAACTCTTGGCAATTATTGCCTAGATCTATTAATTCACTAGGGGTTGCAAAATGGTGATACTTCAACTCTATGGTTCCTTCTTCATTCTTAGCTGGACTCTTTCTCCAAAGGGAATATTCTGATATTAACTCTTTGATACCCTGCAGTTTGTGGTTTCATATGGGAAAGGCAAGAAAAGGTTTGATTCTTTTCTTTAATTTTCAAAATAATGCAGTGGTTCACTAGCATCCTGCAAAGGTCAGCGGCCTGGTTTTCTTTTTGCAAGGGATGGAATCACACTTACTGAATTTTTGTTACTATATCTTTGGAATCAATTTCTGGAAGCAGGCCTGCTGATGTCAAGAGTGAATTCCCCTCTAAGGGGTCTGTGCTACTCTCATTGCCCCTAGTTATAGGGGGACCTGTTTCTCTCTGGTCATGCCCACTTAATATGCTGCCAAATTTTCCAGCACAGTACTAAAGAAAATCTAAATAAACTGCCAACTTCAAAAAGGTGGAAAATAAACATATCTTGATTTGTGGCATCTCCTGAGAAAGTATATGATCTACTGGCCCTGAACCTACAGTTTCAATGCCACTATGTCCCCAGGAGACCAGGCAAGAGCCCAGATGGTTCTGGCCTCCATCTGGGCCCTTCACACATTAGGTCTATCTGTCTGGCTCCCCGAGGCACTGAGCACCCAAGCCTGCTCCATGAACAGGAAAGACAAGTGATTTGGCCAACGTCTTCTAGTAAATGCAGATCAGACTGGTGTCTTTCTCTGGGTGAGCTCACATACGCTCTTTCCTGCCCCCTGCACAACTTAGTCTTGAGTTGAACAAAATCAGGCTGATTTTCCTTAAATTTAGAAACTTCTGGATCATTTGAAATACCAAATTTTAAAAAAATGGCCTCCATGAAAATAGGTGTAAATTATATTGTATGCTGGACCTCTCCTGAATGAGGTCTCCAGACGTCTGCATAATTGTCTTTCTGAGCACTCTGACACCCCGGCGCCCTTGCTGTCTTAAATTAGGGGGCTGTGATTGGAATCAGCTATGTATACTTAGCATAGAATCAAATGCATAATTCATCTCAGATTTATAAACTCCATGGGCAATTCAAACAGTGGTTTTACACAAAGATCAATAGCCAAAAGCTAGTTAATCCTTTAATGCTTTTATTAGATAGACCACCCCAAATCATTTTCAGAAGTGTTTAAGAAAAGGCAATAATAAAGAAATGACACAAAAACAGACATTTCATTCTGTTTTTTCAAATTGCCATTAAAGAGTGCATAAAAACAAGACATTTGATTATGAAAGATTCAAAATATAAGTGAGTCAGAGCTGGTCAAACAGACGCAAGCGCACTCACGTTCACTGAACGAACAACCAGAGTAAAAAAATCTGTACGATCTTCGGGTTCCTTCTGTCACAGGGTATCTCTGTCCCCCTTCCTCTTCCTCTCCCTCTTTCCCTGATCCTTCTCTCTCCCTCTCTTGCACATGTATACACACACACACACGCACACACACACACACTTTTGATTCCTGAGCTTTCAGTGGACACTATGAGAAAAGCTTAAAATGCAAGAAGCGGAAGGGTAAGATCATATTGACTTGCATTCACTGTGCTGATGCTGATATCAGCACTTAAGTGAGGATAATTTCAGTAGGTGGGTGAGGTGTGGTGTGGCCCGGGGACACCCCAGGAGAAAGGAGCCCAAGGGAGGGAGCCGAGCAACTGGGGGGAGCTGGGGTAGGGGGGAGATAGAGGGAGGCCGGATCTCTGAAAGAGAAGCTTAGTCTCTCCTAGACGCTTCCCAGTGTCACCTGACTGACAGTCAAGATAAGGGGTGTAAATGAGGGGGGAGAGGACAGGACCCCCAAGGAAACGGGGTTCTGGTTTTGCAGAGGCCTGTGCTGACAGCTGCTCAGCTGGGAAACAGTTTGGCCTGCTCAGTGGGAACTTATTTCTGCCCCTTAAAAGAATGGCCTCCACAGCTCGTTCTTTCACGAGCAGCAGGTGAGACGCCTTCTCTTTTTGTCCCGAAGCGTTTCTGTAGCCTACACTCCCCCCACGCCCCAAAAGCCAGGTCAAAGATGAAACTCCGTGTCAGCCCCAGTGATTCAGATAAAAGCAAAAGTCAACTGCCAGCTTTACTTCTTTCATTAATGGCCTCTCAATTAAAGCAATTTTCCGTTCCTCCTCGGGCTTGAGCAGCTGGTCGTGTTTCAGAAAACGTAACATCTCCTAAATCTCAGGGTGCTGAGTGAGAAGCAAGTGGTGCCAGAAGCAAACACTCCCTTACCCGGCCCTGCTTCCATGTGAGAATGCCGAGCCCTCGAGTCGGTCTTCTAATTAAACTTGGCATTATTACAATGAAGAAGATTGGGGAGTTGGCAACGTGGCACATAAACAAACTTTTATGTGAATAATTAAGCCAGAGCTAAGCACATGCTGGACCGTCTTTAATCAGCTTGTGATTACAGTTACCAGTAAAAGCCCAGCGTTTCCGAAAGCGTCCTTGCTGTTTATGTGCTGCGGTTCTTGTGACATCTCTTCTTTGATATACTCGGCCTGGCTTTTCACCCACTTCTCCCGATTCCATTTCCCTTCTCCTTTTCAAGTTCCTTTAGGAGGGTGAATTCTGACCCGGGTAACTTGGGCACCGGATGCATGTGTAAGCAGGTGTGCACATTTTACACGTTAGGCCCCACCACCGCCACACACCCCCACCTACAAAGTGTTTTATATACAAGCCCAACCACTGCCTTTAAGGGATCACACTTCCATAAAACCCAGAGTGTGATGTTTGGATTCAACACCACTGGGCCGAGCTGCAGCCGTCAGAAATGACCCCCTGGAACAAGTTCGGAGCCAGATCAGGCTGGGAGCTCACGTCACCTTCACCTTGGACTCCAGCACTCTAAACGAGGTGCTAATTCTCAGCTGATCCCAAAGCACCATCCTGAACTTGGCTTAAACCTTTCTTTGCACATCTGAGAACACAACTGCAGAAATTCCATGAAGTTCTGGCGTAAGACAATTTGCCTGAGGTTTTCCAAACAAAAGCTATGGAATATTTAAGAGAAACTTTAGGATGCTGTATGTAGAAAGTCATGGGAAGGACTGCCTGGTATGTTCCAGAACTCGACCTCCTATCCAGGTACAGAGTATGGACGGTCATTTAACCTTTGCAGATCAAATCCTTTCTTTCTATTTTTCTAACTCATCAATACTGCTTAGGAAGAATCGGAAAATGAAAGTACATTTTTAGGTGCTGTCTTCACCACACCACCTCCAAATGGTAATTACACGGCTTAGCGACTGTTACATATATTGTATATAAAGCATTTATATTCTATCGGATTCCTATCGCTTCTCGGCCTTTTGGCTAAGATCAAGAGTATATTCTATTGGATTCTTGCGACTGGTCTAGTGGCATTTTACAAATATTCATTTTTCTAACATTCTTCTATTTTGGATTTTACTTCCTCCAGGTTTTAAGTTCTGCCCAGGAAACCTGGGTAATATTCAGTTACTACACAAAATCTAGCACCACCATTATGCTGGCTTTCCCAGCTCCTGGGGACAGTAACTGTATACGATTTTTGCATGCTGGTGAAAAACAAACAAACAAAAAAACAGAGTAAGACAGATCAGTGGTTCACTTCATCTAACACAGAACATGGCAGTCATTTTAACTTTAAAATGCAAACCATTTGTCCTCTGTGTCTGTCTTGCTTGGCCTGGAGAAATGAACTCTGCTCACCTTGGACACGAAACATTCTGCTATGGCCACAGGATCATTTTCACAGTTTTCCAAATCTTGCAGAAGTTCACTAATAATAAAAAAAAAAATAGCCAGAAAGCATTAGATTGTAGCCTTATGGTTGAGGACATTTTAGTTAACTTAGAAGTTTAAACATTTACATGGCATTTATCAGGAATCCTATTTATAGTTGCATAACTGAGGATCCATTGTCATCACCAAGGTCTAGATAAGGAACTTCCCCAAGGTCTCCCTGGAGCAGAGATTTAAACGGAGGCGGACTTGTAACTCTTCTACCCAGAAACAAACCCTGCCTGACATTTAAGTCTTCTAGAGGCTTATAACTGCTCACATTCTCACACTCATTCACTCACTAAACAATTGTGTAGGTTCCATGTACCATCCAAGCCAATGGGAATAAATGCATCGGTGAATAAAATGGAAAATGACCCCTGGTATCCAGAAGCTTGGAGGCCATTGGAAGTCAGTCATTCAATGAAAAATTACATAATAATTGTAAAATTATAAATAGAAATAGAGCTCTGATGGAAAGATATGCTGAGGAGGAATTATACCTTCAGGCATAATTCTATATTATATTTAATGGCTTACTATTGTAAAAAACTGTATATCTCATGTGGATATACTATAACTAATCTGTCACTGATAGATAAAATTCTAAACATGGAATTGCGGGTCAAAATCCACCACCATAGGGCCTCCCCAGTGGCACAGCAGGTTGAGCGCAGCACTGTAAAGTTGTCTGCAGCCTCTGCAGCTGGGTTCGATTCCCGGCCAGCCAGGGAGATACCCACATGGTGCAGCAGATCTCTCCTGTCTCCCCTCTGCTCTCCTCAGCAGTATATTTCAGTCCATCTGCCTGTTGTGTTCCCCATCTGTCTCTGGTGAATCCTCTCACCCTCCGGCACCTCTGGCCTGTACCCCAGTTCTTGTATAAATAAATAAATCTTAAAAAAAAATCCACCACCACAATCTGTTGTGCTTCCTTTCTGCTTTGTTCTCACCCCTCCCCCAGTTTTTTCGGCTCCAGCTGTTTCTGTGTTCCTTTTCTAAACATACTAATACTGTACTTCATTATGTTTCAATTTTAGATGTCCCAAACTTTCCCTTTTCCTATTTTCTCAACAAGTTCTATTATGAAATTTGATTGGAAGTCAGACTACATTTTTAAGAATATGTTAATATAATTTTCAGCTGAGCCTCAGAGTGTGTCATAATTACTTTTCCTTTTTTTGTACAATCATGTTTTGTCTGGAATTAACATTGCCTCCTTTTTTGCTTTGTTTTCAGAGCAAACACCCCTAAATTATCCTCAAACATCGTGTCAAAGGTACGACTCTCTTCAACACCAATCTGATGATGCTCTTCACCTTGACTTGTGGGGGATGACTTTTGTTTCTTAGACACCATTTCAGATGCATTCTGTCCTTTGGGAGGTAACAACCACCTATTTAGAGGTAATAAGGGTAATAGGTAACAACTCAGAATCTTCCTACTTCAAAATGTTAAACCCTTCACATTGATAATATCAGTGGGTAAATAATTCTTGGTTGGAAATCATTTTCTCTGTCTTGAGGGAACTATCTTTTGCCTTATGTCAATTCTATCTAGTTGCTCTTGAAAGGTCTGATGTCATATTATTATTTTGGACTTTCCTTCCCTGCTCCTTGCTTTCTGCACAGCTCCCCTTTCTCTGATTGAACACTGTGGCTCCTGTTGTTCATGCAAGACACTCCTCAATCATGTGGGATTTGTACTTTCCTGTTTGAAGGTGAGACACAACAATGTTCACCATAAACTCTGTGCACGCTCATGGAATGTTCCTTGACCCAAAGCAGCAATTCTCAAACTTTTCCTGGGGGAGGGGTCAATTTGGTTTACACTCTTAAAAATTCTTTATCTGGGTTGTATCTATCAATACTTATTCTATAAGAAATGAAAATCAAATACTTTAAGAATTTTTCAATTAACTTAATAATGCATTCAGTATATTAATATAAATTGCTTCTGGTGGAAAATTTTATAAAACAAAAATCACTGAGAAGCATTGTTTTTGATTTTTTGTCAAATCTCTAATGTCCACCTTAACAAAGCACCAATGAATTCTCATACCTGTTTGTTTATTCTATCTGTTATAATTTGTTACTCTGGCTGAATCACATAGAAAACAAAATTCAGTCTCACATAGATGTGCCAAATAGACCAGCCTCTTCAGATCAGGGTGGATAGCCTTCTTTGAGATCACAATGAAACTCCACTGACAAACCCAATATGAAGCCACCAATGCTCCACACCTGTTACTGTAAAACTCATTAGTCTAGGTCCGGTCTGGTGGGCTTAAGTCTCAGTGCTATCTCTGCTTTGGCCTGAGTTCGATCCCCAGCCAGGGAGCTAACCCACATGGTGCAGCAGACCTCTCTTCTCTCCTGCTGCTCCCCTTTGTAGTGTGTTTCTGTAAATTCACCTGTTCTGCTGCCCATTCTGTCTCTTGTGAGTCCTCTTACCTCCTGTACCTCTGGCCTATACCCTAGTTCTTCTATGCATAAATAAATAAATCAATCTTTAAAAAAACCCAAAAGCCCCATCAGTCTATCTCATACACTTTGACAGGATCTTTTACAGTGAATAGTTTTGGGATAGTCCCAATTTCAAACATTTTTTTTCTAATATTCCAATAAAAATCACTTTGTAATATTAATTTTAATTAGGAAAGCTGTCTAACATTTGCATTAATCTCTTTGATAGAAAGATGAGCATGACTGAATTAAAGGCAGTTGAAATCTGATCACTGGGACCTTAACACTGGATGAAGAGGAAAAAGTCAAAGAAAAAAAAAAAAAACAGCTAAGAAGCAACATTTCTGGGTCAGCAGTTTCCATTATTGGAGGATGGAGCGCTCCTAATATAGGTTTTGTGTCCAGATCTTTCAACATAAACGTTCTTTCTGAGCAGAGAAGAATTCTGAGCAGAATCCATTGTGTTACTTCTCAAAGCTTAAGAGAAATGGTCCTCGGCAACATTTAACTCCTTGTGTGCTAAATGCTATCCCCAACAGTGGACGTACTGGCAGGCGGAAGTGTCTGGAGGGAGCCACCCAGCTCTGGGGATGGCTTACTGGTACATGGATGACTAGCATTCATTGCTCAAGAACCACAGAGATGGGATCTTTGATTCCCAGACCCTAATTTTAGGGTGAGGAAACCACGGCTCATAAAAGGGAGGCAGCTTACTTTAGGTAACACAGCCAATAATTAAAGGTCAGAGCTGAGGTTAGTATCAGGGCTCGTGGAGCACCCATCTTGCAGTCTACTCTAAATATGTCTGTTGAAAGATTTATTCCAGATTGAATCATGAAACCATTAACTCAAAACATTATATGCTCTACGGTGTTAGCTGCAGTGTTAGTTACAATAGCTATGGCTTGGAAACAACCCAACTTCCCAGTGACAGAGATCAAGAAGCTGTGGCCTGTCCACACTATGGAAGACTACTCAGTCACAGGAAAGATGAAATGTTGCCATGTACACACCTAAATGGAAGGTGTGGGAGGGAATTATATGCAGGAAAGCAAGTCAGAATGACAAAAACAAATATTATTTACATAGTGGATGATTCAACAAAGCAAAATACTTACAAAAACTAGCAGACGAATAAATAAATGAGGTTTTTGAGATTAAGAGGGAGGGAGAAAGGGTGAAAGGGCTATAAAAGATGGTGAGGACATGAAATTTTTTTTTTAAAAAGACAGGAAAAATATCTTTATCAGAAAAAAATAAAAGGTAAACAACATCTACTTCCCATTAAGGGTCCTAGATGCATTTACCCACTGTGTTACGTGACTATGAGGATCCAAGAAAAAAAAAAAGTTTTGTGTATCAGGCATTATTATAGTTACTGAGGTTATGGGGTAAAGAACACGGACTAAATATAGGTATCCTTGGTGCTTATATTCCAATCGTGTTAATCTCTGAACAAACAAACACAACATCCTACAAAAGACAACAGTGTTGGTAAGGATGAGAGGAGCTGGAATCCTGTGCACTGTTGGTGGGAATGCAAAATGGTGCAGCTGCTATGGAAAGGTGTATGGAAGGTCATCAGAAAATGAAAAATAGAACCACCACATGTTCCAACAATCTAACTTCTGGGTATTTATCCAGAAGAACTGAAATCAGGATCTTCAAGAGATATTAGCACTCCCATGTTCAATGCAGCACTATTTGCAATTGCCAAGATATGGAAACAACCTAAATAACCATGAGTGGATAAAGAAAATGTGGCATGTGCATACAACAAAACATTATTGAGTTTTGAAAAGGAAGGAAATTCTGCAACATGCAACCACATGAATGAAACTTGAGCAGGTTATGCTAAGTACAATTAGTCAGTTACAGAAAAATAAATCCTATGTGATTCTACTTAAAGGAGGTATCAACATAGTCAAACTCACAGAATAAGAGAGTAGAATGGTGGTTACCAGGGGCTAGGGGGAGGGGAAATGGAGGTGTGCTAGTCAACGGGGTAAAGTTTCAAGCCAACAAGTTCTAAAGATTCCCATTCCTGAGCAGCACTGTTCCTAACAGTGACGTATTGTAAAGAGGGTAGTTCTCATTGTAAGTGTTCTTAGATAATGAAATAAAATTTTAAAAACCTATTTTGCTAAAAGAAAAGAAACTAAATGAAATTACAATAGAAAAGCACATACCATGGTGTATTAATGCTTATAAAGGAATGGTGAATAAAATATATAGAAGGAAATATAGGTGAAACACTACGTGATCTGCACATCAAAGACATCTTTACAGAGACATCACCCAAAGCAGTGATAGTGAAGGCAAAGATCAACAGCTGGGACTACATCAAATTAAAGAGCTTCTGCACAGCAAAAGAGACAATAACAAAAACAAAGAGAAACCCCACCGACTGGGAGAACATTTTTGCACCCAACACTAATGATAAAGGACTGATCACAAAAATCTGCAAAGAGCTGATGAGACTCAACAACAACAAAGAAAATAATCCAGTCAAAAAATGGGCAGAAGAGCTAAAAAGAAACTTCTCTGAAGAGGAAATGCAAATGGCCAACAGGCATATGAAAAAATGTTCAACATCTCACTTGCCATCAGGGAAATGCAAATTAAAACTACCATGAGATACCATCTTACACCAGTGAGAATGGCACATATTAAAAAAACTAGCAACAACAAATGCTGGCGAGGGTGTGGAGAAAAAGGAACTCTTCTGCACTGTTGGTGGGAGTGCAAACTGCTCCAACCACTGTGGAGAGCTGTGTGGAGATTTCTGGACCTACTAAACATAGAGCTTCCATAGGATCCAGCAATTCCACTCCTAGGTATTTACCCAAAGGACACAGAAACATCAATTCCAAAGAACACCTGCACCCCTATGTTTATAGCAGCACTGTTTACAATAGCTAAGCTTTGGAAACAACCCAAATGCCCAAAAATAGATGACTGGATCAAGAAGATGTGGTACATATATACCATGGAATATTACTCAGCATTCAAAAAAGATAAACACATGCAATTTGCAGCAACATGGATGGCGCTGGAAGGGATCATGCTCAGCGAAATAAGCCAAAAAGAAAAAGAAAAATACCGGATGGTCTCACTCATAGCAGGAATCTAGAAAACTTAAATAAGGGACCAGGAAAATGAATAACTATAAGAAAGTGAAAATCAAAATCAACAGAAAACTATGAACCAGAGACACTTTTAGGGGGGCGGGGGCGGGAGGGGAGGGATTGGGGTCAGAATGGGGGGGCTGCAATTGTATGGGGAATATAACAATAAAATTTATAAAAAAAAAATAAAGGAATGGTGATGTGAAAAATAAAAAAAAGAATTGGTTCTACTGAAAATCAAAGCAAAAATAACATAATATGACTTTGTAACTTGTGATATGAAATAAATTACAAAGGCAAAGTCATAGCGAATGAGGCTGGGTGAGGGCAGGAAAGCGTTGGAGTAGTCAAGGAAGGCTCTCTAAGGAGGTGATATTTGAGAGCAGGGAAGAGGAAGTCATTAAAGGACTCAGTTGTGTGTCCAGGACAAAATGAACTTAGTGTGTTCTTATGTGACGTACAGAAAGGAAGCACTTGTGGCTGGAGTGTAGTGAATAATGGGGTGTGGGAGACACAGGAAGACACTAACCATTCAATAGTAGGTCGTGTCCTATAGCAGCACAGATGGGGTCATGGCAAGTGGCTTATCAGGCGCTTAAGACACTTCCTAAAGACCAGAAAGAGGACTGTCCTTCTAGAATTATGACCTCTTGGGGTGGGGACCAAATAATTTCAGTGTATCAGCATAACACACAATGTGCACCCACAATTCTGGAGCATACTGGCCAGAAGGGGTAATTCACAGACTGTTTTCTACTCAAAGCTAAAATTAGATTATCCTACCTTCAGGATTTGGGTATTTTCCCTTTTCCCTGAGTAATTGTTCCAGATATTTCCTCCTTTTTGAGTATGACTATGAGAAAGAACACAATTAAAATTTCTTTGTTGAGCTCAAGTCCCTTGTTTGGGGGCGACTACAGAAAAAACTCTTTTCCTTTACAGACCATTTTTACATGTACAGTTTTCTCTGACCACTGATGTGACCTTGAAAGCAGAAACCACTGATTCTGCTGCCTCATATTGCTGAAAATCAGGAACGGGGCCTCTCCTCTTCCTGTCTGCAACAGACTCCAAGCACCACTTCCTGTCACCACCCACCTAATGAGGTCAGCTGACGTTTTAACTTGTTGCTTCCACAGAAGTACATTTGCTTGTGGGAAAAGAAAATGGGTGAGGTTAACAGGACCAAGTGTTCTATTAACTTCACCAATATATTAGCACTGGCTGGAAAAGTCTTTAAAAATTGTGTGAATAAAAATTTTTCTACCATCATGTGTTACAGACAATTTTGGTGAAAATGAAATGCTCTACAAGAGGAGATAACTAGCCCCTCCTGTCACTGCCTAGCTGTTTTATATATCACATGATTCACTTTCTAAATAACAATTCAAAAGGAGAAAAAAGCATGGCTCAAATAATTTTTCTGCTTAAGACATATGGTACTTTCTCTGTGAAGCTTTTATTAGTCCCCTCAGACAAAATTAACTACACAAAACTTGGAGCTCTCAAAGCAATATCGTCCATTCCTTAATTATATGACTTATTACCTCGGGTTCGCAGTGGTGTCATTCATCTTTATATTACTGGACTTAGCCCAGTGTTTTAACACAGCAGTGACTCAACATGGTATATGGAATAAAGAGAAAGTGTTATAGGAAAAATGAAAAGTTTTGCTCTCACCTTTTGAGAAAGAGAGCTTAGATTCATTTGCTAAGAATTAACTTAAAAATAGATATTCAGTATGGAGGAATGGTCTCTATATCCTTACTCTTCAAACTTAAGGAAACATTCACATTTCAGTTCAGACAACTCCTTTCTATTTAAAAGGCAGATGCTGTATCAAACAGTTGGCACATCTTTGGTTACCAGAAAAAAAAGTTTTTAGATTTTAGGGGTAAGTTAAAATGGGGAGAGTGGTTTCTTTTGACTGACCTAATTTTCTGATCATTGGAGGATTTATTCCAGACACCAAACCAGAGACTTAAATATCTAGGGATTATGAAAGAAAGAGAGAGTTGGCTAAAAAAAAAAAAGCAAACAAAAATAAAGTCTTGATTGTAATTTATGACATTGCATATTGGAAGATTTTGTGATATAACAATTTAAACCTAAACATATACCAAAACTGAAACCTCATCATATATCAGGACAGCACAAGAAAAGACGTTATAAATGACTGTCATTTATGAATATGTATGAAAAAATTCTTTAAAAATACAAACACATCAAACTCATCAGTACATAAATATATAAAACATCATGACCAGAAACCATACTGGTTTATTCCAGTAATGTATGTATGATTCAAGTCAGAATGCCTATTAATATAATTTACTACTCTGTGAATAAGAGAAGAATCATAGGCTAATTTTCTTTATAAGAAAATTAATTTATAAGAAAATTTTATAAGAAAATTTCTTTATAAGAAAAGACAGGTCAAACATTCAATAAAATTCAATATTCACTCATAATAAAATCTTAGCAAAATAGGAGCAAGTGTTTACTTAAATTCCATAGAAAACATTGTGCTCTAAGGTTAAATAGTTAAAACATTCTTCCTAAGGTAAGAAATCAAATAAAGACACCAACATCTACTCAACACTGAATGGGAACATTACCCAAAGCAATAAGACATAAAAAAAAAATATAAGCGGTAGAACAACTCAAAGGGAGACAAAAAAATCTTCCTTGCTTTCAGATATCATTGTCTACATAGCAAATCTGAAAGGATCTGTAAACCAATACCAGAACTGAAGGACAATTTAGAAAGACAGTCAGATATGTGTCAACATATCCAAATATATATTTGATACCCATAAATAAAAAGCATTCTTAGATGACAATTATAGCTCACTAAAAAACAGAAAAAATATTCTAGTCAAAATAACATCAGAGGAAATAATTTTTTTTAAAGTTACACATATAAAATGATGGTGAAATTCTTGTAAGACTTTATTGTAAATCTTATAAGACTTTTAAAAAAAGCTTGATTAAAGCGATATATGCTTACAGATGGGATGATTCAGAATTGTACAGATGTCAATTCTGCCAAAATTCACCTATAAATTAAGTGCAATTTCAATAAAAATCCCAAAGGACTTATTCACAAAACCTGACAAACTAATAAAAATGCAGAGTTAAGGAAGTCAAAGCCAGCAAGAAGAACAATGATGGATTAAATAAGAAGGCAATGTAGTTTAGGGCAGGGATGGATGAAGAGACTGATGAGACAGAAAACTGAGCTTCAAGATAGAACCACACATAGAGAAGGAAGAATGTGAAAATGTAAATTAGCTTAGAAAGAATGTGGAAATGCAAATTAGCTTTTCAATCAAGTATGACAGCAACAATGGTGAGGATTATAAAAATAAGAATTTGGATTTCCTATCATATACCGTATACTTCCATCCATTTTAATACGAATAAGGACAAATGTGAAAAGCAACATTTTAAGGCATTTAGGAAAAAAGTATATTACCAGAGGGCAGGAGATCATTTTTTTTAACACAACCAAAATTCACAGAGTATAAAAAGCACATTTATGTACTGTCGTCAAACATATATTAGACAACTTCTTTTCAAAGAAAGCAAAATAAAACTGAAAGGCAAGTCTCCTTCCAGGAGATGTCTATCATACACACAATACACAAATACCTTGATAGAATCTACCAAGAACTCCTATACCACAGCAAGAATAAGAAATACCCTTGGGCCTCCCCAGTGGAGCAGTGGTTGAGTGCTGGGTTGCGAAGCTGCCCGCAGCCTCCGCAGCGCCGGTTCGATCCCTGGCTGCCGGGTAAGGGTCCCACATGGCGCGCAGACCTCTCCTGCCGCCCGCTGCTCCCCTCAGCAGTGGACTTCGATCCTTCTGCCTGCTCTGCTCCCCACTCTGGCTCTGGTGAATTCTCTCACCCTCCCGCACTTCTGACTGTACCCAGCACTTGTATAAATAAATAAATAAATCTTTAAAAAAAAAAATAAGAAATACCCTGATTAAAAAATGGGCAGTGAGTATGAGGCAGAAATCCACAGGAGAAATCTAAGTGATAAACCACAAGAGAGCTGCCCAGTCTTACTGCACCATCATTCCACAAAACAGTAATAACCTCAATGGAATATTATATCACAGTTAAAACAAGTGACATAGAACTACGCATCTCAAAACAGTGTTGAGTGAAAAATTTATAAAAGGCTGACACAATTTGCGCCATGACCATGTTACCTATTTTAAATACGTCCACATATATGATAATGTCAACAAAGATCTTGGATAGTAGTTAGAGTTTTTGTGGTAGAGTGGGCCAGATTATACTGACATACTATGCACATCTCTTCCAAGTTCCAGCTTAAAATCTGCTGTTGAGGAAGTGTTTATGCCATTAAAATTGGCAAACATTATAAATTCCAATTTCCTCTCCATTTTTCTCACCTTTGGACAACTGGTTTACCAGCATATGTTTCTCTACAGGGTGGAATTCAATTTGAGGGGATAGAGAAGTTACATGTAATCTTCCAATTACATGTAATCTCCTTATGCTTCAGGGAATTTCTAAAGCAAATATGGCACAAGGAAAGGCTTTGACAGAGTGGGGGTGGTTTATGGACATTTATCATATTACTTTATGCTTTTCTGTATTTTAGAAATATTTCCTGAAAAAAAGAATCTAGTCAGCTGAATTTTTCAGTTCAGTATAAACCATTTTCTTTCTGCCCTCTTTAATTTTAGAGATTTAAATCTTGGTTAGTTGGTCAAAGTAATATTATTATGTTGAAAACCTGGACCTTAACTAATAATAGAAACTTTAAAGATTTTATTTCAAGCACCAACTATACATCTGCCAGATAGTCATATCTTTGAAATCAATTGATATAGGGTAGATAACAAAGGATTCATAAGAGGCATTATCATAAAAAGTCACATCAGTACTCTCATTTAACCAAATACATTGTAACAAAGAAATGTGGAAGCTCTAAATTTCGGCTCCCATTTTAAGAGAAAGGAAATAATGAATAGGGACAAAACAGTACAGACAATTCAACTGTAAAAATTAAACAAGAAAATATTTTTTAAAATAATGATGATGATACTAATAATATTAATAAAATTAGAAAATACCAATACCAAGAGAGATTTGATAAATCACGTATTCACATTAGGCTAAATTTAATTTCACATCTTTGTCCTTGAGCAGAGGACTTCCTCTACTCTCCAATTGATTTCTTGTCAATAAGAAGTATATACAATGTGCATCCTGTGTCCCCAGGAGAGCTGGTAAGAGAATTAAGTAAGATGATGCTTGTGCATATAAATGTGATTATAAAAGGGACAGGCACGAACACGGTTGTGTGGAGTTGTGTCACTGCCGATGTCTGACGTGTCATCTTTAGGGTGCTCATTTACTTCGACTCAGGTTTGTCTTAGACATGTCTGACTTCCTTGTTCAACAAAAAGAGCAGAGAGCTTATGCAAGAACGTAAAGCTCTTCTCAGCCTACTCACTTTTGCAGACTGTACAGCCGAGATCCCTTCTTATTGAGTCAAAGGGCTTCCAGCCTTATCTTTCTTTAAATTAGGAGAAACATGAAGCTGTAAAGTCCAGGGAGCAAACCCCCCCTGGGGAGTATGCCCCAGGATCACAGGAACACAGGAGGGAGTGTGGCTGATGGCTGGGGCTGGAGTCAGAGAAGCCAGGATGAGGCATATAAAGAGATACAGCACATAAAACTCTATGGCTTCTGGCACGAAGCAAACACTAGATAAACAGTCATTACCATCAACTTACAGCCAAACCACCAGAAGGCTTAGGTCAAGGGCTTCCCATCATTTGGCCTCCCCATTTCTAGAGTTCCAGTGCCATTAGTGGGAAAACACTAAAAGGGGAAGCTACTAAAAAGTTCAGAGGATTTTACCATCAGCAACTACCAAAAGGGGGTCTGCTTTAACACATCAATAGTGAACAGGTAGACTCTACTAACAAACATATGGATTCTCCAGTCCTGGTTCGGTTTGCTATGCCCTCTTTCTATTGTCTTTCTGTGTTTGTTTCCTGAGAGAATATTTCTTAACCTTGGCCACACATTACAAATATCTAAGGACCTTTTGAAAAATTCTGATGTCCTGCCCCACCCCAGGCCAAATGACTAGAATTTGTGGGGGTATTTTTTTAAAAAAGAGCTTTCCAGGTGGACTGAAAAAAATTAAGAGAAGAATTCTACTTTCTACCGGAAATGTCTCCTCGCTGACAATACTGCACAGCCTCTTCAGAGACTGGTGGCAAACACAATGGTTGCTATTTGAAGGCAAGAAGCAAAAAAAAAAAAAAAAAAAACAACTACAAAAAACCAAAAAATAATCTGGAAAGGTTCAGCAAGATCACCCCTGTGGTGCTTAGATGTTGCTGGAAGAAACAGCACAAGATAAGGACCTGGGTGCAGCTTCACATCCATAGGGGTGTATTAGAATAAGAAACCTTTGTCCTTACTTCTTCCCATATGCAAACAGCTCTGACTGTTGACTTTGTAAAATTAAGGGACTGCTTTGGTGTTGTGAATCATGCTTCTCCTTTGTCAATTAACCAAGAATGCTAGAAACCCACCTCCTTTAGTTAACTGAAAATGTTAGAAATTAACTGGGAAGCAAGGCTTTTCTTTGTAAAGGAACAATTATGTATTCTTTCTGTGCACGTGATTTACCTATAAAATTAAGACCAAACCCCTGAGCGTGGACCAGTCACTCAGAGAAACCTGACAAGTCTCCTGGGTCAAGGTCTGTCATTCGGCACTGAACACCTTCTTTAACAAACGTGTCTGGTATTAATCTTAAATTCACTTCACTGCAGTGGTTATTTCAACTGACAGCCTGGTTGAGAACCACTATCTTGGAACATCCCAACTGGTGTTCACAAAGTCTACAGAGTTAAACGACAGAGACCTTGCAGCACTGACATTTCTTACATGCCAGGCTTTCAAAATTAAAGCATGTGCTGATGCAATTCAGCAAACATGCCTCCCAGTGGTCAGGCTCATGCTAGGTGTTAGGGATTCAAAGGTGACGAGTGAGATGTGGATCCTGTTTCTGCGGAGCTCACCTATACCATTTTCAGCAAGCAAAGAGGGGCAGGATTTATAATTTGCATTATAGTTGAGTACCCCATTGATAGGGCATTGTAGAATTTTATATAGGGATTTTACTGTAGCAAAATGACCGATCATTGGATATTATTTTGGTGCTGACACTGTGCTGGGCAGTGAGCTAGGAACTTTGTGCATCAGCTCACTGAGATTCACAATAACCTTGACACAATAACCTTGAAGTAGATGTCCCTATTGTTTCCATTCATTCAGTCCACAAAAAAGTCTGAATGCATGTTAGAATAGTAACAAAACAGACAGATCTTCCCCATGAGGTGTGTGAATAGGTATGAGGAGGAAGGAAACCACAAACATTATCCCAAAGTCAATCATATCGTCTGTTAGAAATTGCAAAATGCCAAGTTTCACTGAGCAAGGAGGATCTGAGAGCAGATTTAAAGTAAGGAGTGGTTATTCCACATCATTTAAGGACTAACCCTACAATATATATACGGCTCAACTGTGATATGAGCCCATAAATCTGTGCTGTTAACGGTGATATTAGGAAAACAACCTGTTCTTTCACCTGCCCATTACCTTGTCTTCCCAGAGGCTTCACATTATAAAAGTTGATTTACTTGATCCAATCCTGATCCCTGTTTGCTCTGTTCATTACGGTAATTTTTGAGCCCAGTGCCTGCTACATAGTAGGTACTTAATACATGTTGGAGTTAAATCAATACTTTTAATTAATTTGAATAAATATATATTATGACAAAGTATTTATTGATTTATACTGTGCCTTGCCCATTCTCTAGGCAGAACATTTGAAGAAAAAATCGGTGGCAGTGAGGCTGGACTGCACTAAGTAAACATGTACTTCTAGAAGGTGCTGTTCATGTTGGGTTGTGGAAGGAAGATGTGATTGCTCTGACCAGGGAAGAGCGCTTGTCTTTGAGCCTGGAGGGTAGATGCAATGGACTATAGAAAAAATGTAAGACTCATATAAAAGCAAATATGCTGCTGGGTAGAAGAGTTCCTGGCATGGTAGCCCACAAAAATCTGTAAGTTGAATCAAAGATTGTGGGGAATGTTTTCTTAGGCTGCATTCACTTCAGAGACATTTGTAATGTTCTCCCATGAGAATAATCTTGCGAGTGTTAACTTACCTATTGAAGTGGTAGATATCCTCTATGTTTCCAAAAAGGGCCGAACTTTCTTCCGTCCCCAGAGGAAGTTTTGCTTGGTCCCGTATACAGTCAAGATAATCCTGCGAAATCATGAGAAGAGGTCTTAAGTATCCCTGTGATTCTCTGAGACATCTTCAGTGACGTAAGATGTGTCTTTAATATCAATTTCAAGTCATTATTTACTGTACTAATGTGCTCACAGCTGTGGAAAATGTCAGAGTTTTGCATAACAAGTCCAACTGGAGTTTCCTTGACTAATTCATGTGATAAAAGATACTCCCAAATTCAAAGTGGGGCACCAGAAAAATAAAACTCACGACATTTCTCAACAGAAAGGGAACTGTAACTGTGTGAGATGATGAACATTTTACTTACTGTGGTAATCATTTTGCAGTATATGTATGTATCAAATCATTATGCTTTCTACCTTAAACAAGTATGTTACATGCAAATCATATCTCAATATAAGTGGGCAGAAAGTAACAGAGTTGTTTTAAACATAAAGCTATCAATTGTTAAAGTGCAGAACTAAATTCTCCCTTAAATACCAATTTAGAAAGAAAACCTTAAAAAAAAAATAAGCACACAATTCACTTCACTCTACCAACAGGCTATGTTAACAAGCCACAGAAAAATCTGCAAGGATTTTACATGGTTTAACACAGAGTCAGTTTGTAAACAGAGCTGATGCGGGCTCAGACCCACAGTGGGTTAAACGTAGGTGACTTAGAAGCTATTTGAACTGCTGAGAGAGGGGAAAAGAGCTTTCCGTCCATCCCCGAGTGCTAGAGTTCATAACTCAGTGTTCCCCTCTCTCCCAGCAATGCTTGCAAAAAGCACTCTGTAGGAGGCAAGCAAACAATAAAGAAAAAAGTGAAAACAGCTGAAATAACGTAAAATAAAAAAATAAATACAATCCCCTGCCCTGGGCAGAACAATGTACTGTGGCTCTGGCCCAAGCAGCCTTCTGCAGCCTTTGAAGGAAGCAGCCCCGCGCAGAGGCTGCCGGGCCGCGGAAGTCCCAGCCCTGGACTGCATCCCAGCGACCCATTGGGAACACAGGAGATTTCAGACACGACTCACAGACAGCAAAACAGAAATTCAAGAGTCGTCAGATAATTGTTTATCTTTTAATAATCCGCCTTTGCACTCCTACTTTGTAGGATGCTCAGGTAAGACAGGCAGGGCTTCATTGTTAACTTTCTGGGGCAGCATCAAACAACTGACCATTCTAGCTCTTTAATAATAAACTCATTGTCATGCAGGACCTGATGTTCATAAACTTTTTTTTTCTTTTTACAGTCGTTGTGGTAACATCTTCTCAAGAAAATGGCCATCCCTTAAGAAATCAGCTTCACATGGCTGAAGCGTAGTTGCCATTAAACCCCACAATGTAAGACCTACTCTCCTTTGTTTTATGAATGGAACAATCATAGGGGCTCAAGAGTCTGCACAGGATCTGGAGTGGCCACGCAAGAAATGCTAACGGCTTGGGGGATGTCATAGCACACTTTGAACAACACTAAAACCAAACCTACACTTCCTCGAAAAAATAAATGAGTCCTTGATGTTTTCATGAAATTCCACATGGTGCAAAAGAATGTGGTGATATTTAAACTGCATTAAGGGTTTATAGCTGACAGTCATTGCATACTCTGCTTTAAAAGGACACAATGTCTTCAAAATTAAGAAGGATAGAAGGCCAGAAAGATCTGGATAGTATGAAATTAAAAAGTAAAACAGAAGGACACGGACAGGCCTAGTTCACACAGATAGCCTGATGAAGGGTGGGACGCATTTAACAAGAAAACAATCTTTTTTCTCACTTCAAGTGCAAAGCGTGCTCATTTGCAGAAACCCGATACTAGATTCTTCATGAGGGAAAGATTGAGTTAAGGGGCTTGAAGAATTTCAGCTGGGGTGAGAGACAAAGAACCCTGGCCCCTGTCCAACAAAGGGTGGCCCATCTCCAACTGAAAGCAGTTCAAAACCTCAGAGCTCATGGTAGAGAAACTAGATTTTAAAAGCCGCTTGTTTTCTGAAATTGTTGAGAAAATAGATCGTTACGAGTCCAACTTTTTGAAGGCCACTCTCAAGAGCAGATCAAAGTTGTATGGCCACAACTTGTTCCCCCACTGATCATAATTAAGTCTTTTAAATATGATACTTTGACCCTACACCAGTTACTGAAAACTATCGTAGCATGCCCTGCATTAGCAGCTGTGGTCGTCTGAAGCCAAAATGAGAGGTTTGCAGCTCAGTGGTAATAACAGTTCATTCTGTGCTCAAATGACAGAGTAAAGCACCAATGAAATTTATTAAAGCCGGTCATGCTGCTTATTAATTTTATTGGCCTGACGTCAGCATCCATGGTTTCCCTACTGTTCGCAATGAAGGATCAATTTTAAGCCTTTGCCTTGAAGACAATTATTCTCTAAGAGGATGAAAGAATTCACTTTATTTTGGGGAGAGAAGGCTGAGGAGATTCACAGATAAAAGAGCTTTTCACCATCTGAATTTCATCTAATGTATTTATTTTCTAATCCATTATGGCCTCATGGTCTCCCCTGCTATAAGATTTGCATATGAGTGCCCTTACTCCCACTAGCTTTTCCATTCCTTGTAATGTCTGTTATTGAAAATATCCAAAGCCTAACTCTAGAAATGAACAGGAGCCAGTTTGCAAATTGCTTACTGATCTGCAGCAAGTGTGGAAACTGAGAGTAAATGTGTTGAAATTTTAACAGAATATCTGTTAAATGTAATGATAAATTTGGGGTTGTATTTTGCATGATTTCTTCTGTTTTTCTAGTAATTTAGTTTTGATTATATTTTACAAAAGTGTCAGTGTGTGACTCACTGGGCGCGTGCTCTCTCTCTCTCTTTCTCTCTGTGTGTGTGTGTGTGTCTTGTTCCTCACCCTAGAAGGCTAGAGAAGCCCTTGTCTAGAGAACCATCCAGCAAAGATGTGGTAGAAACAGAATTCAAAATCGGATTCAAATTCAATGTCTTAGTAGTTTGCCTTATTTCTCTAAGATGCCCTGAGAGAAATGAATACCTCCTGCCTCATCTCCCTTCTTCCTCCATAAAAATTTCTGAACTGTTTTAAAATTATAATCTATTTAACATGATAGTGAAGATGAACCATAAAAAAATGTATTTAGAATTATAAAGTATATCAAAACTTCATGTTCTCTTCACTTTTCTTTCCCAAAACAGCCCCATGGGAGAAACAACACAGGAGTTTCTGCTTCTCACATTCAAAATTCTGCCTTGTGGTTTTATGGTTTATTCTTTGGTCTAATGTTTGTTGTTAGCATGTCCAAAACTCCAAGCTCTTTGATATAACACTGAGGTAAGATTCTTTAGTCTTTGTTTTGGAGGAAGCACCTTTTTTGTTTCTCCAACTCCTCCACCTTTTCAAGAGAGTGGCCATCTGTTTCATCCAAAAACCTACCTTCCAACAACCCAAATGCCCCACAATAGATGACTGGATCAAGAAGATGTGGTACATATACACCATGGAATATTACTCAGCCATCAAAAAAGATAAACTCATGCCATTTGCAGCAACATGGATGGAGCTGGAAGGGATCATGCTCAGTGAAATAAGCCAGAAAGAAAAAGAAAAATACTGGATGGCTTCACTTATAAGAGGAATACAAATAAGGATACAAATAAGGGATCAGAAACAAAGTTATTATAACAAAGTGAAAATCAAAATCAATAAGCAACTATAAACCAGAGATATTCTGCAGGGGGGCAGAAGGGAATAGGATCAAAATAGGTGGGAAGAGCGCAAGGGACTATGGTGATGGTACACACATGAATTGGTGGTGGGAATTTCATGGGGACTATAACTGAGATGAGAAAGCATATATTGTAAAAAAAATGAACGATGTGAAATATAAATTAAAATGATAATGATTAAAAAAATTATTAAAAATAAATAAACATACACCAAAAATAAAACAAAAACCAAAACCCACCTTACAGATGCCATGTATTGTAGTGGGATGCCATTGACACTACAATAACTGACTTTTCTATATCGATTTACAGTTTAAAAGCAGACTCACATTCATGCATACAAGCCCCCTTCCCTCCCTTTGACTGAGGACATAAGAGTGCATGCCTAGCTCCATTTTACAAGCTAGGAATTAAAAAAATGAATAAAACATGATCCTATCCCCTAAGGAGCTCGCCATGTAGTTGAAAGACAAAGGTAAACAAACAAGTACCATACAGAGTTAAGGTCCTATGACTGATAAATATTCAGCAGAGGAGAGAGGAGGCAGAGGAGGAAGTGGCCAATTCCAGGGCCTGGGGAGGCTTTCTAGAGAAGGCCCGCAGCTTCGAGGTTGACCAGCAGTCTGAAAAGAGGGGGCGAACACAGTAGGAAGAAGACACCACCACCAAGATAGAGAGGAAGGAGGCAAGAGTGAAGGAATCATGTGTGGTCAGAACACTAGGGAGCTGGGAGGGGAGGGGAACAGATAGATGCACCCGGCACAGACCCAGGTGGGGCTGCCCAGGGAGACGGGGCTGGCCAAGGGCATCGCGAATCTTGGAGAATCCTCCACACTTGAAGGTGGTGGCCATCACCGATGGACATGACAAGACCATCCTGACTGTGGCAGAGAAGAAAATAAGAACAGAAGCTAGAAAAGTGCAGGGGAGGCCGGTGGGACCTGTGATCTGCGCGGTGACCAGGCAAGTCCTCAGCAAGCTCCACAGAGGAGCATGTTGGAGGTGGCAAAAGAGAAGCAGGAGTCCAGGGAAGACACTGCTGAACTGTAGGATGTGACGTGCTGACTCTCCGACGGGCATGTGGGTGCCTCTCCCTTCCCACAGGAGGAGGAGGAAGGGTGCTGCTCCGCCAGCCACCAGCAGGGACACCGTCTCATCCAGCATGGCCATGAGCACATGAGAAGGCTGAGGCTAGCTCCTTGGCTTCTCTTCCATTTGGCTGCAGCCTGGAGACAGCCTGATGCTCCCTCTGGGGAGAAGGCCCAGCCAGCTCCGTCCTTCCTTCTGGTTTTCTCTCCCAGGTGGCGGGTGAGAAAAACAGCCAAGGCCACCCCTGCAGGCACAGCCTGCAGAGGCCCTGCCAGGGTGGTTCTAGGCCTTCCTGGCTGGCTGCGTCCTGTGTCCTGTATCCTGTGTCCTGGGCTTCTCACACCAGAGAAAAATTTAAAGACAGCTCTGGGGAACGTGTGATGAAAAGGAGACCAGGCATATTTCTGGCTCTCGCTCATCTGGTAGGTCTTTAACTGGCTAGGGCTGGCTCATCTTGTTCTTGGGAGAGAAGAGACTGGGGTTCTCTTTTCTAGCTGTTTTCCTCTGTACAAACAGTGCCCTTAATGACTTTGATAATGGCCATGATTGGTTCACAGGCCTCTTTCCAAGTCCCACACCTGTATTTTTCTCTTCCATTCCCGATGGAGTAGAATAGAAGAGATTGGTGGTCTGAGGAGAAAGACAGTGTCCATTTGGGACATGGGAAGATGGTGGGAACTGTAGGACACCCCCAAAGAGGGGCTTGTCAGCACAGGATCTGGGATGCGAAACTGAGCAGTCTGCCCCAAGAGCTCAGTGAGGCTGCAAGGCCCACCAATGCCTCTTTGGATCTAGTCTGATGAAGCATTGATGGAACCAAAACGTTTCCCATGTTTCAGGATCAGGGCATGTCAGGAGCTAAACACAAGACAGTAGATTTGGAGCATCTCAGTGCCTGCGAACTGCAACCTTGGCAGCTTTGGCAGGCCCAGGCACCTTGGGAGAATCTCCCCTTTGCAGCAAGAACCCCAAATGGCCCTCATGAGGGGAAGTAGCAAAGCACAGTCACAGCTGCAAGGCCACGGGCAGCACAGGACCCTGTGCCCTCAGTCATGGGAGACTGTACCCTAAGTGGGCGCGTGGGAGGGGCTTATGGAAACTGGTGTACTAGACAGACGTGTGCATTCCACCATTTCCACATTGGTCAGGGAACTGAGGGAACCATGGAGTCCTGAGTCCAGTGGTTAGAGCTGTGCACCTGATTTGGAAGTGAGGGAAAGAGGAGGATTAATTTTGAGATACTGGGAGGAAAGTGGAAGGAAAGTGGTGAGATGTAGGACTAGAGAACTGGCTGATCCATTCATGCACCCATGGAGCCACCCATCAATTTATGCACCTTGGCATACATGCATCTATCCAGGCATCTACCCATCCCCACATCTATCAAACCATTCATACTCTGCCCACCATGCATCCCTCCATCTACTGAGCTATGTGCCTATTCATCACTAACACCCATCCATCCATCAAAGAGAGAGAGAGAGAGAGAACCCCCCGAGACCAAAATGAGAGTGAGAAGCTGCTGCTGCTGAGATGACATGACTTTGCCTTCAGAGCTTCCCCTGAGGGTATACTGATGAACGGGGAAAGCTCTGTGAAGGGTGCTGAGAAGGCTGAAGGACGGCTAAAGCACTGGGAGCTTTCAGCCTCACTTACCTCCTAGCCTCCTTAAAGGTTACAGCCACATTTAATTGTATATGTCTGCTTCCTTGCCCAGTCTGAGAGCCAGAGTGTGAGGAGGCAGTAAAAAGTTAGGCTGTGGGAAGCCCCCCAGGGAGCAGGGAAAATACAAAGCGAGTTGGAAAAAGGGAGGAGGACCAAGGAGAAGAAAATAAGAACAGAAGCTAGAAAAGTGCAGGGGAGGCCGGAGGGACCTGTGATCTGCGCGGTGACCAGGCAAGTCCTCAGCAAGCTCCACAGAGGAGCATGTTGGAGGTGGCAAAAGAGAAGCAGGACATCAGGAAAACATCAGGAAAGGCCTGGTGTTAAGCTGTGGCAGTGACACGGCTGCCCTGACTGTTTCACTTACTCCTCCTGAAAGAAGGTGTGCTAGGAAGCTCCCCTGGGGGTAAGGTGGGACCCCTGGGCTGAGAGGGGGCAACTGAGCAGTTCTTTCTAGAAAGAAAACTTGCAGGGTGGGTACAGGCCTTCTGTGGAGAAGAAAGAAAATACCTTTTCGCTTGTAGACAATGGGTAATATCTGATTTTTCTCAAAGACTTCAAGCACAAGGTATTGTGACCTGGCACATAAATATATGAGCGAGAAGGAGAAACAGGATTAGCGTTAATAGAGTGAACTTCTGAGGGCAACACCCCCATCTTTCCTACACTTTAAGGACCATTATAAACAGCAATTGTCTCTACTCACTTCCTGTGGACAGCAGGAGGAGTGACTTGATGTATATAAATATAACTCAACCTAACACGTGATCCGAATTAAAGGAAGAGCTTGGTACAAATAGAACACTAATATCAATATAACACTCTTGTTATAACAAGTAGGAAAATTCTTATGTGTCTCACCTGTCATAAAAACACAGCAGAAAAACTTAACATTCTCTTGCTTTGTTAAATATTTACTTCGAAAATGGCACTTTGAGTCTTTGAATTACCTTGACAAAGTTCTCATAGGCAAGAGCTTTTCTTGAAATGAGAGGTGGACACGTGGCCATGGTCTCTATTACATATTGAAGTAGGGTCCCTATTTATAACCTACGAGTGCTTCTCAACCCCTACCTCGTATTCTTTAATACAATCATCGCTCCTATCTACAAAAAAAAGCGGAAAGCATTTCTGGGACATGCTTTGATGTATACAGCATATGGGATATGCTGTATATTGATATACATCTATGTGCTAACTGAATGCACATAAATGTAAGAAATGCTTAGAATCTTAAAAATGGACAACCAGAGAACTTGCTGGAAACGCTGGAGTAAACCATAGCACCTGCCCCAGAGTGCTGACTCCACAGGACCAGAAGGAAGGCGCCCCCCCCTCCCCAGACTCGTCCTTGGTCCTCCTCCCTTTTTCCAACTCGCTTTGTATTTTCCCTGCTCCCTGGGGGGCTTCCCACAGCCTCACTTTTTACTGCCTCCTCACACTCTGGCTCTCAGACTGGGCAAGGAAGCAGACATATACAATTAAATGTGGCTGTAACCTTTAAAGAGGAAAAGGGAGAAGTCTGATGAGGTGGCGGAGGGATGTGGTGCCTTGGCAACGCTTTAAGTACCTGAAAATAAGAAACTGATTCATCTCAATTACAATCAAGGTATAATTTGGAACATGCTAATTAAGAAAAATTAAATAAAGCCCAAGGGGCTTTGTATATGGGAAAGAAAATAAAATAAAAAGATCAGTAAAATAAATTACATTATTAGATCATCTGAAGTTTAACTCCTTGCTGCTATTTATTATTATCATCATCATTATTATCACTGTTATTATTTTTATTGCTAGGTACTGAGCTCATTGCTTCACATGCATTATCTCATTTAATCCTCTCAGCAGCCCCAGGGGGTGGGTCCATGATGAATCCATTTTGCTGGGAAGGTTCCAGTGCTTCCCAAGGTCACACAGAGAGTGAGTGACCTGCTCACTGTCTAGCCAGGACCAGTCGACTCTATCCTGGGCAGTGAAACCCACACTACTGTTGGACGGATGTAGTCCTTCACCTAGCGTCGTGAAGCTGTAGGAGAGGTTTGCTGCTGTCATCCGGGCCTAAATGTGGTTTTTGTCAGGTACGAGGTGGAACCCAAAGGCAACTCTTATTGACTAGCACCTGCCACAGGCCAGGGTGGCCACATGCTGCCCCTCAGGGCCAGTCTGTTCCACGGGGAACCTGCTTCCTTTAAGTCTTTTTCAGCCCACCTGCCAGGGTGTGCTTTTCCCTCAGCAGAGAACACCAGCATTCCAGCCCCTGCCACGCCGCTGTCTGCATCTGCTCAGCCTTCCTGACCTGCTCAGGATGGCTCTGCCTTCTCCCCAGGGCACGGCTCTCCACTCCTTCAAAACATCCATTTCCCTTCCAGCCACCCGCAGCCCATCAGCCCAGCCCTCGGGATGTGCACAACTGTCTATAGCGCTTCCCATATGGGAACCCAGACCAACACCAACTCACTCATGCAGACTCTCTGCAAGGGAATTCTTCCTGTGCTCTCTGTTCTTCCCCCACTGTTGAATCCAGACTAAAATGGGGCATGACGGAGGGCCTGGATGGCGGAGTGCAGAAGCTCTAGAATTAGGAGTTGCTACAAAACAAAGATCAAGCAGCAATGAGCAGAGGAACAGCAGCTGGGAAAGACCAGATTTCTTCGGAGACATCACAGGCCGGGAAGGCCTGTTTAGGGCCTGTGTGGGAAGCTCCTGGAAGCCCACGCGGAGCAGCGGCTGTGGACACGGGAACGTGTGCAAGCAGTGAGCTTATTAGAGCGAGTCCTGGCACACCCCGCACAACAGACACTCCAGGTTTTCTCGGAGGAGCTCCCACTATCCCTGGGGGCCCCCCGGGGCGGCCACTTCTGAGCACGGATGGCCTCGCGCGGCCTTCACGCAACATCAAACATGTCGCCACCGATTTCCGTGACAAAAACACTTCCTGTTTACAAATCAAATCCCAGACCACCCTTTGCAGGAGCATTCCTGAGTCCAGAGCACCAGGAGCCTAGACAGATGACGGGCCTGTTAAAACAGTCTTGTTGCCCCCACAGCCCCAGTTGCCGCCCGTTCACCCAATCTGGACGTGGCCGTGAGGGCGCCCTGAAGGAGCCAGGAGAAGCACTCTAGATCATTCCCACAGTAATCGCTGTGTACACAGCAGGCTCGCAAGTAGTGCTCACTCAGTGACTAAAAAATAAGGGGGTAGACCCCAGCAGCCTCGCGCTGTTTGTGCCAATGTGCTTGGGACTCTAAATCCGAAGAAAAATTTTCTGTAGGCCAAAAGGTGGGGGCCGCCAGACAAGAGCTTTGAGGAAGAAACTGGGAGACATTAGCTCAGCTTCCCCTGTCCGTCCGAGTCACAAGACTGACTAGGACCTGCAAGGTTGGGCTGTTCTACTTGGGGATCACAATGCAATGAGGCTTTTTATATTAAATGAAAGAGTCTGCACAGGATAGCTCTCTTCCTGGGCAGTTTTTCAGTGCCACGAATGTGATTATGTTCCGGCAGCATTAGGTAATCCGCTGCTAAATATGGGGATGCATAGGCTAAGCTGTTCCGTCCATTGTGCCAAAGACAATGGCAACCCCAACCTGCCGTGCTGCTTCTCTGGCGGTAATTTTGTGATCTCATCACACTATAAGCTTGAGCAATTTCTTGACCCAGAAACAGCCCTGGGCTGCTGATCTACTGGGGAACAGGGAGAGGCCCCACCAAGGGTAAATGGGGGTGATGCTGGCCCCATGATGGGATGCCCCCAGAAACTTGACTTTCTCAGAGTACTGGGGCTTTTTGTTGGGGTAAGTTCAGAGACTTTGGTCTGTCGTCCGGGCGTCCTGGTCCCCATCTGTGGGCACAGACTGAAACATGTAATTTGAGGAAAGTATTTTTCTTCCTCTCAACTCTAAAGCACATGTCGAAGGCCATCTTGTTACTTAGAACTAAGAGAGAGAGAGAGAGAGAGAGAGAGAGGTTGATTAAGGATGAAGTTTTCCTAAACGATTTTTCAAGAAATTGTCTATGATCAATTTCTAAGGCAGCAATATTACTGTAACAGGGGGGTCCCCAGGAAAGGGGGAGGTTCCAGGTTCCCTGCCCCACCCAAGGGAGGGTGGAGCTGAGCAGGGAGAGAAGTAGCTGCAGAGGAGGCTGAGGAAGGAGGAAGCAGGATGGAGCCAGAAGGAGGCCTGGAGGAGGCACATGGAGCCGAGAGACGTGTGAAGAAACTGCGCTTGCCTTGTGGTTGTGGACGGGGTGACACAGATGAGGGTGCGACCCGTGGGGAGGTGACAATGGCAGGTTTTGTTTTAATTTTGATTTTGCTCTTTTCCTCCCAGACTTGTCTGGTTGCTTTTGACCCTTTTCTGTGGGTCCCCACTGGAAGGTGCTTTAGAGTTGTGGCAGGCTTTGGGGCCTTTCTCTGGGCCAATCCCATTTGGATGGACTTTTACCCATGAAGGGATGGGTCACTTTGGATGCCTGATTGAGAAACTAGATTCTTTGCCTTTCCTGTATTGTTTCCTAGTTGTATTAAAGTTCCTTCCCATTAAAGTCTCCTATGTTTTGTGTTGATGCGGCGGATGGCAGAACCCATTTAGAATAGGCAGGTTTGCGGGGTCTGGGCTGCCCCTCTCCCTGCCCTGTAACATTACAACCTGAACAAAGGTTTTTCTGGCACTAGATCCAGTTTCCATTTGCAAATGGGGACCATTGGCAGATCTGCTTTCCCTGGACAGCAGATTTATCCACACTACATCATGGCACGAGGGACAGAGTAACTCCCTCCTGGAGGGACCCAGCCCTGGGTGGGCCCAGATGCAGTGTGATGGGATTAGGTACCAGCCCCAGAGCCTAGGCCCAAGAGCTGGGCCATAGGCATGTCACTGATCTCACTGAGACTGCAGCACTCTGGTTACTAAGTACAGATAACACCATCACCTGCTCCTGGTCTCTCTCTGAAGGGTGAAGACAGGCCATGACAGAGGTGCCCAGCACACCTGGCAGGTAGCAGTGACTGCTGCGTGTCCACCTGAGTCTCAGGTTCCTTCTCAGTAGAGAAGGAAAGTAGGCAGATCAGAGCTTCTTTTGGCTCAAAAGCAAACAAATTCCTGCACGCGAGCACTTTATGCAATTCCCCAGCACCCTTGCCATGGGGCTATGGGCGCCTCAGGAGGGCAATGCTCTGAGCAAACCGGTGCTTCTGGTGGACGGCCCTACAGACTGTTAGGGCGACATCTGCGAGAAGGGCCTGACGCATCCAAAGCTTCCGGACCTGGTCCTCTCACTTGCAACATCCACCCAGATAAAAAACCTAGCTCTCCTTCCTCTCGGCCATCACTGTTCATCTCCCACCAGATACTCAAGGACACCCTCACTAGCCCCTTGCAGTGGGTTGACTTCCCCTCACTTTTCAGATGTACCCCATCTGATGCCTCTAAAACTCAAATTTGACTGTCCCTTCTGCACAGGACCATTCACTGATTTCTCACCGCTGTTACTAGAGAGGGGTCCTGCAAGGTCACACCCCTGCCTATCAGCCAAGGCTCATCTTATCCCCTTCTCCCTCTTCTCTCCAACACAGAGACCCTCACTTCTTGTACTTTCAAGTCCTCTGTCTTTGCATTTTATTTTTCTTTTTTTAAGATTTATTTATTTATACAAGAGCCGGGGTACAGGCCAGATGCACGGGAGGGTGAGAGGATTCACCAGAGACAGAGCAGGGAACAGAACAGGCAGACTGATGAAATACACTGCTGAGGAGAGCAGTGGGAGAGACAGGAGAGGTCTGCTGCGCCATGTGGGACAGTCACCGGCCAGCTGGGATCACACCAGTGCTGCAGAGGCCTCGGACAATCTCACAGTGCAGTGCTCAACCACCTGTGCCACCAGGGGAGCCCCCCCCCCTTTTTTAAGATTTATTTATTTATGCATATAAGAGCTGGGGCACAGGCCAGAGGTGTGGGGGTGAGAGGATTCACCAGAGACAGAGCTGGGAGCAGAACAGGCAGATTGACTGAAATCCACTGCTGAGGGGAGCAGCGGGCAAGATAGGAGTGGTCTAGTGTGCCATGTGGGTAGCTCCCTGGCCAGCCTGGGATCAAATTCATTCTGCAGAGGCTGCAGATTGCTTCACAGTGTTGTGCTCAACCCCTCGAGCCACCAGAGAGGCCCTGTCTTTGCATTTTCTGTTCTCACTGCCAAGTTTCTCCATCCTACAGTCCAACCTGGTTAATGCCACCTTCAGAATCTTCCCAGGAATCTCTCTCTGACCCTTCCTGCCCTCAGGCTGGGTTAGGCTCTGCTGAACATTTACATTATGATTCCATGTAAAAGGGAGCAGGGCAATCTACACAACTTGCTATCCCTATCTTTGTATTTCCTTCTTTCCCACAAAACTGACCTCAGCAATTCCCAGAGGTTTTGCTTTACCTTCCCCATCACTGAAAACCTGTGGATGAACAACAGTGAATTCCTGTAAACCTGGTAGATCTGCTGATGGGCACAGCAGAGCCGGCCCGGGGAGGCAAGGGTTAACGCAGTCCCGGCCCGAGCTCTAAGTGGCAAAAGCTGAATTGAATTGTAACCCAACCCGCATTCCTCTCGCCCCCTCCCCTTCCTTTTGTCTCCACTGAATTTTTACTAGCCAACCTCTTGAAGGTGGCAAAGGTTCCTCAACTCTGCATTCTGTGTTTAACTCTCCTCCCACCCAGCTCACTCCCGCCTTTGCACAAGAAAAGCAAAGCTTCCCTAATCAAAAGTAGATTAACTCTCACCCTTTTCTCGGAGAGACTTTGCATTTGGAATACCATTTATGAGGCTATCAACAGACCCCTGGGTGGAGTGATTTATCCACCGCTTTATGGAAAACTGGACAAAGCAGCCGTCTTTTCAGCAATGTTGTTTGTTGTAGGCCTTGGCGAGTGGCCAGCACCCCTAACCCATGTCCCCCTCCTAACCCATCTCCCACTTAAAGCTTTCAAAGGTTAACAGCCGAACTGTAAACCCCATTATACAACTGATGGCACACTTGTTAACATTTCTTGTTGCTCCAAGGAGAAGAAAAGGTTTTTTGAAAAGAAAATATTTTAAAGTACAATTTAAAGGAATGGCTCACTTTGCTCCCTCCTCCCCAAAGCCTACACCCCCCCCCCCAGGGGTCCTGGAGGCAGAGAAAACTGAGGCCTAATTTTGCCTCAATGTGACTCTGTCATCTGAAACCCCAGTCTCAGGCTGCAGCCTCTCCATTTGAATGTGGCTACTTTTGGGGGGTGCACGAGGGGTGCTGGGTCCTTATGGGTTCTTTTATATTCATTTAACAATACCCGGAATCTTAACACACAGAACAAGCATTCCACAGATGCTTGCGATTTCTCACCACCTCTTTTGTTATTTTCCTAATTCCCTCCCTTACAGAATAAGGGGGATTCTCACTGTTACAAGAGAGTCACCTTCCTTGTGAGGGACCAGGGATTGTGCAAGAATTCTCTTTCAAAAAGTTAATCATAACTAATGAGATTCTGATACAGGTTACAACAGGGATGAACCCTGGGAATGTTATGCTAAGTGAAATACATCAGACACAGAGGACAAATATTGGTTTGTTCCATTCCTGTGAGGACCCTAGAACAGGCAAATTTGCAGATCAGGATGGACTGGAGGTAGCCTTGGGGTAAGGGGGGTGGGGAGTGTTTTGAATGGAGACAGTTTCTACTTGGGATAAGAAAAGTTCTGAAAATGGAGAGAGGTGATGGTCACGTGACACTGTAAATACTGGGTGCCCTGGCGAGTAAACTTAAAAAAGACAAAATGAGAAATTTCATGGTGTATATCTTGCCACAGTTTTAAAAAAAGTGAAAAATTCAATTATATTAAAAAAAGTCCCTTTGCTAATGAAGATCAGACATTGTAAGATAATATATTTATCTTTCTCTTTGTAAGATAATATATTTCTTTCTCTTTTTTAAAAAGATTTATTTATGCATACAAGAGCTGGGGTGCAAGCCAGAGGTGCCCAGGGTGACAGTGGGGAGCAGAATAGGCAGACTCACTGGAATACACTGCTGAGGGGAGCAGTGGGTGAGACAGGTGCACCATGTGGGGCAGCTCTCTGGCTAGGGATTAGCTTCATAGTGCTGAGACTTAACCCCTTGCGCCACCAGGGAGGCCCAGACAGACAATATATTTTTGACACTATACCAAACACAATGAAAAGGCTCCTTGGTATCTGGGTGCACCAGAAGGGACTCTGGAGATGCTCAGGGCAGGTACTGACACGTGAACTCAGCAGGGTGGAGGGGGCAGGTTTGCATCCATTCTAAACAGCCTGGCATCAATTAATCCACTCTGTCTCCTTAGCGCCTTCATGACCATCCCTCCCTTGCTGTGAACTAGGAAGCCAAATAATGAATCTTATTTTAAATATGTAGGGTACAGAGGCTCTCGGTGAGAGCTTGGGGCCTCTTCCCGGATAGAGACATAGGATTTACTGTTTGGCTTTTGAGATATCTATTTTGACTGCTCAAAGAACTTACTTATTTCTGGCTCATTCTTGAGAGCCAGGGTTGGAGGAGAGGCCTGGTGAGTCGTCCTTAGATTTAGGAGTTTTAAACCAGGCTCATTCACAGAGAATGATGCTGAGGTCAGCCTGACTGACTGTCCATGGCACACAGCTGAGAGCAGCGTGAGCCTGGAGCCCCCCAGGGCTGCCTGGGACATCCATCTCTGCTGGACTCAGCTCACGTCAAAGTTCTTAAAATAACCTCATGTCCTTGGGCCTCCCCGGTGGCGCAGCGGTTGAGCGCTGGGTTGCGAAGCTGCGCGCGGCCTCTGTGGTGCCGGTTCGATCCCCGGCTGCTCCCCGGCCACCAGAGGAGGGTCCCACATGGCGCGCAGACCTCTCCTGCCGCCCGCTGCTCCCCTCAGCAGTGTACTTCGGTCCTTCTGCCTGCTCTGCTCCCTGCCCTGGCTCTGGTGAATTCTCTCACCCTCCCGCACTTCTGACTGTACCCAGTGCATGTATAAACAAAAAACAAACAAACAAACCAGTAAAACAAGTAAATAAAGCATGCCTCTATTAAAAAAAAAAATATTTATAAAAAAAAAAAATAAAATAACCTCATGTCCCCCATGGCCCCCCTCAATGATACTGGACATGAATCCAACTCCATGTAGGTGTGTATTGCGTCTTACAACACAATGTAACACAGCCTTCTTAAGTGATAAAGTTCAAATAATTTTCGGAAATAAGACCTTAACAGAGATTACAACCATAGCACTGTTATGATACCTTAAGGCCTACCAGAAGGCATCGCCAAACCAATACCAATGATATGAGCAGTCACGATAATCAGAATAGCTGTCATTTGAGTCTTCACCACACGCCTCACACTCTGCTAACCATTTTACTTGTATAATCTTATTTAATGTTCACAATAATTCTATTAACTCATCCTGTTTTACAGGTGAGAACACTGAAATGCAGAAAATTTTCGTAATTTTTCCAAGAGGGAAAAGGGAAATGATCGAGTCAGGATTGGGATTCAGCTCTTGCAGACTTGAGCTTTTTGTGAGTTTGTTACAGGGGGGATGGAGAGGTGGTGGTCGGTGCTGCCGAGTCTGTTGTTTGCTTTATAACCACAACAAACTTCCTCTAGGACAGTGGAGCTCAAAGTTGAGAGCCTATCAGAGTGTGGAGACCTTTAAGAAAGAGGGATACCACCCCAGAGATTGGGGTGTTATTAGCCCAGGCTGCAACTTAGGTGGCAGGAGTTGCAAAAGCTGCAGCCCTTGCTTTAGAGAAATGCCTATATTTGAGCTGTTCCTCCTAGCCAGATTTCTCAGGTGATAGCTTTTAATTGCTCAAATAACAACCCCTTTGAACCCCTTTATGAGGGCTGACTCTCCTTGCTGCAAACGTAGCTGGCGACCAGCTAATTGCAGGCTCGTCAGGGATCTTTATGATGGTTTTTACTTATCCCTGCTTTGGAAGCGGGGATTTTCTTCCACTGGATTTTCTCATCAAGGGAATTTTTTTTGAACATTCCAGATCATTTTGATAAATTTACCTTTTTAATAATTACCCTTTTGACCTTCTTCTTTTCAAAGAGGCCCTGGCACTCCAGAGCCAGATCCTCGCTCAGAACGGGAGTAGGCAAAATAGGGTCACAGAATATCCTCCAGTCTGTTAATTATCTTAAGTGGAATAACCCACACTCTCTGGTCTTGCAGAAACCAGTGTCTCACCCTCAAAAGGCTAGCTCCATCAGTGTTGGGGGAAAAGGAACTCTTCCCAGATCGCTTTAGATCTGTCCCCCGAAATAACTGAGGAAGTGACCCTATCTGTTTCACTTCCCTTCTGTATCCCCACTCTAGTTTTGTCTCAACTGTGGGGTGGCTAGACACAGAAGGGACAAGTTCTTCCTTTCACACTTGTCTGTCAATTTTATTCTTCTCAATGGTTGAGATACCGAAGATGGGGTGACAGAAGTAATACGTGCCCAGAACATTTCATTAACAAGTATTTATGAGGACCCTCCCTCTCTGGCGCATATCAAGCACTCAATACATGTTTCTAAGTGAAAAGTCTGGGAGACAAGGCCAGGCTACAGTTCTGGCACCACCAATACTTAGCTGCAGGGTCTGAGGCTTGAACATCTGTCAGCTGTTGGGTGTGACAGGCCTGTGCTAAGCACTTACAGGTGTTGCCTCATTCCACACTTACCACATCCTATGAGGTACGCAATCTCTCATTTTAAGATGAAGAAACTGCAGGTAACAGAAGTTAACTAATTGTTTGAGATCAAAGGCAGTGACAGAACCAGGATTTGTATCCAGTTGGAGAAAGCACTCCATTCTCAGGATCTCTATTTCCTTACCTATAAAAAGTGCCCAGGTTGGGGCCTCCCTGGTAGACTAGAGGTTAAGTCTCAGCACCATCACTGCTATGGCCTGAGTTTGATCCCGAGCCAGGGTGCTAACCCACATATGGTGCAGCAGACCTCTCCTGTCTCGCCCGCTGCTTCCCTTAACAGTGTCTTTCAGTAAATCTACCTGTTCTGTTCCACACTCTGTCTCTGGTGAATCCTCTCACCCACTCCCCCTCACCCCACACCTCTGACCTGCACTCTAGTTCTTCCATGCAAAAATAAATAAAAGCTGTAAAACAAATGCTCAGGTTGGACTAGATAATTCATTTATCAAACATTCATCAGATACAGTGCAGACTGCTTGACATAGAAAACTTGTCAACACACCTCAACCTTTCAGAATCTGCTCCGATTTCACTGAGTTATTTTCCAGTTCTAAAATTTGGTATGATTCTACTTAATTGAAAATTCAGTGCAACTGAGAGAAATCGAAGCATCCACCTGTGATGAATGCATACACTCAATGTGGCCTCGACACAGAACAGAATACTATTCAAGCTTAAGAAGGAAGAAAAACCTGATACATGGTACACCATGGATGAACTTGAAGACATTATGCTGATGGAAATAGCCAGTTACAAAGGGACAAATATTGCAGGATTCCGCTTATACGAGGTGTTGAGTGTGGTCTGCTTCATGAGCAGGAGCTGCAGGGAATTCTCATAGGTACAGTGTTTCAGCTTTGCAAGATAAAAAGAATTCTGGAGACTGGCTGTATGCACTGTGAATGTACTAATGCCATTAAACTGTACACTAAAAAAGGCTGGTGATAAATTTTAAGTTATGTGGGGTTTTACGATTTAAAAAAAAAAAGTTAAATGAAAAAAAGAGATTTTCCGAGGCTGAGGGAAGCGGGAAGGGAGAGGTACTGTGTACTGGATGTACAAGCTCAGTTTCAGCTTGGGGTGGGGAACAGACCTGGACATGGGCAGTGGTGATGGTCTACGGCGACGTGACTGTTCTGATGTCATCCGACTGTGCATGTACCTGGCTATAGGGATGCATTTTATGTATATTTTACCAGTATTAAAAGAAGAGATTAAAAAATCTATGCGAGCTGCTATATAGAACAATGCTACACTCTTTACGCGTCAAGGCAGTGTTGGTGGGCAAACAACAAATGGTAAAGGTCAGAAAACAACATAATTTATAAAAGTATGTTGTTGACAAGTTGTGTGGCAATCCAGGCTGCCTCTTGCTTTTCTAGGTACTACAGAGCAGGGCTGCTTGAACACACACACACACACACACACACACACACACACACACACATGAGCTTTAGGCTTATCACATGACCTGGATAAATTCTTCTGTGTGATTAATTTCACAAGGTACAGCATCTTTTCTTTGGAAGAAATTTCTGGCCATGGGAAACTTCTCCTAACTGAAGTTTGGGTTGTTTAGAACATAATTTCCTGAATTCTATAATTTTCTACCCACTCAGTATAATTGAATATTCAAGATGGCAGACACCCAAAGAACAGCAGGATTCTAACCCAACTGAACTGGACCTGTTTTAGCAAATCTTCAACAGAATGTTGCCTAAAGGCAGTCTTTGAAATATATTAGCAGCTCTTTAGCAGACTAGTAATAATAGCTACTCAATCTCCTGAGTAAACTGAAGTTTTTGAAATGTCTTTTCATTAAAAATCAAAATGTTGTCTTAAAAGAAAAGCTGAATAGACTGGGAAGGGATTTTTAGCTGCAGGTACTTTAAGAAGTGCTCGATCTTACAAATAAAATTAATGTACATAGTTACGTCTGTGAAAAGTACAGTTTCCATTTTTTTCCCCCCAATTATGTCATGTCTTTCCTTTAACACATTCTCTAAATGAATGTGCAAATGGTATTTTAATTTTAACATCAGAAACACAGTAATATTTATCCCTCAGTCTCTCTGGTGAACTGAGGCTCATAGACAGCAAATGCTTAGTTTGTGCAGGAATATTTGATCCAATTGTGCAAATCCTTTCAGTAGAAGAAAAAAAATCCCACAAATATTTGTATTTACAAGTAATCATAATTTGTCAGTCCAAGATTAGTGTAAAAAATTTGTTACTTTTCAGAAATATGAATAAGAGATCTGGTCATTCTTTTAAACTTTTTGTTCTTATAAGGTAGAAATAAAAAAGTGCACTATGGGTTATAGTTCTTGTTAGTTTCATTTAACATAAGTGCATGAGTATGGTTTTGACGAGAGGTATGGAATTCTTCAATCTCCCAGTCTGAGTAAAGAATGGAGTACAGTGAGACCTCTTTGAAAGAAGTTAAAATATTCCAAGGAGTCAGTGTACTCAGATCTGCTCTAGTATTTGTTTTGAAGACATACTATGATTTCCACGTGACTAATACATTAGGAAACAATTTGAATTTAATTCAAACTTCTGAATTTTGCCTGTGCTTGTACAAAATTTCATACCAGGTGAATGCAGAAAATTGTATATCCAGTTCCAGAAGGCAGCATGGGAATACAAAGTCATGTGTATGCACCTCAAACACCTTCCAGCCACAGGCCTGTCACCTGTGCTGTAGGCCACACGTGTCCACGGCGGAGTCACCACTCTGCATCTGGGACACCAGGCAACCTTCCTTCCTTCCTAATAATTCACAGGTTGCAACCTACAGATGGCTTCCTCCTAGATGAGCTGATCGTTTCCCTCTCTGCTTTCCCCTCTTCTTGTTTTATCTTTATTTTCTCACTCCTTTTTTCTTGCTCTCTTTTCTTCTGTCTTGACCACCCCTCCACTTTTCTCTATGCTTTCTCCCATCCTTCCTAATTACCTCCGCCTTTTGCTTTCCTACTCATTCCTATCCATATTGCCACTGGAAATACTGAATATCTCAGTTTATAAAGTGGGCTGCTCGCCTCTCATAGTTCAAAGGCAAAGGGTGGCAGGTGTGGGAACCAGGTGACTTCTACAAGCAAATTCACGTGTTTTCAAGGTGAAGCATCATATTTACAATTGAATGCATGTATTGCTTAACTACTTAGCATGCAAAGATTGTGCCTCCATTTTTGTCATCCTGCCTTTTTCAAAAGCATCATGGATGATGTTTGTGAGAGCCATACTCAGATGCACTTGCCCTATAAGTTCTCTCTTCCCAAATGATTGTGAGGGAGGGATTTCTAGGGACACACAGGTGAGAGGTCACATGATAGCAAAACCAACTGTAAGCATCTTGAAACTCATATAGTTCTTTCCCTCTACCACCTACACATTCGCTTGAGTTTTAGACATTTGATGGAAGTATTAACAACAGTCCTTATCAATAACTGTTCCCAGATCTTGGATTCTTGCAACCTGGTAAGAATCTCTTATAAAACCTGACTTGGGCCCTTCCAGTATCCTGGACAAGTAGTTAGGCTGACCTAAACTACCTGTCCCAGTCCCAAGTTTCAAGAAACAAATCACAAGTCAGGATCATCAGGGAATCAAGGGTGACATTTCCATTATCTGAGACTTATTATTTCTCAGGGAGACACTGAAGAACCTCACTGCATCTATAATTATTGACTCAACTGATGATCATTGTACTATTGCTACAAAGTTCTTAGTGATTTGAAAATTGTCCTCCAGATAAAGATGAACAATATAACTAGACTACTGTTTATCAGTAGCATGTTTATTTCTATAAGTTCACCTCTGAAAAGATGCAAGCTGACTTCTCACCTATGGAATAAGGGCAAGAGTATGAGCTGCTTCTGAGCCTGTCTCAGAAACCTCATGTGTTCTTGTGTATACCTCCATGACTTCTCTTCTAGTTGACCGAGATGGTACAGACCACTACAGCTGTGGAAACAATGTACTGAAGATGACAAACCTCATCAGCTTGGGTCCCTGAATGACAGCATGGAGCTGAACTGCCCCCACTAACGTATGCACACACACTGTACTGTAAAGAAAGAAATGAACTTCTATTATATTAGGCTACCACATTTGGGGGGTCTATTAGTTACTGTGGCTTAGCCCACCCTAATATGTGTTCCAGAGTAGTGCTTCTCAATCAGAGACAGTTTTGCTCTGCAGGGTCTATGTGGCCAATGTCACAGACATTGTGGTTGTACTACAGGGGAGGGGAGTGGTTCTATTGGCCGCTAGTGGACAGAGGCCAAGTTTGCTGCAAATGCACATGACTAACCTCCATAACCAAGAATTATCCAGTCCAATAGGTCTACAGTGCTGCTGGTGCCGAGCACTGCTCTACTGAGCTCAAGAATAAGACCAAAAACTTCAAACACTCTGCTTGATTCTAAGAATAGATTTGCAATAACAGTTTCAGTTCCAGCTCTACCACTAACACCCATGTGGACCTGGACAAGTTACCTTGCCCTCTAGACATTCTGTATTCTTGTACTGATATAGCCAAATTACAGTATATCCATATGGTGGGTCAGTGAGGGAGGATATAAGTGCTTAGTCCCATGCCTAGTATATGGTAAGTACTTAAATGTTATAGTTAATATATTTCTTAGTGTTTTTGTGATTATCAAGGCACATATCTAGAACACATAGAAGTGGTAGCTACTTGGTGTGATTACGAGTGTTGGTGTCCATTGAGATGATGTGAATGGTCATCGAGTATAAGGTGTCCCTCTGGTGATACTCACTGCCTACTATGCTCCCAGGAGGCTCTGATCAATACAGACATTTGAAATGTTTCCTCTGAGTTTTGACTCAAGGTCTGACCACAAAATCTGGAGAGAATAACCTAAACCAGCATTGTTCATGAAGTACACGTGAACTTGGGACAGCTAACAGCTACACTAAGAGTGACTCTGCAAATCTCAACTGGCTTTGCTTTTACTAAGTGCTGCCCACTTTGAATTGTCTTCACCATTCATCAGCAGTCAGTTAAATAGCAGGAAGCAAACTTTCAAAATAGGCAAACCCACGAGGAATGGAAAGAAGAAAAAGACCTGGTCCCCACAGTTCCTCCCACATTAGGTTGCTCGGAGAAGAGATAAGCACTCGTAATCACTGCGTTTCTACCTTCTCTGTTTTGTCCTTGTTGATGTGGAAGAGATGTGAGTGAGGTGGGGTGGAGAGATGGGGGTCTGGTAACAACAGTGATAATAGCGAGTCAGGGAAGTCAACGCTCGTAGTAAGACTCAGGGGCATCATGTAGAGTGATTAGATTTGAAGAGCTATTTGAAGAATAGCTCTTCCCCAAGCAAACAACTATTTAACAGGTTTGCTTCTAAATGATCATAGATCTTAAAGGGTTTGAAGAAAGATCTCATTCACCCATTATGATAAAAGCTCTTGGAGGGGAAAAATTAAAGAGACACATTCCAAAAAAGTGTTCAAATGCTACGTAAAAGTGCATGAAATCATGCCAAGTACTACAGCGTAAGTTCTTTATTAAATCCACCCACATAACAAGCCTTCATTAAAACAATTCCTGCCAAGTCCGACATACTAGCCTTGAACATATTTTCCCCCTGGTATTCAAAAATCTGTAATCTAAATGAATTTCATAAAATGCGTCAGTTTTAAGTTTTGAGTGTAAGTATTGAGTGAAGCCATCTGCAAATAAAAAGAATAAAATCTAGGACAATTCACCTCTTCTCAACAGCCCTCTCCCTTGGTTCAAAATCTTTCTCCTCTTGCCAAGAGTACTAAGCAGCCAGGGCTGGTCCAGGGAATGCCCACGCAAAGTCATTCTCTCACGGCCAAGGGGAAACAGTTGCCAAGACATGAGCTGCCCTTTCCACACCAAACAATCTTGTCTGCCCAAAAAGGATCAAAAGAAGCCAGGTTTCATCAGAAACCACATCCAAATCAACAGTGTTGTCCAAATCAACAGGGGGGAAGGGAGGGGCCAGTAGCCCAGGACAAGAGCAAACCCAGATTCCATTTTATCCAGGTCCCAGCCACCTCACGGCCCCACTTCCTTGCATGGCTACTGGGTTCTTGTGTTCACTTTGTGCAGATCTTGGAGGAGACCTGCTTTGCAGCAAAGACAGTTTGTTCTTCCAGCAATTTGATACCCACAGTCCTAAGTGCAGTCCCCTCCTTTAAGCTGGGGCAATAAGCATGTTACTAAGTACGTGAAAGCACCCTTCTCTCTTCTGCCTGACACTGTCTATACTATCACACAATAAACAGAGTCCAGAGAGACTAATAAACTCAAGAGCGGGGGTGGAGGGTAGTATTCAGAGATGGCTATTCTAATCCTTGTGCAGCTACGTCTTTTGAAAAATGCCAAATGCTTTTCATAAAGCGATGCTTAAGGCTCTGAGTCTTCAAATTTTAAACATTGAGTATGATATTCCCTTCTTAGCTTCTTAACGTACTGCATGGCTAAAGGTGCTTGAAAAGGATTTTAGCTCTCTAAAATACGATAGACAAACTGATGTCACACAATATTTTACCCATTTTTTCCACTACTACACATATCTGTAACCCCCTCAAAGATGGTTTAATTTAGCCTCACATAGTTCAAAGATGCCATTTGGAAGTAGGGGTAAAACTTCGAATTACACAGCATTATGTAACATTATGAACTATTTAAAAAACCTTCCCAAAAGGCTAAAACCAGGTCATGAACTGTATTTGGGACCAAATCTTATGAGGTTCTCAAAGACTCTTTTACAGGGCCTCCCCGGTGGCGCAGTGGTTGAGCGCTGGGTTGCGAAGCTGCCCGCGGCCTCTGCGGCGCCCGTTCGATCCCCGGCTGCTCCCCGGCCACCTGAGGAGGGTCCCACATGGCGCGCAGACCTCTCCTGCCGCCTGCTGCTCCCCTCAGCAGTGTCCTTCGGTCCTTCTACCTGCTCTGCTCCCCGCTCTGGCTCTGGTGAATGCTCTCACCCTCCCGCGCTTCTGACTGTACCCAGTGCATGTATAAACAGAACAAACAAACAAACAAATAAATAAATAAAACATGCCTCTATTGAAAAAAAAAAAAGACTCTTTTACAGATCATTTAGGAAGATTAAAGAAACCCAGTCTACCCATGAGAGTAGGGAGTCAATCAAAGTTGCCATTGAACATGAAAGAGACCCTTATTTTCTACTTTCTGACTATGGATTCTCTCTCCACAAAGTGTATCATCGGCTATTTAACTTTTAAAATGTGTTTCCCTTATTTTATTATCTCATTTTATTTGTGAATGTTATCAAGAGTCATATATAGAAATGGAAATAGCAGCAGCTCCATGGTCCCTTTGAATACAGAGACAGTCAAGACCTCACCTCATTCTCACTTGCTGAAATGCAAACAGCACAGAGTGAAAGACTAGGATGTCCCGGCAAAGGAGAAGCCAGAAGTCAGGTCTGGCCCAGGGATGCCCCTAAAGTCATTTCCTCAAGGTCAGGGGGGAAAGAGTAACCAGGATATAATCCATCCTTTCTACATGAAACAGTCTTGTCCACACTAAAGAAGGATGGGGAGGAAGCCAGGCTTCACCAGAAACCACCTTCAGATCAACAGGGTTGCCCTTGAGGAGGTGTGGCCCAGGACAAAAGATGAGAAGATTCTCTTCTCAGAAGCAAGTGGCTCTGATAACCTGGTGTCAGAGTGAACTGTGCATGTCTCCCAAATGAGTGAAAACATCTACGGGTCTTTGACAAAGGAGTTTCTCCTCATAAATTCTAAAAAACTAAAATGTAAACCTGAACTATGAAGATTATGTAAGGACAGAGTATAGAGATAAAATGTCCCAGGCATGGGGAAAATGAATTAAATGGAGAAAGAGGATTGAAGGAGACTAGTTAGATGTGTTCAATTAGGTGGCGTGCAGAAGAAGTCTGAACTGGGCTACTGCATGGATGAAAACTGAGTACGAGTCATCTCTATAAACAGATATCCTATGAGGCAGGTATTATTTATTAGTCCCATTTTACAGTTGATGAAACATATGCACAAACTTATAGTCTTAAATGGGTTCTGGCAAATGATGGTCTTTGGAGCAAATCCAGTCCTAAAGTTTTGCTGAAATTTCCATGCCTGTTCCTTTACATAAAGTCTCCAGTCCTGAAAGTCTAAAATATTTACTAGTTGGCCTTTTCTAGAAAAATTCCACCAGCCCCTAGTGTAAAACAGAATAAATGCATGGATAAAGAATGAAAGGCAAGCACACTATGGATAGCGCCACATAGACCTTCTACAAAGACTTTCTTAGAAAAAACATTCTCTTGATGAGTTTCTTTCATTCATATCTTATCGTATATCCTTTCACTCAGGACTTAGCAATCAGCCTCTGAAAAAGCTCCTGGAACCCCAGTTTGGTGACTAGTTTCTTTCAGTACTGTGAGTTTTGATTAGGCAGAAAATTTTTCAGAAAGAAAGAAAAAAGGACAGGCCAAAGAAACTTTGACAAGCCTAAGATCCCTGAGAGGTTGTAAATTTTTTGGCAGTTTCACAGGTATTTCTCCTCAAGTACAAATGACATCATTGTTGAAATAAAAAAAAAGAAAACAATTGGCCCCATTATTCAGCATTTGGTAACACATATTGTTTTGGTTGAACATCAATTGATCGGTCTATTTTTACTGGGAAGTTAGGTCATCGCTATTTTTAGAAGACAGTGTCCAATTTGTGGGACTCAACACACATTCAAGTCTTAGAATTTGTCCTAAAGCCATAAGAACGTCTGTATTTGGTGGAGAATGTGCTCATCGGCACTTAGTCCGCTATGATTTGCAACATATTTTAGACTAGACGTCTGAGACAGGAAGGAGACATTAACCAATGAAAGCAGCAAAGTGAGGGTAGCTTTAAAATTCATCGGTTTGCTTTTGAAATATTAATATTTTTAATCGTTAATTGAAATGGGTTACATCTAAGCTGCTCTGGTAATTCTCATTTTATCCTTTAAAAGCTATCTATAAATCATAGTCAAGTTCATAATTGAATTTCCAGAGCGTGTGATCTGGCACAGGGCTCAGCTCGATTTGCATGGACTCAAATAATTTCTGTAAAGTTGTTTACTACGAAAGTGAACAGAAAGTTAATGCTGGGACAAGGCAAAGCCCGAGGTTTTTCTCTGCCCTTCACCACTTCCCCAAAACCCTATCCCATAGGGAGATTCTCCCAGAACAGTGGTTCTGAGCACTCTGCACCACACAGCCTCACCTGAGATCTTCCACAATCCCACCGCCACCATCATACCCAAGCTGATGAGCGCTCAGCCTCTGGAGGCAGGACAAAGTATCAGTAGTTTGGGGGGCGACACTAGTAGACAGTTGTGAGTAAGGTGAAGATAGCCTGCCCCCCGCCACCTGTCCATCAGGAGACCTGAATTCCTGCTCCCTCCTGTGGGGGTGGCTCCAGGATTCTGAGATCTTTGCTGCAGGCCTGACCACAACATCCCGGTGGGCACACCGGGCTCCTCGTTCTTGCTTCTCTCATGTAATCAATTCACTAGTGCAGACGGGAAGAGGATTTGACACAGACAGTGAGCATGGCCTACGGCTTCCCTTACATTCTGCTGTTGAAACATCCCCACGTCTTCATCCTCGGGGACAACGCATCGCTGACACCTGACCCTTCACTTCTCACGCACGTTTATTCCTCGTGACAACCTTGAAAAGCCAGGGCCACTTACCTCTACGATGCTTTTTAAATCTTGCACGTAAGTCCTTTCAGTCTCCAGAATTTCCTGGACAACTCTATCCACATAGAGGAGCTTGGGGCTGGCGGCCGAGTCTGCGCTGGCTTTGGGGGCCCCGTGCGCGTCCATCCTCCGCGGCGCCCGGGGCTGCCTGTCGCCGGCCTGGTCCTCGGCGCGCTGCCCAGCCGGGCCCTCGCCCTGCGCCTCGCTGCTGGACAGCGGCCTGGCGGGAACCAGCTCCAGCCTGATGGCCCCCGCTTCCTTATCCTGGTGAAACATGCCCAAGTGGCTGTTGGAAACCAAGGTCATTCTGCTGCCGAAGGACCCGTGGCTGTCCCGGGAGGAGGCCGAGGACGACGTGGAGCCGAAGCTGACGGGGCGGTCGCTGTCGGAGAGCTCCATGGCCCTGCGCTCCTGCCCGCGGGGCGGCCGGGCTGCGGGGCCGGGGGCTGGCGCGGCTGCTACAGCTGCGGGCACTTGCGGCCGCAAGGGGTGCGCATCTGTGGGCGGTAAGAAAAGGGCAAGGTGAGCGAGGGCTTGCAAATTCTCGCCAACCGAGGGAGGTGTGAACCTCACCCGTGGCAGCAGGAAGTGCGAGGAGCCTCCGTGGCTGGCTGAGCTGCAAAAGTGGCCTGGGGGGCCGGAAAGCAGCCTCACCTGCCAGACGGAGAGCCCCGCAGCCTCCAGCCCCCCCCCCCCCAACCACCGGCTTGAGTCGGGTGTTCTGGGGCCGCCAGTGCCCTCTGCACACACACACTGAGGTCTGAGCAGCCCTGCATCTAGTGCCTCGAAGTGGAACCACCTGGAATGACTAATGAATGCACCTTGATCCAGATTCACTGCATCGAAGGCCCAGGGCCCAGGGCGCCGGGGTGGAAAGTTTAGCATGCACACCAGCGATTCTCGTGGCCCGAAAACACAACTGACGGGGCCCTCTGGAATTTTGTGTTCTAGATTTTGAATAGTCCACCATAGCCCCACACAATGGTAAGCCACCTGGAACCACCACTACATCAAGAATGCTGACAATGTCACATTTTACTTGTATCCTGTAGTAAAGAAAGCGCTGCGTGGTCGCTAACAGAGGGCAAGAACATAAAGGCAAATATTAAGACCCACCTCTCCTTTCAAACCTCCCCCTCACCACATTTCTGTAAATCCCTTCTTGAAAGGTGACATTCCATTGGTCTACACAGAGTTACAGTATTCCCAGATTGGGCTGACTGCAATAATCCATAGTAAAGCCAGACCACATGGCACTGTAATCATAGGATTACATATTTCATTCTATAGGGACTCAATTATGAGAAAAAAGATGTACTTTAAAAGAAATGGAGCTACTGATAAGAGAATAGCTGCAAAGTCAAGAGGTTGATTCCTACCCACAGCACTTAAATCTTGAGTCCAAAAAGGCCCTACGAATGATTAGAACCTTTAGAGGGTCCAATTTTCTTTATTTGTAGGACGGGACCAACATCCCCCTCCCATACTGATAATGAGATCCTAGGTTTACAGAAACAAAATGTTTCACAATTGAGAGTGTGACTAGTAAAAACATTTGCTTCTTTTTAGCAAGTTACCATCAAAATGCATGTTTACAGGTTTTGTGAGAAAAACAGAAAAGTGTAACTTACGTTTGGAAGGTTATAATAAGACAAACACAGTAACATGAAAATAGATTGATGATCATTTTTCAAAAGAAACATGAATTTGGTTTGACTCTATAATAAAGATCAGCCAACAGCTGGTACCAATATTTGTAGAACGCTAAAAAGCCATCAAGCCAATATCTTGGTGTTTTTGAGGTAGTTTATATTCATGGCAAATATTAATGCAAACTTATAATGAAAATATTAAAATTATGAATATGAAATAATGGAAATAACTTGGGTCAACAAGAAGGAATGGTAAGAAATGTGTAGGAAATGAGTAATTTATCAGCATAACCACTACCACATGGCTTAAGTTTGCCACAAATTTTTAAAGCTTTTGCAATATTCTTTCGGCTTGCTCTATAACAACTTTATGGCCTATAAAACATGGATTGGTTATAGTAGTTAAAGTGCACTTGCTCTAAAAATCATGATCCAACTTGAGTATGGCAAGAATCCAAGAAGCAGCCAGGCATTTTAGCATGCTTGCAGCAGGGACACCCACTCATACTTGGGACTGGTGTTAAGAATGTCCTGGGCAGCTGAAAGTAGGAGCAGACACAACATGTGTTTCTCCACCTCGGCTTCCACCATAACTACTACCATGAGGCTGATCTCACTTTCAGAAATGGGCATTCATTTGGGAAGTCTATGAGGATTCTTTTAAAAAATTTTTTAATTTTAATTTTATTTTATATATTTTTTACATCATTCTTCATTTTTGTACAATGTATGCTTTCTCATCCCAGTTATAGTCCCTGTGAAATTCCCACCACCAATTCACCTGTGCACCATCACCATAGTCCTTTGTGCTCTTCCCACCCCTGTTTTGACCCTACTCCCCCCACCCCTATAAGGATTTCTTTCATGAGCCTGTGAGTAAGGACAACGTAAGCCGGATGTAGTCTATATGAAAGCCAGGGCATCTGGAAGGGTCTAGACCAACCTACCCCCATAGATCTGGATACATTGGTCTCTAAGGAAAGTTCTGATTTTTTTGACTAGATGAGACCCAATCTGCTTTCCAATATACAAAGCTATATTTAACACAAAGCAATATTTAACACAGCGATATAACTCTTGGCAAATATTCACTATCAGGACTAGTGAAAATGAACACACTAGAGAGACTCATTTCTTTTCTTTCCTTACTTTCACTCCAACTTCTACAGCCACATGACAGTAAGGATGAGAGAAAAACTACAGGGTGTTTGAAAGAGTCCATGTTGAGCTGCTGGGGATGATGGTGCCTTTTATGTTCTCAAGGGCAGAAAAATGTGAGATGTGATGAAACAGGGGATCTCTTCACGGGTGAATCTCCAGCAGCAATGTGACTGCACCCTACTCCAAGGAAGGTTGACAGGTTCTAAGACCAGGCCATGTATTCCAGCCACTGGGAACAACCTATTCTTTAGATAGCCAAATGGCACTTTATAAATAGACTATTTGAGATATTTTGTATCTGTAGTATTTAGCTTACTGCTCCAACTAAACACCTTCCAAAATTACCAACAGAAGCGAACCATTTAGAGCTAAATCACATAATGGCATATAATATGAGACTGCATTTGCTACTGTTGATTCATTGCTTAGAAGATAATTACAGTTTTCTCACATAAGGAAATGTACCTCATAAAGACTGTCTAGTCTTATTCTCACCTCCCTCAAAATAATTTAAGATTTCCACCCTGTCTGGTTTATTTTTCCTGATACAACTCATCAATTATTAATATTTATCTCTACAGTTTTACTGTTCAACACAGCTGTCAGTAGCCGCATACAATGATTGGGTGCAGTAAGTGTAACAGGTATATCAGATTTCAGAGATTTAGTATGAAACAAAACTGTGTTAGAATTTTTATGTTGGGCCTCCCTGGTGGTGCAAGGGGTTAAGTCTCAGCACTATGAAGCTATTGGCAGCCACTGTAGCACTAGTTCGATCCCTGGCCAGGGAGCTAAACCCTTAGCACAGCAGACCTCTCCTGTCTCGCCCACTGCTCCCCTCAGCAGTGTATTTCAGTAGATCCACCTGTTCTGCTCTCCACTCTGTCTCTGGTGAACCCTCTCACACACACCCCCACCCCCGCACCTCTGGCCTGCACATCAGCTCTTGTATGCATAAATAAATAAATCTTTTGAAAAAAGAATTTTTATGTTAATGACATGTTGAAATAATATTCTGGAATACTGTGTTGAATAAATATCTTCTTAAAATTATTTTCCCTGGTTAATTTTGCTTTCTAAAATGTGGCTACAGAACATGACAAATTTTACACGTGACTTGCATTATATTTTAGTTGGACAATGATGACCTAGAAATCTTCAAAGTAATTATGTTAATCTCTACAATTTAAATTTACTTCCATTTTAATCTTTGTCCAAATAGTAAATGGAGAGGAGTGTATGAGTGTACAATTTGTACGAGTGTACAATTTGAGGATTATCTTTTTTTTTTAATACTCTGTTCCTAATACACATATTGCTATGAGTTAGTGAAAACAGAACTGGGGGGCAATTGCTGTGTCTAGATATTGGGGTAACTGATTGCCCATGATATAATGAAACACCCAGATAGAAATGTAAAAAGCAACAAAACAAGCGAGAGATTATGGAAAGTTTCTGTTAACACTTGGGTAATTTACTGCTTTGCTTTGCTTTCTTTTTTATAACCTCTGTCACTTTCTCACTAAATCTCAAACACAGAACCAGCTTCTGAAAACTTGCAAACAATGCTAATAGCTCACATCAGTGGATCTTTTTACTATAAATACGCTGAAAGAAGCTGGTTCTTCCTACCTTGAAGATCTCAGTCTATCTGACTCTTTGACAACCTGGAGATGGGGTGGAAGAAGCCCATAAAGAGGGGTCTCAGCGTCTCACTGAGTGTCATAACTGAAGGTATTTTCAGTCTAAAGCCGTAAAAATAGACTATTCCTTCTTGTGTCATCATAAAAAAAGGGGGGGTGGGGCCTCGCTGGTGGCACAAGGGGTTAAGCACAGCACTGTGACGCTGTCTGCAGCCTCTGCAGCACAAGTTCCAGGGAGCTACCGGCCAGGGAGCAGGCCAGGGAGTTACCCACAGGGCACAGCAGACCTCTCCTGGCTCGCTCGCTGCTCCCCTCAGCAGTGTATTTCAGTCGATCCGCCTGTTCTGCTCCCCACTCTGTCTCTGGTAAATCCTCTCACACCCCGCACTTCTGGCCTGTACCCCAGTTCTTACATGCATAAATAAATAAATCTTAAAAAAAAAGAAGGCTACCAGCTCCTTCAGAGATGGTCTTTCACACATTCTCCTTCACGACCAGATGCCTCTCTATTTTTTCTAGGTGAAAGAACTCTCATTCCTTGGCTCTTCTTTGTTCTTCAAACTTCCATTATTTCAGTTGCTCTCTTTGGAATGTCACCGCCAGAATCCAAAGCAACCGTTCTTGGCCCTCTCTTGTCTCTCAGGCTGGTCTGGGGTTGAAGCAGAACTTTCCATGGCAAGGAAAGCCCAAGATTCCTGTGACCGTGTTTACATGTCCAAGGGGCCTCGGGCTCCCTGCCCTGCTCTGAGGAGCGCGGTCCCAGGCCAGGCTCCTCCAGGACTCAGCAAGGGCTGAGGAGTGATGGGGATTTCCAGATTCTGCTCATTGTTATTCTAGACTTCAAATAGCTCGTCTGAGTTCCTTGGCAGGACAATCATGGAAATCAAGAGAATGTCTTGTGCTTAAGACAAATGAATAACGAAAAATCATGTAGTTCCTTACTACACCAAAGAGGCCAGCAACAGAGACAGAAGGATCAGTAAGAAGTTATTCTATCGGCCAGCAGACTTCACTTAACACAGAGCCAGTCTCTTGTTGAACCATAAAGTTGTAAACAACTGACTTCATGGTTAAAAAAAATTAAGCCAATTTATATAGCATTGGCCAAGACAACTGTCAAAGACAATTTATGACATTTACATGACAAGGACAACAGCAGGTTTTTGAGGAGTATCTCCCCCAACCCCCACACACACACCCCTGAGCACAATGATAGCTGAATAAGCCACCAGATAGCAGCAGGAATTTTTACCCCTTGGTTTTCTAAAATACCAACGTGGTTCTTGTCTTAATGACAAGGCTGTGACTGCAATTCCACATGCACTTTACCACTCAAGTGCTAGTCATACTTATTTGTAGAAATAAAGAAGTTGGAAATAAAGAAGTAACCATTTAGCCTCCAAGTTAATTTCTCAGATTGACAAGGCCCTATGGTTATGTAAGGGGTTAGTCTTGGAGGAAACAGGATGAAGGGCATATGGGCTGGAGTACCTTTGTAACTTCAGTGTAAATTTAAACATTTTCTAAAATAAATAGTTTAAAAAAAAAAATCTGTGACCATTTAAGAGTCAGTAAAGCAGGCATTTGCACCAGAAGATCAGGAGTGGGAAAAGAGGCTTTGCCAAAATACTCTTGTTCAAATAAGAGATGAAGGATTCAATGAGGGATGAAGATTCCTTCCAGTTGTAAAGTCTGATACGAAATATTCAGATAATTTGCTAACCGATGCCCAGGCCAGTCTGTGGAAGCTGACAGGTACAGATGTTAGCACGGTTGCCTGAGCTAAATGGTGACTGCAGAACGTCTACATTTGAGGGCACCGGCTTAAATAAATGAGGACCTAAGGGAATTTCATTAAGGATTTTTATGCAAATGGAGTCACATCTACTTTTACTGTCTGTTGTGTTTTTTTGGGGGTGACTTAGTGTGGAAGGTGAAGGAGGTTTTGGGGGCAGGCGAAGGGATAAAACTATCCCTCACATTATCACTTTCACATGGTTAGTTGTCTACCCAAATCCACTCTTTTAGGAAATAGTTTCAACTGAGCTCCCTCCCAGCCTCCCTGTTCTCGGACATGGCCACGTGGTCAGCTTCTCACCAGGGGACACAGGTGCCCTCTGGGGGGGGTCTGTCCTGCACTTCCTCTTCCCTTCCCACTGGACCCGACAGGCAGGGCCCTTTCCTGCTCTGTGAATGTGAAACCCACGTCCTGTGGAGGTCCTGTGGAGTACGCAGAGCACAGAGACGGAGGCCTTGCAGCAGCTGGGGCTGCATTGCCCCAAGCTACCACATGGAAATGTCTGGTTGGCCTGAAGCTGCTGTGTTGGGAAGACTGTGTGGGGAGTGCACCCTGAGTGTAGGGTGATGCCCAAGGTTCCCAGCTTTCTGAGTGTATCCAGCTGAGGCACTGGATATGTGAGCAGGAAATCTTCAAAGGACCCTGAACCTTCAAATGATGCATGTGGGACTTCAACTTCAAGAGCTTCTATATCAGAACCACCTGCCAGAGCCCCCCTGAACTCCTGACCAGAGAAACCTTGAGTGATTATGAATGACTGTTTTGGGTTCAAGCCACAGCACCCCTGATTACATCATATGAGTAGCCTGACCCTCAGATGCCAGTGCTTTAACTCCATATCAAAATTATCCTTAGGGAAAAAATAGTATCAAAATTAATTCAGGTGTCATTACTACATAACAATTTTATAGATGGAGAAAAATTATGAGAGGTCAGGCAGCACCATGCTCAAAGTTGATTGTGAACCCAAGTCCATGTTTCTGATTTCTAGTTCCTTTTTCCTTGGGCTGAACTATAGATGAGCACCACAGTTAGGCAGGACAGGAGCCTAAAGCTCAGGAAAGGGAAGACTCAATATAAACACTGTGTAAAGCACACGGCCCGCAGTGAGTGTGTGTGTGTGTGCGCGTGTGTGTGCACGCACACCTGCACACGTTCGCGTGAATGCAAGAGCTCATAGGACAAGTCAGATTATAAGTTATAACATCCTCTTGGTCAGAGGATTTGCGTATCTGCCCTGGCCTCACCATCCAGCTTTGTATTGCAATCTCTGCATCTCTGTTCCCTCACATGGAAGTGATACAGCTGCACTTGGTGACTTCCCCCCAGGTCCCATCCAACCTTGAGGACAAGACTCTAATCCTGAAATAAACACAACTGCATTTGCCCACCCCGAGCTAGAGTCCCAGCAGAAGCAGTAGCCGCAGATAGCAATTTTCTTTTACATCCTACAGCCTTTCATCATCCAGGTCTTGGATGATGAAATATTTATCAATAACTTTGCCAAGGGCTAAAAAAAATCTATTTTTAATTTAGATTAAGTAGTAAACTCTGCTCCAGCATCAGCTTGAACAGTGCCTTCCTGTTGGTGTGGAAGTATCAGACTCGGGCAGTAGATCAACAATGATAATTACACATGGGCCCCTTCTGAATTGAACACCGTCAGCTCCAAAAACATCTCTGCATTGTTGAGAGGGAGGCATTGGGCTAAACAGCATTTTCTTCAAGAAAAAGGAGGGGGGAGAGTAGAAAAGTCCAAGCGACTAACAATAGCACCCAGCGTAAGTGAATCCATCCATAAAGTACACTAAGCGTTTTCTTAAAGAAAAAGGAGGAAGGAATTCAAAGTCTCGAACAATAGAGACCTGAGTAAATAAACCCATCCTGGAGAAGGTACAATGTAAAGCTATTAAATGTCATGTCCTCTCAAATGCTTAAGGATGTAGAAAATGGTCATAATATACTGTTGAGTCAAACTGTAGTTTTTAAAACATAGTACAATGTTATCCCAATTTTGATTAAAAATAACACATTTATTATGCACAACAGAAAAAGATAGAAAGAATATACCATAAAATATGAACACTGGTTTGACCAAGTAGGAGAATATATGATTTTCGCCCTTTGCTATTTATCTATAAATATCACTTTTTCCCAACTGTATTACTTTTATAATCTGAAAAGTTTATTTAGGAAAATTAAAATCACAGTCTCAAGTTGTATCAAATATTTAAATATTTTAAATTAAAATAGTGATTTTTTTATGGTCAATAGATGGTTAATGAAAAAAGTCAAATGCCTATCTTTCACAATTATTAGTATCACTGAATTAAAATAAGATTCTTATGGGCAGCAGCACCGCAGACAACCCATGTCTCCTCCCCAGTCCTTCCTCCTAACAAAAGTATTTCTCTCCCATAAACAGCAGAAATAGAAGCTGCATTTAGCCAACTCTGGTGACCAGGCTAAATTTCATCACAAAAGTTGCTAAGTATAACATTTGCAAACATTTATTTTGCTTCCCCAGCTCCGTCTGCAAGAACCTCATAAAGAAAGCAGCTTAAAGCACTGAGCATGCCAGGCACGACCGTTTAGGATTTCAGTTTTCTCCCCAGATATTTCCACCGAACTTGAGCAAAACCAAACCAAAACAATTTGGCAAAACCCATTTCAGACTGCAGGTTAAGACGGAGAGGCAAAAATCACCTTCTAGATTAACTCCATTGCGGGAGAATTCTTTTCAGTACACCGAGCTTATGACACAACAGCTGTAATCAATCCAAGGAGCCGCTGTCCCCACCGTGTCAGAAAGAAACCCACAGCGACAGTTTCTCCCAGTGGCGGTGGAGGGTGGAGAGTCTCCTGCTGCTTCACAGAGCTGGAAAGAACAAGTTAGTCCGGGCCTGGGCTCCTGGGGCACGTTCCCATCAGCACCTACCTGCGCTCTCCCGGGGCTGAGCCACATCGCCTGCCTTCAGCTGATGCAGTGACCTCACAGGCAGGTAAAACCAGCAGCTTGACTAGTCTGTGCAGCTCCTTCCGTAGAAATATTGCATGAGTCAGCTTTTATCTCTCAAAACCCAACACACAAAGGCTTCACAAAAACCTGATTTGCAACTTTCCCTCTGCCTTTCCCCCTAGTGTGCAGACCACAGCCTTTTGCATCCCTGAGAGCCTGAAATGAAACATGACATCATTCGATTGAGAAACAGGACAATAGGCACCACTGTGGGTAACTTGAAAACGCACACTTCGCCCAGCGACGCCCTGCCACTGCCATTCTTTTGTGAACTTCAAATACAGCCCACAAGCTGCTTGGCTTTACCTTCCTGCTCCCGCCCCCGTTCTCATCAAGCATTCTCCACAAAATAAGCAAGAGCTCCGGAGCGCTGATATTTTCGAGCTCACTTCCTGAATTATAAGTTTACTTCAAAGTAAAAGGATGCATCTTTCACACCAGTCTCAACATCAAGTGGGGGTGGGGTGGGGAGCTGGAGAAAGCTCAGTGGAAGGCGGTTTGCAGCCTTTCTGTTAACAAGACATTTAATCCCGTGTTAAGAAAGCAGAGTTAAACCATTTAAGCTTGACTGGTTTTTTGTTTTTTTTTTTAACGTTCTAAAGAACCCATCTGAACACAACACCTAAAATGTAAACTTTCAAAAACCAGTTACATTCTCTGATTTTATAATCATGAATACGAAGTGGCCAAGAAAGATTTAACTCTCTTGCTTGAGAAGGCGAGAAAGTCCAATTATTATGGCTTTCCACATCCCTAGCACCACCTATTCTTCTTAAAATGCTGAATCTGTTTTTATAAAAGATTCAAAAGGTTCATATTTGAAGAAGATACTGAGTTCCTTCCATGAAGGTCTCCAGAAGTCCAAAAATGTTACTGAAAACGGATACCACTGTACCATGGAACTAAAGCCCAGAATATGGATTACACCCAGGTGTCGACACCAAACACTTAAACTATTTCAAAGGATCAAAATCCTTTAAACAGACACTTTGTTTAAAACATTCATTTGGGGCTATGGAAAATAACTTTAGCTGACTGTCTTTAATAAAGCGATTTCAGTCATGCTGATTAATTTTAAACTAACAGCATAATAGGATAATTTGTTTTAATGCCTATTTCCTTTCAAGTAAGGCTGATCGTATATAGGGCCACTTACATAAGCCATTTGGATGAAAGATTCAATTCAGAAGACAAATGTTGAAATGCCTTTTCCCCACAAAATACACCAGCTTGATAGAAAGTGACACATCATGGATGCTGAAAAGGCAATTTGAGAGCCCAGGTCCTCCCTGGGCTTTGGGGACTGTCTAAATCTTCGGATCTGACCTCCACAGGGATCTTTCCTGCCTCCCCAAAGTTGTTCCCCATACCCGTGCCCCCATGTTGCTGTTTCTGTTTAGCTAAAAAATCAGCTTAAATCTTAGGAGTGTCTAATCTTCGGCCACCGCTCCAGTCCACTGCTCTCTGCATTTGTTGAAGACTATTTATGACACTTGGACTATAAGCCTCCTGTGGTCTCAGAGTTAGTTTTTTCCTGTCTCTCTCCCTCCTGGGGTTATCAGCTGGGGGAGCAGGGCACCGTCCTATGGAGTAGATTTGATATTCCTGGGGAAGACAGGAAGGTCTTAATTCTTAGGTGGTAGGGTGGGATGAGGCTCATTCTTCTGGGCCTTTCCTCTCAGCACAAATTAACTACTTTCATCATCCAAGAAAGAATTACTATACTTGGATATTTTTGTGCCAACAGACATGTTTTTAATAAGCCATTTTTATATATAGTTTTGTAAATGAATGGTAAATCAATAAAATGTGATTGAAAAGAATAAAAAGGCCATTTCTGAGAGATACTGTGTACATTACAAGTGAGCAAAACTAGCAGCGGTGCCTGGGGTGAGACACTGGACAGCCCGCTACACGGACACCTGGGACAAGCAACGCAGCTTGGAGTCAGCCAGGGTGTGACGGCACAGGCCTTGGGTGGGCCCAGGGGCCAGACACTTGTTAGGCCGCCCAGGATGCTTGTCTCAGCAGAGTCACCCTGTGTAAAAGTTAAGACCTTTCCAAACACTTGCAAGTAACTGAACCGTTACCTGCCAGCACCCACTAATGTGGAAGGGTCATAGTATTTTGCATCTGATTTTCCAGTTTATATTTTTTTATTGAGGTAACACTGGTTTATAACACCGTGTAAGACTCAGAGTGAAGGTTCACCCCCTGAGATTATGTTGCTGCTCCTCTCCTCCCTCTTAGGCACCCCTCATTCTCCACCTGAATCTATTTTTTTTAAATGATGAGCTTTTTCAGAGTAGGGAGGACACACACAATTTTTTGTCTTTGTTTATCCCAACACCAAGTATTTGCTGAATAAATTAGCTATCAGTCACCGTCGAGAGCCAGAGAGTGACATCACAGCTACCTCCTCTGTGCACGTGGTCAAATGAATCCCAAACCAGGCCAAAGGCACAAGCGTGCGTGTCCTGGTGACTTCTTGCTGCCTCACCATTATTTTTCCTTTTGACTAAAATTAATAGGTGAAAGATCATTTATGCTCAGCAAATACCTTTTTAAATGTTAGTGAGATTGACCGAGATAAAATGCACATTTAGGTTCTGTTAGATGAAAAAAAAAAAGTTCTTATTGGAAAATAGCTTTTTCACAGAGCTGGTTATACATCAGGGAGCCTAGAAACTCTTCACTGTATCCTCATGGGGCGGGGGGAGCTAAGGCTCGGCGGCAGAGCAGCACCCCAGGTATGTCTACATCCAGCAGAACACAAATCAACCAGTGAGCCAAGTACAGACCTGCCTTGTGGCTTAATGGAAGGAAGCCCAGGAAGTCCCAGCATTTAAAGACATCCTTTCATTTTTGATAGCTGAGTAGTATTCCATTGCATGCATATACCACATCTTCCTTCATTCATCTGTATGCGGGCACGTAGGTGGTTTCCACACCACACCCACCACCAAAGCATCCACAGTCTCTCCTCATAGTCCTTTGTGCTGCTCCGCTACTTTGTACTTCCCCCTCCCCACAACAACATCTGCAAGGGGAGATCCTATACCTTTAAGATGCAAATAACCAGTGTTAATAAAAAAAGAAAAAGAAGGAAATAATGAAAACATCCTTTCCCAGAGAGCTGCCATCAGGCCCGGGATTCCACTATGAGAACCAATGCTAGTTGGTTTAAGTTACAAGTTGCCAGTTCTATCTCTAAGATGGCCTGGCAAGGGTTAGGGAGGCCTGGACACAGCTGTGAGAACTGGCCTGCCCATCCTTCTTAGGAATTATCTATTAGCTAAAGAATGAGGCCAGAAGGGCACTGGTTGTTCGGGCTGGGGTCTGTGGCGGGGCGGGGGGTGAGGGGGGGCTCATATAGCGTGCAGTTCCAGGGCCCAATGGGCTCTGACCTAATTGAAACACTTTGCTGACTTTGCAGCCTGGCAACAGCCCCAAGAAGCTAGGCAGTGAAGGCTGAAAGAATGGCCGAGAGAAAGGAAGAGGTGGAAAGGCACGCCTACATTTTTTGGATTCAGGAGAAATTTTGCTTCATACAATCAATATCAGATAAGGCAGATTAGAAAATAATCTCAAATTTTCAGACCCAAAGACCTGGAAACTATAAGGGCTTCTACAAAACTATTTATATATACTATTTTATATAGAGAGCAATTTTCATGCTGAAGAAGGGACAGATTCTATTTATCTTGTGATTTACGATATTGTCATGTGACATAGGACACAAGACCAAGACAACTGGTAAAACCAACTATTTTCTAAAGCAAGATCAATGGCAAAACATTCTTAATATATAGTTAGTTTGTTAGAACTGTTTTGAAAGTGAACAGCTTGAGATTACCATCTGGTCTTGTGCCACAGCACAGAAGAAAGGTGATGAGCAGTTAATCCATTGCTGTCAAGAGGTGTCACACCTCCCCATGGATGTCTCCTCGCAGGTCACAATGACCTTGCTTCTGAAACAGGCGATGTTCTGGTACCCTCTGCATTGCAGTTGTTTGTTAACAATCCACATGCACCCTTCCAGACAGGGCAGCCCAAACCCAGAGGATATCACCAACTCCAAATTCTGCCTCACTATCGTTAGACAAAGCAAACGATAAACCTGTTCCACAAAAAAACCTCCAACCTGGCTTTTCTTTTTAAAAGGCTACTTGCAAAGTGCAATCATTTTAACAGCATCTGATTTTGTCTTCACAGATGTCAAAAAAAAAATGCTTACTAAGAGCAAAAGATATAAATCTAAGGTGGGCAAAGCTCTCAAATGTAGAAGCAATTAAATGAAGGTATGGTTTTTTTGGTTCTCATGGGATATTAAGTCTAATAATGGAAACCAGACTATAAATAGCAAATCGTTACCAGTACTCAAATTATAGAACTCAAAATGTAATTTTCCATCTTCTACTGCACTCAAATACTAGTGTTAAGTCATGATCATCAGTCTTGGAGAAAACAAATAAAGCACATTATTCATAGGACTTTTTCACAGCTTACCCTCTCCTTGAAATTAAGCCACGACTGAACTTCTCTATCCGATGTCAGTCTGCCATGAAAACCCACAAGAGCTTCTGGAACGGCCTCTGTTCTTGAACTCAAGATGCTGGTTTCAAGGAGCCCCTCCATGGCTCATTTCTCTGCCTCTATAAAATCACTGGCTCTATTTTTTACTCTGTTCTTTTATTAGGACATTTTGGTCTTCATTTTCCAAGACAATGAAATCAAGTTATTTCTGAACTAGATAATTTTTAGATATCAAGTAAGCAGTATGTTACAAATAGTCTCTGGCTTCCAATAAGATATCAGTCGAGTCTTTAAGGACACCATTGGAGGACTCGCTGTGCTAAGCACAATGAACTAATTATCCCTGAAAGAATGCAGTCTATTTGCAGGCACATTTTTTCTCCAGGAGATAGCACACATCTAAGCCATTCATAACCAAAGGCATTCAACACAATCTATACTTTTGAAAACTCCCTTTAAAAAGTACTCGAACTTGTGAAATGGGGCTTGGATGCTTTGCTCAAATCTGCAGCAATATTTTCCAAGATACTAATTCAAATAAGAATCTATTACAGTTTCAGAGCAAGAGCCATAGAAGTTCATAACCTTTATGTGAGCTTGTAAAGCCAGTTCATGTCCCGGGAGAAGAGGGGCCAGCCTCCCTCGGCCAGTCTCTCTCTCTAGGGCCAGGGTGATGTAGTGATGGGGGGGACCTTGCTTGACTTCACCATCTGCATCCCCTCCTGCCACCCTCTCCCCCCATGCCGTCATCATGGTGGACAGAAGGACAGAAGCAGCAGAGGTGAGGATGGACTCTTGTGTGAGCATAAGGGGGATATAGACAGCCACTCAGAACAGGGAGGACCCAGTCTCTGAACTGGTTCTGAATCTTCTCCATACCAACTGCCACCCTATAGGTTCATCTGTCCCCAACCCCAAAGCCACTTTCTTTCTTTCTTTTTTAAAAAGATTTATTTATTTATTTATTTATCTATCTATTTATTTATTTATACAAGCACTGATTTCAGTCAGAAGTGCCGCAGGGTGAGAGAATTCACCAGAGCCAGAGTGGGGAACAGAACAGGCAGAGTGATGAAGTACACTGCTGAGGGGAGCAGCGAGTGGCAGGAGAGGTCTACGCGCCATGTGGGACCCTCGCCCTGAGGCTGGGGATCGAACTGGCACTGCAGAGGCTGCTGGCAGCTTCACAGCCCAGCGCTCAACCGCTGCGCCACCAGAGGCGGTCCCCCAAAGCCACTTTCATTGTCAAATGCTGACAGCTGAGCCTGTAAGACATACGACCCAAGAACAAGTGGATTTATCCCGGGGAGGCCACCTTATTTCTAGAACTGAAATGGGGTGGCTTGAGCTTTGGTTTGTTTGGCCTTTTGAATCAAGTCACGAGGATAATCCCATTCCAGCAGAAATTTTTAAAAGGCCAAATATAGATCCCACCCTGGAAAGCAGAACTTACTCCTTGCTATAGGAGTTGAGGTGACTTACTACTTTTCAGGATTTTTTTTTTTTAACTAAAGAAGGCAAGGAGGGCGGCCAAGCGCAGGTGTATTGTTACAATGGTCATAAACACCCATCTGTTGCCCCGTCTGCTGATCTTTGCTTTTCAGAGCTTTGGCACAAACCGAACAGCCCCCACCCTTCTCCCTTCATACTTTGTCTACATGGGCTTTGATTTCTGGAAGCTTCTGTCTAGGGGCACTGGAAAAGCACCAGATAAATAATGACAAGTGTGTCGAGTGTGGGATGCAGCGGGTATAACAAGAATGTGTCCATAAGCATTTGCTCTGTTGTCTAAACTGTCTACTTACTTTCAAACCGCCCTCCAGGTGATATATATTGAACGTGGGTAGTAGCTTTACACTGATGGTAAAATGAAGCAACCGCATTTGCCTTTATCTACCGTTCCCGTCCCAGTCTTGAAGTGAGCTGGCTGGATTCGTCTTTCATCTTATATTTAATTACTTGGTATCCAAGCTGAGAGCCAAACTTACTGAAAGTTCTTGTGAGTCTAAACACTCGCCTAATTCCCAGTTCCCACAGGGGTACATGAAGTAACTTGTTTATGTTGCAGAACAAAGTAAAGGAAAAAGCTCTCTGTTACCTACAGGTTTAATCTTAATTAGGCCAAGAAACAAGTGTAACCAAATTTATTTTGGTTTATTCTGACTACAAATGATTGAATCCTTTACAAGTATATGATAGGAAAAAAGAGGAGGAAGAAGAAAAAGCTAAAACAGTAATGTTACTGGTCTGAGAGGTGGGATTAAGGGGGGCGGGGTGCTCCTCACTGCCCACTGTGACTGGTCTCATGTATTGTATACGTATTTATGCTAGAAGGACAGAATTAATTAACGTGATGGTTATTCTACCATGTGCTGACCTTCCTGCCCCCACCCTCCTCTGTCCATGCCCTCATGGCAGGCCCCTGCTGGTTGACTCATGGCATTTGGCTAATGGGAGACACCAATTTTATGAAGCAGATGAGGAAAACTGGGGCCATTTTCTGTTTCCTGGCAGATTTAGGGGTCTGGTATCCAAGGCAGTGGTTGTGTCCAAGGCAGCCTGGCCTTCAAAGTCTCAGTTCTCACTGGGCTGCCTTAAAGATTGCGCCCCCTTGTTCCTCGGGGTTCCTGGGGGTTGCCCTGGAGAAAGGTGACTAAGCCTTCCTGCTGCTGTCTCTGGGCCCTCACGTTCCTTGCTGGTTCCCACTGCTTGGATAACTAGCCCTGTCATTAAACTCTTCATTTGAACCCACTGAACCAATTCAGTTTCTTGCCAGGTCCCTGACTGGTACAATTTCATGCTAATTCTGGAATCTCTGGTCTAGAGAGCTGATAAGGGTTTGACTTCACATGCTCAGTCAGAATGTTGACCACAGCATTTCACAGGCAGGTATAGTGCCAAAGGTTAGCCCCCTTGATTTATGGCCTGCTTGAATTAGGTCAATGAAATAAACATTTAATTAGAACCTAGTCTATGCCAGAAATATATTTTGAATTTGCTATCTACTGAGATACTCCTTTACTCAACCAAAATTTACTGACCCTCAACTATGTGCCAGGAATGATCTTAAGCTAAATATAGAACAAAACTGACAAAAAAAAAAAATCCCTGCCTTTACTGAGTTTATTTTTAAGAATATATGGAAGTTTATTTTTATATGGAGCTTATTTTTAGGAATATATGGGGGAATATATGGACTAAGATCCTCAAATGAGAGAATATCAATATTGCAAAGATAATTTGAAGTTTTCTAACCTAACTCCTTACCTGGTGTTTGAAGGATCGCTTACAAATTTCATCAAGTATGCACAGTCTCTGTCTAGAGCTGCCAGTTACAATTTGATCGCTGCCAGTTATAATCTTTAAGGGACTTTCCACATTGAAGTTTGCCAATAACACTCCAGGCAGGCATAAGACAAATCACACCCTGCCGCCATTTTGAAGCTCCATCATCACTTGACACAGAGGTTTCCCTCATTATCTGAAAGTAGAATGTTCTTGTTTGGTATGATTTGGTAGGCTATTTTTGGGGATCTGTTAAGATTCTTAAAACACTTTGGTGGAAGCTATAGGAAAACCAGATCTTGAGATAGGGAGAAGGGGATCAAAAGGTGGTAATCTTATTTAAGTATTGCCACAAAGGCCAACCCCCTCTCAACCCATTGAACCCTGCCTCCAAGAATCACTTAGGATAAGCGCATTACTTAATAAATATTTGGATGAAGAGACACATATATCTGGAAGACCTGATAGTTCTACTAGACAATTTTGTCATCTTGGGAAAGTCACTAGCCAATGTGTGTTCCAGATTCCTTTTAGATTACTCTGGAGTGAGTGCATTGAAGAACACCTTCCACAATTTGAAATTTAAGATTCCATAGTTTTGGGTGATGTATCCACACAATGACCCTCTTCTAACTCCACACACGTCTCTCTTAAGTCTCCCAGGTAAGCAAAGGATCTTAAATGTGGTGCCATTGATAGTCAGATAGCCATGAACTGATGCAAAAACCAGGAGCAAATGGACTTTGTAACTGCTTTAAATTACCTATAATTTCTTACATGGTGGAACTTGTGCTAGACACCTTAACTCAACCATTATCAACAGAAAGATTATTCCCCACAAAAACTTAACATCATTTGACAGTAGACCAATGTCTAATATCAAGATTATGCTTTTTACTTTTCAGTGATGTCATCTCTGCTTTCTGCATTTGCAATTTCTGCAAAACTGCATTCTGGAAACCTGGTTGTAACACAGACTGTGAGATAACTTGTTTTACTACAGGGGTATATAATTTGGGGTTGCATCCCGACCAAATACCTGCCCTAATGTATTCCTGTAATCGCGGTACATAAGAATTGATTTAACAATGTAACTGCAACATTTATGTTCCCATGATATACCAATAATGGAAAGTGTGGCTTGGTTCAAATTATCCAAGAAACTAACTCATATACTTTAATGCAAGCAATTATGCTGATTAGAACATATTCACTGTGCGGGAGTCCTGGTTGAGCCTCTGTGGAAATCAGGTGAGTAAGACTGGGAGGCTCTTTCTGTCTTCAACCAGGTTCACTTGCTCTGATTGACTGATTTTCAACAGGACTATCGCAGGAGTAGAGGGAAGGAGGGTGAGGTCTTGTCCTTGTGCTGGTGACAGGACAATTAAGCAGGCAGTGTTTAATCTTTTAATGTGACTTAACCTGTACCCAGAGAGCTGGTGAGGCTTCGTGTGAGCTGAAGACCTCCCTAGAAATTGTGATCTGAGTGTGGGCAGGCAGAATGTGACCAGAAGACCTCTAGTATGTCAATAATTGGCTTAATTTTCTTTGACTTGATAAATCACATTTTGAAAATCAGGGGTATTTCACATAAAAATCTAGATTTTTTTGCTTGGGGAGGGGGTGTCAAAAAGGAAAGAAAGAAACATTGGTTACCACGAATCTTACACCTGCTGAGTCCCTTCACCTTCTTACACCTGCTGAGTCCCTTCACGTCTCCAGAGACCCCACCACCCCCATCAGTCTTACTGCTCTCTTTTTACTAGTTTCTTATCTATTTCTTTCACAAACCTACAACATTTGAATAAATGTTGGAATTTGTTTAGGGTCTCCATGAAGGAATTAAGAGAAAGGCAGGCTAACTATTGATTCTGTCAAATCAGACACCCAAATACCCCGGAATCATAGTTTTTACATTTCAAAACCCTGAGACAATAGGGCAGACCATATCCTGGGATGAATGACAGGCAGGGCTGGCTGCCCACAGGGGATCCCTGCCACCACAGGCATCCATGAGGGACTCCTTCCTGACACTTGTCTGAAAAACAAGTCAAACTCAACTAGAAATGTCCACAGTTACACACCATTCCCTCATTTCGTAAGAGATTACTTTTGATATACCCTTTTACAAATAGGTTAGAAGACTTAGAACTGGAGAGCTTCACCTCATCCAAATGAATAGCTGTAAGATGGGCTTATGAGCAATAAAAAAGGTGAAGTAAGCAGTCCCCCAACTGGATGGACATTTGTGCATCTGGACACTGAGCATTCAGGGAGACCCCCAGAGGCATTATTTAATCACCCATCTTTTTTCTAGAAAGAGGAGAAACCCCCCGTTGGCATCCATACCACTCATTTCTGTCTGAACCCTGGAGATAAAGTTTCATGCACAGAGGATTTGCAGACGTTACCCACATCTTTCTGAGGAAAAACCTCTGTGATATGTGATCTCTTCCCTCAGGAGGAGGTGGGTGAGGGGCTAGAGAAACAAAACCAACTACTTTTCCCCTAATCCTGAGGTAGACCAAAAGCAGAAAGCTAAAATCTTCCCTGAGGGAAAAAGCTACCCCAGTCTGAGGTGGATCAAGCAAATCTCACCAACTTGTGACTGTGAAGCTGTTTATATTTCTCTTCACAAGTCTGAAACCTGTTCACGAGGCCACCGGTTTTCAGCTCGACTCCTGGCAGGCCTCTGGCGTGCAGGCCAGGGAACCTGGGCCACCACTGAGGGCCAGTGCGGAGCAAGGTCGGACACCGGGTTCAGGCCTCTGGGGCCAGTCAGGAGCTGACTTTCTTCTGGGATGTTCTCCAGAAACCCCATGACAAGAATGTGGTAGAGAGAAAGGGATTCTTTTTCTGTTCTACATCGATAAATCCCATTCCGTGATTTTGACAAAAGTGCCTCTAAAGAGCAAAAACATTTATAATTTATGAAAATGATTTTCTGATAGCATAGTTTCAAAATATACTTTGCATTTCATTCTTTTGTAGACATTTAGGAATTTTCCACTACTCCTTTCTTTCTTTTTTTTTAAATTTATTTTTGCATATAAGAACTGGGGTGCAGGCCAGAGGTGCGAGGGGTAAGAGGACTCCCCAGAGACAGAGTGGGGAGCAGAACAGGCAGATCTACTGAAATCCACTGCTGAGGGGAGCAGCGGGGAGACAGGAGAGGTCTGCTGCACCATGTGGGTAGCTCCCTGGCAGGAGATTGAACTCAGGCTGTAGTGGTGACAGCCTGAAACTTAACCCCTGAGCCACCAGGGAAGCTCCCTCCTTCTTTATCTACATGAACATAGTTTTTATTTAGGTGTAGTCACAGTGTGTATATTTATGGTGACTTATTTATTTTCTTGCCACCACTGTCCCTTACACCCATTGACCTTCTCTCCCTACCCGCCCCCTCCTTAGGGAGTGTATGATAATTTGCAATTGTTTTGCTTTGTTTGTTCAACTGCGATGATTCCTTGGTTTACTCACAAATGAAAACATTCAATATTTGTCTTTGTCATTCTAAATTGCTTTACCACACGTCATCCTCTCCAGTTCTGGAAGGACTTTTGATGCACAGGGTAGCATCCCTCTTCCCCTGCAGCTGAGCAGTATTCCACTGCAGGAGCTCAGCGCAGCTCCTTGACCCGGGCCTCCATCAGCGGCACTGCCATTGCACCCATGTCCTCGCTATCATGACTGATGCTGCCATAGACACTGCGGAGCACATAGCTTTCTGAATTGATAGTTTCATCCTCTGCAGATAGATGCCCAAAGGCGGGGCGGTGACAGTGAGAGATTTTAATCTTTTTAGACATTTTAGTTCATAATGGTGCTATAAACCAAATGCTTAATGAGTGAAATCAGTGAGAGCTGGTTCACATTCTAAGCCAGCATCTTTCCAGGTATGGCCCAACACCTCCTCAGTCACGGCTATGTGCTGACGTGCCCCTCGAGAGCGCCGAAGCCCTAACCCCTCGGGTGACAGCGGTGACGGCATTTGGAGACATTTGGGCCTTGAGGGAGGTAATTAAGGTGAAATGAGATTGTAGGGCAGGGCACTGATCTGATAGGACTGGAGGCCTCCTATGAAGAGAAGATGTCAGGGAGCTTCCCGGGCCGTGACACAGAGCTGTGTCCACGTGAGGATGCAGCTGGAAGAGGCCTTCTGCAGGGCAGGAAGAGATGGCGCCTTGATATGAGATTACAGCCACCAGAACCATGAGAGATAAATGTCTGTCGCTCTGGCCGCCCAGCCAGTGTGCCCTGTGATGGCAGCCAGGACTGGCGGAGAGTCACCGTCAGTTGTGGTGTCCACAAGTGCACAGTTGAACTGAGGACACAAGTCAGGTTCCCTGGGAGGGAATTCGGAATTCGGAATGGGCTTGGTAACTAAGTTCCCTGGTTGCTCAAGGCCGCCCTCAGCCCCCACGCCCTCCCTCAGACTCCTAAGCCCATCACTCAAAGAGAAGCTTTGCAGGGGCCAGTGGGAAAGACTTCAAGGTTCTCCCAAAGAGGAGCAGAAGATCACAACTAGAGCTAGTCAGGAATCAGGCTGGGGCCCAGGGCAAGATACATTCTGTTCATTAGAGCATACATTGCCCGGGTCCGGGCTTCTGCTCGAGGGACAGGAGGGAACTCGAGGCCCAGTGTAGGGAGACAGGGACCCTTTGGGTCAGAAGCCAAAGTTGAAACAAAGGGCGATGTGGTGCCCCAGTTGTTCCCATCTCTAGGCTGGGGGTGGCTGGTTGGGGGCCAGCAGGCTGGCCCTGGGGTCCCCGCCACCTTCTCCTTCACTTCCAAGAATAAAGTAAGATTGATTTTCAGCATCACAACAGGCGAGAAACCGGGTCAGACCATCATCCACCAAGGATACTTTCAACTCTGAAACTCAAAGGCCAACAGAAGATAAATATTTGCTGTAGTTAAACTTGTTTAAAGACTGCTCATGAAATTGCCAGTTTTTACTAGAGTGAAGTGTTGGTTAAACCCAAGACTTGAAGTTAATTTAGTTCTCTGTCAGGGGTAATAATACCTCACAAACAAATTCAAAGGCGTAAGAACTTTCAATGATGTAAAAATGTTACATAAATCCTGCAGATTTTCAAAAATCAAGGTATTAAACACTAATCAATTACCATTTTAACAACAATATATTCTCTGAGGATTAGACCAGGGTATTACCATTTTTCTTAAAGTGATTCTTATTTATTTCTCCAGCAGAGACCCACAGATATGCCGCAAGAACCTTACCACATTAAGGCAAATTTAACAATAAAGTAGAACAGCTTCTTGATTTATTTTTATAAAATAAGTATCTGGGCCTCCCTGGTGGCACAGGGAGCTCACCTACATGGCACAGCAGGCCTCTCCTGTCTCGCCCGCTGCTCCCCTCAGCAGTGTATTTCAGTGGATCTGCCTGTTCTGCTCCCCACTCTGTCTCTGGTGAGTCCTCTCACCCCCTACATCTCTGGCCTGTACCAGAGTTCTTGCATGCATAAATAAACCTTTAAAAAATAAAATAAGGGCCTCCCTGGTGGCGCAGTGGTTGAGCGCTGGGTTGCGAAGCTGCCCACAGCCTCTGCAGTGCTGGTTCGATCCCCGGCTGCTCCCCAGCTACTGGAGGAGGGTCCCACATGGCGCGCAGACCTCTCCTGCCGCCCGCTGCTCCCCTTAGCAGTGTGCTTCAGTCCTTCTGCCTGTTCTGCTCCCTGCTCTGGCTCTGGTGAATTCTCTCACCCTCCTGCACTTCTGACTGTACCCAGTGCTTGTATAAATAAATAAATAAAATAAAATAAATCTTTAAAAAAAAATAAAAAATAAAATAAAATAACTATTTACTCTTCAAGTAGAATGAACGAGCTCTAATGAACAGAATAAAATTTTTAACTATGAATCAAGTCAAAATCTGAGACACCCCAGTAGGCAACCTGTCTATCCTAACCTGCTTTCGTTTGGGATAAAATCAGGGCAGGCTGCAGGTACTAAAGAAGAATGTGGTTTCCTTACTGTGAGATGGAGCACCTGCGAGTAACTGCCCTTCCCTGCAGGCAGTACCTGCACTGCACCTGAACCAAGTACCTGTTCCTGTACCTTATTCTCATCTGGCAGCCTGCAAAGATGGACGGAGAGTGCCAAATAGCAACTCACAGGTCTGGGTGAGGTCCTTGGGTTTCTGCAGATGCAATGAGAAAGCCCTGGTTGATGGTGAGAAGCTCCAATGCCTTCTGATGGTGCTTCACACCCAGTGGTGCCCCACACAGTGTGTCCTTTGTGTTTGTGAAGTAACAGCAGAGGTCTGTGTCTCATCTGTTGGAAAAATAGATCTATATTTTGAAAGTATAACAGCTGTTACACTTTTGGAAAATAATGCCAAAGGGTGAATTATGAAGTGAGATACACCTAGTTTCAAGTCTTGGACCTAGGATTGAAGGTATGATCATGAACTTTAACTTCAACCAACCCATTTCTTTCAAGTTGGGGAATCCTTTTAGTTTCAGTTTGATTTAAATGATAAATCACTTATAAAACCTGCATTATGTTGCATGGTGCCTAATACACCAGCTATCGATTAGTTTCTTCCCTCTTAAGGACCAACAACTACCAATGGTTTCAAAAAAAACCCAACTCATTTTATTCATTTCTTTCTAGTGACAACATGGAAACAAACGCAGGGCATTATCGCCAGCTGTATACTGGATGCTTTAGTACCCAGTGCCTTCCTAAATATTAGTTCCCAAGGCCCCAATATGCCTTCCTACTAATACAAATTTTTCAAAAGTTATTTCTTTAACAGGTATCTGGGGGCACTTTTATGATATGGCTCACATACAGGAAATAAAGCTCTGCAAGCTATAACTCCTACCCTCAAAATCAAGAATATTTTTAGGGGGAGAGAGAAAGGTCTGCTGATACCTAATGTGCCAGGTGTTATTTACATATTTTTTTCAAAAAGATTTATTTTATTTTATGCATACAAGAGCTGAGGCACAGGCCAGAGGTGTGGGGGATGAGCGGATTCACCAGAGACAGAGTGGGGAGCAGAATAGGCAGATCGACTGAAATAAACTGCTGAGGGGAGCAGCGGGTGAGTCAGGAGAGGTCTGCTGTGCCATGTGGGTTGCTCCCCGGCCAGCAGGTGGATCGAACTCATGCTGCAGAGGCTTCAGACAGCTTCATAGGTTGTGTCTTAACCCTTGCGCCACCAGGGAGGCCCCGTTATTGACATACTTTGGATGAACTCCTCACCACCCCTAGGACACAAGTGCTCTAATCTCCATTTTATGGATGAAGAACCCAATAAACAGGAAAATTCAGTAGTCTGTGTGGGGGTTCAATGCAAATAAGTAGAGATATCAGGATTTGTACCAAGATAGATGATTTCAGACCCTGTCTTCTTAATCACATCACATAATTGCTAGATTTGTAAATCTGCACCACAGAGAGGTTGGGGTATGTGTCTTGGGGTTTAGAAACACTTGTCCATCAACCTTCCATTTTATAGAATAAGAAACTGGAGACTGGAAAGGAGGACCCTGAAGGCACACTAGCCCAGTGGTCCCCAAACATTAGTAGGCATCCAAATCCTCTAGAAAGCCTGACACAGAGACGGCTGGCTCCTACCTCCAGGCTGATTCTGTGGGCCTGAAGCAGGGCTGAGATTTTCCAGCAAGTCCTCAGATGTTGCTGGTGCTGCTTCTCCTTGGAACACATTTTAAGGATCGGTGACCTTAGTCAGTCAGTGGCTGAGCTGCCGAGAGGCTTCTGCTCTTCCCACTTTGCATCTGGAAGCTTCTCCCAGGCACGTGGTGCCATGATTCACTAGAATATTGGTACATCATTAAGACCTTCTCCAGCTCCCAACACATAACCATCCCAAACAAGCCAAATTTGTACACTGCGGAGGGCAGTATTAATCTCACGAGCTAGTCCCAAACTTGGGATCTAGCATTTGGCTCTTTCAATGCTAACCCTAGCAGGAGTTAACCGAAATAGCAGGGGTCCCTGAGTAATTGCCAGGATGTCTTTCCAGAAGTGAGGGATGATCAGACAATTTCAAAGTTTTCTTTTGTTTACATTATAATTCAAAAGGAATTTTTTTGTTTGTTTGTTTATTCGCTTAGCCAAAGGGGTCCATTGCTTTTCATTAAGATCCCAGTGGAGTAAAATATTTTCAAAATAGGGACATTAATTATTGTTTAAACTTGCCATGTTAAAACTGCTCAGTTTTCAAGCCGTCACAGGGTGTTCTGAGCTTAAGGGATTTGGAGAGTGTAGGGTATGACTGAGCTAGGCACATCCTCAGCACTCGAGGGCGTCAGCTCACTCTCAGCCTATTGCTCCTATTATTTGCGAGAGCCCGGGAGCTGGCCCCTTCGCTTGGGCAAGCAGGTAGCATCAAATGCAATGGTCCAAGCAGACACGTGTCATAATCAAGACTCCCTTCCCCATTAGCAAGGGGATTTAGAGGCAATGACAGTCAAGAAGCATAGAGGACGCGCCTACATTTACAAGGCAATTTGTCTGTTACCCCGGAAACCTCACAGGACTTAATCCCTAGTAGTTACTTAACATTGAGCCAAGTATCTCCTTGGAAAAACTGCCAGTCACTGCAGACTCAGGTAAGAGTCCTACAGTTCAGATATTTTTATTAAAATTTTTATTTTGAAATAAGAATAAACCCATAAGAAGTTTATGTATGTTTATATCTGATATAATACATAAGTTCTCCTATGGATATATACACACAGACATATATGCATTTCCCTATGGAGATAGATATGCACACACACATCTATATGCACATACCCACATCTATATGCACACACACATCTATATGCACACACACACACACACACTGGCCTTTTAACAACACAGGTTGGAATTGCCTGGGTCCACTCCTAAGAGGACTTTTTCCAGTTCCACATTCACAGATTCAACCAACTTGATTTCCATTGATTGAATCCAGGGATGGGGAAGCCCATGAATATCGAGGGCTGGTGAGCTGTACCAGGATCGCCAATGCCTGGGGGTCGGTGTCCCTGCACTGCAGGTCCCTGACCCGTTCAAGGTCAAGTGCATATTGATATGTTGCAATATAGACACAAAGAGACCTCCCGTATCCTGCACTCAGTCTCCCCAAGGGTGACATCTTGCATAACTTCAGTACAGTAAGGAAACCAGCACTTTGATATGGCCCAGTCCACAGAGACATTCGCATTTCACTGGCTTTAAAGATGGTTTCATTTCGGTCGTAAAAGGCATATAACCAGAGCAGAAACAAAGAGCAGATGTAAAGGCGATGAACATGGTCATGGTCATCTGATGCTATTTCTGTTGTAACTATGGGAAAAAAATGAATGCTGAGCACATACATTGTATACATAAGACTCTTCCTGAAAAAGGAACTAAAATTTTTTTTTCCAGAAATTGAGCTTAACAATTATTATCAAATTAACCTGTTTCCAGGTCATCTGTAGGTATGGGCAGGCGTTTATTTCTGAAGTCACTTAGGTGCTTTTAAAGTGAGAGGAGACCCCAAGATTTGATATATACAGAGCCTAACCCTCCTCCAACACACACACACACACACACACACACTATATATATATATATATATATAGATAGATAGATAGATAGATAGATAGATAGAGAGAGAGAGAGAGAGAGAGAGAGAGAGAGAGAGAGATAAAATTGTCATGAAAGAAGAAACAAGAAGCTTGAAAACTTTCTATATAGCCTGGCCTGGAGTGGTGCATAGGGGGATTTTGTTATTATTCTCCCAGTGGTATTTAGACACCTCATTACTATATTCATTATAAATTGGTCTTATCAACTCATTAAAGGTTCTCCAAATATTCTTTTTTCAGCATACTTTGTTTTCATATATATATATAAAACATATATATATATGAAACGTATATATATATATATATATATATATGAAACAATAAAATTGCCTCTTCAATAGGCTCGGCTGGATAAGAGTTTAACTCTAACTCATTTTACAATACATAGTCAAGAGAGGGAATCAAACCACTATTATGCCAACAACTGACTAACAAGTATTTTTCAAAATTGATAGAAAACAAAGTAGTTCTCACATGATCTATTGGTCTGATGCACTCACCACTTTACATAAAACAAACAACTCTTTAATCCCATATTAAAAAAATAAAATCCTATCAGTAAAACAAAAGGTCTTCGGAAGCACATAAAAAGCAGGTTCTTGAGGTCTCTCTGGAGGACTAGAACTACTTTCCTAGGCAGGTAACGACATGGTGACATTTTCATTCTTCACCATAAGAAAGCTGTTCTGGTGTCAGGACACTAGGCAGAGCATCTCCCTTCTGCACCGTGGGGGGCTGTCTGTATCCATCTCCCACCCCTGAATGCGGCCAGAGCAAACACATATTTCAGTAGGTGGAGATGCCAAACTCCCCTCCACTTGTACACAAAGAGCTGGCACCCCCCGCTGGGCTCATCTGAATTCTGAATAACTAAGCTCAGGGCTCCCTGCTTTCCTGGCCAGCCCTAGGCAAGATTCTGAAATAGGAGAAGCTTGTCCTGGACCACACTGCTACCACCTCCCCAGTCCCCCAAACCCCTTCTCTCTTCCTGTTCTGTGTCCTTAAATCGCCCTGCCCCCCAGGACTGTCTCCTTCACGGCCCTAGGCCTGGCCATAAAGATTCTGCAGACACTGAAAGAGAGAGTGAGCACAGGGCACACACCCCGGGGAGCTTGGGCCTGACCCCAATCCAGTGGCCCCTCTGTAACAGGGTGGTCCCCAGGAAAGGGGGAGGTTCCCTGCCCCACCCAAGGGAGGGTGGAGCTGAGCAGGAAGAGGAGAAGCTGCAGAAGAGACTGAGGAAGGAAGCAGGATGGAGCCAGGAGACCTGGAGGAGGCGCATGGAGCCTAGAGACACGTGAAGAAACTGCACTTGTCTTTTGGTCGTGGACTGGGTGACACAGATGTGGGTGAGACCCATGGGGAGGTGACAGTGGCAGCTTTTATCTTGATGTTGATTTTGCTCTTTTCCTTCCGGGCTTGTCCGGTTGTTTGTGACCCTTTTCTGTGAGTCCCCACTGGAAGATGCTTTAGACTTGTGGCAGGCTTTGGGGCCTTGTTCTGGGCCGATCCCATTTGGATGGAGTTTTACCCACGAGGGGACGGGTAACTTTGGGTGCTTCATTTAGAAACTAGACTCTTTGCCTTACCTGGATTGTTTCCTAGTTTTATTAAAGTTCCTTCCCATTAAAGTCTCCTATGTTTTGTGTTGATGCGGCGGATGGCAGAACCCATTTAGAATAGGCAGGTTTGCGGGGTTTGGGCTGCCCCTCTCCCTGTCCTATAACACCTCCATTGCCTTCAACATGTCAAATTGTTCTCCAGACCTAAGGAATTGAAAATTTACTATTTTATCCATTTTTTAAGCTCAAGAATTTACCAATTGTTTGTCATGGTCCTTACTCTTTCAGAATCTGACCTTCACATACATATATTCTGTTTCAGCTCCTTGAGAAATTTAAAAATGTTTACATGTATTCTTATTTTTAATATGATTTCCAACCAATCTTTAACAAAATGTAGCACAGTGAATATAAATACACATTACATATATATTTGTATGATATATCCATATCTACATATGTGCATGTTATAGTGACAGATATTCTGGTAGATTTTAATTACACATATGCATATCTACATATATATGTATAGTTATACACGTGTTATTAAAAACCACTGAAATAATCAAAACCAAGGAATTTTTCCATTGGTCATATAATTGTTTCATATTTTCTTGGTTATTAAAAAGTAACTTAATGATCTGAATTACAACCAAGTCTTCTATTTACCAGATAACATTAAAACCTCTATTAAAAAAAACTCTATAAAAGCATTCAAATTTGGTTTCTAAAACCACCACCATCCCACCACCAGCAGTCTGTCTTATGCACATGACAGATACTTTTAAAGAATCCTTACCACAAGTGCTTTCTCCTCTGCACAAATGATTTCTCATAACTCTGAACTGAAAAAGTTTTGTAAAATTATCCTCCCGGATCAGGGACACGGTTTTTCAAATAGTGGTGGGCTTAAGATTCCTTTGCCTAGAGATATTTGGCAATGAAGATGCTGTAGTTCAGAAACATCCCCATAAGCTGAGATCCATGGAGTGAAGATAAAACAGATGGAACTGCATTAAGACACCCCAAGAAATGCATGCACACACGTGTGTGTGCATGTGTGTGTGTAACTAGATAGCGCAACTGTTTAATGCAAGACTAACAAGTCTCTAAAGTCACCCACTGATTTCAAATTAAAACTGCAGATTTTATTCCAGAGCTGGCAGCCTCCCTTCAATGCTGGCCTGAAAGGGAGCTGGGGGCTTCGGGGAGAGGGAAAGTCATCCCCTGAGAGCAGTTCCGGCCTCCTGCCTGTGGCACTAACAGAGTCTCTTGGTTTTAGTACAAAACCCACGGCCAGACTTCCCAGGACTCCCAACTTTAGACATCAGAGAAGCCATTTCAAGGATATATGGACTTTTACAAATATTTATGTAGGGAAGATTGAAAATATTCTCTGTATCTGAATTCGTCCTCATCATAATCTTGATATATAGCCAGGGCTTTGGACCCTACTTTAGGCTGAAGACCAGTGTGCTGTATACTCTGCGTGACTTAGATGAAGTGTCCCCCAAGTTCCCTTGACTGTTAGTGAACGTGGTCAAGAAAATGACAAATGAACACTTTTTTAAGGTGAAAGTTCTAAATTTGAATTATGTTAATGCCTCGTGCCCATTTTCTTCTTGACTAAAATGACTGCAATAAACACAGTTGGTCCCACTCCATCCAAGGAGGGCACATCTTGTTTCAAGAAAAAGTCAACCACCAGAAGCAGCTCCTCATAGGCATCTTGGAAGGAAACCTCAGCAAAACTCAGGAGCCTCAGTTTGGGAAGGACTGATACAGCACCTGCTGCGCCTGGCTCCTTCAGTTTGTACGTGAAGACTGTTATCCCTATTTCAAAGACGGGCAGTTCGAGACTTAGCAAGCTACGTAACATGCCCCAAATCACACAGCTGCTTAGCAAAACAGCCAGATTTTATCCAGATCTGTTTACTCTGGGGTCAGTGTTCTTAATCACTGCCTGTGCTCTAAATTTCAAGGGGAAGGAAATTAGCAGTTTTCTCTGTAAGGGAGAAGCCCTACCTGCCATCTAGGGTCCTAGTCTGTAAAACAAAGATATTTTACTAGTGAATTCTTTTTTTAAAAAAAAAATTATTTTATTTTTTTATGCATGCAAGAACTGGGGTGTAGGCCAGAGGTGTGGGGTGGGGGTGAGAGGACTCACCAGAGACAGAGTGAGGAGCGGAAGAGCCAGATCTACTGAAATCCACTGCTGAGGGGAGCAGCGGGGAGATAGGAGAGGTCTGCTGTGCCATGTGGGTCAGCTCCCTGGCTGGGGATCAAGCTCATAGAACTCATGCCACCAGTGGCTGGCGATAGCTTCATAGTGCTGAGCCTTTAACCCCTGTGCCACCAGGGAGGCCCTGCTAGTAAATTCTTAACACGCTCCATGTCCTTGTCTCAAACTAAGACCAATGGAAGGCAACTCAGTATCTAAAAACCAAAGGGCAATGTGCTATGTTTGCAGCTTTTAAGAAGTTTTTAAAAATGATCAGTTATGAAGAATTATATTTGGTCAAAATATCAAGGTAAATTCAAGGTCAAGAAGCATAAAGCGTTGAGCAACTTCTTTTAAGGAAAATGCAAACCAAGGTTGAGTTGCAAGTAGGACAAATATTGTTCTTTGGAATGGAAACTTGTTTCTGAATCTCACCATGGAGCAAAAGGCTTATAAACTTTCAAAAAAAATAAGGTTCACATGGAAACAAAAACACAATAGGAACTTCACGATGGAGACCAACTGAGATTAAGGGTCCTCCCACGTCTTTTAAGAGCTATCATTGGCTATTAAAATATCAATGCAGGAATAACAAAACACCAATAATTCTAGTATTCCAGGGGAAATGCTATGCTGAAGTTTTAAACTTTTGTTTATAAAAAGGTATTAGGATAGGAGATAAGGGATGACTAAGAAGGAAAAGGCTGCTTCTAGGAATTCTCGGGATTTACTTACCATGAAGACCACATAGGAGCAACTGATAGAAATTACTGGCACTTGTAGAGCAAGTTCTAGGACTTGCTTTGAACTTAAAAACAATCATTTAATTCATTCTCACAATAAATCTACAAGGCAGGTATCACCGTCATGCCTATATTGCAAAAGGAGGCACTGAGATGAAATAACCGTCCATCAAACAACAAGAAAGGGGTAAAACTGGTCTTGAACCAGACATTCCAGCTCTGGGTCTGGGGCCGAACCTTTTACTCCCTCATCTATAATGATTCCCCATGGCAGGGGTCCCCATGCAGGGGCAAGGACTATCCCCACAAAACTGAACTAACAGTGGCTTGAAAACAGGAATTTCTGCTGTGTCTCTTTGGCAAAGGCCTTTATAAATGAGGCTTAAAATGTCTCTCTCTGAATGGTTCACGGTCCAGATAGAGTCAGACTCAGGCAAACCACGAGGAACAGGTAAAACTGAAGATGAGGGAGGCAATCCCTGCATGCCAAGCGGTCCCCATTTTTGGGCAGGGGACCATGACACACAAACTCCCAGGGGGCACAGCTTCCATTTGCTGGAGGTGTTATTTGCCTCTTTAACCATTTTGCCTGCTTCCTAAGCTGGGCACAAGCCCCCTGAGATCCTGATCCGGATCCCTCGTGGCTCTGTGTCTCCCCCTCCCTCCCCCATGTCTTTGGGTGAAGTCAGTGCTTTGTGGATATCGCTGTGTGATTCCCACACGCTGTGGGCGTCTTCCCACAGAGCCAGCCCGCGCCGGCTCTCCATGGAAGCTCCATGGAAGCGATGCGTGGAGAAGTGCCTTGCAAGGGGTGAAGCAGCTAAGAGCTAGAGAACAAATCCCGGTGGCTGGAGAGAGACGGAGCTCATGGGGAGTGGCTGGTCTGAACCAAGGGACTGCGCTGGAGTGTGACCAAGGAGAGGGTGGGTCCGGAGGCTGAGCCTTAGAGTGTATCCCGGGGAATCAGAGACTCTTCCGTAGTCAGCTTGGATCATTGACTGATGACACACTGGAGGAAGGAATCTGCCAAGGGTTTTGTTTGCTGACATGAGAGCTTCCAAGTCCCAGAGTTAGAATGATCAAAGGGAGAGAAGCCAAGAGCCGAGAAGCAATTTCCAGAAAGGGAGGGGATGGTGATTAAGTCACGCATTTTAGCTTAGTTTTTTTTTTTTGTGAACACGCTGAATGGCAGGCCACCACTCTACACATTCAACATCCCCACACGGTGCTCACAAAGGCAGAAGTAGAAAGTCTTACCCAGAGACCGCAAACCACACGCGTTCATCTCTGCTCCTCAGTCCAGTGAGCTCTGGGGAGGCTTCTCCAGGTTTCCACCACTCCCTTTCCAGCAGGACTAGCCTCGCATCCTGAGCCCAGAGTGAGGAAATGTAACCGAGCAGCGAAGGCCACGTGCAATGGGACACAGGACCAACAGCAGGGGTTGGAGCTCGAAATCCTTTGGATTAAATCTGGCTCCAAAATCATTACTTACATTACTGGGGTAAGTGGCTGAACCACTTTGAGTCTCAATTGCTTCTTGTGTAAAATGGGGACAATTTAGCATGTTGCTGAGAGGACTGGTTGAGATAAGGTACAGAAAGCATTTAGCTGAAATCAGGCACACAGACACCAGAATTTGTGTTTTCTTGGGTCCTGTGCTCCTCCACTCAGCATCTATAAATTGTGGGGCCAAACTAATAACCAATATTGTTCACATCTCCCCTGTCATCCAGAGTACATGCTCTGAACCACCTCTGAGACAACTATCAACACAAAAGTGGAATTCCCCCTGCCCTGCTCAGCCCAGGGCCCGGGACCACACAGTTAGGCCCAGTGCTGTGCCCATGGTCTGGTGGAATTATTCAAATGAGCCAGTTCTGGGTTGTTTACGCTGCCCTGCAGAGCCTGATTTCCATTGAGCATTTACTTAATTCTGTCCATTTGTTTAATGTGCTGCATTTCTTACATTTGTTTCTTCTAGATCACAATTTTATGAGGCCAAGGATAAGATTAATTAATTCTTTTATCTTTCAAGCATGCCCACTAGTCTTACATATAACAGGTGCTCGTTAAAAGTATTTATTACATCACAAGCCCTATGATTAATCTAATTAAAATAAGGAGTTCTTGTCAAATGGTAATTATATAGCTAATTATGGGGGGCTATGGAAAAGGGTTATATAGCTGATCTAAACTAAATAAACTTAATATACATCAGAGTATGAGTTTATTAAATTCCATCAGAAAACAGTGACAGGTATAGCAAAGTGCTTTAAAGTATTACTGTCACATTTAGTCATTACCATTAATTATCAATAGAGTTACTCTTATTTTTGGTTTACAAATATAAAATATTCATTTATAAACAAACAACACACCAATCTGTGAAGTATAGTCCCTCAGTGTTCATTTAACCTATGCCTGAAATTGCTAGGCCATCTGTGGGGAAAGGTTAAAAGTCCCACTTGGAGTTTATAGGAGTATAACCAGGTTACTTCAAACCACTCCTCGTTGTAAAGAAGGAAATGGGCCATGCCCTGGCTGGCACCCAGACCCACCCTTGGTCCCTGTTCCATCCGTCTAATTTGAAACTGAGTGAGGAAATCAGGTTTGGGTAGAATGAAGTTATAGTCTCTTTAATGGCCACTGAAACTTTTCCCAGCCCTCAATAAATATTAGGGGATTAGCTCACTTTATCATCTGACTTTCCTCCCAGCATAATTGTTGAAAAAGAAAGTTGGTTGAGATTTATTTACAGCCCCCTCTTCTCACGAGGTGGGTGGTTGGGCTTGGGAAGGAATGAGAACCATTCCATTGATACAAGGAGACACTGTTCCCCAGCTGACACAATGAAGGAAACGGTGGTTTAGAAAGAATCTTAAAAATTACTCAAAGATGATTATAGGCTGTCACTGAGAAATGAGGAAGGAAGGGCTTTCATTTCGACTACAGGGTGTACAGCTCTACAGTCAGAAATTATTATTTTATATTTGGGCCAGTGGTAGTCTGTATGCCTTTGAAATGTAAAAAAAAAAATAATAATTTAAGTACCTGTTATAATTTACAAAGCATCAAGATAAATTACACAGGCCTTATATGAAGCCAGGTTCCTTACTTTATAACATCTTGCATTTCATGTTTCTGAAGTCACGACTCTCCAATGGTCATTGAATGTCCACTCTATATAAGACACTGGGCATGGTGAATATAGTGGTATCGATGCAGGGAACTCTAACTGGGCTCATCATCGAGGTAAGGAGGTAGGACCCAGGGAAAACAAACAGTGCACACTGCATATACTAAGCTACAAATGCATGACACAGCAACACACCTGTCATGTGTGCATGGGAGGGCGAGCTCCTTGAGCTGGAAGAGGATTCATGGAAGGACAGAATTTCTCAAATATGCACTAAAATGAATATGACTTTGCTTGGCAAAGTAAATAACTTAGTTGCAATTTGGAAAATTCAAATATTTGGGCCTCTTTGGTGGCACAGGGGGTTAAGCACAGCACTGTGAAGCTATCCCACAGCCACTGCAGCACGAGTTTGATCCTCGGCTGGCCAGAGAGCTACCCACATGGCGCAGCAGACCTCTCCTGTCTCGCCCGCTGCTCCCCTCAGCAGTGTATTTCAGTACATCTGCCTGTTGTGCTCCCCACTCTGTTTCTGATGAATCCTCTCACCACCACCCCCGCCTCTGGCCTACAGCCCAGCTCTTGTATGCATAAATAAATAAAAAATAAATCTTAAAAAAAAAGCCATAAGAAAAAAAAAAAGACCCAAGATAAACTGCTTAGCAGTTGGGTCACTCCAGTCATCCTCAATAAAAAACATGGCCAAATATTCACTAACGGCAAGAATTAGCCATTGTCACATTTGCTGAGCTAACTTTCAACACATCACAGTGGAATATTTACATTACATAACGCATGTCCTTTTGCCATTGAGGGATTCTATGGAGTGTGAAACAATTGCAACTTTACATTTTTCTATCAAAGGAAAATAGCATTGCTCCAGAGACTAATGAACTAAAGCATAAAGAGCATATTCTTTTTTTCCCCCTTAAAATCTCTTCCCTGGCACCTAAAGGTGAAACTAAAAGATAGATCTGTTGAACAACTGCTCCATGGCAGGATCTGGACCAGACATTTGAGATAAAAAGATTTAAAGAATAAGATTTATCTATAGTCCCTGCCTTTAAAGAACTAATAGAAAATAAATACCTTCCTAAGTTTAATAAATATAAACATACCAGCAGATTGAAAACTACCTGGCCAGGTACCTCCATGACCAGGTTAGAAATGAAAGTATACTTAATGGATAGAGACCAACAGGAGTTATGTTATAAAAAGAAATGAAGTTATAGAAAGAAATGAGATGTGGTATGGCTGAATCTTGAAAACACTGTGCTAAAGAAAATAAGTCAGACATGAAAGATAAAAGCAGTCTGATTTTACTTCTGTGAAATATCCCCACCAGGCAAATTCATGGCAACTGAAAGTAGATTAGAGGTTACCTAAGGCAGGGGGAGGGGGGGCGGGGAGCTACTTAATGGTAGGAGAATTTCTTTATGGAGTGATGAAAACATTTTGGAAGTAGATAGTCTGGTGCTACACTAAATTGTGACTATAATTATTGCCATTGCACTGGACACTTAAAAATGGAAAATTGGATGTTAAATATATTTTACTACCACTTAAAAATGAATAATGTAATTTACTACAAATCATCGAATTGTACCCTGTAAATGGTGACGTGTTTCACATGGAAATTATATCTCAAGAAGGCTGTAAAGACAGACCATTGCTGACATGGGAGGAGATTATTTTGTCATCTTGTGACTCTGAACATTATTAAATAAATATGTCAGGAGCAGAACCAGGTGCTCAAGTGTGAAATACTATGACTCACCCAGCCTACTGAATGCCCAAGTTTTACAAATAATTGATCATACTTTCAAAAGTCAGAACACAAAAGAGTCTTCTATCTTTTGGTTAAATAACCTGGTTAAATAACTAATTTGCAATCTTGCAGTGACCACTTCTCAGACCACTTTCAAAATAGTCTCTTGGCTTGATTCTTTGTGAACACAGTCATCTTGAGACGTATGGCTGGAAACCACCGTCACGCCACAACAAATTACAACATTTAGTGTTTGCACCATCTTAAACATAGGTCAGCTATAGAACAGAACATGCCAGCAACTAGCAAAATGCCTGGCACATACAGGCTTTCGATGTATTTTTGTTGAGATGAAAGAACACTGGCATTCACTGCTAGGGCAGGTCTCAGGCTCTGGGCTGGGAAAAGCATTTGGGGGGCCGAAGGCCAGCTCAGATGCAGACGATCCTGGAGTGTATTACCTATGGGCTCATACTCTCTTCCACTGGCTCTGTGTTTCTCGCATAGGTCGCTAATCGGTAAGATCAAAGAGTTCCCTTCTAAATAAGGACGTCATTAAGACGTCCACGGAAGAGAAGGAAGAGAATTAGGTTGGGTATTTTAAAATGTACTTCACTCCATTGAATATGTGTTTCAGAAAAGGCCACGATAACTTTTGGAACCAAGTTACCAGGAGAGCCCCATTTGGGTCATTAGTTTTATTGTTACCCCCAAACAATAGTAACAGAAAATAAAAACAATTAATGGGGAAACCCAGAAGCGAACTGCCTTTACCATTTCCATACCAGAGGGAATAAATAATGCGACTTAGGTAGAACTTGCCAAAAGCCAGTAAAACTTTTCTGTCCTACTAGAAAAATAACAATAACACGGAGCAAGGGTTACATCTTAAAATAAAAGCTTTTGAAGGAAAAGAAGGTGGGAATAATGATTTTCAGTTACTGTGTGACTGTGAGGGGACCTAGGTGTTCAAGGGGGAAAAGCAATAACCTCCCTCCCACCAATGACTGAGGCGTCATTTATCATAACCAGAGAAGGTTATGATGGACTTGCCAATATAATTGAAAGGGGACAAAGCTGGTAAACTCGTTGTGACCTTCCCCAACCCTTCAAAAACCCATCAGCCCTAGCAAAGTGCCATCAACATACCCTGGTGCGGAATCCCTTCGGGGCTCTGTGGGGTGAGAAGCTTGGATTCAGCCCTCCGAGGAGTGCTGCGGTTCCTCCAGCCTCTGACCAGGGCTCCCACCATGGTGGTTGGCAGCATGCTCCCAGGCAGCTGCGGCCCCGCCGGTGGGGAGCGCTGGACGGCCCTGCCAGCCCGTCACTGCCAGGAGAATCACGTCCACCTGGGACAGGTGCTACACCCATGGCAGACAGGTCCAGGCAGTTCCGCCCACCCACATGCTCATCCTTTGCCCTCCACCCACATACTCATCCTCATCCTCCACCCACATGCTCATCCTTCTTGTGTTGTTAGTCCTCCTCAGGAAATGCAGGGAAAGTTGGGGAGGGGGGAGCAGACAAATAAAGAAGAGCCTGTGAATACCTTCAAGCAGCAGGAGAGGACGGCCAATATCATCGAAGTGCCCAACTCCTTTATCGATGGTTTGAGTCTCATGTTCATTTTTACTTGGAGAAGTAAAGTTTTTAAAAATGACTCTGTGGGGGAGGGAGGGATGGGGCATGTAATGGGTCCCCCCTCTTTCTTCCTGCCCTATTTGGGACCATCAGGCAACTGTTTTTCTAGAGAGAACCATTCTTCTAGACAAACAGAATTTGTTTCTAATATACAAAAAGTATTTCTAATGTTCTGAGCACTCATGCTACCGAATTCCATCAGCTTTTGTGGATGAGGAAAACTGATGAAAGAATTTAAAATTCACAATCATGTGAACTCTCAAAAGCTTTGTAAATATGATTCAATTCCCATGACCTAATTCTTTTCTTGCTCCAGGTGAGTCTCTGGAGTTGCCTCATGCAGAGGAGCCGGGACCTGCCCAACTCACCTAGTACCTTGCTCACCTATGCCCCCTACTGGCCGGGAAGCCAGATGCCTGTTGTAGAGACCCATGAGTTCATGAAAGCTGTGGGCGGGGCAAGTAGTAGTAAGTTCTAGAATCTCCCCAGTATCTTTGTATGTGAAATTTATTCAGGCTGGATGGTACTAAGATTGACTTCATCTTGGGCAGCCCAAGAAGTTTTGATTTTATTTACTGCCCTTATGACTTTTTATGGTCTATGAAGATAGAATATCTTATTTTATTCTTTCTCCTTCCCCAGTCACACCTTATTTAATAATCAAAATTGTATTTGCAAGAGACAAATTCCCCCAATACTCCCAAATCAGTCAATTAAACAAATAAAGGCTGCAGTTTATTAAAAAGCAGCAGTGATGGAGGATATGCCCTTTGAGGATATATCAAGTTCATTCTTCTCTATCATTCACTCATTATTTTGACACTTCCAAAACTTAGGAAAACTCGACGTTACTGTAGATGGAAGGCATGCAGAAGCGCAGGATGAGAATGTAAAATGGTATGAGGATAGGGAGCTACTGGCTTTGCTCCCTCCATACTCCAATCTCAGGGTGGGGCTCAGCAAGCATCTCAAAAGTGTGCATTTTAGGGGTAGCACTGAAGAGGGAGCCCTCCTTTCCAAGGGCAGCTCCTTCTGCTAAGAGGGCTGACCAGACTCTGGCAGGGTTCAGGGGAGAGCTGCTTGGGGAGCAACTTCCACAGTCTCTCAGTTCCTGTGACCCCAGAGTCACAGCGACAAGCAGCACTGCCTTCTGTTGGTGACACTCCCTGGGGAGAATGGGGTGGCATCTGGGAAGGGGCCAGAGGGATGTCAGGCACTTAACCTGGGGGCTGGTCTTGGCCTGGAGTGAGGGATGAAGCAGGGATCTTGAGGATGGTCCAGGGTCACTCATCAGGGGACAGAATCAGAAGGTGGGAACGTGGTATGTGCATTTACCATGAACTGTCTCCCCTAGTTACTCTGGGGCCAAATGCAGGCTGACTGGGCTGGGAATGAGGAGTAATAGGGATTCCAGAAAAGATTCTAACAAGAAGAGTGGACGCCAGATTCTAACAAGAAGAGTGGACGGGGCCATACTTGGGGGTGAAGTGGCAGAGATATCATGGTGATGCTTAGCTATAAAGACGCTCGAGAGCACCACTAACCACTTCCAGTGGAGCTCGTCTTTGAGGCCTTCATGGTCACTAATGCCACATACTTGAGGTCTCACTGCCAAGATATAGAACAGGATTTGCAGCATTTCTGAGAAAGAGCAAACTTCCCCAGTTTATATGTGGAGAACCCTGCACGGCTGCTGCTGGCACCCACCAAGGAGCTCTGGAGATGTGGGGGAAAGCAGGAGAACGGAGCCAAGGGATACTTCAAACAAAGCCTGAGCCCCACACCTGAATTTTCTACCTGGTTGCCTCGGGCATGCATTCTCACAGTTCTTGGGCTCACAACATCAGTTCTTCTGTGACACCCACCCACGGTGTGTGTCTGTCCCACTCACCCATCAGGAATGCTTTTTAGCATACAGAGTCCCAAGTCCTCCCAGAAATGTCAGCTCTAGAGGGGTCAAGACAGTCCAGGGAGCCTGTATTTCCTCTAGCCCCCCACATTTTCTGACACTGCCAGCCAAGGAATTTTGACTCCACCCCAGGTGGGCGTCTTGAAGTCGGTGGCCCTTATTGCCTCTGTGCCCAGCGTAGCGTGTGTGTGGCCTGCACGGAATTTGCGGGACGAAGAGAATCAACATGGCGGCCCAGCAACGTCCATCCCTCGTCACCACACCAGCCAGGCTGCCTGATCCCTCATCCTTCCCCAAGGCCACCCTGGCAGCAAAGCATCTCATGACATCATCTTGTCTTTTCTCCATGCCAGGTCCCTTGGGGTCTCCACATTCCCCTCATCTGTGACTATCTGGTCCACAACTTGGTCTGTCAAAGGCCCTCTTTTCCTGTGCCCTTCACCCCACAGGGAAGGCTCCATCCTTGCCTCAGACGGCCCAGGCCTCAGTGCCGCTGAGGGGTCCACGTGAACGCTGGGCTCCAGGCTCCCGCAGCCTGGGTGGCTCTGGTGTCTTGTGGGAGGGTCGTGGCGGGGGCGGGGGGCCTCTCAGTATGGTTTTCCCCACAGGAAGCTGTGCAGTGACCATGGCTGCTATGGGAAACGAGGTCAGGAAGAGGAAGAGGAGTAATGTCCTGCCCAGCAGGTCAACCCCGCCCTTCCCCTCCGTACACACACACTTCCTCCACTAGAACCCCGAGCCTCCAGCCTCCCACCAAGGTGCAAGGGAAACAGCGAGCACACGAGGTCATTCCACCCCCAGTCCCCATCAATCTTACTATGAGACCCCCCCTCTGCTCCTGAGAAGGGGCGCTCTGAGGAAGGAAACCCACTTTTTTTCCTTAGACAGGATATCTAGAAAACCGGAATCACGCCATAGGCCTTAAAAGCCAACATGGCTCATCACAAACCTTGGTTCATAGACGTTTGCTTCTCCCCTCCTGGTGACTGTGAGTGACCAGCAGTTCTCTCAGTTCTGCCAAAATAAATCCTGTCCCCCGGTCCTGAAATGGGCCATTTGCTTTGTGATCCGTGGGCCCTGAGGTAGCTCTGTGCACAGGGGTGCCTGGCCAATGCTGACCGACAGATGCATGCTGAGCTATGGCGCTATGTTTTCAACACACAGTAGGCCATCAGGCTTTAGGGCTCCTGCCGCCTCTGTAGCAAGTGTCTGCCCGCCTACCAGGGAGGAGCTGCCGAGGGAGGGGGCTGCGCCTGCCAGTTTCCTTCTGGCTCCTGACGCTCTCTTGCCTCCAGGTGGAAAGGGCACCCTGGCCTCTCTCAAGTGCTCACACACACTTCTCTTGGGGGCAGGAACCCAGGGTTAGATCAGGAGGGAGATGGGACAGGTGCCACCTAGGCTAGCTTTGCTGCTCTTTGTGCGGAGAGCTTGTGCTGAGCTTCACTTCACTTCTCTGAACCACGAGGGTGACACCCACAGCTGTGCTCCCGCGTGGGAGGGGCAGCCCCAGTTGAGGCTGCTGGAGGGAAGCCCGCTGATTGGGAGTGGACTCGAGGAGGCCACCTGCCCCCAGAAACTGGACACAATCTCCACGTCGGTTTGATCAGAGAAGGAGGTGGGGAGGTCAGTCTCCATCTGCTTTACTCCTTTGTTTCAAGTTCTCAGATGCCTGAGAACTCAGAGAGGAGAGGATCCTGATTGCCTTGACTCCAGGACCCAACATCTGGCCGATTAGCTCATGGACATGGCATTTGGAGAACAGAATAACTTCTGAAGATTGATGCTCCTGGCAGATGCGGCGCCATGTGTGGGCCACTGGTGTTTATTTGGCAATTTACAAAAAATTGTTTCATTGCCACAGTTAATTTTATAGTCATGCAACTGGCTGTTTTGGTGATTGGTGAGCAGTTATAAACTTTATGCCACATGCTATTTTCAGTTTAGCAGCTGAATGAGTCGAAGATGATAGGTGCACAGGTGAGTGGCTCTTTCTAGAGGGTCACGCTCGGCCTCATTTATTTCTTCAGCCCAAACATGTGAGCACCAGGCCGGTATAGCCAAGTCACTATTTGACATCTCAGCTTTGAGACTTCACAGAAAACTGAAATGTAATATACCCCAAATGGAACACAATCTTCCTCCCAAACCAGGCCCCCTTCCAGGAAATGGCACCGCCATTCGTGTGGATGTACCAGCCGCATTGGGAGATGTCCCTGTCCATCTTGTCTCTCTCACTCCAGATATTCAAGTAATTACCACCTCATTTTTCTTTTGAACTTCTTAACTCTCTCAGATGTCACTTGCTTTTCTCCATCCTCCCCCTGGCCAGTGTGCATTTGTGCAAGTGTCATGCTCTCCTGGAGGGAGCAGGACTAACACGCCATGATCTTTTCAAGTTGCAAATCTTATGTCACCCTACTCTTACCCTGTTAACCCCATGGAAGCGCTTCGGGTTTTTCATTTCTTTTAGGATAATGATCAAATCATTAGCACGGTCTCTAAAATCTCCTGTGTCTAGTCCCTGCCTCCTGGCTAGCCTCATGGCCTTCTCCCCACGACCCTCCAGGCTCATTGTTCTTCTCTGCATTTCTGCGTCTCCCCACAGTGCTTCCTGCTGTGAACAACCTCCTGCCCCAGCAACTCCAGGTTGCGGGTTGTCACCAGCTCCACAAGGCAATTCCTGTATAAATTATTCCTTTCTAGCATTTATAATTTGCAATCAACATCTGATTTAAAGTCATCTCCCTCACTAGTCTACTCTGTAATGTGAGTGCGGGTGCCAGCCATGTGTTGTTGGCCACACAAAACCCCCAGAACCTGGAACAGCACCTGGCACACAGCGCCTCCTCAGTGAGGACTTGTTCAGTGAACGAATGACTACAGAGCACTGAGGACTTTGGAATAACTGGTGTGCATGCTCTTTCTATCACACCTGTCGTGATTTTAAAAAACATGCTATTGTTATAATTAGATCTTAAGTTGTGGTAAAGAAAATAACCTGTAATTATAAAATCATTCCCATGGGAAAACAAGACCTAGTCAATGTACCTACTTTATTTTATGGATTCTTTGAAAAGAGCATCGTGGGGAAAGTGGGCTGTTTCTATTTACCTGCTACTTAGATTTCGATTCACACCATCCATGCCCCCTAGAAATCCTCTATGTGGATGAGCGTGGCTGGAGAACTCAAGAAGTTTGACAAATCACTTAACATCTCCTTGCAGTGTAGCATCCATTATAAGGCTAACACGTAGGTTAAAGTGAATTAAAAACTGTTAAACTTGCACTTGAAGAAAAACACAGCAACTCAGATAAAGTGACAGCAATGGGGCCTTCTCATGCCAAACCCCTCACATGCACAGCAGTGATTTCGGCCTGAGTCTTTTCCTCTACATCAGCGGCTCTCTCACCTTAGTGGCCCTTTTGCTCACATATACAGTTTATGGAGACATAGCTAACACATTGTTTTTGTAGAAAATTATTCATGAATGTGTTTGTGCTTTAATATTTTTCAGGGATTTACTATCTATTTTCTCAGAAAGGAGAGGGTGAGGATTTTTAACTGATTTCCAGTTCACAATTAAATGCTACTCCGAGATTTCAGGCTTTAGGAACTGCATTATCGATGAGAATGTAAAATGATAAAACCCAGATTTTCTGACTAAGTTGAAAAGGCACCTCGGACTAGTTTGCATATAATTCACATACTCATTCATTTGCTCATGGATGGTTAGAACAGAGTCCCAAGAAAACCTCGACACTTAGACAGAAGTAACCACCTGCTTTAGAAAAACCTTTGTTATTTCTAATCCTACCCTGAAATTTGAACCCTATAAAACCGCAAAACTCTATTTTGGATGAGTGCAGACCCTTAAACCAAAGAGGGTGCCAACATTTTTTTCTCTCTTTTAAAAGAGCATGTGGATTAATGACATGGCGTTGACTGACCTGGATTAGCTGTCATCCCTCTCTGCACAAAATTAATTCCTACCACTTACATCAATTAGATGGGTCAAGATAGGTAATTCAGACTGAACCTAACATAAAAGCTTCTGTTTACTGAGGCATCTGAAGTTGAGATGGATAATTTCTCCTAAGAAATAACTTCTTTCTACAAGGAGAGTAATTCATGTCTAAGGAGTTAGGTTGCTCCATGCTTACCTTATAAAATTATTAAAGCTTGCTCAGGCCCTGATGAATTTAGGTGTTCATTGGGAGGACTTTCAATACATTTGACTAGAAAAAGGTGGGAGGACATATTTACCTTTCATTTTTGGGTGGTGTATTTTGTCCTTAAGCATCAGATGATACAGCACCATTTAAGGGGTTGCAGATACCATGTCCTCTAAAGACAAAGGAACACGTTGAAAAGACCTTATAGATTTCCCTCTTTACTCTCGCTGAAAACATTCGGTATTAGACTTTTAAATTAATGAACAGTTGCCTAACTTGATTTTCTAGCTGATGGAATTTGGGCAATCCCAGATATGAGTACCTTTAACCAGGTAAACTCCTTAATAGTGACCTTTTTACCTCCCAATCAATGGTATAAACCGCCTCCTGATGCTACAAGAGGTGCAGGGTACCCCCACTACCTAAAAGTTCACGTGTTCCTAGGAAAGCTTTTTTAGGCTAATATGGCTTAAAAATAAGAAGCAATTGATATTAGTTTATATGGAAAAATTGAACATTCTCAGACCCCCAAATCAACCTAGATTTAGATCAAATTAGATCAAGTAATGCATAAAATCTAGAATCACAGTAGCCTGCATAGAAGCAGGAGTGATGCAGCAAATGCACAGGCGTCCCCAGGAGGAGCTCGGGGCCACTCCTCCTGCTTAGGTGCCGCTGCCTCTAGCGAGGCTGCTGCAAGCTCAGCACTGGAGCTATTTTTGCTTCTTGCCTTTTGTTGTAAAAGCAGAAATCCTCTTTGGACTTCTTCACTTGACAAATAATGGGGGTATTTCTGAAAAGTGAGGTGACATAATGGGAACTTTTGGAATGCAGGGAGATAAGATACCTGCCTATCCCCGCCCCTCTCCCCTTCAGGAGCCTTGTCGAAGCTTCTGAATCTGGCAGTTCCAGAGAGCTGTTCTTTTTCCCATTGCCAGCATGAAAATAAGTACAGAAATACAATTCTTATGCATTATTTACCTGATTATAGCTACTGCTATTAATAAAGTAGCACGAAAGATAGTATTACAATGCACCACATCAGGGATAAAGCAGGCTAATATATTTTGCCCTCAATATAGCCAGGAAACAGACTTTTCAGACATTGGATTTCAGAAATGAGAACTTCTTTCTCAATAATGACAACATCCCCAAGGGGCACAGGTCAGGTGTTGTGGTGAACACGGGCCCTCAACCTAGTCTCATGTCTGTTTGTGTCAGAAAGAGGATTGTGTCATGAAGATGTCCCTAGAGGCAATGATAGAGGAACTGAGTCCAGAAGAACGAGAAGTAGGAGTCAGCCAGTCTGGGGTAGGGGGACGGGTGAAGAGCAAGCGTAGGCAATGCTTTGTGCAAATGTGGGGGTGCCTAATTGGGGGAACTGCAAGCAAAGCAGTCATGTAGAAATTGTGGGTTGTGAGTGTATCTGTGTGCGCATAGGTGTGCACGTGTGTGTGTGTGTAACAGCTGTGAGGAGGAGAGGAGAAACAGACTAGACTGCAGACAGCAGCAGCAGCCCGGTCACAAAGGGCCTTATATATATCAACCAAGAGTCCAACTTTATCCTGAAGCAATAAAAAGATTATGAGAATGTTTGAAATGGTGGAGTGTCATGACCAGATCTATGTTTTGTAAAGAAGGAAGCTGGAAAACAGCTGGAAGGAGTAGGGAGACAAGCTGGTAGCCTGGGCCCAGGCAGCCAAGGGGAGAAACACAGGGTGTAGAAACCCACCTGACGGGCCTGGGGGGAGTGGAAGGATGGGGGCATCAGGCAGCTGAAGGCCCCGTGGTGTTGGCCCCTGGGGGGCTGGCATCACCTTTCCCTCCCAGGCTGGGCCTGGAAGAACAAGGCCTCCTGTTCTTTGCTTCAGGACTGGAGGGTGATTCAGGAATATAATGAATTCTCCATGTTTAGATTTAAGCTCCTTAATATTGTTTCCCATTATCATTTTACGAGTCCTTTTAAAAACATGCTTGAAGATGTTCTGTCTAAGTGGATTTGAATTGCACTGGTCACTCCTGCAGATCAGCTGAGAATCTCTCTTCTCTACATCTCACAGTTTCTAACCTGCAGTTGCTCAAGAAACGCCGACTTCACGACATCCCTGGGATTAGTTCTCAGGAGGACCACAGCAGGCTTAAAAGCTCAAACTTAAATAATTCTTACTAAATAGAGCCAGGCTCTACCCAAAAAGATCAGATCGATTCACACTGCCAACAGTAATGGGCGAGTCTGTTTTCCCAGCAACTTATCTAGCTTTGGTCTTTGACTTTTGTTTACTTGGTAGGTGTGAAGCGTTTTCACTCAAAATTTATTGAAATTAAATGCATCCACAGATTTGGCTTTCTAGTTGTTTTCTTTTGGGTGAGATGTTTGTATCCTTCAGCCATTTATCCAATTAGAATCTGATACTGTGCTCACCTGTATATAAATTCGTGTGTGTGTGTGTGTGTGTGTGTGTGTGTGTGGTTTTAGGCAAGTCTAATTTCCCATATGTGTACATTCTTTTTGTTATACTTCAGCTTTTTAAAGGGTTTTAAATTTGACATAAATGCATTTTGTCTATCTTTTCCTTTTTAGTGTTTTTCCTTCAAAAAATTTATTTCCTTTTATCTCTGACTATGCTACTCCAGTTCTTTAATTCTCTGGGAGGTTGTCGAGGGATACGTTATATGGCATGTGGTCTGAATCTTGGATCTTTTTCCTTTTGTATTGAACTTGAACTTGATGGTTAGTAACTTTACTACTTCTTACTCAATCCGTCTTTTTTTAATAGCTGTTGGATCACAACACTGCAAGAAATATGTATGCAGTTTCATTTTTGTGAATTAAGTCTACCTTAGATTCAAATAATCCTGTGTTTATTCTCTACTAAAAAACAACAACAACAACAAAACTTTATCATAAGAACAAGAAGTTCCAAGACTGATGATGAGTGGATCAAAAGATGTGGTATGTGTTCACAATGGAACACTACTCAGCAATCAGAAAAGAGAAATTCATGCCATTTGCAGCAACATGGATGGAGCTGGAAAGAATCATGCTGAGCAAAACAAGTCAGAAGGAGAAAGATAAATACAACTAAACTATCTTAAAAAGGGCATAAAAGACTCAAGACTCCCAATTACACTGGAAAAGTGGAAACTGAGTGATGAGGTTGGAGGGATAAGGCCTGCCTCTCCCAACCCCAATCCCACCTGAAAAGCATAAGAAAAAGAACAAGAATGTCTGAGCCTTGGTGAGAAAATGTACCAGAGACAGCGCGAGTGGGTAAAGGCTTGCACTTTGGTGTCTGACACACCTGCAGAGCTGTTGCCACCATGTGGTAGAAGAGAAATGCATGTAAAGCTCTAACCCGCACTAGCCAAACTCTCACAATGTTGCCTGTGATTAGGAGGCAACTCATACGAGGGTCAGAACTTCATCAACTCATACAAAATTTTGAGTTTACCACTACTTTTCCAAACAGGAAACAGTTCCCAATTTGTGTACCTTTTCTAGGAAAGGTGTGAGGTGTCGTCTGGAATGATGAGATTTGAAATAAAAGTGCAAGTCTAGTAGCATAAATAATTAGTATATAGTATAGTTCAGCAATAACCTGTAACCATAGCTAGAACCAGCTGGCTCTCTGCAAATCAGATGAGCTTATATAACTCCTTGGGAGTCAGTGGATTCTGGGAACCCCAGGGGGAAAGTCAGGTTGGCCTCTGAGGTCATTAGTTCTGTCATAATATATTATTACAGCAAAAGAGCAATTATCCAAATTCCTCAAGAGATGAGAAGTTGTGCTAAGTGAACTTTCTGGTTACTTTAGGGTTAACAACAAAACCTTCTTTCAACCCTTGTTAATTTATTTTCTCTTTTGAACTGGGTCACACAAGTTCCTACCTCAGTAAGTAAGTGCCTTGTCTAAACTAACTTTCCCCTGTGACTCAGACTCTTGCTCAGCCTCAGGGCCAGCTCCGTGGACAAGGAGCATCCCAGCAGAGTCCAGGAAGAGAAGATAGGTGAGGCGAGAGGGATAATGAAGACATAAAGGATAATACACCTCAGGTGGTTTCAATTCCCCCCAAAATAAATTCCTCAAGTCTAAGTATTTGCTGTGTATATAGAGGGGGAGAGCGAGGTAGATTTTCTTCCGGAAACTGAATTTAGAAAAAACAGTCCATTAAGAGTTCTGACGTAGCTAAATTTTCCTTGGTGACAGGTGCATAGAATGTTCTAAACGAGAGTCCAGTGCCCCAAGAAGTGTTTTTTGACACTCTTTGAACACCTAATAACAAGCATGGCCTATAGAGAGGCAGAAGAACGTCAAGTCTGTCTCCCAGGCTCTTCATCTGAATATTTAGGGGTTCTTCCGTGACTGGCTTGTAGGACTGGATGAGCAACAGCCCTGCGGAGGTCACAGGAGACTCAGAAAACTTGAAAATGGTGCCGTCCTCAACCATGTGGTGCTCTTGAAGAGAAAAGAATCTTTCTATAGCATGGAGCTTGCCTTGCACGTGTTTTTGGAACTTGTTTCTATGATGATTTGCCCTTTAGAAGAGGATGCTAAAGGTTAATTTTCTATGGCATAAGGACTGCAGACAAATGCCAAAATTCTATTCCCAGACCTAATTTATATAATCAGAAATAAAGCATTCGAGCTGCACATCAAATAGTCTCACTTTCTGGCAGACTATGAAAAAAGTCAGTTTCAGTGTTTGAAGTAGGCATTTGTTTATATAATGCAACCAGCCATGACTGCCAAACATAACAATTAAATGCTTTAACAAGTGAGAAATCATGCCAGAATATGTAATTTGAGGGGGAAATAAGCAGAGTTGATATGTAGCAGAAAATGCTGAATTATTTATTTCAAGCTGCTCAGAAGCAGATGTGAATCTGGAGTCTACCTGCAGGAACACTCAGAGAGCAAGGGGAGCAAGAGAAGAACCCAGTATTTAGTTCAAATCTAATTTATAAACAGTGCTCTTTTTCTCCCACCCAATTTAAAGGAGTTCTTGATCTTCCTTTCACTGTAAGATCACCTGCAAATGAAATCAAGTATCTGCAAAGAAATAGCCAAAAATCATATTTTTCTTCTTTCATTCTTTGGATTATCATGGCCTTCAGTTTGGACTTGATCAGCATTTCTTTTCTGGAGGCATGAGTCCATGACAAGGGAGTACTTTTATGTAATTTACTGACATAGAAAAGTAGAGTTTTAGACCAACCCATCTTTAAAAATTGCTTCCAATTCTAAAATCGTTGATAAGATTTTCAATTCTAAAATCATTGATAAAAGGCATAGTGCATTAACAAATAGCTGAAGTATTATGTATCAAGGCTTTAATATTACTGAAAATAATAATTAAAGACATTCTTCAAATATGTCTTACATGTTGTTATCAACCTAATATGTACAGTTGACCCTTGAACAACTGGGGTTAGGTTACCCCTCTGTAGTAGAAAATTTGTGTGTATTGCTTTTGGCTCTCCCCAAAACTGAGCTATAGTAGTCCCTTGGCATCTAAGGGTCAATGGTTTCTGGGCCCTTGTAGATACCCAAATCCATAGATACTCAATTCTCCTGTAATTGGCCCTCTGTATCTGGGGGTTCCACATCTGCAGATTCAAACAATATGTGTAGAATTTTTGAACGTGCAATTGGAATATTGAATGTCAATTGTATTTATTGAAAAAAAATCAACATATAAGTGGACCCAAGTTGGTCAAACTTGTTTATTCAAGGGTCAACTGCATAGTATATGTAAATAGCAGCTTAATGTGCATATTTACATATTAAATAGCTTTAACATTAATTTTATTACAGATGTGAAAAAAACAAGGCCTTATTTTTTTGCCTTTTCTTATTTCACTTTCTTGCTATTATTGGGGAATGTGGCATCAATTAATTTAGGTTTATAGTTACAATGAACAGCTCATTAGACCTTTTCAAAGGGTTCAGCTTCCAAGACAATTGTAAAATCATCCTTAATTTTGATGATCACTCATCTCCATGAACAAACAATATAAATGCCCTCTGGCTTCCCCCAGGACCTTAAAGGAACAAAGGGGGGAAAAAAGAGGAGGCGAGAGCAATTTCTGAGATTTGCATAGCACTTCAAAGCACTGAATAACTTTATTCAAATTGTCCTCTTGGAATCAGGGTCTAATTTTTCTCTACAGTACAGAAATAAGCCAGAAAGAAGAAGTTGTTGCACAACTTACAAAAGGTGAGTTAGGTAAAGAAATATTGGTGTCATTCTCCTTTTCTATTACACAAGTTGTGGCTCTTGATAACATCACATCTTTTGTATGTCCTGGAGGGTCATTTCTTTCATATCAAGGATCCCCTGGGCTTTGACTAGCCTGATTAACTAATGATTAGACAACTACATCAGAATCATATCTGGTGACTCTTTTTCTGCTCCTATCTATACATCATTCCTACCCAAGAGTCTTCAAAAAGCTAAACTGGATGACATCATCCCCTGCTTAGAGTCTGTACATGTATCCCGTTGCATTTAAAATAAAAGCCAAACACCTTGCCATGGCCTCCAAGACCTGCAGGCTGCAGTTCATCTCTGCCCCAGTCCTATCTCATTGCCCCACTGTCCATTGCTCACTAAGCTCCAGCCCCTCTGGCTCTCAATTCACTCATGTGCCAACTTCAGATAGGTCTTCCCTAATCCCTACCTGCCAGTGAAAATCCACTCTTTTAAGTATCCTGTTCTCTTTCATGCACATCACTCACCACGATTTGTCATTATACACTTTAAAATTATTTTTCAACAACACCAGGCTCTTCAATTCCCTCTGTGGACTTCTATTTCAACCACCTATCCTCAGCACCCACTGCCACCGGGCCTGGCTTATGGACCCCTCCATAAGTGGCCACGTGAGAGACTAAGCAAGTGCAGGGACACTGACTTGCTGGATTCATCCACAGTCTCAGACTCTGGTTCCTCCTTACCCATCATGTCTCTGCCCTTTACCCTTCAGAGGAGCACTCCTTAGGATGGAGAAAGAGCAGCATGGGAGTCATAACATGTGATCTGCCTCAGCCAACATGGGTTTCATAACCAGAAATCCTTTAGCTGTGAATGCTTGTGTGATCCAGGCTTCCCCCATCATGCTTACAATGGCTAAGGAACCCAAAGTTTGCCAAATGAGCACATGAAAGCAAAACCTTTTTATGCCTCCAGCTCTTGATGGCATAGTTCTGTATTACAGACAGAGGGTTGGTGAAAGCCAGAGAGGGTGGCCCTGTTGGGCTTCTCAGTGTTGCTGTTCTGGAGTACACTTCCACGTCTCTGCCTTGCTGCTAAGCTTACCCTTTATTGCTAAGCTTATCCTTACCCAACATTTATCTTAGGCTGCCTTTAAAACTATGATTGAATGGATCATCATATTCCAATTAAAGTCAGTGGGAGGCAATGAAAACAAAATCTATCAAAGTCAATTTTTATTACAACACTCTCCCAACATGACTAATTTTTGAAAATTGATCCTGTTTATTTACTTTGAACACAGGCACACGTGAAAACATTGTATAAAATTTTCTTTTCTTGATTATTTTTCTTGACATGTCTATCAAAATCCCTGGGGCTTATGAAGGAAAACAAGCCTCTATTTCTTTGAGAGAGCACAAATAAAGATTAATAAAGCCACTGTTTTCCTTAAATACAGAAATCTCTCAGTAATCTCAGGAATGGTTGCAAAAGGAAATTAGAAATACATTTTAAGGTCAAAATCTGGCTTAGCACAATATCAACATGAAAGACACCTTTGTAAGAGCCCTACTGAAGTTAAGATTCATTCTTTACAATTGCTTCACTGGATTCTACCGAAAGGACCCACATAAATAGTTCAAGGAACTTTGACATCAGGAAGGTACTGAAAGTAATTTAAGCAAAAATTTACCCCCAAGAGCATCTCATGATTTTACAAGTTAGCTAATGAGTAAATTTTCTCCCATTAGATGGAAGGCTTGTAGGTTTCAGCAGAAGGAAATTCAAGAGTCAGGCATCAAACCCCGACAGAGAATGCCCTCTGCGGGCTCTCAGCGCCCTCTCAGAGCCTCTTCACCACCCCCGCCCCAGGCAAAAGTCCATCTTTTCTTTCCCTTTGCTCCTATTCATTGTGTACAATACAGACGCTTCCCACTTGCTACAATTATAAGGCTTGAAGGCTTTCATCCCCCTCTTTTTGAGCACTAGCTCTAAGTCAGGAATCCCCTTTTGTTTCTCCTGAGTCCACAGGGTAGCTGTGCAAATGTTTGAATTACGAAAATGAACATCAGCATTTACAGGGATCTTTCTTTAGCCCATCCTATCAAACTAGGTGGAAGAGAAACAAAGAACCCTTGAGAAGGAAGCTTAAGTTAAAATGTTTAAAAATAGAGTGGGATTAACAATTGCTTTGAGTCATCACTACCATAAAATGCAAAGATTACTGCCAGATGTACAAAATATACGGGCCACGATACTTTGGCTCTAAGTTTCTTTGCATTTAAGGTCAAATGAGACCAATTCTGTTTTGTATTACTTTGTGCAAAGGAAGAGAACTGGATAAATCATGTATTTGGTATCATCAGAAGATTCAAATATTTTTTCAAGAAACAAATAAAAACTTTAATAAGTGGAGGAAACACCATTTTTCATATATTACTGTCCTATTTCCCCTCTGCCCCCTCCCTGCCCCGCCCCATCAGCCTCTTTTTAGTGATTTCATATAAAGTGAGTCTGATGGTGAAGTCCTTTGTGCAAGTATTTCGGGTCAGACCTGACTGGGAGCTCTGAGCCCCGCTGACTGGAATGCTGAATTCTTATTTGGTCATCGGCCAGCAAGACTCCATGGAAACCAGTGAGTCCCAGCAGATCAAAGAAGAGTTTAGCACTCAAACAACCCAATAATAGAAACTATGTTCAAACGCGTACTATTTTTCAATGAACTATTAGATTTTATTGTGGAACTCAAAATATCATAAAAAACTCAGAAATTTACAAAGGGTACTGTTGGCTCTCAAAGAAAAAACACAATTCCTTTTTGGAACTGTCCTGAATCATTTTGCACGTTATTGAGAAGGTATCCTGGTGTTTCAGGCTTCCATGATAAGTTTTTGTTTTGGTGTTACTAAAAGTTACAGGTAGGACAGTTGATGCCTTAAGTCCTATCCTGGCAGGTGCAATTAATAGCTAGGGTCTCTTCCAGTCTCTGTGCAGGCACCAAGACACAGTCATACATGGGCACCGGAGACCTGTCCTAATTTGTGGAAATCTCTCACATCCAATAGTGACCAGTTTTAAAAAATAGCAAGTAGTCTCAGAATCAATTTACTTTTATATTCCTGGAGAGACCTCTTTGTGCATTTGCCACACTCGCACACAAGTCTATCTTCAAAGACTTCTGCCCTTTATGTCTCTTTAGATCACATCTCACATGTAGAAAAAGGGTCTTATAACCTTTTATACCTGCTAACTAAGAAATCTTTTCAAGAAGCCAGCAGCACTCAAAAACCAGAAGACAGTGTTTTTATCTGTTAATATTTGTGCATTTAATATCACATCTAGTTCGAAAGGGGGATCAGTTCTGTTTTTCATCACTTATTTCTTTCTATACTTCAGAATTCACTTCCTTCAAAGGTTTTGAGCAGCACAGAGACTGTGTAAGGAAAAACATGTGATATTTTTCCTAGGTAATTTTAATGCAGGGAAGTATTTCTGCTTGAATTAATAAAACATTGTTTAGACATATCTGTTGCAAAGGAAAAACTAGACTGCTATGAATGAGGAAAATTCATTACATGATGGGAAGTTGTCACTGGGTGCTGTGTTTCAAACTATTCTTTTCCAAGCTATTTCATAATGGTAGGCTGTATATGACATACAGAAGTCCATTCTTCCCAGACTCCATTTTAGTGTGGCATTAAGATAACATCACACTGTCCCTTATAAGTGCTGAAAATCCAAGACTCAATTGCAAAGATAAAAGAAACAAATCAATCAAGCCACGACACAGCAGGAAGAAATGTTCTATTTTTTCCTCTAAGGTTTTCTAATGACTATTGGGGAAAGAGGACAAGAGCGATTTTTTTGTCCTCTAGTGATGGTGGCAGAAAGGGCAAATGATTTAAATAACTGGCAAGGTGCACACAGATTGTGTTGTGAATCATTCTGAGTCTAACCTCAAAGTCAGGAACACACTTTTGCATAGACATAGCATAAAGGACAGATTGATTACACAATTGCTTACATTGGTCTAAGCTGGATTCTAAATGCCGTAGAAACCTGTTTGCCTGATTATAACCTGGTACCATTTAGCTGTCCCAAGTTCAGAAGCAGCTCAATTATTGGACTGTTGTGTTTAATTCCTGTTTCTAAAGCCTATGTCTAAGTCTTGATTATAGAGGGAAGAGAGCAGAAAATATTTTCTAACAGTATATTTTATTTAAAACCCCATGAGATGGCCTCTCTGGTGGCACAAGGGGTTAAGAAGCAGCACTATGAAGCTATCAGCAGCCATTGCACTATGAGTTTGATCCCCGGCCAGTGAGTTGACACACATGGCACAGTAGACCTCTCTTGCCTCTCCCGCTGCTCCCCTCAGGAGTGTCCCTCAATAGATCTGCCTGTTCTGTCTCAGGTGAATCCTCTCACCCACCATATCTCTGGCCTACAACCCAGGTCTTGCATGCATAAATAAATAAATCTTAAAAAAAAATTAAACCCCATAAGATAGTAGAAGCATCTGCCCCAATTCTGCACAGAATATAATGTGACTCTGGCACATGCTCCAAAGAATAAAGCTCCAACTGTCCCAGGGCAGACTCCCATGTGCAAGTGGCTCTGCACAGCCATGTCAGCTGGACCTCATGTCCATTCCATGCCAGTCATGGAGTCTCAGTAACTTAGACCAGAAGGTAAAGACAAAAAACCTCAACTGTCACAATGGGAGACATGCTCCCTCTCCCCTTAAGGGGCCAAGAAATAACTTGAGAGTTTTGTAGAGGGATGGACAGTCTGCAAAAGTATGTGGGAATAAGAGTCAAGAAGGATAGCAGAGCAGAAAGATGGAGGAAAAAGCAAATCCTCAGTGATGTCAGGCTTTGCTGATTCAATGAACCCAAAGGCTACACTCCCTCCAGGGTAGTTCAGTCATTTTTGTTTGCTTGTTTAAGCAAATTTGACTGGAATCTCAATTCTTGTTGAAAGTGTTCTATCTGATAAAGCAAAAAACCTGTGAAAGTATGAAACATAGGGAGAGTAGGAGATAAAAGATATAATAAAGATATATGTGCTTGGCATGCCAGATAAGAAAGTGCCTTACACACATATTAAAAAAACTAGCAACAACAAATGTTGGCGAGGGTGTGGAGAAAAAGGAACTCTCCTGCACTGCTGGTGGGAGTGCAACCTGGTCCAACCACTATGGAGAGCTGTGTGGAGATTTCTGGACCTACTAAACATAGAGCTTCCATATGATCCAGCAATTCCACTCCTAGGTATTTACCCAAAGGACACAGAAACATCAATTCCAAAGAGCACCTGCATCCCTATGTTTATAGCAGCACTGTTTACAATAGCTAAGCTATGGAAACAACCCCAATGCCCAAAAATAGATGACTGGATCAAGAAGATGTGGTACATATACACCATGGAATATTACTCAGCATTCGAAAAAGATAAACACATGCAATTTGCAGCAACATGGATGGAGCTAGAAGGGATCATGCTTGCGAAATAAGCCAGAAAGAAAAAGAAAAATACTGGATGGTCTCACTCATGGCAGGAATTTAGAAAACCTAAATAAGGGGCCAGGAAAAAGAATAAGAATAACTATAAGAAAGTAAAAATCAAAACCAACAAACAGCTATGGACCAGAGACACTCTATGGGGGGCGGGGGGTGGGGAGGGGAGGGATTGGGGTCAAAATAAGGGGGTTGCAATTGCATGGGGAATATAAAAATAAAATTAAAATTAAAAAAAAAAGAAAGTGCCTTACATATCTTAGTTTTCTTATCCTGAACATACACTAATTGGTTATAGTTAAAATTCTTTAGAATTTAACTCTTTGATTTGCTGTAAATCTGAAGTATGAAATACTCACCATTTTCTCTAAATGGTTCAGTTGTGAAACACATTTTCCTGAAACACGATACCATGTTATTTAACCTGTTTACTGAGCACTTGTTTAGCATAGAAAGAGCAGCTTGCTTTTAAGGCTAAAACCTGGTGTGTGGGGTGGGGAGAGGCTAAATTCTCTCTCTATATAAGTAAACACTTGATGTTTAAATTGGTGTTCCAAAAGCATGGATGGTTTGTTTAATTCCAAGTCTGAACAAACTTCCGAGAAGTAGTTGGAATTAATTAGAAGAAAAGGTTTTCTTGGCTATCTCTCAAGATGGTCAGAAGAACGATCGTGGGGGAAGAAAAATAAATGAAAGTGTCCAGTATCTCAGAGGAGGCTGGCAGGTCGTGTCATGGCCCACATCCCATCTGTGTTGTGTGCTCTGATGCCACCCCCTGAGCGCCACAATCACTTTCATAAGTGTTTAAAGCGTCTCAGATTGGAAAGCTCATAGCTCAAGCTCATAGTGGAAAAAACTCATAAACATGGAAATTTTGGGAATTTTATCTTGTGTCTAAGAAACACATAGTTGAGACCAGTGTCCAGGTGTACAAAGTAGCAGGACTGCCCTTGAAATCCAAAGTATAAAAGGCCTGCATCCCCCATGAGAATCCAGAGTTTTCCTATCCTGTCCTATGCTCACTCAGCTCCAACATGCAGGCAGAGCCAACATAAAAAGGGAGCATGTTCCAAAGAATTCCTGCTACAGGTGGAATATAAAGAAATAAAACAAAGGAACAGGCAATAGCTAAATTGAAACAAATTCCAGAAATCTGACTGCAGAATTGAGGCTTTAGCAGTGCAGGGGTGGGGGTGTGTGTGGGGCCCATGGATAGAGTGGAGGTTCTGATAGAGGGGGTAGTGGGTAACCTATATCTGAAGAGGTGTGAACCTGTACCCCTAGATCTTATACAGTGCTGTAAATGAGAAAAACAGACCATAACAAAACAGAACATAGCAGAAACAGAACGTAACAAGACTCCTGGCAAAGGGTTGTTTATTTCCAAGCAAAGTGTATTCAGGATCAGTGGGGTATGCAGTTCCCAGCTCTGCCTGTAAATGCTTTTAATCCATCCTGTTCCCCAATGAGGAATCCAAACAGAGGTTTGCAGTGCTTCTGTAGGTGAATATGTCTAAAGTACAGAAGGTGACCCTGGCCGAGGAGCTGAAATGTGGAGGGAATGGTAAAGACTGGCTTTATTCTTTATCCTTTCCCTTCCTCTCTCCTTCAACTCACTCTACAGCCAGCAAATTCTCACCTTGAGATACAAGGGAGCAGGAATCTCCTGCTTCTTATGTTCCTCCTTTCTACAGTCCACTCTTCGGAATGATTTACTCCCCCCTCTTCCTCCCCTAGAGGGCTGGTCAAACAAGCCACATTGCTGCCAAGGTCTCTTCTCAGAATCCTCAGGCCTTTGCTACTATTCACCGCAAAGCATTCCATCTCAGCGCTTGCCACAAAATAGGAATGCATGGGCCTTAGAGTTTCAAAGTTAAAACTGGGATAACATATAAATATGCAAAACTTTCCAATGCTGTATAATCATAATGTGCTTCTATTACAAACTGAGGTGTAAATGAACTCATCCCTATCACACGATTACTCATTTCTGTATTACTAATAGTTTCACAGCCGAAGCGTGTATCTCTAAATTCCAAGGTCAAGACACAGGGCCTGTAAGAAATGTTGATGCTCATTCTCTAGCTGTAGGAAGTTCTCTAGGGGATAAGGTTTTCCACAAATATTGAAATTTCAATTGTTTATGGGGTCCAAATAGTAATAATGGCAGCTGGCTCCCCAGGGACTCACATGCATTTCAGGTACAATGTGGGTTAAGTAGGCTCTGTGGGCCTGAGGATTTCCCATACACAGCTTTATGACAAACGAGGAAAAAATACTCCAAAAATATTTTTCAGATGAACTTTTGGAAAACAACCCTGGCTTGCATGGAAGTGCATTGGCTCCTGACATGTGTCCTGCATACGCACGGCTTTATGAGTGGAATTCTCATTAGTTCCCGATCTTTCCTTATAGAATCTAAATCTTGAATGTTCAAATGTTCTTCGAAAGTTTTGAATGTTTGAAAATTTTCTTTTGGAAGGTCATTTTGCCACGAGAAGCCTGGCTAGTTGGCAAGGCCTTGCCTTGGTGGTTTGTGCTGAGCCAGCCCACACTTTCTTGCTTTCTCAAGCTTCAGTAGCTTTGCCTCAAGTCAGAGGAGTGAGACTAAAAGCACAAAGAAAGAATTCACTCACCAGCTGGGTACCTACCGCCAGGGGCCAACTTTCCACAGGTAGTCAGTGGGGTTCAACTCTTCACTGCCTGGTCCCCAAGAAGGGAGAATGCTATTCCCCCACCCCGGGAGCGCTGGTCCACAGTTTAATTTCCCAACATTCAGCCTGGCAGACCAAGGAAACTTCTTTCTCTCCCCCTAAGTAAATACTGCAACAAATAACTTTTTCTAAATAGGCAACACTTTGCCAAATCAGTAATACATTTTTTGCTTAGAAATTAGACTTAGTGCAAATGCATTTGAAGGTGATTTGAGGGTGGGCCACACAGCTTGGCAGGTGAAATGTGCTCACGACTTATTTCAACTGATTGATCTTTCATCATGCCCTGTATTTTTCAAAAGGGTGCCCTCAAACTCCCAGTTAAAATTGTAAATAAAGCATGGCGTTTTAAACACTGGCTCTGACTAGGGAGTGATGAAAGGAAACTAAAAAGCCGATAATTAACAAAACCGTTCCTTCAGTTTGAAAGTGCCACCAATGTTTTTATCTCTAAGAGATCCCCTATGATGGCTCTTCCTCAGGCAGATTTTTATTGCCCCATCATCCTCCCCAGGGAAAACCTGGTTGGGGGAGGGGATAAAAAGTTATCTGGGCTGAAGAGGTAAAGAAGAAAAATGAAAAGCCTCCCAGGGGGGGAATAAAAAGGAAGCTTGGAAAATAATAGCAATGAAGAAAGCTAAGGTGGTTTCTACTCCAAAATTAAAGCAAATATACAGCCAGGTTTTAAAATTGCCCAAGGCTTATAAGATCATTTCATCATGATTACTGGAAAGTACAATTTCTTTCTTTATTGTATTTTCTTACAGCTTTTAACCTTTTTATTTACAGGCTTGTCATTGTTATTTTGAATATTTCGTCATGGAAAATGTTCCACTTACACAAAGTAGAGCGTATAAGGAGCCCGCATGTGGCTGTCACCACGCTTCAGTAACTGCTAACTCACTGCAGCCTTAGAAATTCATCTCTGCCCCCCTCTAGTTCCTTTCTTCATGGAATTATGTGGAAGAAAATCCAAGACATTCTATCACTTATATGTAAATATTTTGGCATGTGACTTCAAGAGATGAGAACTTAAAGAAAAAAAAATTTCTTGGAGTTTAAAATTTTATTCTTCAACTTGCTTTACATTCTGTGAACAAAGGAATTTGGGCTGATATTTGAGATGGAAACTTTTACCTGGGAATCCGTTATACTTAAAACCAACTCAGCCAATTGATTTCTGGTGAATGATGTGAAATTTCTAAATTTAAACAACACAGTTGGTGAGGATACCAAATAAAGCGTGCATGAGAGCTAGTCTTGAGACTTTGAATTTCCTTAGTCCTTTAGAGCAGGAATTCAGAGCACTCAGAAGAGCCAACTCAGTGGGCATTTCCAGAAGGATTTTTAAGATCACAAAGCAGAGTCTCCAGACACTACGTTATTAAAATTGCTGTTGGAATTGTTCAGGTACTAAAGATACAACAGTGTTACAGAAGGGGCGCATGCAATCAGACTGGAGGAATTTAAAAAGGAGGAGGAATTTGAACTGAGTTTAAAAGGATAGATAAGGTCTAGATAATAGCAGCCCTGCTGCTCTTTCACGCCATTTGAGGACCTGCGAAAGGCCGGGCTCCCTGGACCCACAGCCAAGCTAGAGCGTGTTTATTGTCATAATTGGGTAGTTGAGGATGGCAAAGCCCTGGCTGGGGCTTTCGAGAAGGACATGTGCTCAGGTGCACACTCGGGCCTAGCTGACCCCAGACCTCACTTTCACACTGAACCCAAAGAGTGGAGAGAGTTCTGTGTAGTACAAAATATACTTTTCTAGAACAGTTGACTCAAAGATGGGGGAGAAAAGGTTGGAGCTCACGAGCAGGCACCGACACGCCTTGGTGAGTGCAGAGCAGACACCTGTCATAATTACCCCACACTCTGGCGCAGCAGGCTGTGGGCGCAAGGAGTGGGAGGTTCACCAGTTCAGAATTATCAGAGACAAAGACCATCAGGTCCCTGGGCTTTGCTGTGGGAATCTGGGGTGCACATGGCACAATTGGCACCTCACATTCCAGGGCAGAGGACGGGTACTTATAACATGACAGAACATAATATTATAGTGTGACTTCAGGCAATGCCTTGAATTTCTGAAATTTTCTACCCCGTAACCTTATAGAATTCAATGAATGATAATAACTGCACAAAGCTACAAGAATTTAGTAAGAACAAGTATGCATAGTGTGTAGTTTGTAGTCAGTGCTCAAATGTTCTTTTTTTTAATGAAGGAGGCAGAAATGGAGAAGGGATGACACAGTTGGGAAGATGAATTTAGTGAGATTTGGTGACAAATCTGAATCAAGGCTAGGGCTAGGGACTGGAGGAAGAGCGATACTAAATATATTTGAAAAGATGAGACAAGAGAGACACCAAATATATTTGAAGTGATAAGTCTACACAAAAATATCTTCATTCCTCCAAGAGAAGTTAGGAGGTACATCAAGACGAAGTGACCTTAGAGGTGATTGGCAGATTCCTAATTAAAAACACCCAAAAAGAGTTAGAACTGAGGGAAGAGAATGAGGAAGAGAAGGAAAAGATGGTCTGGCAACCATCTGACTAAGAGGCTGTGGCCATAATACTCAGTTTCTGAGGACCCGTGAAATTGCTACTCTCTGAATGTGCTTCACAAATCAAAGCAATAGATATGAAGTTACAACATTTTAAGAAACCAGACTCCAGATTTTTGGAGACAAAGAAAATTAAAAGAAAATACCCTCCTTAATGCAGGACTTAAGATCAGTGGCAGCGCAGCCTCTTTGGATTTTAAAACACAATGGTTGCTTTAAAACCTGCCTTGACTCTGAAAAGTCTTTATCACGAATGTAATCTTCTTCCAGAACAAGCTTTCCTTAAGGCCTACAAAAAGCTCGGTGGCATCAGGCAATAAAACACAGATTTCTTAAAGTATGTGTAGCTTAGCAAACGCAACTGAAGTCACAATGGGGGAGATCTTGCAGGCAGATAGGAAGGAGGCGCTGGTGGAGGTGGGGGTACCCTGCGTTCTTCAGTCAACCTCCAGCCACTGTGGGTCATTCTGCTTCCCTGACTTCTCAAGCTTGTTGAGTCCGGTCCATTGCTTCTTCAGGCTTCTCAGATAAGACAATTAATTTCTGTTCCAGACACTGAATTCATTATCTACAGCGGCTAAAAGAAGATCTGGCCCCAGCGGCGTATCTGGTTCTTTGGACATTTTATGTGACAGCCTTTCCGTGCTTATTAGAGGGTCTCTGAGTGAGCCCCTCGGGTCTAGCCACGCCCCATCACCAGCTACAGACGTTAAAGACACAACCGTCAGTGGTCCTCCGAGAGGCCACACCGCGTGGGGAGACCGCAGCCTAGCCAGACCATTTGTACCTAGCTAGGTTGCAAGTGAAGAATTTGTTAACGTTTCTGTGCCCAACACAGAGCTTTGAACATCAAAGGAAAAACAGAGAACTGAAGAAAAAAAAAATTCACCAACAATGAGATTCCAAAAGGGCTTTCTTAGAAGAGGCAAGTCAAAATAGAGACAAAATTAAGAAAGGATACACGACTCTGATTTAACTGACAGCTTTGTTCACAAGCAGTGGGAAACAAGCATTATTTTCAGACACAGAACATTCACCAGGGGGCGATTGATAGAGTATGTCTCTGGGTTGCCTTTCTACCTCCTTTGGTTCTCTAAGTTTCTGCTGTCACCTTTCACGACATGTGGCTTTGCAGATATGTTGTCTGCAGACGTGTTTTGCCTTCTCTGACGCACTTTATAGCCCTTCAAAGGACAGACAGAGGCTTGTTTTCTTGCCTTTGCTTCACTTAGAATTCTTAGTGCTTCAATCACAGTGGGCATTCACTTATAAAAGGGGTTGGCGAGGGTGTGGAGAAAAAGGAACTCTTCTGCACTGTTGGTGGGAGTGCAAACTGGTCCCACCACTATGGAGAGCTGTGTGGAGGTTTCTGGACCTACTAAACATAGAGCTTCCATAGGATCCAGCAATTCCACTCCTAGGTATTTACCCAAAGGACACAGAAACATCAATTCCAAAGAGCACCTGCACCCCTATGTTTATAGCAGCACTGTTTACAATAGCTAAGCTTTGGAAACAACCCAAATGCCCAAAAATAGATGACTGGATCAAGAAGACGTGGTCCATAGACACCATGGAATATTACTCAGCATTCGAAAAAGATAAACACATGCAATTTGCAGCAACATGGATGGCGCTGGAAGGGATCATGCTCAGCGAAATAAGCCAGAAAGAAAAAGAAAAATACCGGATGGTCTCACTCATAGCAGGAATCTAGAAAACTTAAATAAGGGACCAGGAAAATGAATATAAGAAAGTGAAAATCAAAATCAACAAAAAACTATGAACCAGAGACACTTTTTGGGGGGCGGGGGGCGGGAGGGGAAGGATTGGGGTCAGAATGGGGCGTTTGCAATTGTATGGGGGATATAAAAATAAAATTTATTATTTAAAAAAAAAAAAAGGGGTATCCTGAAACAGGTCGCTTTTAATGATGTTTTCAGAACACCTTACACTAAGTAATTTTATGCTACTTCTCTCCCAGTCATCGGTGGCATATGGACCGCATTAAAATCTATCAAATGTTACTAGATTGGAGGTAGCTTGAGAGCTACAGTGGCTTTTTCCACATTCAAATGTCCGATGACTGAGTGAGTGTCATCTTTTGCTGATCCTTGACCCAGTGGCTAAATTCTTTAAGATGCCCCAAGTTTTATACATGAGCCATACAGGACAGTCCAGGGGGACAGCAACACGTGAGGGCAAAATCGAGGGCAGGCTCCATTACTGGTTATCCAGATGGGGTGCACGGAGCTATTAAATGGGGATGTGGCCTCCAAATGTCCTCCCCCAGCGCTTCCTTAGGGGACAGGGCACAAGTCGGCTTCACCTTGTTATATTTCTTCCTGTAACTGACCTCTGTGTTCGTGTGGCTCACGTCCTCCCTCCTATACTTGTCCTGAAATTCGCAGTCGCCAAACTCCCTTCCAGGGTCGATCGCAGTAACTAACAGGTTAGAGAACTAGAAGGCAGTAGAGGGTGTGGGGAAGGAAGAGGGGCTCCCTAGGCCCAAAGTTTGAGAAGTCCCACCTGCAACACCTCCTGTTGAGGGTATTTAGTGCAGGGCAGCGTGGCAAGGCTCTCCAGAGAAGGGAACTCACTGAACTTTGCTTCAGTCCCAAAGTGACTGGACTATGAAGTCCCCTCCCCTTCCTTGTTTTTGACAGAAAACTATTACCATAATTTTACAAAGCTGAGGACATACCGTCCTGAGAATCCCCCAGTGCTGAATGCCAAGAATAGGAACTAGTTCCTCACTCCAAAGGTCACCCCTTTGCGAGAAAACAAGTCCTTATTATTATTAAAATAAAAAAAAAGCAACAAACTTATATCCTTTTCCTCTCAAGAATGGCTGGAGATTCCCTTGCTCTGTTCACCAGCTATAACAAAGGACCTATAATAAGGAGCCTGCCTTCTCCCCACCTTCAAAGGACATTCAGTCTCTAGGCCAGTTTAAGGTGTGCAAATGTCTAAGGAGATTTTTAATTTTTTTAAGATTTATTTATTTATTTATACAAGCACTGGGTACAGTGAGAAGCACGGGAGGGTGAGAGAATTCACCAGAGCCAGAGCGGGGAGCAGAGCAAGCAGAAGGACCGAAGTACACTGCTGAGGGGAGCAGGGGGTGGCAGGAGAGGTCTGCGCGCCATGCGGGACCCTCCTCCAGTGGCCGGGGAGCAGCCAGGGATCCAACCGGCGCTGCAGAGGCTGCTGGCAGCTTCACAACCCAGCGCTCAACCGCTGTGCCACCGGGGAGGCCCGAGACTTTTTTAATTTAAAAAAAGTTCATTTTAGTCAAATACATATAACATAAAACTTATCACCTTCATCACTTTTAAGTGTGCATCCACACTGTTGTGCAAGCATCTCACAACTCTTCAACAGGAGAGATTTTTAATGGAGGAGATGCTCAATGCTTAAAGCCATTCTGTACAAGCTGTAATTTTGTGCTATATTTAGCCAGTATAATATCTTTAATCACTGATTCTACATTAAAAACAATCATTTTCACGGTATCGCCATGTCAAGAGATAATCAGGGTTTGTGCATGGGAAGAGATTGAAGCAAAGTGTCTCGACCTCGTAAAGATCTCCCACAGCACGCTGTCCTCCAGCTCTGGGTCAAGAATCACACGATGGCTGGATTGCTAGCAAAGGCGAGCTCAATATAACCACTTATTTATTCACAGTGTGAATCAGTTATGCTGTAAACCACTGATAATACTTTTATTAGCTGCCTTCTGACAAATCTATCAGCCCTAAGTCAGACACTTACAGGGCCCTGGGGGCAATGTCACTTATAGGACATGTGAAGGGCTGGACAGTGTCCATTCCTCCCGAGTGAACCTTCTCTGTGTAGTTGCAAGTTTGAGGAGTAACAGGCCACATTCTAGTCCCACAAAGACTTCAGCTTCAAGACAACACATTTCCAGGTGCCCTGGGGTTGTGCACAGCCTACAAATGCTCAGGGTGGGGCAGTAATAGTCGCCAGGTATGGATGAAAGAAATGAGGGTAATGCTCACCCTCCAGAGAAGAGCACGGTCACATAGTAGGGCCACAATACACCGTGGCAGCAGTGCTGAGTAATGGCAAATCCAGTGGGGGGAGGCACACCACATCTGATCTTTGACATCTCCCCTAAAAGCACTGTCTTCTTTCCCAACCTGACAGTTTTAGGGATTTGGAAACTTCTAGCAAGACCAGTACAAATCAGAATACCCTGGTCACTGCAGTGCCTGGCACCTGCCTGGGAATGTCTGGCTGGCATCTTTCTGTTCCCCAGGTCGCTCGACCCTGTGATGGACATAAGGCACTGAGGACAAAATGGAAGGGCAAAAATAGGTCAATATGCATGTACCCACAGGCATTATTATTATTATTATTATTTTTTTTTTTTTGGTGATAGCTCATTTGATGCTGAATCACACACATACACTCAGGTGGTACCAACAGAAGAATTCCCCTTCTGGCGTCAACAAACCATGCCAAACAGGCCTGTCCTCCTCCGATTTTTCAAGTTTTTGCAAATCAGAACCACTTAAATCAAGTAATGCTAACAAAGCTTGGTTGAGTCCTTCCATTTACACCTCTACACGTCAAGAGCTGGAGAGAGGGGCATGTCTCTCTAGAATTCTCTTGCTTTTCTAGCTTAATCTGATTAAGTGGTGGCCAAAGATGTATACTGTCCTGCTATCCAGGAGAAGACAGCTCTTATAATATTAATAACCTGGCTGATTAATAGGATGATATAATATAAATGTAACTATCCGGTGGATTCTCATTTTATATGGATGGATTATATGTCTTTGTATATTTGCCCAGACCTGTGCTAGTCCGAGAATTGGAAGTAGGGGTTCACGCACATGCCCCCAAAACACTTCAGAACACTCTAAAGGTTTAACTTTTTTAAAGGAGAACAACGGCTCATTCATTCTGCTGCAAACATTGGAGCTTCTCTTACACACGTGACTTTTTCTAGATATTAAGAGTGAGCCAAGCAGAGGCCCTGGCTCCCAGGGAGTTTATATTAAATCGTCACCTATTTTGAAGAGGAAGTTGGTCAGACACGCAACACATTGAAAGCTCACGAGTGACCCTCAGGAGAGGCTCTGTGCACCGTTTATGTCGTCCTGCTCCTGGAGACTAACACACGTATTTTCTCCAAACCCAGACCACTGTTTCAGAAACAAAATCAGATCAGTCACAGTAATAGAAAATGCTGTATTGTCAGTGACACAGATCGGCAACTACAGAAGAACGAAAATTCTGGATTCCCACAGCAGCGATGAGGTGGGACCAGCCAAAGTTCTCCAGGAACCCACAGAAGAATCTGAGTCAAACCTTGCTTTCCACATGGGGAGAGTACAGTGGGCTGTGGTGGAGGAGAGCTACGGTGACCACACCTGAGGGGAGAAACCCTTTTCTATCAACAAATTAACAAGGATGCAAAAAAATGGTACTTCATGAAATAACATTAATATTAAAGAGTCCCAAGTCTTGCTTTTCAGTGTGAATTACTGAGACTCAATATCAGTGCAGACGACCTTAAGTTCACTGCTGAAAGCCCAGTTCTCTCCTTAAGCACAGCGTTGTGCCCCTCTCCCGGATGCTGCACTGATGTGTAATGCAAGGTCACGTGCCATGTTGTAGCACAATGTGATGTTATAAGGCCATGTTGAATGAGGAAGTTAAGAAATGGGTGCAGGTAAGTTAACCAGGATCGGGGACCCCAAGCCCATTTATCAATCTGAATAGGAACAATTAGTTGGAGTCACGGTGCCCCCCAAGCCAGAAAAATGAAATGCTCAGAACACCAACACAATGACACAATGCTAAAGAAATGGACTGAAGCTCTTCTGGGGAAAGCAGGGCAGGTACCTGCGAGGCTCAGTGGGTCTCAGTAACCTAGGAGACCTCACAGCCCCAACCAATCAGCAAGAGACAAGACTGTGACCCAGGCAGGGACACACGACGACACCTCCTGTGGGATCCGGCGCCTCAGCCCTGCCTCTGTAGAAAGTACTAAAAGCTGCATTTTACAACTGCCTGAGTATCAAGAAAAACATAATCCAAGCTGGGTTCATTATTATATTTTCATTATTATCATATTCATTTTGTTCCAGCTTTAAAAAGAAATTATAATTAAAACAGTATCCTGGGCTCTGGGCTCTGGGCCTAATGGATAAATGCTGGACCACAAGCTCCTGACTTTTGCGCTGCTTAGCATTCCAGTCTTCAGTCAGGCCAAGGGACTGCTGGGACTTGCTTGCCAGCAGGGAAGGTCTGCCGTAAGAAAACCATTGTTTTACCAGTTAATGAAACACTGATGAACTTTGAACTCTGATACAAGCAAAGTCATCTTTACGCCATTAAAATACCATTTGCCTTTGTAATAGTGCCGAGTCCTTCAAGAATAATGCAGTGTATCAAATATTTATGAATCCAATAAAACAAGATTATTTTGCTAGTTAAAGGCAAGAGAACTCTCACCCCCGTTGCACTTAAACTTTTCATTTTGTTCTTATTTTACTGTTTTGTTGAAAAAGAAAGGCTTTGTGTAAAATCGAAACTCTAAACTTAGGACTAAACGTGCGAACGCCAGGCCGACCAGGCCCCGTCTCGCCATCATTTCCTCCACCCTTCGTGTGTGCATTCGATGCATAATTGACCAACATTAGCTCAACATTCCAACTCTTGAGCAAATAGCTTGTGATGCGGTCAGAGCATGATAAATTAAGGTACTCGGGAAAGAAAGCGAATGAAATAATTGCTTGGCTCTAAAAAAAAAAAGGCCTCTCTCTTCCCTTCCTTGGTCTTTTATCATACATTGTGGCTTTTTAAGCGCTAGATCTGCAAAACTAGATTGAGACTTTAAATCTTGAAGGAAAAAAAAAACAGTTTAAAAGGTCAGGAATGACATTTCTGGCCAATGAAAAGAATTTCTTAATATTACTTAGAAGACAAAGTCAGGAGCAAGAGCGTGTGGGTTGGGATGGTGGCTCCCGAGTGGGTCACGTAGGGGCTTATTCGTCATGCACGTGTTTTAAGTGCATTATCCTTGTATTTCAACCTTCAATTACCATATTATCTATTCTGTCTTCCCAGATATTTCAAAGCAAGAAAATTTTTGCCGACAGAGTGTAGTCATTAAAGAATAGCTAATAGACCGAGATTATGAATATGTTCATCTTTCAATATGTTTCATACTTGAGTGAAAAAAAGAAAGCAACTCACTGTTGTCCTGGAAGCCTCTCCAATATCTTCGTTCTCAGACTCCTGGCATCCGTCTTCACCTGTAGTAGAAACATGAAAACAAATTGCTTTTTACTTAAATATTACTTATTAGAGTTATTTTAGTGGAATATGGATGAGATATCAGGGGGAATTTTAAGTGACAAAAGGAAGATAAGATACAAAAAACTCAGAATTTCCCCAGGAAAATGCCCCATCTATGCTACTGCTCTGTAACAGACTTACAATAGCTCTAATGAAAATTTAAAAACAAAAACACTTACAGGCTGTGGTGTTTGAAAGTCACTGAGGCCCAATCCTTGACTTTCCCTCCCCCTTGAAATTCAGAGGAGACTTGGGCTTTCAATAGCACAAAGACCTTTGTCCAGTACTTGTCAAACTCTAGGAAGAACTTCCCCAACTCAGAGGAGAGAAGTAGCTGAGAGGAGCGGAAGACAATACATGGTTTTACTCAGACGCAACCACCACAGTCTCACATCCGACACAAGCCCTTCACAGGATGGGCCAATTTTCTAAGACGATGGCCACTCAACCCCAGTTCCTCTCAAGTTCTTGAGAGAAAATACAAAGTAGTTGGGGTGAGAGCGGGGTGGAAGTTCATGGGGTGATGCTGACATCTGGTCCACTGGGGATTGCTATTTTTGTAGTCACTGCTTTTGAAAAGAACCAGAGACATTTCAATGTTTGTTAAGGTTCTGAAGGGAAAACAAATGTGCTAGAAATTTGCTTGCTGGGCACCTTCATGACAAAAGTTATGAGACTATATTCCAATTGCTCGAGGGGCAAATCAAAAAGAATGAAAAACTAGTCAAATAGCAGTACTAGTGGTAAGTGTGAAAGGCAGGCAGGTGGGAAATAAATGTGAATTATTCTATAAATAGAGCAAATAGAGTGCACACTTTAAAAAATATACCTAGTAAAAACTTTGTGGTAATAGTTGGCTCCATCTAAGTCTAAAATCTTAGATATATTATCAAAAATGGGGAAATAAGTGAGGGTATATAATAAAAGTGAGATAATTTCATTTTTATACAAGGAGTAAAACAAGGTGGTTTTCTTATGACACAAGTGACTATTTTTTTCCCCTGTTGTTAATTGAAGAGAACAAAGAAATGAATGACATTTATACTTTAAGCTCAAAAACAGCAATAAGTATGGGACAGTCAGAAATAAGAATAAAAGCCAGAATTCATGGTTTTTGATATTTAAGAAGCAATAACCAGCTCACTGCAGAATGAAATACCCCCTAGGCAGATTTCAGGCAAATCTAGTTTGAAAATCCAAAAAGATGCTAAATTACAGGAAAATATCCCACACACAGAAGAGATTAAAAAATTGAAAGTGCTATATAAAATATCCTTGTGAATAAATGTGAACGTCTCAACAGGAATAGTTTTCTAAATTGGCATTTAACTAGTAAAACTGAACCCCCCCAAAACAAAGCTGACACATGTATAATCATAAAAGCTGAAGAACACAAAAATTATACAACTCACTTCAAAGGTTAGATAATGTCCAAACTCTATAAAGAGCTTCTAGGCTGTAGAGCAAATGGGGTTCTCAGTGTACATAATAAGCCGCCAGAGGCCTGAGAACCCAACCTGATAAAGCACACCCAGAAAAAACCAAGAGACTTGTTTGACTTAGATAAATAAGATGGCCAAATACTAAAGAAAGTGGTCAGAAAACTTGCTTTCTAGTAGATGAAAATAATGACAGAGTATATATTGGGTTATTCTGTAAATATGTCTATTATGCTCTGTTGATAGGTCACAAGAAATCAATACAGATGCCTATGGTCTAGGATGCCAGAACTGCAAGCGATAATCTCCCACGTGTCTGATAACTCTCAGGAACCTAGACATAGAAGGACCATTTACCGCCATATTTTAAAAGATCTCACAACAACAGGAAATATTTCTCTTAAAAAGTCAGGAGTAAAATAAAAGATACTCCCAGTGCAGTAGTAAAAGGGAATGAGCAGACCAATTTCACCAGCAGTTGGTGACAAGGGGGAAGACATGGAAAACTCCAGAGAAATATCTAGAAAACGATCCTATGGGAAACAGGAAAGGTGCCCAAGATGGTCTGAAACACAGATGCTTGACAAGCAGTAATTTATGCATAGGGGTGGCAACGAGGCACAAAGAGTGACAAGGGAGGGCGTGATGACAAGTCATAATCAGGAAAATGATGCTCATTGCAAAGAATTTATCTAGAAAACATGGGGACAACACTTTCCTCATAGATGATAATACAGAAGACAGATAAAAATAGAGGTTTTTTTTTAGAAAGGGGGAAAAAAAGTATCACCCAGCCAGAAAATTCAATAAGAGGTAAGCCAATGAATTTATCTTTTTGACCTGTAGAAGGAACTACCATTATAAGAACAGCAAGAGGCTTTTACAATCAGCGATGTTTATTTATAGGTCAATCCTTACCAACCTCAAGGGCTGGTCTATAAACTCAAGAGAGAATTTTTAGAAAAAAAAAAAAAACACATTAAGGATATTTGATTATCCGGCCTTAAGTGCAAAATCCACCAATATATTGTACTCTGGCATTAAATACAAATAGAATTTGATGTGAGAAAAGAAACCCACAATACTTCAGGACACTTTTGAAGGTGGGCGAAATGTTATAAGTAGCCGCGGAAAGGTATTTGTGACGCGAAGATGCTGATAGCGTTTCATGGGGTCATGATAAAATGGGCTCATATTTTATTGTTTTTGGCCAAAGAACAATGTTAAACTTACAGTCTGGAATACATGCAGAGTGATATTTAAAATAAGTTACATCACAACCAAGGTGAATTTGAGAATAAAAGTAACAAAATGTCAGGGTTGGTATTATAAAAAGGAGAGACCCAAGTTCAATATATTGCCATGTTCCTTCACCGTAGTGTCTGAGATAAACTTACCTTTCATTTTCAGACAACAGAGTGAGGAAAGACACCGAAAGTTATGTGTCCCTGACAATAACTATGTAATCCATTCTAGTTATTCTAGAATGAATGTTAATGAAAATTGCCCACAAAGGATCCAACTTTGCCCTTCATGCGTAGGACAGGATAAAAGCTCTGCTGGCTCTGGAGGCCCACGATACCCAGTGACTAGGTAAAAATAACCTTTTCCTCTCAAATTTTATTAACTTGTCAGTTATTGGCATAATTATATAACTTGGAGGATACTTTCCACACCTCCATAGGTGCACATGTAAAAGCAGCCGTTAATGAACAGAGTTGGGGTGGTTCACACCACAAAGTTGCATAATGATTGTGCAAAGACCCAAAGCATAAATATTTTTCCCTAAAATGTCAACTATTTGAAATAGGGGAACACCAAAGATTTGCTAATAAGCATGAAATCAGTTATCTTTATTTCTTGGGTAAAACATTTGCGCGTTCATAGAAGGAGCAAAGTAAGAGATTTTCAGAAATCATAGACTTTCTACCAGTGTAGACTATCAAGTCAGACTGGTAATAATGTTGAAAAAGAGCAAATCTTCCAATGTTCATCCCATAACTATCTAGAAAGTATTATTTAAATCAGTAACAGAAGTGGTCAAAGAGACAAAAGCAAAGTGAGTATTTTTTGAGGGGATATGCAATTTGATCCTGTAAATCCAAGAGGAAGCCCTGTTTTTGGACCTGAGTCCTATATTTGCTCTACACCCTTCTCCCTGGAGCGCCCCCCACATCTGTCCATTCTGGCATGGCAATGTGAAGTCATTTGTGACTCAGAGCCACTGAGATATAAAAACCCCTTTCTTGCTTCTACCTGTCCTGCATGGAGCGGCCTGGTGTCAGCCAGAGACCATAAGCAAGTAACCACAGCTAGTGTAAGACAAACCTTAAACTGGCTTCTAAGAGTGGGCAGAATAATGTCATCTGCTGTTTTAGAAGCTGTGTATCCACTCACCCTCCTGCTGGCAGCCAATCCCTGTCCCTCTCCTACCCCTGTGTGCCGAGCGACATTAACTAGGCTAAGTTATTCATCATGTTTCCCCTCCCTGACCCAGGAATCGTATCATGAGTAGGCACATGGCCCAAGCCACACCCATCAGTACCAATAAGATCTAATTTGGGATATTTATTTAAATTACTAGAGAAATAGAGCTTTTCCTACTCCTACAAGACGTGGATGAGAGAGGATTTAGAGATTTGAGGCAGCCATTCTGCAGGCAGGTGAGGTCTGAAAATGAGCCATGTGAAAGAATCCCATTTTGATAAATTTTGTGTGCTTTTGAGCTATAAATGCAGCTCACCGTAGACTTTTGTACCATCCAATGTAACTTGCTTTCTCCCATTCACTGCCCTGTGTGTGATTCCTCCCTATTGTTTTGCTAACTATATAGTAAAATTATTTGCACGATGGACAATATTTCATTGCATTTCATTGGATAATTTGTGATATATTTATATGTTCTACCTTTGGTTTTTAGGCTGTTTCCTTTTTTTCCTACTGCAAGCCAGGCTGTACAGGGCTCCAGTTGATGGAGGTGGGAAGGGGACAGAATTGAAATGATCAAATATTTTAATAAGAGTGTTAAACAATCACTTGGATTTTTCAGTCATGCATGATTATTTAAATACCTTAGACTTGGTTTCATTCTTTAAGTATTTCAGTATTTCATTCTTTAGTATTTAAGGATTCATTCTTTAAGTATTTAAGATTTATTATGTAGAGATACACATTTCCATTTTCATTGGAACCTCCAATGGCAGAAATTCTAGAGCTTTCCTTGAAAACTCAAATCAATGTCAATTCTGATTTGATATCTCCAGCTGGCCATTTCTTGTTTTGAAAGAATTCTAGTGGGTCTAACAATTTTAGAATAAAATCCTGGAATTTGGAAGTGGAGAGTGGGGAAGGGATCCAGATCCTTTAACAACTAACAGTAATTGGTTTCCCAATAGGAAATACACTCGTTCTACCCACAATTTGCTTAGATTATGTAGTGAAGGTCTGATATAGAGCAGGCACTGTGCCAGGCATGGGATTACCAAGTGGATAAATCAGCATCTCCAAGGAAAATATCTCATGTTACAAAATGGATGGTTCTTGGAAACTCATTGGGAAAGCTACATACATAAGGCAATTTTTAATAAGTTGAATTGTTTGCAGGAGCATTTTAACAGACAGATTGGGAAAAAAATTGTCAAGATGTAGGCTCTATTCCCTCGATCCTAATGTTCTATTGCAGGCCCCCAAGTCTCATCGGGCACTTCATGCTGCATGCAGAACACTTAGGAAAGAATTGAACTTTTTTTTTTCTTTTTTTTTATAGAGGCATTTTTTTTTTTTTTATTTGTTTGTTCGTTTGTTTCGTTTATACATGCACTGGGTACAGTCAGAAGCGCGGGAGGGTGAGAGAATTCACCAGAGCCAGAGCAGGGAGCAGAGCAGGCAGAAGGACCGAAGTACACTGCTGAGGGGAGCAGCGGGTGGCAGGAGAGGTCTGCGCGCCATGTGGGACCCTCCTCTGGTGGCCGGGGAGCAGCCGGGAATCGAACGGCGCTGCAGAGGCTGCGGGCAGCTTCGCAACCCAGCGCTCAACCGCTGCGCCACCAGGGAGGCCCGGAAAGAATTGAACTTTTAAGACAAGTTCAGTTTTTAGTTCGTATCAATTCCTGGGTTGCACAGGAACACACACCAGTACTCGGAGGACTTAAAGTTCTATCTGCACTGATATTGAATGCTGCCCAAATACAGACTGTATTTCATGGTAAACTGGCTATGAGTTTTCAATAAAAGAACCCAAAGGACTATAAGGACTCTGCACAGCAGATTTTGATTGTCCAGACCTTAGAGTTTTTCATTTCCCATTTTTTTTTAAAGATAATACCATGTTGGCATAGTTACTTGACAAGAGATTATTAATTCTACTAGTTAATCAGAGATCATGTGTTTAGTGGGTGACTGCTTCCTCACATTTCTTGTTTGTAAAATGCAAAAATGTCCCTTTTACATTTTTACAGAAAAGTGGGCCTAATAGCTGGCCACATAGGACTGAGGATTCCAATACCATCTCCCTTGAGTTTTCAATGTTGGAGGTGACCCTGGGCAACATGTGAAGTAGCGGATGGTTCTTGAGTGAATGACCTTCACTCAAGTGTGGATACTGGCAGTAGGATCACAACGAGGAATACCAGTCTCAGCCCAAGAAGGCAAGCTTTGCAGGGATGCTTACCAGAGAACAGAGCTGACGGCAGCTGGATTACAAGTTTTAGAATGCAATGATCGATACATTCCTAACTCACCTCCTGATCACCCAGGCAACCTGCCCCACCCCTAAAATGTCTTGAATACACCCAGCATCAGACTGTCCCAAGGCCTCAGACCCTGAATTCCCACGACAGAAGACCCACCAGGGAGTGTGCTGAGGGGGCTGTGACACTGCCCAGGGGTGGCTTCGGTTACCATGTGCTCTTGAAACCATAAAAAATACAAACAGCAATATTAAAGTTGGGGGCTTGGTAGCACACCAGGGGAGAGAGATCATGGGTAAGGCAAGACTTTCCAAAGAGCGTCAAGTCCAGACATGAATAAGAAAAAGGAAGGAGGCTCTGAAAGTTTATAGGGTTTTGGCAGATTTTGTTCTTAATGAAATGGAAGAAATCAAAAAATGGATGACATTTCTAAGCAGAACAATTTCATAAGCAACACCATGTATAGACCAGCACAGACTAACATCTAAGAGCTTCTTTCAATCCAGATCAATCACTTTAAGCAATTCAGACTGTGTTCGCAAGGGACAAAAATGAACAATGTTAATCAACATAGTGAAATTCCCTTACATGAACAGAATTCAGATGTGGCTTTTCAAGTTAGACTTTCTTGTAAGTAAAATACATGTTCGTCAAGGGAAACTGAAGATATCATGTTTCCTTGGGTTAGTTATTTAATAAACTAACATTTTGGGAGATAGTTTCAAAAATCTAAATTTGTGATTGCCTGATTATTTAAGGGTGAAGTAATGATTTTATTCTTAAAAAAAAAATCAGGCTTCTGCAAAAACACTCCTTTTACTCAGACAACATATGGAAAAAACTGTTACATCATTTTAGTATGTTATATTTAGAAAGGTAATTTCCTTTCACTGAAGGCCTTTTTAAAAAACTGTCCCCATCCGTCAAGAAAAACAGGTTTTGACATGTAAGGTTTTTTTTTTTTTTCAAATGAATGACCAAATATATTGCAGAGTTCTCATTTAACATTCATGTTAAGGATATTTCAATGAGTTTTCAGGTTCAAGGGGAAAAAAGGAAACACGAACACGGAGGGCAGATTTCCAATAAAACCCTTTCCATTCACTACCGATGATTTATTCACCTACATGGTCCTCAGCCTCTCAGCCTCTCACTTTTCTGGAAACCTTTGCTTTGCTCCTGTGGACTGTTTTTACTTCTAAAAGGAGGGGGAAGGCTAACATTGAATTATGAAGTCCATGAGGAAAACAGGAGGGTGATAATTGACATATGCAAAGAAACCTTGTCATTTTAACTCTGCCCTTGAGGAAACTCCTTTTTATGAAACCTGTCTTGGCACCGCCCGTCCAGGCTTACACAGTTATTTTGTTGACGTCAAAAGGTTCACACTGACAGTGACTGCCAAGGAGGCTGAACTTAGAACACTTTAACTGCATGATGCTTTTGGTTTTTCTTTCACAGAAAACCATTAGGATTTCCTTCAATCCATCTTGCAAGTTCTCATGGTATTAAACATGGTTATTTATTAGAGACTATATTTTATTTCACAAACATTGTGGATGTGGTTTCTCCTTCCCAATTCTATAAGCAGATTCTTCTTTCTTCGGGCTCTGTTTAGGCGTATGTTCAGGTTGGATACTTAGAGATGCAAATTATACAGTATGGCCATTTATTGTATGATAATGGAGGTAAATACACCCCAGAGCAGGACAGTGGCAGAGCACAGAAATGCCAGGGAGAAGACATACAGCACATTTCACTATGAAACTAAAATCCAGTGCCAACGAAGAAGCTCAAACATGGCACCTTCGGACATAACAGCAGTTAGAATTGCACTTCCCCACCTAAGTGCCTGGCAAGTTCAGATACTTGCTTAGCATCTGTTTCTCCATCAGGATCTTAGGAGGCCCCAATTCTGTGCATGTCGGAACGCCCATGGCCATTCATATGGTGCTTGTTCACAAATAGCCCTTCAGTGAAACACTGTGTGCAAAATGCTATGTGCACCATGCTCCCTGCACAGATAGGGGGTTTCAGTGGGGTCTCAAATGGGAAAGTCAAGATGCTGTCATAGATGCTGACAGGACACAATCTTTGAGAGAAGGAGGCGTTGCAATGACAAGAACAGGGAATATAATCAATGGTATCTCTGAAAAGAGGGGAGGAACCAGGACCTGGGGCCCCAGACCTAGCATTAAATAAGCCCAGGACACTTTTGTTATTGCAGTAAGGGGCAAGTGATAGTGACTGGAGGATTAGAAGGAGTAACAGGCAGTGGTCTAGAGTGAACCTGAGTGATTTCCATCTTCCCTGGCAAGTAAGTGACAAGATCACCTTCTGGATGTGATGGGCAAGAATGTCTATTTGGGAAGAATAGAGAAAGTTGCAAAAATGTCATTTTGAAGAATTGGGTATGAGTTCCCTGGAGGAAAAGAGTAAGTGGGCCAGTGTCACACTCTGTGCCATCAAAGACCATGTGGGCACAGGCTTGGACACGGGTTTAGCAGCGACAGGTAGGACAGGTGGGTTGAGCATAGGCAAAGCTTTGGCTTTGCCATCAGGAGTCTTGGGTGCAAGCTCCAGCTCTGCTAGAAACACACTGATTTGGAGGACCATCCCTTTCCTTAGGCTTTAGGTTTTGCCATTTGTAAAATGACAGGGTTGCAAAAGAACCTCCAGTTTCCCTTCTTTACGAGGCCAAGTCTTTATACAATCACCAGTAAATGAGTCTAATGGTAGCACAATTAGTTCAGAGTAAAAACTTAGAGTTGAACAGGGACCATTTTTACTGCGTTGGTCCTTGGCCTTCATTATTTTCTGACCAGGATTACCCCAGTCCTTCTGGTCCATTTCCACCCCTACCTCCAACCTGTCAACTATGACAAATGTGATCAGGTGACTGCTTTGCCTCAGTCCTTCAAAGCATTTCCCACCCTCGCTGCCCACTGGGTCAATTCAGTTTCCTCACACCAGCTCAGGAAGCGCTTTGTCATTGGTTCCCGCCTCAATCACTGCTTCTCTGAAATACTAACTGCAATAATGTTCTTCAAAGGAAAGGAAAAAAGAGAAATACAGGATTTTCTCCATGAAAGCATAAATAAAATAAGGGTTAAGCTAATCCTTTAAACATAATTATTCTCAACTGCAGTGATCTATGCATTGCCATTTTCTATTTTAAGACAGGTAGTCTAATTAAAAAATACTGAACTCAGAGGTTTGGGCCAAGCAGTTCTCAGAAGCAATAATGAGAATTTTGTGGTTGAGTTAAAATACACTAAAGTAAATTCCTTTTCACTTTTCAAGGTGAGTACAATATCAGTTAAAGCCTTTCCAAAAGAAATGGACTTTCCAGAGGAAGTGAAGAAAGAACATAAATAACATTATCCCATTCATTAAAAGAATGGTATTCAATGATGTTTACACAAGTGGTTCTCACTCTCTAAACTTAAGTCTAAATATATTTTAAAAGCTGTATGTAAAGTAGTAATTTACTGAAGCCAAACCACAAAGAAATTTCAGGAATGCATCCAGGTTATATAATTCTATTCCCTGCTATATAAAAAGAATTCTAATGGTGTCTATTTTGGTCATCTATTGACTAATTGTTACTGAGAGGAATTGTGGAGGATAAAATAATCTGAAAAATTTAGTTGCAGTCCAGTTAAGTTTCTAGGTAAGAGGCAGTAGAAATGTCAGTCCCACCGAATAGCCATTTCTACTAAAGAGTTGCCTGGCAGGGGCAACCTCTTCCTGGTCACTAGAACGCACCTTCTCCCTCCCTTTCTTATTCTCCTGACACCCTTTTTGCCTTCATTTCAGGGCTCCTTCTCGAGCTGTGGTGCTCCTCAGCCAGAAACAGGGGAGGTCAATGACAAGGAAGGGCCAGACAAGAGTCACTGCTAGTGAAGAAAAGGGGAGGGGGCTTCTGGCTCAGAGAGGAGTCCCAGAACCTTCTGTGTAAGTGGAGTGGGAGAAGGGAAATAGAATAGCTTTTAGGGACTAGCAGAGAGATGGAAGAAAATATATTCAAGAGACAGCAGGAGAGTGTAGGAATGTAGAAGAGCCCAAATTGTTCCACAGAACCAAGACAGGCAACTTCACTGGAGTTGGGGTTTTGGAGGGAAATAGTAATACATTCTAGCTAAAACAATAAGTCAAAGAAGTGTTTGATGATGGAAAAGAAATTCTACACAACCCAAGAAGATCATCTGTCACGATCATCCTTGTCAGTACCAAACTTTCTTAAGGGTTGGAAAAGTATTCAGAGATGGTCCTATTTCTTTCATGCATAAAAGATCAGGAAGGAAGGAAGTGCTCATATTATTCAACAGACAGACGTCAAAACAGAGGACTCCATGGACCGAAAAATGGAATTTATAATCTATATGGCTAAAAACTCACTTAGTAGGCTACAAAATTGAACCAAGAAAATCTCCAGAACATATAGCAGAGAGAGAGAGAGAGAAAGAGAGAGAGAGAATATAAAAAAGACATGGAGAATTGATTCCAAGAGGTCCAAAACCACCCAAAGGTGGCTACTGGGGTTCTAAGTGGATATTTATTAATATTAGTAGGGAGCAAATATTCCAAGCTAGAGAAGACTTCAGATCATAAAGACACCTCCCAACTATAAAAAGAAAATTACAGGTAAAATATCAGAAGTAAGGGTAAGTAAAAATCCCCAAAAGCTTCTTGGAGGAGAGAGAGAGAGAGAGAGAGAGAGAGAGAGAGAGAGAGAGAGAGAGAGAGAGAGAGAGAGATCTGCACATACACACAATCAAAGATGTTGTAAGAATCAACCCAATATCAGACTTGAGGGCTGCACTGGATTGTAGGTATCCGAGAGGAAGCCCTCAGGGGTGAGGAACTATCATTTTGCATTTAGACTAAACTGTTGATCAAGTGTAAAGGCAGAACCAGACATTTTTAAACATGCAGCAACAGAACTTATCATCTCTGCATATTATGTATAAAAAGTTACTCAGAGAGACTAGCCTGCAGAACAGAAGTGGAATGTAAGGAAGAGAAGAACATGGGGTACAAATAAAAAAGCCAAATATGCAAAAGCAGAAGAGTGTTTATAAAGAAATGAAGCTCAGGCCTCCCTGGTGGTGCAGGGGTTAAGTCTCAGTGCTTTCAAGCTACTGCCAGCCACTACAGCACGAGTTCGATCCCTGGCCAGGGAGCTGACCCACATGGCGCAGCACATTTCTCCTGTCTTGCCTGCAGTATTTTTCAGTAGATCCGCTCATTCTGCTCCCCACTCTGTCTCTGGTGAATCCTCTCAGTCCCCAGCACCTCTGGCCTACACTCCAGTTCCTTTATGCATAAATAAATAAATCTTTAGAAAACATGAAGCTCTTGGAAAAATCTCCCTCAAGCAATAAAATTCACTGATCCCGGATGGGACTTTTCCTCTATGGATCTAATTGTGTTACTTGGCTCCACAGGGAATATCTGCATATTGACTTCTGATGTGCAAAAACTACAGATGAAACAAACATTCATATTCACACCGTCACAGTAAGTATAACAAAACAACCACGACACTAAAAATTACAGCCTGACATTTAGGAAGTTACAGGTAAGGGTTGACCCTCCTGGGACCCAGGGGGTTCCCAGGCGGGAAGTGGGGCTTTCTGTGCTGAAACCGGGCAAGTCCTGGGAAAACCAGGCCTAGTTTGTCACCTTTGTCAGAGGGCACAGGGGATGAGTGAGGGGTGCTAACGGCCTCCTTTGGCAGAGCCAACCAATGCTTTAGAAAAGAGCTGGTGACACCAACTCGAATATAGCAGTAGCTAACCCCCCTGGGGAAGTTAGGTTTTTACATTCATTTCATCCCCTTGCGAATGATTTTGATTTTTAAAACAATGATCCATTAAGAGTAGAATTCATCATTTTGTTCATGAGGTATCTGACTTCCAAAACTGAGAATATTTCCAAATGAGAAAAACCTAGGACTCCAAACATGGACACTAACTAAAAATGATTAAACAAGGGATTTTTATCTCAACTCTGAGTTGAAAGCAAGAGTATAAACAAAACCTAGGACAGGAAGGTCTGTTCCTTTGTGCAGGGGCAGTGTCTGTGCTCTTGTGAAGAATGATGGTCACAGGAAAGGGCAGGAGGAAGTCCTCAGTGAACCAGAAAAAGAGACCCACTGAACCGAGTTCATCAGGTAACAAGCCATGAGCTGCTACGCTGCCCCCCCCCACTGGCTGGTGGGTAAATCAGGGTGGTCCCGGTACCCCCACGTAGAAACTGCCCGGATGACACATGACTTTTGACGAGTGTGATATATTGCACTAACTCAAAAACAGCCATGAATGACATCCCGTGACAGGGCTGTTTTATGCCAAAATTGTTGTTTCCATAAAGCTCAAAGTAGGACTTCTTTTCATGAGCATTAACACTTTGAAGTTTGTCCAGTGACCCTGAAGAGGGATTCATATCTATAGATAAACTTGTTTTGTCTTTAAAGAGGACCTGAATCTTAGGTATGCTGGTCCACAGTTATTTGCACAGGAAGCCATTAACTTATCTACACATGATAACACAACCAGGAAAGATAATAATTGTTTCAGTCCTGTCAACTTAAGAATGCCCTCTGTTAACGCCCAAAAGATAGGATATTTATTTGAAAATCAGAGCAGAGAAAGCCCATCATCCCACCTTCTGTAAGTCACTACCAAGCACATAATCAACGTACATTATAAATGTTGACAGTTTGCAATTGTCATCCATCAGCCCTTGATGAATTTACTAAGTTCATGGGTTCTCATGTTCCCTGCAAAGCTGTTAAATCAACTGTTACCTTAAAAATCCAAAGTCTAGAAACTGAGAAAAACCCCAAAATACCACAATCATAACTCATTGGAAATGGTGACGATGACTAAGATGTATGAACTTACAAAAGGAATTTAAAAAAATGTAGCTCCAGAGAAGCTGGGGTGTTGATCTTCCAAGTGAAGACAGCCTAAATCAAAAACATTAAAAAGGTCACAATTACACCTAACCAGACACACTCATTTCTCTTGAACTACAAATTACATACAGTTAGCCACAAACTCCAAAATGAAAAGCCAGACAACTATGATTCCTCTAAAATGTCCATCCACGCCTATCTTATTTTTTGTTTTAATTATAAGACTTCTAAAATTCACATCCAATTATTTTAGGGCATTAGAAACATTTTGATGCCATTTATTAACAATGAGATTTGCAGTATATATGTCTGTGCAACTCCCCAAACCAACACTTTTATAAAGCAGTGAAAGCTGCAATTTACTTGCTCTCCAGGAGACTAATTGAAATGTACTGGAATAAATGTAATGAAATAATGTAGGACATTTTTCCATTTGTGTAAAATTCATAGCATTCTCTTGAAGCCCTTTAAGAGTAGCCGCCCTATCCACCTACATTTTCATTTCCGTTAGTTCCAGTGACATCTCTATTGAATATTCAAATTAAACAGGGCTGAGAATTAATTATTTTTCCAGGGAAAGAGTCACCCAGCTACTTTAAAACCTGGATTGTTTTAAGTTTCTGCATAAAAAATATATCTCCTAGCTCTTCTTGGCAGAATAATATCTTATAAGCCCTAACCCTGCCTGAAGTCAGTTATAAACCACAGCCTTGTAATTCTCAGGCAAAGATGCTGGTGTTTGTAATAATCCAAAAACATGAAAATGATGATATCCCTCCAAGAATGCACTACATTGTCTACAAAATAAAGATTTATTGTTGTTTCATTACTTCATTACTTTAATGGGTTTTCTCCCAGAATTAGGCTTAATGTCTGAATTGCATGTTAAATTTTTCCATATGTCTGAATATAAACCATTTGATCTAGTGATGCAGAAACTGATTTATTCTTTCATCTAAAATATTTTACAGGCTAATTTTTATTCACTTTATTTAAAAAAAAAGCTAAGGACTCGATGTGTTTTTCAAATTAGCCTTGAATATGGTTCAATCATAGAAGCCAACTTAGTAATGGGAAACTTACTGAGAGCATACTCTGTATCTTTGAGCCTCCCTGTTCTTTTTCCTCTCCAATTACTGTTTAAAATCTCCCCAAATCCATCTAGTTTGCCTAGACTACCCTTGGTCACATGTTTTTCCTACCTACAGAACTCTTTTCATGTTTATTATTCTTTACCGCTCACAGGGTCACTTGATGACATCCTAAGCTTTGTTTTATCCTCCAAGGCCTACAGGTTAGTCAGCCTTTTCCTCCAAACTAAGCTGAAAATCCATCTGATGGTCAGCTGGTCTCTCCCATGCTACTTGGTTACTCATGGCACATAAGTCATGCTCTGCAGAGACACTGGCACATAGTAGGTCCTCACATGTATTTGAGTCACAGCCATCCATGTGCATCCAGCACAGTTCTCCATTATCAGAAGGCAGAAGTAACAAGACCTGATTTTCATACTGGACATTGAGACTTATCCCGGCCACATTTACCCAAATCAAATCAACATCACAAATTCCCAGGGACACCATGAATGGTTTTCTTTCATTACCACCTTGAACTTGAATTTATATTTTGTTGTTGGAAGTTTAGACGACTTCTCGATTCATCTTATCAAAATGTAAAATTACTATATGAGAAAACCATTTTAAAGAGGAGGAAACATGCACTAGCAGTATTTATTAGGGACACATAATGTGTCCATAGGGGCAGCCTCGCTTTTCCAACCCTTCCTACCTCCGTCCCCTTGGGCCCCTGAGTCCTTCTTTTTCTCCTGGTGGGTCAGGTCCTTACTGGCTCTCCCCTCAGCCCCTCACCACTCTCCACCGGTGTCCATTCTCAACTTTGCAAGGGACCAGGAAGAGACCAACACTGGGCTAGTTGCCATCTGTCTACCCTAACTGAGCTATCCGAGGCCGAACACGGAAGGAAGGCCGCGCAGAACGATGCCACAATAAACGTATGGGCACCAAACTCGCTTGGGTTCTTGATGCTTTTCCAGCATCTTTTAACGTAACTCAATGGGCAGTGAACTGAACACCCATCATGCACCAGGGTCTGTGCTGGGCGAGCTTGATCCTTGCTCAGCTCCTGTTGCTCCTCTCTGCAGCCTTCCAGCTCACCACACTCCCTGTTCTCAGTAGACTGTCCTCTCTCTGCTCTATTGAGGAAAATGAGGCCCCCAAGAACTCTCTCAGCTTCGAAGCCTTGCAGCCTCTGGCTTCTCTCTGCCTCTGGCTTCTCTCTTTTTTACCACTTCTGCAGGCTCAGAGGAGAGGATGGTTAGAGTGGATGACAGGCGCTCTTCCCCATACTTGCAACCCTTCCCTCCCTGTTGGCTGTTTTCTCCCACCTGTCCAGAGGATGGCATCTCAACCATGCTACAAAGTGTCCCTATGCACCTGACCCACCACTGTCCCCTCAGCTATTATCATCTTCCTGAGTTGACCATATTTCTTAGGATCACTGTTGATGATCCTCTTGCTCCCCATCTCTCACGGACTCTTTCTAGCTTGGCTCTTCTAGTCCACTGTCGAGATGATGGGGACACAAGCCCGCAGAGACGCCCCTCTCCCTGCTGACTCCCCTGGAGCCCATCCTTGCATCTCCCTCTGTCTAGAGAACAGTCTCCAGGCCAGTGACCCAGGAGGGGAAAGCCTCATGTCTCACTCTCCCTTGTGCAAGCCTCACACAGGCGGCACCAGCAATACCCAGGAAGTTGCTGTGGCCTCCTCTGCCAGACGTGCCATGTCCTGCCCTCGGGACCCCGTTCTGCTCTCCTGCTGCCAGGCATGTGGCCCCCACTCTTCTTCACCTGCTCAGCTCCCCCACCTCCCCCAAGGCACGGCCCCGATACAGCAACCTCCTCAGAAAGCCCCCCCTGAGCAGGGGGCTCAGAACATACTGCTCTGTCTTCATGAGAACTGCGACCTCAAGGGCAGAAATCCTGTCTCATCTGTGGGATCTTGGAGTCACTGTTCAAAAATGCGAAACTGAATTATGAGTCTTCAAAGGAGAGCAAATCCATTCTTTGGTTGTTCCCAGATGTGAAGTATGTTTTTCAGCTTAGTAAAAATAAATAACTGGAGTTTAACAAAAAAAAAAAAAAAAAAAAGAAGAAGGCGGCTTGCATAAGGTATTTTGACAGAAGAGTTTAAAAGCCTAAATAAATAATGAAGTCATTGGCAAAATACCAGCTAAGTTAGTGACGAGAAATTCAAATGAAATCATTAGAAGTGCATGCAAACTTCAGGCTTCCACAGCCTCTCGCTCACAGCCAGCTAGCTTCCCCCAGAAACTTTCTGGCACATAAACCCAATAATTAGTCATATGTATCATTTCAGGGCAAAATGAAGTCTTCGAAAGTAATCTTTAAAACACTGCTTGGAGGTAGAGCTGCCGCGTCCCTCCCAAAGCACCCCCTGCATCGGGACAGACAGCTTGGCCCACGGCCGGGCAGGTCAGCCTGGCTCACCAAGCACCGCGGGTGTCCTCGGATCAGCGTGAGACGGGGCTGGTGACCCGAGGAAGGCCCAGTGCGCTCACCACACAGTCTGCAGACAGGATGGCTAGGGGTCCATTTTGGGGGTGGTGGGGGAAGATGTGCTTTCAGGGAAATATCTGGAAGGTTAAAACCAAAAGTGTTTTAAGTGCTTGTCTCTGATGGTAGAATTGAGGCGATGTGGTTTTTCCTCCGCACCCCCAAGCATTATGGATCACTCATTCACTCTTTTTTTTTTAAGTCCTTTTACATAATAAATAAACCAAGATGCATCCCACAGACCTGGGCAGCTCTTATGCCCTGTGGCCTCCCATCATTCCCTGCAGGGGCCTCCAGCTGAGCCCTGAAATCAGTCCTGACAACAGACAACAGTGAGCTCCCCCAAAAAACATGGTGACGTTTCTGGGGACTGAGATGGTGAGCAGGATGCAGGAAAGGGACTGAAGCTCCGGCATTTGTGTGTGTGAGTCTGACAAGATTTTCTAAATGCATCTGACTTCTCCCAAGACGCTCCTGCAGTTGTCCTGAGTGCCTAATCCTTCAAGACTCAGTTCCCCTGTGACATCCTCGGGGAACCTTCCCCAGTCAGTCAGGTTTGGGTTAAATGCCCCTCCTCGTTGCTCTCAGACCCAGCCCATGTCCACCACCCGTATCTGCTCCCCGCAGTATCCCTCAGTCCTGTCTGCCTTCTCAGCTAGCGTACACGCTCCCGGAGGCGGCCACGTTTCTCTCATGTGTCACAGCAGCAGGAGAGCCTGGCCCAGGGAACAGACTAGACTGAACCCACAGGCACAGGGTCCGCGGCAACCAGGTGCCTTCCCAGAGCGGGGGGACACGATGCCCAGCTGGCCTCAAGGAGCCATGGCCTTGCAGGAGGTGCAGAGAGCTCAGCCGTGCTCCTGGAGGGGCAGGTCTCGCAACTCATGCAAGCTCTCAGGGTCTCCTAGGAGAACGCTTAGGAGGCCACGGGCGCGAAAACACAGGCACGTTTGTGACAAAGGCACATCACCAATAAGCACAACACACATGTCTCTATACCTCCCCACCCTCCCCACTTGGCCCAATTCCTCCACCGCTTTACCAAGACGTCTGTCAGCCTCCCTCCGCTGGCACTCTGTCTCTCAGGCCAAGAGCAACCTCACCTACTGTCTAGCTTGGCATTGATGTCCATTCTTGTGTGATTTTGTAGCTAAGTGAGAGGCTATGTCCTTCACCCTCCTATACAGGCAGAGAGTGGCACCTGAAATTTAATTGGGGATATCCCCAAAGTGACATTTTGGGGGCTGTATTCAACCATGTTGGACTGATTCAGTCTGAACAAGAATTTCACCTAATGTGCCAGCGTCAAAAGTCTGTTACGGAACCGTGCTGCAGTCATGTCCCAGAATGTCCCTGTCAGGGCAGTTTCTTAAGTCTAGGAGGCAACTTCAGGCTCTGCGGATCAAGGCGTGCTTAGTACTTGAGCTGCTGCCTTTGCTGGCCTCCATTCCTGCTGTCCTCTGCTAGGCCCTCCGTGCCCCTGGTGGAGATGTACTGAATCACCTGTGTGGTCTGGGGCCTGTTTGGCAGTCGCTTCTCTTGGGATGGGTGGATTGTTGTCAGAAAGGAGTCTCCTTCCTAGCCTTTCTCCTCATCTTCCCCAGCTTACACAGAGCCCTCCCCTAATCACTGTGTGGAACTGCATATATTTATTAGAACAAGATTACATTGTGTTTGTGGCCATGAAAAGCTCTGTTGCCATCACCGAAAGGCAAGTCAACAGAGGCAAACTATTCCAGACAGACCTTGTTCTCTGAGTCACGTCCCCGGCAGCTGACACTCACGAGAGAATGCTGAGCTCAGGGCCAGGAGAGCTTCCCTCGCTTTCAAATGTCCATTCCAAACACAAGACCAGGACTATGTTCTTTTGCAATCATTGAGAAAGACTTCATGAAAAAGTAATTACACGAATAAACAGTGAGGGTGATGTATGGCACTAAAAATCACAGCATCGCAGGCTGCGTATGTACTATTGATGCAAAAGATGACCCTTGTCAGCAAGTAGAGGCCTGTGTGGCCGACAGATGGTGACTATGGAAGTGGAAAATGCCAACTTACTGCTGAGCCTGAAGCCACTTTTTCTTTTCTTAAAAGGAAAGCAGTCTCTCCTCATCCTGTTCATATCAGCATGGGATAATGTGGTTTACATTAGTACTTGAGATCTTAAATGAAGCAGAAAGACTTAAACATGAGCAGGCTCAGAAGAAGATTGCTCTTCTTGTACCTTAATGTTCCACATAAAAATAAAGGATTGGGTTCTATTTAAAATTGCCATTTAGAGCCAAGATTCTGGAATTTATATACTGTGATTCTTATGGCTATGTAACATTTATATTAAAATATGTATATTTATGTATATAGAACATACATATGTGTAACTGACCCTTGAACGGCTGAGCTTGAACTGAGCAGGTCCACTTACACATGTTTTTTTTTTTTTAAAGATTTATTTATTTATGCATACAAAAACTGGGGTACAGGCCAGAGGTGTGTGGGGGGGTGAGAGGATTCACCAGAGACAGATTGGGGAGCAGAACAGGCAGATCTGCTGAAATACACTGCTGAGGGGAGCAGCGGGGAGATAGGAGAGGTCTGCCGCACCATGTGGGTAGCTCCCTGGCTGGGGATCAAACTTGTGCTGCGGTGGCTGTCAATAGCTTCATAGTGAGTGTTGCAACTTAACCACTTGAGCCACCAGGGAGGCCCCACCCATGGCTCTTCTTGCAGACAGATGCTGTAACCTATGGCATCAATAAATACAGCATCAGCATGGTATTGTAAATGTATTTTCCTTATGATTTTCTTAGCAGTACTTCCTTTTCTCTAGCTCACTTTATTGTAAGAATACAGTCTGTAATACGTGCAATATGCAAAATAAGTGTTACCTGTTTATATCATTGTAAGGTTTCCAGCAGGCTATTAATAGTTAAGTTTGGGGGGAGTCAAAAGTTATGTGTGTATGTTGTAATGTGTGGGGGTCGGTGTCCCTAACCTAATTTATACCGGGCCAGCTGTATAAATAGATTGCTGCTCTGAAAGTCAAAACCTATGGTGTAGACACAAATAGCCAACTGGTCTGTGTAAAATTCAGAACACTTGATAGCCAGTACACACAAGTTGTTCCCCAGCAAATAAAAAACTCTTTATATTCATCAATTGACTCTCCTACGACGAAAGTATTACTATTTCCCCAAAGAGCAGAGGGTCATACAGAAGCCAAAAGGCTTCACTGTGTGACATTTGCTCAAACAAGAGTCATGACTAGACCCAAAAAAACCATTAAAAAGTCCTCAAATTCTCAAGCCCGATCAGGATGCTGCTCCCAATGCTGGGCCTCTCAGGAAGGACTAGCCCAAGGGCCTGCGGTTCCCGGGCTCCACATTCCTTCACCCTGGTTTCAGGTGTGACTCTTGACTGCTTCAGCTTTCATACTGAGGACCCTTCGATTTGCCTTGATCTGGAGCTTCCACAACTGCCTAAGCACAGAACTCATGCGTCCCACCTGGGCAGGCTGGAGCCTTGCTACGAGGCCCCAGAGTCATCAGCTGAGGGCAGGTGGACATGCAGCTCTTAGGCCTGCCCAGACCTCCTGGTTGCACATTTGGCAAGTTCCCTGGTGATTCCTACATGGAGCAAGTAGGGAGGCCTCAAGATTTCACAAGACAGTGCTTCCTTGGGGGCAGCTTAGCCAGAGTAGATGCTTTAACCACAACTTCCTCATAGATGCCCCCAGCCCACCCCTCACCCCCTCAAACATCCACTGTCCCTCTTCTCTAGAACAGAGTGGTCTCTACACTGCCTGCTCAGCAGAGACCTCACCTTCCTTCCTGCCTGTGAAGCTGCCCTGGGCAGCACTTGATACTCCTCTTCCTAAGCCAGCCTGCAGCCACAGCCCACAGCCCACAGCCCGCAGCCTGCAGCCCTAGGGCGCTCCCAGGGTGTGGAGGGCCTTGGGAGGCCTTTGGGGCCTCAAAGGCGGCAGCAGCAAGCTCTGTGAGCAGAGGCCACCTGACATCCACCGTGGCCTCAGGACAAAGGAGGGGGCCAGGAAGACTCAGCCAAAAACACAGCATCTGAGGGGACCTAAGGCTAGGAAGCTAACAGGTCCCAAAGTCAGTCAAGAGTTTAAAGATTGACAGCGTCCAGAAGTCACCAGGCAAAGCATGCATGCAGGACACATCTGGAACTCATAAAGATGGACTGAACTAAATGAATCGGGGGTGCCCTCCTTATCACCCCTATTCTGGAAGTGGCTTTTACCAGCAGCGTAGACACCTGAGATTCTAGACACTGACGGTGTAATCGGAAGGCGGCTGGTCAATGACAAGGTGGGGTAGCCCAGATAAAGTCTGTCCTGATGAGCTGGCAAAGGCAAGCTGTGTCAGATGTCCCCATACACCTCAACCTTTCGCCCTCAAAACCGCTGAGTCTCTGCTTCCACACTTCTGTGACTGCATCACCTCTGACTTCGCAGAGATGGCTCTGTCAGTCAAGGCTCTAGACTTGGACTCAGCCACAGACCCTCTAGTTACCGCTCTGCCTCACAGGCAAATTCATGGGAAAGGCTTCTCTTTCAACTGAGTGACTCTGAAAGCACCCCCACACAGCCTCTGGTGTCCCTTTCACCCAAACATCCCACATCTTCCCAAGTGGGGCTCAGAACACATTCCTCAGATGCCTGCTCAGTCTCTGGACCAGTCCCATTTCTGTTCATATTTCAAGGCAAACACTGAATGAGCAGAGAATTTCACTGATATGCAGTTTCTTGGGGAAATTCATTTGCCTCTTCCCCACTGGCATGGCTCCCCTCTTGCTGCAAAATGGGTTCTCACAGGTGGCAGTCACCTTTCTCTGCCAGGTGTACAGCCCTGAGCTCTAAGGTCCCCAGGCTGTCTGCAGCCCTGGCCCCGCCCCCGGCACTCCACTGTCTCCTCCTGGCCCTTTGCTGGCTTTGGTTTCTTCTCCATCCCTCATGGCTCAGTCTGGGCTGAGCTGGTGGGTCTCTGCCTTGCTCCTTAGACATCAGCAACCAAAAAATCACGTCCCCAACGTCACACCCCGCTCGCTGCCATGGGGAAAGGGTCCTGACTTCTCACTCCAGCTCCAAGCAGTTCAATTTTGTTTTTCATAGCCATACACATTTTTCCATATAAAATGTGTTGATAAAGATCTTATGGCTTTAAACGACTTGAAAACCATCACTGACCTTTTAAAGGATTTATTTATGCATGCAAGAACTGGGGTGTCAGACAGAGTTGCAGGGGGTGAGAGGATTCACCAGAGACAGAGTGGGGAGCAGAACAGGCAGATGAACTGAAACACACTGCTGAGGGGAGCAGCGTGGAGGCAGGAGAGATCTGGTGGGCCATGTGGATCAGGTCCCTGGCCAGGCATCGAACTCACGCTGCAGTGGCTGCCCATAGCTTCACAGTGCTATCACTTTAATCCATGCACCACAGGAAGGCCCCATCACTGACTGTTTCAAGGAAACAGGGTGCAGAGTTTCTGGTCCCCATATTTAGGGGACCCACGCTTTTTGTCATGCCTTTCCTGGTCAAGGATCAAGTACGTGCATGTGAATATCTTCTCCACTAAATCTTTGTGTCCCTGTGACAAGCTCAGATCAGGCAGTGCTGTCCAAGCCTCTGACAACCACTCAGCTGTGTCACTCTCAACCAACTCAAATGGCCTCTCTCTGGAGCTTCATGTCAAGAACTGTTGATAGATTCTGCCTGCTCAGCCACACAGGTGCTTGGGATTAGTCCATCCAGCCTTTGCAGGTGCCTTTCCACCTACCGGTGTCACTCTGTTCGGTCACGACACCGTTCTCCAAGCACAGTTCACCTGGGGTTCTGGGGCCAGATGCACACAGAGCTCAGAACACTCTAAGTCACTCTGGTTGGGCCTGGTTCATCTTGCTCCCTGGAGTGGCTGATCCTAATGGTTCTGCATGAACAGCCCTCTGGTTGCCCCACTAGCCATCACTTCCGGTGCCCCAAAGTTTCTCTTTGGTTTGCACTGGTGCCTCTTCAGGGATCTGGGCCCACTCTTGTCTGCCAGGGAGCAGAGGCAGGCACAGCAGCTCGGGCTGTCCCTAGCCAGGGGTCAGGAACACTCTTCCTGCCAACCTTGTGTGGCCACTGGGAGTTCAAGAGAGAACAAGTACATCAGTGCAGACACGTATGTCCCTAACCTATGACTCCCCTGCGCTTCCCCACTAGCAGCCCCGCCACCTGCACGGAGGAAGAGGGAGAAGGCGGGGGAGTCTCAAGGCTCCTGGGCAGCACTGGCCAGAGGCCGAGGGCACGCACTGCCTGGCAGCAGCTTCAGACATCTCTCCACCTTTCTCACCTGGCGCTGTGACCAGTGCCCATCCCACCCAAGTCAGACTGTCCACTGCTCCCCACAGACACCCTGAGAGCACCTTCTGGCTCTCCAGTTTGCCAAGACAGATGGTAAAAGAGATAAAAAAGGGATTCGGACTTTGGAAGAAGTTTTAATTTTTTTTTTTTAGTTTTAAAAATGATAAATGCTCACTGCAAAAAAGGCTTGAGAAAAACAAGGAAAGGCAGTGTTCCTGACTCAGACAAGCACAGTGAGCACTGTGGTCATTTCCGCCCCGTCTTCCTGTTTGTTTGTTTATAATGGAGAGTGAAGATTCCACAATTTCGTGTACTCTGACCTTTTTTTTTTTTCCTCTTCCCACTGAGCAGAGAGCTAGCGACTGAGCCATGAAGGATGGAAAAAAGAAATCTGTTGGCCTTTTGGTACTTGCAGCAAAAACACTCCAGAAAATGTCATTTGTTTTCAGAAGATAGAGTCCTGAGAACAGCGAGGTTGTTCCGAGTCTCAGAAGGTCAGAGACCAGAGAAACTCAGGTGGACAACCTGGTGGCCGTGGCAGAGAAGACAGACAACCCCTTCTCTGGGAGGCCCTAGAGCTGAGAAGCCCTTGCAGAAAGCTGGTCCCTACAAAGCCTTGTTTTCATTTCCTTGGGGCTTGTCCCCTTAGAGCACCCCCCAGCCCCCCAGATACACCACCTCTTCTCACCAGCCCAGTGTGCCCCTTCATCCCTATCTCAGAAGCCTACATCCATGCCCCAGAGCATCTGTCATTCTCTGATTCTCCAGCTAGACAAGTGGGGAGTAGTTGCTGGTTCCGGGGAGCCCTGAGCCCTTTGTGGTGGTGGTGGTGGGGTGTTCTGAAATGCAAACTTTGAGCTGTGTTTTCCTAGAACTCTAAACTGCACAAGGCTGTTCGGTCACTTTGGGCCTCTTGTTAGGTGACCTAAAGAGGCCCCGGTTGCGGATGACTAGCCCACTGCCCAGGGCCGCGTCCAAGGACCTTGGGTACAGGCCGTCCTGCTAGGCAACGGGTCCCATCTCTCCCCAGGGGTGGGAGGTACCTCCGAAAGTGATACAGCATCATCTACTGTATCACTCCCCACAGCTTTCCTGCCACCACAGAGCAGACCAAGATCCTGGTGGCATCAGACAGGCTGAACTGGTTTCTTGGTTTCAATGAAACAAGAGAGAAAAACTGCAGTGACCAAGGATGGTGTCAGAGGGACAGGTGACCAGAAGCTGGAGCTGACATGTAGGTTTCTCTCAAATCAGGCTGGAGAATGAGCTGCTTTTTACTGCCTTTGGGGTCATGTAGTCCTGAAACCTGGACTCCCCAGGATTCTGTATTCCCAGGCCTGTGTGATTTTCTTGCCCTTTCAGTCATCCACAGTATTTAGTAAAACAGCTTTCCTTCTGAGTAAGAGGAGTGAGCAGGCTTTCACCCCCTGAGCCCACCGAAACTGTTCTTGGAAGTCAGCAAGACCCCCTCATTGTAAAATGCGCAGCCTGAGCCCCGCACCTAATCCACTCTGCAGCTCGTGACATGCTTTCCCCACTTGGCTTCAGGGAGGTCATGATCCCCAGCTTTTCTCTGGTGGCAGCTGCTCCTCCCCAGCAGCCCAGTCTGGGTCTTCCTCTGCCCCCTCTTTAAGTGCTGGGTGGCCCCAGGATCAGCCTGCCGGGCCTCTTCTCTGTCTACACTGTTAAGAGAGCCCATCCAGCCCTAGTACTTTCTGCCGCAGACATCTCAGTGGGACTACAAAGCCATTAACAGTTGGGGCAGAATATTAACCAATTCCATTGAACTAAACAAATCCAAGCTGACTCCCTTCAGGGGAGCCAAGTTAATGCCTAATCTAGACATGGAGGTAGAACACAGCAGGGCGAGGATGTGTGTGTGTGCACCCTTGTTTTCTTACCTACATGCCATCCCCATACAAATGCACATTTGCTCAGGACTCTCGAAAATGGATCTCAAAGGAACCTAAAGAGAAAATAGGACAAAAGTGCTAAGTGTGGAAGGTGCTGCTTTGTGCTATCCAGGCCAGGGGCAGCCTACTAAGTCGACATCGCTTTCAAAGCTTAACACAAGGAAAATATACACAGACCCAAGAGGAGTGCGATTTACAGTGAAACAGAAAACCCCACTCAGAGAAGGAAGCAGCCAGACACATACTGCATTCTCTAAACACAGGGATCCATTGCCAAAGTCACGGCACCACTGTCCAGTCTCACTCCAGCACGGGCATTTCTAGCACCATCGCTCCAATGGCACCAAACTTTTCGAACCACTACTGTGGGTGCAACCTGCTTCCCACGTGTCATGTCAGACATCAGAATAGTCAAATTTGCAATATTGATTCTGTACCAGAATGGGTTCTATTTAAAACATCCCATCATCATGTGGTTACAAGAGTATCATTAAAAGGAAATATTAGCGGAGGTCTATATCGAGCCTATATCGATTCTTAAAACCCAGAATAAAGGCTACATTCCCCCAACTCCCTGCTTATACCATGAGGCGTCAAGCAGGGAGGGTGACAAAGCAGCAATTGTTTATTATTATCTAATAATCTGGGACTCAGCTTTCTAATGATGGCAGCAGGCTGTGAGTGCCGCCAAGAGCACTCGAGGCAAGAGGGGAGTGGAAACCTCCTCTAATTGTGGTGAGCGTATGTTGACACAGATATTTATTCAATCCTTGTAGGCCGGGCACATGTAGATCCATTTCTGTTAACTTTGCAATCCTTCTAAACAAAATCTGTGTCCATGTGGGAAATTTCAGGTATGAAGTAATTGAAGTAATTCTTTTAAATTCGTAATTGCAGACTAGACTAGTAAAGTTTTTTTTTTTTTTTTTTTTTTTTTTTTTTTTAAGATTAAGGTCAAAAAAACAGTGTAGTTTCCCAGAAGGAAACCAGATGTTTGAGTTTTCTTCTCAAAAATGATGTGAGTGTTGATTAAAAAAAAGACCACTGTTATATTTAAGCTCAAGTTTCATTTCTCTTTCCTCCTGAGATTTGCATCCAAATTGTCTGTGGAAATGTCCACCCCTCTTAATGGAAGAAACCCTGATAACCTTATTTTCAAACAAAGAAAAAGACCTTTCTATTCAGAGCAGCAGTCTTGCAACATTAGCGAAATCCAGGAGTAGAGATAAGAATCCTTTGATTCCTTTACAAGTGCAAGTTATTTAAGAAGAGACTTTGAAACTTCTAAGTTAGAGCTTAGGAAGAAAAATGATTAAAAACTTTCCTTCCATCTCTGTATGCCACAAAAATGCCTTTCAAGACATAAATATTTTTCATTTTTCAAATAAATATTTTGTCCAGAATTTGACATGGTATAAACAAACATGTCTGTTTATGGACTTGCTGGCTTAACTTGTATTATCACGTCCCTAGAAACAGGGTCTGTGAGCAAAGTCTTCCCTTGATCTCTCCCAGGCGAGCTCTCACCCCCCAGAGTCGAGACAGGGATTTTTCATCTTCCTCTCTGTCCTGCTCACTGCCAAGCTTCATGGCTACTTTTCTCTCCTAACTGCCCTGAGTTTACTAATAACTGAGTGCAAAGGTATTTGACTTTAGTTTTCCATAACCTTGACCCTGGGGACTCCCCAGGCACACACACAAGGTTTCAGGATGAAAGTGGAGCTGTTCCTAATACAGATGGCCGCCTACTTACGACGGTTGGGCTTAGAATTTTTCGACTGTACAACAGCGCACAGGTCAGTGCACATTCTGTGGACACGAGCTTTGAATTTTGATTTTTTTTTCCCCAAGCTACTACGTGGATGATAGACATTGGGAACCACAGACACTCGCTTGAGATGCTGGGCAATCATGGGGAGCTGAGGTCCCCAGTCACAGCCACCCGATCCTTAGGGTACAACTGATATCCTACAGCCTTTCTCACTTTTAGTGCAGGATTCAATACATGACCTGAGTTATTCAGCACTTTACTATATAAGATAGGCCTCGTGTGAGCTGACTTTGCCAAACAGCAAGCAAATGTAAGTGTTCCAAGCATGTTTCAAGCTAAGCTATAATGTCGGCTAAGTGGACTAAATGCATTTTGACTTGAGATAATCTCAACTCACGATGGTTTATTGGGAGGTAACTCCAGTCAAGGGAGATCTGTGCTTGATGGACTATTTTCCTTCCATCCTTTGAGCTCTTTAATACTGTGAACCTTCTGAAACAGCACTGTGAAGTTCCCAGTAAAGAACTTGTCCTTAGTCATGTCCTGTAATACGTGGCTGGTGTCACAGATGAACCTTGAAAATATGAAAGCCATTTGCCAGCGAGGATCTGAGTCCTGTGGATCAGACAAAGTGGGTTGGCTAGTGTGGTACAGTTGTGGGAACTTCTCCCTTCTCTCCAGAGCACCTGGCAGGGATGAGGACCCACTTCCGAGTGTCCCCACGCCTCCTTTACAGGCAGAAACACACAGGACATCAGTCCTGACTTCTGATCATAGGTGTTAGGAGGATCATCCAAAACCAGTGTGTTCAATCCACAGTGTTTAGGACAGATGAGGTGAAATGCAGCCAGGCTAATTCTGAGTCCATGCCTGAGGATCCCTGGTTCAGGTAACACTGTCTCTATGTAATACTTCTATCAACCTTCCTTACAGGAAACAAAATGTGGGTCTTCATGAACTGCAGGAGACGTCATACATTTTGGACAATAACCCCCTGCCCACAGCCGATACTGTAGAAACTAAGTCTGTGTCCATCATGGTGTTTTTAAATTTTTTTTGCCATTTTTTTCCATCACAACTATTTTTTGGTGGTTGTGATACACAGCTACCATTCCTCATCCTTATGGATGTCACTGAACATCTCCCACTGCCATTTTCCTACAGAACTGTAGCCAAGAAAATTAACAAGAATTCCATAACCCCATCGAGCATCCAGCCCATGCACAAGGTTGACCAGTTGTCTGTTATGAGTTGCATGGCACACACCCCCCCCCCCAACATGCCTATGTTGAGTCCTTACCAGGAACTCAGAAAATGACTGTAGTTGGAGGAAGCATTCTCAAAGAGGCAATTAAATTTAAGTTATTGTGGGGAGGGGTTCCTAATGCAATATAATTCCTGTCCTTATAAAAAGAGGAAATCTGGAGAGGAACATCTGAGCAAAGACCAGGTGAAGTCAGGGAGAAGAGAGTCAAGGAGAGAGATTTCAGGATGAAACCATCAACACCAGCACCTTGATCTTGGACTTTTAGCTGCCGGGACTAAAAGAGGGGACGGACACCCCTGTTGTCTCAGCCCTCTGAGTCTAGTGCTCTGCTCTGGCTACAAGCTAATTTACAAGCCTAAAATGACTTTATAGTTTTTAGTCTGTGACTCCATCTAGGCTCACTCAGTATATTGGTTGTGAAGAAAATTAATGGGCTTTTATTTCAGACAAACTGGATTTCACACAGAGTTGTTTCTTCATGCAAAGCAGCTCTGAGGCGAGCCACTTATTTCTGGACACCCCTCCCCTCCTAGAAGCCACTGCGAGCGAGTGCTGCCGGCCACTGTGGGCGTTAGGAGGGCGCTGAGGACTGAGAAAGAAAACAAAGCTGTCTAAAGTGCCCTCACTCAAACTTTCTGCTGGAAGGCGGGAGGAAGAAATGATGGCTCTGCCTGTAGGAATTCCAAAGGTGATAATCGAGTCTCCCCACTTTTCTTTTATAAACTAGGTCTGTCCGGGCTGAATTTCCTAAGACGCTGTCCTTCAGCCGTGGCACCCCAGGCTGGACAGCAGGTCGCTCCTCCCTCATGCAGCCATGAGTAATCACAGTCGGGATGCGGGTGAAAGGGAGCGAGGCAGCCGTTCTTACTCTTAATGGAAAGCAGTATTGAGCGCTCACTTTGCACTGGGCCCTGGGCTGAACACTCTGGAAATGAACTCACTTGTTTTCAGCAGCAGCCTGTGGGGTGGGTACTGTTTTCTCCTGACAGAGTGCAGCCAGGAGGAAAGCCAAGACTCTGGTATTGAGGGGCCTGGGAATGAGGCAGGGTTCTCCCAGGTGGGGAGACTCTTGGTATAGGGGGTCAGGATACCCAGGTCAAGGAGTAAAGATGGGTCAGGTAGAAAGACACCACCATCGCTTCTCGGCCTTTTGGCTAAGATCAAGTGTAGGTAGAAAGACACCAGCATGGCCAAGGCCCAGGGGCTTCCAGAGGCCTGGAGCAATACTGGGAGAGAGAGCTGGAAGAAAGTGGGGTCTCATCACAGGGGTGAAGGGCAGCGCGAGAAGGTGCAGTGAATCCTACAGGTGTCGGTGATGGCTGCAAGGCCTCACAAGGGTACTGTGCCCTCCTAGGAGCTCCATAAAGAAGTAGAGATACACATGGTTTCTACTCCTCCATTAGGAATCTTATATGAAAGGTAAATGTAAACAACCCACATATCTGATTACAGACCTGAGGTAGGGTGGTAGTGGGAGCAAGGAGAAGAAGGACAAGGGTGGAGGATGATGGTGCCCTGCTGGTGGGAGTGTTGTGGTGACAGACATCTGAGGCAGTGTGCACCTGTACCCTCAATCACACCGTGTTGTAAGCCAATGTCACTTTAATAAAAAATAGTACAATTAAAAAAAAAGAGCTCTTGTGTTTGCTCATTAGTTCTCAAACTTTTTATATTACCTTTCATACTCTAAAAACCACTGATGACCCAAAAGAGCTCTGCATCACAAACAGCCATGCTTATTACATTAAAAACTAAAAAGGGGCCTCCCTGGTGGTGCAGGGGCTAAAGTCTCAGCACTATCAAGCTATCCACAGCCACTGAAGCACGAGTTCCATCCCCGGCCAGGGAGCAATCCACATGGCGCAGCAGACCTCTCCTGTCTCGCCCGCTGCTCCCCTCAGCAGTGTATTTCAGTAGATCCACCTGTTCTGCTCCCCACTCTGTCTCTGGTGACTCCTCTCACCCCCCACATATCTGGCCTACACCCTAGTTCTTGTATGCATAAATAAATAAAATAAATCTTTTAAAAAAAATTCAAGATATGTATTAATTTTTTAAAAATAACAATCATAAACCTCCTCAATGTTAATATAAGTGCCATTTAAATGAAAATAATACTTTTCAGCCCAACATTTGGTGAGAAGAGTGGCACTGTCTTCCCAGCTCTGGGACTGTCTTGAACATCTGGCTCTGCGAGGACAGTGGGGCCCTCCCGGCCACTCCTGCCTTCAGTGGGTGGTGATGTCATGTCACACAGTCTCTGGAAAACTCCACTGTATGCTCGCAAGAGCAGAGTGAAACAGGCAAACAGTGTTCCTGCTGTATTATAAAAATAGCCTTGCTGACCCCCCCAAAAAAGGTCTTAGGACCCCATGGGATCTTGGGCCCAATTTTGAAGACTCTGGTGAAGATCTTAATGGGGTGGGGAGGGGGCAAGTGGGGCTAAGAACAAACCCAAATGCTCTGCTAATTCTCACTAACAGACTCACACCGGCCCACACCTTCTTAAAGAGCTTCCTCAGAGGATACCGCCCCGGGCCTGACAGCCCACGCTCTCACAAACTCTGAGATGTTTTTCCCCAAGGTTATTTAACTTGCAAAAGGAAGGAGAAAACCATCTGCCCATCTGTTTTCCTCTTTCTGGCTGCACCTGTGTGGTTGAAGGCACAATCACATCAAATGTGACTTAGGTGTCAGTTGATGAATTATAGAGTGAGGCTGCGGTGAGCAGAAGTGAAACCTCAAGAATGTGTCCCTGACCTGCCGGCTACTTGACAAATGACAGCGGTGGCCTCAGTGAGCTTGCTCCCTCATTTCCTAAGAGCAACAAGAAAAGATGCTAATTAAGACTCCCTATCTGCAGGCACAGAAGGAAGGCGGCCCTTGTCCCTGACACAGGGCGGAAGCAACACACTGACTAGATCTCCCCTCAGCCCCGGGGGCTGCTGCTCTCAAACCAACCCCCCCACTTTGTTTCTCTAGCCCTTTAAAGGGCCTTACACACTTTTCAGGCACCTGGGAGGTATGGAAGCGAACATTTGTTCATTTCTCATTTCAATTTAAGGGGGAAGAATCCAATTTCCTGTGGAGATAAAACACAGGAGCACATTTTATAGGGACCCCCTGTCTGGAGGGTATTCGGGGAGAGGGTCCCACTGATTCTGCTCTGGGAAGGTGATCTGGGGAGGGGACAGGATCCTTCCAGGCAGGTTTACTCCAGGTAGCCCCACTTGCTCACCTGGCCCAAGAACGTGGTCCAGGAAGGAGAATTCTTGAGGTAATTCTGCTTCCTGAGGTGGTCTGGACCCAAAAATGGCAAAAGGAAGGAAAGGGTAGGGGTGAACCCCAAAGCCCCACGATGCTGGAGTATATCTTGGTGTCTCCAACTATTTCGACTTTTGCAAATTTCAAAAAAAAAGTCTGTCCCTGGGAAGGCTTGACCGGTGTAGCACAGGGGTGAGCAAACTATTACTCTTTACCTCTGCACTGAAAGGACCACTCACTCATCACGTAGCATCTAGAATGACATCGCCCCCATAATCAATGCTCACACCGCATCTTTGCTTTTGTCAGAGGCATTCATTGACCAAGATTATACTTCTGGCCCCACAGCGTGGTGTTCTCACTGGCTCTCTGCCTCTTTCCACTGCAGTATTGTGGAAGACTGGCTGGCACAGCCCAGCAGTCTCCAGAAGCTGACAGAACTCTGGGGAGGGGGGTTGTGACCAGGCCAGTAAGGGAACCAAGGCGCTAGTGTGAGCGGGATTCAGACACGTCCCTCTTCTACAGCTCAGGGTCAACTGACACCACACGACTCTCATGCACAGAAGAACAAGGTGATAAGGTGTAACCCCAACACCACAGAGGGTTGTCAGTGGAATGGCAGATGCCTCATGAAGGAAGGAGGACCAGACGTGCCGATGACGACACGTTCACACTCTATACTAGAACCGGTCACCCTTGGTCCCTCCTGGTGCTTGGCACCACCACCTCTGTCCAGACAGCATCTCCTACTTTGCAAATTGTGCCCTCATGTTGTTTAAATTGGTTTGCATGACAAACCACTCTAGGCCAGATGGGTTGAGAGGGTAACTGAGGCTCAGTGCAAAATTTTGAAATTTGCAGGATGCCCCCTGGCATCTGTAGCCCTTGGAGGCCCTGAATAAACATCAGGTGTCATTATTATTCTAACTCAGACCTAACATTTGAGGACTTAGCCTATGCCAGGCCTTGTTCCAAGCCCACTGCAGATGAACTCAATTCCTTCTGGCGACGACTCCAGGGATCTACTCCTACAATTAAAATTCACTTAAAAGTTAGAAAACTGAGACACAGAAAAAAGTGAAAGACCTCGGAGACTTAATCCAGAAAAGAGAAGTCGGAGGTTTTTCTCTCTGCAGTGCAGGTATAAATAGCGTGGTTCTCTTTACTTCTGCTCATCACTTAACACCTTAACAGATGAGTTATTTGGGTAACAGGAAGGGAAAGAGCCTCCCTCCCCGACCCCAAGCCCTTCTCTACCTTGTTTCCCACCTTCCTCTTCTCCTCTGCACTGGTCGCTCCTGAAAACATCTCACGTGTCCTTGTTTCTATCCCGTCTCCCTCAGGTAAGGCAGACCCCACCGGGGCTATGGTTCTGTTCATCCTGGCAGCTCCAGGGCCTGCAGGGCCAAGAATGACGCCTGGCATAGAACACACACACACACACACACACACACACACACACACACACACCCCTCTCACACACCCCTCACACCAGCCCCAAAAGATAAGTAGCAGAGAACACACCACTGGCTGGGTTCACCCCCATTTGGATTAGTGGGTGTGGAGCACTGGATGGTCCCAGAGGGAGTGACAATGTTGACAAAGAGCCCTTCCCCACCTGCACAAATACTGCGGGGCTCTGGGGGGACAAAGAACAGGCCAGGCGGCTGCAGCAATCTCCTGTGAGATCAGGACCCACCAGGTCTGGCCTGGGTGTGGCTGGGAATGGGCATAGTCGAGGGTCATTGCGTCGGGGCGTCTTCCTGCCCTGAGAACCCGGCCAGGCTGCCAGCATCTGGGCTTCCTGCCTAGGGCCTTGAGAGACCTTTGCAGGCATAGGGTTAGATGATTTCTAGTGGGCAAATGTGCATTGGGATTTTCTTTCCCTTACACACACACACACACACACACACACACACACGCAAACACTTATTCTTGTTTAGATTAAAACTGCAATTATGAGAATTAACACAAAATAAATACGGGTAAACACAAATAAAGATAGCAGGAATCTAGAAAACTTAAATAAGGGACCAGGAAAATGAATAACTATAAGAAAGTGAAAATCAGAATCAACAAAAAACTATGAAACAGAGACACTTTTGGGGGGCGTGGGGGGCAGGAGGGAAGGGATTGGGATCAGAATGGGGGGGTTGCAATTGTATGGGGAATATAAAAATAAAATTTATTAAGAAAAAAAAAAAGAAAAACAAACACAGTGAAAACACAACGGGCTGAGGCAGTGTGATGGTGGACGAGTAGAGCGACTCTCACCAGGGCCTAAAATTGTTAGAATCAGGTGTAGTGAGTCAGATCGTAAATCTTCATGAAATGTCAATCATAGAAATAAATTTAAATGTATTAAATGGAACAATAAATTATGACTACAAATAAAAGAAAGGCTCAAATATCCCAAACTCATCCTTTCTGAATGATGTCACTGAAACCTAAAGCCTCCTTGGCCTGGATGGAGGCGCAGTGCCCAGCGCGTGCCCCTGAGCCCTTCCTCCAGCTCTGTGCTCAGCAGCGCTGCATCCACGACTGGAGCAGCCCCAGGGGGAAGGCTCACACGGTGGGTGCTGGCCAGTGTTGAAAATCTGAGCTGGCTTTGTCTCTTCACGTCTAGGAAACCGATGGAGAAGATGCAGAAGACATCAGATGTCAGGTGTGCCTGTCTGTAACAGTGACGGCACAGAAATAGCGGCAAAATTGAAAAAATTACTCATCCCACATTCCCAACCCATGATCCCATCGGCAGAGTGACCCGTGTCACAGAGGGAGCGAGGCTCGGGCACACCCACATCTTTGTTTCACTTTTATTGTATTAACGTAAAAGAAAACATCTAACAATACCCACATCGAAACTCCATCTGCTCACAGGTTGGCGGTGAAAGTAAGAAGTCTGGCAAACACTGACGTCAGCATTTTATGAGTCAGTTTGCATTTTTATTATTATTAGCAAACTGTGTGCTAGTCAGCTTTCCTTTGTCCAGTACAATTCATATTGAACATTCACTAACATGTGGGTGTATGTGTGTCCCCAGTGGAGGTGTGAATGGACACATGTGAGCACATGTGCAAGTGTGCACACACACACACACAGTCACCCAGGGTTTGCTGAACATTTAGCAACACACACATATCCCTTTCCATGGTTCCTGTGTTTGGATCTATTCCCGGGCCCCTCAAGACCTGTTCCCACACCCCAGGCCCTCCACAAAACAATGCCTGCTGATATACCCATCAATAGCTGCAATCACTTGTCTGTCAAACCTTCAGAGAATGGAAGGAAATCCTTTGCATTTATAAGCCCTGGTGAGCTCTGGGGGCTCCACCCCCCAGCTTGCTCACATCAGTTGGCAGCTTTATTCACCATTTGCAGTCAGCATTGCTATTCTTAACTTTCTTGGGGAGCTCGCAGAGATAAACACCTTGAACCTCACACAGGCCTATGGGAAGCACCGCTGAGGAAACCTCCAGTTAGTATTTCCAAAGGCTGCACACCATCAACACATCATCTTCTAGAAGTCCCAGGCTATTTGAGTGGCGAAATTTTTTAAAGTACAAGTTTACTTTGTACTCTAGTAATTCGCTGGTTAATTCCATCTCATCAGCTTATTTTAATTTCACTAGGACATCAAGCTTGGTTTTGAAATTGCAATAGAACACAATTCCATTGACTCAACTGGAGAATAAAAGCACTGTCTTAGCAGAAACTTTTTCAAAAGGAAGTCTCTTAATTCTTCCCTGGGCCACCGTGAAAACAAGTGTGATTAGAGTGATTGTTGTTCTTCAGACTCAGTGAAGCATAATGGACCCTAAAATCTTCACCAGAAGCTTGCCTCCAAATGAGTGTTTTTCTAGCTTAACAAATCTTCCCACTCAGGATACCCTGTTACAAAGGATTTCCTGTAATTCTCTGAGAACATGCCATAGGAGAAATTTCACAGAATTTAAATTTCTGAAAAGATACGCTTTAATGACATATCTTCAAATTCTCAAGCTTGGCAAATCTTTGTTTTCCAAGTTCTTGATTTTTCTTTCAAATCTTCTCACTAATATTTAAACCTTCACTTCCTCAATTGTCTTAATTCTAGAATTTCAACATGTAACCAATGTTATTTTCTCCACTCATAGTAGAATATTGCCACCTTAATCTTTTTTTTTTTTAATGAATTAATTCCATCTAATGGATTCCATCTTGGAGTCCTTCAAGCAAGTGTTTGCTGGGTTTTCCTTTCCAACAGAAAAGCAAGTTCTTACAAAACATCAGGCTTAAGGAGGCAAGGAGACTGTATCAGTTTTCAGGTGTTTCCTGAAGTCACCCTGAGTAACTGACATCTCAGCATGATTAGCATCTTTAAGAGTTTCCTCTCCTGAAGGGACAGCAGCTGACTGTTACTAAACAGCGCTGCCAAAATGAAATGTTTGTTGGAAATGTCAGTTGTTAAGCGAGCATGAGTATTAATATTTATTTACACTTAAGCAGGACATTTCCCAGATGTTACACATTTTAAATACTTTGTTTTCCCTTTAGAGGAGACACCCAATAGCCGAGTACTCTAGTAGCTTCTGTGAGCCCCAGCTTTGTGGAGCATGTGAGCAGTACAGGTCAAGGCCTTGGGGTGCTCCCACACATCCAAGAGCCACCTTCCTTTCTTTCTTAGCAAGTGGGTTGTCCCCCAACCAATCCTCTCCTACCACAGGGCAACCCTCCACTATTAAAAATTAAAAAAAAATTAAATTATTTTTATAACATCGATGTTGGTTTGCAACACTGTATATTAATTAGGGGTACAGATTCACACCTCTGCAGATGTAACTTACCACACCATGCCCCCCACCATGATCTTTTGCCCAGTCCATTGGGCCCCTGACCTCTTGGCTTCCCACACTGCCTGCCCCTCCCCACCTTGGGAGCCCAACTCTGCATTCAGATTTCTATGGTTTGTTGTAGTTACTTTTGTTTGTTCCTTTGCTTTGTGTCTTTATATCTCGCATATGAATGAAACAATATGGTATTTGTCTTTTTCTTTCTGACTTATTTTACTTAACATAAGCCCCTCTAGTTCCATCCATCCACATTATTGCAAATGGTTAAGATTTCTTTTTTTTTTTTAATGGCCAAATAGTATTCCATTGTGTGTACAAACACCACATCTTCTTCGGTCACTCACCTGTTGACGGGCACTTCAGCTGTTTCTATAGCTTGGTTATTGTATCAGTAAATAGTGCTGTAATTAGCAGAGCCATGAACAGAAGCAGCCCTCAATTTTACTAGTATGACTGCCTGGAAACAAGATGGCATCTCTCAGGTAACTAGATAGAAGGAACTTGAGTTCTTATGAGCAGAGAGCTGCTGTCTAGCCCTGGACATACTCAGACCTGTGAGTCCTCCTAGTCCCTCACTCCCACTTGCAGCTGAATCCATCCCTGACCCTTTCTCCAGGTCAGAACGAGAATGGAGCAGGCTGTCAGGCTCTGAGCCCAGCACTGCTGCTGATCAGATCAGGGTCCATCAACAAGCTGTTAACCTTTTTTAGACCACAGTGTGCTCATTTATGAAATGGGAAGGACTACACACAATCAAAGCATTTGTAATCATGACATTAGTAATATGTGCAAAGCTTCTGGAATATCCCGTGGACTCCTGAGTGCTCAGCGTTACCCATCATGCCTACTGCAGCCTCTACTCTGTCGGTCAGTCCAGGGTGGGGACTCCTGCTGCAGCAGGGAACTGCAAGACAGGAGGCAAACAGGACCCAGAGGTGAGGCATCATAAGCATCACCCCTGCTTTCTGTTTTCCTCAGACATGCTCCCCAGATGCCCAGCTATGATAGCCCCTCCAGTCTCTTCCTAACCTAATTTTCCACTCTGTTCTTCTCAGCAGACTTTGCTGCCGCAGACCCTTTTCACAGAATTCTAGACTATGTGGAGTTACCTCTGTATATGTTTTCTGTTGTAAGAATTTTATTCACTGCATGAGGCTAGATTTCCCTTGGAGAGGTTTAGAAAGAAGGGGCTGCAGTGGAAGTGAAAGGGAAAGAAAAGACAACAGCCTCCAGAGGCATGAAGGGGGGTCAGTGAGAGCAGACAGAGAACCTGGATGGTATTTGTGGGTGGGTTTTAGGGAAAGAGACACACGTGCCATGGAAGGGGCCCAGTGATGGAGATTCTGGTATGAAGCCATCGGAATTGAACCATGTGCTTTGAAATCCCTGTGCTGTGGGAAGGATTGAGTTTCACCAGGTGTTAGGTCAGCCAAAGCCTTCTTCACCTCAAACGCCAGGTTATTCAGCTCAGAGTAGAGTGTGGTCTTGGAAACAGGGCAACAACTTCCAGCCACGAAATGGAGAGGGCCTTCCTTGCGTCAGGTGCGTGATGGCGAGGGAGGGCATGACGCTGGGTCTGAACCCATATGTCAGTGACTTGCCAATGTGTTACTGACAAGACTCGCTGTGACCTCAAAATGGACCAGGGAGCCCAAGGTGTATGCCAATAACTTACTCAGAATGGAGTTGAAAGTGTCACCCAGTCATCCATTCAGGGGCCTGGTGGAGTAGAGCCCTAATTTTGGCTCCCCCCTTACAGGAGAGTGAACACTCTGACTTTAAATGTAACTATTTTTGTTTAGTGCTTATTCAAAAGAGAAGGAAGAACTATGAGGATTTCTTTTTAAATCTCATTATTAGCAGTAAGAGTGCTTCAAATTGAAAGGACTTTGTAAAGAGCAACAACGTTTTTCAGTCTTGCAGAGACCACACAAATGTGAGAAACCCTAAAGGGTCAATCTGGAGAGAGACGGGAGAGGAGGAGCGGGCAGGGAGGCTGGGGAAGCTGTTTGGCTGAGAGCCAGCTTCCACTTGGCAGCCCTTTGTCCCCCATCAACCCTGGGGGGCCTGCCCCTCTGTCTGGGGGAACGCTCTCCTTGGAGGTTGCCAACAACAGTGGCTTGGTGACAAGGGAGGGACCACAATCGTCCATTAAACAGCTGCTAAAAGCCAGGCACTGTGTACAGTTGATTCACGGTTATTGCTGCCCCTACCAATCCATGCAGTAGTGAGAGTTGCCCTCCGCTGTGTGGGCAAAGCCAAGGCCAGTTAAGTAGACAACACTTATCCCCATTCAGCTCTAAACGGATCTTCATTCCCATTCAGGAAGGGGTGGAGACCCTCCGAAGCAAGAAAGGCAGGTTCAAAGACAGCCCAACCCAAGGGAGAATCAGTAATTGCTGATTAAAGACACTGGTGTTAGGGCCACGAGATTCTTCACCCCCACAGTGACGCCTCTGCTGCCTCATCAGTCAGGGGCTTTATGCTATTTATTTATTAGCCTGAGACCACAATCCCTGTTTATGGAATCGTCTTCCCAAAATAAAATCGTACAATACATCCTACCCACTCATTCGTTTAAACATCGCAGTATCTCTTGTGTTCTTGGATGTGACAGTGAACAAAACAGGCAAAGAAAACAAAAACCAAAAAAATCCCTGCTGGAGCAGGGAAATTTAACGGCCTGCAGGGTAAGAGTTGATATTAAGGAACTAGTGCAATTTTTATTAGGTGTATTTATTGTCTGTGGTTGGAAGGAAATATGTGTTCTTATCCATTGGAAATGCCCATTGAAATATTTACGGGTGAAATAACAGGATGGCTGGGATTTGCTATTAATACTCCTAAGTGGAGGGTGGCACACTCCTAAGGAGGGTGCCAAGGGGGGAAACAGATGAAACAAAATTGGCAAAATGATTCTAATTGTTGAAGCAGGCAGATGAGGCCATGATACTATTTCCTCTACTTGCACTTATTTGGAAATTTCCTTAATTAGAAAATTCCCCCCCTCCCTGGTAAGAGTAACTGATGCCCTGTCAATCAGAGAACCCAAGGTGTGATGCAGAAAAATAAACAGGCCAGAGGAGTGGGAGGTGCTGAGAGGAGGGTGGGCAAACATAATGTTTCTTTGTTTCTGCACTTATTGTATACATAGACATTCATATAAAGCGTGGGTGAGCTGGACACCTCCACCAGGGCATTGATGCACATGAATAAAAGGATAATTAAAGGGCATCTGGGTTTCTGGGAAAGTGAAGAACAATTGGAGTTTTATGAAAGAGGTGGACTCTAACGAAATGGCGATGGAAAACAATGGCTAACATTTACCTCACTTTTCCTGTAAGTTAGAACCAGGCGTTGCATGTTAAGCGACGATTGGATTTGATCCTCAGCATCACCTCAGAAGCTGGTACCGCTGCTTCTCTATCTGCAAGGCGCCACCCCTAGCTTAGGGAGGTTAAATAACTCGTTCAAGGGCACACAAATGCCGCATGGTTGGAGCTAGTTTTAATGCAGGTAGCTCCGTTCCAGAGTCTGAAGGGTCCCCGGCCCCCCAACACCCCTACTGATAAAGGTAATGAGGACACCTGCGCCGAGAGCTTGACTTGCTGTTTTTCAGAGTGTCTGCCGCACACAAGAGGTTGTCTGGTGCTATGGCTTCTGTAGAGAATCAAGGAGAGTGTGGGGGAGCTACCTGCGTGGAGTGGAGGCAGATGTGGGGGTGCAGTTGAGTAAGGATTTTTTGTGGATGGCTCCAGATGGAAGACATTGCGGAGACCCAGGAGGACATTGTGAGACACTCCCTCAGGAGCTCAGGAGTCGGGCAGCAGGATGGTGCTTCTCCTTCGGTTCTACTCCCCACCCCACCATCACCTCTTACCCACCCACCCTCACCCGCACAGCCCCGTACGGAGGCTGCTCATCTCATTGGAGAACATGGCTTTGCAGTACCAGGACAAGGAAGGGCAATTGCTAAGGAGATAATGACATATTCAAAAGAGTGTTCAAGCCTCTCTCTGTGTGGGGAGCTGTTCTGAAGCAGTGGAAACAGAGTGTGAACAATATAAGGTCTCTCTTCTCAAGAACAGACAAAAAACAAACATCCATTGTGGGTGCTGATAAATGCCACAGCTGAAAACGAAGTGGGCTAAGAGGGCTGTGGTGTACACAGTGGGGGAGGGGTTCCGAAGAAGACTTTGACAAAGGGACCCCTCAGCCTGGAACTGGAAGAAGTGATACAGTAAAGATTGACTATCCAGGGAAGAATGTTCTAGGCAGCCATCATGAAAACACTCTGGCGCTGCAGCTTGGGCATCCAACTGGGGACCTGCAAAGTGGCAGCAGGACAAAGTGAGGGGGCTGAGATCAGAGACAGAGCAGGGACCAGCCAGGGAAGGTCTTGGGGGCTGTTTCATGGACGTGCTTTTGACCCCAGGGAGCCAGACATTATACACGGAACCCATCAGAGGAATCTGAGTCAACTGACATGTGAGCGGGATCACTTTTCCTGCTGTGCAGCTAAGAGACAGGAGAGGGTATGAGTTTAAATAAAGACACCAGTTAGGAATCTGTTGCACTAATCCTGGGAGAGAGGAGACTGGAGCAAGTGGGTAGACAGAGAGAAGTCATGGGGTTCTGAGGGAAGAACCTATAGTTTTGCGGGTGGTCTGCCTGAGGACTAGACCTGAGGCCCAAGAGGGGACGCCAGAGAAGCCCTCTGGGCTCTCTACCTGGGACTGTCATCGCTACTTTAAGGTCTACCCTCAACCTGTCCTTTGGGTTCAGTCCTCAGAAGAGGCCTCCATGATGGATTCACATCCGTGTTCTAGATACACCAGTCAGCGCTGACTCATCAGTTCCGCCAACGGCCTCGGGACAAGCATCTGGACATACAGGAGGGGGCAGGAATGTAAATGTGGGTGGAGAATGGCTGTGAAAGTCACTGCAAAGTGTTGGACAAGACAGGAAAGGGAAGAAAATTGGTTTGTGACCAATAACTTGTAGGACTATCAACTAAGAATTGGATAAAGAGGTGTGTGTGTGTGGGGGGATCCCCAGGAAGTTAGACATAGCTCTAGAAATGGAGATCATGAGTACAATTCTGGCGAGTGACTTTGAGTCAATTGTGCAAAAACCGATCAATCCCAGAGTGCAGGTGGGTAAGAGCAGGAAGCTCGACAGGCCTGCAGAGTTTTTCTCCTGACTTATTTGGAAACACAATAGGGCCGCTCTGAACCAGAAAATCTGAATCAGAATATCCTAAGAGAAATTTTGCTTCATTATTTTCTAAGAGGCATAATACCTAAAACTGGCTGCCAGAATTGACAAAAGGGTGGATTTCAACATGAAGGAGTCATTCAAAGACCGATCTTAATACATGACGCTTACAAATAGCAGAGCAACTACCGCACCAGAATATTAAAACGACATTCTGCAATGTGGCTTAGCCGTGTTTGTGTTTTCCAGCAAGAGTGCTAAATTCTGAGCATGAAAATAACAAATACAGACTCCTCAGACTTGCTTTTACGTTTTCAGCTCCAAATTGGGAAGCTAGAATTAAGGTTATCATCCAAAACCCACACTCCAGCAAGGGCATGGGACTTGTGAATCCCACTTTACCCTGGATCTAGAGACCTGGAGTGAACTTCAAGTCAAACAATGGGTTTAAGGTCAAGGTATCCCTGTGGCCGTGCCCTCCACTGGCAACAGACGCACGAAAGCCATATTATGTCTACGCCCTGAGAGACTCACAACCCACTCAAAGGTCCAAGATGCGCCCCACCCCCACCCTGTGAATAAGGAGCGAGTCTATGGGGTTGGAGGAGGCTGATATCCTGTCTGGAAATGCATAACCGCCACTCAACGGACTTGGAACATTAAAAAGATTTCCTACCGCTATAATTTCTCTGATAGTTGTTTCCATTCCAGAATAAACACTGTTGAGTTTCCAAGTGCACTATAAACCAATGAAAGGCAGGCATGAACACTCATATTTATAGAGCACCACATTGACTACAGAGGACACAATTTTGAAACCAACAGCTACTGGACTTCCCTTGCAGAAAATCATTTGAACAAAAACGCTTTTCTAAAGAATCCTTTATGAAGTGCTAACTCAGAACTCCTCTGGAATCTTCCATGGGGTTGCTTCCCTCTCCTTCCCTTCCCCCCACCCCCAAATCTTTCTCCTTCTTTAAATATTTAGCTGCCTACTCAGGATTTCCTTTTTTCATCTGGTTTACAAAACAGAGATTTGCACTTGGATTCCTTAAAGCTGATTTCGACCAGTAGAAGGAGAAATTATTTTGTTCACACACTTGCTTTCAAGTTGCTTATTGTCTCATGAGGCATCCACTAGATGCTTGTCAAAAACACGGCAAAGTCAGTGCTATAGATGGATGTGTTGTTAAGGAGGATGCCAAGGGGCTGGAAGGAAGGGCCCCTGAGCTCTGAGGGGCTGGGGGGCTTTTCCATCAAGGTCTCACAGAGGGCATGGCCCACACTCAGGGACTTTGGTCCTGCACCGGGGGTGGGGGTGTACGATGGAGAGAGCGCTGTGGATGTGAAAGGTGGGACTGGAAGCAGGCAGCACAGAGCGAGTAGCAGAGGCCGCTGTGCTCCTGAACCCCCAGACTTCTTCCCCTAACCCTGAGTCCTCCTGACCCTACTCCAGCCCCGCGTCACCCCTCGCCCTTTGTGGCTCCCTGGGCTTGAATCAGATGAGGGAGCCTCCAGCTTCTGAGCCCCAGGGGCTTTGGGTGGTGCCTTTAAGCCTTTGAGATAGATCTTTTTTTTGATTACGCTGTTGTTTGTTGAGGCAATATCGGTTACAACACCTAGTGTCATGTGTGTGATTGAGGGATACAGGTTCACACCTCTGTGATGTCGGAGTACATGTGCGCACCCCTTCAGACGTGTGTCAGCAGGCCCGCCCGCAGAGCTGCAGGAATCCTCCACCTAACCCTCCACGTAAGGACTTGGACACTATAAAGACCCTCCCAGCCCCCAGCTCGCCTCTCCAGCTTCATCTCCCGCTCACCCACTGCTGCTCCCTGCTCACCCACCGGCCGCCTTTTCTTTCCTAGAATTTTCAGAGCTTATTTCTCTTCCTTAGAGTCTCCATACTCACCCCCCACCTCCTCCGAGCCGCCCCCCCACCCCAATGTTCTTGGCTCAGAACTTCTAGTCACTTTTTTATGCTTTCGCCTTGACTTCATGCAGCTCAGAGCAGCCTTTCCGCCCACCCAGGAAAGGGAGTACCCCACCCCACCCCACCCCACTCCCTGATTCCCTCTTCACTCCAGATTTGGGCTGTTTTGTTTCTCACTATATTCCCAGGACTTAGAAAGTTATGTTTGTTGAATAAACCAATGTAATCTAAATTCTCAAGTGTAATGAATATTAGGTCTCAACTACACTAAAACAAACAAATAAATCTGTTCTTCTTTCTTCTCTCCTACCTCGCCATTTGCCTTAGAAAACTGAAGGCTGTTCTCCCACCCAAGGTGGCTCTTTGGTTATTTTCCATGTTGATTTATTGTTCCAGCTGTCTAGTGGCAGGGAGTAAAACTTAAGTGCGATGCCCAGGTAAGCGTGAAAACAGAGCCACTATTTACCAAGGGCTTAGCATCTGTGCTCGATGCTAAAGCTACCTCATGCATTTAAACATTATAACGTGTTTATGATATGGGATTATCCCCATTTTTTTTTTTAAAGATTTACTTATTTATTTACGCATAGAAGAACTGGAATGTAGGCCAGAGGTGTGGGAGGTGAAAGGATTCACCAGAGACAGAGGGGGGAGCAGAACAGGAAGATCAACTGAAATTATACTGCTGAGGGGAGCAGCAGATGAGACAGGAGAGGTCTGCTGCGCCCTGTGGGTCAGCTCCCCAGCTGGCCAGGGATCGAACTCAGCACCAGGGAGGCAAGGTTTTATCCCTATTTTAGAAGCACTTTCCAATAACTTTCAAATGACTTGCAGAAACTGCCTAATTCTAGACTATTTCCACATTTCAACTCTGACTATTCTGACCTGAGATAAAACAAACTTATCTCTTCCATGCACACCACTTCCCTCCCAATATTAATGTCCAGAAACAGTGTTTGGACCAGTACTAGAGCAAGTAAGCAAAGCCAACAAGAGAGTGTTAGATTAGACTGTTACAGCAGTCTAATTACTTCCATACTGACACTTCAATACTTCTAACACTTCAATACTATTGAAGTATCCAGTCAGAACTTTTCTCATTCAAAAGTGTGGTGTATCAGTTCTGAACACTTACAAAGCCTGATACCTGTCTATGCCAGTAATCCAAAACCAGTAAACCAAAATCAATACTCATGACAGAGTAGGTCAAAAATCTCGTTTTGCTTTTCAGGAAGATCTGGATTGTGAAAGGCCTTTTCACAAAGACCCTGCTATTGCAGATACCATGGCAACACAATTTTTAGAGCTTCGTAGTATTTACTTTCCTATCAGGACACATTCTAAAAAGAAAGTTAAGGGGGGAATGCGAGGGCTTCATAATAATGCTACTGTTTGGAAGTCACCTGGATCCTAAGTTGCTGGAGGTGACAGATCTTTCAAGCTGATGGCACACCATGGGTCTCCGGGTTCCATGTGCCATTTTAGTTTCAAGGTTAGGCATCATTAAATATTGTGGCTAAACGGCACCTTCAAGTTGAATTTGAATAATTGATAAAGGGGAGGGAGAAGAATAAGCACTTAACTTCTATAGACCATGAAAAAAGGTTGAGAAAAGCCAAGGCCACCAAGATTTGCTCTAAAACTACATCCAAAGGCTTCCAGCATTTCCCAAAATCCTTTCCTGTAAGAGTCAATCTGAGCTAGCCCGTAGGCACACCCACCTCCCGCCATTCCCTGCCCATCTCATCACCATCTAGGGCTGCCCTCTTTGCTCCCTGGCAAGCAATTCTTGAAAAACTCTTGCAAAGGAGGGGACAGACACAGCAAAGGGAAGGCTTGTCTTTAAAAAAATTAACTTTAAAAGTCTGCGCTTCCTCAAAGGTGCTCCTCAGCCACCCACTCAGTCATCCTCAACTTCAGATTGTGTTTCTTAACTTCCACAATTTATGTGTTCAGTTATTTCCATTTTTGTGTGTGAGAGACACCTGAGTATTTAAACTGTAAGCTGTCTCAGACCAGCTACAGATCCCCTGTTGAGGCAGCTATAATATTTTAGCACCACATAGATGCTTAAACTAATAACAGGTTTACATGGTTAAAGGGAGCAAAGGCAGGATCATATATTTATGCTCCAGATTACAGTCTGCCTCCCTCCCGCACATCAGAGAAGCTCAGATGTTAGTGTTTGAGGATTGTCTGTAATCACAGCCAAGGGAGCTGAACTCTGATGGCCTCGGATCAGCCCCTCCACGCTGTCCTGTGGCCTCACGTCTTCCCCAGGGACCCTCCACTCCAACCAGCTTTCGAGCCACGAGTCAGAGATAGCCACGAGTCATCCAAGGTGGACTCTGGTTAATACACATCCCAGCAACGCCTACAAATGGCTTTTCCTTTGCATCTACTTGTTTCCAAGGACTTAGATTTCTGCTCGAGTTCCCATGGGCTTTGAAGACCTCCCACAGCACAAGGGCTTCATCATATGTGAAGGGGGAGGGAAGAAGGAAGTGGCTCAGAAAAGGATAAAGGGGGCCTCCCTGGTGGTGCAGGCGGTTGAGCGCAGCACTGTGAAGCTGTCTGCAGCCTCTGCAGCGCCTGATCGATCCCCGCCGGCCTTGGAGCAACCCACATGGCGAGGCAGACCTCTCCTGTCTTGCCCGCTGCTCCCCTCAGCAGTGTATTTCATCAGTCTGCCTGTCCTGTTCCCCGTTCTGTCTCTGATGAATCCTCTCACCCTCCCGCGCATCTGGCCTGTACCCCGGTTCTTGTATAAATAAAATAAATCTTTTTTTAAAAAAGAGAAAAGGATAAAGGTCTGCGCCTCGCTTCCTCCTTGGCCAACTGTGGGCTGACCTCTCCCTCGCAGGCAGGGTGCAGGAAAGAAACTTGGCCAGGGCCTCAGTCACAGAACAGGGAGTGGGCGGGAGGAGCTGAAAGTATCCCCAGAGGAGCAGATTGCAGGGGATTGAGGAAGGGCATGCTCACCGTGCGTGGAGGGCCAGCACGCTGCTGAGTGCCAGGGGCCTGGGTGACATGTGGAAATAAAAATCAAAGCGCATGAAAGCGCACTTGACTTCAGCGAGACACAGCTGAGAGTTGTCAGGGCTCCCACTGAGTCATCCAGAAACCAGGGTGTTAAAGAAATATTAAACAGAGCAGGGACTGAAGGAGAGACAACAGACTCAAACTGGGTGCAGAAAAAGACCGTGATGAGGTCTCAGTTCAGAGGGTGGTCAGAAAGCAAGGACCTTAGCAGAAGTTTCCTCTCTAAACAGGGAGGAGGGTAGAGAAAACTGCAAGAGGACCCTGGACTTCCTAGAGGAGGGGGGTGGGTGACTCTAAATGGAGCGCTTTCCATTTCATTATCAGAAAGGTCAGACGCATGATCAGGCTCTTGGGATTCAGAGACGAGAGGGAGAATTCATGTTAGATTCAATCTGGAAAACAGAAGGATGGAAACTCAGAGCTACTGCCTTCATTGCCCTTAGGAAGTATTTCTGGGTATTCAAGATTCACTCTGCAGACAGCTGCCAAGAGGAACTATCTGGATGCAAGAGCAGCTCAAGTCTGCTCCTCCAAGTACGTGCGGGTCAATGTCACTTAAACAGGGTTTGCCAATACACTTTGTTTATGAAAAGAACCAAACTGAAGGCCTTAAACTATTTTTGAAATTCATCAGCTCACAAATGTCTTACAATACTTTTACTGACTTTATTATTATTTTACTCTTAGCCAAGCACAAGTCGACCTCCCAGAACTAAGAAGAGAGAATCTCAGTTATGATTAAACCACTGGAGCCTCATCTGGTACAGAATCATAGAACAACACTCATTTATTCAAGGGCTATTCAGTGAGCACATTCATGAGTGACTTCACTGATGTAACTTACAACTTATGGATGCATCTTACAGGAGACGGTGTCAATTTCCTTGACAGCATTTCTTTTCTTAGTGGTATATTAAGATGGTGTTTTCCAAAAGTACCTTAGGTTTGATGAAACAGGAAATTGTCACTCATTAAAGTTGTGGAGTCAATGCTGCCTTCTCTGGGAGGCTTCCTGGTGTGGTGCCACACATCTCTCACCCCAAAACGCCCCCCTTGCTGATCATGCCTCCTTAGAGAACGTGTCTCTTGTGTTCACTTGTGCATCAAACATCATCACAGGTACAGGAGATTCTCTATGAATGGGCTTGGGATGAAAAAGTTACCATTTAGTACATGTCAGGCCCTGAACTAAAAGCTTCATGGAGAAAAATCTCATTTATTTTAGCAATTAAGAGGTCATTCTTGGGCCTCTCCGGTGGCGCAGAGGTTGAGCGCTGGGTTGCAAAGCTGCCCGCAGCCTCTGTGGCACCGGTTCCATCCCTGGCTGCTCCCCGGCCACCAGAGGAGGGTCCTGCATGGCGCGCAGACCTCTCCTGCTGCCCGCTGCTCCCCTCAGCAGTGTACTTCGGTCCTTCTGCCTGCTCTGCTCCCTGCTCTGACTCTGGTGAATTCTCTCACCCTCCCGCGCTTCTGACTGTACCCAGTGCTTAAATAAATAAATAAATAAATAAATAAATAAATAAATAAATAAATCTTAAAAAAAAAAGAATCTATAAAAAAAAAAAGAGGTCATTCTTGTGCTCTGCTTTCATGACTGGGGAACTTTCAGCAGGACAAGCCTGGATGAGACCCCAGCTCGGCAGGATCCCTAACCTGATACACAGGCAACAGGCTGATCTATCTATCACCAGAAAGCCCTGGAAATGGTTCTATGCTTGATGCTGTGCCTGGCTGAAAGGTGTAAGGTAAGGTCCCTGAAGCTATGGAAAGGAATAAAACTCCTCCCCCAACCTGGAAATGTAGTATTTGTCTAGTGGATCACCACATGCCTCTGTCCTTCAAAGCACTTGATGGATGAGGTCCTGTGTGACGACAGCTTTGCCCAGTAAGATGAGCAGGACAGATGTCTGTTTAAGCTTTGAACGGAGGGATCCGCCATTGGTGAGAGGGCACTGCCCATCTACTGTGGCATGAGTTACCATGAAGGCTAGGGATACAGGCTCTATAGGAGGAGATGACAGGAAAGGGTGGGCAGAAGGGCCTGGCGACCATGCTTGGGGGCTTGAGCTTCATTTCATATGTCCATGACCTTCGTCAATGATGTTTCAACGTGGGCTTTATTCCATGCAGCTGAGCTCCTCTCTCGGTTCTGGATCTAACTCAAGGGAGAATGTTGAGATTCAGCACTGCCATTCCTATGCCAACCACTCACCATGCCCAGCAGGCGTCTAACCCCAGTATAAAGAAAAAAGAAAGGAGAGTGACTGTAGTGACAAAGAAGCTCTTGATTATAAATCACCACATCGTGTCAGCTTAGACAGACCCTGTGACATCACACTGAAGGGTTTCACAGCATAGAGTATTTCATGTAGAAAAGAGCTGACCAACGACAATCCCAGGACCAATGCAGCCTGCTGCCTGTTGTGTTTCAGTTTGTGAGTGAGCAAAGATGGCTTCTACATTTTTTAAATGTTTTAAATAAACAAAAAAACTTTCACAGTTGAAGTCTATATGAGAGAGACATACATGGAGAACAAAATCTAAATATTATCTGGCTTTTTACAGGAGATTTACTCCCCCCTGGACAAGAACTTCCCACCCTCCCTTTCAGCCAACAGCATTCAGTGGACCAGAGTCCCAGGGAGCTCGGTCAATTCAGCCCTTCAGAAATGAGAGTTGATTTAGCGGTATAATGATTCACTGATTTAGTCATTCCTTTAATGACAGTTGCAAAGTTTTAGCCATTATTACATTCACACTCATTTTAACTTGATCTGTCTTCGATATTTTAAAAAAGATGTCCTTTCTCGTACTTCTGGGCTTGCTAGCTTTTGAGCAAATACTATTATGGTTTGATCTTCCTGCTGGTGAGCATAAGGGGCTCAGCAGCCCTGCAGCACCCGGGTTGCTAAGGTTGCCAAAACAATTTTCTTAATTAAAGACCCTCAAAGACCCGGACTCTCAGCCCATCATTTGTATATCAAGTGGGTGTGGCTGGAATCTTCTTAGAACTTAGTCTGTGACCTGCTCTAGGATTACGTAGGGGTGGGGGAAGGAGAGGGGGGTTATGGAGTTACAGATCCGTGAACCCAGCATGTTCTAGTTTTCCATCCATCAGTCATTCAATATTTACCAAGAGAAGATGTTTAGGCTTGGAAATTTTTACTTGGTGAATATCTCATTGGAAAAACACTTTTCAGGTAAGCTTGTGTATACAGATTGAGGAGATAAACATGATTCAAACATGAAAAGCAATTCTCGTGTCATCTGTGAATCACTGGGATGGGAATCACCCAGGCGCACCTGATGCTTGTCTGCTGCAGCTGGGTCACCCGGGGCTCAGTGGTTCTGCCACAAACCCGGCCCCCTCACTAGGATGATTGGCCTGTGTTTCTATCATCATTGCTAAAGCATCTCTTGTTTTTCATCAGCACGAGCAATATAAAACTGAACATGCAGTCATCTCTTAATTACCTTCAAGCTGGCTCCTCAGTCAATAAGTTCTCTTTGGCACAGGCACCCACATCTCTGAATGCCCAGATGGCTTGGGGTCAGCTTTTCATCTTATAATGCAAGATTGGTGCAGGCGTGCATGTGATGACATATTAATACTTGAGATGGCTGCCACACACAAGTGTTAGGTGGCTTGTTGTCTTTGTCTCGAAAATGTCCCCACCCCTACCTGTTCTGGGATATATGGACAGTTTGCCTTAGAAATCACGTTTTCCCAAAATCATGTTGTCAAAAGCAACAAGTGATTTATTTATTTTTTCTTAAAGAATGAGTCGTTATGTTTAACTAAAAATACCTCCTTGCCAGCACCATGTCTAGCTCATGTGGTCTGGGGGAAAGAGAAGTGAGCCTTAGTTAAATCATAGCCCCGCCAGGTCAGAGCTGAGTGACCGCCAGCAAAATCTCTCACTCCCGGGACTCAGTTTATCAACCACAACCATCTTTAAGGCACACAATGTGCGCCAAATACTGTGGATTATTTCATTAATAAGTGTCAATGCTCAGCACAGCTCCAGGGGGAAAGGCCATTGTGTCTTAAATTTAGAGGAAGAAATGAGCAAAAGTGAGATAATCCAGAGACAGTGATCAACTATGATTGTTACATTTTCCTGATGATAAAATAATCTATGTCTAAATAATTTCCTGGTGGGGGTCAAGGTCTCAGTGCCAAGGAGCTACAGAGGCAAACTTCACACAAAAGCCAGCTGATTCCAGAGCAATCTTTCTTACCCACTCGCACTGTTCTAGATCTTTTGACATGCAGGGCTGGACTAAGTTTTCCAAGATTCAGTCTAGCTTTAATATTCCGTGGATTTAATCATCCTTCCAGGAGGCTTGGAAAAGAAAATGGCAATTGCTTGAAAGATCAAATACTTCAATGAAAAGGGTGTGGGGAGAGAAACCTCTAAGAAGTGGATTGCAGCTGATAAGAGTCAGAGTGTAGACGCAGGAATGGCTTTCAATTCACCAGGGGCTGGAAAGAGTTAGTGCTCTTCAAGCATTTCTCATGTGTCAGACGCCGCACCGTTGCATCTTCATTAAATCACTAAAAAATCATTGTCTCAAAGGAGAACAAAATAGTCCTGGTTATTCTTGATTTTGAAAAACTATGTTCTCACTTTTTATTGATCTGTTAAAAAGTGATCATTTCACCTCTTTGCAATACTGGTTGATCTCCCAAGGAAAATTTTAAGCTTGCATTTGGGAACAATCATACCTATTCATGGCACTAGAGGCAGCTGGAGCCCATGGGGAAGGTGGGGACCAGCAGGGAAAGTAGGAGGGAAAAGCAGGACCCGGGCATGGACCTGATGGCCAGATGATGTTCTTGCTTTGCCCTTCAGCACCAGGGAAAAGAAACGGCAGACACAGATTGGTTCTGACGGTCTAGTCAGCTGGGAGAACCTGGCATGGAAAACCTTTCTTCAGATGGCCTGCTGGCTGAGAGACGGCACCGCACACAGGACAAAATGCCAAGCGAGGAACTCAGAGGCTGGACTTAAAGATGGAAAAGGACCAAATATTCCTTTTGTATCTAGCACTTAAATCTTGTAGACTAAGTAAAGACGCTGGGGGGAGAGGCCCTGAGGTGGGCGCAGCAAGCTCTAGAAAGTTTCCTTCACATAAATCATTATGCCAAGGAGGAAGCCAAGGCCACCAAGGGGGGTGGCCAGCTCAGCCTCGCCTGGCAAAGCCCAAGCTGGCATGAAGTTTTCCAATTTCCTATAGGATGGGCTTGGGAAAGTTTTAATAGCATTTGATCAAAATGCAGACTGAACACAGCTTAAAAGTGTGCCAGCCTCAGAAATGCAGAAGTCAGGAGGTGACGATTTTAGCACCTGAAACAAACTGTATTGCCCATCGGGACCCCTGGGCCTGAACCTCTGCTCAGTGACAGCTCTGACCTAGGTCCATGTTCTGGTCTGGTTTACAGACAAGACCAGGCGGTTCTGAACCGAGCCCGAGCCAATAGCAACTCGGAGACCGACTGGGGACAGTCTCGCCAGACGCAGCACACAGGATCCCAGACGAGTGTGCAGCAGCCACGGCCACCTGAGGGTGGTACAAAGGGAGCGCAAAAGACCAGAACTTCATGAAATACCGGCTTGACAAAGCAGACTCAGGCAGCGCCTTCAAAAAGAGCCACCCGCCCCATTGTTTCCAAAGAACGGAATGAAATTCAACAACTTCAGGACTTTGCCCAGCGAGAACCCCCTTAAGCCTCCGGCTGCGGAACCAGACGCGCAGCCCCGGCCAGAAAGTGGCGCGAGCTGCTGGCAGCGCTCTCAGCGCCCGCTGTGCCACCGGGTCAGAAGGATGGCACAGCTCGGGCAAAGCAGGCGTGACCGTACATTCCCGCGACGGACAAGCCACCCCAATGTTTGACACCACCCCCCACACCCCCCAAGGGCCTCTTCGCGGAGCTGAGCCGGCGAGCTCTCCACGGGCGGGGCCCCTCCGCGGCCGGAGCGCCGGTGCCCGCTCTAGGGAGCAGGCGCTGGGGTGGCTTTCGGGGACCCCCGTGGGAGCTGAGGGCCGCGTCTTGCAACACTACTGGGCGCCCAGAGAAGCCGCTTCTCGGAGGCGCCAAACCGCGGGTGGAGGCGCAGGGGCGCCGGGCCCCCAGGTGGAGGCTGAGGCTGAGCCGGGCCCAGACTCGGGGACCGGGGCGCGGAGGCGGGACCCCGGGACCGGCCGGCGGCGGCCGCGGGGCTCGGCGGCGGGAGCGCTCCCCGACTCCCTGCGCCCCAAGCCCGAGGGCGCGCGCTCGGAAGAGGGGCCCGGCACCCCAACCCGCCAGCCCCCCGGCTGCAGACCTGGGGCGCAGGGCTGCCGGCTCCCGGGCTCCGGCCGCTGCGGGCGCGCTGCCCGGTGCCCGGAGAGGACCCGGCGCGCTGCCCGGAGAGGACCCGGCTCGTGCCCGGCCCCGGAGAGGACCCGGCTCGTGCCCGGCCCCGGAGAGGACCAGGCTCGTGCCCGGCCCCGGAGAGGACCCGGCGCGCTGCCCCGGAGAGGACCCGGCTCGTGCCGGCCCCGGAGAGGACCCGGCGCGCTGCCCGGCGGCCCCGGCGCTTACCCGAGGCGGCTCCGCGCTGGCGCTCGGCAGGGCGGGCTGGCCGCGGAGGCTCCGGGCCACAGCGCCCGCTCCCGCCCGGCTCGGCCCCTCCTGCCCGGCCCCGCCGCTCCCGCCCGCCCGGCCGCCCCGCCCCGCCCCGCGCCCCGACGCCGGCCCCGCGGCCGCGGCCCCCGGTCCCTCCTCCGCGCCGGGGCTCGGCCCGCCCCTCCCGGGCTCGGCGGCGGGGCTGGGGCAAGAGAAAGAGAAAGATCCAGCGCTTGGCTGGGACTGTCTTGGAGCGCTGCCAAAAAGAGCAGCCAGATGACAGCCCTGGGGGAGAGCGGGGAAAGGCAAGAAAGAAAAAGACGAAAAGAAAGACAGAGAGAGGCCCCCGCCGCGGTGCTCGCAGGCGCACCCCTCGTCTCTCCCGGAGCGTCGGGCTCCGTTCTCCCTGGACCTGATCACCGCCCCTAGGATTTCTCTAAAACCACACTAGAAACAGTGATTTCAGGGCACCGTCCTAGAACCGCACAGAAGCTGCGGGTAGTCCGCGTGGCAAGGGGTGCGGGGGACCCCGAGTGTTCAGACCCTAATCGCGCCTGTTCATGAACCGACTCACCTTCGCCAAGAGAAAGTAAAAGTGCCCGTGGAGGCGAGGGGCCCCCTGCGCGGCAGCCCCAAGGAGGGTTCAAGGCACCGGCCCCGCCGAAATTATGGCTCCAGCCAAGGCGCCCAAGATGAACTTCAAAGGCTGCAAAGTGATTTCTTCACACTTATCTCCCGTCGGAGGCGGCGTATCTTGCTTGCCTGTTGGGTTTTGTGATTTATAGGGCCGCCTTGTTGACAGGCTTGCAGCTTGCAGCTTAGCTGGGGATGTACGCAGCCTCTCTGGGCCTCAGTTCCCTCACCTGTGACACGGGCGGAGGAGATTGGCTGTGTGTCATGCAAACAAGGTGGATGGGCAGCAAAGGCTCAGCGGACCCCCAGGCACACATGCAGGCCGGGCCAAGGCTAGTAGCGTTGTTGGTTTCCTCCTGGGCTTTTATGCACGCCGGTGGCCATGGAGAGGTAATAAAGACATGAAATGAAACAAGATCTTGTGCACAAGCCCACACAGTGTTGCGCTTCTCTCCCTGCAAGCTGCAGGTTGTGTTCTGTTTTACTATTTATTTTGCCTCCACACTGACTTGTATGACCTAAGGAGACTGGGTTATGGTTGGAGCGCATTTGCCAGGGTCGATTTGCAGTGGGAGTAAAGCAGGTATTGGCCTTCAAAGCGCCCCTTCAGTTGGTCTTGCCAGAACCTGGTGGGGCGAGCAGGGCAGGTGCTGGCTCTGTCACTGACAGCAAACTGAAGCTCAGGATGTGTGATCAGACCCGCTCCAGTACCTGGACCTCACACAACACGGAGCCTGTCATGCACCTCTCTGTTCTGACTCACATGTGGTTGCTGTAGCTCCTATGAGCTGGGTGCTGGCCCTCATCTGCCACTTCAAGTACTCACAGTCCAAGAAACTAATTGACAAGTCTGTTTGTGCTTGAAGGGTGGGACTGGGGGGTCAGCGGGAGCGGAAGGGAGGAGAGCCTGGACTTCCTGATTCCATGCAAATGCTCTCTCTGCAGCTCTACTCCCTGGCCCCACTAATCACACATTTCCTAGAACAGTTGACACAAAGTGAAGCAGTTAGTGAAGCCATGTGATCTGCCCACCACTGCAGACTCTCATCTCAAGAGCTGCCCGCCCCAGGCAGATAGGAGTTCTGAACTTTGGTTCCTTAATCTATGAAAATGGTTATTAGATATCCTGCCCAACCTACTTCCCCTTTATTAGTAATGGCAGCAGGAATGTGACATCTCTTGATATGGAGTGCCAAACATTACACCGGGCACCTAACACACATGGCCTTGCACCCAAGGAAGTGGTGCTTGGCCTTCAGACCAGAAGAGAGTGGTCATGAAATCACCTGGTCTCACTCACCGTCCAGTGTGCGTCTCATCTATCTGTGTGGTCCATTGCTTAACTCCCCTTCTAACTCAGAATACAGGTCAAATGCTTCCTGGGTGGTTGGGAGGACTCACAGATGGGAGGACAAGAGCTGAGGAGGCTACTGTGCAGCACTCCTTGTTGGTGATCTTCACCTTTGACGAGGAAAAGAATCCAAGGGGATAAGTTGCTAATAGCGCACCCAGTATCAGGAAAATTCTTCTGGCAAGAGGGCTTCCTAATACTACTGTTAGTCAAAGGAAAAAACGGGAAACAGAAGCCATCAAGTATCTCTGAAAGACAGAACTTAGGAGAATTGTCTTCACGAGTGATGACAGAGCCAGGAATCTGAAGGAAGACAGTGAGGCAATCCAGAAATTAACCCAGCAGAAAGTCACCACCCACCCCAGGCTGCAGGGGCAAGGGTGTTTGTGGTGGAAAATCTGTGGGAGCTGGATAAATGGCCACTCCTTAGACACTGGCAGGCAGGGGGAGGGCTGCCCTGGTTCCTTCCTGGCCCTTCACCTGGCAATCTAGTGCTTTCCATTGGTTGTAAGGGGACTTACAGCCTGCAGCCAGCAGGGGCGTCTTCGCCACCATTCCTGTGATACTGAGCAGGAAAAGGGCAAGGAAGACCTGAGGGCTGCCAGCCAAGGCTTCGAATATCCCTTCAACTCCACCTTTTTACCCGCCCCCCCACCCCCCACCCCCGCCTGCCAAGAAAATCTCAGATACAATCTGTCAACCATATTCCATAGGAAAGGGCTTTTGCTTTGGGGGATTATTGAGTGTCTCTCATCATATCTTATTCATTTCTCCAGTGTCCAGACCTGGTAAAGTAGATACTACAATCCCAAAATTACATGCCAGGTCACTGACACTCAGGAATTTTCAGTGACTTGTTCAAGGTCACCCAGCTGACCATGGCAAAGTTAGTTCCAGACACAGAGCCCTGCATTCCAGCTCTAGTCGCATTAACTCAGCTGTTCACAAGGAAGGGTAGCATGGCCATATAATCTGGTATTCAGTTGCACTTCAGGGTCATAATCCATGCACATATGGGAGTTAAAAGGCTGGATCACGCCTCGCTTTCATTTTACAACTTTCGGTGATAACTTTTATGATGCTGATGATGGCGGTACTGAATTTACAACCATGAATGAGCAGAAATATCAAGTCCACAGGATTAGATGTACACCTGGGAGAAATACTAGTAGCATTTTATCTTCTTTTTTTTTAAAAAAAAAATCTATTTCAGGGCTTCCCTGATGGTGCAGGCTGTTGAGCACAGCACAGTGGAGTTGTCTGCAGCCTCTGCAGTGTGGGTTCGATCCTGCCCGGCCGTGGGGATACCCGCATGGTGCGGTGGACCTCTACTGTCTCACCTGCTGCTCCCCTCAGCAGTGTATTTCAGTCAGTCTGCATGTTCTGTTCCCTGCCCTGTCTCTGGAGAATCCTCTCACCCTCCTGCACATTTGACCTGTGCCCTGTGTTCTTGTATGCATGAATAGACAAATCTTTTTAAAAAAATCTATTTCAATTTCAAATTTAGCTTTCAAAAAGTGATTCAGCTATTCTGCCTGTTTTAGGGAGATTTGGGTAAAAGAGGGCATTTAGTGTAGCGTCTCATGCAGAGAAGACAGAAAACCAAACAAGTAATTGGTGGTAGAATAACATCTACCTTCACATTCTCCCCAGCCTGGAGTGCTCATCCTTTTTCTCAAGCCTCTAATTAGCTAAAAGATTTAAAAATTATGAAGTTATGCCAATCTCACAGGGTCAAAGATAACATAAGACATGCCCATGATTATTAGGATCTAGATGAGTTGCACCTTAAAGTAAAAACAAATAAATTTAAGGTCTCCTGGAAACCCGGAGACTGCGAATCTCTCTCTTGCTGACCTGCAACACACCTGAGCTGCTCCTTACTCAATAGTCTCCTGGGTTAAGACCTGGTATCCCGGAGGCAAGTGCAAAGTCATTATCTATGGGGGAAAATGGAGTGAAGGGTTATCCTGCCCATTTCCGGACTAGCAGAGTGAGTGTACCAGATCTTCTTTAAAAAGTGTTCTTTCCTACACCTGCACCCCTATGGTTATTGCAGCACTATTTACAATAGGTGAAACCTGGAAACAACCCAAATGCCCGAAAATAGATGACTGGATTAAGAAGATGTGGCATACATACACGGTGGAATACTATTCAGCAATCAAAAAAGATAAACTCCTGCCTTTCGCAGCAATGTGGATGGAGCCAGAAGGAATTATGCTCAGTGAAATAAATAAGCCAGAAGGAAAAAGAAAAATATCGGATGGTGTCACTTATAGCAGGAATATAGGGGAACCCAATAAGACATCAGTGTAAAAAAATAATAACAGTACAAAACAAACAAAGAAAAACAATTATAAATCAGACATCCTGCAGGGGAGGAGGCGGGAGAGGGATCAGTGGGAGGGAGGGAGTTGCACAGGGGACTGAGGTGATGGTGCACGGGTGCCTTGGGGAAGGACACTCTATGGGGACCACACGTGAGGGGGTGGAGGAAGCAAATATTGTTTATAAATGAACAATCATGTAAAATATAAAAAAAAATAATATTAAAAAAAAGTGTTCTTTCCTGCTGCAGGGATGGGCCTCAGAAGAGGAGGAAGAGGACTCAGTTATCAGCCCAGGGGAGAAGGGACTCAGAGGCGCCCGAGGGAGCACGGAGTGTGCCTGCATCACAGAAGCGCGTGACAGCAAGAGTATGAGGAGCCCCGGTTCAGTCTCATTTTCCCCATTTCTCAGTTCGCCCAAATGTCCTCGATTTTGACCAATACAGTAAAGCAAGACGGATGCTCGCACGCGTTACAGTACTGCAGAAAAGGAGTTCAGAACCTGAAGCGTTTCAATTTGGAGTTAATTCATCTTGGTTACTCAAAATCCAAACTTATTTTGTGCAAATGATAGGAACATCTCTGCAAAATTGAGAACATTCTTAATTGTATTATGCTGAAATAAAGCAGCACTAGGTAGTTTCCGCTTCTGCTTCACAATTATCTTTATTAATAAAGTGCAATACAGGACATTTGGAAGCTTCTGAAATCCGTTTATTTTTTGAGCTGTTTTTTCCATGTTGCATGGACTAATGGGAGGAGCTACTTCCAACTTTATTTCTTAAAAGAAAATTGTATTACTGCACCTGTGCACATGCCCATGCACATTAGGATCTAGATGAGTTGCCCATGATTATTTGTTTGGTCTGTGAAGACTTCCTCTAGATTGAGTACCTCACACTTACGGCTTTCAGGGGCCAGACCGATAAAACAAATTGGTTGATCAGCTAAGGGTGGTGAGACTATGGTGCCTCCTGAAGGCATGTGAATCCCAAGTTTCTTTAACAGTGTTTTGGCCAAACATTCCCTAGCCAAGTTCTTCCCGTGGACCTGCAGCTTACTCCTTGCCTTTCACCCCCTGTTCTTCTTGGATAGCTTTTCAGACACACACGCGAAAGGAATCTCTCTCCCCACTTCTCTCCTCATCCCCTGACTCCCTCCCCTACCCCTCACCTAAAGACACAGTGTCCACCGCTTGAGAAAACATGAATAGAAAATACCTTTCCTTCCTCCAAGAATTCAGTGCCATAAATCCTATAATTTAAATAATAAAATAAGCAGGAGGAAAATAAGAATACTTTTATCCATGCAAAACAAAATTAAACAAATGTAAACAATAAGCTAATGACAGAGGCCTCCAGCATGCTTTTTTTCCCCCTTCTGTATCTCTTTCCTTTTCCAGTTTTGAAAATGGACAGCAAATCATTATGTTCGGTAGACATGATAATGCCACCGTAGTTCCACACCCACCACGTCCCAGCACCACCTTAAGTAGCCTGCATGTGCAACCTTATTTAACCATCACATCCAGTGTATTTTCTTCATTTTAAAAATGAGGACGCTGAGTCTCAGAGAGTCAAGCAATGTGACCATGGCCTTTTAATTAGTGGGAAACAGTATAGAAATTTGGAATCAGGCCCCTATGACCCCACACCAACCCTTTTAGTGCCACGTGCTATTAAGGTTTGTCATGCAATGTAAGATTCTTCAGCTCTCAGTTTTGGTCACCTTCCTCTATGACTTCTGCACTACCTGAGTGTTTCCAAAGTGTAGTTCAAGGACATATGGTACAGATGCCCTGATAAGAAGATGCTACAAACAACCACAGTTTACAGACTATTTTTGAAGTCTAAAATCCAACAACCCATAAACAGGAAGCTACTACTTCAGTCATTTGTACCAAGGTCAGCCCTAACCTGAATTCATTTCACAGTGCAAGGTCATCTTTCATAGTTGCAAACCATAATTTTTTTTTAAATAATAAATTTTATTTTTATATTCCCCATACAATTGCAACCCCCCCATTCTGACCCCAATCCCTCCCCTCCCACCCCCCACCCCCCAAAAAGTGTCTCTGGTTCATAGTTTTTTGTTGATTTTGATTTTCACTTTCTTATAGTTATTCATTTTCCTGGTTCCTTATTTAAGTTTTCTAGATTCCTGCTATGAGTGAGACCATCCGGTATTTTTCTTTTTCTTTTTGGCTTATTTCGCTGAGCATGATCCCTTCCAGTGCCATCCATGTTGCTGCAAATGGCATGTGTTTATCTTTTTTGTATGCTGAGTAATATTCCATGGTGTATATGGACCACATCTTCTTGATCCAGTCATCTATTTTTGGGCATTTGGGCTGTGTCCAAAGCTTAGCTATTGTAAATAGAGCTGCTATAAACATAGGGGTGCAGGTGCTCTTTGGAATTGATGTTTCTGTGTCCTTTGGGTAAATACCTAGGAGTGGAATTGCTGGATCCTATGGAATCTCTATGTTTAGTAGGTCCAGAAATCTCCACACAGCTCTCCATAGTGGTTGGACCAGGCAAACCATAATTTTTAAAAAATATTATTTAATGTGGATTTCTATTCACTTAACTTCAGAAATATTAGGTGTTTGGGGTGCTACCCGGACCCCAGTAGGTCTGTTGCAGAATACAGTTGATGCACTGTGTTGCCTTTTCTATAACACCCATCAAAAATCTCCCACCTGAAAGGAGAAATCAAACATGGTACAAAAACGAACAATGGGGCCTCCTTGGTGGCCTAGGGGTTAAGCCAGTGCTAGCACCATGGCCTGAGTAAGATCCCCAGCCAGGGAGCTGACCCATATGGCTCAGCAGACCTCTCCTGTCTCCCTGCATCTCTCCTCCGCAGTGGATTTCAGTAGATCCACCTGTTCTCCTCCCCACTCTGTCTCTGCTGAATCCTCTCACACACACCCCAACTCTGGCCTACATCCCAGTTCTTTTACACAAAATAAATTAAATAAATAAAAATCTTACAATAAAGTAGTAATTCTGGGCCTCCCCTGGTGGCGCAGCCGTTGAGCGCTGGGCTGCGAAGCTGCCTGCAGCCTCTGCAGCCCCGGTTCGATCCCCGGCCACCGGTGAGGGTCCCACATGGCACGTGGACCTCTCCTGCTGCCCGCTGCTCCCCTCAGCAGTGTCTTTCTTCATCAGTCTGCCTGTTCTGTTCCCTGCTCTGGCTCTGGTGAATTCTCTCACCCTCCTGCTCTTCTGACTGTACCCAGTGCTTGTATAAATAAATAAATAAATCTTTTTTTTAAAAAGTAGTAATTCTTTTAAAAAAAGAACTATGATGTATATATGTACATATATGTACATGTGTGTGTATACACACACACACACACAAACCTCCTACAGCCTTGAATTAGGGATTATGAAGCTGAATTTTGAAAGCTGCCACCCTATACTGAGCAGATACTATTAAAACTGTGTTCTATGACTGGTGAGAGACAGCGGTGTGCTGGGGTTGGTTCATGCGTATCGGCAAGAGTTGATTGTTAAAATGTCAGGATTTCTTAAGCCAGAAAGAAAAAGAAAAATACCGGATGGTCTCACTCATAGCAGGAATCTAGAAAACTTAAATAAGGGACCAGGAAAATGAATAACTATAAGAAAGTGAAAATCAAAATCAACAAAAAACTACGAACCAGAGACACTCTATGGGGGGCGGGGGGGGGCGGGGAGGGAAGGGGTTGGGGTCAAAATAAGGGGGTTGCAATTGTATGGGGAATATAAAAATAAAATTTATTTAAAAATAAAATAAAATGTCAGGATTTCTGAGAGTTTATGTGCAAGTGGTAGCTTGAAATCAGAGATGGTAGGAACATTTACACCACAGAGACTGGAAAACACTTCCAAGTAGGGCCTCTCCTCAGCCTCCACTCCTTCCTGTGGTTGTAAAGCAATTACTAGCAAATAGTGGGTGTGGCGGTGACGTAAGGAAACGGGGAAATGTCTCCATGTGAGCTCTTGCCAGTCTACCTGCAGACAGGAAGGTGTTAGAAGAAGGTCTCAGCAGAGAAAGAGCAAAGGTGGAGTTGGTTTCTCTGACAGGCAAACCACTTTACAGAGGCTGTTTTTGCCTTGTTATCTAGCAGGTAATTTTGCTAGAATAAGATTATTTGGTGCAGTTAGGCTTATCTGGAAACTAGAGCTTAGAGAGCTTTGCTCATGTGGCCAAGGTTTTATAACTGGCAAGAAGCAGTGCAGGAATTTGGAGGCCCAAAGGAATTAGGGGGTGTATACATATGAGGTACATTTTATTGGTGCATCATAAAAGTAGATCTTGCCCATCCAAGTGCTCTCTAGGGAATTTGGTATTGTGAAAAATAATTGCTGCCATGATGGGGCAATCCCAGGTTACAAGAGTTGTGATGAAGAACGAGATGTAGGTCTCTCTCTCCCCCGCCACCCCAGTCTCTCAAGGAAGACATGACGAACAGTAAGATGGAGGCTCTCCTGTGCAGGCATTGCACACAGAGGCAGAGCAAAAGACCAGTGGATCTGCCATTCGTGGCGGAGACAACCACAGGGTCTCCTGGTTTCCAGCCCATCTCACACTCAACCCAGGCAAGATGTTTGAACTTAGCTGCTATTTGGAGCATACGGTTTGGACGAAGCTCACACAGTTAGTGCTTAGCTCCCACAGATTTGGAGGGAAAAAGATTTTTAGCCCATGGAAGTCCACACTCTTGTACACACGTCAAATGGAGTTTAGTGATTATCTTGGTTCTTTTCCTTATATCTTCAGACTTAACCCTTTTGCCTGAGAGGAAAGAACTTTATAGTCAAGGTCTGAACATACATGGCATAGAAAGGAATGAAAAGGAAACAGTAATTATAGGAACAAAGTGATCAGCAGAAAAGGGAAGAGCCCCATAATTATCCTTCTTCATTACGCCTGCAAAAGGTCATTGCTACTGTAAACTGGCAGTGCTTTTCAGACACAACATCATATTAGAAAGAATTATCTAGGGCCATCACTGAGGTTTCTATAAAAACTGTTTAGAGACTGTTGGCAAATTGGGAGACAAGATATTCAGTAGATTCTTATTCCTTTTCATTTCCATTTTAAATGGTAGCTATGTTTCTTGGAGAAAAATACCAACTTATTCCAAGCAAAACTTCTGGAAGGATTTTCAAGATTGAAACCAGGTTCTCAAGGTTGTTCATGCATCTGTTACAAATGTTGTTTGACAATAGGAATAAAATGGCCTAGGTATATCACATATCTAATACATTAAAATATGAAATTTTACCAATAACTATAAAGCAAATACAAAATTAAAAAAATTAAATCCCATGAAATTCTAAATTTTCACAAACTCAAGTTTATTCACATTATCAAAACCCATTAGCATTTTCCTATTCATTTAATTCAGCAAAACCTGATTATGCAATATAAATGCATTGGTATGCAAAATAAGATGCTTCATTTTTCTTTGGAATTTTGTGCTAGAACAAATGGCAGCAGAAGCCAAAGAAATCTCCTGCTTTTCCTAAATTTATTTTAAAATGCACTCTTAAAATGGATTTCTTCATTTTCACAATTTCCTTTGACTTATTCACCGTAGTTGGGCAATTGACAGGACTAGACACAAACTGTCTACCAAATATCCAGACAGAAATACGACAGAAGATGGCAACCCCACAAATTACAAGGTGGGTTTTCAACTATACCCCACGTGTCTGTGTAGACTGGAGCCCTTTGTAATGTGATTAACTTCAGAGGCTCCCAGTATACCAGTTTCTGTAATTATATGACTTTTCTGTAATTTCATGATTACTTCCCAGCAGCCAAATATTTTCTGAGAGTTGACGCTCACTTTTCTAGCGAGGTGTTTTTGGAGCTCCTGTTTCTTTAAGGAAATGCATCCTTTTACTTTTCAAGAACAGAAGGGTCATTTAGAGATATTCGGCAAGGGAGAAAGAGAGATGAGGCCAACCTTGATGTTGGCTAAGTAACAAATAGCTCCTGTAAACTTACTATTAAAAATATGACACATAAAGATGACATAGACATGTATATCCTAGGAGCACTGTTCTGTTCTGCATAACCAGGAGTGTCCCCAGAGAGTCAGTAAAGACTCCAAGCCAGACTGGCCCAGTGGCCAACAACCTGCTCCTTCTCTCTCCAGGAAAGCTGCTGACCATGTTCTTCCAGGTCACGATCACCCCCCACGCAGCCCCACCCCACTGCAGAGCTGCTTTCAGAAAGGAAGCTGGTCCCTGGGCTTCACTCAGAGGTGGGGCAGGTGGTTTGGCCGAGCTCACGTTGGAGAAGGACACACCCCAATAAATACCAGCATTGTCCAGTAGGCCCAGGGACTAAGTGGGAGGTATGGAGCTCGCGTGTGAGGTTATAGCTGAGGAAGGCAAGGAAATAATCATCTCCTTGTGGGTTATCATGGGATGTGGACCAGTTAACTACTTAATGGTCTCACCAAATTATTCCAAATTAGGAAGATGAAAGACGAATTACTTGATAGGTCTAAGACACAGATATTTCCCTTAAAAATGATGATGGATATAAACCTTCAGAATATCAGTCATATCATCATTTACAAGTCGCTCAGTAAGACTTGAATACTGACTGGTGTGTCTGCTTACTTGTTTGCATTGTTGTTTACACACTTATATTTGTTGCTTTAAAAAAACAGCATATGTGGGTCATCCCATAATGCGATATGTTAATTTTCAATTAATCAATTGCTGATCATTGCACAATATTTTGTGTTTGAAGACTTCCTTAGGATTGTTAAAGAAAGATGCTTGAACCAGGGGAACCCTACTCTCGCGTTACACTCAAAGTGCAGACAGATGAGGAGAACCTCCACTTTCAGCAAAGTTCGACAGAATCAAGTTCAAATTTCTTAGCCTAACATTGAAAGCCTTTAATGTAGCCCCTATCTGACCATCTTGCAGTGCATTATAAACTAATAATAATGATTATATTATTATATATTAGGAATAATAATTTTTATGTTATTCATATTCTATCCCAAAATTTCAGTCTACCAAATCCACCAATAAGCAATATTCCCATGTCATCACATGTCATATCATGTGAATTTCTATTTGGCCAGGAATGTGCTCCCCCTTGCTCTCCAAGGAAAAGTTGTTGTGTTAGGTTTTCACACTTCTTAATTCGGTTTTCCTAAACACCCCAGGGATAAACTTCTTGCACAAAATGTTCAAACTGTGAACTGTCCATACTCTTTTCCCCACACTGCCACAAGGACCAAGGTGTCTTACCAGGTGTGCCTCCAAAGTGTGACACTGACAATGAGAGAATGAAGCAGGTGAGATGTATTTACATGGCTTCGTAACAGCCAGGCCTGCACATACATGACTTTTTGTTTTTTAGAAACCTCAGTAAACAAAATTGGTATAATTGAAGGTAGTTATTCACATAATAAAATGACTCATTTGATGGGTCCTTTAAAGTCATGGCCTCTCTGTGAAAGTATTTTTTAATAAATATCTAACCACTTGACGGAAGCATAGAGGATAAATAAATGAGATTAAAAGTAATTTTAGTTCTTCCCTCATGCCGCTCTTCACAGGAAAGGGCATGTGCTATGTTGCCATAGAACTTTCTAGAATCTGATGCGGTTTGGCTTCTTTTCTGTGACTGAGATGAGGTTGAAATTTACAAACATTTGCTGAAGAGCAAACCAGGTAATCATAGACGGACTGATTTTGTTCTGAACTTGAAAGGAATTTAGAGACTGTCTACAGCAACAAGTTGCCAAATCACTCTTGTCAAGAAAATGAAAGAAAAACGACAATTTATTTGCAAATAACTAATATGTGGAGGTGTTTTTATAATTGAATTCTGCTATGAGAAGAGATAGACCAGTCATGGGATAAGGCAGGTTTCATGTGTGCCTGGATCATATTAGTTTTCTATTGCTGCATAACAAATATCCACAAACTTCACAGCTTAAATGAAATTATTATCCCATTGTTTCCATAGGACAGAAGCCCAGCATGGCTCAGCTAAGTTCTCAGCTGAGGATCTCGTGAGCAGTGTTACTGGCCTCTGAGGTTCTAGGGAAGAGTCTTCTTATAGACTCATTCGGATTATTGGCAGAGTTCAGTTGCTTGTGGTTGTAGACCAAGGATCTACACTGCCTCATTGACCATCAGTTGACTCAGCTCCATCCTGACTCTTGGTCCCTCCAACCTCCCTCTTCATGCCAACCATAGCGTACCTGACACTTTAGTGCCTGCAATGCCTCTGCTCTCTTCTTCCAGTACCAGGGAGACAGCTACCCTGCTTTTAAGGATTTGTGTGATTAAATTAGGTCCGTGGACAAAATCTTGATTTTATGGTCAGCAGAACCATATTAAATAATCATGGGAGTGATCGCTGTTTATAGTCTGTTTCTGGGGATCAGAGCATGGAATCTTGGAGCCATTTTCAGGTGTCTGCCTACCTCAGTTTCTCAGGTGACCCTGATGAGATTGTTACTAAATTTCTATTGGCCTTAGTGTCCTAGCTGTACAGTGGAATGAAATCATACCTTGGAGCATCATTGTGGTGATAAGTGAAATAAGATAGACATTGTATTTAAAGCATCGTGAATAAGCCACAAAGGTGAGTGGCCTTTCCCTGGCAGCTCACATTCAGTTTTGTGCCTGGTTCATTCTTCATGCCAGAGTTTTTGTATTAAAAAGAGGAATGAGTCTTCTCCCTTGCAAGTTTGGATGTTCTTTCAGAGTTTTATGCTGCTGTAGTGCATTGCCCAGATTTGATTTTTCTTTAGTAGCTAAAAACTTATACATGTTGCATGTGGGCATAAATTTAGAACTTGGACAAGAGGGGAACTTGCCAAAATTCAACCTTGGATAGTTTACATCTGACCTTTAAAAAAATACACACATGATATCTTGGCAGTAAAAGTAACTTTTTGGTGGTGGTGGGTAAGAAAAATGTATATATAATTGCCGGAGGTTAGTTTATCCTGCAGATTTTATGGGTACATTCCTCAAAGCCTATTTGCTTTTAAGGCTACAGAACCTGATGAAAGAAAGTATGGTTCTGCCTACATCTTCAGTTGTCAGGACAGCACAGTCCTTGCACTGTGGTGCTTTCTGCATTCTCTCCATGCACTGGTAGGTTTTTATAGATCCCCCTTCTTTATTAATATGAATATGAACAAAAGAGCCAACAGCCCTTAAATCCATCAACTGGCTATAAATCTAAACAGCTGCATTATGAGTCACTCGGAGATCAGCACAGTGAACGGGCTTCTGTGCTTCCCCCCAGAGGTGGAGACCACCCTCTTGAAATGGTCATTCTCCCCTAAATCAGGAACATTCAGCTTGGGTAAGGGAAGTCTGAACGCAGCTCTCCACAAATCTTCAAAGGCAAGAAGGTAGGGGTGAGGTGATGGGGCATCCACAGACCTAAGTACTGGAATTAGTGGGAGCAGAGTGGCTCATATTGTCAGTTTCAAAGACCTTTCAAACACTTCCTGTCCCTCATGTCCCAGCCACAGAAAGGAATTAGTAATTTCTTTATATTTATATTTACCTCCTAAGAGTATTTTCAGGGTTAATGTAATAGCACACACAAAGACTGCTTTGAGTGGAGCATATTATCTGGTGATTATGTACTTTATGTCCTCTATTCTGAAGCTTAAACCATAGATAATGACTAATGACATGGTCTTGGAGGAAGACAGAAAAAAAGAAACCCATTTGTGCTAGTTCAACCGCATGCAGCCAGAAACCTTCCAATCCACAAATTCTTTGTTTCTTCTTTGTTCAACAAAGTCTGGATTAAATCAAACCTTGGGAAATAGGTTATTAGCTTACTGAATTTTGGGGTCATCAAAAGGCCCCTTCCTTTACCATACACTATGTAGATCATAGGTGCCTTAAAAGCTTGTCTTCAAACAACTGGACTCTTTTCTCATGGACATAGATCTTGTAGTACACATTTCTGGATATTAATTCTCTCTGGATAGAGCTGAAGATGGTCCTACTAAGGGCAGACCGAACTGATGCTTAGGATCCATCATAGAAGTCACTTTTTAAACTCCCTGTGTCTCTGATAGGTTATTTTCTTTTAGCTTACAGCTGCTGTCACTCATGGAACACATATAACTAATCTATTTAAAGTCTGTTTAGTATGACTGACAGGCAGCTAACAGGAATTTTTTTATTAACTTGAAAAAAGAACAAAAACACGTACTATGCACTATAGCATGTGGAAGGAAGATGGTAGGGGGAAAGAAAATTTAATAACAGCCACTGTTTATGGAGAGATTTCTGTATTGCTAAGTCTTGCTGTTTTCTGTTGTATTATCTCATTTAATACAACAAAGACCCCTTTGTAAAAGGCATCCTCATTGTCAACACTATCTCCGTCATCATCACCTCCATTGATGAAGTAAAGGAGGACAGGGGGGTTGGAATTCCCCAGGGCCACCCACCTGGAAGGTGCTGGGGCTGAAACTGAGTGGCTCATTGATGCTGGAGCTCTGATGCCCATGGCTTTGTGCTGTGCACTGGCGCGCGCTGCAACCACACAGCCCAGCCTCCTGCCAGAAGCGAGGAAGCTGCATTTTAAAGGCAGTGCTGAGCCCACTGAAAGGCCTTTTCTTCAGAAGAGGAAACCACTCCAGACACATAAGTGACGTTACACAGAGACCCTTTGCTTGGGCTTGGTTGAGACCCAGATCCCAGTGGGGTTTGGCCACGGGCCTGCCAGTCTCTGTCAGGGAGGGTGTGTTGAGTTGGGGGGGGGGCTGGAGATGCCACGACACCTCACTGCTGGCTGTGGATGGGCTGTCGGGCCGCACTTAGGACAAGCTGCCGGGAACAGGGAGCTCATTCTTCCTGCAGCCAGGCACAAAGAGGGTGGACAGGCGGTGAGGCAGGGGCAGGCATGCGGGCTGGCTGGAAGGAGTGTAGAAGCCCTGGGGGAGGGTGGGGTCCCCTGAGATGCTGTAAGACCACCTCTTCTTGGGTTTCTGAGAGTGAAGACAAGATGGACAGAGTCCTCTGAGAATTTGTGCTTTCTTTCTAAGATGTCTCAGAGGCACCTGGTGGGTGTGCACGACAAAGGAGCACCACGCCCCTTCCCTCCACTCTCCGGGCTTCCGCTCCCCATGGGCACAGCCACTCAACATATATCCTGAGGATGTGCACAGGGAGCTTTACCAGTAACAAAAGCTAGAGTGGAGTGTGACCGATGCATCGCCACGCACAAGGCTGACGCAGTAGGAAGTGTTATTGCAAAATAGCACAAGTCTCCTTGTGTTATTATTTTTTTATAGCTTTTAGGGTTTTTTTTTTTAGATTTATTTATTTATTTATTTTTCCTAGGCAATTTACCTTTTCTTTTTTTTTAATAGAGGCATGTTTTATTTATTTATTTGTTGGTTTGTTTTATTTATTCAAGCACTGGGTACAGTCAGAAGCGCGGGAGGGTGAGAGAATTCACCAGAGCCAGAGCGGGGAGCAGAGCAGGCAGAAGGACCAAAGTACACTGCTGAGGGGAGCAGCGGGCGGCAGGAGAGGTCTGCGCGCCATGCGGGACCCTCCTCCAGTGGCCGGGAAGCAGCCGGGGATTGAACTGGCGCCGCAGAGGCCGCGGGCAGCTTCACAACCCAGAGCTCAACTGCTGCGCCACCAGGGAGGCCCTTTTTTAAGATTTATTTATTTATGCATACAGGAACTGAGGTGCAGGCCAGAGGTGCTGGGAGTGAGAGGACTCACCAGAGACAGAGTGGGGAGCAGAACAGGCAGACTGACTGAAATACACTGCTGAGGGGAGCAGCGGGGAGACAGGAGAGGTCTGCTGCACCATGTGGGTAGCTCCCTGGCTGGCAGGGGGATCAAACTCGTACTTCAGTGGCTGGTGAGAGCTTCACAGCACAATCTTCAGCACTTGTGCTACCAGGGAAACCGAAGCCTCTGTTATGCCCAAGATCAGCAGACTCGGCGAGCATAGCCTCCAAGAATCCAAAGACAGCTGATGTAAATGCAAAAGGGAGTTTATTACGGGCTCGAGTCCGGGCCCTCGACACGCACCGATGCAACGGCAGAGGTCGAGAGCCCGGACTCGAGCCCGGACTCGAGCCCGTCCCTTTTGCCTCATCAGATTGGACCTTGGATTCCAGAACCTGCAGTGTGGCCTCACTCATATGCAAGAGAGCAGTGCTGGGAGGCTGAGGATGGTGTGGCTTGCAGAGCTGCGGCAGTCCTGAGCAGGCCCCGGGGTGCTGTCACCAGCTGTGCCCCAATTATGAGAAACCATGCTCGCTGCTAAGCAGAGAGGCCTTGTCATAGCATGAGAAGACTGGGGAAAAATTGCTTGCGAGGTTTATATAAACTCACATGAGAAATAGGAGTAGGATCTCTTTTTAATTTTTAGTTTATATATTTATCTTTTAATTCATTTATTTATGCAATAACACAGCATTACAACACTATATAAATGGGCATCACTGTGAATCAACCATGCTTATGCTATCTTAAGTTCACTGGTAAAAGTTAAAAAAAAAGAAAGCAGATCTTTGAGGAAGGTGGGGCAGTGAAATCATTTTTCCTTCACATAGCTAATTTCAGCATGTAAACGCTCTACATTGCAGCAGAAATACTTCAAAAGAAATGGTAGAAGACAAGCATTAGACACAACTGTCCTCTCGAGGTGACAGCTATGCTAATATCCCTGCAGGGACCCCTAGGTGACTGTGGTAAAGAAGCACCTGAACCCCACTAGAGGAATTTGTTATCCTCATGAAACCTGACCCAAAGCCACTTGTCATATGTCTTTGCTGTGAAAGCAGCATAGACTTTTGTTATCTCTGACAATAACCAACAATAGCCAACAAGGACCCCAGGTGCCCCCATGAAAAGGAAGCCAAATTGTGGGGCGGGGAGGGCAACATGTCCTTTCCTTGCCCTTCTCAGGGTGAAGGAGTGGAGACATCTTAGGAAAGCAGAATAAGAATCAGTAGAAAATTCATCCAGAGTGGCAGCTGGTGCTTAGTAAGTGGAGGCAGGAAAAGTATCCTAACTTTCTAAGCTTTATGCTATGGGAGGTGATAATTTTAAGTCACCTGAAGAGCAAAAGAACTCAGCAGTGCTCAGAAGTGCGTCACCATCGTGGGGAGAGACTTTCTTTCTTTTTTTTTTTTTTTACTTTTTTTAAGTTTTTTTTTTTAAATTTATTTATTTATACAAGCACTGGGTACAGTCAGAAGCGCGGGAGGGTGAGAGGATTCACCAGAGCCAGAGCAGGGAACAGAACAGGCAGACAGATGAAACACACTGCTGAGGGGAGCAGCGGGCGCGGCAGGAGAGGTCTGCGCACCATGTGGGACCCTCGCCAGTGGCCGGGGATCGAACAGGCGCTGCAGAGGGTGCGGGCAGTTTCGCACCCCAGTGCTCAACCGCTGCGCCACCAGGGAGGCCCGAGACCATCTTTCTAGTTAAATGTATTGATAATTCACCCCCAGTGTCCAGTCCATGACTCACCTAACCAGCCCTTGTGCCTTTCTGGATGAAAGCCTCTCTCTACAAGTTTTGGGGCCTGTGACTCCTGGTGTGGAGAAAGAAGTTTGAATTAAAAGGAGGCATGAGAACTCGCAGGACTGGAGCCAGCCATGCAGGAGCTCCTGCTTCCTTGAACTGAGACTTTTCTTATTGAAATGAAGATGGGGACAAGGGTCAGGAGCCCTGAGGAGCCCGTGTCTCTCCTGCAGGTGTGTGTGGGGGAGACTTCTCACCCCTGAATGAACAGAAGGGGTGAAAGCTGTCTTTCTGTGGCTTTCCCTCTCCTGACACCTGTGAGATGTGCTAACGATCCTGTGGAAATCTCCAGCAGAGATTTCCAATAGATGATAAAGAACTCAAGCAGGAAAAGGCAGGATCAGCCTTGCCCTTCCACATCTTCCTAATCATGGAAAGAAAGTACAGGTTCCCTTGGAGAGATTTAATTTACAGAATATGAAAGAAAAACTTGTCCCCATTAAAGCACACATTCGGTGTTGTGTTCATTTTCTGGCTTTGGGCTGTTCGAAACTAATCCTGAAACCACTTTAAGTCATGCGTTTAGATACATGAACACAAAACAGGACTATACGTTTTCAAGATACGTAAAAACGTAGGGAAAAGCTCTAGAAATGCGTACAACAGAATGACAGCTCAGGGGGTCACTATGGAGCAAAGAGGCTGGAGCTGGGGCTTTAGCCATATTCCCCCCAGTTTAACATGCCCCATGGAGAATGTCTTCCACGCATTTACCATTTTCCTTGAAACCTCTGCAAACTTGCTAATTGTTCTTATACCTTAGCATTCTCCACTTAGGAGTCCAGATGAATAATTCAAATTGGGGAATTATCAATAAAAGAAGGCAGCCTATTAGAGTTTGATGGAATTAGAATTGTTGCATTTTTCATCTAGTTTCCCTTAAAATAGGTAGCACTGCATCCTCTCCCTCCTCTGGGGAGAATACCCCAAAGCATGATTTTCTGAGTCTGAATAGAAAGCCATTGTTCCAGGCTCCACCAAGTCTAGAGAGGAGGCTCAGAAAGTCCCTCCTCTCAGCACCGAGGAACTGATTCTCAGAACCAGTTGAGAAATAGAGGTGGCCCAGCCCGGTAGGCAGCCAGCCCAGAACCCCTTCCAGCCCCCCCACCCAGCCCCTCCTACGCTGCTGGAGGCTCCCAGCATCCGCCAGCCCTCCCCAGCCTGGAGGGACCACACCCTCCCTGGGCTCCTACTGCTTTTTCATATGCATCTCATGCTCAGGTCAAAGGAAACCCACCTCTTGTTTCCTGAATATTCCATGCTTTCCCAGAGCAAGCCTTGTTGTCCAGCTTCTCCTGCCTACTGAAATCATCTCTTCCCAGTTCCCACCTCCAGTGCCAGAGTCTCCACCTCGTCTTTTTGAATCTGCTCAACCAGATGTCATGTCTTTCTCCCCGACCCCTGTCACCTTCTGAGGGTTCCCCTCATCTAGTTGGAAATGTACACGTTGCATTTCCCCCAGAGCAAGCAAGCCGGAGAAGGCAGGGCCATGTTGGAGTTACACATTCCATTCCTCCTACCTGCCCACAGGCCAGGCTTTAGGCTAAGGGTTGGAGAAATAAAAATGGACAGGAATTGTCCCTGTCCTCCTGGAGCTCTAGTTTAGAGATTTGGCTAATGGCCAGTGTCGTGGTGAGGCGAGGATCTGTCACTCCCAAACCAGGAGCCTCTGATCTCTATCCACTGCAGCTCTCCAGGCGACTCTTCTCTACAAACTCCATGTCTCAGAATGAGAGGAAGATTCACTCTGCACATGGGCCTGGGTCGAACGCCAGGACGCAGGGAACCCCCTTTTCTGTGTAGAGGGAAGAGGACAGCATAAGAAAACAGAGAAGAACATTCAGTCACAGAAGCAGAAATCAGTAACTCATCTCTGTGATCACTGGGAGGCAGCTAAACACTGAAGTTTTCCGCTTGAGGATGTGTGTGTATGTGCATGTTTGTATGTGAGCAGGTGTGTTTATGCACACGTACATGTGTATATATATGTAATGTGCACACACACAAGCTGTGTGCATGTGCATGCACACACATTATGCATGTGTGTATATGGGCATGTGTGTATGCACAGGCATCTGAAGAGAAAAAGTTGTTGGAAATCCATGGTGCTCTGAGCCCTCACCCCACATTCCTCCCTGCAAGGGTTGGGGGGCCTGGCTCACATCGCAAGGCTGTTGGGTCCGGTGGGCCCTTCCCCACCAGTGGCTGAATGGGCTGGAGAGCTGAGCGTCCAGCTCCTCCACTCGCTGCTTGCTCTGGGCACTCTTGAATACATATGTGGCCTTCGTGAAGAAAGGAAGAGAAATGAATTGGATGCACGTCATGCCCTGGAGTGCTGGCCGGCGAGGGCAGAGCTGGGTAGCGTGTTGCTCTTGTTATAGAGCAGCCCCGATATTGAACGGGTTCCTGGCTGTGGGTCCTCACCCGCGCGCTTAAAAGGGACTTATGAATACTCCACTGCGGGCACACACAAAAGGTTAATAAAAGGTTTATTCACAAGGGAAAAGGAAATAAGGAAAATGTACAACTCAGGGAGAAAATAGGGAAATAAAGTCTTTAATGCGTCCTACCCGATCCGACGACCTGGAAACCCAAAGTCACTCTCCAAGCTGGCCGGACTGACGCTGCGAGCTGGCGGAGAGCCAAAATGGGGATCCCCCAAAGCCCACGTGTCTGCCTTTTATATTCACCTGGCTGCTGAACCCCACCCTCAGGTCCCAGCCACCTTCCCTTGGGTGGTGATGGGATGTGGAGTTCCCAGTGTCTTTGGCTTTGGCCTGGGGTGGGGGTGGAGTCCACAAAGCCGGCATGGAATTAGCTTTCGGACAGCCTTTTCCCCCTAACAATTCCCCCCTTTCACTTTTTGCCACCATTTCCATGGTGATGAAGATCGAATATATGGAGGTTGGGAATTGTTGGGAATTCCCAAACATAAAGGTGTTGAAGCCACTAAAAGTGATAGCTTTGTGTTTATGTACATAAGGCAAAGCCAAGATTTTATTTTTATTGAAAATTCCAGGGTATCATACATTTTGTGCTTTAGAATATAAAAGCATTAGTTGCTTCAAATTGACTGAAGCAAGACTGCATTCACTTTATTTCGGGCCACCTTTGGTGGGCGCTGGCAATGGGGCTTGTTCAGGGATGGCACCAGGGGTGACTATGACAGGGAGGGTGCCAGGGCTTTGTGGGGTGAAGCCAAGTGTCAGCAGGAACTGCTGCGGATCCGCCTGTAACTCTGACGTCAGACTTCTCCGTGAGCCCTAAAGTGTGCGTCATTTAGCCGAGGCAAGAGTGCCAGGCTGAAGTGAGATATTGTATTGGCTCATCCACAAGACTGAGCTCTAGCTCCCTTCCAACAAAGGAGAACAGCTTTCCAGAGAATGACTCAGAGGATAAACAACTGTTTGTTCATGCACAAAAGAGGAAGTTGTTTCAAGATGTTTGTGAAGGAAAAAGGAAGAAAGGAAGCAATTAGACACTGCTTTTGTCCTCAAAGAGGCTAGCAAACTCCAGCGCTGAGACTCACCTGGTGTGCGCACCCAGGAAGAGCATCTCCTGGGCCAGCCAAGTGGACAGCAGAGGCTCCTGGCACAGAGGGGATTGGGGAGGGGGCTGGAGTCACCCCAGAGGAGGAAAGCGCACTGCGGACACAGGCAGGTGCCCTTTACCACTGTCCTTGTCTCTGCCTGGATTTGGTCTGGACGCTGGATTCGCAAGGAGGGGCTGCAATTCCATGCTGACCACGTCCTGCACTAATAAAAACAGCCACCGCTGTGCATGAACAGCCCCTAGCTCCGTGCCTAGTGCTAGTCTAAGATTTTACACCTGAGCCCGCAGGGGAACTCCAGGGGGAGGGTCCACTTACGATTGCAGTTTTCCAGATACGGAAACTGAAGCCCAGAGCTGTCACCTTAGCTGTCGCGGGCTCTCAGCCAGTAGGGGCAGAACCAGGATTTGAACCCAGGCACCGGGATGTTTGGTTGGGAATTCCTTGCAGTCTTACTGATATGATTTGATCACGTTGGAGTAGGTTCGTAAAGCAACAGGCGAGGAAAGGTGAGGACGGCAAGGAAAGAATCAAGTGGGAGGTTGAAGAGAGCCAAACCTGCCTCATAGTCGCCATCATTTATCAGGCAGTCTTTCCATAAGGGCTGCATTCGAGGCATGGGGCAGACAAGCATTACCCCATCCATTTTTTAGATGGGAAAGTTGGGGGACATCTGGTTCTCCTTGGGGACTTGAATTTTTATAGATGCCACATTGGGGCCTGTTCCACATTGTCTGTCATGGGGAATGGTGAGGGGGAAAGGTGGGGAGCAGAGGGGTACAGAAGCCTGCTGCACTGGGCCAACAGAAACAAAGCCAGGACAGCTGCTGACCAGCTGTGCATACAGCTGCGACTACCCGGCCCCAAAGGCAAGCAGGATGGCCCTCATGTGCACACTTGTCTGTCTGCAGACCTGGGTGACTTGTCCACTCAGGACTTGTCCACCCAGCACAAGTCAAAGTCTCTTTTGTCCTACTGCAGGGGAGACATGTGCCCATCAGCAGGCCAGTCATGCTGCAGGGGTTCACCTGGTCTCCTGCAAAGTGTAAGGCCCATGAATTCCACGCAGGAAAAGCAGCATGAGTAAGAATGCACTGGCAATAAAGGACGAGCAGCCTCACTGTGTGTCCCCGACTCATGTGGCAAATGTTACTGCTCCCCTCTGCATGTGGGCCTGGCTCTAGGTGCTGGCAATCCAGGGAGAGCCAAGTCCAGGGGCAGACCAAGTCCACTAAGCCACCAAGCTCACCTTCCAGGGGCAGGAAGGACTCTCACCAAATAAAGCTGTAACATACAAGGCGGTGTTGGTATTGTCCACTGGAAGGACAAGTAGAGAAGGGGGCAGAGAGAGCCCAGGGAAGTGCTATTTTAAAAGGTGGAAAATCTCTTCTGACAAGTAAAATTCTGACAGAAGTGAGCGAGGCCACCATTGGGATATCAGGGGCTGAAGCACCCTGGGCGGGGTGACAGCCAGTGCAAAGGGCCAGCGGAGGGGCATGCTGGGAGTGTCTGAGAAGCACAGAGGAACCAATGTGGCAAGTGTTTAAGGACGTGAATTCTGGGAGCTGAGGCTCGGAGAATGCTGGGACCAGATCGGGGGTGTGGGGCAGGGGGTGGGGTGGGGTGGCAGGAGGCGTTTGCATACCATGGCAGCAGCTGTATATTTCATTTTGAGCATTTTGAACTGAGTGGTGGCGTGACCACAACATGTTCCTAAATGACCCGCTCTAGCTGCTGAGAAGAAAATTGTCTGTAAAATAGTGGTCCAGGGTACTTCTGGAGCAGTAGATGTTGTGCTTGAACCAGTTCATTTTCTTAGGAAACAAACTAGCAGAAGGAATGTGGAGTCAGACCGTGAGATTTCACCTTGAGAGTGGGCTAATGAGAGGTCTGCTGCGCCATGTGGGTAGCTCCCTGGCCGGGGATCGATCTCATGCTGCAGGGGCTGCGGACAGCTTCATAGTGCTGAGACCCAACCCCTGAGAGTGGGGTAATGAAGCTAGACTCTACTCGGAGGCAGTGTGGAGCCACTGGCGGAGGCAAGCAGGTTGTCTCACTTAGGAAAGCTCAGGGCTCAAACCCGGGGGTGGCATGGAGCTGGGTCAGGCTTCCCCCAGGCCCCAGTCCTGGAGTCTTGGGCAACCATTGAACCATGCTAAACTTGAGTTTCATCACCAGTAGTTTTTGTCTATTCCTTGCCTCTCTCTACCGCAAAGTGTTCTGACGAGGATGAGGTGAGAGAAATATGTATGAAAGCCTCTGGTGGACAGTGGCTCAGAGAACCGAGGTAAATACGGTGGTGATGATGATGATGATGATGGCAGTGGTGTGGTGGTGATGCTAGATTGAAAGGGGAGCCTGGATGAGGGTTCACTGGGGAGCTGATCCCACTTGTCCAGGTGAGCCATGGAATGGGTTCGAGGTGTGGGGAACAGGAATGGGAGTGCCCAGTGGCAGAGACATTGCAAGGAAGAATCTGCAGCTCCCTGAGGTGGACTGTAAGAGTCCGAAAGGTCCAGTTATGGCTCTAACTCTTGTCAGTCCAGCCCCAGCATATCCTGACACCTGCAGGGACCTGTGTGTTCTCATACAGAGATCGTTGCTGTCACTATGGGCTTGACAAAGTGATGGGTGGAGATCTGGAGGGTCAAGGGCTGTTTCACACGCCTGGTAACAGACCCTCGTAAGAGAGATAATAAAGGAGACAGAGAAATAACTGTCAAAGAGGAGAGAAACCAAATGAAAATTGTACCTGGAGGAACGGACAAGGAAAGATGGTGTGGAGGAGACCGTGGAGGTGAGAAAAATGACAGCTTGGATTTGAAGTTGCACAGTGTGAAAGAATCAGCATCAGGGGTTTTGGTTTTAGGACAGGAAGCAGAGTGAATGGCACCAGAAATAGGACCATTGGGAAGGGGAGGTCGCTTGAGGAGGGAAGATGCTGTCCATCGCATGTGACTGCAGGTTAATTCTGGAGACAAGAATTGCCGAGGAGCTGTAAGTAAATGAAGGGCTTTGGGGAGAATCTGGGGACAGAGATGAGTGCTAAAGCTAGAGCCTTGAAAGTGCCCAGGGGGCCGGGGTGGGAGGAGGGGGGCACGCAAAGGCAGCGCAGGATCAGACGGAAAGACTAAGCACATGGAAGACAAGGAACCGTTTAAAAGGCAAGAGAGTCCGAAGTGTTCACCTTCAAAGGGGAGTTGAGGAGAACGAGAAGCCACCCACTCACTGAATTTGAATTTGGGAGACAGTCTCGGGAGAGAGACCCAGCGAGAAAGGAGGAGGCAGAAGGGAAGGAAGAAGATGCCCTCTGGGAGCGGGTGTGGGTCATGGAGGATTTTGCAAGAGGAGGCCCTGTTTCCAGAGGCAGGTGCACACCCCAGGGGTTGAAGAAGGGACTGAATGGATGGACACAGGCTTGAAGATTTTAGCAAGAAAATGAGAAGGCGGAAAAGCAGGTAATAGGGATTAAATGTCAGCAAGGGGTATTTTGGGGGGTTCCCTACACCTACCCATGGCGGGAGGGAAGTGGCTGCAGGCTTTCGGCAAGCGGTTGATGGTGCTGACCGCCAGGCTCCAAGCAAGGGGGCCACTCCCCATCGGGCCTCGGACGTAGGCCTCTTGCTGCTTTTGGCTTGAGAGCAACAACACATTATGTTAAACGATCACGTGTGACAAGACGTTCCCTTTGAGGTAAACTGACATAAAAGAACGTTGATTCATGATCAGAAGACGAAAAGCTTAGCACCGTGAAATAATCGTTCTTTCATCCTGTGGCCACATCTTTTGCTGACAATTCCCAGGACATGTCACAGAACATTTATCCCGCCGTTCATCTTGAAGGGCTCCGCCGGGCCCCTTGAGCTTGCGGCTTCGGTGAACCCGGCCTCCTGGCCTCCTGGAGACATGGCCCCAGCGCGGCCCCCTCCGGGAACCAGCATCTTGTTTGCATTTTCAGCTGGTTTGCGAAGGAAGTGGCTTCGGAGCGGAGCACACCCACGCCGCTCACTCTGCTTGTGTTTGGCACCATCAGACTCTCCTGCTCAACGCTGCGGGAAACAAGACCACTTTAGAGGCTGAAACCCTGGAATTGACTCCACATGACAATAAAAACCATACAGCTTTTGCCTTCCGCCCTGCGAGTTCCTCTGAGGTTATACTCCCTGCCCTGCGTTTCACACTCCTAAAAATCAGTCCTTCTCAGAGATTCTGGCAAAATAGAAGCACTCTGAGGGTGAACTTGATCTGTATTTTTTAAATATTTGTTCCTTTTTCTCAATGGTAGTCTGTTTGCGGTTGCTGAGACCCAGCCCTCATCATGCCTGCACTGCACGGCTTTGAAAGAGAGCAACCCTTCCTTTCATAGCTTAGTGAAGAGGACAAATAACAGCGAAAAAGGGGGTGCTTGGCTCACCTGCCACACCTCAGCACTCGCTCCTTAAAAGATGCAAATACAGTAGGATGGGTGGTTCACCCCGGTTCTTGGGTCAACAGAGCATCGCATCACATGTGTGTTCCAGCACCGAAGACCAGCCCACAATTTCAATCCCATCCCCCTGAGCCCCTGTGAAGGACTCCACAAGGCATCTAGAACTTTCCATGACCTAGAAGCCTTGTGTCCTTCAATGATGCTGACAGCAGCCCCTCCCTCTGCCAGGTGAGACGAGAGAGCCTTCCATCCTTTCACCAGTTGGCACAGAAGACCTTGCCTCGCTTCCCGGCCCCCACACCTGTCAACACCTGGGATGATGCACAGGCCACAGGTGACTGGTGTTCCTGCCTGCTGGATGACAGCTTCTGTCTGAGCCCAGTGGCCGGGCCTCTGTATCCTCCTTGCTCCCAAGGGCCACGGTGTCCCTTCGGGGAGGGACTCTGACCTCCCCAGCAAACTGGCTTTTGCCGTTACACCGCATTTGAAGTGCTTATGGCTCTCTGTTGGAAACAAGGACAAGTTCTGCTTCAAGATGACTGATTTGCAAAAGTTTCTGTCATCACTCGGTATGGGTGAGGGAGGGAGAGCTTGAAATATACATACACACACAGTAGAGAAACGAATTTCCCCAGGGGAAACGAGACGCTTCGTTTCAGACATCCAGGTCCCTGAAGCCAAAACATGCATGTGGGGAGGAAGGGCTGTGCTTGAGTTACAGAGAAAATTGCCCGATCCGCTGTTGCCTTTGTTTGTGTAGACACAAAAGCGAACAGTATTTAAAGTATCCGTTGTCCCCATCACCGAGACCCAGCCGGGGGTGAATTCCCTTTATGTTAAGGAGCAGGGTCCAGAAAGGCTGGCATTGTGCCAGCACCATTGTTTGTGCTGCATTTTGGTGTCCGCAAAGTCAGAGAGAATTTGTTTTAAGGATAATGTCCCGAGCTTTTCCGATAGGGCTTTCCCATCGAAGCGTGGGAAGGTGGGAGTCTCGTGCGACCCCCGACAGGCCCTTAAGCCTGAGGGAAGAAAAAAGAAGTCCATGAAGTGACAGAGCTGAGGCTGGAACACTGAACTTCACAGGCCGGGACAATTTTGTTTGTAGAATGTTAGCATCTGCCTTTGACTCGGTATGGGAACTATGAGACAAGCCAAACAGGGTCAACCTGATAAGGATTATGTCGACCAGGACATCTTCTGAGTGTCTCTCATAGCAAAGGTTATGGCAGCCTCTAACTTGCTAAAAATCAAAACAAAACCCTGGAAAAATGTTCTGGGAGAGAAAAGAATGGCTGTTTAGAAAGGAGAAATCAACTGTTCTTCAAATGACGATTTTGTTTCTTTCTTTTTTAAATTTATCCATCCATGCATACAAGAGCCACAGCACAGGCCAGAGGAGGTGGGGGGCGGAGAAGACCCACCAGAGACAGAGTGGGGAACAGAACAGGCAGACTGACTGAAATCCACTGCTGAGAGGAGCAGCGGGCAAGACCAAATGACGATTTTCTTAAGAAATCTACAAGTAAAAGAACATCCTTTTGGCAGAGGATCAGCCCAACAGACAAAGGTAAAGCATTAATAAGACAGAGAAAGAAAATTCAGTGTTGAAATTGGACGCATAGAGCATAGGGGAGATGACAATAATTTTCTTTTAGGGAAGCCCTCTCAAAGAGGATGGAAGCACCCTCTCCCCTTTAAACTTCCTAGTGCACACTCCCAGCTTTTAAAAACTAGGCACCATGTCTTATTACACAGTAGAACAGAAACGAGAACACCATGGAGAATCATTATGGAAAAGGGCTGCAGTGGGGGTTTGTACCCCAAGAACAGATTTGGGGAAGGGAAGCTCTGCTTTAAAATGGCACGTAGCTCCTGAACCAGAAGGAAAACCAACATTCTCTTGGGCCGTGTTGAAGGTGGGTTGCAGGACCAAGATTTTACTTTTGACAGTCAGACCCGAAGACAGAGGTGCTGGGAGCCACGTCAGTGTCCTGCTTCTGTGGAGGGTGAGCGAATGGTTTGGAAGCCCAGCTGCCAAGGCTGGAATTTCTGAATTCTCCCTCGATCTCATTTCCCCTAGCATATGGGAGAACTAGAAACTACCTTGGAGGTTGTTACAAGAATTAAGTAGGCTGACACATGCCAGGTGTTTAGTAGAACAATGTGTCACACAGAGTAAATGTCAGCTATTACTATGGTTTTTACTTTCCTGGGTGGGGGCTTGACTGTGGGATGAGCTGGAGCTGCAGGAGGAGTGCCTTTCCCACTCCGGTGCCTCGGGCTCCAGATTCCATCATGGCCTGCAGTGTGAGCCCGTTTCAGCTAACGAAGCCTTTTGAGTTAAAGTGGCATCCAGCACCAGGAGCCCTTGGAAGTCTTCGAACATAGCCAAGCAGGTGTCTAAGTGCAGCAAGAAATGAAGTTTCGAAGGTAGACAGTGCAGGCAGTGACCCCACTGGCAAGATGTCATGGAAGTTGTGTTTTTCTCTGATAAGTTGCTTTGCAGAGACTGAAAGCAAAGGAGAGATAGGAGAAAAAAGTGAGAGGGAGGAAGTAACGCAATGCCATACGTCAGCACGTCGAGGTTTCCTGCGCTGCAGTCTGGGCGCAGGGTTGCACCACATAGCACAATAAGAAATACATAGTTGACCCCTCAATGTAGCTCAATTTTTCTTTCTTTTATCCCTAAGTAGCTGCCCGCCCTTTCCGTGGTGGAGGGACACCTTGACCACTTGTTCTTAAGTCCTGAGCCTGACCCATAACCTCTCGGCATGTGACTGTGCTTTGGGGTGAGATGTAAAGGCCCTCAACTCTGTTCCTCAAACTCCCCACTCATTCTCCCCTTTTTTATAGGCTCATTACCTTTTTGGGAGACTGAGGGTAAAAAAGTCATTATAGATCTGTTCTGCTCCCCATTTACTCTGGTGAATCCGCTCACCCCCTGCACCTCTGGCTTACACCCCAGTTCTTGGATGCATAAACAAATAAATCTCTTTCTTAAAAAGTCTTTGGCACTTCCTTACAGACTGTCTTTGCTTTCTCTTCTTCAGAGAAATGTCTCCTTTGCTCATTTATAAATCGGGTTGTTTGGTTTTTGTTGTAGTTGAGTTGTAGGAACTCTTTCTATATTCTGGAGCTCTCTCTCTCTCTCTCTCTCTCTCTCTGTGTCTCTCTGTATGATTTGCAAATGTGTTTCCCATTCTGTAGGTTGCCTTTTTACTTGCTCTATCTTTGGATGCACAGAAGTTTTACATTTTAATACCCAATTCATCTATTTTCACTTTCGTTGCTTTAGTTTTGGTGTCACATCCAAGAAAGCATGCAAAATTCAACATCATAAAACTTTTGTCTGTTTTTCTAAGAGTTTATAGCGTTAGTTCTCCAATTAACTCTTTAATCCATTATGAGTTAATTTTTAAAGATTTATTTATTTATTCATTCATTCATTCATTTATTTATACAAGCACTGGGTACAGTCAGAAGTGTGGGAGGGTGAGAGGATTCACCAGAGCCAGAGTGGGGAACAGAAGGACCGAAGTACACTGCTGAGGGGAACAGCGGGTGGCAGGAGAGGTCTGCGCGCCATGTGGGACCCTCGCCAGCAGCCGGGGATCGAACAGGTGCTGCAGAGGCTGCGGCAGCTTCGCAGCTCAGCGCTTGACTGCTGCGCCACCAGGGGAGGCCCATTATGAGTTAATTTTTAAAAAAGATTTATTTATGCATACAAGAGCTGGGGTACAGGCCAGAGGTTTGGGGGTGAGAGGATTCACCAGACACAGAGTGGGGAGCAGAACAGGCAGACTGACTGAAATCCACTGCTGAGGGGAACTGCGGGGGGACAGGAGAGGTCTGCTGCGCCATATGGGTCACCTCCTTGGCCAGAGATGGAACTCGTGCTGCAGTAGTTGTGGAACAGCTTCATAGCGCTGATTCCTAACCCCTTGCCCCACCAGGGAGGCCCCCATGATGAGTTAATTTTTGTATGTAGTGTAAGCTAAGGGTCCCCCTTCATTTTCTGTATGTGGCTATACAGTTTTCCCAGTATCTTTTGTTGAAAAGACTCATGGAATGTCTTGGCATCTTTGTTAAAAATCAATTGACTAAATGAGAATTTACTCTGGGTTCTCTAGTTTATTTTCTTGGTTCATGGATCTGTTACTATGCCAGTATCATGCTGCTTTGGTTACTGTGGTTTTATAGCTCCTTTCTGATCGGTATTTTCCTTGGCTATATTATTTTCAAATAAGCCTGTTAGTTTGTTTTGACACTGTGAAGATGTCGTAATAATGTTTTCTGGCCTTTGTTGTTGTTCCCTTGAGTATAATCTTTACTTATTCATTAAAGGTTGCTGAAATATTTACTTAGAAGTGTAGACAGCACAAGAAAATGTTTGCTTAGAAGTGTAGACAGCACAAGAAAAATGTTTGCTTAGAAGTATATGTTTGAAATGGATTAAAGTCTCTATGTTTCAACTTTTTAAATTCAATTCAAAATGCTCTTTTTTTCTTTTATGCAAGAGCTGGGGTAGAGGCCAGAGGCGTGGGAGGGTGAGATGATTCACCAGAGACAGAGTGGGGAACAGAACAGGCCCCATTGAGGGGAGCAGCGGGGCCGACAGGAGAGGTCTGCCTGGGAATCGAACCTGCACTGCAGAGGCTGTGGACAGGTTCACAGCGCTGTGCTCAACCTGCTGTGCCACTGGGGAGGCCCCAAAATGGTCTTTTTCCCATTTTGATTGAAGAGGTGAAAGTTCACCGATCTACTGTAAATGACTAGAGTAGATGGTCATTTAGGACAACCATTTTGTAAATAGTGAAATACCCAAGTTGGTTTCCAATGAACTACCTATATGTAAGCATTGCTATGCATACCTCCCTGGCATGGGAACAGTTATTCTGCATAGATCTATTAGTGCTTCTATTGTCTAGCAACTGTTTCAAAACTGAGCTGAGAATTATTCTGATTCAGGTGGGGGATGGAATGTTTAAACCGATATGACGCTGTCGCTGGGGCACGGCATCACCATGGCCTCAACGTCCGTGCACACCGACCCCTGAGGCTATCCGAGAGTGCACCTGTCTGTTCCTTTTAGTAATAATTCCCACGCCCCCAACTCATGCCCAGGTCGTAGCTGGGGCCTAGAGTAGATTTCTCAAATAGCACGTTTAATATTTGTGTAAAAGAGCAAAGTACACTGGGAATCTCAGCAAACTTACTGCGGGGACGAGCTGGCTCTCCTGCATTCCTCCTGCAGCTGCCACAGACCCCGCAGTCACAGGAACAGGCTGGGTCCGAATACCGGGTAGCTCACGGACACCTCAAAACGGAAATCCTGGCACACCTCTGCAGCCTCTTCAGCTGCGACACTCTCGGGCCTCTCTCTTTTCATGGCTGGTGCCCCACGAACTCAGTTTTCATGCCCAAGCCTGCAACTCATTCTCAAGTCTTCTGTCTCCTCCCCTCCGCCCAAGTCCAATGCTTCAGTAACTCCTATTATATTTTTTCTTTCAAAAGCTCTTCATATCAGCCAACCTCTCTCCCCTCCCAGAGCTAGCTATGGCCTCCCCACTGGTGCTCACCCACCCCCACCCATTCTTCCCAGCAGCCTGTTGCCTTTGTCACATTTAAACTGTCCTGTTCCTCTTCTGTATAAAATTGTGCAGTGGTTCCCCATTGCTTCGTGACTAGAGAGCAAACTCAATTCCACGGCTTACACAGCGCTACTTGATGTCACCTCTGCCACCTCTCCAGCCTCCTGTCCTACTGCACACACATGACACTTCCTTGATATCATGCCAAGGTTTTATGTGCAAAGCAGAACCTGTTCACAATTTCTCAGGTAGTAATTTGTTCTAGATTCAGAAAAAATATTAGGGATTGTTCTCCACAAAACACACTATTATTGCTACATAAGGAAAAACAAGGAAGACACATATCTTGCCTTGAGAATGTGAATGGTCCTTTGGCCAAATCGTGCATCCTTACAGAAGACTGTTCTTGTCAGAAGCCACCATCAATATCAGCTGGACTCAGGAAGGGGGTTCTATGCTCACCTGGGCCCACAGATGATGAGCTGGCTACACCTTGGCGTGGGGAAATCCCCGGCTGAAAGGCTTCACCTGTCCTACACGTGTTGCTCATCAGCACTAAGATCTGCCCAACAGCACTAAGATCTGCCCAATCACTACTGTGGGTTCGACAACAAAATGCATGGATGATAAATGAACAAAATGTGCACAATTTGATAGAGAAGGACCTGATATGTGTGTGCATGTGGACAAGTGCCTGGTGCACAAATAGCATTCTTCACCGATTTATTTTGACTCAAAGAATGTTAGTGCTGCAATCTGTGGGCAGGTTAGAGGTGAAAGGCAGGTCCTTTAAGGAACATAGTCAATGAAAGGAAGGGCCTGGGAAGCAAGCAACAGAGGACCCCAGAGCAGGGCAGCTGGTCCGGCCCAGGAGAGCTGTGTCAGGGGTATGTGACATCCCTGGGGGACCTGATCGGGCCCCAAGCTGGGCAAGGCAGGGCAGGGTCCTGTACTCAGCCTTCTCCTTCCCACCTGCTCAGCCTGCCCCCTCCCACCCTGCTCTCCCAGACTGGCTCAACAGAGAAGAGATGTGGTCACTCCAGGAGCATCTCCCAAGGCAGCAAGTGCATCAGGAGCAGTGCACTTAATTAAGGAGAGAGCGCCCAGATGGGCTCCTAGTTATTGGAATGTGGAGAACTTCATTATAGAGTGCGACAAAAATGCATATAAACAGACTCCCTGGGCAATGAGGTCATCTATTCAAAGCACAATAACAGAAAGAGAGCTTAGCAGGGGCTCCAGTTACTTCCCCCTCTTCCTACTCCCCCATCTCACTGTTTATTTTTTGACATGGCTTCTCTCCCCACCTTTTCAAAATCTCTTGCAAGCAGCTGACCATAGATCTGACTGAGGCACGCAGTAGGGGAGGGCGAGGGTGAGGGGTCAAAGCAGGGGCAGGAAGAGCATGAGGCCGGGGAGACGGGTCACAGGGCTGTGGTGGGGCACCCCGGACAACACCTGAGGGGAGAAATCAAATACGGTACAAAAATAAATAATGATATAAGAAAACAAATTAAGTAATAATAAAAAAATTTCTTGCAAGCAACCGGGAGGGGAGAAGCTGAGCCAGGAGGGGCAGTGACGCCCACAAGTTGGAGAAGGGTAAAGGGATAGAAAGAGACTGAGGACCAAGAGACATTGGGGTGGGGAGAGAGCAGAGCATAAGCCACAGCTGTCCCCAAGGGATATTTTCCTTAGAACAGCTCCAGAGAATGCAGCCTCGTAGAAAGCCCACGGCTCGTCACAGAGTTCCCCCAGCGCACTGCTGGCCCAGCCCCACTGGCCGTGTGACCCCGTGTGAATCTGTAGTCTCGGTGCCTCCTGGGCCAGCAGGGCTGGGTGAGAGGCCTGAGCTGTCCTTTCAGCTCCATTTCTAACTGTCGGGCCAGGAAGGCACAGGGCAGCTTCGCTACAATCGGGCAGCCGGGTAAAGGAGAGTTCTGGAGCCCTTGGTGGCTTTTCAGGCTTTTAATGATCTTTCTACGCCATTTGTTGTGAGGCGACCGGTACACAACAGACAGGGAGGCTGGGGGACGGGGCGGGGCGGGGGGCTGAGAGGATCACCAGAGACCGAGTTTGGAAAGAACAGGTGGATCTGCTGAAACACACTGCTGAGGGGAGCAGCGGGGAGACAGGAGAGGTCTGCTGTGCCATGTGGGTAGCTCCCTGGCCGGGGATTGAACTCAGGCCGTAGCTGTGATAGCGCTGTGACTTAACCCCTAGGCCACCAGAGAGGTGCTTGGGGTCTTTCTGTGCCCCCCCCCCCTCCATAGTCACTGGCTGCTTCCAGTTATTCCCTCATATCCTGTGTTTGGAGACACAGGAAAAGGTGTTGCTTCTTGAAATGCGCTGATCGGCCCAACGCCATCACTTTGTGACTGCCTGTATTCAAGGACTTCAAGTGTCAACTTATGTTGGAGCTAAAATCAAAGGCACGTGGTACCAAGTCTGAGCCTGAAGTCATACATCAAGCATCTCTTCATTCCTGCCCAACTTCTGCACCCAGCCTCCCACTGGCGACCTTGGCCGGGTCTCCACCTGTTCTATTTGTCACGTATCCCAGACTTGAACCTGAGGCATCCCTCCAAGGTCATGAGATTTCTCCTCTTACCAAAAGACTACTTCCTATTCCACTTCAGTTCAGTATTTCGAGCGTGCCCCCAGGGATCCCTTCACAGTCCATTTCCCGTCACACTAGAAACGACCTTCTGGTCATACTCCCTCCGTGGCCACCCTCTCCTTCACGTCCAGCGCTCCAGCCCTTGCACCTTCCAGCCTCTCCCTTCCCTCCCCCAGTCTCTCTCTCCCTTCTTGTGGCCCCTCCTGCTCCTCTCCCTCCTGCCTCTGTCCCTGGTAGCAGCCTGGACACAGAGCCTGAGCGCCTGAAGAAATGACTTGTGCAGGTGTCAGTGTGGAACTGTGCCTCCTGCGGGGGACGGGCCCAGCGCCTGCCTGACCAGGGGCGGGCTGGAGCCCCTCATGGGGAGCAGCTCTTCTGGAAGCTGCCGGGTGCCTCTATTTCCACACTTTTCCAAAACGCATAAGAGAAAACAAATCTTTCGAGAACTAGAAGGCAGCCCCAGAAGGCTGTTTCCTCTGCTCCAAGGCCAGCGGGCAGAAGGAAAGGAAGATCCTGGACAAAACAAGAACAAACACCACGAACCAACATAACGCACCGTCCTGGCTTCTGCAGGGACCTGTCTTCAGAGTGAGCATCCTGTGGATGACAGTTGTGTCCCTGCACTGGGGGATCCCGCCTGTTCATGCAGGGTCACCCTGCATCAAGGCTGAGCCAGCTCAGCAAGTGAGGAGAAGCTTGTCGTTTTCACTTCCAAGCAAATACACAGGAAAATAACAGCAATGACAAGCGTAGTGATTGGCCATCAATGACAGACATGAAAAGCTGCCACGGAGGCGTTTGGAGACACAGGAAAAAGTGTTGCCTCTTGAAATGCAGCTGATGGGTGGCTTTTGAGCTGGTCCTGAGCCTCAGGGCACCCCCTCTGAAATCAGGGGATTCCTGGGAATAGTTGTCTTTTCCGTCTTTTTCTGGGAGATGGTCTCTTTAGGGGGATAACTTATCTCCTTGTGGAGTAATGTCAGGAAAAAACAGTATTTGTTTCCTTTGTATTTTAAGACTTCCTCTTTTTGGCATCCTTCCTTGAGGATAGTTTTATCTTCTGCAGAGACAGGAAGTGAATTGTGCTGGCAGGCGCGTCTTCTGGGCCAGGCCTCTGTCTGGAGCTGCAGACAGCCCTGGAGCCTCTGACACCCCGGGCTCTTCCTGGGGTTCAGCGCAGGCTTCCCCAAAAGCCCAAGTCTGAGAGTCCTGGAGGGTTCTTGCTATTTACAAAATACTAGTTTTCTCTTCCGATGATGAGGTTAAGTTTCAGCTTATTTCATGTCCTTCTAATCTGTCTTGCAGCTCTGCTGGCAGAGAGGGTGAGCCCCAGCCTTTGTCTCTCACAAAAAAACAAGTTTTCTCAGTTTCATTATTAACAATAGAACAAATGACATTGTGATCATCCTTGGAATTTTTGCTGCAGATTCTAGGCTTGGGTGGGAGGGGCGGTGGGTGCACAACCTAATACTACTTTGTTGTGCACTTCAAATGAACTGTTGAGATTTTTAAAGAAATGCTACTCTCATTAAGATGACTCAGAGAAATTATTTCATCTCTCTGTGGCTCATCTATAAAACATGTACATTTCCCCTCAAATTTAGCAGTGCTGTGCATTAAAAGCTTTGCCCTCCCGAGTGTTTTGATTTTCTTAAATGAAAAAATAAATTGAACTTTAACAATAAAGAACAAAGGATAATACAGCAACGATGGCACACAGATTTCCATGCCCCCAATTCAACTTAATATTTACTATATTTGCTTCTAGCTCTTTCCTTTTCATTCGAAAGCAAGGAAAGCATCATAGACCTAGATGACATTCATTTTCACACCTTTGCTGGACCCGCCCACCTTTGTCACACCCTGCATTTACTGACTTGTGTGTATGATTCAAGCTCATTTTCATATTTCATACAAAATGTACACACATAAAGTATGGGGGCACTTTTATGTATAATTTGCTTTTTTATTGAAGTAATTGGTGTGTGTATGAAGGATACATATTAAAAGTTACAGCTCAATACCGTTAGCATACTTGCACACCCACCACCCAGAAAAAAACAACAGAATATTGCCAGCACCCCAATTCTCTTTTATTTCCTTCTCACTGTTATAGAGCCACCCCGATATTAAACGGGTTCCTGGCTGTGGGTCCTCACCCGCGCGCTTTAAAGGGACTTATGAATACTCTACTACAGACACACGCAAAAGGTTCATAAAAGGTTTATTTACAAGGGAAAAGGAAATAAGGAAAATGTACAACTCAGGGAGAAAATAGGGAAATAAAGTCTTTAATGCGTCCTACCCGATCCGACGACCTGGAAACCCAAAGTCGCTCTCAGAGCTGGCCGGATGCTGCGAGCTGGCCGAGAGCCCAAAAATGGAGAGAGCCCCCAAAGCCCACGTGTCTGCCTTTTATATCCACCTGGCTGCTGAACCCCACCCTCAGGTCCCAGCCCCCTTCCCTTGGGTGGTGATGGGATTTGGAGTTCCCAGTGTCTTTGGTTTTGACCTGGGGTGGGGGTGGAGTCCACAAAGCCTGTATGGAATTTGCTTTGGGACATCCTTTTCCCCCTAACATCACTACCAACCTTTTATTGCTAGAGTATATATTAACATTGCTTGCTTTTGATTTCTCTATTCTTGTAATTTTTTGACTGGCTTCATTTGCTCCACATTTATATGGAATTCACACATGCTTTTGCATAAAACTGCAGTTCATTTATTCACTGCTGTATAATACTCAAGTGCATGAACCTATGGTGCTTACTTCTCCACTGTACCGTAGATGGACAGTGGGCTGTTTCCCTTCCGGGTCATTAGGAATAGGGCTGCTATGAAGGTTCTTGTGTAGTATTTTGACCTTCACATGTCCATTTCCATTGGGTCTCTAACCAGGAGTGGAATCGCTGGGCCATGTGCTAGGACTATAGCAAGCTTTCATAGGCACTGCTAAACCATTTTACAAACCATTAAAGCCAAAAATTTGTGTTTAAAATGTATTAAAATAACATTATACAGTAGTGATGGTGTAAAATACAGCCATATATAGTTCTGCAACTTGTTTTTTTCCCACCCGACTTTTTAAATGACCCACTGATGTGATAGTAGAGGTGTAGACCTACATCACGTGACCGTTCGCTCTGTGTGTGGATCACATGTTATTCATGAATGCCCCATCGACTAGGTTGTTTCCAGCACTTTATTTTTGCTACGAATGTGGCGATTTAGCCTCCTTTTAGAAATCATCTGTAAATGGATAAGAAATCCTTTAGTTCGCTGATTCCCAGATTTGCCCATGTTACTTGAACTCAAGCCCCTTCTCTGGTGAGTCTGGCATGTCCTCCAGAAATTTGGGTCTTAACCATGTTCCAGGTGTTCTCTTAGTTCAGAAGGTCCAGGAAACACTGCCGCCCTCAATTATGTCTTTAAAAGTGGACTTGATTACAGGGCGGACACATCTTTAATTTCACTAGACACTGCCCCGTGCTATCTGAGAGATTGTTCCATTGATTTGCCACACCTGTATCTCTACACAACAGACATATTTCTCCACATCCCTAATATTTATTCTCTTCAGACTTTGGACTTTGTATTTTTATTTGACCAGTCTGATAGGTTAAAAGGAGTATGTTTTTTTGGTTATATTTCTCTGACTACCACCAGCAATGATACTTGTTAGCATGTGAATAAAGCATGTGCCAGCCACTGCTTCAAGGAGTCAGTTTGTATTAACTCCTTTTATTCATCCAACCCCCGGAGGCAGGGAGCTGTTTGATAGGGTTAGGAGCAGTAGATACAGAGGTCAAGTTGCCTGCCCAAGGTCACTGACCAGCACATTCCCCTTACTATAAATTTCACTTAATATCATTTATCTACTTTTCTGTTGTATTGTTGATCTTTTCTTTATTGATATCTAGAATTTTTAAAAGTACAGTATAGGTGGTGGGGTTTTTTGTTTGTTTATTTGGGTCTGTTGTACATGTTGCCAATAACTTCTCCCAGTCAGTCAGCCTATGATTTTCCAAAGTTCAATAGATGCTGTCAACCATTCAGTCATTCACCAAATGCCTGTTACTCATGGGTGTGGCACTACTGAAGCCAACAGACTGCAGGTATCTCTGCTGCAGTGGGGCCTAGTTCCAGTGGGGGACAACAGAAAACACATCAGCAATAAATAATGCAGGCCAGCTGGTGACAAGTACTGTGGAGGGAAACTAAGGTGGGCGGGAGGGGGGGGCTAGGGATGGCTGGGTGTGTGGGGGTTGGGGGTACCGAGCTGAGGAAAGGGGAAAGGCCTTTGCACTTTCACCTCCACTGGGGAAAGCCTGACCAATGAGGTGGCATTTGGATGCCCTGAGAAAATGTGGGAGCAATCCTGTGGATTTTTTGATGAAGACTGTGCCAGGCAAAGAGAAAAGCCAGTGCAAAGGCCCTGTGGTGTGTTCCAGGAGCAGCGGCAAGGCCCGTGTGACTGGTGTTAGTGGAGGGTGCAGGGAGAGTACAGAAGGGCACCCAGAGGAGGGGATTAGGCCCCGTGGGACTCTGGAGACCAGTGTAAATACTTTGGCCTCTAATGTGAGCTCTGCAGGAAGCCAGCTGAGCTCACTTAATCTTCACAGGCTCTGGGAAGTTCCCTAAATTGCCTGGCTCATGTAGTTGGTAAGTGGCAGAGCCACGTGCGAGATCAGAACCTCCAACTCCAGGACCCCTAGAGCATAGCCCAGCTGCCTGCCGGCCTTGCACCTGCTCCATAACAGAAGAAACCAGAAGGGGAAGACCTGGCTGAATGCAGAAGTATTCAGCCGGGACACCCCCTGTCCCGGCTCGCCGGAGCGGGGAGGATTCCTGGGACACAGGGCTTTCAGCACTAAAACTGGGATGGTCCTGGGCATGCCAGAGAAGTCAGAAGCCCAATGAGCTGGCTGAAAAGGCACCAATTAGCTGCTTCAACCCCCAGCCTCTCCAGGGCCTTCTGTGCTGCTGCGGTAGAGGCTATCCAACCTCTGGAACCTTCCAAATCAGACTCAGATCCAGAACTCAGGGTTGCTGTTGGGTCTACTATTAAAGTATCATTGGCGTAACAAAGGTTACCCTGGCTAGTGGGATTACACAGGGTTTCTTTCCCCTCCTGCCTATATACATTATACGGTAAAATTATTTTACTATAAATACGCTCATATATGTGATGTGATAAAGTAGTAGTTCATCTTTTCTACCTTTTTCCTGAGTGCCTAGCACATAATAAGTGCTCAATAAAAATTTTTTTGAACAACAAATATACGTATCGTGCGACAAATAGATGTGTACTCGGGTCATAAAACACCAGTAGTGTACGTAGCCTCTGAAGGACCAGTACTTTCACTGGTGTTCCTCAAACTTAGTTGCATCAGAATCACCTGGAGGGTGTGTTCAAACAAAGATTGCTGGGCCCACCCCCAGAGTTTCAGATTCAGTTGCTGTGGAATGAGGCTTTCTAATCAACATGCTAACAAGTTTCCAGGTTGCTGCTGCTGGTAGTGCTGGGGCAGGGAGAAAAACCACACATCCGAGAATAGCCAGCCTAAATGAATGAATTAGTTAATTAATTATTGGTTGATTGGATTTCGATGCTTGTGTGGCCATTTAACTGTGGAGTATAATCTTGTTGACAAATTTAGTTCAATTCCCAGAATAATTTATACATGAACTCGTTCCTTCTTCTTTCCCCATTCAGGGATTGTTTATTACCCTCTTTCACTGCATCCAGGGACAGCTACAGATGAATGGGACACAGTGATTGCCTGTTAAGTGCTGAGAGATTTCAAGAAGTATGAAGTCACTTTTTTTAGTCCCTAACTGCCAAATGAGAAATTGAATTTAGGAAGACTATAAAGAAACTTTAAATAGAGTATGTTGTTCATTGTCAATTCAAGGAAATTGACTTTGATAAATGTTCCAGGGGCTTAAATATAGGGGTGTCCTTTATGAATTCAGCTTTCAGAGAAGTGGGCACATGAGGCCAACTCCATGGATTCAGGCCAACCAATCAAATGCAATCAAGGGTGGAAAATAACATGCATAAATGTAAAGTCTTATGTTTGAGCTTTAAAAAAAAATCAATAACTCAAGGGCAGCTCATGTGAAAAAGACCTGAGAGTTTTAATTGGCATTCATCCAAAATCCATACACAGCAAAGCAACTTATTTAGCATTTTAGGGATACATCTGACAACTAGTTTATGTTGGAAGGTTAACCAGGAAGTAGCATTACTTAAAATTAGTTTTCTATAGACTCTTTGTGTATGTGTGTGCATGTATATACAGCATGTATGTACATACACACACACACATATACACGGGCATACTTCTATGCACAGTAAGAAGTAATGTGTAGGTTTTGCTTTAAAAAAATCTTCCTTGGCAATATGATAATAGACAAGCTTTCTCTGGTGGTATTTTTCAAAGTGTGGCTCACAGGCTACCAAAATTAGCATCAAATACCTTTGTCTCCTGAGCCAAGATCTCTGGGGATGGACTCTATAACTGACTATATTTTAATAAACCATCCCAGGGAATTCTTTTGCATGAGTTTAAGATTTCCTTCTCTATGTCAAAAAAAGACAGTCTTTTTAGGAAGAGCTTGGCCTTACACATATGGTTACTCTGTCTTCTAATTAGGTTTCTTAATTTACTTAGAATCATCTCAATTCTATTTCTTCCCCTTTTTTTACCACCAGACCCATCTTCAAAGAACACAGAGTCACTGATAAATATCACATAAAAACCTATCTTGGGCCTCCCCTGTTGGTGCAGCAGTCGAGTGCTGGGCTGCGAAGCTGCCTGCAGCCTCTGCAGCGCCGATTTGATCCCCAGCCACCGGCAAGGGTCCCACATGGCAAGCAGACCTCTCCTGCTGCCAGCTGCTCCCCTCAGCAGTGTACTTCGTCAGTCTGCCTGTTCTGTTCCCTGCTCTGGCTCTGGTGAATTCTCTCACCCTCCTGCGTTTCTGACTGTACCCAGTGCTTGTATAAACAAACAAACAAACAAACAAACAAATAAATAAATCTTTAAAAAAAAAAAAAAACCTATGTTGCAGATTGTCTCTGCTTTAGCCACTACGGAGCTCAACCTCAAATTTTGGGCCTGACACAGGAAATTGCCCAGAAGGTGATGGGCAAAAATACTTTGTGTTCCACCTTACTTTTGGCTACCACACTTGTTTTCTCTTTTCATTGTTTCATTAAAACCTTTCATCCTGTCTGCCTGTTTAGAAGTGAAAATGAAAAAAAAAATCAAACTACAATTTTATATTGTTTTCAGGCAGATAGGTATTGAATGAAATAAGGTTTACTCATTGACATGTGAATAAAGAATCAGATTATCTCAGAAAAGTGAATATATATATTTTAAAACCATGTCTTTAAATGGTTTTGAGTGGAAAATAGTATCAACTACTTGTTACTAAACTTCACCTTTATCTTTTGACAAGGCAGTTAGGCACTAATTGAAAGAAAATAATACCAAGAGAGGAAGAACATGCCATTTGCAACAACTCCCAGGAGTTGTGGGTTAAAGTGCATGGAAATTTACTCTTCCTCCCATATCCAGGAAATAGAAAGCCAAAAAAAATAAGGCTGTGCCTTCTGTTTAGCAACCTGCAGCCCTAATGCAGGCACCTGCTTCCCTTCATAGGATGCTGCCTCTGATCTCCCAGGTTAAATCTGACATCGGTCTCCCCATAGATGCCAATGAACCAGAATACATATGAAGAGGTCATTGCCTGGAGTTAATTTTCTTTTTTTTTCTTTTTAAAAAAAAATATTTATTTTTTAAAGGTTAACAAAAGGTATATTTACAAGGGAAGGGGAATGAGGAAATGTACAACTCAGGGAGAAAAGAGGGAGATAAATTCTTAAATGTGTCCTACCCAATCCACGGATCTGGAATCCCAAATGACCTGCCAAGACCAAACCTGCCTGGTTAAGAGCATGAGCCAAGTGCGCCCTCAGACCCCACTTACATGGCTGGTTTTATTCACAAGCAGAGAAAATGGCTGCTTAACTCTGCCCTCAGGTCCTCGCAACTTCCCTTTGGGGATCCTGGGATTTGTAGTTCCCAGTGTCTTGATGGAGTGGGGGTGGCATCCACAAAGCCTGTATGGAGTTTGCTCAGGACATCCTTTCCCCCTGTGGAGTTGATTTTCTACTCTTGATCCTGATGGGGACTAGAAAACCAATCCTATATGGAACCACCCCCCACAGCTGCAGGTGCCATCTGGGGCTGCCGAGTTCTCAGGTCACTGCCAACTGGGGCTGCTAATTGGGTCTCAGACAATCCCAGGCTTAGAGCTTTTATTGTAATCACAGTTGGGCTAAATAGGTTGGGGTAATAGTGGTGGCCTCTTGCCCCTCGGAGACGCTGAAAATCTTTCCAACACAGAAGCCAGGGCCATGTAAAGGGCAGCAGAATTTCCTGCACGGGTTCCCCAAATAACTCTATATAAACAGAATTCCTGTTTCTGATGAATGATTACCTGAATGTCCTCTGCTGGGTGTGTCGTTACCTTTTCTCCTCTCAGTCCCCAAATCACCATGCTATAGGGGAGTAGACTCCCTGGGTGAGTTGGAGAAGCTAAGGTGGCTGGGGGCTCTGGCCAGCCCCCGACAAACTATGAGCTCTAAAGTTCCTGTGACAGTACCAGAATCCAAGAGAGAGAGAGAGATGAGTCCTAGGAAGGAGAGAATTAAGAAATAAGGCTTCCTGGGCCTCCCCGGTGGCGCAGCGGTTGAGCGCTGGGTTGCGAAGCTGCCCGCGGCCTCTGCGGCGCCGGTTCGATCCCCGGCTGCTCCCCGGCCACCGGAGGAGGGTCCCACATGGCGTGCAGACCCCTCCTGCCGCCCGCTGCTCCCCTCAGCAGTGTCCTTCGGTCCTTCTGCCTGCTCTGCTCCCCGCTCTGGCTCTGGTGAATTCTCTCACCCTCCCGCGCTTCTGACTGTACCCAGTGCTTAAATAAAATAAAATAAATAAATAAATAAATAAATCTTAAAAAAAAAAAAAAGAAATAAGGCTTCCTGATGATGCAATGAATGGAGTTGCATCTGGAAGGGAAGCAACTCTTCACTTTTGTTTGTGTCATTGTCCTTCATTTTGTTTCTTTGTATAGCCAGTTACTTGTGCATGCCCATGAACTACCTTGCCATCCTAGGGAAAGTGCTAGTTATTAGTCAGTCCCCACCTTAAATAAAGGCATGAACTGTCTTCCTTTAATACTTTCTTGGCTAATCACACCTTCCCCATCTTACATCTTCTCACTTTTGATACCTGCCTCCAGTACTTGTCACTTACATCCCCTTTACACTTCTGCCCCGTCTAGACTCCAGAACCTCAGGTCCATTACCACAGTGCAGCAAGCACTTCCCCCACCTCACACCCCATGAATGTGACTGGATCCAGGCCCTGTGCCAAGCCTGTCACTGACATTATTTCATATGCACCTCACAATAATGCAAAAACTGGGTCATTCATGTGTTGTTTGACAATGTTTAATCAACATCAGACCGTGGTGGTCCCAATAGGCTAAACCATATATAATATACATTATATATAATATATATGTAGTATATATATGTATGTAGTACATACACACACAGAGTCTAGGTGTGTAGTGGGTTAGAGCATCACGGTTTGTGCAATTACACCCAGTGACATTTGCACAATGACAAAATCACCTAAAGATGCATTTCTCAGAAGGCCCCAGTGGTTGCCATCATCGTCGTGGTCTTTAAGGAACACAAGGCTGCAGTATAACACCATTTCACAAAGGAGGAAAAAGGCTTGGTGTGTGGCTCTTGCAAGGCACAGAGTGAGGTACAGGTGCTCCCCAGCTCTGCCACCTTCTCCAGCACCCAGAAGCTGGGCTCATTCACTGCACACACACCAGCCTAACATTTCCTCCAGGTTCAGCCCTCCCTCAGGGCCAGAGAAGAGAGATGTTTGACCTCTCTAAAACTAACAAACCCTTCCTTTGCTTCCCTTCCTTTGCTTCTTTTTCTATTCTCTATGGTTCTTCGTCCCCCCATTTCTTCTTGTACCTTGGACCCTTCATTCTCTACTCTTTCCCTTTCATGAAAAAAGATTATGTCCATTTACCACCTTGTGCAAACTACCAGGAACAGGCAGCCCCTCCAATGACTTGTTCAGCAGAGTGCTGAAGCCGTGCAGCTCTGATACAGGGCAGCAAGGGGCACGGAAACCGGCCAGAGACACTGCCCAAATAGTTTACTGGTCACTGTCTGAGTTCTTAACTCGTGTGTGCAATTGCAAGACTGCTCAGGCTCAGAGAACAACAGCAATGGGATTTATTTAACAAACCAGGGAAAAACAAAGAGTCGCTGAGGCCAAAAATGGCCGTTTACCTCACCTAAAGCAGTGTTGTCAATTCCTAAACAAAAAGAATCTAAGATGGTGTCTTCCTGCCACGGAGGCCCAGAACACGCGGCTCTAGGCCAGGTTCCAACTCACAAAAACAACAGAAGACACTACAGGAGCTGCTGAACACAGCACCAGACAAGCGACACTCGAAACAGCAGCTGCAGTGGCTGAATGACCTGACAAAGGGCCACACTCATGCACCTCAGCAAGGTGTCTTTGTCTTCCCTGCCAGGCTGTAACAGCAGCAAAACTGAGAACAGTTGCAGTCGCTCGACTACTTGCAAAGCCTCCAAACTTTCCATCTCTGAGGTTGGCTGCTGGAGGCCTCTCCACCTCTTTCAGACCCCACAACAGGCTTCTGGAAGGTCAGCACGGTGGGGGCCCAAATCGCTGACCGCAGAATCGCAGATGAGATAATACTGACTCCCAAATGCCATATCCTGAACACCGAATCCTGGGGGCTGCTTCTGCAGTCCCTTATATTTTTTTATCAAGGTCTCCACCCCAAAATGCAATACATTTTCGCATTTTCCCTGGGGATATGGATCCTCACCAGCACCCCTCTGGGGCACCACCTCTAAGAGTCTTTGGCTTCAGCCACAGGTTACAGCTCGACCCTCAATGAGGAGACAAGGTATGAATTAGTGTAGCGTGAGCATGAAAGCTGCTATTGGGGTGATGAGAGGTCGAGGATGAGAGGAGGCTAAGTCTGGGAGGATTTCTGCAAGCAGGAAGTGGAAAGGAGGCACCGGGCCGGGGAACTAGCCCACGAGAAGGCGCAGAGGCAGGAGCACCTGGAGAGTCCTTGGCAGAGGTCGCGTGGGCATGGAGAGCATTGTGGAAAAGCGGGGCACGGCTCTGCTGTAGGGGCTCTGCCAGCCTCGAATCATATCATGCAGATAATGCGTAGGGAGGGACAGCGTGAGAATGGGACTTGGGAGATTGCTCTTGTCACCAAACTCAGAATGGACCAGAGCTGGGAACTGGGAAGGTGGGATGAAAGGTACGAGGCTGCTGCGTAAGCCAGGGAATGCCCTGGACAGCTGTCCTGTGCCTGGCTGGTGTCAGAAGAAGAAGACATTGATCTGAGAGATATTTTGGGGGTGTAAGTCACTATTCTCTGGGGTAGAGAGAACCTCAGAGGCTCCTGAGCTTGGGTGCACATAATGAGAATTGGCAGAGTCTAACAGAAATAGGAAATTCTGCTGAAGAGCAGGGTAGGAAGGGCAGGACGTAAGCTCGGTCGTAACGTGTGCTGTTTAGCTGTCGGTGGGACGTTCTTGATGAGACTGAATCTAGCAGGGCTGCAGCGCTCCGGCTGTGCTCTGGAAAGCAGTCAGCTGGGAGATAGGTTGCCGAGGCCCTTCTGCACATAGGGGACGGCTCTTAGCAAGGGCAGAGTATTTAGCAAGTGTCCACCGTGAGGACACGGCACTGAGCAGAAGCCGTGTGTGGTGACCTCTTTGACCCTTGCCCTGTGATGGGTGCTCAAGAAATAGCAAAGAAATGAATGAGTTATAAGATGCTCAACATGCGTTGGCTAATGAATTATGAAGTCCTGTGTAGTCGCCTCCCCTCATCCGTGGGGGTAAGACTCCCCAGTGGATGCTTAACACCGGACAGACCTGAACCCTATCAATACATTTTTTTCTGTACAGACATACCCATGATAAAGTTTAGTGTATATATTAGGTACGGTAAGGGATAAGCGACAATATAACATAGAACAGTTATAAGAATATACTGTAGTCAGTTATGTGAATGCATGAGGATGAGCTCTCTCTCTAAAGATCCTATTGTATGGAATAATGTACGCTGTTGACCAGGCTAATTGGAAGCCTGGAAAACAAGATCACGGATTAGGGACTAACACTGTATACATGAACGAGAAGAACATGCCAAAATTGCCAAAGTTTCACCAAGCACCTGAGGAAATCTTTGCTAGACAAATAGCCGGAGGCCGTAATGCCAGAGTAACCAACCTGCCCTCCCTGCCCCGTGGGGATTTCTGGGACATGGCAGAGATTTGCTGGCTTGTGAGCCTGTGTTTCCTGCCTGCAGCGGAATTCTGGGCCATCTTTTGTTTCATTCAGTTTCAAATCAGAAGATCCTCTTGGACCTGGCTCTCAGCTGGGAAGTGGAAACTCTGTGAGCCGCCATGGAGGAAGCCCGCGCATCTGGCAGGGTCTCCCAGCTGGAACCAGCATAAAGGGAAAATTAGGAAATAATCAAGCAGGCTGTGGTGCATTTCATTGTTAGTATTCCAGTTACTGGGAGGATGTCTCAAGTTCTTCCTGGTATACTGCCTTGAGAATTAAAAGAAAGAAAAAAGAATATCCATAGAGCCCCACTTTGTCGCCCTGAGCACCCCAGCAAGAAGATATGTGGACGAATCTGTGAATAAGGGAGCTGGCAGGGGTGGTAAACATGGCCTGTCAGCACGCTTTCCATTTGCTCACTGCTCTCCTGGCAAGGCCGCTGCCGCAGGACAAAGCCCATTTTGTGCTTCCCACAGCACCCAGGCTGTACTTTCGAGGGTTTTTCTTTCGCCAGAAGCCTGCCTGAGAGATGTTTAGCCCATTCCTGCAAACAAAGAACAAAATCAGGCCACTGTTTTGCTGGCATTTGGTGTAACCAGGGGCCATCTCGAGCTCATCGTTTTTTGCATATTCAAAAGAGGCAGAAATCTTAAGGGCAGAGAGAATTCCCTCTGCTTCAAAATGTGCCCCCAGCCCCAACACTAAAACATTCCTAAGACTGTAAAACAGGCCGTGTGTCCGTCCATCTACAGCCCTGCTCTGTGCCCACCTCTGTTGCCTCCAGGGATTTGGCCCCGTGGGAGGAGCTCCAGGGACGGAGGCCACGTGGTCATGGGGAGGCAGCCTGCAGCCTGCAGCCTGGGCAAACGCTCCTTCTGTTAGAAAGTTCCAGCTCACACTGACTTAAAATCTACCCCCTGGGTTACATTTAATACTTCTTTTACATCATAGCCCTTAAAACATTTGAGAGATGTTTAACTCAATGTCATCCATGGTCACCGACTGCACACAGAAGTTAAAGGAGGTATTGTCCCTCTCTCCCTTCCTTTCTCCTACTTGTTATCTTTTTTCTCCCCACTAACAGTGCTGCACGTATACGCCAGGCCCTGTGCTAGACACCTTGCCTCCCCATGGCACACTGCACATGAGGGACATGCAGAGCTTGTTGCAGACTCATGAGGTCATGAAAGACCAACATGGAGTTAAGAGGCTCTGAATTTAAAGTCCATTTCTACTTTGCCACTTAGCTATAGGATTCCATCAGGTTTCTTAACACAATGCACATCAACTTCCTTAGTTAAAATATGGGACAATGGGCCCTATTTTGCAGGGACAGAGGTAATGAGAGCACAAGGCGAGGCGCAGTGCTTGGGTGGAGCAGCAGCTCAGAGAACGAGCTGAGCGGGCCTGCCGTGCTGTGCTTTTAGGACAAATCAGAGCAGGGATGGTTTTGATCATCAAATGTGCCAGCTACAGATGCAGCTACCTGTGAGCTTGTTCCACAGCATGCCATCTGTTTTTCCCTTGAAGTTCTTGATGAAAATGTTGGCTGGGAGATGGCCTTGGAAGAGCCCCCTGACCCTTGACAAGGGCACCACGTTCTTTCTTTGAAAAACATTCTTTGGTCAGGGCCATTGAACCATTGAACCAATGTTCAATTTAGAACATTGAACCAGTTATAAATAGACCAGTGTTCTCTGGCCTGTGTTTCTCCGTCTCTTCCGCATGGGTACTGTGAGAGGTCTTGTCAGCTGCTCTCCTGCCATCCAGAAAGTCTGAGTCTGTGTTGTGCCTCTGGTGCTCAGAAGAGCCCCTCTTTGCTGTGCATTCTCATTGGGAAGGCGAGCACGCCAGTGCTGCACTGATCTGCTCTAATGCAATGTGGTGGCACAAATCCCTGCTGTCTGACTCAGATGGGATGGGGGAATTCACTGGATGGGGGGACCTGAAGGGAGGTTTGTTAATATAAATGTAGGAAGAGTATCATCACAACAGAATGGAGAAAGAAAACAAATCTTAATGACTTCGCCATTGAGCTCAAGAATGGACTCACGCTTATTCACAAAGAAGCAAAGACAAGTAACTGATAAAGTAGCCTCTGAAGGGTCCAATGAATATTTATACATAAGCTCTTCTCTCCCCTTACGTTCTAAGACTCACCAGGATCTGCAGATGTCAATGCACCTCACACTCCCATTCTCCAATCCCTGCAGGAGAGGGAGGGAGGTAGGTTCCAACTGCAGTCGATATTTACATTCAGCCCAACCCTAGAATCCCTATTAACAGTTCTATGGAGTGCTTGTTTACAGGTATGATCGCATAGTTCTTCCAACAACCCTATGGAGGGGGGGCATGGTTACCCCCATCTTACAGCTGGGGAAACAAAAGCTTTGAGAGACTGGACAATTTGCTGAAAGTCACTCAATTCTTCAAGGACAGGGTGAGGTTGCTGGCCCAGTTCTCCTTCACAAATCATGTTTACAGTCTCATTGGAGGGATTCATTTTTGACAACTGTGACTACACTAGTAAGGATTCCAGGGTTGGCCCAGAGAAACAGCGCCACTGAGCCCTTTTGGCGTGCCTCCACCTGCTCGGAGGAGCCCAATTGTCTTGGACATGGCCTGCTACTATGTGCCCTTCTAGGTGGCCTGGCCTTGATGACCATGTCCTCTGGAGTGGACTCCCCCATTTCTACTGGTGGCTCACAACCAAGTAGACATCTGCTCCCTGGAATTCATACAGCTGGGAAACCGCCCTCCTCATTGTTTTGGAGATGGGTGGTGGTGTCTTGGAACAGCTCAGCTGGGGGCTGAATCTCATTACTGACAGAATTGTGACCTTTCAGGAGAAAATGGAAAATGTCATTGATATAATATGCAAAGATGATGTCAGTGCTATGATATGGGAGGGAAAGAGATGGCCCATGTGGGGTATTTATTTTAATGATATCACCATCATTTGTTATGTGGTTTGAATTAAATAGAAGTCTTTGAGTCTAAACCCCATCAATGATCTCTTAAAACATTCTCTTGTTTTGTCTGGTGTCATTTTGCACCCAATCTGTTGCAGTTCCTGGCTGAACAGAGCTCTTCATATTTCTTTATTCTGATGACTTAAACTCAGAAAGAAGGGGCCTTTATTGTCAATCTAATTGTACTCATATTGATTGATCTAAGATACAGACATTCTCTCATGAGAGGAGGAAGAAGTGTGATGGCTTGAAATGATGGGGCAGGCGAGATGGAGCCCAAATCATGGATGAGTTAACTTAGTCTGCTTAGGGTTGAAACACACACACACACACACACACACACATTGCTCTTTAATTAATTCACATGTCTTAGTCTTGTCTCTTCAACTAGATTATAAGTTCTTAAAGGTCTAGCTCCATGTGTAGTATCTATACTGTGGTTGAGGTAGCCACTTAAAAATCAATGACTTATACTTCTAGTGTCTTCTAGGTCCCAGCAGGGCTTAACAATCCAGATAGAAGGAGCAAACCCGATAGTGAAAAGCAGTTGGAGTTTACCAGGCAGAGGCAGTAAGAGAACCAGGCAATAAAGGAATTGAAGGTGCTGACAATGGCAAGAGTTTTGCTTTGAAGAGAAAACTGGATGAAATAATTTCCTCTGGTCTACTGTAAATCAGACTGAAGAGAGCAGGTGCCTATAACAGCTTTGTCTACCTCCCCCCTATGGTTCTTATCGTGGTAGAACATGTTGATATGGACTCATGGAGAAATGTCAATAAAATTCTCAAATTGGATAGAAACAGTGCCCATCCTGGGGATCCCTGAAGGCAAAATGGATCAGGAGCTCTTAGTGGAATGAGTTGGGTTTGCCAATGAGGCCTCGCTGTTTTGAGCCTGACTAGGTGGCCTTGCCTTGTTAATGGCATGCCCTGCAAACAATTCAACTCCAAAAGCTTTGATCTGAATACTTTCTAACCTCAGAAGACAAAAAACTTTGCCTTAATTATACTTTTTTTTTTTTTTTGGAAAGGCCTTTTACTATGGATAAAGGAACAATAAATAATAAAGTCAGAATATCTGGACTCAGGCCTCTGTTTTCATTTTCATTTTGTGGTTAAGAAATTCAATTTACCTTTCAATATCTTAACTGATGGCATTCAAGGTCAAGGTTTCTTCCAGCTCTAATATTCTCTAATTCTATTATTACTCTTTGGGATTAACCAAGGAAATAATATTAGAGAAATAATATTAGGGAAAGAGAGAAGTATGCCCATTGTCATCTATTCAACATTACTCTGGAGTTCAAGCCAGTGTGTTAAGGAAAGACAAACAAAATGTACAATACAGAGAAAGAATAAACAACACAGATGATATGATTGTATGCAGATGTATGTACAAATTCAAAAATATTCATTAAATATATTACTAGAATTAAAAAAGAGTTTGGCATGAGCTGGACCTTACAGCATACTACAAAAACAATTTTATTTCTATATGCCAGCAGTATGCACTTAGAAAAGGTCTTGAAATTTAAAATATTCTATTTAAATTGTATAAAAATATAAAATACTTAGGAACAAATCCAAAAAGGATGTGTAAGACTTCTTTATAAATAACAAAGCATTATTAAGATAAATTTTAAAAAACTACATTAGTGGGGCTGGTGGATATACCATGTTTATGGATTATCAATATTATAAAGATGTAAAGACATTAGCTTCCCCAAATTGATGTACGGATTCGATGCAATCCCAATCTCAGTTCTAAAAATCCCAGAAATATTTATGAAGAAAATATATGGGAATACTTGTTCTGTTGGTTATCAAGACTTCTTATGAGGCTTGATATTGACACAAGTATAGCCAAGAAGACTATGTGACAGAACAGAGTTCAGAAACAGACACACATATACATGTGCATGCTTTATTTATGGCAAAGATGGTACAACAGAGCAGAGTGGGTAAAGGATGGTCTTCTATTAAATTGTACTGTATCATTTGGATAGCCATATGGAGAAAGACAAAATTGCCCCTTCTTATACCATACTGAAATCAGTAAATTCTAGCTGGATTGTGAATTAGATGTGTATGGTAACATAGTACAGCTTTATAGGATAATAAACAATTCTTTGTGATCTCAGGACAAAGAAAACTTTCTTAAACACAACACCAAACGAACTAACTACAAAGAAAACTTTGATAGAGAAGAGAGTCCAGGACAGAGGTCCAATGAATATGAACTAACAGAAGAAACGCCCTACCATCTTTAACTGAGGAAAAACAAATGGAAAGTATTGAGGAAAATTAAGAGAGAATGGAGTGAGGGGAAATGAAGAAAGGAGCGATCAACAATTTTGAATGCTCCCAAGAGTTCAAGTCATACAAAGACTGAAGAATGTCCTCTGGGTTTAGTGAGAAGGAACATGGGTGAGAATAGTTTTAGTGGAGAGAGAGAAAACTGTGAGCCAGACTGCAGAGCCAGAGGCACGGTGGGAGGTGTGGGAGGGCCAGAGGGTTCAGATAACTCTTGCAAGCATTTCATCTTTGCAGAGATGGTGAGAGATGAAGTAATCATTAAAGTGGGTAACAGTTAAGAGAGATTATTGCTATTTTTTTAAATGAGAAAGCCTTAAGTATATATGATGCTGCTGAGCATTCTAGAGAAGGGGGGGGGGTGGTTAGTATGTAGAAAAGAAAGAGTAAGGGGCAAAAAAAGATGAGGTCCCTGAAAAAGCAGGGGGTCATGGAAGGTGTCTGAGCACAGGGGCTGGAAATTAACATCAGCCAGCCTAAGAGAACCTCTTTTCTGGGAATGAGAGGACAGAGGAAAGGATATAAGTGAGTACAAGTTAGTAGCTTGCAGGTCCATGTCAGGAACTGAGTGGCCTTCCAGTTGGTATTTCTATTTTCTCTAGAAAATACTGAAACTTACAATTATTAACACTCACTGTGTATGACACTATTCCAAGTATTTACTCTATAGCAACTCAATTTATTCTCGGAACAGTCCTAGAAGGGGTAGTTCTATTATTATTTTCACATTAAATGGGAGCATGGAAATAGGTTAACTAGCTTGCCCAACATTGCATAGAGCCCAGATTTATACCAGGTAACTGGGTTCTGATGCCCACAGTCTTGACCATTATTTCACCCTGTGGTTTGTCTTCACTCTCTTCACAGCACGAAGACAAGGACAGGATTGGAAATGCACTGGTGGAGGACAAATGAGAACAACTTTTGAGAAAACACAGAGGGTTTTCGAGGAGGTGTCAGTGGCTCCAGGGAGGTTGGAGACCATGCGTTGCCGGCTCAAGTGTGAAGACCTTCTGAGAATGTTCCATGTCAGGAACAAGCAGAAATCAGCCTGACTTCCCCAAGCAAAGGAATAGCTCCTTGGAGGGGGACTCAAATACAATAGTAGGAGGCTGTTCAAAGAATAGAAGCCACTCAGTGCTGGCACTCGATGTTGCTAATTGTTCGCTTTCTGATTTTTTTTTTTTTTTTTTAAGGAAAGGAAGACTGTGCTCTTCTCCAGAATTACCCTGGGAGAAAAAGTTAGAGGGAAATTCCAACTTTCAAAGTGACTTTTGAAAGGAATTAGTGGATAAACAGGATATAGTAGGCCTATTAACAGAAGAGGTAAGGCTCAGCCTAAGGAAAGGGTGAAATGAAATTGTGGACTTATTGACCAAATTATGCAACTTTAATTTCATAGGAACACTGTGCTTCAGAGAGAACTGCTCAACTGTCAGGGTTATTTATATCCCAGGCAGGCACTCAGGGGCACCCTGTGAGCCAAAAACTATGACTCAAACGTCCAGTCTGGACAAGCTGGTCTAACATAAATATTCTCCTGATCGCCACATTAATGCTTATTTTCAACAAACTCCAGTTGACTGACTGGTTGACCAAATGACTGGAACCATTCCCAAGCACAGGCTGGATTCTAAAAATTGAGATGAGAAGGGAAAAGGACCTAAGAAGTTTTCATATATTAGAAAGAAAAGAGAAAATGCACCATGGATGTTCTAATTGTGCAGATGTACATAATCATGTTTATATAGTGACATGCTGGTCATGAAACAAAGATCAACAGAGCCTCCCAGAGTGACCAGGCAGTGGTATTGAGTTTGTACGTGGGTGTGTGCAAATTTATCCATGCAGAGAGTGACCCCAACTGTCCCATAAATGATAAATGCAGGAATACTTGTTACAACCAGGAAAAAGTTTAGGAACCACCTATCACCTATCCAACCCACTAGAACAAGAAAAAAAAGCCAAGTATAAAATATCACTAGGAGGGTATGGAAAACACAGGAAGATTGTTCCAGTCTACATAATTTTCTACATACTTGAAATTCCAAAGATTGAAGTGTACTCATTACACCTCCAGAAAAGATCCGAATGAGCATGCGTGCACACACACACACCCACACACACAGAGTTGCAATTTGGTATGATTGATTTCTGCAGAAAGAGCAACTATAAACCGGGGACAGGACAGTCTAAAGCAGAGACCATTTGGAAGAAATGTTTCTTGAGAGAGGGCAGACAAGATGGAAACCCAGCATCTGTGTTGAAAGGAGACGAACCTGGGGTAGATTAATTGCACCGTGGGTAAAGCCAGGATAAAGGAGCAATGGAAAATGAGAAAACACAACCAGGGCTAGACAAGAAATGCTGGAAGAGTTTAGAATAAGAAGAATAGCTCAGGACTAAGGTCATGGACTCCAGTCCAGGGACACGAAAAGGCTGGGGCCATACTGGATAATTGAGGAAAACAGGCCCTTCCGGCTGTATGCTCACATTTGATGTGATAACCACATCTTTCTGTGGGGTGTAATGTGCAGCTTTTTTCAGACACGAAGCCCTGAACTGGATGAACATGGCTCTGTGTATGTGTGGAAACTATTATGGCAACGAGAAATGTGAATTCCTGGACCTAAGGCACACCCTTATTTGAATATAGACTGAAAACATCTTTGAAATCATTGTAAATTACTTGGCTCTGCATTTATTTAGATTCCTCACACTTATGCTTTCATAGGAGAGACAACAGAAACAACTGAAAATCATCTTCATTTCAGAATGATCACATACTTTCACCATCGCATGAAAAGAGAAACATTTTCTCCTTTCTACTCTAATTAGGAGCAGTGCAGCTTTTCCATCTGGTTGGTGGTGAATTGCATGTGAAGTGAACTGATGAAAATGGACACGTTGGCCTCTACAAAACCCATAAAAAAATTCATCAGATAGCCTCAACCATAGGAACTGCTAGGTTCCAAAGATTGTTTTTAGGACTAGTCTTTCTGGTTTTATGTCTGGAGATCAAGATAATCATAAAGTGATACGACATCTCACCGCAAGTCTTTTATCCTACAAAATAACCACCAAATATCATGGTTTCAAGTTATTTGGCAAAGGTCTCTGCACTTATGATTAATTTCTTCCATACATCTATCTTTGTAAACATTTGCTTATTGTCAAACATAAAGGAAGAGTCCTGAGAATTTCCCATTTGTTTCTGCCCCCAACTATATTTGGGAAGCAGAGTGCTCTAGTTTGTCTCTCAGTTTTTGGAAAACAGCAATTTTGGGGTTATATTTTAGGTATCACTCTTAATAAGTAGAAAGAATATTTGATGGTTTCCAATTTTTGTAGAAAGAAAACATCTTCATATCTTTTCCAGCAGGGAAGGTGGCTTTTTGAAACTGTAGAAATGAGAACTGGGGAGAAAGAAATTCATTACATATGCTTTGTCGGGTGAGACCATCAGTATGGAATTGAGAATCGGATCCATTTTCTGAAAAAAATTTCATTAAGAAAAAGAAAGTTCATTTTGAGGAAAAGAAAAAAATATCCAGGTATAGCATCTTTGCCTGGGTTGGGGCCTTGGGTGAGGTCCCAAACGACCCCTGGGAAGCAGCAACATAACTGTCAGGTGGGATTCCATTCACAACTGGAGACTTGGGATATAAATCATCACCAGATCCACTTGGGTGTGGATGCCAGATGTAGGTAGAGCGACAGGCAAGTGCCATATTCAGGTAATAATATTTTTTTAAAAATTAAATCTGAATTTGAGTGAAGTGCTACAAAAGTAGGTTAGAATGATAAAAAAAAAAAAATCCTGGACACGCACATAGAACACAATTAGCTCACAGCCAACACTTTCAAAAACCAATAGATGCCATTAAACATCCTGAGCGCTGGGATGTTAAGAAGGAGGGAAGAGGGCGAGGTTAGCAGGCCTCTCATATTGCATAAACAGTGGTTCTGCAATGTAGACAGTTAATTTAATTATTTTCAGCATTTATTTTTCTAAATGAAAACAGCTTCACCCTTGTCCTTATTCCTAGATGAATGTGAGTCCCTTATAAAAAAAAAGAAAAAAAAGAAAAAAAGAAATCAAATCTATACACTTGTCATCTGGGACCCCGTCTAGATTTCGCAGCTCTATCTACCTGTATTGGGAAGCAGCTCATCTCCCCTGTTGATGCCAATCCCAGAGCAAAATGTCTTTGGAGAATGCAGATGCATGGATGGGTGCATCAAGGAAGGGGCCTCAGGCCATCTGACTGGTTGTGGGGAAGGGAGGAGAGGTGAGCACTCCTTGGGGGCAGGGGGACTGGAGTCCTGGGGCTGGATTAGTCAAGAAGTAGGAGCTCAGGATGTTAGCAATCAACAGAGCAGAGGAGTGGGGACAAACTTAAAGCTTCAGGCAGGGGCCTCAGTTGAAACTATGAATAGGGGCCTCCCTGGTGGTGCAAGGGGTTAAGCACTGCATTATGAAGCCATCCGCAGCCTCTGCAGCATGAGTTCAATCCCTGGCCCGCCAGGGAGCAACCCACATGGCACAGCAGACCTCTCCTGTCTCGTCCACTGCTCCCCTCAGCAGTGTATTTCAGTCAGTCTGCCTATTCTGCTCCCCACTCTGTCTCTGGTGAATCCTCTCACCCAAGCATCTCTGACCTGTGCCCCAGCTCTTGTATGCATAAATAAATAAATCTTAAAAAGAAAGAAACCACAAATAGTATAATCATTTAACAGTGCTCACCGGGCACGAGGGTCCTAGCTGAGTAAGGCGAGCATCGTGGGCCACACGAATTCAGATCCTCGTTTGTGTTTGGGAGACAAAACTGATTAAAGGCCAAACAGGCACACTAGAAAACACAAAAAGCTGCATTTTATAAAATGTCAGATGATGATGATTCTGTAGCTTTGGTGAAGGCTCGTCAGGTTAGCCTTGCACGCCCAGCTGCCCTGGTGGTGCCTGGGACGAACGCCTCCTGGTCCAAACAGAGCAGGTGTGGGGCTGGGGAAGTTTCCACCAATGAATTATGACAGTTTTAAGTGAAATAACAAAAGTTGTTAAAACAGCTAGGTACAAACTTAGATACGCTTTCTAATTATTATATTTAACTAGATGATTTTTAAGAAACACTCGGTGAACAGAAGTTACGAACCAACTTTCTAGTTTTTAGCTGTTGTGATTCCTGCTCAGTGGAACCACTTGTGAGCGTGTTTAATGGGGTTACTTCCTAGCTTGTAACTTATGGGTCTCCCCTATGACTCCGCTGCTGAGCACCCCAGAAGCCTGCCCGAGGGCCCATGCCAGCTGTGCGCCAGGCGGGCCCTGTTCACTGGCCTGCCTGCATCTTCACCCACCCTCAGCTGTTTGCTCTTCCACCTCTTTTGGTCTGATAGGAAGAAAAAGGACAATTCTGACTTTAGAGAAAAAACTTCTATTTTGTTCTTGTCATTAACACATAAAGCAACCACTTTACAACCTCTTAATTAATTCCTGGTAAGCCTCTCCCAGCCATCATCCATCTAGAAACAATGCTGATTACTGCAGCTCCCAGAGAGGAACAACACACAGAGAACTGATCAGATTAGCCTGATTTATAGTTTTAAATTTTTTATCTTAAAATCACCATTACTGAGTTTTAAGTTATTCCAAAAGTGCACCCATTATAAATGTGCAGCTCTATAATTTTGACACCAGTGGTTGTTCTTAGCCAATAAAAGGAATACAATGAAAGCTCCTCTTCGATGTGATTCATATTTAAATTCCTGGATGGTAAAGACTTACTGCATCCCAGAAAAGAACCACTTTATTCTAATCCTGTAGAACACTTTGAAACAAGGCTCTCAAGGAAAGGAATACCTGCCTTTATTGAGTAACTATACTCACTAAGTTGAAAGGAGGTAAGTGATAAAATCAGTGGAAATTGGAAGACAGTCCCCAAAGTTGATTTAAAGTTATCCATTCACTCAGAAATTTCTGAGCTTATGTTTTAAAAATAAATATTCAGGCAAACCTGGCCATCCCCAGTTCTCTATGTGCAAAGCCAAGAAGAGCAGTCTGATTCCAGGGTTGGCCACGAAATTTCCTTCCTCTGTGACCTGATTCTAGCCAGCTTTGGAGCCTTGGTCGTTCGACCTCTTTGAGTTTGTGAACTGCGAGCAGCAGTCACTGACCAAATTTGAAAACTGCTGCTATAGTCAAGAAAATGTCTTCAGACTAACATGCTGGGTGATCCTTCCTCAAAGAATTTCTAGGGAAAAAGAAACTTTTGCAGAGCACATACTACAAAAGAATTCAAGACTGTAGAGTTTATTTGTCTTGCGGGATTGTCATTGTCATCCAAACCAGTGCAATATCTGATGGGTTTTATGCCTGAAGGAGCTTTAAAATACTGTGTCATGGCTGGCGATTGACACAAGTTCCTACATGAATCATTCTTTAAAAAAATAAAATCACTGAACTCTATTTTCTGGGGTTTGCCCTGGGGGGAGATGATTTAAAGTGGAATCAGCGTATTTCGAGGTGGGGAAATATGGGAGGAGAGAACTAGATGGTGACTCTTCAACACAAGTAAACTCACGTATTTTAAGACTCAAAATCCAGATACGCTCAGACTGTCCAACACACCAGGAATTCTGTGTCTTAACACACAGTGAGGACGTGTCACTTTCCCCTAAGTAGTTTCTTTCCTGTCCCTTCTTCTTCTCTCCCTCCTGCCTTGATAAGAAATTTCTAGCATTATTAACTCCAGTCTCTTTTGTGGACAAAAGTTCCTTTATTTTTCTTCTTCTTAAAAGGAGAGAGAGAGAGAGAGAGAGAGAGAGAGAGAGAGAGAGAGAGAGAGAGAGAGAGAGAGAGAGAGAGAATTGGGCACGAGAAGAAATAAACACAGAAGTTCCCTTTCAGCTTGTCTGCTGATACCCGGGGCACCAGGGTGGAAGCTGTGAATTCTCCTGGCAGGAAAAGATGCGTCTGATCTGGGGTCCATTCAGGGCAACTTGCACTGTGTTTTGAGAAATGTGTGGTTGAGCAGCACAGCTCTAGTCGGAGGAGTAATGTGGGCAAAGTTCTAGGGTTGAAACCAGATGGCCTCCACTAAAATAGGATCCTGTGATGGCTATTGTCATTTACTTTCATTTCCTGAGGTACCATGGTATCTTTCCCCAGTAACTCCCGGGGATTTGCCTCCTTTTTAGTGGTTACCCATCACTGTGGTCGGAAGCGAAATCCCAGGCCCCACAGAGATGGTGTTTGGAAGTGGGAGCTGGGAGGGGTTTAGCTGAGCCTCACGAGAGAGCCTACAGGTGCCCACAGTCCTTGCCCCAGGTGAGCACATGCCTGGAAGAGAGTCTCATGGAACCATGCTCTACCTGGGTCCCAGACTTCCTGCCTCCAGAAGTGTGAGAAACAGACTTTTTATGAGCTATTTATGAGCTACCTGGTTTCTGTCATGAGAGCAGCAGAAATGACGAAGCAGCCCCTCATCATGTGGTGTGGTGGCCGCCATCACCCCAGCGCCTGAATATCTATTGCTAGACATTTGGGTTATTTTTAGCTGTTATAAACAATTGCCCAATCATTCCCATAAGAAATATCTCTGGAAGAGAACTTGCTGGGATTCAGAGCACACACCTGCAAAGCATATTTTGGTGTTTATTCCTGATAGGCCTCCAGAAAGATATGCAAGTTTATTTCCCTCCAAAATCCCATTTCTTTGCACGTTTGTGGCTCTGAATTTGTGAAGTAATTTTTGCAAGTCATTTCAGTCATGACCTTTACTTTGTTTTTTCCCCTTTAAATTTGCTTTTCTAGATAATGAGACTGAGTACCTTTGTTGGATACGTGTGTTCTTCTTTTAGAGAATTTACCATTTTGGCTCTTTGCTTATGTTCAAAATGTTATCTTTTTCATTGTTCGATCAGAGCATTTTGTCTGTCATGTATGCTGCTCAGATTGTTCTCCATTTGCCATCCTATTTTAATTTTGTTTATAGAATTTTTTCCTGCACTTAAGCTTTACACTTTTATGAAAGTATAAAATAAAAAAATCTGTTGTGGAAGATAGTAAACCAGCCAACCCCTGCACCCAGGCCCTCTGCAATGCGGCCTGCACCTGCACCCATGGCCAGGAAGCTCCTACTGCCCACTTGTGCCTTGGCCAGCAGAACGTGGCAGAAGCAAAAGTGTACACCATCTGCTCTCCTCCTTGAAAGCTTACTTCTCATCAGAAACATCCAGGGCAGAGGCTGTGATTTCTCCTGGCAGGAAAAGATGCGTCTGATAAGAGACACATGGGTCAGATGCCTCCACAAAACCAGTACCCAGTGCCAGTCAGGATCCAGCCCACCTGTGAACAGGTAGGTATGACCATCCCAGATGGTCACACCCCAGCCTGTCTGCAAGCTGACTACAGCCTTGCAAACAAAACCAGCAGAGGTCAGACATACCTGGCCCTTCTCAGCAAAACTGCCCCAATGGCCTGGAGGCTTGTGAGCCACGAGAAAGCACGGTCCTTGTACGACACTAAGGTTTGGTGTGGTTTGCCATGAGGCAGTATATAACTGGTTCTCCCTATTTTCTTCTAATACCAGGTTTCGAGATCTTTTTTGGTTAAGTATTTAATCCATATATGGGCTTTTGTGTGCATAGGGGAATGGAGTTTAGGGGTTTTTGTTTCTTTTACTAAACGTGCAGCTAATTTTCTCAATATCATTGGTTGAAATTCTTTCACACCTGATTTGAAATGCCATGAATTCCACGGCATGATATGAATGAAATTCCTATTGCACAAGGGTTGCTTCTGGACTCTCGAGTATGTTCTATTGAGTTATTTTCTTTTGTCTGTAGCAATAAATTACACAATGTTTAACTTCTCAATTTTAGAGTATGACTCGCTATCTGGAGTCCTCCTAGGAAATCACGTAGGAAACAATCATTAGAATTCAAGGGGAAGGATATTGTCTTAAATACAATCCGTATTCCCCCTAGGATCCAGCTAACTTTTATGGATATGGTGCTGATGGCAAAATATTTTTTGAAAGAGAAAAGATTTGATCTTTCATATTGTGAAATAACTTTGGGAGTCTGTGGTTTATAGAGATGACAGCTGTGGCCATATCTCTTTTTATTCTCACAACGCTGTAAGGTTAGCAGTCTGAGAAAGGCTCTGTCATCATGACATGGAGACGAAGGAGAAGGAAGCAGAGAAGGCGGAGGAGAAAGGCAACATTAACTCAAGGTTCACTCAGTGCTGGCTCCACACTGAACACAGCCATGCTCTCCCTTACTTACATCTCATAGCAACTGTGCGGTCAGTACTGTTTTTAGGTCCAGTTTTCAGAGGCAAATGCAGGATTAGAAAAATTAAGTATCTAGATTAACATTACACTGTAAGAGAGAGTCAAAATTCTAAATGCATATGGACAGAGGGAAAATTTTAAATAAAAACACTGAAAAAAATACACCTATAGGTTACCGATTGTTTTCTCTTAATGATGAGATCACAATGATTTCCTTTTTTTCCTTATTACATTTTCTGTTGCCCAACTTTCCAGCAAGAAACACATCTTACTAAACAAAATTTAATCATCAGACTAACAGACTACCAGTAGCACCCCCAACAAAGATGGACTCTTTTAGTCATTGAAATCTACTGAGACTCTCCGATAAAATGGTGGCTTGCTTTCTTGGGCAGCTTGGTCAGTCATGACACAGGAGAGAGGAGTGTGGTCACTCTCCATCCTGTCACATTCTTCCCCAGCCTGGTCCATCATCCTCTCCTCTATGCTTTTCGTGGGTGAATTCCATTCCCAGCTGGGATCCTGCCTTTGGACTCTCCAGTTCATACCTATGTGAAGACTGGAACCAAATCAATCCAAGAATTGTATGCAAAAACAGTTTAGATGATAATTATCCGACAAAGGCGTTTAGAAGGCAATAAAGGGTTTAGTTTTGTCCCCTTATTTCAATTTCTGCTCCTCAGGACCCCTGATGCGTAAGTGTAGGCAACTGTTGGGTACTGATGCCATGGGGGCCACATTTGCTTTATTGTAATGATAGAAAAATAAGCATTGTTTTATGAGGACAGGCAAGAGGAGATAACATTTAGCCCAAATGATAAAGGAGAATAAAACTTCTGAAAATAGGCAAAAATAGGAAAGAAATAATTTGACCAGAGAAAAAGAAATAACAAGAAAAACTGAAATAAATAAGTCATATAGCATATACCAGTTCTTTGGTAAGTCTATTTAGTATGAATGGACTAAATTCTCCTATTAAAAGACTAAGACAAGCATTTCTTTGGTTTTGTTTATAAAGAAATACACAAAGTTTAAGGAATGAGAAAAAATAGAGGGATGAATAAATATACACAGCAAATACACCACTGCCACCACAACTTCCTTCTTATTTGCATCAAAAAAAGTAGGCCATTTAGTTGTAAACTCCAAGGTCAAAGAGAAATGATAGACTTTGTTTTATAATCCTATGACAAGTATGAACATCTGGAGAGATGAATGCTTTTCCTTCTCTTTTTTTCCCTCCTTACTTTTTTGTGATAATGACTAGTCTTATTGCTGAACGTTCACATCTCAGTAAAATAATTAAGTACTAAGAGGATCCAGGAAGCCAATGTGAAATCAGTAGCTTAAAGGTAACAACAATATTGTTTTGCAGGGTGGAGATTCTGATTAGATTCCATTAAGTGTGCCAGTAAAATTAAATTGGAAATGTTACTCACATCTAAGAAAAGAAATAGAGTGTAGGCAACAATACATTCTCCAAACACGTGGAAAGGAAAAAGTGAAAAGCTTAAACAAACGAAAACAGAATCCAAAACCAGGCAAGAAAGGAAGAGGAAAAAGCATAGAAAATACAAAGTTTAAGATGGTAGAAAAAGCCTCAATTCATCCATTCTACAATTACACTAGGGAGAGCCTATGAAAAGCCAGTACTGTTTTAAGAACTAGGGATACAGCAGTCAACTAAACATAGAAGATCTGTCTTCATGAAGTTTCTATCCTAATGGAGGGAAACATAAACCAGACAAAGGAAGAAATCCTGTGGCAGGTCTTTCCGTGATAAGCACAGGCCAGACAACACAATGGATCTGTTGAGATGGAAGAAGGCCTCCCTGAGAAGGTAGTGTCTGAAAAAAAGAAGAGGGAAGCAAGAAAATCGACACTTGTGAGCAAATGGGAGAACATTCCAGACAAAGGAAGCCTGTGAGAATATCCTCAGGCCGGGACAGGCTCAAGGAGGCCACGCAAGCAGAGGGGAAGGCAGGAAGCTGCAGGTTCAGAGGGAGGCAGAGCTAGGTCATGTAGGGCCTGGAGGTCACTCAGTGATGTGAGTTTTCTCTGAGTGAAATGGGCAGTCTATAGAGGAGTTTGAGAGGCAGGTGAAGATCTGATTTATTGTTTTCAGGAGGATCTCACTCTGGATGCTGTGATGCAAATGGACCCAAAGAGGAAAAAGCAAGAGACTGTTGGGTGGCCAGGGAGCTTGGCCAGGGAAGGTGGTGAGGCCTGGATGGGGGATCCAGGTGGTGAGTTCATAGAACCGGTTCATAGAACTGGTGTAAAGAGATACTCAGGATGACTCTAAAAGATTTTGGATCTTTCAGCAGTGACAGTGAGTAAAAGTAGAATAAGCCTGTCAGTCAAAGGCAGAGACTGTTGGCTAAGATTTGAAAATATCCCTTTCTATTTCCTGGTCCTTCGTTTGGTTTTTCTATATTCCACATATCAGTGAGACCATCTGATAATTTTCTTTGCCCTTCTGACTTATTTTGCTTAGCAAATCTTGCAAGCTGGCCATAGGCCTGAGGCATAAGATAGGGGCGGGAGGAGAGTTGGGGTCAAAACAGGGGCAGGAAGAGCAGAAAGGACTGTGGTGATGGGTCATGGGTGCTGTGATGGTCGGTAGACTACGGGGACTGCACCTGAGGGGAGACATCAAATACGGTCCAAAAATTAACAATGATGTAAGAAAATAAATATGAAAAATTTTAAAATAATAATAAAATAAAAGCATCTTTGGTGATATGCTGTTTACAGCAGCATGTCGAATATCAGCATACAGAAAGGTTAAAAACTACAAAGGTGAAAAGTCATGAGACAAATATCGAAAGACAGCAGTCTGGTCCTGGCTATATTGATGTCACATAAAAGAGAGGTTCACTCTTGTATTCTCTGCCTCCTCCATCTTTCTCTAACTATTTGGCATTTGTGAGTCCTGTGCTCCCTGGGTGGGTACCAATGATACTCTACTTTGGACCCACCCCCAATTTAGGACAACCCCCAGCTGGTAGCATGAGGATTTTATTTTAAACATCTCCATCTGCTGATTGCTCCTCCATCAAAAATGGCCATTGGTTGGGGAGGGATGGGGCTGTTCATTTTTAAAGTGACAATTAAAGTGGATTGTCACCTCCACCAATTTCGCCTCTTCCAAGCTAACATGACAATTCTCTGTGAGAAGCTTGAAAACCGAAGGATCATTGTTAGGTTTTTTTCTGAGCAGCTCCGGGCGGAGCTGTTGAACACACGCTTCCCTCAGGACCACCATGTCTGGGTTTGGTCAGAGTGGCATGGAGCAGGCTACGCCTAGGAAGTTTCTATGAAAGGAAAGAAGATCAAGGGAGCTTTGCACGGTGACGCACTGGCCCAGGAGCAGCCAGGGATGCCGGCTCCCTCTGCTCACCGGACCCTTGGAAGCACCTCTGCTCTGGGGGTGCTAACGGCAGGTGTCCCACTTTGAAGATTAGCAGTGATTATACATTTAATTCATTTGTTCCCATTCCAAGTGCACAGTAAATGTATTGCAAATAAACTGTTGTTTTTGCCAAATGAGCACGATCTTTTCAAAAATTATTTTTCTAACTTTTGTTTGGAAAAGTGCAAATGTACAGAAAAGTTGCAAAAATTGTGTAATGAATACTAGATATTCTTTATGGCAAATCACAACTTTTAAGCATTTTTCCACATTTGCTTTTCTTCATCCCTAGATGTACCATCCCCTTTGGAGGAAAAGCAAATCCTTCCGCAAAAACACAATATAAATTTCTCAGCAAAGAAACCCTGATACAACACGACTATTTAACACGTGACCTCTATGTCAATCTCCCAAATTCTCCCCAAGACAAACTTTATAATCTTGATTTTTCCTATCCAAAATCCCATCAAAGATCACTATGGCTTTCAGCTATCATATCCATTCTATCTTTAGTCCAGCACAGTTTACTAACCATTGATTTATTTTTAAACAAGTACAACCTTTAACAAACTTATTGCATTTTGTTTTGAGAAGCAGTGTAATCGATAAAAGTTAGCATCTGTTTACAAACTGTTTTCTCCCCTATCAGAGATGGACACTGAGGACCAACTAAAATTCGGAGACACACCACCAAACGAAGAATCCACACAAATTGACGTTAAGTTCCTCTAAAATTATCATAAAAGTAAATGAAGAGATAAGAAAATTGAAAACTTAATCATTGGTGATTAATCATTAAAACTTAATGAAACTTAATCAGTGGTGTTTTCCAAATCATAATCAGCTTTTTCACGTGAGGAGCATCTGCTCAATACTGAAAAATAAAGTTTCTGGAAGCCACAGACAACCGTACAGTGTGGTGTTGTCATAACTGCTTCCCTCCTATCAAGATCCCTTAATGGCCTGCACCTGCCAGTCCCTGACTGCCCACCTGTTTACTTTTCCCTTCCTGTGTGTGTCCTTTGCCACAGCCAAAACCTTACCCACACAAATTTCCTATGTCTCTCAAATTCACCGTTTATCCACAAGACAGGGCCCATCCTGTCACTGGCATTAATAAGAATCATGTGGGCAGTTTATTAAATACTGGGCTCCAGCCCTAGACACTGCATTAGTGAAGCAGAGAAGCGCGGTACAGTGTGCATGTTTTTAAACTGATTACCCAGGAGATTCTCACATGACCGATCCAGTGGCCTACCTTGGAGAAGCGCTGCTTTGGGAACAGTGTACATCTTGCTTCTCAAAGCCGGGGCTACACCCAGCTGCATCTCAGTATGTAGAGCCGGTCAGCAGTGCTGCCTCTGGGGCTCCACCCAAGATCTTCTGGTTCGGAATCTGCCTCCAACAAGATTCCCAGGTGATCTGAGTGCACACTAAAGCCTGAGAAAGCGTGTTAGCACACAGAAGAGATGCTGGCCATGTATTTTTGTCAGGGCTGTCGCGGCTTTGGGCTGTTACATTTTAGAAACCTCACTGAGAAACAGGACATGGCAGCCACAGTTCTCCAATTTGGTTACCCTTCTCCAGAATATGACAAGTTCTTCCTGAGATTATTTTATTCTCCCTTTAACAACAACAACAAAAAAATCTTCCCTGGAAAAGAATGTGCTATTTTCAATCCAATATCATTTCCTTCAGGCAGCATTTGACATATCAGGCTCATGCTCTTGCTAAGTTCACATATTTGATTTGTTGACTTAAGCCAAGATATTGGGGTGATCTCCCAATGAGCTCATCTCCTCTGATGAAACCAGGAAGGTCCTCCTGGTGTCCAAGGGATAAAGTGTCTCATCTACTGGGAGAGGATGGACACTCCTTGGCCAAGAGAAGCCAGAACATCTGTTTCAGGCGAGCTCCATCCTGTTGGCTGAGCTGAGGCGGCAGGGCTCTCTGGATAACGCACTGGGTTTTCATCAGAAGACATTGCCATGGTCATCTAGGAATGATGGAATCCACAGGGAATAAAATTTATTAATATAACAGTGGGCTAGTGTAGTGGCAGGATGGGGCACACTGCAGATTTTCTGATCCAGCAGACCGGGTTAAGGAGGAGAGAGTCCTGGAGCCCTAGGTGGCTTTTACAGGCTTTTATTAGGATTACCAGGTACACGGCAGGCAGGGGCGCTGAGGGGCTGGGAGGCTGATAGGCCTCCCAGCCCCCAGCAAGTCTTCGCTCTGGGCTCTCCGGCCTTCTCTCATGTTCTCTCTGCTTCTCTGCTCTCCTGCTTCTGCTGGCATCCCCGTGACACCGCCCTTAAAAGCCCAGTCTCAGCCCAGGTGAATCCCATCTACCTATGCCCACACCCTGCTCCAGGTGCCCGCCCTCAGGCATGCATTCAGGACCACAGTGTTCTGTCATCTATCCTGATGGAAGGAGGGCAGAAAAGCCTGATGCTTTCACTTTACCCTCCAGCTAGAAAAGCCCAGAAGCCAACTCAGGCCCTGGCTTTCCTTTTGCTCATGTACTCTTAGTGGAAATGGAGTTAAGAATCTTTCGTGAAGAGCATTTTCACGGTCTGAAATAATCTGGAAGAATAAACAGAGAAATTCATCATAAAAGAGACTAGAAGGACAATGAAGTTTGACTTCTGTTCCAAAGGTGCTCTGGCTACTGCAGTGCAACCGTCCCTGAGTAGGCAGGTTCATTGCTGATTGGGGCAAACGACAAAGAATCTTGGGGTCCTCAGTAGATCTGATGTGCCTTTCATGCTGAAGCAGGGGACCAGATGCTCAGGCCAACCAGCAGGCAGGGAGACAGTCAGGAGGGAGGCTGGGAGGCTGCAGCCCCCGTAACCTCTGCACCCTCCCGCGGGCTTCTCTCTGCTGCTCCCTCTCAGTCTCCCTCTATCTCTTGGCTGGGAGGTCTGTAATCATCGGCACACGTGCCTGGTTCTCATGCCTCAGGCCCGGGTGCCTATGTGTGCCTTGTGCCCAGCTCCCAAGTGCCTTTTGCACCAAAGTGGTATCATATGTGAGCAACGAAACCCGGGAGGAAAGCAAGGCCACAGGTGGCAGCCGTAGAGGCTGGTGGCGAGAGGCAAATGAGAGCCAAAGTAACTCCATTTTCCCTACGATTACTTTATGTGCATTTTATACAGCTAGTAATTTTCTTAGAAAATTACTCCTCTGCCCCATCTGACGCTCCTCTGCCCCATCTGAAATTCTCTTTGCTCTCACCTACTGGGCTGGAAGGGACCAGTCACCAGCAGAGATAAGGCTGCAGGGCTTCCCAGACTCATGGTAAGCGGGGGGCACTCAGCTCATGAAACTTATTGGAGAAGCCCCCTTCTCTGCCCTGATCTGGAATGTACCACTTCTCTTATATGACCTATTGCTGCTCCCTCCAAAGGGCTGTCTGACTCAATGGCCCTTACAGTGACCAGCCTATTGTCAGATGTCCCCTCTACTAGGGCCCTTCTCTTGCCCATGAAATTTCTATATCCGGTGTGAATCTGTTGCTACAAAAATACAGTCACTGACCTTTTCTCTTATGTAAAGAGTAATTGGAAAATACACAAATCTGGCTGGGCAGAGAAAAGTGAATGTTCTTGGGTGGGAAGTCACAAAAGCTGTTGGTTGAACTGTGAGCTAAGTGCCAGCTGCTGGCAGGTTACATTCTTGTCACACACTGGGAGCTCCAGGCAAGGAAGGAGATCAGGCTCAGGTAACAAAGAATAAGGTGAAATTGCGGGGAGCTGGAACAGGAAGGCAGGTGCCCTGCAGGCCGGGCTAATGAGCCAGATGCTCAAGTGCAGAGGGAGAAGGTGAGCTCAAATCCAGTCCATTTGGGAACAGTCATCCATGTGGTTGAGCGCCTGTCTCCTCTTCTCTGTTACATCCCTTTGCACTTCGCATTCATGTGAGTCTTAAGAAATCCTAAGCATTATGAAATGTGAGATTTCTAGGTCAACAATTTCCAAATGATGTATTAAGGTAGCTAATTCTGGGAAAATAGAATAGGCAACCAAACTTGACAATCTTGAGCCGAAGTCCCCAGACCACTCGACGGGAATCTCAGAAGCCACCAGACCAGCTGCTGAAGGAGGCCCTAACAACAGCTTTTAAATGACTGACAATATCCTTAGAGCCAGCCCAGCCTGGCTATGGATGACTGTGGACGGCAGCGGATGACTTATTTCCTGGACTGAACAAGTCAATCTCCGGGTACTGGTGGGGTCCTAACAGACCAGCAGTCTCTCCCACGAAGGACTCAGGAATCTGGATCCACAAACTTGGCTGCTCAGAAACAGACTTTAGGAGCCCAGGGAACTGGTTCTAGAGGAAGCTGCGTGAGTACGTGGGGTGACATCTCAGGTCTCAATGCTACAGTCCTGGGGGCCAGAATTGCTCCTGGATGGGCATTTAATATGGAGGGGAAATGGTTTTAGAGTCAACTGCCAAATAATCAGGGAAAAAGGAGCAAAGACGACGGTCAGGGAGGAAAGTTGAGAAGGCCATGGCACCCGGGCGGTGGGGCCAAGCCCCTGCGGCTGCAGTGAGAACCCCTGCTGGCCTGGCAGAACCCCTGCTGGCCTGGCAGAACCCCTGCCGGCCTGGCACCGGTGCCCTTGCAGAGCCAGCTGGAGGCCGGGCTGGGCTCCGAGGCCGCGAGGCCCGGCAGGCACAGAAGGGCCCACGTGGCAAAGACACCGGGGTGACAGAGGGCCTGGAGGATGCAAGATTTGTGACAAGGCAAAGCCAACGAGAGGGCAGGGCCTCGTGTGGGCGGGGCCAGCAGGGGCGGGGCCTTGTGAGGGCGGGGCCAGCAGGGGCGGGGCCACGAGTGGGCGGGGCCAGAGAGGGCCGGTCTAGGCAGCACTTTATTGCAAAGTGTCTGGAGAACCATTGAAGAATTTTAAGCGGGGTTGTGACGTTAGCTGTGAGAGTTGAGGGAAGTCACCTAATATTTCCAATACTCTGTTACCTACCTAGAGGAGACAAGACCTTTCCCAGGTACTGGAGAACCTGAAAATTCTCAACTGAGATTATTAGCCATAGAAGATGATAAATGTACTCAGGAATTTCAGCAGCTGATCTGTAGCAGCAGAATTGGGTCCCATCACCAACCCCCAAACCCCTTATCTGGTGCCATTTCTTCACCTACACACAATAAGGGTTTGATTAAAAAAGTGTAAGATCATTTGTAATCCTAGGATGTCCTAATCCTGAGGTCAATTGAAAAAATATGTGTTTTAATTATCATTAATATTGTCTAACTTTTTGCTTTTTTATGGAGGAACCAGACCAGACAGCTGCACAGGAAAAGCAGATGTTTAAAAATAAGTTTCATGGATAAAGTGTATTTTTTCCCTTTTCCTGGCTCCTTTTGACCCGTGGTTTTTGGCTTGACCCTTAATGTGAAAACACCGTGCACATCCATTTCTTAGGCTTTCCACCCCCTCAAACCCACCAGCACCTGGGACAGCAGTGGGGGCCTGCGTGGGGGCTGCCACCTCTGTCCCTTGGCTTCTGAAAAGACAGGCTGCGTTTCTGCTCTTGAGCCATTAGTGACATGATTTCAGCTAAACATGTAAAGTGCTTTTACAAAAATTACATACACCCCTGATCAACATAATTAAGGGTCATGGAAAGGTTCTAGAAAAGTCAGGTAAGAGTTCAAACTTGCCCATTTACTCAGGGGTAACAGTGCCTGCGGCATTTCTATTAGGGAGATAGTATAAGCACAGCTGGCAAACTGGGTTAATGACTAACTCAGTTAAGTGACTCAGATTAAACCCCCACATCCTGACTTGTGGTCACTTAGTGGTGCTGTTGAGAGGGCCATGTTTGGTCTTAAAATAATACCTTTAGACCTTTGACTACCTTTATCTCAGAGTTTGAATCACCTTCTGTTTCTTTTTCAGGTTTTGGTGAACCAGGGAGCACATAAAACACACCACCACCCATTTTGGGATATGAAAGAGTCACTAGAAGCTACTCGAAGTCATGTATTGAGTGAGTTGAACTCAGAGGGTGTGAGCCAGCCCCCCTTGGCTCCAGCTAATTCACTCTGTACCAAATTTACCTGCCTCTGGATGAAAACTGGCCATCATTACCTTTGGAAGGGGGATGAGGGAGGGAAGCGCTACAGAGGGGAGAAGAGAGTTATGTGCATAAGTATCACTCGAGAATTCTGTTTACAACATAGATTATCTGCACATAAATATAAAAATGTGCTCAACTTCATTTACATAAGATGAATTGAAAGTAAAGCAAGATACCATTCCTCTGATGCTTTCTGTTGGTAATGCTATGGGAAAAGTAGACACTCATACATTGTTTGCCCAGTCCCTGTGGAGAAGTATCTGGAAATATCTAACACAGGCACATTTACCCTTTGACCCAGAAACCCCACTTCTGATAATCTATTCCGCAGAGACACCTGTTCATATAATGAACGACATAAGCAGACAGTCATTTACTGTGGCATTGTTTGTAATAGCAAAAGACTGGAAATAAGCCAAGTGCAAAGCAATAAGAGATTGGTTATTAGATAGTACAGCCACACCATGGAAGATTACGCAGTAATATTATGCAATATAAAAAGGAATAATGGGGACATCTATCTATATGTTCCTAATATTAAGAGATCTCTAGGATATAGTATTAAATGAAAAACATAAAGTTACAGGTTACATGTATGCACAGATATATGCGCATGTACAGACATATGTATGTTTAACTTTTGCTAGAAAGGGGGAAATATAAATATGTTAACACTTTTGTATATTTGCATAAAAAACAAAAATAATGACTAATACAAAGGATGAGAAGGAAAAAGGGTCACCAGAGAGGGGGATGAAGGGAGCAGTCCACACGCTTTGCTCCGCATGTGCTTGTGCACACTGATTTTTGCACTGTTGGCTATTTGATAAAATCAGATTTCCAGTCTTCCTTCTATTCTAATTGACTTGTTCGAGATGAGACTCAGAATTCTGTATTTTTATAGAGATTTGGAGCCAGATGGGTCAAGGAATGCATGCTGAGAAAGATGCCCTGAGTGAACTTTGTCCTACTTTATTTTATTGGCATTTGGTCCTGACAAGTCAGCTCAGCTGAATGAATTAATATTTAACGGTACATCATGTTCCAGGAACGGCTGCTGGGGTGGGGGTGGGGGGCACTGCAGAGTTGATTGCAGAACCCTAATAGCATCAGTGGCTGCACGGAACGATAGAGAGGTCAGAAGCCTGTAGAGAGAGTGGTCCCATGGCAGGGAGGCTGTCCAATGGTTGAAATCCCGTGGCAAAGCTGTGTATCCCCGCCTGTCCTTAGAGAATCCAGGAGCACTCCATAGGTGTGCCTGCCGTCTCCATGTTATGGAAGGAGCAGATCAGAGGGGAATTAGCAAAAACTCCAGCACTGACAGCTGGAATGGCTTTGTGGGTTGAATTGTGTCCACCCCAAAAGATAAATTCAAGTCCTTCTGATCCCAGGTATCTGAGAACGTGACTTTACCTGGAAATGGGTCTTTGTAGACTCAACCCAGTCAAAATGCAGCCACACAAGATTAAAGTCTCCCACCCAAAATGACTGTGTCCAGGAAGAAGGGAGGTGAGACACTGAGGCCTGGAGACATCCAGACACACAGGAAAGGAGACCAGAGGCGAGGCGGCGACAGCCTGATGCGGCTGTGAGGATCGCAGCCACCACCAGGAGCTATGGGGAGACAGGAATGTTCCTCCCGAGGGCCTTCAAAGGGGGCCACCGCATTGCCCACACCTTTTGGACTTGCAGCCTCCTGTCCAGTGAGAGAAAAAGGATCTGTTATTTTAAGGCCAGCCAGTTTGCCCAAATTTGTCTCAGCAACGCTAGGAAACGAATGTGAATGGCAAGAGAGAAGAAGGCGTGACCAAGCCAACTGTCAGCCCACAGGGTGTCTGGGGGGTTAGGAAGGATGGGAAGCTGGGTTCTAACTCACCAAGGTTTAGGCTTGAGTGGGCATGTCAGGGGAGATCAAAACAGAGACTCTGGGAGGGGCCCCTCGGGATGCCATGGGGACATTGGCGGGCACTTCATGCATCACCGACTATTAACTAAGTGCCCACAGACGCCTACCGTTCCGCAACGCTGGGTCTCTCAGAATGACAAAGAGGGAGAGGCATGAAGTCCCTCGCCCAGGAAGATCATGTTATAATTGAGAGGTGGGGCCTGTGCTTGAGAACTAACCCCAGTAGGAAGACATACCTCACGAGGAATGGAAGTTTCAACTACGGAAGAGAAGGGTGTTGTGCTGGTCAATCATTAACCGTTGGCTTGGCAAAGGAAAACCTGGATTTGCATTGTGTGACAATGTCTGTGGTGTAAATATTTCCACGGTGGTCAAGCTCACTCTCCCCATATGATGCCATTGAACGTGAAGCGGGACGAGATGCTAACAGTCAGCCTTGGAGTCATTGCGACCAGTCCCGGCTGGCCCAGCACCCATGGGTGAGCACTCTCAGGCTGGGGAAATGGAGGGTATAGGCGCTTCAGGCTGGGCAGATTTGAAAGGAAATGAAAGAACCTTTCCCAAGTAAGGAACAGGATTGGAAATGGAGAGAAAAATCGTGCTGTGGAACCAGATGCACTGGAGTTAATGCCTCGGTGTAGGGCACTTTTTGTGTGATCTGGACCTCAGTTTACACATCTGTAAAATGGTACCCAATCGTGCAGGAGTATATAACTGAGACATATAACTTGGTACAGAACAGACACTCAGAAAGGAGAGCTGAATAGCTTTGTTGAAATGTTTGTGTAGGGCTGCAGCGGTATATAAAGTTGCAAACACACACATAGAGTTTATTTACAGGCACTCCTCAGAAATATTACGGTTTCGTTTCCAGACCACCATATTAAGGAAATATTACAACAAAACCAGTTATACGACATTTTTCTCCTCACAGTGCATATAAAAGCTATGTTTACATTGGGCTGTCGTCTGTTAATTGTGCTGTAGCATAATGTCTGCAAAAATGATAGATAATTAAACATGACACAGAGGTTCACAGCAAGCACCTGCTGGTGGAAAGTGGCGCCAAATAGATTTGCTTGTGCGGGGTTGCCACAAACTTTAAATTTGTGAAAAACCTTTTATCTGCGAGGTGCCATGAGACAAGGGGCCCTATACACACACCTATATATTCACATGAGTGAATATATATACACGTGCGACACAGAAACAAGGATACACGTGCGTCTGTACACATAGGCGGGGGCTCTGCATTCACGAAGGAAAGCTAATGTGGTCACACACAGGGAGGTGACTGTGGCCTCAGAGGCCTCTAGAACATGACATCATTCCTGTTGAGTCGTTCAAGGACATCTGAGGAATGAGAAGCCTTGAGCAACTTAGGAGGGAAACATCCTGCCCTGGTCTTTGAGGCGACAAACAATCCCAGCAGCACCGGAAAAAGCGCTCACGTGAGGATGGGTTCCTTCCAGACTTACGGGCAAAAAGGGATTTTAGATCAGTGTTTATCCCTCAGGAAACAACAGGGAAACAGGAAGCATTCTGCATTCTGTCAAAGAGGTGAGCAACAGCTTCAGAAACTTGAGAAAATTCCTCCCAGAGAAAAGTAAGTGTTGCTGAGGGTGTGATGGGACCGGTAGGAGCATCTGAAGGTGTTGGAGCTGGTGGAGTCACAGGGTGGACAGAAAGAGCTGCTCTATGGTGGGTCGTTCAGGCTAGCAAGGTGGGGAAAATGAGCCTTTGGATAAACAAAGTTATTATGGGTATCCAAGGTGCCTATTCTAATGGCTTCATTTCTATGTGAAGTCATTTTTAAGAAACAAAATTGACAAAGCAATGAGTCCCTTTTTAACATGAGGAAAAAAAGACCATATTTTTAAAATTTAACAATAATTAATACATAACATTATATTAATTTCAGGTGAGCAACATAATGATTCAATATGGGAGAAACAACTCAGCGGGGAAGAGAAATAACCTATATTTATTATGCCTATCTAGTGCTACTCTCTGTACTACATATTTTACATAGATCATTTCATCTAATAGTCAATGTAATTAAAATAAAATCTTACAGATAAGGAAACCAAGACTTGATGTGTCTTAGAAATGTGGTCAAGATCACAGACCCTGGCAGAGGAGGTCTGTAATTGGAATGGTAGAATGGAGCTCTCTGGAATCTTAAGGGCACACCATTTTGTTTTTGGAGCTTTAGGTCTTGGTCTAGGATGTGATGATTAATAGTGATGGGGAAGTTGGCTCTGATTGTCATTATTAACACCAAGTTCACTCTCTGGGGGTTTAAGTTTCTTAATGATTCCCCACAGTTTTAGTCAAGATTTCAGCAGAGAAACAGAACCAGTAGTGGAGGGAGGGAGAAAGGGAGAGATGAATGGATGGATGGATGGATGGATGGATGCATGGATGCATGGATGCATGGATGCATGGATATATAGATAGAAAGGCCCACCATATTATGAAAGACAATCTTCTCTACTTAAACTGATGATAGGTGTTATCACATCTACAAAATACCTTCCCAGAAACACTTTGATTAGCAATTGTTGGAACAACTACACACTACAGCCTAATGTAGTTGACACATAAAACTAGCCATCATACTTCCTAAACTCACATAATTCTGTTTTATAATACAGAGATAATCTTGACTGGGTGATCAAAGAAAGCAGTGCTTTTATGTTATACTCAGGATTCCCTTCAGGGTCAGAAACAATGTTTGGCTTCTTACCACTGAACTTGAGGGATGTTCCCTTAATTGTGGTTTAACTGTACAGCCTGGGTAGCCTGTGGCCCAGCCAAGTCCTACACACTTTACCTTGGATTGAGAAGGTTTGTAGGACTTGTAGTGTTTTACTTTCATTCCCTTTTTTAGAGGTGTACTTGGTTTATAAATGAGTCCATAACTCTGTGAGAGTTTTCTATCATGGACCCAAATGGCGCCTCACCCTCCCAGCCCCGGAGCATTAATTGGCACTGAAGGTCAATGTGCAGCTCCTACAGAGTTCCCCAATATAAACACTCATTAATGAACACAATTCAAAAAGTCCTGATTTTGTGGGGCCTCATGCCCCAATGACCTTTGGAAGATAAGTGGGGCTGAAAGCGGGTTGGTGATTTCACACACTGACTATCGCCTGAGTCATGTTAACAGACCACCTCATCCAGTCTTGGCTGATTATAAACTTTCAAAATATTTCCTAAGATGCTACTTCTGAGAATCCTGCACAGCCAGTATCGGTGAGTAATTCCCTCTGATAAATTGCTACTGTTCTAAATGTGTATGTGCCTAGAAGTGTATCTACACAGGCCAAAAACACTTCACTGGTTTTACTTGGTGCTTTCAATGTTTCTTTCTTTCCTGCATTGCACCCTTTCTTTTCATCTCTACCTTGTTTTTCCAGCCCTGCTTTGGCCCATAATTTATTAAACTCTAGTTATTAGAGGTGTGATACTATTCTTTCTATTCAGATTTTTCACTCAAAATTTTTCCTCAGGTCACTGCTGGCAGGGACACCACATGCAATCTGCTGTTTTTCATCAAGTCATTGTCCATTCGCTTGAATTAGCGATAGCAGCAACGGTGGGTTGTGATGAAGGGTGATCTGGAGGTCACGACTCATTGTTTCCTTGACTGGTCTACTCGTTACCAGACATAGGATTGAGGCCTTCACAAAACAGATTTGGTTCCTCCCCAAGATCAGCTGCCCAGCCATTCCCTCTCCTGGTCAGTCTTACATTTTGAGAATGATGACTTAGAAATTTCATAAAACAAGATAAAAAAGAACAGAAAGCTGGATTGATAAGAAAAAAGCAAAAGCTTTGAAATCTTATGAGAACTATTAAAATCCAGGTATTTTATATACAATACTACTATCTACTTTCCACTGTTTCAAACGGAGAGTTCATCTGGAGGACAGCTTCTAGATTAGTCAAGATTCAAAGGTTCTAATGCTTGGCAATTTGTTGTTAAAATAGAAAATGATTTTATTCATCTCCATTTATTTCTTTAAAGAGTAGAGATAATACTAATATCGTATTTTTTATTATTCAGCACCAGGCACTGTGCTAAGTGCTTTGTATGCATTCACTCCTTAAATTGTCATCAGAACTGATTAGATCCTAATTATTCCCATTTCAGAGATGAGGAAACTACTACAACATAAAGAGTTTAAGTTGTTCCTTATCACACAATAGAGAGTGGATCTATAATATAGAAACCTTTCAAAAACCACAACTCTGGTAGCTTTCACATAAAACCCAAAAACCAAAACAAGGCACTTTGCTTAACACGTTTTTATATTATTTCTCTCATTTGGACAGAAAGAGTTTTTTGCTAGTTATATCCTTAGTTGTATTTATATATTTACACCAATTATAACACTTATCAATTATAATATTTATATCAATTATAATAATTTATATAATAAATTGTATAAAATTATATAATTTTATTGAAATTCTCATCACACCAGAATTCATCTAGAAATTCACTGAATACTCATTTGTTGAGGATATTAATTTTCCTGAATGGTGACATGACAATCATCATGTGACACTCCTCTTCAAGAGCGCTCAGGAGTTGCCTGTTTTCTGTTGCATTAAATCTGAATCCATCAGGCTGGTTTCCAAGGTCTGCAGTGATCTACCCCACCTCTCCTGCCAACCTCACCTCACATGAGCCTCCAGCACATTTCCCTCCTGCTCCCTGCAGCATACAGGGGCTCTTTGACTGGCTTCTGTGGTTTCCCACCTAGACTGCCTTCTCTTCGCATTTCATATTATTCAAACATAGACTTCAAGTCTCCTCTCAACCCTCAATTTTTCTTTCCCTCCCACATTGGTCATTTGTACCTGCTCCTCTTCCTTCCCAACCTCCCATAGGAGGTGTCGCTTTATTGTATGCACTTGGCCACATGATCATATACTTTCTTTTCCTCTAGTCTAGTGCTTTTCAAACTCTGATGGGCAGAACCATCTAGTTCCTAAAAAAATTAAAACTAAAATTAACATATGATCCAGCAACTCCACTTCTGTGTATATGCCCAAAAGAATTAAAAGCAGGATCACAAGGAGATGTTTGTATAACTATGTTAGAGCACTATTCACAATAGCCAAAAGTGAAAACATAAGTGAATGAATGGACACACACACACACACACACTGGACTATTACTCAGCCTTAAAAAAGGAAGGAAATTCTGATATACGCTATTGCTTGGACAAATCTAAAGACATTATGCTAAGTGAAATAAGCCAGTCACAAAAGACAAATACTATTTGGTTCACTTAGATGAGGTACTAGAATAGTCAAATTTATAGACAGAAATAGAAGCAACTAAAGAAGGGAAAAGGTGGAGCAGGTGTTTAACAGGCACAGTGTTTTAGATTTGCAAGATGAAAAGGGTTCTGGAGATGGATCACAAAACAATGTAAATGTACTAACACTACTGAGCTTTGTATGTGAAAATGGTAAAGATGGAAAATTTTATGTTATATATATTTTTTTTTCACCACAATATTTTTAAGAAGGATAATCTGTGAAGAGATTATAAAACAAAGGTTTCCAGGTCCACCTGCAAGATTACAATTTTTGAGGTCTTATTTATCATTCCCAGGGAGCCACTGCCTGCTTTGAAGGCAGGCAGCCTTCAGGACAAATTTAAAGAGATGTTTCTAGCTTTTGCATATAGGTTAAGTATTGTCTTTAAGACAATGCCTGTAAATAAGAAGGAGGAAATAAGCATTGGATAGAAAGTGTTAGATGCCAAGCACTAAACACTTTATGGTGAGTTCATATAGTGAGAATTTCCCAGCTTGTTAAATGTCTTGTGTGTTGTCTAAAGTGCACGTTTGGTCCATAATGCAGACTTGGGCACTATGTGTTAGATGCCAAGCACTAAACACTTAATATTATGTCTATTTTATATCCAAGACAACTGAGGCTGAAACACTCGGCAGATTGCCCATGATCATGAAGATGAAAAGCAGAGGAGCAGGAGTTAAAATGGAAGCACGGGGACATCACCATCGGATCAGTGCCCCAGCTCCAACCCCTAGACACACAGGAGACCTGGCTCCCAGCCTCCACCCACCATAGAGTTTGGCTCCTGCCATGTGACTGAACTTTGACCTATGCAACTCAGGCCAATACAAAAGAAACTTCTAGACCTGGCCCTTAGGACATCCCATTTACTCCCCCATCCTCCCTCCACAGCATGTTTGAACACTGTGAATTCCTGGTGGCAGTCCCTTGAGCTGGAGAACGGCTGTCCCAGACAGGACAGGAAGTAGGAAATGAATGCCTATTGTGTTAAGGCACTGAGAGGTCACCACTTACTTGTTACTGCAGCAGAACCTATTTATCCTAACTCAATCCAGACCCTGTCCTTACCATGACAGTCGTCCACCTCCCGGTCTCTTTTGTATTTCTCACGGCACCAGGGTAACGTTAGCCTATAGCAGTTCCCTCCCAACCTCACCAAGCTAAAAAAAAAAACAACAAAACTTTGTCATTGACATGGTTTATTAGAATGATGAAAATTCCAGGCTGAAAGAGAAAGAGACGGAAAAACCCACACCCTGGCCATTGAAGCAGCGCCAAGTAAGTATTTAAGCAACTTTTAACTTCAATTTCCTCCTCCCACCTTATGTCCCCAATTTTTTTTCTCAACTTGTGTTATTTTTCTAAACCTTCAGAAAACCAGTGTTTTAATTTTAGCAAAGCAAATGCAGAACAAAACACTTCAGAAAAGGTTAATGATTATTTATAAATAAATTATTGTTGCCAAATGAGTCGATGCTCAGAGTTGAGCTCACGGACGGCAAATTAGACACATGCCTGAATATGCCCAGCAAGCTTGGAGCCCTCTGTCCAGTGAGCCTGCCAAGCTGGAGAGGCTCTGATCCACACATGGCCTCGCACATGAAAACAGGAAATGGACGTGGGAGACTTATATTTGGGCCAATGGAAGTAATGAAGACAAGCAGAGACCGCTCCCCTAAAACTGGAATCTTCCAATGTTATTCTGCAAAATGCCATCTGAGCGTTGTGTCTTCTCTTTGGTATGTGTGCATGTGGCAAAGAGCTCACCAGTCCCCAGTGAGTCTTTATCCCTTTCTCTTCGGTAATAGAATCACCAATGCTTAGCAGGCACATGGCTGCACTAAATATAGACAGCACTTCCCAGTCTCATTTGGCAGCTGCTTGTAGCCACAGAACTAAGTTTCGGTCAATGGGATATGAAAGAGAGTGAGATCCACACGCTTAGGATAGGACCCAGAAGTGGTAGGGAGGCTTCTTGGCATTGTGATGTGGACACGATGACCTTGGAAGTTAAGAATGAGGACCAGGCCCTCAGAATTCTAGAATACAAAGCAGGAGGCTCCTGGGCCCCAGATGATCCTAGAGCTGCCCCCAAAGCCCTAAGCTACCCACACCCTGGTGTTTGCGTGCAAGATGTATGACCTCAATACTCTTCTGTCGTTCATAGAGACTTGGAATCTTCATGTTTATGGTGAGTTCATATAGTGAGAGTTTCCCAGCTTTGTTAAATGTCTTGTGTGCTGTCTAAAGTGTACATGTTTGGTCCATAATGCAGACTCGGGCACTATGTGTGGACGTAATCTGTGGTTCACATTTAAAAAGATAAACAAGAGTTGGGAACTTAAATGTGGAAGTCCTTCCACTGAATATTTGCTCCTGCAGGAGGTAGAAACACAGGCCAAACACAGTTTTTCACAGCAGTAAATAGTTTATGCCTTGATCAGAATTTAAAAAGAATTGGGTTTTGTGTGAACCGAAAACAGGTTATAATTCTGAAACTGGAAACAAAAGTATTTTTGCTGCCAGCACTACTTTGTTGCTTTAATTATTATGAGGCTAATGCCTGAAGATAAAAGACAAATGACAGTACGTGGGAGAGTTTGTAAACATAAGCTCACACACACACACAACTAAATGTTTGATAAGGTATTAGAGACATGTGCATTCCTGGTTCAATAGTTCCAATTCAGATGGAAGAAAAAAGGAAAGGTTGAGGTTTATGATAGTTTTACTTTATAAATTCAGAATGATAAATTATATCAATGCAAAAAGTCTTGCTTGAGTCTACTGTTAAGTGACAACAAATATTTTACAAAAGAGAGCCTCTCTGATGGTGCAAGGGAATAAGTCTCAGCACTATGAAGCTATCAGCAGCCACTGCGGCACGAGTTTGATCCCCGGCCAGGGAACTACCCACATGGCCCAGCAGACCTCTCCTGTCTCCCCACTGCTCCCCTCTGCAGTGTATTTCAATGGATCTGCCTGTTCTGCTCCCCACTCTGTCTCTGGTGAATCCTCTCACCCCCACCCCCCGCAACTCTGGCCTACACCACAGCTCTTGTATGCATAAATAAATCTTTAAAAAATATATGTGTGCATGCATCCCAGTCTGGAATTTCCACTCTCCCCCCATTTCCTAACAAAAGAATCAGATTCAATTAAATAATAATTTTAATTAAATCACCATTTCTGGAATGCCTGTGTGTGTCAGGCTCTCTGCAGCCTCTGGTGACTTGAAGATGAATGAGCTGTGGCCGCGCTGATGTCCAGAGAGCATGGTTTCTCAGGGGAGCCATGGACGTGGACAGCCAGAATCCGAGCCAGAATCTCTGCATGGCCTATGCTCACATCATGAACAAAGTGCTCTGGCAACAGACGGAAGCAGTTAACCGTCGCTGGGGTCAGAGGGACACCTGAGGAAGTCTCATGAATGAACAGCATCTCTCAGGCATAGGAGATGGGGAGCTGTCCCAGGGAGCTGAGAGCAAATGCAAGGACTCCAGGGAGGAGAGTGCACATTCCACGCCAGCAATCATGTTGGGGAGCAGCTGACCTCGGGCAGCCAGGAGAAGGAGCATTCCAGTCCTGGGGGAGGATCTGGGCACCGTCACGGCAACAACGCCCACTCTCATCACAAGGCAGTTCATTTGGAAGCTATTAAAACGTTAGGAAAGATAGTTTCCTGTTTGAAACAAGGGAACGGATAGCATTTGTGGCTCACAGGCCTGTGCTCAGGCCACAGCCCCATCCCTTCAGGCCCATTGCAATTTGGTACCAACCCACATTTCCAGCATCATCTATGGCCACACTCCTGCTCTCCATGCTTTAAGTGGAGCAGCAATGCCAGCAGAGTGGGGGTGGGGGTGGAGTCCTTGCTAGAGTAGATGAACACAGCCTCAGGCCTGTGATATGCAGCCATGGACTTGGCACTGATTGACTTCCACTTCTATCTGACAGGTAAATCAGAAACAGTCCTTAGTCCTACTAGATAGACAAGGGTGTATATTTACGTATATTCTCAATGTTGCCCCAGTGTTATGTTAACTCTCCTGCCACCTGTAATGTAGCCATAGAAACCAGAGCTATCTGGACTTCCCATACCACCTTGCATCAGTCCATTACACCAATGACATTATAATAATGAAATGAGCAAGAAGTGGTTAGAAAATTGCAGGCCTTGGGATGCTCCATCAAAGTGGGAGGAGGTGAATTCCCTGAAGATTCAGAGACCTGTATTGTTGAATGAGTGGAGGGTTATTGAATGAGCAAATATACCAGAATACCCCATGAAACTAAAGGACAAATGATTGTGTCTGTTACTTCTCAACACTAAGAAGGTAGCATAATTCTTAGTATGCTGCTTCTGCTAATAGAACCAGCATATTTCACACTTGAGAATGCTGGTTTACTAAAAACACCTTAAGTGCCATGAAAGGTTGCAAGATTTGAATCAAGCCTAGCTCAGGAAGGCCAGGGAGTAGATCCAGACAGAAAAATAAGCATCCCCGCTGCTTAGGTCATTTGTTCCAGCAGGCACCATTGTACTTGGGGCACCTGTGATGGGAAAAGCCACTGTGTGGAGGTGATGGCAAGTTCTGATAGAATAATCTCAACTCAGACCCAATAATGTTTAAGCTGAGTATCCATGGCCAGCCTAGTTGACACGTGCAGAATAAGAATCACCACTCACTGATCTTCACAGGTGTTTATCCAAATGAAAACATCCACACAAAGACTAATGCAAGATGTTCATAGCAGCTTTGTTCATAATATCCAAAGACTAGACACAACCCAGACACCTGCCAGCAGGTGAGTGCATATTCCTCATGGCGTATCTATGTAATAGGCCATTATTCACCAACAAAGAGGAGGGATACATCAGAAGCATAGAAGACATTTAAAAACATTACACTGAGTGGAAGAAGGTGCAAACAAATACCTACATGTGATCCCATGTATATGAAATTCTAGAAAAGAAAAGGTTAATCTATGGTGGCCCGAAAGCGACCAATGGCTGTCTGGGCTGGGGGTTGGGGTAATTAACTAGGATAAGGCACAGGGAAAATTTGGAAGATGATAGAAATGCACTAGATGATTGTAGTGGTGATTTATGAGTATGTCAGTCAGAACTTACCAATGTACACTTAAAGTGGATGCATTTTGTTGCTCATAAACCATATCCCGATTAAAAAGTTTACTTCTGAAAAACAGCTGAAACAGTTCATATCGCTACTGACAGTGTTTTCCTATTCTTGACAGCCTCTTTATCACATTATGTCATTATTGCATCTTAAATTTCTTGTCATTCTGCTGGCTGAAAAGTGCAATTTCCAATTTTTGAGACAGGCAAAGCTAATGTGCCAAATCCAATTTTGGCGGGTCATCCACTGCCATCTATCAACCAAGACCACACCAAGACCACACTGCGTTGGAGATCATTGCCAATGAAGCTGTTGCTGATGAGAGCATTACTGGGATGACCATGTATGTTTTCTGTTTTTGTTTCCAAATAATTGTCTTAGTATCCCAGCTTTCTCCAAGAATTTCAACATTCAGCTTTGTTCCATTCTTGTAGTTAAGGTTCATTATTTATTTTTTGTCACTATGCTGATTCTTACCAAATCCCAGGTTCCCACGAGGAAGGCAGATCTTTGGGGCTGCATCTCGGGAAGAACATTGAAGGATTGCTGTCCCCAAGCAGTGTCTACCAGCACCCTCCCCATTTCGTGACTCGGATGTTCACTCTGCCCTCCATTTCATGAACGCTGTTCGAAACATGCAGCTTCAGGACAGGCCCCAGCCTCCTCCCACACTGGTTGCCGGCCCTAAGCTGCGGCTGTTGGAAACACAGGTCTTAGGAACCATGAGGTCCAACCTTCACATTTTAAAGCCAAGAAAACTTGTCAGTCAGCTAGTAATGGCAGAGCCAGAGCTAGAACTGTAGACTCCTAACACCTCAGTGACAACTATTTCTACTGGATTCCACTGCTTCTTGAGTCAGCAGAGTTGCGACTCCCGAGAAGCAATTAGATGCTGGTGCCCACACTTGTAATTCTTCACATGGCAATGATTTGGGGAAGATTGAGAACACATGACATCATGAGTTTATCCAAATTACTTTGTTTGAAGAAAAAAACATACTTGTGATCTGCAAGACTTAATGAATGAGCTAATACAGTGGATGTTTCCTCGGTGACAGCTGTAAGTAGGACAAATATTTGTCTACTACAGCGGTTGTGTATTTGCTTTGACTTTGTCTTGGCATATTTTTTAATGGAATCTTCTTTCACTCTGAAAAATGTCCTAGTGAAAGATAAATTGTATTATCATTGTAATTATGTGGCGTTTCTAGCTAATAAAGAGGCCTGTCTGATCTGCTACATGTTACTAAATATGTGGGGGGTAGGGCAGGGAGGTTGTTGTTTGGGGAGAATGGCTTGTAATCAACTTCTAAGTCATACTAGGTTAGGAAAAAAAAGCACAATACTTTCATATCATTTCTGGGGGAAAAAAGGCAGCCAACTCAGTTGCCCAAGTTTTGCAAGGATGACCCTACAACACCGCTTTAAAAATTTGCAAGATTCCAACTGTCCATGTATCTGCTCTCCATAAGAAAATTGGAGCTCCATTTTGAAAGAAAATATTTTTGATGGAATATAGTATTAAAGTTCATCAAATTTTACTTGTGTACCAATGGAAGTGTTTGGAATCCAACATGAAATCCCAAGGTTGACAGCGCACATGGGCTGTGCACCTGCATCTATGAAATCTCTTCTTGTTTTTACTTTTGGCCGAGGGTGGGTAAGAGCAGAGCCTGGCTCCCAGCATCCAGTGCCCCTTCACACCACAGGGCTCCTTGCAACCAGGAACTGTGATCTTCTCCTCTCTGGATCCCATTTAGCAACCCTGGTAATTTCAAAAGGGGATTCTCTGAAGACATCGATCTAATAAAGGACACATTTATCATAGGCAAGTGAGAATAAGGCAGGGAATTCTGAAGACCACCATAACCAACCCCACAGACTAAGTGACTTCAAGAACAGCAATCGATTTCCTCACCAAGACCAGAGTGTGACAGGGTCGTGCCAGGGTCAGTATCTCCTGAGGCCCCTCGTCTTGGCTTGCAGTTGACCATCTCCTCCCTTTGTCTTTGCATGTGCTTGTCAGTGTGTGTCTGTGTCCTAATCCCCTCTTCTTATTAGACACTAGGCATACACTGTGGAAAGCATTGTGGAGTTTCCTCAAAACACTAAAATGGGATCTACCATATGATCCAGTGATTCCACTCCTAGGAATCTACTCCAAGAACACAGAAACACTAATTTGAAAGGAAACCTGCATGGCCATGTTTACTGCAGCATTATTTACAATAGCTAAGATAAGGAAACAATCCAAATGCCCCCAAAACAGATGAATGGATAAAAATGTTGTGGTATACATACACAATGGAATATTACTCAGTCATCAAAAAAGACAAACTCATGCCATTTGCAGTAACAGGGATGGATCTAATAGAATTATGCTAACTGAATAAGTCAACACAAAAAAGATAAATATGGGATGGTTTTACTTATATGATGAATATAGGGAAACCAAACAAAAGGTCAAGAAAAAGACAAAACTTGCAAGCTGACCATTGATCTGAGGCATCCAGCAAGGGAGGGGGAGTGAGAGGGGAGGGAGGAGCACAAGGCACTGGCGTGATGGTTCACAGGTGATATGGAGGTGGGAGAAGTGTGTGGGTACTACACCTGAGGGGAGAAACCAATTACTGTACAAAAATGAACAATGACGTAAGAAGATAAGTGATAATAAAATTTTCAAAAGGTAAATGCGAGGATTGGACATTAAAAAAAAGATACTAGGCATATTGGATTAGAACCCACCCAAATGACCTCAATTTACGTTAATTACCTTTTGAAAGTCCCCATCTTAAAACACAGCCATATTCTAAGCTACTGGGGCTTAGGATGTCAATATAGGAGTGAGGAAAGGGACATGAATCAGCCATAACAGGGAGTAACTAGTTCTTTCATTAGTGTTCGTGAAAATCATGGCGTAATGCCATCTCCTAGCTCACCACTGGGGAAGTTCATGCCAGGAAAAATTAAAATTAACCTCCCAAGCCCCTTGGTACAGACAACAGACTCACCAATCAAATGTGTCTCCATGAAGACACAGCATGTCCCGGCGCTCCCTTCCGATGGAAGAAATGCTCCGTTTGTTCCCTAACTCACCCAGCTCATCCCTGAGATGGGGTACAACCAGAAAGACACCCCCAATAGTTCCCTCCCCAGTCTCAGCTGTGCCCCCAGATGTGGGCAGAGGCTCTCATAGCATCTCTCATGTAGCCTTCCTCTCTTGATCATTCTTATCACCCTATGTTATTATACCTGATGTTTACTTGGTTGACTTCTCAACAGACCAAATCTTTTCTTTATCTTCACAACCCAGCCCAGTGCCTGACACATACCAGACAATTGCTAAGTGATTGAATAAATGGATTACTTGATTTCCAGTATTCTTTGTCAACTGGGGTCAGCAGGCCACCTGCTGAGAGGAAACACAAGTAGACAAATTGTGTTCCGAGCAAGAGGTCTACACCACCACGTAATCAAGTGTTGAAATTGTCAGAATTCCAGAATATCACAATCCCTAATTTGGCACCCCTGTGTGCTCCACATAAGACCCACATGGAGCAAATGTGCCAACTGGTCAGGTTGTTTGTTTGCTTTTCCATGGCTGTTAAGGGAGGCATAAGAATGGGTTATCTTAAAGCTCTGCAGCTCAGACTGTGGGTTTGAGTCCCAGCTCTGGTACTTTCTGGCCGTGTGGCTTGGGTAACTTATTTAAGCTCTCTGTCTCCGTAAAAACAAATCATAGACTCAGTGGAAAATTTACTGGTTACCAGATGCAACAGGGAGAACAGAGGGAGGAGAAGGTAGGGAAAGGAAGGGGTAGGATGTCACCAGAGGTCCAGTGGAAGGTGAGTGAAGTGTGCGCACACATGGAAGAGTAAAAATGTACCCCAGAGTTACCTAGACATGTAAACAACTGACAACTTAATAATAAAAAAATCAAAGTACATACACACAATGGAATACTGCTCAGCTATAAACAAAGGAGAGATCTTGCCATTTGCAAAAACATGGCCAGAACTGTAGGGGGATCTGCTAAGCACAGTCAGAAGGAGAAAGACAAATAATGGATGATTGCACGCATAGTGGAATGTAAAAACCAAAGCAAAACAAATCTTAGAAATCTGACTATAGAACTGAGGCTTCCGGGGGGTGAGGGTGGGGCCCCTGCAGCCAAGCGGGGAAGAGCTCAGTAGACCATGGCGGAGGACCGTGGGTATCTTGGTGGTGGGTGTGGCATGACCTATTCCCTGAAAGCATATACAGTGTTGTAAATCAGGGCTACCTCAATAAACATTTTTAAGTTTCCTCATTTTAAAACGGAATGAATAACATAACACCTACTTCAAAGGACTGTGAGGAGGAAGAACAGCGTTAATACATAGTGAGTGCTGCAGAGGTGTTTACTACTGCTGTGGCGTTCATGGCATCACTGTCGTTATTAATGAAAAGGGAATCATTTTGGGGGTCATACGGTCATTGTAAATCCAGTCACCCTCCTAAGTCACCACCCTGGCAGGGGCTTCTCCTGGCTCCACCCTGTCCTCAGGGCCTCCCTGCCTGCGCCTGGGCACTGGCCTCCAAGCCCTCACTCTCCACCAGTAGCTGCTGGGACTGAGGTGGCCGCTGTCCAGGTCAGACTCCCCTGGCCACAGAACCCACTGCATTGCTTTTCACTGCTTCTGTGTCCTGTGAGGTTAAGGCAAAAGTAAGGGTCATAACCCCTCCAAAAAGAGAGGAGGGGGGCCTCCCTGGTGGCGCAGGGGGTTGAGAAACAACCTATGAAGCTGTCTGCAAACTGCTGTAACACAAGTTCGATCCCCAGCCCCGGAGCTACCCACATGGCGCAGCAGACCTCTCCTGTCTTCCCGCTGCTCCCCTCAGCAGTGTGGTTCAGTAGATCTGCCTGTTCTGCTCCCCACTCTGTCTCTGGTGAGTCCTCCCACCCCCCGCACTTCTCGTCTGCATCCCCATTCTTGTATGCATAAATAAATCTTTTTAAAAAAGAGAGAGAGGGGCCTCCCCTGGTGGCGCAGCGGTTGAGCGCTGGGCTGAGAGGCGGCCCGCAGCCTCTGCAGCTCCGGTTCGTTCCCCGGCTGCCGGCGAGGGTCCCACAAAAATAAATAAATAAATAAATAAACAAACAAATAAATAAATAATAATTTTAAAAAAGAAATAAAGACAGAGAGGAGGAAAAAGAGGTAGGGAGTGGGGGGGGAGAAGCTTTGTCCTTTTAACATGAAAGCATAGCAAGGGAAGGAAAGGGACGGAGAGAAAACGGGGCGGGGGGGAGAGGGAAGGAGAGGCAGGGCAGGGCAGGGGAGGCAAAAGGGCCCACAGAAGCGGTGAGGGACACTTCAGGCCCCGCCAGGGAGATTTTCCAGCGACGCCCCCTCATGAAAACAACGCTCAGCAGCCTCCCCAACACCAGCTGTTTCCACTTCCGTAACATATGCTCGCTCACGTCAACTGTTTACTAACTTCACATCCAGAATTTTTTAAATAGAGGAAAACCTGGGGCTTGACTACACCAACCAGAAGAGTAGAGATAAGGGAGAAAAAAATTGAACAACAAACAAAATAAAAAAGCAGAAAAATACAAGATTTACTTGTGACCAGCACTGTTCTCTTCCCTGCTCCTCCTCCTGGATTGTGCGGGCTCGTCTCCCCCAGGGCAGGGGCATCAGCTAAACACAGCACGGGGAGCCCACTTCTAGAGGGAACAGGATGACAACAACACTGTTAGGCTATAGCAGCCCTGGCGGGAGCTAGAGCAGCACCACACTTGGAAGTTGGCCTCACAGTGAACAGACTGTTGGAGTTAGGATGTCCCATCTTAAGAGCATAGTGTCCCCTGCCAGCCCTCAGGGTTTGAGTCCCAGCTCTGCTGCTTGGGAGCTTTGTGACCTCAGTGAGTAAATTAACCTCTCTGTGCCTCAGTTTTATCATCTTCAAATGGGAATATTAATAATATGTGCTTCACGGGGTTGTGGGGTAAAATGAGTTCATGCAAAGCATTTAGAATAGTGCCTGGCATGTGCTAAACTCTTATGTATTTGCTATTTTTATCTCATACCCACATCCATTTCTACCTAATTTTTAGAACTAGAGTTTAGCACTCCTGTTTGAACAGTCATGACACAGATCTCTCACGGGGTTGTGGTGTGACAGGATGTCATATGAAACCATACAATGACATTCCTGATATTCCATTTTGTCAACTTAAAGAAAATACTTTGCTTTACCCTATATCCCCCAAGTAATACAAACTAACAAATTTCCTGAATACTAAATATATAGAAAGGCCATACACCAAAAAGCAGATGGAATGTCTATAAACAACATCACCAATATCAATGCGTGGAGAAACACTTTCTGATACTTTTCTCCTGGGATTGGGAGACGATGAATGGATTGGAGGAAGCAAAATAAAAATCTTTACAAAGATACACTTAGAGTCAGACAGGGTGAGACAGATTATTAGAACAAAAGATTATTTCAGGCAAAGTCCCCTTCCCTTTGAAGCCAGTGGGGTCTTCTGCGTATGACCTCACTCGTGCTGCCCAGGTAACTCCAGAGTGAGTGGTGTAGAAGTCCACCCTTGGAAAAGACTAAAGCTATGATTGGTTGGTTGTTAAGTCTTGGTGGGCTGGGCATCAGTGACACCATTTGGGGCCTATTTCTTTTTTTTTTTTTTTTAAAGATTTATTTTTTTTTTTTATTTTTTTTTTATAGAGGCATGCTTTATTTATTTGTTTGCTGGTTTGTTTGTTTGTTTTGTTTATACATGCACTGGGTACAGTCAAAAGCGCGGGAGGGTGAGAGAATTCACCAGAGCCAGAGCGGGGAGCAGAGCAGGCAGAAGGACCGAAGGACACTGCTGAGGGGAGCAGCGGGCGGCAGGAGAGGTCTGCACACCATGTGGGACCCTCCTCTGGTGGCCGGGGAGCAGCCGGGGATCGAACCGGCGCCGCAGAGGCCGCGCGCAGCTTTGCAACCCAGCGCTCAACCGCTGCGCCACCGGGGAGGCCCTTAAAGATTTATTTATACAAGCACTGGGTACAGTCAGAAGTGCGGGAGGGTGAGAGAATTCACCAGAGCCAGAGCGGGGAGCAGAGCAGGCAGAAGGACCGAAGTACACTGCTGAGGGGAGCAGCGGGCGGCAGGAGAGGTCTGCGCGCCATGCGGGACCCTCGCCGGCGGCCCAGGGTCGAACCAGCACTGCAGAGGCTGAGGACAGCTTCGCAGCCCAGTGCTCAACCGCTGCACCATGAGGGGAGGCCCCCTATTTCTTTTTTTAACAAATTATGGAAGGTGCGGCTGGAAATGTACGCTCTGTCCATTTGGGAAAAGTAGTATTCTTTTCGGGTTTTAGACCCACAGACATAAAGTACCCCAACATTTGCCTTTTGTTTGATTTTTAATTTTATATTTAATTTTATGTTTAATTTTTTTCCAAAGGCATTTTGGGAGACCATCTAACACGCTAGGAGCTTCAAATTTGACCCTCATATACAAGGTTTCTGACCATTTTTGTGAATTTGCCATTTCTTTGAGAACAAATCCATGTTGTGATTTGTTGACTTGCCGCTAGCTGCCAAGGACATTGGCCAGGGAAGGAGGGTAAATTTCTCCCTTACAAACATTGCTCATAAAAAGTCAGCCAATCAGATGGGGACTTTTGGAAGATGAACCACTGTGCTGGGTGGCCTATGGTGCCAATATCTCCCAGCTACCAAAGGAAGTGTTGGAGGAACAGTAAGGAGCAAACGCTGAGCCTGTAAATGACATCCTATGTGAACTCCACCCCCTGATATTTTCGCCAACCACACCCCAACTTCACTCTGAAAAGCTCTCAGGTCTGAGGACTACAATTCCTAGCATGCCATGAACCTGACTTCCTGAATAGAGGTTGCTGGGATCTAGCAGTGGAGTTAAGCAACCATGCTTGGTCTATAACTGAACACATGTGGTCTTGGGCTTTCTTGCTTTCCCAGCTTTTCAGTTCCCCCCTTGTGTGTTAGCTCAGACAGTAGTTCTGGTATGATGTCATCCAATTAATCTTTCTCTAGTCTCCCTTTTCTCATTCTCCTATAAATAAATCTGTTTTTCCCCCCTTTTGCATGCCTGCTTTTGTGTCCTATCCTAAGTTTTTTTTTTAAGAGGCGTGTATTTTTATTTATTTATGATTTATTTATTTGTTTGTTTGTTTTGTTTATACAAGCACTGGGTATAGTCAGAAGCGTGGGAGGATGAGAGAATTCACCAGAGCCAGAGCGGGGAGCAGAGCAGGCAGAAGGACCGAAGTACACTGCTGAGGGGAGCAGCGGGCGGCAGGAGAGGTCTGCGCGCCATGTGGGACCCTCCTCTGGTGGCCGGGGAGCAGCCGGGGATCGAACCGGCGCTGCAGAGGTTGCGGGCAGCTTCGCAACCCAGCGCTCAACCGCTGTGCCACCGGGAAGGCCCCTGTCCTAAGTTTTTAAGCATACAGGTGGAGACCCACATCCAGGTTACTCCATTTACCCCTGGGCTTGCCCTGTGACAAAAGAACTTCTAGTCCACTGGTCATTGATGTACATCAGAGCAGGCCTTCACCCATTCATTCTCTTTAATGAGTATAGAGAAGGGGTCAGCCTTTAATTCACTGTTTTTTGTACCTTAAACAATATAGTCATTAGTGAAGGTAGAGTCAGGCATTGACTGAGTGGCACCATCCATGTTGATAGTACTGTGTATCTAAGTATATTTCAAAGGCAGCAAATACAGGAAATGTTAGGATACATGAACATGCACTCATTAGCAGGGAGGGCATGGCAGGTTCATGTCAAAGAATATTCTGCTCTCCATCTATTTTCTTGAATAGTCTCTATCTCTACCCAAATAAGCAACAAGTTAAGCCTTCACAAAACAGTCTCTTTTTTTATATTTACTCCTCTGTGTGCCTTTTCACCCATTCACTTCATTCATTCATTTCACAATCAGGTAGCACAGTGTTCTGTAGGCTGGCTGGTGCAGGAGCTGCTCCCAGCAGAGAAAGCATGGGACTGAGCACACGAAAGAAAGTCCCTGCCTTTATGGAGCCTGGGTCCTGATCAGGAAATCAGAAGACAAGAAAGGAGACAATAAAAATTATGTTGTAAGAAGTGCTCCAAGGATGATAAAGCAGGTAGAGCTGGACAGTGAGGAAAGGTAAGATTTGTCAGTCCTTTGTGCAAACCCCAGGGGCAAAATACCTAAAATACCCTACAAGGTCCTCCCTGATCTGGCTCCTTCTCTTGCAACTTCTCTGTCCTCATGTCCTGCTTCTCTTTCCTTCTCTTCCTTCACTAGCCACACTGACCCAAATTCTGCTTCAAGAATCTGTCAGGTGAGTGGTCACTCCTTGCCCGGAGTACTACTGCCTAGGGGCTTGCATCTTATCAGTAAGGCCTGCTCTGAGGCACACCCTCCTTCCCCAAATCCCACAGCCCCTCTTGCGCCACTTTTGCTTTCTTGCACAACTCATCATAGTCCAGCAGGTCCCATAAGAAAGTAATTATGTACTTTCGCCTCCAAAGGCCTACACCTGCTCTTCCTCAGAGCTGCCCTCGGGCTGGCAGGCCCCTCCGCCTGCACCAGTACAGCTGTAAATACCTGGCAACGGGCAACTCCCAGAATGTTTCTTGGCCAATGGCTGACAAGTGAAGGTCTGTGAGTGTCCCACCTTTGAGCAGGACAAATCCACAGTAACAGTGACACTCCAGATCTCCGGGGATCAAATTACAGCAACGCGCAAAGGGATTGCTCTGAAATTGTGCCCTGGTAGGTCTCTCCCCTTTCTTGGTTCTACTTTCCTGATTCCATCCCTGGTTTCCTCTGGAAGCATTTCAACAAACTGCTCCACCCAAATCCTCATCCCAGGATTTGTTGCTGAGGAACCCAAGTGGCAAAGGAGCTGGATCAGGGAGGAGTAGGGTTGTTGTCCCAGGAGTGGGAGGTGAGGCAAGATGTTGGGTTGGAGTGGAAAATTTGGAAGATAAGGATGGCTTCTGGGAGTTTCTAGTATCCCAGTCAGATGAAAAACAAGGTTTCTAGTTAGGAGCGGTGAGGAATACTGGATGACCGGGGAGGAAGGGGAAGGTGTGAGATAACTGTGTGGGGGAGACCAAGAATGAGTGGTCTCAGGAAATATGGCAGGGCCAGTGGCTGGTCGCGCTTGTCTGCAGCTGTGTCAGCTACCTGGGCACAAGCGTAGAGAAGGGGAGGACTTGGATTTAACCCAAGTCAGGGTAATTGCCAGATGAGTAAGCTGGAGAGTGCTCAGGTGCCAAGGAGGGGAATTATGATGATGATGATGTGGAATCTTCGCTGGGCACAGCAGGAAGTGAAGACGTTGGAGGCCGCCATTGAGAAGAGGTAAAGACAATGGATTGTAGATCCTGATGGTTAAAGAAATCAGGGCACAATGCGAGAGGCTGTGACACTAGGAAGTTGTGGGTGAGATGGGATGGAGTGACTGACACAGAAACTGTGTCAAGGTCATCGTGCTAAGGTCAAAAGAAAGAGCAGGAAGGGGGTGACTGACGTGGGTAGAGGGCAAGAGTTAGTTCTACTTCTCTCTGACTCAGTAGCTGATTATTCAGATAGTCTGTCGATCTGCAGCGATGCTTGTTTGTCCTTGATCTCTCCTTAGTAAGGAAATGAGGAGACGATAGAGAAATGCTGACATAGTCACTTTCAACCTTCTCCTGGCCTCCACTGACTCTGAAGAGTTGTGCCCTGGAGAGCAGCTACCACCCCTCCCCCTCCAATGGTATGAGCTCCTCTCCACCCCCTCAGCCCGCAGAGGCCCCCTTCAGGTCCTCAGTCCTTCCTCAAGCACCCTGTGGCAGATGCTACTTGCAGATGCTGCCCCGGAGGCCAGTCCCCTGGGGGCGGGCGGGGGGAGGGGACATAAGGGTTGAGGTGTAGCAGCGAGGAAGGGGATGTTGTTACCTGCCACCTTGGACTCTTTGTTCTCCTTACCCTTTGTGGATAATTACGTGGAAACACATGTTCTTACACCTTACCTCCAATCTTGCCGAAACAGCCCAGAGCATGTATTATGACCAAATCAATTTCTTCTCCAAATTTAATGTGGAAGCGTAAACCGAGAAGCAGAGGCCCCGCGCTGTGTAGGGGACCTGCAGGTGAAGCCACCCCGGCTTGCCCGACTGTCATGAAAGAGCCATCTCAGTTGAAGGCAGGTGACTCGTTTGACAATTTCCTCATTTCCCTCTGGGCAATTGTCGGGTGTGCATGACGCACAGCAAGTGACCTTCAAATACTGGGGGGCGGGGGTGTTGGCCCCGACTGTTGGTGTGGATTCGGCAGCTTGAATGGCTGGGAGAACCCCCATTCCTTATGCATGAACTACTGACCTGGCATGGGCGGCTGGCGAGCCGGACGGGAAGGAAGGCCAGCTCCGCTGACCAGGGTTCCGCCCGGCAGCCTTTCCACCGTGTCAGCGCGATTTACATCACTTTCCTCTCCCCCCTCTTCCGCCTCACCACAGTCCTGCCCCTGGAAGCATATTTCTGTTGCCAGGAATCCTGAACACTGGGAAACAATTCAAAAAGCTGGATGGCTCCTTCCCATAGCCCATGTGGTACCTCAGACCCCTGCTTTGGTATTGGGGTCATAGGTGTGAACAGCCCAGACCTCAAGAAAGAACACTGGACAGAGAGGGAGGCCCTCAGTGACCTCAGCTGCAGCAGCCGCAGCTGCAGCCGCAGCAGCAAGCGCGTGGCCTGGAGGCCTTCCTTCAGGTCCTGTCTGAGTGAAGACAGACAAGGGCTCGCCAGGCTTCTCCCTAGAGAATTTCCTCCTCTGACTCCGTGGCTTGGAATGATGCATAGAAGCTGCTGGTTGGAGGCCCCACTTTTAGCAGGAAAACAACCATGCCCTCACGCCATCAGTGTTTCTAGAAAAAGGCAGTGAAACTCTTCCGGGGCAGGCCCGATATGAAACGGGTTGCCTGTGAGTCCTCCCCCGCGTGCTTAAAGGGACTTATTAATACTCAACTGCAGGGACACAAAAGGTTAATGAAAGATTTACTGACAAAAGAAGGGGAAGCGAAGAAGCGAATAACTCAGGGACAAAAAGAGGGAGATGAATTCGTGAAGGCGTCCTGTCCTCCCCAATCCACCAACCTGGAATCCCAATGACCTGCTGGGAGCTGGCGAAAAGCCAAGAGCCATGAGGCCAAGAAGGCAACTCCTGCCCACATGGCTGGTTATGTGCCAGACATGGCTGCTTATCCCCACCCTCAGGTCCCAGCACCCCTCCCTCTGGGGATCCTGGGATTTGTCGTTCCCAGTGTCTTGATGGCGTGGGGGTGGCGTCCACAAAGACTGAATGGAGTTTGCTCAGGACATCCTTCCCCCTAACAAAACAAGGACAGGCCCGGAAACCAACACGCCTGTCTGTTGAGGATCATAAGAAATGCCCCTAAAGCTAATATGGCGTCCTGAGCTGGAGAAACACCTGTATTTGATTCCAAAACAACCTTCATGTTCCATGGTACAAGAAACATTCCAAATGCCACAACTGGAAAAATAGGCTCCCGAGGCAAAGGGTACCTGTTGCCCCTGTCCGTAGGTGCATGCTGCTCTAGCCCAGCCTAACAGCTGCACAAAGAGCTGCTGTCACATTTCATTAGCTCCGATGACAGCTGTGGCTCAGCCGTACGCCAAGCAGTGAGGAACTCAGCTGTGTGAGCAAACATCCATCCCTCGGTCACATCTGACCAAGCCTTCCAAGAGTAATCAGGTGATGATACTTTCTGAAAGCCCTTCTAGCTAAACATCTTAACCCCCCATCTGCCCGCCACCCCCAAATGTCTCACCCTCCAAACCCAGCTCCACAGATACAGAAGCTGTTTGCTGCTTGCACCCACCCAGGGTCCTTGGCCATTCAAAGGCCTGTGTGGTGGCCGTGGGAGCCAGCCTGTGCAGGGTCACTGATAAGACCAGGGCGGTGAGAGGTTCTTTTCACACTTCCCATCGTCAGCTTATCCTGTGATTCGTGTGGGGAGCACCTGTTTGGATGACCCGAGCTCATCTGCAATTCTGCCTGGTGGGCACCTGGCAGGGGAAGACTCTTACTGACTCACAAAGCGGCAGCTGATTCCTGAGTTCTGTGTGTCTAGCGGGTATGCGCCCTCTGAGGCCCCTGAAATGGCCCACCAGAACTGACTGGTGAGATCACCCGCTTAAATGTTCCCCACGCTCTACCTTTAAGGAAAAGAAGACAAACTTCTGGAAAAAGTACCCAAACAAGAAAACATTTTCCAGGACATGTTGGGTCCAACCTGCGTTGAACATGGTTTCTTACACGTCATTAACTTACTCAACATTAACTTACTCAACATTCCTACTTGGTGATTTTTCTGCTTTTAAATAGATTTTTTTTGTATAAAAGATCTAAATTTTTTTACCACCATCACATCTCTTGGACCCGTTCTCCCTCCCCAGTCCTTCACTTCAGAAGCCTCTCTGCTTGGAGTACCCGCGGGCTTTTGTAAGTCTTTTACTTTGTTGAGTCATTTGCTCAGCAACGTTGAGGATTTATTTTTGCGAATGTCCAGGATTTATTTTTGTGATTCTGACTTGCTTTACTACATGTAATTCCCTCCAACTCCTTCCATTTTGCTGCTGATGGTAACATTTCATCTTTCTTGATGACTCAATAGTACTCCATTGTGTAGATCAACCATATCTCGATCCAGTGCCCCATCAGCAGACACTTATGTTGTTTCTGTGTCTTAATTACTGTAAATATACCACAATGAATAAACACCCCATTTTAAAGCTGGACATTTCATGTTCTTTGAATAAATGTCCAAAAGTGGAATTGCTGGGTCATATGGTATCTCCATTTTAGTGTTTAAGGTAAATACAGATTACTTTCCAAAATGGCTTCACAAGTTTACGTTGCCACCAACAATGTAATAGGCTTCCTTTTTCTCTAAATCCCTTCCTGCTCTTGTTGAGGTCTTTTGACATGCTCCACACTTGTGGATATAAAGTAACTCCTCACAGTGGTTTTGACTTGAATCTACCTGATGCTTAGACTGAATAGTTAGTCTGGGACCCCTCATCAAGCATCATAAAGAGACCAATAGTTTTGTTACTGTACAGCGGAAAATCTAATGAGGTTTTTAAAAATAAATATTCACGAACAGAATGAATAACAAAGAAAGAGAGGCAATTTCAGGGAAAAACTTTTTCTGATGAGTATCAAGACATTGTCTCCTAATCCTCACCACCTCCTTTTCACCACGGTGGGTACCAACCTCTGTTTCTACTCTCCTTCCCAGCAGTCAAAGGCACAGATCTTCTTGTTCTGTAGGATGAGCAGACTGGAGATGGTCATATATTTCAGCTGCCCAATCTCCTGCAAGTAAATACAACAGGCACATTTTCAGCTGAGACATGCTTGACTCCAAAGCCCATGTTCTTGCCTTTATCCAAATCAAAATGTTCACCAATTCTTAACAGTCCGTTTAGTTCAATGGCTACTGGGAACTGTTACATGTTTTGGTCATGATAAGAAGGACAAAAACAAAGTGTATCTTGGGGCTTCCTGGTGGCGCAAGGGGTTCAGCACAGCACTATGAAGCTATCCATAACCTCTGCAACATGGGTTCGATTTCCTGCTGGGCCGGGAGCTGATCCACATGGCGCAGCAGACCTCTCCTGGCTCCCCGCTGCTCCCCTCAGCAGTGGATTTCAGTAGATCTGCCTGTTCTTCTCCCCACTCTGTCTCTAGTGAATCCTCTCACTCCCTGCTTCTCTGGCCTGTACTCCAGTTCTTGTATGCACAAATAAATCTTTAAAACAAAAAACAAAGTATATTTCTTGCCTTCTGTTAAGCAAAAATACCTTCTTTAGGAAATCTTTCAGAATCAACGCTCAGAAAAATTTCCTAATTGGACCACAGTGGCTGTCCATAGTGTAACATGGAAAGTGTAACCAGGAAGAGGGTAGCTGGATTCTGATTTTTTTTTTTTGACCAAACTCCTTTTATTAACCAACTTTGAGAGGTGACTTAGATATCAAAAGGACAACTCCCACAAAACTAATCATTGTATATCTGGTCATGCCTTTAAAGCCCGTACTAATGAGTATGAATGATTTCTCCTAAATAGGGAGATGGAAGTAGCTTTTCTTGTCAAGCCATGATGACAAGTGGTTGTTATTCAGTCAATACAGAATTCTATTTGTTTAAGAGCACAGTGCAGTATTGTCATTAATGAGACCATTAAAAAAATGAAGCAAAACTAAGCCTTAACCCAAAGTATTTTATGTAATAGGGCTGGAGTGTGGTTTCTAAAACCCATAATCTAATATGTGTATTGGCAATTGCCAAACAGGAATTCTGTAACTAGAGCCAGTTATGTGAGCAAAGTGGCTTCACATTCCATGTCACATAGTAGGCAGCCACTGCCATCCAGGAGAACTTCCCAGAAGAAATTAGTGAGCTGAATGTGTATATTTATGAACACTTTTTGATGCTTTTTAGTTTGCTAAAGCACCTGGTCCTGGTCTCTGTGGGAGACTACACAGAGCATAAACAGATCATTGTCTGTAAGTGCTCAAAAGGATGTTTCTGAAATATGCTCTGTAGGTGAATAAAGCTGGTTATTGTTGAGCCTTTCTTCATCAAAAAATAAATAACATTGATTTAGTAGATTGATTTGGAAAAGAGCCTAGTAAAATCCATCGCAGAGTTAGGATCTGCTTTGAAAAGTTTCTCTGTGTTTTGAGGCACACTGAGGGAGCTTTTTCTTAATTGATATTTGTCAAGTGACTTTGATGTTTTGGAACAAAATTGGGTATTTAAGAAAGTCCATATAATCACTAAATTTAATTAAATGTTATTCAATAATGTCCTCATTTACTAGCATCCAGATTATTTGATCTATTACAAACATATGAATAGTAATCATTTCTTAAGCTATAATGTCTTATGTGTTATGAAGCCAGCCAAAGCCATAGTAATTTTCAGAGTAATAGAATAAAAGCATCTACAGTGGCACAATAGTACTTTACTGTGCCAGTAAAATAAATGTTGGTTGTGGCAGTGACTGTGTAAAGGCAAGAAATGATTCAGCACCCTGGGAGTTTATTAGCTATAGAGAAAGTGAGCCTCAATGGCTGCAAATCCTCAGCTGGGAGGTGTTCAGTGGCAGAGTGAACTCAGGAAGGATTTGAAAGTGTCTGCATTGCATTATTTACAACAGCTAAGTTATGGGAACAACATAAATGCCCAAGAACAGATGATGGATTATGAAGAGGTGACATATATACATGGAAGCCTACTCCACTACAAAAAGATGAACTCTTGCCATTTTCAACAACATGGATGAAACTGGAGGGAATTATGCTGCATGAAATAAGTCAGAAGAATAAAGACAGGTACCAGATGATTTCACTCATAAGTAGAATACAAAGAATTGCAACAAAGGAACAGATAAAAACCAAACCAGAATAAACCCTACAAATATGACTAGAAATTGAGGGTATCAGAGGGGAAGGCGGGGGATAGCCCAGTGGCTGATGGTGGAGGATGTGGTGTGGTTCACAACTCAGCAAGCGTGACCCTCTAAATAGGTGCAGTATAAACCAGTGTTACCTCAATTTAAAAAAAAAATCAACTAAAAAAGGTGTTTGCATCATGTGAAGTTGGTTGAGAATATTTTATTTACTTTTCAATTAATTTACCATGTGTCAGTATTGTTCTAAATGCTTCATAATTATTACTGCATTTAGTCTTCATGATACTCTTTTAGTGACAAGGAAACTGAAGTAAAGGGAGACAAAGTCAGCTGCGCCTGGGCACACACAGCATGTGCTGGATTCAAATCCTAAATTCTTCTTTTTTTTTAAAGATTTATTTATTTATTTATACAAGCACTGGGTACAGTCAGAAGTGCGGGAGGGTGAGAGAATTCACCAGAGCCAGAGCGGGGAGCAGAACAGGCAGAGTGACGAAGTACACTGCTGAGGGGAGCAGCGGGCGGCAGGAGCGGTTTGCGTGCCATGCGGGACCCTCCTCTGGTGGCCGGGGACAAATCCTAAATTCAAACCTAGGCATCTGGGTTCCAGATGTCACCCTTAACCACGGTGCCACGCAGCCTTCAGCCTGCCCAGCTGTGTGTTGTGAACACTGGGGAGTCGACTTGGTCTCTGGGCAACTGACTGGCTGTGTCTGGCTCACCCACGCCACTTGCCCACCTGACCCTTACATTCAAAAAGGTCATATCCATGGATGAAGTATTGTTTCTAGAAGGATTCAATGGCACAGAAATATGTTAACTGAGGGCGTGGACTCCAGGGTCATTAATGGTCAGTGACATTTAGCAGGGGATTGTTTTCTTCTAAGTTTTGCACCATCAAAGAGAGGTCAGGGCCTTAAGAAATGAAGCACAAGATAAGGCAGAAAACAAAAGAGGTTATATCAAGTTCTGCTCGGTGGAACAGGTCTGGAAGGGAATCCTGAAAAGCCTGAAAAGAACTTGTACAATGATGCCCACAAAAAAGTCATGGAAGCTTTAATAGTGAGAAAAATGGAAACACCCAAATACCCATCCATAAGGGACTGATCATTTTATGTTCACACCATGAGCAAACCAAAGCCAATAATAGATGTGATTCTGTTCACTCACTGGCTAGGTTCTCATCCCAGTGTGTACATACATGTATGAGTTATTGTAGTTTTGAACATGTGTGCAAAAATCTCATGAGAATATACTCAAACTGAAATCAGTGATTATCTTTGTGGGATGGGATTACTAGAAATTACACTCTTGTGCTTTATTTTTCAGAGTTATTTGCATTTTATAACAAGACACATTCCTTTTGTAAGAATAAAAATAATAAAGAAATGATTATCTTTTTCTAGAGATGGTAAGGGCATATGTTAAGGGAGAGTAAGGGGCAGGTTATAGCATCTTTCAAAGGTTGGGCTTCAAATATTGAGAAATGGCTTTGCTCTTTCTTAATAACCCCACAGACTTGATTCTATCAGGCTGCTCTTTGATGTTCTCCCATTGGTGTCTTGAGGAGCATGAGAAGCAGGAGCACATAATTTGTGACTAACTAGTGAAGAAGATATTGACAAGGATATTGCCCAGTTCCTCCCCTGTGAGAATCCACAGGAGGCATCTTTCAGGCTTTATATCATGCAAAGCTACTTTCCAGAACAGTTGGTCACCTCACTTTAAGGACTTGTTATTCTCGTGAGGAATCCTGCTAATCTCTTTGCTTTGGCTCCTGGGAAGCTTAGAGACAGAATTGTACCTGTCTAGCAGCTATCCAGAATTACCTGGTACAGATTCAGGTATTCATGCTATTCTGGCAATCAGCTGGACTCTGATTCCTTCATCTCCTTGATTCTCTTTTCTATACCTTTGCAAGTTGCCTCCAGCAACTACATTTCAAAAGTAAGTACTGTTGACACCATGAAGAGACCCAGATGCTTCTTTCCTCCACCTTTGCAAAGGACACTGGCTTGTGCTGAGGAGCTAAGTGTTTCTTGCAAGTGGCATAGGGACCACTTTGCTTTGATCTGTTCTAAAGATTGGGATCGAAAATGAGACTTTACTTAATAAAATGGTTCAACTTCTTTAAAAATAATTTGAAAAGGCTCTGCAATAGAAACACAGTTGGCTGCATTGTCATGCCTGAACTTGAATTATTTTAAATAACACATGACAAGTATTTAACATTACCTACAATACCCTTTCAGTCTCCTCATCTGCCATAACTTATACGAATAACTGATAAGTTTAACCTTGACCACGTTTCCCTTCGGCCAACCCCATCATTTCTCTTATTCAGAGACAAACTTCTCAAAAACTGTCTTCACTCACTGTCTCCATCTGCTCATCTTCTGCTCGCCACTCAAGCCATTTCATCCGCTGGGTTGAAACCTCAGTATCTTGTTAAAACCCAGACATAGTATCATCCAGGTAATTAGGTGCAATGTATATTTTTCAGGCTTTTGACTTCTCAGTAGCATTCCATACAGTGGACTTCAGGCTGCTGGAACTCTTCTTATTTTTCCCCCATAGGATTCTGACCTACACCCTTTCTTTTGTGAGCTTATGCTTTCACTAGTCACTGACACCAAGGCTCCCTCAAGCACTACCTAGGTCCTCTTGTCTCACCTTATACAGGTCTCCTGGCTGGTTCCATGATTGCCTATATTTTCAATAACACCCCAGTGTCTTCCAAATGTATCTCTCCAGTCTGGACCACTCTTTTAACTCCAGATCTTATTCAAGATCTTCATTCAGGTGACTTCCAACCCAGCATGACCAAAACTTCAGTAAAGACAACCTCACAATTGTCTGTATTTGTTGGTTTTGCGTCTAGGGTTACCTAACTTACCGACATGGCCTTCCACACAATTCTACCGGCTGGAAGCGAAGGGCCTCAGTGTCCCTCAACCCCCAATTCCTCTCTACACCTCTTTGTCTTTGTAGCCACCACTTTGATCCAAGCCACCATCTTCTCTCACTGTAGTTATTTCAATGGCCTCTTATATGGTTCAACTTTGGTATTACTCTACACTGCAGTCACTGTCAAAAACCTGATCCTACACTCACCAACCCCTTCACCACTTGAAACTGCATATCCGTTGCTCTTAAAAAAAAAAAAGATTTATTTATGTACGCATACAAGAACTGGGGTACAGGCCAGAGGTGCAGGGGGTGAGAGGATTCACCAGAGACAGAGCGGGGAGCAGAACAGGCAGACTGACTGAAATACACTGCTGAGGGGAGCAGCAGATGAGACAGGAGAGGTCTGCTGCACCATGTGGGTAGCTCCCTGGCTGGCTGGGGATCAAACTCATGCTGCAGGGGCTGCAGACAGCTTTACAGTGCTGCGACGTAAGCTCTTGCTCCTCCAGGGGGGCCTCCCATTGCTCTTAAGGCAAAATCTTTCACACATGACCTAAAAGACCCTGGCAGGCCTCATCTTTACATTAATCTCTCCTGTACTTCCTTCACCCCAGTCTCTTGAGTCTCTTTGAAGATATCGAAGAACCTTTGCATATGCTCTCTTGCTTCTGTCTGGAAAGGTCACATGCCCCACCAAGCTCCCCCCCGGCCTTCTGATTCAATGGTTAATCTCACATAGTTCTCAACCCAAACATGATTTTCTTAGAAAAACATTTCCTATTCCTATGAACTCACTCAGGTCATGATTTACGATCATTTATAGCAGTTGTAATTATACATTTACTTTTGAGATTATTGGCTAATGTTTGTAGCCACACTGGACTACAAGCTCCATATTGCAGGGTAAATATTAGTTATTGTTCAAGATTTTATCTCTAGCAACTAGAACGGTATTTGACCTTTGTAAATGCTTGAGAAATATTTCCTGAATGATTAATGAATGAAATAAACCCAGCTCATTATATATCTTTTATATATCCATACGTCTTTCACTGGACTCTAAATCAGATGGAAATGTTTATTAGGTTCTAAATCAAGTGTTATTTTGGCCTATAATAGCTTATCAGTAGTTTTGAAAAGGAGATAAAATACTTTCCCCAAACTTAAAACATGTATTTTTAAGATTTACTTAAAATATTTTAATCAAAATACTGGGGATGACCCTTTAAGAGCATGACAAGAATTTTACTCTATGCAGGTAAAACATCCAAGACCATATTTCAATGATCAAAGCTAATTTAAAAATAAAATAATAGCATGATAAATATCACTAAGAATGTTTTAGGGGCTTCCCAGGTGGTGTAGGGGTTAAAGTCTCAGCGCTATCAAACTATTGCCAGCTACTGTGACAAGAGTTCAATCCCTGGGCAGGGAACTAACCCACATGGCACAGCAGACCTCTCCTGTCTTGCTGGCTGTTCCCTGTAGCAGTGTACATCTGCCTTTCTGCTCCCCACTGTCTCCGGTGAATCCTCTCACCCCCTGCATCTCTGGCGTACACCCCAGTTCTCATATGCATAAATAAATAAAAATAAATCCTTAAAAATCATTAAGAATGTTTTATTATTTAAAAACAACTTTATGATTTAGTAGGAGTAATGATATAATCCTAGGTGATAAAATCATTGAACAAGCACAGTCTTCTATTACTAAGTTGTTACCCTTCACAAAATAATGGTTGAACTTAAAAAATAGGAGACTAACCAAATGATAAACCAGATAAACTATTTAAAGTTTTCTTCTGCACCAGTTTTCACGTCTTTAAAAACCCACATCCTCTGGCTACACAGGAGACTGAGTTAAGTGTGGGGTTCTCTTTGTGAGCGATGTTATTAGGTACACACCACTTCTATTCTTAACTCTTCTTATTCTAGATTACAGTAAACTCTGTCTCCTAAATTGTGCATGCCACCTCATTAATGATTTCAGGAGTAACAGAAAAAGGTGACTTATTCTTTACAAGGATCTATCTTTGCTAATTCTTGTCCATTCTTCCCAACTTTGTCAGGACTTAGGGAATTGGAGATTCTATACATATAAAATAGGTACATATAAGATACATGCAATAGATTCTGAGTTGCTCTGTATGACTTACTAGATGGCTGACTTCATTTATTGGGAGAAAAATACAATAGATGAAAAGGAAGGACTGAAACCACATAAAATCTGAAACATGAAACTAGTTCAGAAAGGAATTGATCTCACCCAGAAAACATCCCATAAATTGATAAATTGAACTTCACCAAGATGAAAAGGTTCTGATCTTTAAAGAGACACTATAAAAAATGAAAACATAGGAGTGACCTGAAAATTTCTACCTGAGGCATAAAGATAGAAATGTCCAAGCCCTCGCTGCCTCGTGACTGCAGTGAGATCATGGACAGGAAAGTAAGAGGGGGAGCAGTGAGCAGCCCTGTGCATTCTGTGGCTGAGACATTGGGTGGGGGGGGGGGGTGGGGGGCCTCGCCAAAGTAGAATCATCTAGTAGAACTTTGCAAGCTGTTTACAAATGCAGCATCTTCAAAATTCAGCAGGACCTTGCCATCACCCTTGCTGCAGTAGCTGGTTTTCCTCCTCAGCTGTCCTCCCCTCTACTGCTTCTCTTTGACTAAGCTCAGGAAGCACACGCAGGGATAGTTCCTCAGGCTCACCATGATTCTCAGGAAGATCAAACAAAATAGGAGGAATCCTATGCGATGTATTCATCTTTATGAGTAAGCACAACTAAGTAATTTGGGTACTTAGCAATTTAATGTTTATTTTTTATAAATCATTGCCTTGTACAAATTAATAGCAATGTGTCGTGAGCACCCCCCACTCCTTAATCTCCTTCTGGCTCCCTCCTAAACTTAGAACCTTCAGTGTGTTTATTAATGTTCACTGTTTCAACAATTTATTGAGCTGCCTCCCGTATGGGTGGAACTCACTGAAATAAAAGATTATTAGTCCTAGTTTGTCCTCAAAAACTCTGTTTAATACATAATGATTCTGAAGTATAAAATTGAGTGTGTATATAGGTATATGTGAATATGTATAGTTGTATGTATATACATGTGTATCTATATACTATGTATATAGATATGTACTATACAAAAGTATGTACACACATGTGCACACACATAAGTATAAAAATATGTATACACACATATTGTGTATATTAGTATAAAAGTGTATATACACACATATGCACCCATACTGTGCATATAAGTATAAAACCACACACACATGCTGTGTATGAAGCTATAAAGGTAGAGATTGTGTATGAAGCTATAAAGGTAGAGACACCTGTGTGAGGTGACGCCACCCAAAGGCCTTTCCCTTAGTCTAGTCCTTGGTTCTTCCCCATCCAATCTGATCCTGCTCTGGCTTCTCACTGGTCCAGTTGCCCCAAGTGAAAAGAAAAGTTGACTTCCTCTTCCCTGATTGTCAACCGAGCCTGACTCATGGGCCACCAGCCTTCTCTTGGGTCTTGCATAGGAACTTGTAGCTCTTCAGCATATAGTAAGTTTCTATTTAGAGACAATTATATGATCTCATGCCTTCAAGACACCACATCACTCCAATATCTCTACTGCATTCTGTCATCTCTGATGTTTTCAATATTTAGACCTGCTTTGTGATACTTAAGAGGATTTTCCCCAAAAGGAAGATGATATCAAGGATGCAAGTAATTGAATAATTTAAAAGAAAGAAAAGAATTATCTGTCTGACATCGATATTGTCTATTTTATTTCTTCAGCTTATTTAGGGATGACATAAGTTGATCTTTCAACGTAGGACCTCTCCTATTTCATGCACCTTTATGGAAAAGGGGAAAGTGACCATGTTTACACAATCCTTGCTCTTTCACAAACATTCCTCAGGAGTAACTTCCAAACCATGTGAAAAGTGACAGAACCAAGGAGTCCATTTTAAGCATTTTGATTGCTACAGAGAAGACTGGTGCATGCTGGGTCTCATGTATTCTACCTCTAGCTTTTAATCACAGCCACTCAGTATCACCCTGTTACAGTCCAGTTGTTGTGTGTTCACAACAAGGAGTTTAGGCAGGGAAGTATCCCTCGACAGCGACAGCGGGTGAGGCATCTGGCCAGCCCAGAGAGAGCTCTTAGATCTCTGAAAACTGACACTTTTGTGAACATCCACGCAGATAAATGAGATTCCAAAGACCTGTGGTGGCTGTTTAAGTTCCTACTTCTCATTTGTTCAATGCACACTGCTCAGATGCCTATGTTTAGGATTTTTTTTTTTTTAAGTAGGAGTGACTCCTGTCTCTGGGTCAGACAACATTTTGGTTCTCTTCTTGGCAACGAGATAGAATGCAAAGACTCATGACTGATGATTTCATATCCTGTCAATCCCTATTAAGAGTAATGTCTGTGCTACAAAGGATTAAGAAGGCTGCAGTAAAGGCAGATATGTGGGAAGGAATCAAGAGTTCTAGTTTTCCCATGATCAACTTGAGAGGCCTCTTAGACATCCAAAAAATAAAGTCAGGTTGGTAGTTATCCAAGGTCAAGGGAGAGATGTCTGGGAACCATAAATGTAGAAGACACTGGAACCCATGATGATGGCTCAACTGGCTTGGGAAGACTGAGGACTGAGTCCAGGAGCACTCTGCAAAGTCTGGGAAGGACCAAGGATATAAAAGGAAAATAATGTAAGTGGTGGTGACCTGGAGGTCAGGTGTTTAAGAAGAGATTGGTGGGTCGTCCATGAAGGAGAAGGGTCCACTGATTGAATGCTGCAAGGAGGTCAAGTAAACATGAGCTGAGAACTGTCCACAGGAAGTGGCTGGATAACAAATGGACAGGGGAGCTGTCAAGGGTGATGTCTCAGTATAGGTGAAAACCTGATTGGAGTAGGTTGAGAAGAGAGTGAGAAGAAGAAAAGGAAGCATCTAGTTTTGACAATTCTTTCAAGAAGTTGTGCTGTAAAATGGGGCAGAGTTATAGGCAAATTCATTCCTTTGAAAAATTAATGAAAAATTACTCCAAACAATTTATCTTGCTCTACAAGACAAACTCTTAATGCATGAATCAACTCTCTGGGAGTAAATTAGGCAAGACATGGGTGTCCGACCTTTGAGGTTGTCCAGGCCTGCACTCCCAAGTGCTCTGAAGTCTCAAAGTTCTTAATAATTTTTCAACAGGGGTTCATTTTTTTTCTAGAGCTTTTTTTACTGAGCTCCACAAATTATGTGCTTGGTCCTGCTTTTAGGTCATTCTACGAAGAGAGAGGTTGTGCCTGCTTTCCCCCCAGAAATAAAATGGTGAGCATTTGCTCCTTGGGGGGAAATAACCACTTCAATCTACTCAAGCTTGCATTTGTGGCAAGGGCTAAAATAATAAACCTAAAAGTGGAAGAATTAATGAACACGGTTTTCAGTGCTAGGGCTGAAAGGATAGTCGACTTGATGTGCAGGGATGGGGCATGGTACCGGCAAGCGACTCCACTAGAGATTGATGTCCCTCCCCTGAATAAGAGGGAGAAGCATCCCCTTTCTCATGGAAGATTGCTTGCTAAGGATGTGGGATTGCAGTTATGAATATTTAATTTGTACCTTTTAATGGTTCGTGTGTTTATGCTCTTTCTTATTTAAAAATAAGTCTGACTTCATTCTCCAAAAAAAAAAAAAAAAAGTAAATGGGGGTAAAATAGCTCTGTGAAAGCCTTTCCTAGGGCTTCCTAATCATTTTCTTGTTTTAATGCCCAAGACTCTGCCCCGTGGGTACACTGGAGGCTTAAAAGCTCTTCTAGAATGTTTCACCACACTAGTTCTCCTGTCACAGCTCCTGTCCCTGGCCTCACTACTAGAAGACCTGCCTGATCAGTTACCAACAAGAACGGGATTAGTCATGTATCTTTAGTTGCCCCCCACTCCAAAAATATGGAATATAATTATCAAGGTTGCTCATCAAGTGTGCAAAGTTTGCACTAGCTCTCTCTGAGAATAGATGTATGACAGGAAAGAATTAACCCATTGGCACCACCACGAGATGAAAGTGTGATACAAAATGGATTGAGAATAAGCATCTCTCAGACAAATGCAAAGAGTGATAAATATGAAGAAAAGGCAATAATCAGCCATCTGCCCTGCCCCACAGTGCTTTGGCCCTCATTCTGGTTTAGCAGATCCCTAACATTACTGTGGCATGCAGCTGATTCTAATGTGCTCTAGGCACAATCTATCTAATGTGCTCTAGGCACAATCTAATCCCGGATATGCAAAGTGAAATTTCCCACTGGGGAGTCTCCTTAATTGACTTGGAAAATAATGACCTTTATTCACCTAAACTAAGCCTATGAAAGAGCAGGTTGGTTTGATGTAAGAACAGGAGGTTGGTCCTCCTCTGTAAAACTGCCTACAAGTGATGCCGCCACCGGTCTAGGCTCATTTTCTGTGTTTTCTGGAATGTCGGTCCACCTTTGGATGTGGATGTGCGATTGCAGCCCCATTGGGGTTCAGGCCCTTAGGCTGTTCAATGACTTGTCTCCTCTCCCCACTTTGGTCTTAACATTATGCCCTTATTGCTACTTTCCCTGCTTTCTGACAGCCCATTGTTGGAGCACTGTCCAAATAAAAGGCATGAGCACAAGTTTCCTCTAGAACATTCCATCACACAGGCACTGTCCACACAAGGCCCTTGGCCACCCTCATGATGCTTCCAGCTTCACCTACTTCCCTCAGCCTCCTCGCTTTGATGACAGACTCATAGCAGGTGCTTCCCCAAACATACAGGTGTGTTTCTTACGTCATGCCCCACCTTTCTACCTGGACCAAAAGTTCATGCTCTCGCTGTCAAGGATCAGACAGTAAATATTTGAAGTTTTGCAGGCCACACAGGCTCTGTGGCGAATACTCAGCTCCCGGAAACAGCCAGACGATAGGTCAACAAATGAACACGCCAGTGTTCCAATAAAACTGGACTTTTTGACACAGAGGACAGATTGCATATCATTTTCATGGTGTCAAATATTATTCTCCTCTGGGTTTTTTTTCCCCCAATCTTTGAAAAATGTAAAACCTATTCTTACCATGGACTGTATAAAAACAGGCGGTACCTGGATCTGGCTAGCATGTTGCTTGTCAATCCCTAACCTAGACTAGAACTAGTTCACAGTCATGTCAGAGCCCGCATTCTTCAGGAAACTTCCCTGAACTGGGCATGTTGGGCAAAATGTTCTTCACCTGTGTTTCCATGGCACCCAGTTCTGACTCCTTTTTTTCACCTTTCTACAGGATATTGAAACAACCTGCTTCTTTGTCTTGGTACTATGAGCAACAAAGTTGCCTGGGGGCCTCCCAGGCCAGATGCCTCCCTCCTCCTGCATTGCAGGCCTGGCCTAATGCTCCTAGTGGGGTCAGAACCAGTCTGAGCGGCCTCTGAGTGCAGCTGGATATTCTGGGTTGGTGTCGAGTCATTTCCCTGGATTTGCTCGGACCCGAGAGGAAAACAGACCTCTAAAGTAAAGAAGGGGTGTAAGACCCACCCTGTGGACCAGTTGGAAACCACTGTGGGAAGAATAAAGCAGGAATTATGGAAAGCATGGGAGATTCTTGGAACATGGGAGTGCTCCGGACAGGAGAGTGAATTCTCTAAAGGTGGGTGTGTGAAAGGAAAGGCATTTCCCTGTTACAGGGTCTTCTAAGTAGCGGGGCTGCTCCTCTGCCTCAGGATCACCAGCCACACCCCAAGCCTGCAGGTTCAGAATGGCCAGGGGCCTGGGAATCTTCATTTTAATCAGGTCTCCTACCTGCTCCAGTGATTCTACTAGACGATGCAGCTTGAGAACTCTGAGACCCTGCTTGAGCTCAGACTGCTTGCCTGGGTCTAGACTTGAAGCTGCCTCAAAGCTAGGGAGTGTCATAATGCATTTGGGCTGCACTAACAAAATACCATAAACCGGGAGTCTGACAGAATGGAAATTTGCCTTTCACAGTCTGGAGGCTGGAATTCCAAGATTAGGGAGCCAGAATGTCAAGTTCTGAGGAGATTCCTTTTCCAGGCTACAGGTTGCTGACTTTTCTCACCCTCTTCACATGGCAGAGAGCAGAGAGGGGACACGCCTCTTTATAGATCCACTCTCCAAAGTCCCATTCTGCAGCACTGGGGGTTAATACTTCAGCATATGAATTTTGGGGAGACACAATTCAGCCCTAACAGGGTGTAACTAGACTAGTAGATCCAGGATAAGCCCAACCGTGTCAATCAGCAGCCTGGGGGGGGTGGGCTATTCAATGGCCGACTCTGCAGTCAACCTCTCTGGGCTGTGTCCTCGCCTCTACCATGTCCTGGCTGGGTGACCTTAGGAGGGTGACTTCACCTCTCTTTGCCTTGACACCTGTCAAACTGTGCTTAGAAGCAGTTCTGGCCACAGGGTCACTGTGAGGACGAAATGAATTGCTATCTGTGAATGAGTTAGGTTAGCATCTGACAGGTGAGGGCCATACTCATCATCATCATCATCATCATTGGCAACATCAATATCAAGAATCCACAGGCTGCAGGGACCCAAGGGAACATCCAGATCACCACAGTGGTGCTTAGGAAACAGCTGTGGACCTTCACTGCACTGACTGAAGCCTGAGTCCCTCTGCCTACCAGGACCATGCTCTGGAGCTGACCTACCCCTCTGTTGGGTCCTTGGCTCTTTTTTTTTTTAAGATTCATTTTTATTTATTTATGCATACAGGAACTGGGGTGTAGGCCAGAGGTGTGGGGGTGGTGGTGAGAGGATTCACCAGAGAGAGTGGGGAGAACAGGTAGATCTACTGAAGTACACTGCTGAGGGGAGCAGTGGGGAGACAGGAGAGGTCTGCTGCGCCATGTGGGTCAGCAACCTGGCCGGTGATCGAACTCATGTCTCAGTGGCTGGCAATAGCTTGATAATGCTGGGACTTTAACCCCTGCACCACCACGGAGGCCCAGGGCCTCTGCTCTTAAGGGAGAAGTTCCATTGACTTCAGGTAGGTTTATGAGTCAGTATTGGTGAGCACATCCATCTTCTAGAACTGTGCTAACCTGATTTTAAATACTGGCTCTGCCAGTAAGAAAGTGGTCAAGCTGTTTAAACTCACTGAGAAAAGTCTTCATTTTTTTCATCTAAAAAAAAAAATGGCGATAACCTCCAGTAGAAGGTTGTCATGAGCATTTGAATGAATGACACCCTACTTAGTCAATGAGCTCTTCACCTCAAGCAGAAAAATAAATTTACTATACACTGATATGCCTTACCTAGTTGGAGTGGCAGAGCTTTTATGAACAATAAAAAAGCAGAGAGAGAAGCCACCCACATCAAGCAAACTTTTTCTACACTCAACCCACCACCCCACACCAGGAGAACAGATTGTCTAGATACACTGTATTAGTTATTGTTATAGAACAAATGGCTCCTACATTTAGTGGCTTAAGACAACAACCATTTATTTTCTCACACAGTAGCTGTGGATTAGGAATTTGGGAGTGACTTGCTGAGTGGTTCTGGCTGCCAGAGTCCTTCCAAAGGTCAGTCAGGGCTGCAGTCATCTTTAGGCCTCACTGGAGTTGGAGGATTTGATTCCCAAGTGGCACAGGCACGTGGCTGGCAAGTTGGTGCCAGCTGTGGATCACTCCTTAGTGTCCTTACAATGTGGCCACTGGCTCCCCACAAGAACCAGTCATCCAAGGGGGCCTCCCTGGTGGCGCAGGGGTTAAAAACAGTGCTATCAAGCTAATACCAGCCACTACAACATGAGTTTGATCCCGGGCAGCCATAGAGTTACGCACATGGTGCAGCAGACCTCTCCTGTCTTGCCTGCTGTTCCCCTCAGCAGTGTGTTTCAGTACATTTGCCTGTTCTGCTCCCCACTCTCTCTGATGAATTTTCTCACCACACCCCACCTCTGGCTTACATCCAAGTTCTTGTATGAATAAATAAATAAATCTTTAAAAAACAAACAAACAAACAAGTCATCCAAGAGGCAACAAGGTGGAATCTGCCATGATGTCTTTGGTCTACATTTGGAAGTCATACTCCATCATTTTCACAACATCCTGTTGGCTACACAAGTCAGCCCCATTCAATACAGAAGGAGACTACACGGGTATGAATTTCAGGAGGCAGGACTCACTGTTACCGCTTTGAGACTGGCCACAGTTACAAGGGATTTAAACCTCTGTTGTTAAGGACCAGATCAAACCAAATTTTTAAAATTATGCTATTTTATAGAAAAACTATGTTGATCAAAACTTCACCAAAAGTCCTTATTTTAGACAAATGCTAGAAATAAGGAGCTGTCTCCAAGGCCAGTTCTTATATACACCTGACTGGGCAGGTAGCAGTGGGTTCTGTCCATTGGCAGAGTGGACCATGGCAATTCTTATCCCCAAACAAATATTTTTGTATCTTAGTAAACTCTATGTATAGCTGGTATGTGTGCATGGTGAATGCCAGACTATTTTATATCTGTATCCTGGTTCTCTTCTTTCAGGCAAAGGGCCCTTGGGCTCATTCTCACTAATGGAATGTGAGCAGAAATAATGTGTCCAGACTAAGGCAGTTAAGTGGAGGCAACCTACCCACTTTTCTCATCTTGGAGTCTCTGATAGAATGCAAAGCGCTGGCAGAGGAAACCAAGGTCTAATAGATGGCAGAGTCACTAGCTTGGGTCCTTGAATGTATTTGTGAGCAGAGTTCCCTTCTCACCTCCTGAAGATCCCTGTCCAACTGTGATGAGAATGAAAAATAAACTAGGTATTTACCCAAAGACCATAAAAACACAGATATGAAAGGATTTACACACACCTGTGTCACAGCAACATCATCCACAGTCACCAAGTCATGGAACCCAACTAAATGCCCATCAACAGACAATGGATAAAGAAATTATGGAATATATACTCAATGGAAATCTACTCAGCCACTTAAAAGATGAAATAGTGCTGTTGGAACAAAGTAGATGGAGTCTGAGGTAATGATGCTAAGTGAAATCAATCAAAAAGTGAAAGACAGTTACTGGAGAGTTTCCCTCATTTGTGGAATATATATTAAAAAAACAAACAAGAAAACAAACTGGACAAACAACACAAATAATTCCTAGACTCTGTGAAAAATATAGTAGTTACCAGAGGGGATGTAGGGGGCAGGGAGGAGAGAGAATTAGGGAGAGAAGGTGACAAATATTGGCACAGGGATTTGATGGCGGAGTGAGGTATTCACACCTACGGAGATGTGAATTGTCCTCCCCAAGTCATACAGCTAAGTGAATGATTGGAAAAATCAATAAAAATTGAAAGGGGAAAATCCCCTTTGTTGCATTAAACTCCTGCTGCTGTGTTCAGATTTTTGTCCCTGCAGTCAGCATTGTTGTCACCAGTTGCTTAATGACAGGGATATGTTCTAAGAAATCACAGGCAGCTACACTGTTAGGCAATTTCAAGATGGCGCGGGCACCACAGCATGTAATGACACAGACCTAGCTGGCGCTGCTCACCACACACCGAGGCTAAGCACCCACCGTCACAAAATATGTGGCCCCTTGTCAACTCACTTGTTACAACTAATACCAAATATAACTCACACACAAATCCTTGCCATCCCAGACTTAATGTAATTATCATAAAACAATCTATAGCTGCTTTCTTTCATATTGGGGTTTTCTCAAAAGACATACCATTTTTTAAATATTAAAAGCACCCAAGCCCCCAGAATGTCATTCTAAGGTGCAAATGTCTAATGACGTAGCTTTTTATATGCTGTCTGGATCAAAAGAAAAAAAAAAAAAAGGAAGGTGGGGTTTAAAAATAAAAAGTAAATAAGGGTTATAAAAAATGCAAGACTATATAAAAATTGATCCAATGTGTTCAAAAATTAAAAGAATGCTATCTCAATAATTCTCAAATACCACAGGCTTCTTTTTATAGCCCCAGGACTGGACCAGTTTAAAAAAATAAAACAAACCTTTAACCTTCTAGAATTGAGCATCAGCACTGGAGACCTCAATGACACAGGAGCTGCAAAAGCCTTGCTGGCACCACTGTCACTGCAGTCTGGGGTCTGGCTGGCACCGCGCAGAAGCCAACGCCAAGAGGCAGGAAACCCGGTTCATCAGGAGCCGGCATCCTGAGGACATGGCGGGCGTCTGACTCCAAGGCCATGTCCTAGAATTGGGGAGAAGCAGGGACTTAGTGGGGTGGGGGGGTCAGGAGGGCGGAAGCTAAAGGGTCTGCATCAGCAGGATTTCAGAGAAGTAGGCCGGGTTTCCAGGAACTGCAGTCACGCCCCTTTTTCTTCCAAGTGTGGCCTTGACTGGTGGGCCTCTCTTTACTATCAGAGCAAGGCTGTGGCTTCACCCATGTTACTTTGTTCCCTCTGCCTCCATCTTGGCTTCAGCCGGTTTTGTCTGTAAGAAAAGATGAACAGGAGCCGAGCAAGGATGAGCAGGGCAGGACAAGGAGCTTGTGGTTATCAGGCAGTGACAATTCCCTCCTCTGTCTGTATCCTCCTCCTCACCCTTGGGGCAATGCTGAAGGTCCATCTTCTGGAATGGCTTCAGGCTGAATAGGGGCAGAGGTTTAGGGGCCAAGAGAGGTCCCTATGGGGCCTCCCTAGCTAATTTGAGACATGACTATGGTTAATTCCAATGGTTTCTGTCTTTGAATTACATCAACGATTATCTGGGAGTGTTAATGTCTCCAGCCTTTTGGAGACAAAGTGAATAAAGTAATTCAGGAGCAATGGACCAAAGTTCAAAAGAAGCACGTACTCTCCCCGTCTGATAGTACAGTGACCCCAGGAGTGAATAAGGGCCCCATCCAGCCAAGCCAATCAGAAGAGACTTTGTTTCTAACAGGAGCCAGGGGGAAGGTTTTTCAAGGAGTCCTGACTCTGGCTTTTAACCACCAAGGATTATTTCTCAATCATTTTCTATTAAAAAACTAAATTATACCCTTGTCTGTCAATCAGACTGTATTATGATGTTCTGTCTCCTTATTTTCTGTGGAAAATGAGCACCACAAGCAAATGGAGGCGAGGAAGGCCTGTGGGCTACTCTTACCCCATCCACCCTCCACCTCCATGGGTCAGGTCTGCTGCCTTTTCTTACCACCACCTGCTCCTGGGCTGGCCGCCATATTCTGCACGATCCCAGGAGCATTTCATGAGATCCCAAACGCAAGCATTTCAGCAGCAGGGACCTTGCCAGGAGGGACCCCTCCCAGCCTCCAGCGGGGCTCCATGCCTGGAGGCAGTTCTGTCTGCACACATTGTGGTGGCAGGATGGACATGGAGCAGGTTCTCTATGATTTGAGCAGACGGGGTGAAGGAGGAGTCCTGGAGCCCTCGGTGGCTTTTCAGGCTTTTATTGGGATTTACCAGGTACACCGCAGGCAGGGGTGCCGGGGGGCCAGGAGGCTGGCAGGCCTCCCGGCCCCCAGCAAGTCTTCGCTCTGTGTTGGCTCTCCAGCCTTCTCTGACAGTCTCTGCTTCTCTGTTCTTCTCGTGGTTCTGCGGGCGTCCCGGTGATGCCGCCCTTATAAGTCCAGCCTTAGCCCAGTTGTACCCACTTACGCATGCCCACGCCCTACTCCAGGTGCCCCCCATCAAGCATGCATTCAGGACCTCAAGGATCCATCATCAATCCTAATGGAGGGAGGGCAGAAAAGCCTGATACTTTTTTACCTCACCCTACACACGTCCACGGGACTTGCCGCCTGCTGCTCAAGTTTGCAGCGCTGTGACCGCCGGCCCAGTAAATCTCTTTTCTCTCTCCTTGCCCTAAGTCTCTTCCATTATTTTCCTTCGTGGGCTCTGGACTGCTCCAAATGGAGGCTAACCAAACCTCTCCTCCGGGGGCCTGAGAGTGTCCGGCTCTAGAAGACGAGCTCGCTGGGCTGACGGTGGCCTGGGAGGTGGTTTAGCACAAGTGACCACTGGACACAGGCTCACTACCATGCCTGCTCTGGCTCGTTCAGTCTTGGTGCCTCAGATCTCTCTCTGGCTCTCTCCAAAACACAGAGACAAAGTTGCATAAAGAAGCCATCATTTCCTTTGTGTCTTGGGAAACTTCTCGTCTCACGTCTTTCCAAAACCTGGAACTCCCGATCACAGTGTAAAATAAATGGAGTGACATTTTGTCTCAGCGAGGGCCAGGGAATTGATGTGCTGGAAAAGAATGTCCAGTCCATGAAAGATAAGTCCTTTTCCTCTCCATCAGTGTGTGTACAAAAGAAAAGGCCCGGCCACTGATGTAACTGTAAGAAAAACAAAGAAATGTGTGGCAAAGGAATAGTCCAAATACTTGAACTGAAAACAAAGGGAAGTCATCATTTTTGCAGTCGGACTTTAGTCACTGAACAGTTGAGTTGGATGACTGCATCGAGCACATCTGTATTTACATGATCTGGAAGACATCAATCACTAACAGGGAAATTCTGAGGGGGCGGGGGTGGGGTGGGTGCGGGGTGGGGTGGGGTGGGTTGGGGGAGAAGTAACCGCAGCGCCTCAGGCATCCCTTGAAGTCATCTGGGAAGATTCTCTGCGCATCTCTTCAGCCTCCATCACCTCCAGGGCAGCCGCGCCATCTAGCGGCCCCCTCATCCCGCCCTCCGCGAGAACCGCATCCAGGGGCTTGCAATTTCCCCCGAACTGCAGTAAAGGGGGGTTGAAGGAGTATTTTCATGGGGTTCACCTGCAGCTATTTCCAAATTACTTAGCCAAGCAGGCAGAGGCTCAGGAGCTTCACACCAAGGCCTGATGTCGCGGCGCCAGGTCCATCTTCTGGGCACGTCCTCCCGCGCAGGGGTGCGGGGCGTGCAGCTCCCCCAAGACACCCCACGCCGGTCTCCTCGCCGAGCTGCAGAATTTAACTAATGAAAACACGGGAGAATCCCTAAGCGCAGCCATCAGCCTCCAAATAACCGAAGAGTGACTTCACTGATGACTTTGCCCTCCCTGATGCCTTCTCTGAAATTGTGGTTTTGCTCATTTTAGCCCCGAGCTGACGCCCAGCCACACCGAGTTCTGCTTCTCCCTTACCTTGCCTGGACTCTCCTGCTCCCTGCCCTGCATCCTGAGGATGATCCGGCCCCCCAAAGGCTGTCATCAGCCCTCAAATCCCCCCATTCTGTGCAGTCTCTGCTCAGCCACTTGCGCACCTCAGTGGCAACCAGGATGAAAAAGTCAGAAAAAACTCAGGAAAGAAAAATTAGGAAAAATACCTATATTTTACAGGTTGCTTTGAAGTGACTTTTCATGGGGATTTATTCAAACACATGAACGTGCAGGACGGTCTGGTGGCTGGGAGAGAAGCAAGCGAGGCTGGGCAAGAGCCACTGCGTCCTTTGGAAAAGCGGGGAAAATGGAAATGGGTCAGCATTTCAAAAACATTCGACTTTTGAAAATGGACTATCCCAAGCAGTTGTTATTCTATTGGTCATTTTTTTGAAATGGAATCAACATAATATAAATTCATCATCTAAAAGTGTGTGACGAGTGGTTTTGAGGTCATGCATCAAGCTGTTCAACCATCGCCTCCAACTAATTTTAGAATATTTTCAAGACCCTCCAAGGATCTCTGGGCCCGGGGTAGTCACCCCCAGTCCTCTTCCCACTTCAGCCTCTGGCAACCCATCCTCTACCTGTTATCTCCATGGATTTGCTTGTTGTAGATATTTCATGGACTCAGTGCCACACAGTGTGGCGTCTGGTTTCTTTCCTTGACCATGTTGTCCCATCCGTCCATCCCGCACCGTTGCAGACAGTCCTTTATTCCTGCACATGACTGCATGATGTTCCGTAGTGTGGCTGTGATGTTGTGTGTGCGTGTGTGAATTATATGAACATATTATATGTTGGTGGACACGTATTATTGTCTCTACTTTGGGCTATGATGACTAATACTGCCGTGAGCTTGTACAAGTTTTTGTATGAACATATGCTTTCAGTGCTGTGGGCGTTTACCCAGGAGTGGAATCAGTGAGTGATGTGGCGATTCTGTTTAACCCTTTGAAGAACTGCCAAGGTTTTCCCTACCAGCTATGCATGAAGGCTCTGATTTCTCTGTACCCTCACCAACTCTCCTTATTTTCTGTTTCAAAATTATTATTGCTCTAGCTTAGTGGAGGTGAAGTGGTCACTGAGTTTTAAGAGCAAGTATCAATATAAATTTGGTAGGGAGAGAAAATGATGACCTTTGCACGTAGAAAAGACCTCTTAGATTAAGACCAACTACGTATTTTGACTTTCCCTAACCTAGAGTGAAATAGTTACACAACTTGCTTGCACATATATTCTGCTACTGGGGAGTTTATACAGTCACAGAATCTTAGGAGTTTATATAATCACAGTGTCTTACAGTCACAACTGTCGTGGGTGCCAGAACATTCTCTGCAATTTACCTGAGAGAGAATCATTTCATTCAATTTATGCAGTGACAGGAAATTCTTCTCCACAAAGTTTACCATTATATTTACAAGTTCTAAGGTGTCTTTCTTAACATCTAAAGTTTATCATATTATAACTTTCTGTAAAATGTGAGTCCATGTGAAAAATATTAAGCTGTATCAAGTTACCTACCACATCCCTGTCCTCAATATTTATCTCTGTTAGGGTACCTATCTTTAAACCTTTATGTTTTCTATAAAAAAAAAAGTCTAAATTCCATTCCTTTACTCTCCCCATGCCATCCTCTAGATATTAAAATGTGTCAATATCCTTTTAAAAATGTATCACTCAAATATGAAAAAATGTGCTCTGGGAGTGGGATGCAAAGAGCACATTATTTGTCTGGGAGCTGCTTCCTCTAATAATGTAGCCTAAGACTGCACAACTTTTTGGAACTGTGTAATATCTCAGCTCAGATAGGTGTACACCAATTAGCTAAAATCCCCAACACTTTCTTGAATGGCCTGTGTTAACCCTCTGTTCTTTGACATTTGGTTTTTGAAGCTTGTAGGACTTCATATTTATCCCTATTAAATCCCACCTTTAAACATTAGCCTGCAATTCCAGCTTTTTAGAATCTTTTGGGCTTATGAATCTGTTTCTACTTCTCTACCTCTCTTGACTTAGGTCTAGTAGAAAGGGGCTTTCCATGGTCTTTGACCAAATCATTGCTATGAACTATCCAGAAAGCTTCCTCTCCAGGAGAGCATCTATTCGCGCAGACAGCATGCAGTTAAAATATATCTGTTCACTTGTCTGTTTTTCTATTAGGTTGAACTCATTGTTGTTGGGAGTGCTTAGTCACTCAACAAATGCTTATTGAGTTGAATTGAGCCAAATCTCCCTTTCAAATGCCAGCTTGGACCTCTGTTGATAGCACCACTTGGACATCTCTGTCTTGCTAAAATCCACAGGTCAGCTGTGTAAATTCGTGCTGCTCATTGACACCTCTGCACAGCTAACAGCCCATGTCCCGATTCATCCTCCTACAGCTTCCAAGTTCTCAGAATAATAACATTTTTCTCAGCCTTTTCTATGTGCAAGACCTACATGAAGCACTTTATGTGTATAATCTCACCCTACCCTTATAACAAACCTTTAAGGTACAATAATTATTCTCATTCTGGAGATGAAGAGACTGAGGCAAAGCGGATTTAAATGAATCCCAAGACAAAATGTTAATAAGTAACAAAGTCTAAACTCAAGCCAAGTCTAATCTAGAGCCAAAAAGCCAATCACTGTGCATGACTTGGCACCTTTTAAAAAAATCTTATAGAGCAATTTACTACTTGCTATGGCAGAAGTGTTGAGTTATTAGTGGTCCTATCTAATTCTTATGCTAATTTGAATGGTTTGAGGTTCATATACAACCTAGGAATATATTAAGATCCTACTTACATTTGAAACAGGATTGGGGTCTTAATTTCTTATTAGTGACTTTTTCCTTGACCTCAGCATCTATAAGATAAAAATCTTTCTTGGTGCTTTTTTGTCTCTTTGGCATAATTTATCTGATCCCATTTTCACAGTGGGGAACACTTCATGTCCCAGGATTTATGCAGTGAGCACTATTTCAGATGTATGATCTTTCAGTTCCAAGACTTTGCCTGACAGGCTTCATGTGCGGAAGCTGTCCTTGCTACACCAGACTTGGTGCAAGCTAGTGTTTTTGCAACTTACCAGAAGGGCTGGAGTCAAGAACTCAGGCCCAGGAGGCCAGCCATGTCCAAGTGCTTATCTACACTCCACTTCCGCCTCCAGGAGAACGCTTCATCTGGGTTGTGAGCAAGACAATTTTCCCAGGTCTGGTTCAGTAGTTTCCAGTCTTATCAATTCCCTTCCCTCCCCTCAGGCCTCTGAAAGGGGATCTTTTTCTGTGGCTTCACTGCACTGAATAAATCCCAACCCCCTCACTCCCCTATTGCATCCATTTATTTGGCCTGGGAGTCATTTCAAGGACAAAAATGGCTGCTGTCATATTTTGCCTCTTCATTGCACACACTAAGTGAATAAAGACCTGGCTGTTCCCTTCAGCTAGACTGATTGTCTTTGTTATTATTATTATTTTTATTATTATTGCATTTACATTAACTTTTTTTTCATTTTCAGCCTCCATCAAACCGCCCATGCACATACCTCACCTGCCATGCCCACACCCCGTCCTCTCTCCCACCTTGAACCTTTCATGAAGCCATGACCTTCACCTAGGAAAACAGGTGCAGCCCCAATGTGATGCCCCACTGTGTGCACCACCTCATTAGCGACAGCTGTGGGTTCTGCTGGTGGCTGACACCTTCCTTGCAGGCGTGACCCCCAAGGAAGTGTGGACCTAGAAGAAAGGGGGGACAAGTCAAGACTGAGATGGGACTAGTGAGGACCTGCACATTCAAGTGTAATGTTTCCTTTTCTTTTAATGAAAAATTTGCAAAGTAACACAACATGAATATTCACGAATCCCAAGTGCTAGCTAGAGCAGGTGTATTTGTTTGCTGTCTGTACTTGCCTAAGTTTTTCCAGTTATGGAAATAATATCCCAAAAAGCAAATCTGCAGAGGGTAGGCATTTAGATATGTGTGAAGCTACTGGTACCACCATTTTTTTTTTCACATCACTGCCTGAAGGATGTGGCTTAGCAGATTTTATATTTTGTCACAACAAATTTAACAGGCATCAGTAAAAAGCATAAGAGATACGGTTATAACAGTCCTCACGGTATCTTTTAGAAAAGCAATTCACCTCACATCACCCAGGGAGAGGCAATACACAGCATCCCTTCATGTCCCTGGATTCCTCTCAGCCTTTCCAACAATAAGTTTCTATTTAAAAAGCAAGAGCAGGTGATTAGGAAATAGACAAATAAAAAAATGGTTAAATAGCGATTTATTTTTAAGCTACAAGATCATGAGAGGGTTATTTTTTGTTGTTTTTTCTTTTTGTACTCTTCACACATGTTCCAAATTTTCCACAGGGGAAAAATGTTTTTAAAAATATCCTCCTTTATCTTCCAGTGTTTTAGTATTCAACCAGAAGGCTACCCGCTCCAGCACAGCTAGAAGCCATTAAACACCTAGTGCTCCAGATGATTCGCTGCCCCAGCTGGCGACAGGAGGCGCATCGGAGCTCCCAAGTACCCGGCCACCTCTTTCCCAGTGTTGCTACTTCCTGTTTTTTATCACCTTCTAATTTCCTATTTAATTCACTAGATGCTGCAAAATTAATGAACCATCCTTTTAAAGCTTGTTTGTAAAATAAGCAAACTTAAAGGAATGGATATCTTTGTTGTGGGGGATTGTTCTGGATCTTTAGAATGGGATTGTGACAGTTAAAGCCTTTAGGAAAAATTTTACCTCTGGGTTGAAACTTATGAACCAGAGGGATGACATTTTTATAAATATAAACATCTATCAAGTGAGTCTTTTCTATACTTCTTTTGAACTCTAGATATTTCTCATTTTTAAAAGATTTTATTTTTATTTATTTATGTGTGCAAGAACTGGGGTCTAGGACAGAGGTGTGGGGGGTGAGAGGATTCACCAGAGACAGAGTGGGGAGCAGAACAGGCAGACTGACTGAAATACACTGCTGAGGGGAGCAGCGGGTGAGTCAGGAGAGGTTGCTGTACCTTGTGGGTCAGCTCCCTGGCCAGGGATTGAACTCATGCTGCAGTGGCTGGTGATAGTTTGATAGCACTGAGACTTAGCCCTTGCACCACCAGGGAGGCCCACTATTTCTATTTTTGCCTTTAGAGATATGAAGAAATTATCTGTTCACTGCTGCAGCCCTTGACAATCATGTGTCAAAACCATGAGAAAAGAGCCTTGTGAAGTTAGATTTTAAAAATATGTCCATACTATATGGGATGATAAAACTCAGTCCTCTGATCTTTTATTTATTTATTTATTTAAGGATTTATTTATTTATACAAGCACTGGGTACAGTCAGAAGCGCGGGAGGGTGAGAGAATTCACCAGAGCCAGAGCGGGGAGCAGAGCAGGCAGAAGGACCGAAGCACACTGCTGAGGGGAGCAGCGGGTGGCAGGAGAGGTCTGCGAGCCATGCGGGACCCTCCTCCGGTGGTCGGGGAGCAGCCGGGGATCGAACCGGCGCTGCAGAGGCTGCGGGCAGCTTCGCAGCCCAGCACTCAACCGCTGCGCCACCGGGGAGGCCCCTCTGATCTTTTAATCCAATAATTTTTATTTGGAGCAAATCCACTTGCCAATTTGTGTCTCACGATTAAACCACTTGAACCAAACATTATGAACTGATTTTTTAAAAGAACCTATTAGAATATGTCAAAACTAAAGTTGTTGATCTGTTTTGCAGGGTGGGTGGCGTCTATCTCCCACCCAAGAAGTCAATAATTGGACTTACCATGTTTAGAGGTTGCAGGACATTAGAAAAGTGATTCTGTGATTTTCAGAGACATGGGATTTTTTTTTAAGATTTATTTTTTTATAGAAGAAGCAGGATACAGGTCAGATGTGCGGTAGGGTGAGAGGATTCCCCAGAGACAGAGTAGGGAACTGAACAGGCAGACTGACGAAATACACTGCTGAAGGGAGCAGCGGGCGCAACAGGAGAGGTCTGCTGCGCCACGTGTGAATGTCCCTGGCCAGCCGGGAATCGAACCGGCGCTGCACAGGCTGTGGACAGCTTCACAGCGAAGCGCTCAACCGCCTGTGGCACCAGAGAGGCCCGACATGGGATTATTTTGATTCCACGTTAGAGCTGCTCTTTAGTTCACATGCTGTCCTTCACAGTAGAGACCACTGATGAACTGCTTCCATTTTATAGTAACATTTTTTGGATTAATTTTTAGAAGAATAGTTTGCATTGGACCACCAACAATTCTGCCCCGCCTGTGACTGTCACATCTAATCTATAAATGGTGCCTTATAGCTTCAAACTATGTGATCTCATTTAATTCTTACAATGAACAGTAGCAATAGGCATGGCTGGGGATACTTACCCAAAAAGAAAGAACCCAGGGTTTGTCCGCTGACTCTTGGTAGGGGGGGCTTTGACCACTCAGAGTGGCTGACAGCATTTGACCTTGAGGTGACTGTTTTCTGCAATCATAGGATCCTGGCTGGCCCATGTTGGTTCAACAGTTTCTGTACTGGCCGCTTCATTGTCAGTTACAACACAGTCCTGACTGCAAGCCTTCATTTTAGAAATGAGTAATTCCAGTAAGAAACAGTGGGCGCCCACATAATTCTCTACAAAGAGTGCCAGTGAGCTGTCCGAGTCCCTCCTTTCTGACCTTGGCTTCGAAAGGACCGATCTTCTGGTAATTGGCTGGCACATATTCCAGTTTACTTTTTATGATCGATCATAGAAATAGGGCTCATAAACAGGAAAATGGCATTCTAAATCACATCTATTTGTATGTAAGGCTTGGGGTGATTTGAACACCTCCATGTAATCCATCAAGTCGCAGCGAGGCATTTATAGCATTGGCTGTGATCTATGGCTTCTTTTACAATTGACATGCCATGTGTCATATTGAAATTGACTAAGACTGACTTTATGTATGGAGTGCAATCGTTGAAGTATTCCTTAGAAAAGGCTTTTCACATTTGGGCTATTTCCAAGAGATTGTATGTTAAGATAATAATGTAATGTGATCATTTTAAAATCTATAATATTTGTACCCAGGAATGATGAAAGAAAGAAAGCACCTTATTAGAAATTGTCTTCCTTATTACCTTTAACTTTGCCACTTTTTTGTTCACTTTAATAAATTTCAGTAGTGTCAATTGCCTTAAATCTTTATTGAAAGTAGACACCTTTTAAAAAATAAACTAGATTCATGCATTTAATAAATACTCATTTTGCCTCCAGTATGGAATTGGTCTTGGAGATACAGTCCTAAAGAATGAAAGCTACCATCTAATAGCTTTGATATTTATGCTCCCTACTAGTTTAAATGAGTGGACGTCTGCCTCGTTTAAGTTTTATTTACTCTCCAGCTTCTCGCCCACAATTTCCCCTCCACAGGTCACTGCAAGAGTTCGTGCTGGATCTGGTTTAGTTTCTGCCTCTAAGCTAGGAAAGTCTGAGTTTTACTTTGAACATGGAAAAAAATCCTGCATGGATGAAAACCGGCATAAGTTAAATCACTTCATTCCTTAGACCTTAATTACGGGAATTGCAGAAGTGTTAATGTAATTACATTTAAACGCCAAATTGAAAGTCAGAAGTCCAGTAGCTTGCAGGTACACAAAGAGTTTGTGATAAAAGTTTCACCAGGCTCTATTTCAATCATACGAACTGAATCATTGATACTTGGAGGGTCTTGTATGTTTCGTATAAATCTTTTTGTTTCAATGATTAATACGCTGGGTTGAAGGCCAGCTAGCCTTGCAAGATTCCCTAGCCCAATTTTTATTCTTTCAGAAATTAATACTATAAACTTTGGGACTATAAGACCAAGTAGTGGTCATCAGAGGAGCAGGGAAAGAGGTTTAATAAATCGGGAAAAAGGGGACAATAGTGGGGTGAAGGATTGACTGGGACGTTTGGTTGTGAACTTCATGTGGCCTATCCACATGGTGATGAGCAAGGATGTACTTCTGAAGCTTGCAGGATGTTATAATGCAGTGTTATTTTAATTTAAAAAAAAAAAGGAACACATAGAAAAAAGTAAAGAAATTAGAGGGTGGCTGCTTCCAGAAATTGATGCAGAGACACTGGCTCTGGAGCAACAGGCCAACCTGCCAGAGGTTGGGATCACCTGCCTCTGCCTCAGGCTGGTGTGGAGGGGCCACACCCCAAGCCCCTGCCCAGGGCCCTCATTCTGCAGGTGCAGCATATTTGCCCTGAGTTGGGTTCTGCTAGGACAGCCCCTGAAATGCCATTGCAAAAGAGGAGCCCATTTTGCCTTTCCTCTGGAAGGATTGCTGGTTTGGGCCCTCACCTGATGGCACTGGCAGGATGCGGAGACAGCGATTGACTCCTGCTGGTGCGAAGGGGGTGGGTTGGGTTAAAGGCTGAGAATGGCCTCTCTGGGCCTCCACATCCAAGTATTTCCACCAGCATAGGGTTCCTGGGTGGAGAATCTGGGGAGATTTGAACAGAGCCAGGAGCTGGACCTTAAAGGATGGAAAGATGAAGGTGGGAGGAGACTGCAGGCAGGGATGGTGGGTTTGAGCAGGGAGGTCACCCCTGGAGGAGTGAGAGGTACAGAAAATAGCAGGACACCATGATACAGGATTCCAGCTGTTCTCTGTCATATAGTTTCTGTGTGTGCACTCAGCTGCTCCCCCTTGTCCTGAACCCCCTCCCATCCCCCTCCTTCTCTACACACACACACACACACACACACACACACACACGCATGCACACACGCACACACATGCACGCACGCATGCACACACATCTGGTCACGCTCTGTGAGCTCACAGCCCTGGCTCCTCTCTGCCCCCTTCATCCCCTGCCCTTCCTCCAGTTGTCCTTCCTCAACTCCACCTGGGGATTGATTTTCCATCCCTTTGGTGAGCACGCTGCTGCCTTGCTTGCTAGGTGATTTATACACCCTGGGCTGGGTCCAAGTCAGTGTGGGATGAAAACCGAATGCAAATCACCAGAAAGACCAGAATAAACACAAACTCCAAGACCTCAAACAGTTTCCACGCCTGGGTTCTCCATCTCAGCTCAAGGCCTCTCCAGAGCTGCCCCCGCACCAGGGTGTGAGGGGAGAGAGGGCAGCCTCTCAGCATCCCTGCTTTGCCTCTGCCGGGCCCCCCCATACCCACTCTCTTCCCACGCAGCATCTCTATTCCTATACTCTTGGGTTCCGAGTCTCACTTTTTAAAGAATTCTGGAACTACGACTCCTGGGTCCACTGGGAGATTTGTCTACCAGACCCTGGTTGTTCAGCGTGAGCTCACAGTCTGGGGACAGGATGCTTAGATGGAGCTCAGGGGTCCACATTTACAATAATGCCTTCCTCTTGGGCTTTAGGGAGTCAGCAGCCTCATCTGCACCCCAGCTGGGTCACTGAATAGTCACCCCCCTGGGCCTCCATTTCTTCAGTCATCCACCAATATTCATGCAGCAGCCACTGCTCAGGGCGCTGAGGACACAGAGGTGACGTGGTTGATAAGACACCTTCACCTTTGTGGTCTGGGTGTGGGAGACACTCAATAAAGGAGTTTGAAGTGAGGGAGAAAAAGCCTTAGGGGAATACGCTGGTCATATCTGAAAGAGATGAACAGTGAATGCCCTTGTCCCTGTGATTTGATGCCATGGTATCTACTCTGGAGGAATCCTGAAGCAGATACAAGAGGAGGCGTGAAATGGAAGACTTTAACTGCCAGCTCACCAGAGAATGACAGCGCAGGTGACAAACCACAGACTGTGGGGCCACTGTGGAAAAATGAGGGAGCGTCCATGCCTGACTCTCACAGACAGAACAGTGGCTTCAGGATGCTCATGCAGAAGCAGCATGTGAAGCATCCATGTATGCAAAGTCAAAATGTGAAAATAATATTTTATCTTGCTGGGTGAAAAAAGTATTTTTTTTTAAAGATTTATTTATTTATACAAGCACTGGGCACAGTCAGAAGCATGGGAGGGTGAGAGAATTCACCAGAGCCAGAGCAGGGAGCAGAGCAGGCAGACTGACGAAGTACACTGCTGAGGAGAGCAGCAGGCGGCAGGAGAGGTCTGCGTGCCATGTGGGACCCTCACCCAGTGGCCGGGGATCGAACCAGCACTGCGGAGGCTGCGGGCAGCTTTGCAACCCAGCGCTCAACCGCTGCGCCACCGGGGAAGACCGACAAAAGTATTTTTTAAAATGCGTGGGGATGAATAACGCCAAACTCAGCCTCATCCCTTTCTGGGTGGATGCAGGTGGGGCATGGAATTGGGGAGGGTCTCCCTGGGCAACTCTACTGAGCACCCTGTATCTGACCCCTAGTTGTTGTTACATAGTTATTTATTATAGTCTTTAAATTTTTGTGTGTATCCTTTAAATGTTGCCTCATAAAACTAAAAATAAACATATTAAATCATGTGGGGGGAGCTCATTAGATGGGTGGTCCTGGAAAGGTTGTCAGGGAACAGTTGAGCTGAAGCATGAATGATGTGCAGGAGGCAGCCACACTCTCTGGGTGGAGAGAACATTTAGTGCCAAGTGTGGGCTGTGAGGGCCTGAACTGTACCTGACTTGCAGTCTAGCAGAGCAGCCGGCCAAGTTTTCCACACTAGCAGAAGACACGAAGCTTCTGGGTCAGAGATGAGGATTGTTGTTATCTGTAGTGGCGTGAGCTTTGTTTCAGGATGGTTCTTCCAGCTCCCTTCCTGCAGGCGATGCTCAGAGGCAGAGTTGAGAAGACGTACTAATGGATTTGGAAGTGGGAATTATTATAGAAATTTAAGATGGTTTTCTAGCTTTGGGGTTCCACCCAAAGGGGAACAAATTGAGGGCTCAAGTGAGGAGGAGAAGGACACAGTACTCCTTTGAGCATATGAGAGGGAGATTTCGGGTGGACATTTACGTGTGGGTGCAGAGAAAGCAGGTGGGTGTAATCATTTGCACTTTTGGGAGAGGCCAAGGCTGAAGGTATAGTCCTGGGAGGCACCTGGATGGCAAGTGATTAGAGCCTGGGAACCAAGTTGCTCCCCAGAGAATGCTGCCCAGGAGTGCCAGACTTGCCTGCTCAACACAATCTCCTGGAACACTTGTTAAAAACAAATTCCCAGGTCCTGTTGAGATCTTGGATTCTAAAACTTTTTGATATAAAAATACATTTTGTTTTTTCTTTCTGGCTTATTTTGCTGAGCATGATCCCTTCTAGCTCCATCCATGTTGCTGCAAATTGCATGAGTTTATCTTTTTTGATTGCTGAGTAATATTCCATGGTGTACATGTACCACAACTTCTTGATCCAGTCATCTGGTTTCGGTCATTTGGGTTGTTTCCATGGGGGAGGGGGGAGGAGGGAGTAGGATCAAAACAAGGGGGTGGGAATTGTATGGGGAATATAACCAAGATGAAAATGCATACATTGTGCCAAAATGAAAAATGATGTAAAAAAATATAAAATTAAAAAATATATATCATTAAAAAATAAAATAAATCTTTAAAAAACATACATTTTGCATAGATAGAACACGTGCCCATTTTACTGAGTTCCTACTGGGTTTCAAGCACTGTGCTTGATAGTGGTGGGTGTCAGCATGCTGTGGTCAAGAAGAAAGGCCAGGAGGACCACAGAGATTTTGGCAAATGATTTCATTAAACCGATGGACCTTCTTCTAGACCTATCATTATGAGAGGAAAATACCCCCTATTTATTTATTTATTTTTAAAGATTTATTTATTTATACAAGAATGGGGGTACAGGCCAGATGCGCGGAGGGTAAGAGGATTCACCAGAGACAGAGCGGGTAACAGAATAGGCAGATTGACGAAATACACTGCTGAGGGGAGCAGCGGGTGAGATAGGAGAGGTCTGCAGCACCTTGTGGGTATCTCCCCGGCCAGCAGGGATCGAACCCACGCTAGAGGCTGCAGACAGCTTCACAGCGCTGTGCTCAACCACCTGCGCCACCCAGGGGAGCCCCCCCCTGTTTATTTAAGCCACTGTCATGAGGGGTTTTGTAGTTGTTACTTTCTCGCTAAGGCATTTTATATTATTACATTTACAAATCTAGTAAACTCAAATAAAACTAATCACTTTGGGGAAGAGAGTCTTTGATTAATGTTTGATTAACTTAAGTTGAAGAAGCTAAACTCCCTTAAACTATCAGTCTCACTTACAAGCATCATTTATTCAAATCTCTCAAACATTTAAAACTCCTAATGTAGACACATCACGTTACTTATCAGTACTTCAGTACTTCAAATAATTGACCTGGCAAGTGGCAACCAATTAAGCCAAATGTTCTCATAAACTTCTCTTCTAAATCTAATAAATTAAACTTACAAAAAAATTGCAACTCTAATACTATTAATGAGCTAAGTTAATTTTTTGTACACCTTTCAACTTCAAAAATCAAAGCCTAAAATCAACTTTGCATTTTAAATTGGAATCATGTTTTTTAAACATTAAAATTACTTACATAAGAAGGAAACACAAGAACATGAAAAAAATCAATTGATGTATTTCATCCTCTCCCCATGTAATTCTGAACATCCCCAAACTTGGAAAGTCACTTTTACTCAACAAGGAAACATATTTTCTTTCTCCAAGGAGTCAGGATGACTGGATCTAGCACTCATGACCACTGCTGGGTGGCAGCTCAGGTCACTTGAGGTTGCTTAGCCATGATGACCAAGGAGAGAGACACCCTCAGACGGGTTTGATTTTAGAGGCTTCTTTCTATTTACCTCTTAGTATTTTTAATTTTAAACCAGACTAGAAGCAAGTCAAGCAACGCCAGCCCACCCACATCAGCTAACTTCCTTCATCGCTTCACTAGCTTCTGGGTTGCCTTCTGCAAACACTGCTGACATTTCCTTCACCCTGAGGACAGCTTTAAGCCTGTGAATTCAATCCTGAACACTTGGCTCTGAGCCAGGACTCTAAAGTCATCATATTAACACACACCATCCCCTTCCTTGTGACTTTGTGGAATTCCCAAAATGAGATGATCGCTCCTCCCATTTCACCAGAAAGACTGTACTTACCTGGGCAGGCTCTTGGCTTCAGTCGGCCTCTGTACATCCTTGTGAACTGGGGTCCCAGGAGGGGGTGCCATCTGGTCGCAAGCTCAGGTGCATCCCTGCATGCTCTCCACTTCAGGATGGGTCTCCTGAGCACCCCCACTTGTTCTCGCCATTCTCCTCCCACAGGTAGATGAGCCCCTCCATTTTTGAATGTCCAGCCTTTTTGCTCCGGGCAGGGCCACAGCAGCAGAGCAGACGCACCAGCTGTTTACACTACTCCTTGCTTGTAGATGTGTGGGGCTTGGAACGTGCCAGCTGGTCCCACTTAACCCAGTTATAACGGAGTTGAGGCCTGAACAAGTGAGTTCTACTTCTCAAGCCTCACTTCTCAAGCCTCATTGATAACTATGTTTTTTTCTGGTGATAGATATTCCTAAAAGATATTGTAGGGGCAGCAATGGACCACAGTGCAGGTTTTCTGATCCCATGCAGACCGGGTAAAGGAAGAGTCAGAGTCCTCAGTGGTTTTTTGCAGGTTTTTTTGGGGGGTTCAGCGGGTACGTGGCAGGCAGGGGTGCTGGGGGGCTGGGAGGCTGGCAGTCCTCCCAGCCCCCAGCAAATCTTCACTCTATCTGGGCTCTCTGGTGATCTCGGCTTCTGCTTCTGTCTTCTTCTCTTTCGGCTTCTACTGCTGCTGCTGCTGCTGGCGTCTGCGTGACGCCGCCCTTAAAAAGCACAGTCTTAGCACAGGTGTACCCACTTCAGGTGCCCGCCATCAGGCATGCATTCAGGATCACAGGGTTCCCTCATCTATCCTGATGGCGGGAGGGCAGAAAAGCCTGATTTTTTACCTTACCCTACAGATATTTACAATTTAAAAAAAATACGTCAATTTGAATATTCTTTGAAAACTCCACCACTGAGAGAAATCCATTGGTACATCATTTTTCTGAGGTGAATCACCCCTAATTTGTACATTTGGCTCTCAGTGGAATGCCCTTGTTGAGGCTTGAACCAGTGCATCGACCATTTACTCCAGTTTCTCCAGCAGGGAAGTCACTCCTCCTTCCTTAGGGACAAGTAAGGGAGAAAGAGAAACAGGCCTTCCATCCACATGCCCCTCTCCCTCCTCTTCTTCCTCCTTCACAGAAATTTCTGAGATAGAAATTTCCATTTTGTAAGTAGAGGCAGGAACATTCAAGCATAAGGGAATTCCCTTCTGTATACATTTCATTAATTTCCTTGGCCCAAATTGACGTTGTATTTCAAAATCGTGTCTGACAAATATCAGCCAATCTTAATGTTAACCCTTCAGAAGGGGATCTTTATGATCTTTATGCTGTTCCAACTTTACAGATTTCTTCGACTTGACCTTATGATGTGTAGTCAGGGAATCTTTGTGCCCCCATCTCTGTCCTGAAAATAAATTTGCCAAGGAGAGCTTATTTGTTAAAAGATCTCTGAGGAGGCCTGTAAAGGGCAGGACAGGACACAGTGCAGGTTCTCTGATCCCATGCAGACTGGGTAAAGGAGGAGTCAGAGTCCTCAGTAGTTTTGTAGGTCCTTTATTGGGGTTCACCAGGCATATGGCAGGCAGGGGTGCTGGCTGGGGGGCTGGGAGGCTGGCAGTCCTCCCAGCCCCCAGCAAGTCTTCACTCTATCTGGGCTCTCTGGCATTCTCTCTGCTGCTTCTCGGCTTCTCTTTCGGCTGCTGCTGCTGCTGCTGTCCCCGTGACACCACCCTTAAAAGCACAGTCTTAACTCAGCTGAATCCCATCTACCTATGCCCACACCCTACTCCAGGTGCCCGCCATCAGGCATGCATTCAGGACAAGGATCCATCATCTATCCTGATGGCGGAAGGGCAGAAAAGCCTGATATTTTCTTTACCCTACAAGGCCCCAGCCAGAGGGTCCCGAACTCCACCAGATGCACCTGAAGTCGTGCCTTATTCCTTAAAGCAGCACAAGCAGAGATCACAGGTGCATTAAGAGTCACCAACTGGGAGAACATTTTTGCACCCAACACTAATGATAAAGGACTGATCACAAAAATCTGCAAAGAGCTGATGAGACTCAGCAACAACAAAGAAAATAATCCAGTCAAAAAATGGGCAGAAGAGCTTAAAAGAAACTTCTCTGAAGAGGAAATGCAAATGGCCAACAGGCATATGAAAAAATGTTCAACATCACTTGTCATCAGGGAAATGCAAATCAAAACTACCATGAGATACCATCTTACACCAGTGAGAATGGCACATATTAAAAAAACTAGCAACAACAAATGTTGGCGAGGGTGTGGAGAAAAAGGAACTCTCCTGCACTGTTGGTGGGAGTGCAAACTGGTCCAACCACTGTGGAGAGCTGTGTGGAGATTTCTGGACCTACTAAACATAGAGCTTCCATAGGACCCAGCAATTCCACTCCTAGGTATTTACCCAAAGGACACAGAAACATCCATTCCAAAGAGCACCTGCACCCCTATGTTTATAGCAGCACTGTTTACAATAGCTAAGCTTTGGAAACAGCCCAGATGCCCAAAAATAGATGACTGGATCAAGAAGATGTGGTCCGTATACACCACGGAATATTACTCAGCATTCAAAAAAGATAAACACATGCAATTTGCAGCAACATGGATGGCGCTGGAAGGGATCATGCTCAGCGAAATAAGCCAAAAAGAAAAAGAAAAATACCGGATGGTCTCACTCATAGCAGGAATCTAGAAAACTTAAATAAGGGACCAGGAAAATGAATAACTATAAGAAAGTGAAAATCAAAATCAACAAAAAAACTATGAACCAGAGACACTTTTAGGGGGGCGGGGGTGGGAGGGGAGGGATTGGGGTCAGAATGGGGGGGCTGCAATTGTATGGGGAATATAACAATAAAATTTAAAAAAAAAAAAAAAAAGAGTCGCAATTGACTCCATTCCCGGACAGAACGCAGCCGTGGTGCTTCCGGAATCTGTGCCTTTGGCCCTCTGGGCAGCGTCCGTGATCACCCGGGCCTGTGTCCCCAGAGGGGCGGCTGGGACTCTGCAGTCTTTTGTTTGGGAGCCCTTAACTCACGTGGCACCTCGACTCTCTTTTCTCCCTAGTGCCTCTGTACCTGAAAGCCTGGATTCAGATGCTACCCCTCACCCCTCCCCATCTTTCACCAGATGGTTCCCTCTCCACCCCACCCCAGGGGGCAAGGTTCTCACCCACATGTCAGCCCTCGGCCCTGAGGGCCGGCTCAACACCAGCAAAGAACTCCTTGGGTCCAAGTACTTTTTAACATAATGGGAAAGAAGTTTATACATATAACATCAGTTCTTTCCACTGTAAAGCCAAAGTGTGTTTGTTATTCTGAGATTTGGAACTCACAGCACCTCTTTCCTATTAAAAATATTATGGACAACTGTGGCCAGGTTTCCACGCAGCCCCCTAAGTCTAGGGCTGCCATATGCAGATCAAACAATGCTCATTTACACTAAAGAGCTTGGGACAAATACACAATGCTGAAGACTTTTAAAAAAGAATAGACATGTGGGCCTCCCCAGTGGTGCAGGCGGTTGAGTGCAGTGCTGTGAAGCTGTCCGCAGCCTCTGCAGCATCACTTCAATCCCAGCCGGCCAGGGAGCAACCCACATGGCGCCCAGACCTCTCCTGTCTTGCCCGCTGCTCCCCTCAGCAGTGTATTTCATCAGTCTGCCTGTTCTGTTCCCCATTCCATCTCTCGTGAATCCTCTCACCCTCCCTCATATCTGGCCTGTACCCCGGTTCTTGTATAAATAAAATATATATCTTAAATATATAATCTTAAAAATATATATATTTAAAAAAAATAGACATGAAATCTAAGAAAGTTTGTATTTATTACAAAGCGTAGACCTGGGGGCAAGCATGTTGAAAGAAAAATGAAGACATAGATAAAAGGTTTTTGATTCTAAAACAGACTTTCGGTACTTTAGATGTTGAGGATGTGAGTTCTTGTCATATCTAATTATATTTTAAAGGAAGAAATGTCTTCCTTTTCTCTGGGACAAATTTGTCCCCAGCTCTTACTCTTGTTGATGCTTTAAAGGATTTTCTGTGTTGTTGGCTCGCAAATGGAATGAAGAGATGTGAAAGGGATTTTCTTGAAGGAAATGAGTTCCAAAAAACAAAAACAAAAACAAAAAAATGAGCATAAGGAAGGTCTGGTGAAAGGGAATGGAGATTATCTGAGTGATGAATCCACCCATGAGGGAAAGACAGGTGATGGCTGAGGACTAGATCTGGCTTCCCCACGTGACACTTTGAAGCCCCATCAGTTCCAAACAGCCTGCTGCCATTTGAGGAAGGGTCAGTGTGCTTCGTGGGGCAGAGCGTGGGAGAGAAGAAAACTTCGTGCTGGGTAAAACCTGTATTTGCAGTGTCTGCTGACTGCTGTTGTGTGAATAATCCCACCACGGAAAAGTTCAAGCTACAAATGATTTGATAGCTGTCTCCTGAGAATTTAGCAATATTTAACAATCAGCTCCCCCTGGCTGGTGCTACCACTGGACCCCGCAAGGAACCACTTGTATGTTCAGGGAGTTGCCAGGCCAACCCACCTACTCAACCATGCGCGGCTCTGTGCCGTGAGGATGACAACTTCAATATTTTGATCAATACTCATGAAGTTCAATAAGTGTCTCTGAAAAAGCCCATCCTTTGTTTAAAAGCCACCAGACATCAGAAGTAGAAGTCCATCTGATTGTTTTAAATTTCAATCCAAGAATCCTCACATATTTAAATTCTTGGGGCTATGTTGATTTTTCTGATAACCCTTTCCTTTCTATAAGTTTTTTAAAATTACATGAAAGAAAACACTGGTGACTTTTTGGAATATTAAAAACATATAAACCAGGCCATGTTCTTAGTAAAATTTTAATCCATTTCCAAAGGGAAGAGAGCATAGCTCTTGACCTGTTCCTCTGTTCATCCAAACATGACCAGACAGGGCTTGTGGCGCTTCAAGTATGGCGAATGCACTTAGCACGCCCAAGGCGAGCTAGCGACACCCAACACCCAACAGGGCAGCCGGCAGGCCCAAGAGCAACTGGACATGAGAACCACGGCGCAGTCTTCCAGCATCGCCTGCCGGGCTGCTGCTTACACGGTCACCATGATCTGTTCCAGAGGTTTGCGTTTCAGGTCAGGCACCGTGGCATCCTTGCTGGGGTACCCCACGGGGAGCAGCAGCAGCAGCTTTTCATTTGGGGGGCGGCTCAGGAGCTCCCTCAATCGGGGGCCACAGTTGAGAGGCGAGGTGGTAACTGTCACCAGCCCCGCATTCTGAAACAGGAGAAGAACAGATCGTGAACAGCTACACCAGAGGGTGACAACAGCGATAGGAGCTCCTAGGCAGGTACAACCCCCGGAGGTGGTCAGCATCTGCAGTTGAAATGCCTGTGGCTGATGATAGACCCAAGCAACCTCTGCTCAAACCCTGCAAATGAAAAGCATCTAATAAAAGTCACATGCAGCTTCAAGACACTTCTGCAGCGGGCCCTCCCAGCACCCCTGCTTTTGCAATCAGATGGCCGGTGCTAAGTCTGAGCAGAAGGAAGCTCTGGAGCGGCCCAGAGTCTGGTTTGGTCCAGTCACTGTGCACTCTGTCCACTCAGGGCTTGGGATGACTCCTCTGTCCACCAGCAAAGCCATGGCCTCTGCTCACAAGGCCGCTGGAAGCTAGGGGGCAGCAAACTCCACAGCAAAGCCAGCGCTGCCGGCTCCAGGTGGACACCAGCCTCTGCTCATGTTTACAAAATCAGGAAAGAAATCAGATGTCAGCTCCGGTAGCCCAAATTTTTAATAATCTAAAGCCACATTCCTTTTTTGAACAACTGTGACTATTTGTAGAGTGTTTCGACACATACGTTTTCCTTTGAGAAAGTGAAGGAGCACATGGTATTGGGGGAATCAATGGTCCCTTGAAAGAACGGTCACTCGCTCTTGTGATCTTGTTTGGTTATTTTACATGTTTACTCTTTCTCCAGCCTTACCAGAACCTCAGTCCCCACCCAAATGTACGGATCATGAGATTATTCCATGTGCCTTCTGGGATCTATCACATAAAAGATGCTCAGAAAATATTTGCTGGCTGAAAGAACTGAATCTCATGAAGGGCACAGCTCCGTCCAGCTCTGTTCCGCACTCAGCACTGCTCCAGGCACGACTACCATGGGATTTTTAAAGCACACGCCAGGGGCCTCCCTTGTGGCACAAGGGGTTCAGCATCAGCACTATGAAGCAATCCGCAGCCACTGCAGCATGAGTTCGATCCCTGGCTAGGGAGCTACCCACATGGCACAGCAGACCTGTCCTGTCTCCCTGCTGCTCCCCTCAGCAGTGTATTTCAATCAGTCTGCCTGTTCTGCTCCCCACTCTGTCTCTGGTGAATCCTCTCACCACCCCTCCTCTGGCCTGGACCCCAGTTCTTGTATGCATACATAAACTTTAAAAAAAAAAAAAGCACATGCCACCTTCTAATGCTACATCATGTTACCTCTACCCCTTCAGAAAAGAGCTCTAGGGTAGAGCCCCCTGGAACTTGTCTCTCATGCCATGGACGCAGGCAGCTCAGTAAACACAGCTAAGAAGCCCAGCCCCAGAGCTCACAGGCTCTGACACGCTTTCTGAGCATCTGCTCAAACCTTAGATGCTTCGGGTTGTTCCAGATGAAGGCAAACACAATGGCCACTTTCATGACCCTGAAACACTGTTCTAAGTGAATTTTTGAGGAAGAATTCCAGCTTGTTGAACAAACACACTCCCCAGGCCCAGTTTCCAGAGTCAGTTTTCACAGCAGCATTACCATCCTGAGGAGTTCAACTTTTGATCAGTATTTTTCAAGTGTCCCCACGCTAGAAGCTCAGCTGAAATTTGTGAATAAGGTCCCTGTTGGTCCCCAGGTATCACTTCTTTCTGCGGCTGGGTGGGAGGTGACATACCTGCAGGGCAGCCAGGAGGATCCCACAGGAGATGGAAACACTGATCTCATTGTAATAATGGACCCTTTTTTTGCCATTTGCAGCAAAGCCATATATTTGTTTGAAAATGAGGATCAAAACGGGAGCCGTGTCCAAGTACTCTTTAATCCAGTTGGTTCTGGAAGGGGAAAAAGATATTTCAGAGAATATTTCCTCAATGATTTCTGCTTTCCTTTTGCTAGCCTAGCTTATTTCCATTGAAAAGAGAAACACAGTTACTTGTCTTTTACGTTTAAATTGAAAATAAGCAGGTTTCTTTGTGTGTCATATCCAACTTCTCCTATCCAGGGCCATTCAATCCAGTAAGCAGGTATTAGTGAGGCCATAGGACAGCAAGACATCTGGGACACTAACAGATACAAAGAGGCGCCTATAACCCAGAGAGCAAAACCCAACCTGGTCAGTCACTGCTATTAAAGATGTATAATCCAAGTGCATTAGGGCCTGCCCCAATGAAACATTAATTTTGAACATCTTCATTTTGAATTATTTCCAAGAAGATTTCCAACTTGCCAACTGTGTCTCTGCTGGGTCTCCAACTTGCCAACTGCTGATCTTGGGACAGCTCAGCCTCCTTAGCCACATATATCAGTTACTTACAATAAAATCTGTGTGCGCCTGCATATGAGTGTGTGAGCTTGTATCTCTCTCTCTGTCTCTCTGTCTCTGGTTCTCTCTACATTGATGTTGTTTCTCTGGAAGACCCAGACTAATATACTTTGAGAGAGTAAAGGATGCCCAAGGTCTTGCAATTGGAAAACTAGAGTTAGGATTTAAACCTAGATCTGCTTCCAGCCCATAGCCCTAACCACTCCATGTACTCATGCAATGCAGTGCTGAGGCCTAATTTTTTTTTTTAATTAACCATTTTATTTTATTTTATTTTAAGATTTTATTTATTTATTTATACAAGCACTGGGTACAGTCAGAAGCGTGGGAGGGTGAGAGAATTCACCAGAGCCAGAGCGGGGAGCAGAGCAGGTAGAAGGACCGAAGTACACTGCTGAGGGGAGCAGCGGGTGGCAGGAGAGGTCTGCGTGCCATGTGGGACCCTCCTCTGGTGTCTGGGGAGCAGCCAGGGATCAAACCATCGCCACAGAGGCCGCGGGCAGCTTCGCAACCCAGCGCTCAACCACTGCGCCACGGGGGAGGCCCTGCTGAGGCCTAATTTAAACCCGCCATTCTCCCAGAGATAGTCAGGCTTTGTCAACTCTTAAAATCAGTGATTTCATTTTACTTAAAAACAAAAAACAAAACACCAAGGCCAACACTCTTCATTCTGCGAGTGGTACCTGAGTTTCTTCAGGTCTGCCACCCATCGTTGACCCATCCTTTTCAAGTAGTTGATTTCCTCCTCCTCCTCAATGATCTCCCGAATCTTATGCTTCATGTCTGCGTCCTTTACCACCACAAAGGTCCAGGGCTCTGTGTGGGCCCCACTTGGGGCTGTTCCTGTCACCCATTAAATGAAAATCAGACATTAAAACCGTAGGGAAATGTGAGAATATTAATTCAGCATAAACATGATAACTCACACTCGCTCAAAATGAAGTTAGATCGTGCAGCCCACAGGAGCTTGACAGAATGCTAGTAGATCGCTGCTGCTCATTTCGCTCAGCCTCACTGTAGCAGGTCTCCAGGCAGCCCACTGAGGTCTAGGCCAAGGCTCTCAGGCTGTGGAATGTATCACTGCTTCTCTAATCTCATGGGAGAAAACATCCCTCAGTAACCAAATGACCACTAAGGGAACTCATAGGAGAAAACCTGGAGCCAACATTCTCTAAATGTCATGTGTTTTGATATTTCTGGAAAAGGATAAAGCCATAAAACTTAATGAAAATGCTAAAATTTGAAAGGTAAAATGACTTTACAGACACTACCTAAGAGGTAACTAAGCCATAGGTTATCTGCTACTTACACAGAAACCGAGGGAGGCACGGTGGGGCTGTGGTCTCGCTGGCATGCACCAGTGTGTCTTCCAGCTCTCAGCCCACACCTGCATCTGCCCAGTGTCTGAGTTTCACAGCGCACTGTGGTGCCCACAAGCTTGAGCTCCTGGTGGGATCCCAGCCAGCCTGGGGCCTCTCCTGACCACACGTCACCCCTTTGTCCTAGCAAAGGCTCACTGTTTAGGGCAGTGGACAGAGTGCCCCACTGGTAGGAGAGACCAGACACAGCTCTTCCTTTCTTCCTAGTGAGTAATCTGATGGCATAAATGCTACATGAAGGGGGTCAGGGCGGCTGGTCTTGATGGGGTTCTTGTTTGATATCTACCCCTCCGTGGTGGAGAGATCTGCTTGGATTGTGAAATGCAAGGAAAAACTAAACCTAAAGCCCAAATTTCTGAGCAGAGTAATTCCAGTTTACTTTGGACCCATATGGTTTTCTTAAGTAAATATTTATATCACTAGACATACGAAATCAATTGTTCTCTAAAGTTGCAATTATATTAAATTTATGTGACTCTCATATACATGCAATCACAGGTATCTAGCGATGCACTTATATGCGCAGAAGAAATTTGGTGACTGCTAATAGTTACAGGACTCCAGGATATATGATGTTGGACTTCTTCACTGAAGTGAAATGCTTTATTGTTGTTTCTTTTTAGTTTGGATAATGGAATCACAATGGTCTTACAACAACTTTCACAACTGGACTTAACTTTGATTTTATAGGAATAAGTCAGCCATCTGAGGAGACTCTCAAGTGGAGACTTTCTCCTATCTCTTCCCATCTTTTTCTGTAACTCTCATATTTTTTCTCTGTGGAAAAAATTGGTTAAAAATACATTTTCCTTGGGCCTCCCCTGGTGGCGCAGCGGTTGAGCGCTGGGTTGCAAGGCTGCCCGCAGCCTCTGCAGCTCCAGTTCGATCCCTGGCCACTGGCGAGGGTCCCACAAAAAAAAAAAAAAAAAAAATACATTTTCCTCACTCTACTTTACAAATTCACGTGATATTCATTAGAATATAAATCTAGAGTATATAATACTAGAACAGTCTGTGTAAATTTTAAAAAGTTGGTTCCAAAGAGTGAAATGCATAAATGGGAGTAAGTGAATGCGTGTTTGTGTTTTAAAGGGAGAGGAAAGTAAGTGGAGGTTTCTTTTCCAGTGTATAATGGTACCTTTGGAATTTTTGGGTTTTAATAAAAGTTTGCAGTGTTGAATAAATTTTCAAAGTTTTGACTGTTGCCACATCTACTCCCCACAAAGACGCAATGTCGAGTTTGTACAAAGTGCAGATCATAATGTTTCTGGCAGTCGGTCAACACTTGGGTAAGATAATTAATATATAGCTCTGGGCTGTATTTACAGCAGCTCAACATCAGCATTGCTCCAACATTGTCACAAGCAGTTGACATTCTCAAGGACCCCCGTGCAAGCACAGACCTGCGGCTTTGATGACATTATCGATGACTTCCTTTGGGACTTGTTCATTACTTATGAACCTGACAGACCGTCTCATATTCAGAAGTTCATAAAATTCCTGGGACCTCTTCACCATGTCCTTCTCGGGGTACCGAGCGGGCGAGTACGGGATGTGTTCGACACTTTCCTCTGACTCTTGCCATTCATCAGCATCTGCGACTAAGAACAAGAGAGAGAGCAAATTAAACAACCGCTTCTTGTTCAAAAGATGGCCCCTGGGGGATGGAGATAAAATTCTCAGAAATGTCTCTGTAGGGTTATGAGTTCAAAGACAGTGCTCATAAAATGAGAAGAATAGATCTCTAGAGTCTTGAACACCTCTCTTGACTATCCTTCAATCCCCAGGCTGGTTATAAATCAAGAGAATAAAAAACTTTTCCTACACAAAGAGGAGGATACAAATTTCTGTTAATGGTAAACTAGCTTATCTGAACAATCTCCCATCAGCAGAAAGCCACTAAGATCATTAAGAGGTTTTTTAAAAGTCCTTTTAAAATCATTGACTTGCTGACAAGGTAAGAAATGCCCAGGCCAAAACTGGGGGGGAAATATGTATGTGCAGAGGTAAATAAGCAGAGAATCTGCATTTGCCCTGATTGTATTTATCATCCCTTTACATCTGACTTTTCATGTTTATATCTTCAGGGATCTACAGCATAGGAGTCAATGGAAAGCCTAGTAAGCTGGAACTCCAACACTACATTCTGAGACAAAGTGTGAATTATAACTAACTCATACCCAAATGGTTATACCAACTTGATGGCTCCTCCCTCCAAACCTGGCCTTGGAAAAAGGTGGCCCCTTGAGACTATTTCCATTGACTAGCAGAAGCAAATGCCAACATAGAAATAATTTTAGCTGTGATTACCAAAACCCACCCAACGAAGTCAGGCATATTGAAAAGAAACAAAATATCCTGGGCAAGATACAGCAAGTTTGAGTTTTTAAAACATCAGGTGCTCAAAATTTCCAAATATTTGAATTGTCACACTCAAAAGATGAAACAGCTACAATCACTATATTTGGGGGGAAGACAAACATATAAACCTATAGGGTACAGAGGATAAAAGGTAACACAGAAAGTATGAAAGTTAGAACTCGTAAAACAAAAAGTTGAAATAATAGAAATCAGAACTTAATGGGTGGGTTTAATAACAGGTTAGATACAACTTAAAATCTTGGCGAACAGGAAAATATGTCAGAAGAAAATATTTATAGTGAAACCAGGAGAGACCAAAGATGTAAAACATAAAGGAAAAATCAAGAAAAATAGAGCAGAGTGAGAATGTCTAATATTTGATGACAGTCACAATAGGAGATGAGGCAGAGGCAGTATTTGAAGAGATAGGATCTAAGATTTTCCTAGAAATGATGAAACATACCAACTCTATAGATTTAAGGGACCAGTTAATTTCAAGCATTATTAAAAAAAGAAACCCACATCTTTTATAATCAAATATATAATCTGTGGATTTTTGCTTGAAAATGATTTGTTCAGTCATCCATGTGTTGTACACTTGTCCAGCAAGTACACTTCATGCGTCACATAAGGACGTGATGATCATTGACTGATCACATATATGATGGTTACCCCAAAAGTCTAGACTACACAGCCTAGATGTTTGCACAATGACAGTTGGCTGTATCCTCATCACTACATAATGCATAGCTGTATACTATATCTCACAATTAAGGCTTTTCTTTTTTTGAATGAGAATCAAGATTAGATCAACTGGGGCCTCCCTGGGTGTGCAAAGGGGTTGAGCGCAACGCTGTGAAATTGTCTGCAGCCTCTGGGGGTTCCATCCTGGCCAGCCAGGGAGCAACCCACATGGCGAGGCAGACCTCTCCTGTCTCTCCTGCTGCTCCCCTCAGCAGTGTATTTCAGTCAGTCTGCCTGTTCTGTTCCCTGCTCTGTCTCTAGTGAATCCTCTCACCTCCCATGCCTCTGGCCTCTACCCCAGTTCTTGTAATCATAGGTAAATAAATCTTTAAAAATAAAAAGATCAACTGACTAGACCTGTCTGATAAAGAGAAAAGACACCCAACACTTTCTTTATGAAGGTTCAAATGAGAACTGAGACCCTTAGTGATGAATTTCTTACCATGTTATAATTTTTCAAAGCGATTTTAAAACACTCCTGTTTCAGATTTAAAACATCCATGCCTTCAAGAAAGATTTGAACTGGAAACAATTAATGCCAAAGCAAACTTGAAAGTATAAACAATACTGCCCTTAGACACTGTTACCTTCTGAGCAAAGTAGCATAATACGAATCAGTGGGAACTAAATCACCATTTTCTCACTTTTGTGCACAAGACTAGTGGGGGACGACGTGAGGATGTCACTGTTAAACCTCAGCTGGTCCCTAGAGCAGGTGGCTTGTGTCATTTCTGAGCATAAGTGTGAGTCTTGAAAAGGAAGAGTTAAGGGCCTCCCCTGTGGCGCAGCGGGCTGAGTGCAGTGCTGTGAAGCTGTCCACGGCCTCTGCAGCACCGGTTTTATCCCAGCCGGCCAAGGAGATACCCACATGGCGTGGCAGACCTCTCCTGCCTCGCCACTGCTCCCCTCAGCAGTGTTTTTGGTCAATCTGTGTGTTCTGCTCCCCACTCTGTCTCCGGTGAATCCTCTCACCCCTCCCACACCTCTGGCCTGTACCCCAGTTCTTGAATAAAATAAATCTTAAAAAAAAAAGGAAAAAGGAAGAGTTAAGCTATCCTGAGGATAAAGTGGGGGGAATATAATTTGGGGAGCAAAGTCCTACAAGACAGAGACTTAAGTGACACTAATAAGAAGAAAGGCCCGCCCCAAATGTATGGTAGGTGAGTGGTAGGAAAGTGGGGAAATCACTGAAAGAAAATAGGGGCAGATTGCCACAGGCAAGGAGACCTGGACAGAGTCACAAGGATCAGAAGTCCCTGAATCAAACTTCAGAGCCAGAGGTTCCCCCAAGAGCACAAGCTCCCTGGAAATTCTGATTCATTGAGAGGGCGCAGCCTTCCCAAGTACCTGAAATAACGGAATTGAGGATTCAATTACCGCCACCCCCATTTGGTGGGGGGTGAATAGGGTGAAATCAGTGTTGTCTGGATTACATAAGTTTTACCTTAGCTAAAAGAAACACAGCAGGAAAAAGTGAGGTAAGTTCTAAAGTTATATTTGCATTAGGTGCTGCCCGACTTTCTTCTTTTAGAAGTCTGTTCGGGAGAGGCCGAGAGCAATGGTTGTGCAATGTTTTGTTGTCTTTGTTGCTGGTGGTGGCATTTTGGGGAGGGTGACCCTTCCCCCAAATAAAAAAATAAATAAAAATCATACCCATAAAATAAAAATCCTGCCATATTATGGGTATGATCGTCTAGGGGAAAAACAGTTTCAACTGTATCATTATGTGTTTATAAGACACAATATACTCTGCTTAACATTTAGTACTATCTCAGGTACATATTACGTTTAGCGAACTGTTACATACACACAACATCTTTTTAGTAAAGCTCCCAGTTTCCTCAGAGGCTGAGGACACACTCTATTTGACATGTCCTAGAGAACAAAATAGATGTGGTTTCTGTTCTTGGAGCCTCAACAGTTCATCAAGGCAGCAAGTGTGCACATGTGTAAAATCACAATTGGTGGCCACTGTGCAATCATGACTGCTTTTCCATGAAGAGGCAGAGAAAAAGGAGGCGTGTCCCAGAGAGGGAAGACAAATAGGGGGCCTTGAGGGGCGCGGCACCGAAAGCGAAACCTGAAGAATGCAGGTTTGGGACAGAGGGAGGGGCAAGGATGAGCAGCTGAGAAACCTAAGTGTGTCTGGATCGTATTGAGCAGTGCAGAGGCTGGTCTAGACGGCTTGGGAAACACGTAAGGGTCTACTTTGTGTCCCACCAAATATCCTCCGAATAAGACTGCGCTCAGCTGAGGTGCCAAAGGGAGGCATTAAGAGAGGGTGACGTGTTAGGGTATGACGAGAGGGAGACAAGAGTGGGAAAGGAAGACTGGGAAGAGGCTATTGCAGCAACCTGGGCGAGGGGTGGTGTTGGCCTGGGCCCGCTGGGCAGCAGAAAGAATGACAATGTGGGCAGTTTCTTGAAGCCTCTGGGAGATAAAAGTGATAAGGCTTGCTTAGGTACCTGAGTCATTCAAATGGAGATATTAAGCACAACTGACAATGCCCTGAAGGTCAGACGACACTTGGGAGCCCTTGTTTAAAGATGAGAATGACGCAGAGGGACAGAGGAAGATGATCCAAGGCCTGGCCCTGCTGGTCTGGAATATTCCGGGTGGAATTCCAATAGAGAACTAAACTATCCCCCACTGGCACCCACACCTTCACTCCTGGTGTGTGAGGATGGGGACCAGGGAGGCTCATGATAAGGGACTGACTTCTGAAGCAGGAGGACCCCAGCTACAGTATTAGGGGGGCAGTGGTCTGCTCTGAGCTTAGCAAGAAGCATCTTCTCATAGTTTTCCAATGGGGCAGTTTGGGCCCAGACTGAGCATGTGCAGTGAGAAGGTCCAGTTACTAAGTTCAGAGGCAGCGAGTGTGTCGGGGGTGTGGCAACACGCACCTATCAGCTTTCTGGCCGTCAGTTCTGAACCAAAGCCAGATGTCATCAATATCAGCCCTGACCTTGATGACTTTGTCCATAGAGGTCTTTACCACCAGGGATACTTTTGCTCCATTTGTTCTGTTCATCTGACGACCTCTGTGGTCAGTAAGTGGTGAGTGAGCAAGTGCATCAAACAGCCCTTGACTGGAAGGCCGGCTACCGACACTGAAGACATTCGGAGGGTGCGTCAGCTAACGGCACCCCATCTGCATGACCTGGCAGCTGTGCAGAGTCTAAAGTCCAGGCTGGTGCTGCTGCTACCCCAGCCCTTACCTGCAGATTAAAAAAGTGGCTGCCTGAGTTCTAGCAGCATGCTTTTGTCTGAGCAGGGTGGATAGAGGGCCTCACCCTCGGGGTCCAATTGTCCAGAAAGGCTCTTCCAACAGAGCAGAGCAGAGGGAGCTGCTGGTCCTGCAGCCCACGAAGGGCAAGTCTGAGTCTGCCTGGGTCACAGGGCAGGCATGGCCAGGCTTGGAGAGGAACTGCAGGGCAGTGAACAAAGACAATGGGGCCACTTCTCTGCTTCTCTTTGAACTCTTCACTGCCCCCAGGAATGTGGCCTCACCAAGAGGAAAGAGTCACCTCAGTAAACTGTGAAGACGGCCTGCCTCCACCCCGGCCAGCCAAGCCACTCCAGGGGACTGGTTGAAGCCCACATGTTCCAGAAACAAATTCAAGCTCTTGTGGTCTGCTTTTTCATCCATGTTCTGAGCTTTAATCCAAAGCCACATGTGGGGTTTGCCATTGAAACCAAGAACAACTCACCTTTCATCACTGCTTTCATGCCCACGGGTCCTAAATTGCTCCATAATTAGGTGTACCAGCTGGTAATTCCAGGCTATGTCTATTCTTTTCTATTTAGCACAGAGGTAATTTTCTGGCTGCATGTCTAAATTGCTTTTGTGTTTTTGTAGGCCGACTTCAAATCTCTGCAAATGGGCCAAAGCGTTTCTACCCACAAAGCCATCAAGGTCAATGTTGTCACGTCATCTTATTCTCCTCCTGAAATTTTGGGGGAGGCCAAGGAGCAATATCAACAAGGCCAGGGAGGTGCAGCTCTCACAGTAAACAGATTCTGAAGGTGGGGATGGAGCAACCCCAAGACTCCACATTGGACATGAGCAGGAGGAAGGTGAAGGCTTCCTTCCCAGCTACCTCTGCTCCTACTGGGCCTGCACCGTTCCCCCCTGAGGGCAACTGGCTTGACTGTCTCACCAGCAGCTCTCTGGGGAGTGGGGCTGCCGAGGCTGCAGTGACTAGATGGGAAGACCAGGAGAAGAGCTTTGCTATCCCAAGAGAAGCTGCTAGAACTTGCTTTCCGAACCCTTGATCCCCGGGGTCCCGGTGCTAACCTTCACTGAGATGCCCCAGGAGGATCCACCCAGACTGGCCGATCTCAAAGACAGTCTCTACACTCAAGTCCTTTCCCTTCCCAGTCTCTCCTCTGTCCTCTGTCCTTCCACCTCAAGGTCTTACAGGAGTCTTAATAAACCACCTTGGTTCAATTAGCCACACAAACTTCTTAAAGGACAGCTGTGTCAAAGGATGATGAAAGAAGAGGAAGCAGAAGGTGTTGTTTCCCATAACAAAGCAGCGCTGTGCTGGGTGCGCGCACTGAGCCCCGGGGAACGCTGGCCCTGATGGATGTCCAGGGCGGCGCTGGGGACAGAGGCCTGATGAATGACACTTGCCGGTTTCTACGTCACAAACACTCCCATTGCACTGTGATTTCAAGCTACCCATGGCTGAAGGAATAATCCATAAAATCCCCGAATACATCACAACTGGCTCTCGCTAGCACCACCGGCTAAGGCCAGCAGCCACACCAGGTGGACCCCAGGGCGACAGTCACCTGGGAGCAGCGTACCTGGTGGAGACTGCTGGTGCCTGGTTGGCACTCGGAGGGGCGGGCCCTCAGGGTGGGTGCACCCCTTATTGGCTGGCTCGCAGAGGCAGAGGCAGCTCCTGATTGGTGGCTTGCTAAGCTCTCGCTGAGATGAGTTGTCCTTGATCCATGGAACAGGTTTGAAATTGGTTCTGAAAGCTGCTGGTTGCCATGGATACAGAAAAACCTGCCCTTCCCTAAGTTTGTTAATTGTCAGAGGTCACCCACAGTAGAAGAACGTTTTAACACAGGTCTTTCTTAACAGTGACAGGACAGCCCAGGACAATCAAAATTTCAGTTAGAATAACAGCTTTTTGGATGGTCGGTGAAGCTTAGTGGAGAACCTCCCCCACCACCCCCCCCACACGCTTTCCAATGGACACGCCCTCGTGAGCTATGCTGCTTCTAGCTTTTCCTCCTATTTCTATTTCCATGAGTTTTCATGAATCTGGACCTGACTAGGGAATTTTCATGCAGGACTTTGGGTTCAATCTGAGATTTTTCTCTTTGAGATAAACAGCCCCAGTTCTTTTGCCCTCTGATAATAGACACACAAGTGTGTGCATTCCCTAAAGGAGGCAGGTGTTGCTATCTAAGAGCACAGCCTCTCTATGCCCCCACTTATTCTCCCTGCCCCCCATTTCCTGGTCTATGAAGAGGAACAGGAATCTTTGTGAAAGTTGGAGGTTGGACTGTACGCGTATTTTCCTGAGTTCACACTGGTGTGCCTGACCACGCTTCATGTGCTGTTTTGTCTCATGTTAATTTCCAGAATGGTTTGAACCAGGTATCCTTGGTCTTCAGACCCATTCCTGTGTTTCTTCAGTATGGGGTCCTCTCTCTACTTCAGTGACACCCCCCTCACCTTTGGAACCCACGGTACCCACAGATAATCCTGTCTCCCACCATCTCCACCCATGCAGTGGTTAGGAGCAGGGACTCGGGTGGTGGAAGAGCTTGAGCTTAAACACTGGTTGTCACGTGGCACCTGAGCGACCTCAGCAATATGGCTTGAGTAAACAACAAATATTCCCACAAGGGACAGTGACCTCTGCATTCAGGCAAATTTGCCATAACTGCTGAGGAGGTCACTGGGTGACCTCTCTGCAGGAGGAGCAGAGAATGAAGAGGCAGAGGATTCTGAAAAATGAGTTGCAGACAGAGAGTGAGGTAGGGTCATATGGTTTTGCTCTGTTCTTCACCTCCAGACCCAGTTCCAGGCCACTGGCTCCCCACCAGCCTTATCAGTCCTTTTTGTGTCCCCACATTCTGCTTGCTGGCTCTTCAGATCCAGTGGCCTTGCCTCAAAGCGTGCTCCCTCTGATCTCTCAGGGAATTGTCAGCCTCTGACCACCTCCTGTTCTCCTGCTAGGAAGGAAGCTTCACAAGCTGGCTGTCCGCCTGGACTCTGCAGCCTGACTGCCTGGGTCCAGGTTCTACCTGCTGGGTTGGGTGACAGCCTATTTGAACCTCAGTTTCCTTGTCTGAATAGGAAGATAGTAATAGCGCCGAGCTCCCTCTGAGCAGAGAACCACATATAAAATGTGACACTGACCGCACACAGTAAGTGCTATTTAAGGGCTTGTTGTAAGTACCATCCAGGAGTTCCCTGCCCTGTGTCTTCTTTTCCATCATCCACTTCTCCCTCCGGTTTCCTCTGATCTGCAGGTTCTAGCATCAGCCTCTCTCCCTCCATAGCTCCTTCGGGAACCCATTCATTTTGCAAGTTCCCAGCAGCCCCCCATGCTTCAGCATCACTCCTGTAGAAGCTGACATCCTCCGCTACACTCAACTCCTTCCCCTTCCAACTCGATGCTCTTCCCTTTCCGGTTTATCACAGCATCATTCTGACTCTTCAACCTGCAATACTCACTCACCCTCTGCTTTTTCTCCCCAAATCTGCCTTATGACCAAAACCTGTTCTTCCTCTCACTTCACCTTCTGATTGATTCCCACAGCCACCCCCACCCCGCACATGCCCTGGACCAGCCATGACACAGCTCCCTGGGGATGGTCCTCTGCTCAAGGGGGTGCCTCTCGTAGTGCCTCTCCTGGGCCCTGGCCTGTGCGGTAGGCTCAGTATTGCTGCCTACCCAGTGATGCCAGCTGTATACCCCAACAACCCTCCCAGCAGCGATGCCAGCTGTATACCCCAACACTCAATCCTGACATTAGGACAACTCAGGCCACACATGCTCACAAGCACACACACGCTTATACACACACTGCCACCCACACACACTTTCCAGGTGGCCTCTGTTGGAGGGCGTGGGTATTACTAATGCAGCTGAGAATCATTGAGTCTCTCCCAAATCAAACCCATCTCAAAGCCACTTTGTGAGATAACCCTCAAACACGGATTACTCCAGAAGTAACTACAAATAAGGCCCTTCAGAACTGCCCCATCCTGCCAGCCTCCTTTACCCCCTCTTCTTTCTCAGCCCAACTATAACCTGGCCCACCCCTTACCCCTGTCACCTTCACCTCTGTCCTGGTCAGCACAGTGCCCCTGTCCCTCCAGCACTAATGTTCCAGCTCCTCGCACCTGAGATGCCTCCTAACCCTTGCAGTTCACATGCCAATATCCTCCAGGTGGGCTCAGCTGGCCCCTAGCTGCCCCACACACACCCCACACACCCCCTTGAGCCTTCTTGAAATGCCTTATAATCCTCCTCCTAGGCCAGCTCTGCATTACTCCCGTGGTTGCCTGTTCAGTGCCTTGTTTACTGAATTGAACACTCTGCTTCGAGAACAGTGGCCACCTTCAGCTCTCACCCAGTAGCAAGGCTCTAGAGAGATGCCACTTTTTTAATTTCAAAGCTCTTGAGCCAAACCTGACCACTCGTGTCACAATCACCAGCAGCCTGCGATGCGCCCCTTGAATAGGAGGGAATAGAACTGGAGCCAAGGGAAGTGTCAGCTCCCCCATGACTTTTTTATGGGTTAACTTATAATAAAGGGGTCTTGGTGCCAGCAAGTGCCAACCCGAGCACTGGAGAGCAAGGATGTCTGTCACACACACATTCTTTACAGAACACGGGCTGATGAAGCAACTGACCTGCATCAGTTTTGTCCCCTGCCTGAGCCCCGCTGTTCACTAGCTCCCATTATAAAAGTGCTAACTGTCCACCCCTAGCAGCTCCGCCAGGGTCTTTACCTTCTTCCACTTGCTGGAGGTCAGTGTTGTCTTTTAAGTCTTCATCCACCCAGGGCCGAGCCTCTGCCCTCTTTCTAGCCAACTCCTTCCTTTTCTCGATGCTTCCATCAGCATTTTTAAAGATCCACACAATCAAAATGCAGACAACTGCTACCAAGGCTGGCGTCAGGAAAAACATGATTGTGAGACTGAGCCAGACAGACAGGCAGGAGGAATGCCACCAGGAGGTGGGGTAAAGGAAGGGAGAGGCGGGTCTGGAGGAAGGAGAACTCTAGCTCTGCGAGGACTTTGAAAGGGCAAAGATCACAGCCCTGGGCATTGGGGTGTGTTGTGGGATGGCAATATGCAAGTACACTCACTTTTTAAACTGTGTGCTCAATCAATACATACTTCCACAATAGTCGCCAGGCTCTCGGTAACCCCTTGAATGCACAGTGTAGCGCCAGCAAGGCACAGAGCATGATCCGGGCAGATGGGATCATATGACCCGGGCATAGGCGAGTCCTGGAATCATCGGTGGCTTTTCAGGCTTTTATGGAGCTTTTTACACCATTTCTAGTGCGGCACACAGGTACACGGCAGGCCGGGAGGCAGGCAGGCCTCTCAGCCCCCCGCGAGTCTTCACTCTTTCTGGACTCTTGGGCGTTCTCTTGTTTCTCTCCGGTCTCTGCTTCTGTTTCTCCTTTGCTGCTCTGCTGGGTCTGCTCTTGTTCTGCTGGCATCCCATGACGCCACCCTTATAAGCCCAGTCTCCGAGCCCAGGTGTGCCCACCTACTCCAGGTGCCCGCCGTCAGGCATGCTTGTAGGACCACAGGGATCTATCATTAATGCTAATGGCGGGAGGACGGAAAAGCCTGACAATTCTTTACTTACCCTACACACGGCCTCTTGCTAGCAATGCTGGGCAGGGAGGCACATGATTTTCCTCCACTGTGACTGTTCTCTGAGTGCAACATGTCTCCAGCTTGCCGGAAGCAAGGAATTACCTGGAGAACATGTTTCTAAAACAGCAGATTTCCAGCAGCCAGTTCCCAATCGCTGAAGGAAAATCTGCAGGAAGGAAACCTAATCATCTATCTGCCTTTTAAAGCATCGTGTTTGTGAAATACTGCCCCGAGGCTTTGATTTATTTTTTAAAATGAAGTCTGAGCCAACACAGGGAGTGAAAAATGCTTATGCTTGGCATTTAGAAAAACTTTGATCCAGGAACAGTGGTACGAAAGAATGAACATGACTATCTGGTTAATTATATAATAAAATAAGGAGGACTTTCTTTTTGTTTTTTTAGCAAATGTCTTATTTAGTTTGGGCTTCTATCACAAAAATGTCATGGACAAGGGGACTTGTACAACAGAAATGGACTGCTTACAGCTCCGCAGCACGGGAAGGCCCAGGTTGCTGCGCTGGCTGCTTGGGGAGGGCCTCGACCTCATTTGCAGGGGACACTTGCCCACAGCGCCCTCTTCTGGCAGAGAGGGAGGTCGCACCTCTCCTGTCCCTTACAGGGGAAGGAATCTGATTCATGAGGGCCCCACCCTCACACCCTAGTTACCTCCCCAAAGCCCCACCTCCTAATACCACCTCATGGGGCATTAGGACTTCAGCACATGAATTTGGGAGAGGAGGAAACAAAACCTGCAGTCTTTTGCAGCAAAGTGCTGGACTGTGTATAATTTACCATTTGAGTGAAAGCAGAAAACCCTATATTTTTTTCTGGCTTGTATATAAAATTAAAACAGTGGTTCTATCTGCACTGGTTTTTCAACTACTGGTGACTATATTCACTTCAAAATAAATAGTTAATAAACAACAGCGGTTACTTGTGACGGAGAGGGCGTGGCTATTGGACAGGGCACAGGGGTAGAAGAGAGAATTTTACTGCTATTATTCCATAATTTTAAAGATTTGAACTATCATGAATAGTTTCAAATTTCTTTGATATTCAAAAATTAGAACTGTGAGTGGGAGTCAATTAAGCAGACAGAGAGAAAAGGTCTTCCAGGCGGAGGTGAAGGTGTGGGTAAGTGCTTTGAAAGGAGGGTGGACAAAGGATGCAGGGAGCCAGCTGAGGCTGAGAGCTAAGTACATGCTAGAAGGTGCTGGTCTTTGTGGTCAGCTAACGAAGTGTTTTCTTTACCCTAAAATGGAACGTGGTGATAGCTGTCAATTATTGCATGCTTAGCACACGTTACCAGGTTCTTTCCTTAGCACATATTAGCTCCTGTCTCATAACAGCCTGTGCAATAGGCCCCATTGTTATCCCCATTTTACAGATGAAGGAAATAAAGCACAAGGAGGTTAAGTGATCTGTTTAAAGTCAGGGTTATACACATGGATCAGAAGTCACCTGTGGGTGTTAGTCTAAAATGACCTCATGTCATTTATGTCTTTATAGAAAGTGAGGACCCCCCACCTTGGCAATTCCTATGTTGAAACCCTGATTTCAAAGCGATGGTACTGGAAGTGGGACTTTTAGAAAGTAATTAGGTCATGAGGGTGGAGCCCTTGTGGATGGCATTAGTGTCCTTACAAGAAGAGGACACAAAAATTCATGTTTCCAAATGTTTTTTGTCACCCCAAAAAGAAAATTTATAGCTATTAAGTAATAACTCATCTCTTCACTTCCCCCAAGCCCCTGATGATTCACTTCCTGTCTCTATGATTTTGACTATTCTACATGCCTCATATAAGTGGAATTATGCAAGCTCCATCCTATTGTGATGGCCTTCACTTAGCATTAATGTCTTCAAGGTTGACCCATGTTCTAGCTGGTTTCATGGCTGAGTGTGTGCTACTTATTTTTATCACTAAAGAATATACTAACTTGGTCCTCCCTGGTGGCCTAGAAGTTAAGTCTCAACACTGTCACCTCCATGGCCCGAGTTCAATTCCCTGCCACATGGTGCAGCAGACCTCTCCTGTCTCACCCACCACTCCCCTCAGCAGTGTATTTCAGTAAATCTACCTGCTCTGCTCCCCACTCTGTCTCTGGTGAATCTTCTGATCCCCCATACCTCTGGCTTACACCCTAGTTCTTCTACACAAAAGTAAATAAAATCTTAAAAAAAGGAAATACTAAATCAATACTTTGTGACGCTTTAGGAAGAACATCACAGTGTAGAGCAATGAGTGAGCAATGATAGAGGTGCACACAGGGGCCTTCATGCAGCGTGAACTGGACAAGAGCCCACCAGGGACATGAAGCTTTTACTCAGTCTTGACAAGCCCTAAGTCATCTGAGACTGTGTTACTCAGTGTCTGATACAGAGCTGGTGCCAGAATGAAATCGAGTCAACACACGGTTCACTTCCTCAAGAAGGACATGATCGTACAGGGTTGATTTTCCTGAACTTGCTTTCATGTGCTCTGATGTTCCATGTCTCATGTTTTGATAGTGAAAGTGCGGCAGGTCTGGCCAGTCTTCAGACCATGTCGTGAAAAGGACTATTCTAGAAAACACAGTTTCCTGAGACACACCTAGGATTTTTAATCTTCCATGCTGACATTCAATCTAATTAGCCCTCCCTAATGCCCCATAAGCTTAACTTCTGGGGAAATCAAATGAGCATGAAAGAGAACTTTGCAGGAAAAACATGTCTTGGAGCATTGAGTGAGGTTACATGATTTTACTGGTTCACACACAGGCTGTTATCAAGCATTTCTAGCAGTGCTTATTTAATGTTATTCAAGTGTTATAGCAAGAGTTTAAGTTAAAGACTTGAGTGGAATGTGCCTGTGTATACTTATAATCTTATCGAGTCCAGGTGTGAACTTGGGAAGACACAAGGAATTAACAAATGTCTTTAAACCTGACCTCACCTATACACGAGCCACACTCACTAGTAGAATCAACAGCCTAACTGCCCGAGAGTTGCATGATGCTGACCTTTATATTACATGCAAGTCCTGTGTGTTTACCTTTTATGTGCATCACCCACTTAATCTACTGGATTCAACCCACTATATAAGAAACTCCACTTCTCCAGCAATTCCTCTTGGGGATCTATACACAAAAGAATGGAAAGCAGAGTATCAAAATCACATTTGCACACTCATGTTTATAGCAGTATTTCCTTCCTAAGCAAGAGGCAGAAACAACCCAAGTGTCAATGGAAGGACAGATGGGCAAACATCTGTGCTCTATACATAAAGCAAAGAATTCTGACCCACTGACCACATTACAACATGGATGAACCTCAAAGATACTGCACAGAATGAAAAAAGCCAGTCACAAAAAAGACAAACATGGATGATTCCACTTATAGTCAAATGCATAGAGGCAGGAAGGAGAAGACCACTTCCTGGGGGGCAGGGAAGGGGAGTTATTGTCTAGTGGGACAGTTTCAGTTTTGCCCTGACAATGAAGCCAGTTCCAGAGAGGGATGGTAGTGATGGGGTTCCAGCAGCCTAATGTACTTAATACTGTTGATCTGTACACATTAAAATACTTAAGACAGTAAGTTTTCTGCTATGTGCATTTTATCACAATTAACATTTTTAGCTGAAAAAAATAATAAACCTCCACTGCCCTGAAAAGACAAAGATGAAGAGTTGTCACACTATGTCTAAGGCAGAGTGAATGACTCAGAACTGGGTCCTCAAAATGTGGTCCTGTTACCAATGGAATTGAATAGAAAATCCAGAAATAAACCCACAGATTTATGGTCAACTAATATTTGACAAAGGAGTAAAGAACATGCACTGGAGAAAAGAAAGTTTGTTCAATAAATGGTGCTGGGAAAACTGGATCACTACATGCAAAAGAATGAAGCTTAACCACTACCTCACACCATACACAAAAACCAACTCAAAATGGATTAAAGAACTAGACATAAGACCTGAAACCATAAAATACATAGAAGGAAATACAGGCGAAACACTACGTGATTTGCACCTCAAAGACATCTTTACAGACACATCACCCAAAGCAGTGATAGTGAAGGCAAAGATCAACAGCTGGGACTACATCAAATTAAAGAGCTTCTGCACAGCAAAAGAGACAATAACAAAAACAAAGAGAAACCCCACCGACTGGGAGAACATTTTTGCACCCAACACTAATGATAAAGGACTGATCACAAAAATCTGCAAAGAGCTGATGAGACTCAACAACAGCAAAGAAAATAATCCAGTCAAAAAATGGGCAGAAGAGCTAAAAAGAAACTTCTCTGAAGAGGAAATGCAAATGGCCAACAGGCATATGAAAAAATGTTCAACATCACTTGTCATCAGGGAAATGCAAATCAAAACTACCATGAGATACCATCTTACACCAGTGAGAATGGCACATATTAAAAAAACTAGCAACAACAAATGTTGGCGAGGGTGTGGAGAAAAAGGAACTCTCCTGCACTGCTGGTGGGAGTGCAAACTGGTCCAACCACTATGGAGAGCTGTGTGGAGATTTCTGGACCTACCAAACATAGAGCTTCCATATGAAGCAATCCACTAAGCAATTCCACTCCTAGGTGTTTACCCAAAGGACACAGAAACACCAATTCCAAAGAACACCTGCACCCCTATGTTTATAGCAGCACTGTTTACAATAGCTAAGCTTTGGAAACAGCCCAAATGCCCAAAAATAGATGATTGGATCAAGAAGAGGTGGTACATATACACCATGGAATATTACTCAGCATTCAAAAAAGATAAACACATGCAATTTGCAGCAACATGGATGGCGCTGGAAGGGATCATGCTCAGCAAAATAAGCCAGAAAGAAAAAGAAAAATACCGGATGGTCTCACTCATAGCAGGAATCTAGAAAACTTAAATAAGGGACCAGGAAAAAGAATAACTATAAGAAAGTAAATATCAAAATCAATAAACAACTATGAACAAGAGACACTCTATGGGGGGTTGGGGGCAGGGAGGGGAGGGATTGGGGTCAAATAAGGGGGTCGCAATTATATGGGGAATATAAAAATAAAATTTATAATAAAAAAATACAAAGTAAAAATCAAAATCAACAAGCAACTATAAACCAGAGACACACTATGGGGGGGGGGCGGGGAAAGGAAGGACTAGAGTCAAAATAAGAGGGGGGTGCAATTGTATGGGGAATATAACCAAAATGAAAATGCATACATTGTGCAAATATGAAAAAAGATGTAAGAATTATATAAAATAAAATATTTAAATAAAAAAAATGTGGTCCTGTTTAAACACCAGAAACCTCCTGGGGGAATTGGTTCAAAATGCAAATTCCCAGGCCCTACACCCTGGGAACTGCAGTACAACTCCTGAGGTCGGGTCCAGCAATCTAGGTTTCAACAAAGCTTCTGGATGATTCTGATGCTTGCTGAATTTTGAGAACCAATGGGCTCAAGAAAACGTTGTCTCCTCATTTTCCCTATTTTACCCCAAACTAGATTCTTCAAGCCCAGGTGCTCTGCATCAATCAGCAGAGCAAAGTATCATAAACATTCCATTTTGTTGATATTTTTCCCCTGCAAGGAATCTCAATGGAGCACAGTCTCTTACACATAATAAACTCCCAATAAATATCAGTTCTAAGAACAGAAGTGATTTTTAAAAACTGTATTAAAGATGATTCATTTGAACAGAAATTCAGGTGCCAATACAGGCTGTGGTGAGGAAGGCCAGCCAAAGGCTCACGCAGCAGATGCGAGGAGATCTGGGGAGAAGACTGGGATTTGCTCGCAAAAGTGAGGAAGTGGTAGAGGTGATCAGGTCAAACAGAAGGGATTACAGAGAGGGAATCCAAGACCCTCCCTTCATCTCCAAGCAAATCCTGTCCACTAATGTGTACTGTGTGCCCTGCTCTGCTTTCACTGGAAAAGGGTTTGGATTTTCACAGGCTTATGGTTAACTCAGTGAGCATTTAAGCGGGGCCAGCCTTGGGCTCCCTGGAGGCACAAACTCTTCACTAGAAAAAGGGCTTGGAAAAAGGCTTATAAGAAAACATGGGTCTCACAAAGCTGGAGATTGTTCCAGAATGTGACTCATCAAGTGAGGCTGTCTTTGTCCCATTAAAACATGACTTCTGAGACCAGGGGATTTCCCCGAGTAATTCATCCCTCGCGCAGGCACTATCCAAACAGCACTGCCAGGTCGCAGGTTGGAGCCCACAAAAGAAAAAGGAGGGCTTCTCAGACCGCTCAGTTATCATCTTTGGGGAAGAATGACTTTCTGTGGAAGAACTCAGCCACAAACAAGATGATGCAGGTTCTAAACAAGACAAAAACTCTGTGGTGATATTAGTCACATTTCTTTTTTTTTTTTTTTTAAGATTTATTTATTCATGCATACAAGAACCAGGGTACAGGTCAGATGTGCGGGTGAGAGGATCCACCAGAGACAGAGCGGGGAACAGAACAGGCAGACTGACTGAAATACACTGCTGAGGGGAGCAGCGGGGAGACAGGAGAGGTCTGCTGTGCCATGTGGGTCTCTCCCTGGCTGGCCAGGATCGAACTCGCGCTGCAGAGGCTACAGACAGCTTCACAGAGCTGTCCTCTACCACCTGTGCCACCAGGGAGGTCCTAGTCACATTTCTTTTTAAAATAGAAAAATGGCACATTCCAGAGTACTGTGATGGTGACAGAACATTTGCCAGTGCTGTCTTTCCTACCAGAGAGATTCGTTACTGATTTTCTGCACATAACAACATACATATATTAGGTCTCATCAGAACTAGTGACTGTTTCTTGGTCTTATTTCTCTTCTAGAATAAATTATAAGGCATAAATTTTGCAGGAAAGGGAGGCCTTACGAAAGGCATTGGTGGCTTGGTGTGTAAGATGATGCCTGAGGCTCTTGTAATAAAGTACCACAAACCGGGTGACTTCAAACAATAGAAATGCAAACTCTCCTGGAGGCCACAAGTCCAATGTGAAAGTGTGAGCAGGGCCTTGCTTTTTCTGAAGACTTTGGGCAAAATCTGTTTGGGGTTTTCTCTTATCTCCTGGAGTTTGCCCCAATGCCTGGTGCATCATGGCTTATAGACACATCACTCCGGTCTCCCTCGCCCTGCGAGTCTCACAGCCCTCCCTTCTGTGGGTCTCTGTCTCTGTATTTCTTCTCCTCTCCTTCATGGGGGCTTAAAATGTTTTTATATTTGTGCATTGGTTCAAGATCAAGTGCATTATGTCTTACTGTAGGTCTTAGTTGAAGATGTTTGAAAGCCACTGGTTCCACTGATTGATGTTTACAGATTGGGCTAATTAACCAAGATCAAAAAAGATGACTTTGAAGGAACTAAGAGTAGGACAGAAGGACCAAGGGGGTGTGGTGTCCTAGACAAGGAACAGGGTCTACAACACCTGTGAGAAGCGTTGGGGAGAAGGGGCAAAGTGGCACCGAGTCCAGTCCTACCAAGACCAGTGTCCAGACCAAGCACGACTCAGCTCACGCCCAGGAGGGGCGAGGGCAGCTGGAGTGTGTCGCTGCCCCCTTGGGTTGGGCCTTGAAGCCCCTCAACCTCAGGGGAGGTAAAATACTTGATTACATTTTGAAAAGTGAGCTGGGGTGGGCAGACTCAGCCACTAGAGGGCAGACATGCTACTAGCCAGAGCCCAAGAGAGCAGGGCCTGGCGTGAGGGCCCACCACTGCGCCACCTCCCTCAAGTGCAGCCCGTGGTGAAAGGAAGAAGAGCTGTGTGGGAGCCGGAGCAACGTGGCCACGATGCTGATGGCAGAAGTCATGGTGAGCCGGATTGCTCAGAAGCAAGCACTCCAGAGGACTGAGTATTGTTTCACAGGAATGTTCCTCAGGGCATCAGTTCCGCAGCATTCTCTTCCATCGTAAAATCCACTGCGTTCTCTTGTCACAGGTTACACCTTGCCCCCCCAACCCCCAAAATATGCTGTAGTCCTAATCCCGGTACATTCTGAGAATTGTGGCCTTATTTGAAATAGGATCATGGCAGATATAATGAATTAAATTAGGATGAAGTCATACTGCAGAAGGATGGGCCCCAAATCCAGTATGACTTGTCCTTATGAGAAGAAGGTTCATGGGGAGGGGAAGATGAGGCAGAGACTAGACTGGAGTGCTGTACCCACAAGTCCGGGGCAGCCACAGGTCACCAGGAAACACCAGAAGCTGCAAAGACAAAAAAGGACTCTCTCCTACACGTTTCAGGGGGCACGTGGCCCTGTTACACCTCGATGACAGGCTGCCAGCCTCCAGAACTGTGAGACAGTAAGTCGCTGGGGTTTTAAGCCACCGGGTTGTGATACTTTGCTAAGGCAGCTCTAGGAAATGATCACACCAGGCATTTCCTTAAATTCTGAGCAACCAATGCCGTCGGGAAAATATAGAGTGATTTAAGAGTCACATTTTTAAGAAGGGCTAAGAAGGTCATGATTCCAGTAGACACTGACCTAGAATATTACTTAAAAAAACAACAAATCTAAGAAAAATAAGTTCTATTCCAAGCTTTATCTATTTTTCAGGCCGGATGCCTTCTTCGGTGAGCCACTTAAACCACTCTACAGTCAGGTCCAGTCAGGAAGGAAGAGGTTAAATACTTACATATTACAGAGAAAAACCAGAGATTTTTACTCACCACCTCAGACTACGCTTTTCCACCAAGTTCAAGGTTCACTTGGCACAGTAATGATCCCTGTCGCCTGCCAGCAGGGCTGCCACCCTGCCCGCCTGTCACTGCAGAGAGCTCAAAGCTCGCAGAGGAGGCTGATTGTGTCTTTGCCTCAAACTGTTATTTGGAATACGAACCTCAGTGATAATTAGACAAGAAGTTTATTGGATAATCAGAGTGAAGATTTGAATCCAGGAAGCAGCCTGACAGATTTTATGAGAATTGTTCCAACAGTCACAAGTTTGAATTTAATTTATATAGGTAGGAATAGTAAGTCATTGCCATTAAAAATGTAATTATTCTTGACAGGACAGCTTCTAATTGTAAGTTGTTTTGACCCAAAGCTGTGTTGATGTTTTATGCACAGAGGAAGGCAACCACAGGATTTAATCTCTTCCTTTTGTCAGTGGAAGAGCGAGGAGCAAACACCCCACCATCTCCATGGCGGTAGGTCCCGAGTGCTGTGGATTACAACTCCCAGTGCACCATGAATCGGACTTCCTGAATGGGAAGGGGCAGTAGGGAAGGAGCTAGGTGGATATATAAATGGGGATGGAGCTAAGGAGGGGAGAGAGACTCCTGGAGGGGGACATAGGAGAGAGGCAGGGAGAAAAGACTTGAGAGGTACTTGGAAGAGACACATGGGGAGGCTGCTGGTCCTCGCAGAGACAATGGCAGCCGTTATCGTGACCTTGTTGGATTTTGAGTCTCTTCTTCTGTGCCAGCTCTGGCACCTGCTTTCTTGTGGTTACCCTCCAGAAAGTATCTTAGGCTTGTGGCAACCTTTCAGACCTCAACCACCCTGCTTCATGCCAAGCCGGTTTGGCTTTACATTTGCCCATGAGGGGATGGATAATTGGGGGAGTTTTATTGGGAAATGATTATTTGAAATTCCTATCTCTCTCTCTTTCCACTAATTCTATTAATTCTATCACACTGTCTCCTTCCTCTGCCTTTGTGAGCATGGATGAGGAGACCCCCTTTTAGAGCATGTGCCCTTTAACAGCTGGAGGTCCCCAGGTGCCCACAGTCACATTCTTACACTTCTAAGGAGTGTGCTATGGAGATGCAAAGACTAGGTCCCCATGGTCTATATTTTCTCTGTTGGGCTCTATTGGATTTCTCCCTCGGGAGTTGAAAAGACTGGCTCTGCCTGCACGCAGCAGATTTTGCATAGTTGTTTCACTGACTTCAGGTCTAATCTGCTGGAGCAGGGTGGGGTCATTGGCATCGCTTTTTAAGTATGTTCACCCACCCTCCATCTGGTGGGGGAAGGGCAGTCGAGAAGTCTTACCTCTTTTCCAGAGAGCAACTCAAGTGCATGATAATGGAGTGAGCATCTTTGGATCCCAGTAAAATAAAACTTAATCAGAGGGCAGAGTGTTTCAACAAGTCTGAGAGAATCACACTGTCTTTTAGCTACAATGCTTCTGGCTCATCCCTCCATCTGTTTAATAGAGCATTAACATCAATTACCACTGCTTTGTGGTAAACAAAGAATAACAGAGTGATGCTAACAGCATGATTGCCCAGGAGAGGCAGTGCACATTGCTGAGTGGAAGGACAGTAACGGGGACTCCGAAGAGTTGAGGGTGGTGACTGCCTCCCCCCAATAAATCCATCTCCTCACATGGTCAAATCCGTGAGAGGCTTATGTGAATGAATGAATGAATGAATGAAGAATATTCATTTAACTTTCAAAATATTTATAGGACCTCCCGGTGGAGCAGGTGGTTGAGCGCAGTGCTGTCCGCAGCCTCTGCAGCACTGGCTCGATCCCGGCCAGCCGTGAAGATACCCACATGGCACGGCAGACCTCTCCTGTCTCACCCACTGCTCCCCTCAGCAGTGCTTCCGCACATTCTGCCTGTTCTGTTCCCCACTCTGTCTCTGGTGAATCCTCTCACCCTCCCGTACATCTGACCTGTACCCAGTTCTTGTATGCATGAATAAATAAATCTAAAAAAATATCTATAGTGAAACCATTCTCTTAAAATTTTACTTGAAACACCAATATCTTGCACAATCGACCCAGTCTCTTTCGTTTCCCTATAGAGATTCTCAAGAACAATTAAATTTGTTCAAAGATTATTTTGTTTATATCTTACACATTTTCACTACCTTAGACTCAACTCCTTGATAATAATTATCATGTATTTAAATGCAAATTTTATGTTCTGTTTTACATTCCTCAAAGTCATTCTATTTAATTGAGGTTTTTTTTGTGAAAGTGATTGTCAGAAAATCCAAAATGCAACTGAGCAGGTGACTCCTCTTGTATGGCGCTGAATGTTTAGAGCTACTGTGCATTTAGTGATCTCTCCTGGGAAAATATTGTGAATGTTCTGGGATGCCCATCCCTGGCCTAGTGGCCGGGAGAGCAAAGCCAGCTGCAGATGTGCCAAGTCACAACTCATGTCCTGCTCTGTGATGGGCCACGCAGCAATCAGCTGCCTGTGGCTACAACAACGCTTCAGCCCCCACTTATGGCTGTGGAGCTAGACCAAGAAGATCTACACAGTGGGTGTCAGCCTGTGCATCTCCCCATTGCGTTCTTTAGCATCAGGAATGGGGTTAAGCACCAGTATTTGGCCCCCTCTGTACATAGACAGTATCTACATCTCTCAAGGTCAAGATAGGATAACAAAGGATCTAAACCTAACGTCCAAACCCACAAGTCCCCTGTCAAGAATAATTACATTTTTTTAAAGATTTATTAATTTATTTATACAAGAACCGGGGTACAGGCCAGATGCGTGGAAGGGTGAGAGGATTCACCAGAGACAGAGTGGGGAACAGAACAGGCAGACTGACGAAATACACTGCTGAGGAGAGCAGTGGGTGAGACAGGAGAGGTCTGCCATGGTATGTGGGACCCTCGCTGGCCAGCCGGGATCGAACTGGCGCTACAGAGGCTGCGGACAGCTTCACAGCACTGCGCTCAATGGCCTGCGCCACCAGGGGAGGCCCATAATTACATTTTTTAATGGCAGTAAGTCACAGTTCCTACCTGTATAAACTAAACTCACCCTTGTGATTTTTGCAACAGTTCTCTCAGAGTAAAATCTGAGGTTCAAATGCTCACTTTGGTTATCTAATAAACTCCTCGTATACGTATTCTTGAAATTTTATGTAAGTTGGCACAACCATCTTGTGAGTTGAGCAGAACAAGTACAGTTGACCCTCATGATTCGTGGCAGCTACATCACATAAAGCATCCGCAAATACTGAATTAGTGACCAGTGAGCCACTGCTCTGGGGGAGATGCAGGTTAGGCTCCTGTAAGCCTCTGGCCACATTTTTGTCAGCAGATCATATGTTTGATGCACGGTCCTGCTTAAAGACACTTTATTTAGTGTACACTCCTGATATGTTAACACTGAACTCTTGACAGCACTATCCCTGGATGATGTTTATCCACACCATATTTTCTCTGTGAGCTCATTGCAAGAGTAATTCAGCACTAGGCTTGGGGCCATTTCAAACAGCAAAATCACCAAAAGCACACAAAATTTTTAAAATATAGCACTAAGTAAACACAAGACAAGGACACTGGTTTACCTGACAGGAGCAGGCACAAGAAGGTGGCACATTCTCAGAAACACGTGCCATCCGGCAACCTGATGCTTCAGCTGCTCTGCAGTAGCCCTTATGTGGGACCTAAATGACCACAGACATGTCATGAGTAGGGATTTTGTGGATACAAATAACTGTTAGCAGGTAGGCAAACTCATAGACAGGGAACTCACTGTGATGGGGGTCGGCCGTACTGCCATCCCCAGTTCTCAGCAGTAAAACGAAAATGCTAAGTCATTTTTCCAATGTCATGTCACAAGTGGGCGTCAAGACTGAGACTTGACCCAAGTCTTTGGTCCAACTTCAGGCACAGCCTTTCTGCAGGAACCACTGCCCTCCTCCTCCGTCCGTTGCCAGGCACTGCTCGCCAGGTCAGCTGGTTATAGGGAGAAATGCCTGAGTTACTACAAGCTCAAGGCCCTGGTCCCAGGGCCTTCCCTTCCAGGAAGGGAACGTCTGGGGTCATCTGCGCTCCACAGGTGGTGGTAGAGATAAGCAGAGGAAGCTCTGAAGACCATTTTTTTCTGGTTTCCTCTCAAAAATATAGGCTGATGTTATTCCACTTAATTGTCACAAAGAAAAGCAGAAATCTAATTCTGTGCTGGCTCTTATTTTCTCTCAATCCTCTTTACCCCATCCTTAGTAGAACAAGCGCTAACGTACTCTTTGATGCTGCAGGGAGGGACCTCGGGAATACAGAAATGAATGAGAAAACTGAAAAGCAGAAAGTGGGGGAAGCCAACAAAAGGGATCCCCCCAACTCCCTGGTTCTTTTTAAAGATTTATTAATTTATTTATACAAGAACCGGGGTACAGGCCAGATGCATGGGAGGGTGAGAGGATTCACCAGAGACAGAGTGGTGTCAAACTCCTGATTTCTCCCCCAGGATTTTCTTTCTGCTAATTTGAAGATGTTATATCACAGTGACCTTTCAAACCAGGATCGGGCGACCATGCATCCGTGCCTTTACCTCCCTTCACACCAGCCATCCTCAGTGTCAACCCCAAACTCCAGACTTGTCCAGCTGGACCTGTTTGACCCCACCCCCCAACTCTGGCCACAGGGAACCCTAGTTCTTGTCCCAAATATGCTCTTTGTGCTCTTCCACAGGAAGCCTTGGCCTAAGTCATCACCTCAGGCAACCACCTTCTAGCTGTTCCTGCTCTGCCCGTCCCTCTGTTCTCAGCACAACAGCCAGTGCTCTCCTTCCAAACACAGCTCAGATCCCAGCACCCTGTCGCTCCTGCCATCTTACTCAGAGCAAAGGGCCCACTCTTTCACGCCCGTTCCCTCCTGAAGCCCTGCCTCTCCACCTCTCTGCTCTTGCTTACTCCACCTCAGCTCATGTGCCTCCAGGGCTTTTCCCTGAGACACCCTCCTGCCTCAGGACCTTTGCACTGCTGCTCCCTCCTGACCATATTAACAGCAATGTGGTCTCTATAGACCTCATGTGCCTGGATCAGATAATGGCATCAGGGCTTGAGAAATCAGGTTTATTTGTGAATTCATTGGTATCAATCTACCTCCCCAGCAATGAATCAAATCTCCCTCCCCAATTAAGAAAGGAAATGTGGTTACATAGGTTTGGGGGACCAGGGATGAGAACAAAGGAATTAAATTTTATTAGCTGAAAAAATGGGTCGGGGCAAAGAAATGTGGACGTGGCCAAAGTTCAGGGTCTAGTCACAGGCAGTTACACAAAGTCCGAAGGGTTTTCTTCAGATGACTAGACCTGTGCATTTCTGTTGTGCTCCTGGCCTCTGGGTAGACCCCGCCCCCCCAAAAAAAAACCCCTCATTCTCAGTGTCCAGTCGACCTTGGCACTCAGCTCAAGGCTGTTTGCTTCCATTTGCTCAGGCTGGGGCAGACAGGTTGTGTCTGTCAATACAAGCCTCAATGGAAAAAAAACAAAGTTTTTTCCCCTTTTTTATGCTCTTAAGGGCTGAGCTCAATTAACCATTTAAGCTGGGTTTCTGTGTCTGTGGTTCCCCTGCTTGGGGTTCGCAGTGGAGTCAAGTGCACATTCTCTGAAATCATTCGCCCGCTGGACACCACGGCAGGGTGGCAGGCACCGGGCGCAGGAGCCTGGGTCACCAAGAGTCCAGCTCCGCCACGGAGGGGACGTGGCCACAGAAGCCGCTGTTCCGTGATGGCGCCAGTCAGCCTGGGAAAGCCTCACACAGGGTCTCAGCCCTTCTTGTCTCCACTTCCCACTTTGTCCACATTTGAGATTTCACGTGCAGGCTTCAATCACCCTGTGGCTGGGCACCTAATGCCCCATTTTACAAACAAGGAAACTGAAACTTCCAGAAGGCGAGAAACAGAGCCAGGGCCCCCGGGGGAATGTGGCTGGAAGTCAGGCGTCAGTCACGTCGTGTTCTGTTCTCTCAGCTCCAGCTGTCAGTCCTCCTGGAAGGCTCCGAGGAAAACAAAAATCCACCTTATTCCCGATCAGCGCTGGGTCCAGCAGCCACACACACAACCTGAAATGCAGGGGAAGAGGCAGCTCCAGACCCAGAGTGGATTTGCTCCAGTAATGAGAATTTTATCTTCCACAGAATCACAGACTGGGTGAGAACAGAGCAGAAGCTAAGACAGGAAGCAACATAAAGTCTCTTATAAGGGCCTCCTCTCTGTGGGGAGGGAGCAATAGAAAATGGTGTTACTTTATCAATTTTTATAGTGCATTAAGAAAACATTTTAAAGTACAGTGACAAGTCAACAGCGTGAAATATTTCTTGATAAATAATCCTGGAGTTAACCCAGACATTGCCAAGAGAAGCCCCCCAGCAGGTGGAAGTCGGTCCGTGGAGAGGGAGGTGACCCTTGACACGCAGCTTGGGACCATTGCCAGGACCCCCTTCTCGGAGAGCAGTTGGCTTCCTGCCCTCGCGGCCACATCTCCTGGACCTTGGTCAAGTTGTTGCAAAGGGCAACAGCAAAATCCAGGCGACCTGGGAGAGGAATCGCCCTTCACCTCCTGGTCACGCTGCTTCTGCAGGGTGAGGGGGTGGAGTGGCCTCTCCGTGGAGATTCTGTCTCCCCCACCCCAGGCTTGTCAACAGGCCTCAATTGCCAGGCAGCTTTGATTTTTTTTCAAAGGACAAGTTGGAGGAAGCTATCTCCCTCCATCAAAGCTCACACTCTTTCCCTTCCTGCTTCTTAGATGGTTTTATGGGGTCAAAACTGATGAGGTTTCTTGCACAATAATTACCACCAGTCTTCACTTTCACTCTGTCTATTATCTGCACTCCAGCCCTGGCAGTTTCTAGATGGCTAGAGCTTCCATAGCTTTTGTCTGGGCATTCCTGACACTGTGCTTGACCCACAGTAGCACCCACTAATGGGTGTTCAGTGAAAGCATGGACATGGATTAGCTCTGAAGTCCAAGTTGCTGAAGGAGACAGGAAGCAGGTGGATGAGAGAAGAGCAAATGGTCCTCTTGAGGCAGAAAGTGGGATCAAGTGAAAACATCAGCAAATTACCTCTGCTTCTCGATCTTGTCCAGAGCAGGTCCCCACAAAGGGTGTCCCCACAGCAGATGTGACTATCGAATTTGACAAAATTGCCATTGTTTCCAATGTCCTGTGTCACTTTAGCTGATTCTCTCCAATCAAAGTGGAAAGAGATGGTTTCCCTTGTCCTTTCAATGCGGGTTCCAGTGTCTTCTATGGCAGCTACATTTTAAAAAATTCTCCAGATTTGAAATCATCAGAATTCACCCCAAGGGCTGTGATGATGGGGAGAATTCTTGTCAGGACCTGAGAAATATTGGGTTGTCAGAAAAGTCATGACGCATTTTTTTCCATATTTTTCAAGCAAAAAATGCATCATGAAGTTTCTGACAACCCAATACATAGGTCTGTGCATGACTGGGTAGTTGATACCATGTCTTCAGTGTATGAGCTTCACTAAGAGACACGCTGGAAATTAAACCTAAAAATTATCTCCCGTCATGGTCATGAAGTTTTCTTCTAAGGAAGGGGCGTGGTCCCTGAGGCAAGGCCCAGCCAGCAGAAACTACAAGGCAACGTTTGTGTCCAATGCCACATCTTTACCTTTTGATTGTACAGAGAAACAGGCTTGATATTCTTTGTAAGGATACAAAACACAATGGAAGAAAAGAACCAGGATGCTCTTAAACATTTACCAAAAAAAAAATGTGATAAAGAATAAAAAATACAACTTTCAATTCCTCAAAAAGATTGGCTATAGACTTAGAAAACATGAATAAGCCTTTATATATATATATTTTTTTTTATTTTTTATTTATTATTTTTTTTTGGTGGGACCCTCGCCGGTGGCCAGTGGCCGGGGATCGAACTGGCGCTGCAGAGGCTGCGGGCAGCCTCGCAACCTAGCGCTCAACCACTGCACCACCAGGGAGGCCCTATACCTTTATATTTTTTAACTAGTGTTTATATTCAGCATGGGGCACTTCTTTTTAAAAACATGAGGTTTTCACTACATATATGGCTATGCAGGTCCCTCCCATTGAATGAACTCAGCCTGAATTGCCCCGGCTGATTGGACATTAGGACGCAGATCTGCATTGACCTCTGACCCTCTTCACTGCAGGGTCACCAGCACCGGCCTGGCAGTTGGCCTGAGGGATAGTCGTGGACAGGTGCCTGTGCTCACAGCAATCATATCCCTGAGGACAGAGAAACAGTGAGTGAGCCATGGAGCAGCGTGGACATGAAAAGCACTCGAGGGCAAAGATGACAGAACAGGCCTGGGGACTGCGCTGAGGGGAAGGAGCAGTGGCGGGGAAGAGCCGCGACCCATGCAAAGCAGAGAGGCAGCAGCAGGTGCCAAGGCGCTGAAGGGCTCACGGAGGCCCCAGCCAGCCACCGGTGAGAGGGGTCTGGCCTGTGAGGAGCCTGAGAGGTGGCTCGGGCAGGATCTTGAGTGCATTCCAGAAGAACAGGCAGCCGCCTGGAGATTTCCGTGAGGCAGACGGGGCAGTAGCATTTACAGTTTTTGCTCGTAGTGGTAGTTACACAAAGCTACGCGAGTGGTGGCATTGCACACACACGCAAAACCCACAAAACCAGCTCTGTGGCTGCCACCAATGTCCACGTCCCTGCTTTTGACGTTGTCTGCTAAGTGTACAAGACGCCAGCACCGGGGGAAGCTGGGGCTCCACTGCGTGCTGTAACTTCTGGTAAATGTATAATCATTTCAAAATAAAGAGTTTAAAATGATATCTCATTCTGACTCCAGTGTTGAGAATGGGGGGAGACAGCCGCAGAGGCAGCGAGAGGTGGTGCGGCCTGGGGGCCTTGCTCTGGGCCACTCCTGCTTGGGTGGATTTTACCCGCGAGGGGACGGGTAAAATCTTTGGGTGCTTGATTTACCTTTGGGTGCTTGATTTAGAAACTAGACTCTTTGCCTTTCCTGTATTGTTTCCTAATTGTATGAAAAGTTCCTTCCCATTAAAGTCTCACATGTTTTGTGCTGATGCAGCGGATGGCAGAGCCTCTTTAGAGCAGGCGCCATGGAGGGGTCTGGGGTGACCTCTCGCTGCCCTGTAACAACTCTAGTGAGAGGCTCTGGGTCTTGATGTGAATTGTGAGTCCCTGGACAAGCCCCTTCACCCCCTCAGAGTCTCAGTTTTCCCACCTGAAAAAAACGCAGTACGTAGAGCAGCGCTGAGACTCTGGCCTCCCGATTCTGTGCCAGCGCCCTCTTCTTTGGCCACTGGACGACTGTTCTGGCCTCCACCAACCCTCTGGGCTTGGTAAGAGCACACGGCGCGTGTTCCTCTGGACATCAATTCCCAGAACATAAGTTGCTTTTCATTTCGTATCATGCCAACCCTGCGTCGCAGAAGAGGCCTCACGTGGCTCCTAGAGCTAGAACACCAGCCCTTTGCGAGCTCCCGTAGAAGGAAATACAACCCTTGCCCGCAGGCTCTTGGCCTAAGCATCGTGCCCCGCAGGTCTGTGCCAGGCTTAGCTGAGACCTGGGAAGGTTTCAGCCAAAACCCTACTCGGGCATGGTAGATACAGAAGGTCCACATGGAGGGCAGGGGTCCTGCTGCTTTCACTGTCCCTCTGCGGCCCGCGGGGCCGGGTCCGCCCCTCTTGTCCGTCCAGGCTCCAGGCAGGTCACTCCCCTGGAGGTTATATTTTGAGTCTGATTTGCCCGATGCACTGCATTTATCCATCTGTATGTGTTGCCTATGCAGGTGAATATCTCCTATGAAGCACATCAGGGTGAAAAGGAAATTATCCTCCACCCCTCTGGTTCTTCTAGGTTGGCAAATGAGCAAGCCTCAGACAGACTAGTGAGAGAAAAAGGCAAAAAGGAATTTAATAATAATAATAATTTAATAATAACACATTTACCCCTGCACACATGGTCGAGACCCAGCACGGGTGAGTAACTGGCCAGTGTGGCTTCAGTCACCATCTTAAACAGCCAAGACTGGGCGCTTGGGGGGTCAGAGGCGAGGTCAGTTAGGGAGCTCACTGGGGAAGGAGCTAGAGACAGATCTATGCAGTAAGTTCTGCCTCTGCATTGAAGAGAGAGAGATTAGGTCTCCCCTACACAGGCCCTTATGGGTGTGTATGTTCGTGTGGGTGTGCGCACACGCGTGTGTGTGTGTGTGTGTGTGTGTGTGTAATCTTTTTCAAAAGCAGCCTCCACTTAGCCTTCAGAGTCCCTCCCATTAAATCAGCCTTTTGCCAAAAAGACAGATTTTGCTCCCCTCCAGGCACCAGGAAATCTGTCTTTGAGAAGGTGTGGCCTGCAGGCCTCCGGGTGAACCCACCTCTGGATAAAAGCCTAGAGAAATCAAAGCTCATCCCAGTATGGAGCAGATGCAGCCGTCTCTCCCTTCCCTCCAGGGACAGGATTGGGGGAACAGCGCCCTTTAGGGGATCTCACTGTGGCCACTGGTCCCAGGTAGAAAGAGGCACTCGGCGCGGATAGCCCTACCCCAGTGGGCAAATCACTTTCCTACCTGTGGTTAGAGTTTCCCAGCGAAAGTGCCAACATAATGCCAACAGTCAAAATCCGGCGCTCCATGTGAGGGGGCGTCCACACAGAAAGCCAGAGAATTTGTAAGAACAAACCCAGGATTCTTGCCGTCCAAACAGCGCGACTTGGAGGGGTCGCTCATTTACTGCCTGTTCTTCATATATTTTCCATCGTAAACACTTATTTTGCGCCAGGCACAAAATATTTATCTCTATTGCTCTGGGGGGGGGGGGGTGAGAGGAAATCCCCCCAAGCCCTCAACGCTCTTCTTGGGCTGGTGGAAAAATCAAATTAACACCAGACAGTAGGAGAAGATGAACAGCCGAGCTGTACGTGCTAAAGGAAACGACACACCAGGGGTTTTATCCTGAGCTAAGGAATGAGAGCGCGAGGGACCTGGGGCGGCCAGGAGAGAGGAGAGGGACTCACGCAACTGAGAAAACCCCGGATGGTTGGTAACAAGATCTCCGCCCTGTGCATGGGTGGCTTTCTCCAATAGATAGTTTATTTCTGATGGTCCTAAATTGGGGTCTCACCCCAATATTCATTCTTTCAGGTAGTTAAGGGAATGACAAAGTGTCTCTTGAAGCCCCCAGGGCCTCAACTGACCTTTGCCCCCCACGCAGAGGTGGCGAGTGGTGGAAGACTCGCTCTGGAAGTCTTGAGGGGGCCTGTCTTCAGGTCCTCAGGACAGTCCGCTGAGGAGGAAACAGGGCGTGGAGTGGAGGTAATCACCCACAGCCAGCAGACAGCGAGTGGGCGTTCGGGCCAGCGTCTGTGCCTAACCAACAGGCAGCACGGCCACCATCTCACAGAGCCCAGGAGCTGAGGCAGCAAACCCGGGAATTAGCCTCCCACCTCTGACGACAGCCCTGGGGTCTCCCCAACCTGCAATGGACACAATGAACAGCACAAGAGCATAAATGCCACCTGGACATGCGAAAGCCCCAAGCAACTGGGTGGCTGCTGAGCCAATGAGCGGAGACTCCCGAGAGCTGCCAGCAATCGACTTGATACATGCTTTGCAGCCAAGTGTGGCAGGCGTGCCTCTAATCCCTAGTTCCCAGCCTGCAGCGCCAAGGTTTCGCTTCAATCCAGAGGAGGCCTCCTCCGAGGAGCATGCTCAGCCACTTGCAGCCCTGCTGGCGGCTGCTCGCGCAGCACCTCCTACAAGGCACATCCGACGCTTCTAGGTGGGAGGATTGTTCAACTTGATTATTTTGTGGATCTGAGTGAGTCCTTGCTGGACACTTCTGCAAGGAGTGTTCCCCCAAAGAAGAAACTGATCAAGCACCTGGGGTCCACACTGCCCCAACCTGAGCAGGGGGAGAAGACTCTTGTCCAGTTAGTCTCACATGCTTTATAAGATGGAGCTTCCAGGGGCTGAGTTTCTGGCTGCAAGAGTCTAAGGACACTGAGGTTGCTGGGGAGGGGTCAGTCTTGAGGCCAAGACTCTGGATGCCCACCCACTCCACATCCACGCCCTCCCCTGCCCACCCACACCCTCCCTCTCCGCTCTCCCTCCTTCTCCCTGTTCTGCTCTCTCGCCTCGGCCAAGCTACTCAACAACGACTTCTCCCCAGATGCCTCTGACATAATCAGACATTGATCAGCACCTTTATCAAAGGTGATGGCCCACATAGGGAAAGATTAAAGTAATTATGGTCAAGTTACTTTTATTTAATGAGCATCTATGACATTCAATTATGTAACTTGCCTAAGTGATAGAATCATTGCCTTCTCAGAGGTTCTGGTACAGAGTAGCTTGGATGCAGCAATGGTTTGCATTCCCAGCACTGATCACAGACACTAGACTTTAGTGTCCGCAGCAGTGATCTGGGGCCCAGGGGGCCCGGAGATCCCACATGTACTCGGCCTCGCTTCCCTCATGGCGCCGAAGTCTCCACTAGCTGCCACATGTCCTTTCAGGAAAGCCTAGAGAGCTTGGAGGGCAGTGGCACACAGTAGGACAGGCCATCAAGGAACTGATTTGGCCAATAACCTTGAAGGCGGTGGGAGAGCTAGACTTTGAAGGTCGATCATTGTTTTGAAAATGGTGAGCTCTCCTGTTCTCCTGCATGCCACTCTCTGACTAGATCCCTGAAGATTAGCACTCCCCCAGCCAGTGCCCTGATTTTTAAAGCAAGAAAGCAGAGTAATAGACAATGTCTCAGGAGCAACTTCCTGTGATTATCTTATAAAATCATCTGATGTCTATTTATAGCCAGACCATTGTTCAAAATGCCAACTGTCTAAAATTATAAACATGCACACATTCTCCCTCATTTCCATCATTACTTTTCTTTGAGGCCCTGACATCATCCAACATACCTTATTATCGATGTAATTAATATTATATAAATAATGCTAATTAGGAAATTGCCTGGGGCGTTCCTACCATAGTTGCTCCAATTGTAGATGCCCCAAAATTCTAGTCAATCGAATGAATACATACATTAGTAGACAAACATTCAACCATGAATGAACTCAGTTTGCCAGGAGCTGTGCAGCAAGAAGTAGCTTCTCTGTGCTCCCTACTATGCACGTAATTGTGCTCCCCAAATTCAAGTGTGCAAACCCTAACCCCCAGTGAGGCTGTATTTGGAGGTGGGCTGTCAAGGAGGTAATTAAGATTAAATGGAATCACAGGATGGGGCTCTGATTCTTATTAGGACACCAGACACCCCCCCCCCATGTGAAGGTACAGTGGGAACAATGGGATGGCAGCCCCTACAAGCCAGGAAGGGGGCCCTCCCGCTGGCCTTGGGCTTCCAGACTCCAGAACTGTGAGTCCCTAGCTAGGTTGCATTTTGTCCTTCAGTCTTTCTATGTTTAGCCCCTGTCCTGCCTGGGGATCCTGGCTCCCGGTGTCTTGGTGTCACTTTGGGTAGGTCCAGGTGGCTCTGTCAGTCCTGAGCAAGGTCAAGGAGGCCTGGGTACTTTATGTGATCCTCTGTCAAGTCCCAGCTGACTTTACTGCATTGTTCTTCCTAAGGAGTCCTGGTATTTTCTTTCCCTGAACCACACTCCCCCACCCCCCTACACCCAATCACAGCAAAGGGGGAAAACGTTAGTCAAAAGGTGAGCAGACAGCAGGCTGCCCTACAAGAAATCAGACTCACTGTGGTTCAAGGAAACAGGACCCATCTCGAGATGTTTGGGAATAAGGAAAAGGGGATGTTGTCCAGGCCTCATGGGAATCTGGGAAAAACTGTCTCTCCTGTCACCTGGCCAGAGGGAGGAACAGGAGTCGGCAGCCCCATGGAGAAGTGACCAGAAATCCTGCCCTCGGTGGTGGTAGTGGTGAAGGTGTGGGTCCCACCTACCGGGGCACTGTGGGAAGCGCCTCCGGTGCCTCTCCCTGCCTTTGTCCTCACCCCAGACCCTGAGTCACACCCCCCCCCCCACCGTGACTGCCTGCGAGTCTTCCTAGCCCAACCCCACCACAGCCTTTGTGACTTCTCCAAAGAAAATTCCAGAAAATTATAATTTAAAAAATTTTCAAATATAATGTGTTGATTTATGTTCTTCAGAGACTGGCTTTAATCACTATCCTCTCTTGAGTAAAGCTTCCATTTCAAGCCCCCTCACAAATTGACAGCACTCTGCCTAAGGAAGCTGAGGAGCCTGAGGGTTCACATTAAAAGATGGAGCCTCCAGGGTCTTTGGCTTCTGCGGGGTAGGGGTGAGGAGAGGTGTCAGCACTCCTAACCCCCATTTTAAAGGGTCGGGTATTAATTTGCGGTCTTCGACACCATTCACACTTTCAAGTCCTGGGTGGTCATCATGAGGGTCAGCTCTGTGCAGAGAACCTAGTCCAGACCTTTCCACTATAGGCGCACACTGAGCCACCTCAGAAACTAGAAAATGGCCACCAGTAGGCCCCTCAGCCACCAGCTTCCCCCCTCCAATGGAATTATGCGAGGATGCATTTGGGCTGAAAACCACTGGATTACTGGAAAGAAAGCAGAGGTTGGTGACAGATCTGGGCCTCCAGGAGAGGGAAAGAGGAGAGAGAGATGGAGAGAGAGAGCGAGAGAACCTCTCGCAGTCAGCAGTCATCAAGACCAGCTTCTCAAAGAACCCCCTCCTGATACTGAAAATCCATGCAGCCTTTACTCCAGCAGCAGCAGCCCCTGCGCCTGCAGGATTTGCTGGGGGTGCAGCTTCCAGGCCACAGCTAAGGAGCAGGGGTGAGCAGTTTCCCTATAAGGAGGCTGAGTGAGGCCGCAGGAGGAGGCCCAGGCCTGTCTGGTGCCAAGAAATTCTGGGGCTGTCACTGGAGAAGGCGACAAGAAGCTGACGGGAAGGAGCGTCAGACCCTGAGAAGTGCTCTGTGGCTTCACGCTGGACTTGATCTACACGACGTGGAAATTTGCAGAGGCGGCTTTGAGGAGGCGGGCGGGAAACTTCCAGCGCCATCTTCCCTCACACATCCCCAGTGGACGTGAAATGGCGACGCGGATTAAATGAGCTGTGTTGGTTCTGATCTGGGAGACGCCTAATTTTAAAAATAGCCAAAGCCTGAAGGTCAATGTGCAAAAGTGACGCAGCCCCAAATCCCTAAAGCCCCATCTCTACCCCTCCCAGCAAGCGCTGCCACAGCAGAGAAGGTGCCCTCCCGGAACCTCAGTGTGGCAAGCTAGCGTTACCTCAACCAAAGGCAGAAAGGGAGGGGGCACCGATTAGTTCCAACTTTCATCGTCTGCTGTCATCAGAAACTATGGGCTGGTCTGACTGGAAACCACTTCAAGTTCTAAAATGGCTACTTCAAAAAGGAATAGCATGGCGGGTGTGGATGTCCTGTCACTCCAGAAGAAGCATCACTCTCTTTCCCTTCCTCATGCCCCTCCCCCATCGATCCCTCTTTGTCCTCCCCCTTCCTCGTCCTCACCCTCCCTCGCGCAGGTGCCCTGAAATACGAAGAGGAGCCCCCAGCCAGAAGGGAGGGCACTGACACCGTCACCCGGCACATTGATGGCTCCAACAGCATGGACAGCCAGGGCCTGGACGCTCTCTCTGTGCGCCTTCTTTTCCTCAGCCAGTAATTCCCGCTTTGTCTGCGGTTTGCTCAGACAACTGTCTGTCCTGGGCACTAGTGTTCATGGGAAAGATTTTTGCACTGTTTTATTTAATGAAAGCAACATATCCTCTACCACTAAAGGAGAAAAAGGTTGACTTTTCTCCAGTCATCTATTTAAAACATTGAACGGGCAAATACCCTGTTAAGAAATGATCTCTCGCAGTCTCTGCTATGAACACAATTGCTGACAATGCAGAGGAAGCCAGCTGAGTGCAGGGCAGCTGCTGGCCTGTCAGCATACACTCACTCATGGGCCTGCCCTTAGCTAGGGGTGGGGCGGGCACAAGGCTGGCCACTCAGCTCAAGGGGCCTGGCAATACCCTGGAAAGTAAGTCTGCTTTTAGTAAGCACCTGCTCTGGACTGGTGCCTCTGACACCTTGCAGGTGATCCTGCACAACAATCTGCTAAGGCAGGTGATAGACAAATTAACTGAGGCACTGACCAAACGTATCAATCATCAGAAGAACAGCAATGTAAAGAAATACATGTAAAGTTTCAAGTGCATTAGAAGAAAGCTAAGTTGCTAGAGTTGCGATGAAGGAGATCCACCAGGATGCATGTGGGAAGCTTCCAGAAAATAGCAGAAGAGAAAGAGGGAAGCTCCAGGCAGAATGGGGCAGCCAGGGCCAGCCTACAGAGGCAGGACCTGTGTCAGGGAACTGGAGGACAAAGGTTTTGCAGGAGGGAGCTGACAGAGGCAATGTTGGGGAGATGGCTCAGGCTGGCTGGGGTCCAGTGGGGAGTTCTTCCACTGGGTTGACCAGACCCCCCACATTTCTCTTTGCATATCTCCCGGTTAAAGTGTTCCCAAATATATGCAGTAGGCTCAGAGCCTCCGACCTCACTTTTCCAGGCTGAGCTGGCCTTCATTTAAGGACAGCTTCTGTTGCAGCCCATCACATGATGCCTCCTCCTTCCTGGCCGCCCACAGGATGCATGGTCCAAAGAGCCCAAATTATCCCTTGGTGGCTTTCATAGCCACGCAGCACTCTCCACTCCCTCAGGGTGTGAGTGTAATGCCTCCAACAAGATGGCAAGCTCTGGAAAGTCAGAGGCAGCTTCTTCACTTTCTGTCTACTGCTCCCTAATGCTAGATTTGCCAGAACTCAATCTTTGGACCTCTGATCTCTGTCTACAGCCTCCTGCCCTGCCTTACCAAGTCAGTCAGTCTGTAGGATGGAATGGGAGACCCTTGCATTAAGCCTTCTAGTTTGTGTTGCTAGTAGTGTGACTCAGCAAATTTTAAAAATGTCTTTTTCTGCGTTATTTTAATTCTTCATTGCTTTCTCTTGCCAGATCTCAGCAATTAAAAAGTAAAAAAGTGAACGTTGATCCATTCGCTGCATGTCTGGTTTCTGAGTCTTGTGAAGAGTCTACCCTAAGTGAACCTGGAGCAGAAGCAAGGTGACACTTGTTTCCTCCCCAGAGTGGACCGGCTTCACCCCAAAACCCTTGCATCCATGAAGGTCCAGGCAGGTTCAAAGGTTAGCTTCAGGGCACCAGCCAGGACCATTGTGCATTCTGGTGAGAAGAGAGAATTTCTCCACATGGAGGTTTTCTTTCCTTTTGGATAGCAGTTGTCACCGCTGCAATTTTGGAAATGACTTTTCTAGTTTTCTCTTTTCATTCTAAGTCTTGAACTTCAAAAAAGCCTTTGGAATAATGACTTAGTAGAGCACAGTTCTCTGGTAGTTTCTCCAACTGATGAAAGTTGAAGCTTAGAAAGAACTAACTTACTTCTCCATAAAAACTAAAGAGCCTTTATTTTACCTCAGAACACTCATGTGTTTTTCAAAAAAAAAAAAAAAAGAAAATTAGCAACTGCTCTCACAGGGACTAAATAAGACATCGTTAGGTGACATTGTAGATGCAGTGACACAAACCTAGAGGGTGAAGCCCACATCAGGGCCAGACACCACTTATGTGTCCATCATGGTCGAAAACATCACGTGGCATGTGGCTGTGTATCCACCCTTTGAAGCCCAACACAAGTTCTACGCACACCATCAAACTTTACCTCCTCCTAAGCATTTGTATAGCAGATCTTATTTGATCCTGAAGACCTCATTAATTATAAATTAAGAATTATTATTTTTATCATAATGAATAGTCATGTTTGTCATGTTGCGAATCTAATTATTCATCAAGGAGATACTTGAGGCTCATCTGAGATATGCAAATGAGAGACAATTCTGCCAGGGTAACCTGTCTGAGGGTGCAGAGCCCCACCTGGTACAGCTCTGTATCCAGATCCTGGGGTTCCTTCTGGGTGAGTCAGGCTTTAGTCATGTGACTTGTGTGGCCAATGGGATGAAGCAGATGTGACATAAGCAGCAGGTGAAACCTGATTACACAGGGGGTCCTGTCCTGTCTCACTGATGGAAACTTCTACCACCATGTGAAGCAGCCTGTGTTGACATCCTGGAGGACGAGAGGTCCTGGTTATCCACTTACTCTAATTATCTCAACTGTGGCAGCCAAAGTCCCAAAAAAGCCAACGAGTCATTAAAGACCCTCCAGCGCCAGTCAGGCCGGCCCAGACTAGTTTCACTAGTCTCCAACAACATGGAGACTAGTTCTGGATTTGAAGACACATGTGTGAGCACTGCGCACTTGGCGCACAGGACTGCATGAGAGGCAGGTGCCGGGCGCGGGCATTCAGAGCAGGGGCTGGAGAAGTGGCCTGTGTGGTGAGAGGGAAGGACAGGCTGGGGCAGTTATTATCCAAACTGAGGCTTAGAGAAGACGTGGCCGCTGGTAAAGGAAACTGCCGATGGTGGAGCCTGGGCACAGGCAGGAGATGGGCGGTGTGAGACCTCAGGGTGTTGCTAAGGGCATTGTGTTGCTGGGGGTACGTGTGGGATCAGGCTTTCCCTAAAATCTGACATGTCTTAGCCTCTTTGCTTCCTGCCACCCAGCAAATACAGACAGTAACTTAATACACACACATACATGCACACTCACACACAAACACACACCACACACACCACACGACTATGTATGCATGCACACACATTTACAGATGCATGCATGTGTGGACACCTAGACTCATAAATCTTGTGTGCATCTGTATACATGCATATGTGCATGTGCACACGCAGGAACACAGTATACACGTGTACTTATGTATACATGTGTCTTCTTGTGTGCATGACTCTTAAGGTCAAGATATGTCAACTGGTTGCTTTTACTTTTAAAATTTTTATGACGTCACTGTTTCTCACCATTTTCTGGCACGCGCATCTTTGGTGTGAGGACAGATCTGTTCATAGACATCACCTTTGCGAGCACGTCTGGGGGTCTCTAAACATATCTGGGGCACCAGCAAGGACATTTTTGTTGACAGATCACCAGACCCCTTCCAATCCTCAAGTCAGGGTATGTGTGCTGACAGCCGCCTTGACCCTGCAGGAGATTTTAATTGACTTGAAATGAGAGTTAACGTCTCGCTGCCAGTTATCCAGCTGCCTGCTCCTTGCCCTCAGCTGCATCGTCCCTCGGAAGAACCAGGAAACACATTTTGCAGGGCAGTGCCTTTTGTTCCGGGCTGTCTTGATGCCAGTGACAACAAAGGAGCCCCGCGGAGAGCTCTGTGTGTCCTGGAGCGGGCCCTGGGCCCGGTGGGCAACGGGGACAGGCTCGAGGTGATGGGAAAGGTCCCTCCACTGCCAGCTCCAGAGCGCCACACACCCCGTGCCTGGAAGCCTTCCTCATGAAGGCTGCTGCTTGGGCTGCCGCCTTTCTTGACCTCTTCTGTAACAGTTTGACACAATTCACACTTTATTGTTGTGTGAAAGGAAAAAAAAAATTCTTTTCTTGTTCTCATGGATGTCCTGAGAGACTCATTTCCAAGCATTGCCCTGACACATTGCAAGGACTGTGCTTTATTTTCTCTGGTAAACTCACGTGTTGATCTGCTTGCTGGGCAGCAGTCAGGGAAGCGAGGAAGGATTCCTGCAACCCCGGGAAGGCTGGCACTGCTGTCTTGGCCCAAGTTTTCAAGGCCGTTGCAAATGCCTGGGCCAGAAATTTTCAATAGCTGATGCAGCAAAGATCCAGCACCCCGAGGACAAGCATATATTTGTTAGAGGCTCTGCGGGATTCTTTGATTGCTGTGGAATTCAGCCTTACCCAAAAAAGAAAGACCAACTGGCTAACTGATGGAGAGTAGCAACTGTACTATCCTCTCCCCCATCTATCTCTATGGCCCCCAATCCCCCCACTCTGAATAGGCATCTCCCTCATACTGGCACATCTGGAGATACTGCAGGGCCGGTTCCAGACACCTCCATGAAGCAAGTATGCAAAGAAAGTGGGTCACGTGAATAATTTTGTTTCCCAGTGCATGTAAAAGGTAAGTAGTCTATTAAGTGCACAAAGGCATAATGACTTAAAAATGTACATATTTTAATTTAAAAATACTTATTGCTAAAAAATGCTATCATCTGAGGTTTCAGTGAGTCATAACCCTTTTCCTGATGGAGAGGAAGAAACCCACAGTATCTGCGAAGCACAGTAAATTGAAGCAGCTGAATTGAGGTTTGCCTGTGGAAGTATTTCATGTTCTGCTGAGGGAATTAGTATCATCAGTAATCACTTGCCTAATAATATCCCTGGGGCTCATGCCAGAGTCAAGATCTAGTGTCTTTAAAGTTAAGCTGGTGTATCTGTTATCTGTGGCTGCATAACAAATTGCCCTAAAGCTTATGGCTTAACACAACAAATGTTTCTTATCTCACATGGTTTCTGTGGCCCTGGAATCCCAGAGCAGCTTAGCTGGGTGGTTCTGGCTCAGGTCTCTGGGGAGATGGGGATCCTGATGTTGTCCTGGGCTTGCTTGGCACTGAAGATCCAGTTGTGAGCTGGCTCTCTCGTGGTTAGCAAGAGGTGGCAATAATGGATTTTAATACTGAAAGAAATCCTAACCCAAAGCATTGCCTGCATTTCTTATCCAGGGCCAGTATAGGCTCAGCATGCTGGATCTCAGCCTAGAGGAGAGTCGGCTGGTGGGTTGGCCTATGGAGTGGGCAGGGGCAGTGCCACAAGCCCTGGGAGGGAAGAAGAGATGAATTTCGATTGGACAGTCAAGAGCATTGCTAAAGAGCTGGCACAGCAAGGTCTCATTTACAAAAAGCAGCACACACCTGGGTGAGAGGTTCACCCATCTGCTGGAGAGGATGTTGAGCATGATGAAAAGGCTGCAGCGCGAGCAAGAAGAGCGGAGTGACCTGCTTCTCTATCGCTCACAGCTAATACACGGTGGAGTAGAGACTGACCCCCGTGTGGGCCACTGCCAGGAAGTGAGTTTAATGAAATCCGCTCATGAGCAAAAGAGCTGGGGTGAACAGTTGCTTTTCATTTTCCACAAACTCTGGCATATTCCGGCTTTTAGGTGGCAGAAGCATACCCGGACACGCCGGAATAACACGGACACACAACCCGCCATCATAAAGTGTCGGAGTTATTCTTAGTGTAGAACCCAGGGGTGATTCTTGCCCAATAACCACAACTACAAGCAAGAATCAAGGCTGCCTGATATCCTCAAGGAAGGCTGCTGAGTTACTGGTGGCGAAGCAATGACTGGTCATCCCATCTTCTTGCCCACAGGCTGGCATGCATTCCGTCAACTGCTACCGAGACTCAGGCACGGTTTCATAAGACAGGGAGCTGCTTCATCCCACTGTGCCCGGTGAAAGTGCAGGGCTCACCCACGCAGCGTGCTACACAGCTAGAGGCATCCTTTTAGCACCAGAGCTGAGGGCAAGGAGATGGAAAGTGGTCGTGTAAGCTGCTGATGGATGTTTGAGTGTAAGCCTGTGACACGTCAAGCCTTCCTGCAAGTTGTGACACAGGACACAACAGAAGCCTGCTCATGCTGGCAAACCCTTCAGAAAGAATAAAGGATTTGTGCATGAACAGGCTCAGGGCATCCGGCAGCTTTGTGCAGCTGTGCCGAATTCCTACCCTTCCCCTGAAATAGGGCAAACCCTGGGGACTGGGGCTGACCCATTTGGTGGGTCCTCACCTGTAGGGGCAGGAATGGACACAGAGCAGGTTTTCTGATCCAGCGGACCAGGTAAAGGAGGAGTCAGAATCCTCAGTGGCTTTTGCAGGCTTTTATTGGGATTTACCTGGTACACAGCAGGCAGGGGTGCTGGGGGGCCGGGAGGCTGGCAGGCCTCCCGGCCCCCAGCAAGTCTTCACTCTATCTGGGCTCTCCAGCCTTCTCACTCTCTCTCTCTCTCAGCTTTTGCTGCTTCTTTCTCAGCTTCTCTTTAGGCTTCTACTGGCGTCCCTGTGACGCTGCCCTTGAAAGCACAGTCTTAGCGCATGTGTACCCACTCCAGGTGCCGCCATCAGGCATGCATTCAGGACCACAGGGTTCCCTCATCTATCCTGATGGTGGGAGGGCAGAAAAGCCTGACACCTTTTACCTTACCTTACATCACCCAATTACTTATGACTTCAGGACACGACCCCAAAGAAGACAACCCGGGGGGGAAATAATAACAGGATTTATTACATAGGAAAGGAGAAAAAGGGAGGGAGTATTCACAGGCTGGCACATAGCCAGAGGCTATCCTGCTCACCCAGATAGTGTCCACTTAGCAGAGACTGAGGCCCAAGCTGAAGCTGCACTTGGTAGCTTCTCCAAGGACATCAGTGGCTGAAGCCACAAGCCCAGCAGGGTATTTGCCAAAAGCCCCAGTGACTTACTGCCCCAAAGCCCAGTGGTTTCAATTACTAAAAGCTAAGCAGTTTAGCTGGCCAAAGTCTCAGCTCTGCCACCCCTGTTTCCCATCAGCCCCCACTCAGCAGGTAGAGATTGGGAGGCTCCACCTTCTACCACAGAGTGGTGATGAGGCCATCCCCTGACTGGGAGGTGCCTTCTCTCTGCTCCTCTTCCACTCTATATAACCTCGGGGGGTCAGGAAGCCCACCTATATCTTCCACTCCTTGCGGGGAACCTCACATAGCCCAGGCAGGCCTTATTGCTCCTATGATAACCCATATTTTCACTTCCCCAGATTTTTGAAAACTTCATCTTGGTGAGGTGTGGACTCAGGCTGTGAGGCTCAGTTGACATCACCAGCTTCTTCATGTCAGTTTTCAGAATTGCATTCAGATGCATTTATGTCAAATTGATCTTGACAGTGAATCATACGAATGAGTGATTTGCCTTGTGAAGGCTGAGCAGAGAGAACAGAAGCTACTGAGAACCAGGCACTTCCCAAAAGGGGTCCTTCACAAGCAGTTCGTGTGTCAGGGCCCTATAGTTGTGTAGTTGCCTTGTGTAGTTGCACAGGAGGGGAAGGAGTCAGCAGACATGGCTGGCAGTGTGTCTTCAGGGTGGAGATGGCTTTTGATGTTGGCCTGTGTCCCCAGAGCGTGCCCATGACTCACTCCTCACCCTGAAGCGGACACGTTACAAGCTAATTACTGAAATCATCTTTAAAAACAGGGTAGATTGAGTCTTCCGTCCAGCTCCCTCAGGGAGGACCAATATGAACTTTTATTGCCTGTTTGGCCCAACAATTGATCTTACTCTTCCCCAGTGATTGAAGCTGCTGTGATTGAAGCGTGGGGTCTGCTCCTAAGCTCCTGGAATAACTCAGAGGCTTCACCAGCTTGGGGGACAGATCAAAGGCGGCTGCCACAGCTTATGGCCGGTGATTTGAATTCATTCCCACACAGGGTAAAAACCAGCAGGAATCCAGTAGTTCGGAAGTGCCACAGAGGCAATTACTGGGTGTCAGTTCTATCTGAGGCAATTGGCAGGGCTGTGCTAAATTTAGCATGTTGCTTTAAGAGTGTTGTCCAGTAATACCTGGAGAATACAAGATGCTAAGCCCAGATTCCAGCAGCCAGGCCTTTGTGTCAAAGATGAAAACAATGGGAGTTGTGAAGCTCCTTTGGCCCAGCGAGCTTGCAAAGCTGGGGCGTTCAGAAGCAGTTCTCTGAGCTGGGCCTGGTGGTAGCGGGTCAGCTGAAACCTGGGGGGGCCAGCCTTCCCTTTGCTGTACCACCTGTGTGAGATTTTTAACTATGTGGCACCTGGGGAGCCAGGCTATTTCTGGAAGATTCTTATCACAATAGATTCCATCTTAAACACTTAAAACCAGGATTTTCTTCCTAAAATTAGGTAAACCAGACTGATTAAATAAATATCAAAGATTTCAGAATAAAGCACCTTATAGAAAGAGTTGGCAAACCACAGGCTGCCCATTTTTGCAAATTAAGTTTCATTAGAACATAATTGTGCCTGTTAATTCATGAATTATCTATTCTCAGGCTGCCATGGGACAGCTGGCACAGGAGTGACAGGATGGAACATGAAACTCCAGTATTTCCTCTCCAGCCTTTTAAGGAAGTTGTCTGACCCTCACCATAGATCAGTGGTCCTAGAGCTCCCTGATCAGTGTCTCCAAAATCCAGTGGAATCATGTGCTCACTGATGGGGTGGCTTCAGAGACCGACCACAGCAGGAAAGTCTCACCAGTGGCCCCAAGTCAAACCAAGCCTGCAGATATGTGTCCTTGGGGCACCCAGTTTTGTTTTATAAAAATGAGCAATATTTTTCTAACCAGGAGGGTTCACTAAAAAATATCTGATTTTTGGCTACTCTAAAAAAATTGTATAACCTGACCACCCTGGAGCCTAAACTCCTGCATGACAGCCATGCAGCAGTGGCCTTCTCTCGATGGGGATGTAACCTATTCTGCTTTGCCACAGACCCCACCATTCCCTATAACTCCCTGATCTGAAATAGTGTCAGCTGTAATTTCCCAGGTTCTTGTCCCGCTGGGTTCACTCCCCGTTGTCATGACGCTACAATTTTTGATAATTTCATTTGCCCTCTGAACTCCCAAAATGAAGCTACATTTTACCATTTTTAGAAAATGGATGCCTTTATCTGCCATCATGCGAACTTGCTTTGCATTCTGAGAGGGGAAAGAAGGAATAGTGATTTTAAAAATGGCTTTAAAAATCAGCATTGTTTCTCCCATCCTTCTGCTTGTTTAGACAGTTCAGCATAGAATGGGATTTAGCGTAGAATGGGATTGTCTCAAAGCTGTTGGAAGTTTGAGATAAACACTCCTAATTTTGTGGCTGACTGAAGAAAAGATGTTTAAAGTTGTGTAGCCAGTTTCTGTCAAAGGGCACTTGGGCAGTGTTTTAATTTTCCTCATCACAGATGCCAACACTGAAGAAATGGACCCAGGACAGAGGCTCTTCAGCGTAGGATTGGCCCCAACTGGGAGTTGGTGGGAAAGACGGGCCTCTGCCTCCCGTGGCCGCTTGTGTGTGTCAGGCAGCACCATCAGCATCTTTTTTAAATGCAAAGTGATATGGAACATTGGAAAAGAAGCTCCCCTTCCAAGGGCCTGGCTATTTCTGCATGGAATTTATGAATAAAGCCACAGTTTTGTTTTCTATTTAAGAAACTAAAAATCACTGGACACTCGCCCTGAAGACATCATCCAAGTATCCAGTTCAGACTTTCCCATGGGCCGGGATACTTTCCGGTCTTCACCTTTAATTCTAAGATCACAGAACTGGGGGGTGTTCGGGTACTCCCACCTCCGGACATTCACTCAGGGGAGAGGCGGCAGCGCTGAGCTGCTGGGTCTCTGTGAGCTTTTATTTTATTACCCATATGAGGTCTTTAGAGCATGTTCTCTCCTAATAGCTCTCTACAATTCATTTGTTGATTAAGGAACTTCCTTTGAAAGCAGGAGGTGTGGACTCGTTATTGGAGAGAAGAATGTGGCCTTTGCTCAGCCTAGCCCTAAGTCCTCAGAGCTGTCTGTGATGGTCAAGTTCACATGTCAACTTGGCTAGGTTAACCATGCGCTGCGACTAGGCAAACCTTATTTCTGGGAGTGTCTGTGAGGATGTGTCTGGAAGAGATTAGCCAATTGTTGGGGGCTCAAGTGGAAAAAAGACAGAGGAAAGGCGAAAGCTTTCTCTCCTCAAGTTGAGACAATTATCTCCTCCTGCCCTGGACCTTGAAGCTCCTGGTTCTTGGATCTTCGGACCCAAGCTCCCCTTGTGGAGCTGTGTCCAGCCCAGGGTCCCTGACTCTCAGATCTTTGGGTCCTGTGGGTCTCAGGCCTTCCAATTCAGACTAAGTGACACCACCAGCTCTCCCGGGTCTGCTGACCCCAGGCCACAGGACTTCTCTGGCTCTACAACTACACGAGCCAATTTCTATGATAAACCTCCTCTTTATCCATCAGTGCATCCATATACTGGTATCACTATCATCTCCAATTGGTTCTGCTTCTCAGGAGAACCCTGACTAACCCACTGTCCATATTCATTCTTATAGAGGGGAGGAAAAGTAGTTTTTCTTCTACCCTTCTGAGCTCTTGGTTAAAATCCTTGTAAGCAAAGATAGATGAACAAGAGGAAAATAAACAGAAACAGGCTTTGCTCCCAAGGCAGTGCTTTCACACACAAAGTGTCTCCAGGTCCCCCTCCATGCATTAAAAAAAGTGAGTCCAAATAAACAGAAAAACTCAACAAGGGAAGGGAATAATGATGATTTACAAATAGCAAGCCACTTTTTGTATTTACAAATACATTTCTTTTTTTTTTTTTAATTTATTTATTTTTATACAAGAACTGGGGTACAGGTCAGAGGCACGGGAGCGTGAGTGGATTCACCAGAGACAGCGTGGGGAGTGGAACAGGCAGATGGACCAAAAGCACTGCTGAGGGGAGCAGCAGGAGAGACAGGAGAGGTCTGCTGCGCCATGTAGGTAGCTCCCTGGCCATCTGGGAATCGAACCTGCGCACAGAGGCTGCGGACAGATTCACAGAGCTGTGCTCAACCCGCTGCGTCACCAGAGAGGCCCTACAAATACATTTCTTAAAAGGCTTGTTGGATTCATGTTAAGTTTAGCATTTTAAAAACCGAGGTTCTGGTTCCAAGGTCCCAAGGTAACTCTAGGTTCAGACAAGTCACACCCACCCCCACTAGGAGGCTTCCTGCTGAGTGTGAAATAGCAGATCAAGTTCCAGGTGCCCACAAAGGCACCTGCCAGGGAATATCACACCAGGAGATCCTTCTGGCCTCTGACATAGAATAATCATGCCCTCTGAGTCAGTCAGTCATTTCTTGCTGGGTTTCCCCTCTGTGGGGATGACACCTAGCTAGCTGTTTGCATGTCAATTTTCCCAACCAAGCAACCAGCAAGGTGAGCATTGTGCTGTCAGAGAAAATGCAAACGGAGCAGGCTAAGATAATTGGTGTAACTTATTGACTGATAACCGAAGGCCCCCTTGCAGGCCTGGCCTGAAGCTTACCTGGATTCAGGGCTCACGGGATGAGACCAGGCCCTCATTTCTCTCCTTCCCCCAGCTCCACTGGGACATTGGCCCACAGGCGGACACAAAAAGGGTGTCAGCACACCCTTGTCACGCCCAGAGCGAATGGGAGTCCTTCTTCGTTCCAATGGAAGGAAGACTTATTCCTTCCCAGAATCCCCGGCAAATCTCCTCTTGCCTTATTGACTGTTTTGGGCCAAGTGTCTGATTTCAGAATCAGTTGTTAAGACTAAGAAAATGAGAAGAATACAAATTAGCACAGCTACTCAGCTCCCTGCTTCCTGGGAGCTGGGGTTTGGGTCACCTCTACCCAACTGCACGGCTGATGGGTAGGAGAGGGTCAGATGCCGCGGCAATTCCTGTCACACAGGGTGAGCACCCGCCAGAGCCTTTAGTACTGTTCACCTTGGACTTGGACTTGGCTGCCCAGGTCCTCCTTAGAGAGCCGCCCCTGGCCTCTGCAGGCCTGGTCTGCATCACACCTGGCAGGCGCCTGCAGAGGCGCCCGGTGACCCATTCCTTCACATGCCGCTGCAGTGCCCGCTTGGACGGGACCACTCCCTGTTCTCTGCACTTTGGATTCCCCTTCCAGAGGGCAGATGGGGGTGGTGCTGAGACGGAGAGAATGTGCTGGCAGCAACTCCCAGGTCTTGGGTATCATCTCCTCCTGGCTGTGGGGCAAACTTGGGCCTCTACCCACTGACCACTGCACCCCAGCATCGTGGGAATGAATGACCATGAGTCTGGTTCTTGATAGGCCATTTACGGCAAAGGACAATGGGTAGGTATAAAAATAAGATGCCAACAAGCAGCCTGACTTCCTTCTGGTGATAAAATTGTCTGGGCTGAGCTTCTAACAGAAAGAGACGGGTGAAAGACAGGAGTGGAAATGAGCTTCTCCCCCCATTTTTGAGGTGCAATCTGGCATTTAGCTGGAGGCAGCTACTGTAAAAAGATGTGTGGCAGCAACTGAAGGAGAAATGAAATGTCAGGGTTTCCCACTGGGGGTGGAGAGAGGGGAGGTGGGGACTAAGGGTCAGCATAGATGACATCCCCTGCCCCACAGAGCGTGTTGAAAATATAGTTGAAAGGTTATTTTGTCGACTTAGCAAACCATGATTCTCAAAGGTAATGGGATATGAGAGAGCTAATAAGATGCTGTGTCAAAATGTTGATTAATATGGATACTGTATTTGAAGAATGTAAGTTAAAAAAAGCCAGGATAGGATGAACACACTGATTATAGCTCCATAAAACACATGTTCACTTTTAAATACTGCAAGAGTGTTTGGAGTTAAGTAAATAGAATTTATGAGGTTGGAAACCTTAGTTCATGATTAATTTTAAAGGGTCTTGGCAGAGCGATCTTCTCTGGGTGAGCAATGCATTTGCAAGAACTGAATTCTGCTCAGCCCAGGCTATCAGCTGTGAGCAGTGGTTCTGGTGTAAAGATGTGGGCGCAGAGTGTAAGGATAGGAGGGAGAGGGAGGGAGGGGCTGGAGAGGCTAAGTCAGTTCCTGGCTTTTCCTGCCTAAGAATATCAAAGTTCAAAATGATCAGCCTGCAGTTTTGTTAACCTAGAGATTTTCTGGCCTTGTAACAGCAAATCAGAGTTCAGACAGATTTATGTCTCAGGTCAATGAAGCCCCAATATCAAAAAACCTGCATATTTCTTGAAGACAAGCTGGTCATCCTTTGGTTAACATACAATGTCCAGCCCTGAGCTGGTAGCTATGTAGGAGACCACAAAAGTGAATAGGCCATGACCCCTCTCATTAGTCCACTCTCTGTCTCATTAGACAGCCATAACACATTAGTTGAACAACAACAACAAAAACTGCATTGTGAATTGCAAGATTGCAAAGTACCAAGGGAAAAAAAAAATGGATATTATGGTGGAAAGAAATTAATAACCCTGGAGCAGTCAAGGAAGGCTCCTAGGAGGAAGTGTCATTAAGCGGTTTATGAGCTGGATTGTAACATTAAAAAAAGAGAGGTAGTGAACAAAGAAGTCTGAGGACAGTGAGTCTCATCCACTCTTTGAGGGGTGTAAATAGAGCAGAAGGGACATAAAACTGGCCCAGGGGGTGGTAGTTCCTGGGAGGTCTTGGGAGCCACATGCACAGCAACTCTGATTCAGTAGGAGAGAAGCAGCCATTAAGGCTTTTGAGAAGCTGATAAAGTGTTAATGGGAAGACTGATTGCACTGTCATGGATTTGGAGGCCAGGGGTACCAACTAGGGGAAGGGAAGCAAGTGGAAGAAATTCACAGAGCTTCTGGAGGAAGAGTAGATGGGGCAGGCAGAGCCGCTGGAGCTGTCACAGGTGGGAAAACAACCAACCTCTTCTCACTGTTTGACCCCAAGAAGATGCTGAGCACGTGAAATGACCTAAGAACTTTCCTGGCTTTGCTATTTGCTACCGTGTGGCTTTAATAAGCTGCCTCATCTCTCTGCCTGTTTCTTTAAATACAAAGTAGAATCAAACTTGTCTTATTATCTTCAAAAGATGTCCAAGGTAGCAGATAAAATAATTTAGAAAGCATTTTGCAAAATGCAAAGTAGTAGGCAAATATTTGCTATTATTATATATACTAACTTTCGTTTTCCTATAAAACAGAGTTGCTTTCAGAATGAGGTAGGGGCTTTCTACCATCGTCTAAAATGGTTTTAGGTTGTGACTCTTCTGAGCTCCTCTCTCTTGCGTGTGCGTGCTCTCTCTCTCTCTCACTCTCTTTCTTTCAACTTTCAAATAATCTCCACTTGTGTCTTCCTTCTGCTACTCAAGTCTGTGTGGACCTTCTTCCTTATGCTCTGACATGGAATGGTAAACCAGACATCCACATTCGTCAGGCCTGAATGTAAAGTCACAATAAATAGGCTCTGGGAGAGACCTTGAGAGGGCCCTTTGGCAGGGGCATCATTTTACTTAAAAATAGCAAAAATATATTGAGCATTCAGGGCTCACTTCTGGGCTCTCCGATGTGGTGTAGGTCATTGAGGTTGTCGGACGAGTGACGGCTACACAGGCGAGGTGGCACAGGCACTCGCGCTGTTGGACCTGGCAGTGCTACACTTGCTTGAGACTGTCCACGGAGAGCAGTCAGCTTGCTGGAATTCACCTAACACGCATTTCATTTATCATTTGTATTTTCGTAAAAGAAATGCATGATTTAGCGAATTGTGATATGTTTGATGAAAATGAGGAAATTGACAAAAACGAGCTGGTTCGCCGTGAACATAGATTATTGTGTTGAGGGGATGACAAACAAGATGGTGTGGTGTGGTGTGATCAAAGGAACAGAACCACACAACCCCACAGAAATAAAGGAACTTCTTATTACTTGACAAAATGAGCAGTTTTTAGAGACCTATTGTGTCAAACCAAAAACAAACAAAAAATCAAGCCCTAAATGCTAGTACTTCTGAAGCACAAAGAGATGATAAAAAGCTTTGGTCCATTTCTCAAGAGCCTTTCTAATCCAATCCTTTCTAATGTAATCCTTTCTAATCTAATCTAATCTAATCTAATCTAATCTAATCTAATCCTTTCCTTGACCCTCTCACTAAACGCAGGTGAGTACCTAACAGGGGCAGGTGGAACTCACTTCCTGGACAGGCTGGGGTGCAGACAGGCCTGGGACGGCAGACAGCCAGTGGTGAAGCTTGGGCTGAAAGTCAGCACCTGATTCCCTGGAACATCAGGTTGACCGCAGGCAGAACAATCGTCTGGAAAGATAGACCCACTCTCCGCTGACTGCAGGCATTCGGGACGCTGTCACCTTCCTTCCCTCAGCTGTGACTTTTGCTGGTCACATTTGCCCACAGTGGGAGTTGGGAAACCCCTAAATGCAACCAACTGCTTCTGTGAAATGGGATTTAACTCTTCTGGATTCAGTTTCCCATGAGGAGTGACCCCATCAGCATCCCTATGAAACCTCAAACAAATCACATAGGGTTCCCAACACTTTCAGATGAAATCAAGTGAAAAATGAAAGGCAATGGAAGGGAGAGAGAGAGAGAGAGAGAGAGAGAGAGAGAGAGAGAGATCTTATGCTCTCCAGAGGGGTGCCTGGGAAGACTCAGCCGTTGCCAGGCAACCCTCCTCCCTCTGTGTGTTTCAGGTGGGGGCGGGGCCCTGGCTGTGGGAATGACTTCCTTTTTCCTCACATGTGCCTCTGTGGTGGCCAAATGTCCTCTGGAGTCTGACAGCACCCCACGTGTGAGACCATGTGCTTTTTCCTACCTGGAAAGGTCTGAGCATCTTCCTTCCCCAGGAACTCTCCTGAGAACGCCACGGGTATTATGTAATCTGTGCAGACAGCATGTATGAAAGCATTACACATGCAAATGAAGCCAGTTCCTTGGAAGTTCTGTTCCTTCCCTGCTGGCTGCCAGACTTGCCAGGCCAGCTGACACCCAGCCAGGCCATTTTATTCATCACTGCACAAAAGCAAGGTTTGGCCTCTTCCTCAGATTCACAGGGTTTTACAAAGGCCTGGATGAACCGGGGTGTCCCTCTCTTTCCCTGACAAGCCTGGCCCTGTCCTTGGGGTTGGAGTCAGCATCAGACCCCTGTGCTGTGAGGCTGACTTCCTCGCCATGGGGCCTGTGGTCTTGTTCCCTGAGTCTAAAGAACAGCTGGATGCATACGAGAAAGGGGCCATCAGCCTGGGGGTTTCCATGTGCGGGAAGGTGTGTGGCTTGATGTGAATGTTCCCCCTGCAGAGGAAGCTGATGATGCCATGGGGGTGTCAGTTCCCAAGGCCTCTGGGGGAACCCCTTTTCCTTTCACAAGCAAGAAAAATAGCTTGAACTCTTGCCACATTGCCCATGAAACAGAGCGCCTGTGTCCCCGGGAGGCCTCGGAGGGTCTATTTCTCTCAGTGGTTCTTCTGTGTCTGCCTCATCTCTCCTTCCCACCGCATCATCCATTCTTGCGCCACAGCACCGCACCATTCTGTCTGCTTCCTTCATTCCCTAAAACGTTGTCCTTCTACAGGAAGTGGAAAACTTTGCACGTATTCCTTCTGGGTTAAAGATAAGTTAATCAAATACTTTCCCGTTCTTAAAAAAAAAAAAAAAAGCATTGTATATTTTATTCCTTTTGTGAGATAAGACTAAGTGTTTATTGGTCTCTACCCTTGGTTCTCAGAACAGAGTAATTTTCTGGGACACTAGGAGCATCTTTTGTTCAAATGAGGCAGCTCTGGGCTCCTGGATGGTCCCTGAACATGGTTGCCAGAAAGGCCAAGGCATGATGAGAAGACACGCTCCCCTGTTCTCTTGAGAAAGGAAGCAGATTGGAAATGGGCCTCATGTCCAGTTATGCCTGGTGAGGAAGCCCAGAGAAGGATCTCAAAAGTATGGGGTTTGGAGGCATTTGCACACTGAGAGGGTGACACACCCTAGTTTCATGGGCACAGACATCCCCGCCCTCTGCCCTCCCAGACCTTGCCCTGTGCATCTCTTCATCTGGCTGTTCACCTGGATCCTCTGTCACACCCTTTAATAATCCCAAATAAGAGTCCTGGGGGGGTCACTATAGCTGGGGTCTTGGGAGCCTCTGACTTGGAGCCAGGCAGACAGGAAATGTGGAGACACACTACTTGTGACTAACACCCCGGGGCGGGGGAGCAGTGCTATGGGATTGAACCCTTAACCTGTGGGGTCTGACACTCTCTGTACGTCATCTTGGAACTGAGTTAAATTGTAGGGCACCCCAGGGGTGCCCCAGAGAATTGCTCAGAGTTCGGGAACCTCCCCCCCCCACACACAAACACACATTTGGTGACCAGAAGTGAAGTGTTCTATGTAAATAATAAAGAGAGTCACAGGAAAGAAAGACATAGCGGGGATGAACTGGTTTTTTTTTTCTATTCAAAGAGAGTTGAAACCTGAGTTTTTCCAATACACACACTTATATCATTATCAGAAAAAAATTCTCCTATGAAAATTGGAACCTAAAGCATGAGACCACTTGTTAAGTCTTTATATTCACATTAGCCATAACAACTCCTTAGTTTCTTTAGATCTCAACGTCCTGAAAATTATAGACATTGATGTAGAAAAAGGACTGTTAGAAAACAATGAGCTGCAACCTGTTCTTGAAAAACCAAGTAAAGACTTTTGTTTCCAAATATATTTTTCTAGCTCTTGTAAAAGTTTTCACTACTCATACTCACTACTTTGGTGTAGTAAATGATACCAAAAATTAGTGACTTAAAACAACGCACCTTCGCAACCTCACAGTTTCTGTGAATCACAAATCCAGGAGCAGCTGAGCTGGTGTCAGGCTCGAGGTCTCTTATAGGATTGCTGTCAACATATCAGGGGGGCTACTGCCATCTGAAGGCTTTTCAGGGGTTGAAGGATCTGCTTTCAAGGTGACTCACTCACAGCCCCAGCAAGTTAGCTCTCACTATTAGCACAAGCTCCAAACCCCTTTCTACATGGGCCTCTGGTGGGGCTGCTTAAGTGTACTTGCAACATGGCAGCTGGTTTCTTCCAAAACAAATGATCTGAGGCGAGCTAGACAGAAGCAGCACAGTCATTTGTGACTTGACTTTGGAAGTCACACTCTGTCATTGCCACAATGTCCAACTGGTTGCAGAAGTCAGCTTTATGCCTTGTTGGAGGGGACTCATAGGGCCCGAATACCAGGAGGCAAGAATTACAGGGCATCAAGGGCCCATGGGAGTGACTGGATACCACCCTGCTTGAAACCATCACCCCATGTCAATAAGCACTGTGTTCTGTTAGCAGGAAGACACATCTTTATTTTATGTAATAATAAGAAAGGAAAAAATTGGTCAATATTAGAAGAGTCTCCAAATCAAGCAAGACCACCCTAGGCCATGCCTCCAGTACAGGGATGAGTGAGCAGTAAATCCACTCATAGAAAGCAGCAGCAAAATACTCATGAGTCTCACCTAGTATGGGGGTGGGGGGTATCCCTGCAGAATCTGAACCAAATGGAGACAACTTTAAATAGGACTATCTACAGATTCCCTCTTAAGAAACTTGATTCCCATCCCAGTTGAATGCAATCGTAAGAGACGTTCAAATTTTAGAGGATGTTAAAATGTGCATCTTAAAATCAAGAAAGCACAGTGAGTTGAATCAGCAAAGATTCAGGTAAAATGTATAGGAATTGTTTAGAATCAGTAGAATCACTTAGAGCAAGATCACCAAAATGGAGTCTTATTTATGAAAAAAAGAACAGACTCTTGTCCATCTGCTGTGTTGTATTGGCCAATACCGTGTCCTTTCTCACATCAGCTTCTTATACTACTCAGCTCTTTACAAAGCAGAAAATGAAGAAAAGCAGAGTTTATGAATATTGCTCATCCTGTAGGATCTGCTGAGGCATCACCTCCTCTTTGAAGCTTTCGCTGATCTCCCCAGAGTCCGTGTCCTCCTAGGCACCCTCACAGCTCCATGAAGGGAATTGGTGCAGAATCAGTAGAAATAGACAGAACTTTGAATTAGCCCCACTTCATTCCAGGCCTTTAGAGCTGTGTGATTTTGAGCAAGTTGCTTAACCTCTCTGGGTCTCTCTAGTCATTTGACCTTCAAGTAAGGTCAAGGCAATGATCTATCTTGCAGAGTGCTAAGAATTAACTATCAAGTGTACAAAATATCTAGCACGGTGCTTATCATATTTCCTTAACAATGATATCTATCATTATGATTAGTGTTTTTTCATTTCTGAGACTCAGGTGGTTTTTTGAGATATTTTTAAAAGGGTCAACCAATAACACACACTGTGCTCAGGACAGGCTATTCATTCAATAACAACTTAAACATTGATGGGGTCCTAAGTCTTCATTGAACATGGGCCCTGGATGCCAGTTTTCCTCCAACTACACCAGCCAGGCAGCCTCTGTCCTTCCCAAGGAGCTACAAAGAGAACGCAACTGGTCCCCATGCATGTATTCCTCAAACCATTACCAAGAAGTCCCACCAACTTCTCCAGCCAGAGGATCGCTGATAGGAGATTTAGAGGGAATGGCTCTTTCTGCAGTCGTTTGTTATATATCTTCTAAACTCCAGGCTCTAAATCAGGTCCACTTCAGTGGACCAGGAGAAGATTAATTTAGATGTTATAGAGAAGAATAGAACATGACCAGGGTTCTTGAAAGGCTGACAGTAGAAGAAAGAGCTGAGAGAATGAATTGTGACAGCTAAGGGAGACGTCCCACAAGAAGATGGAGCTGTGAGGGTGCCTAGGAGGACACGGACTCTGGGGAGATCAGCGAAGGCTTCAAAGAGGAGGTGATGCCTCAGCAGCTCCTACAGGATGAGCAATATTTTGCCAGAAGGGCACTATTAAGGCCCTAGGGATTTGATATATAACATCCATTGATGTTTCCCCTTCCCAAGTATAGAATCGATTAACAAGACACAAGAGGTAGACAAATGGAGGTCAAAATGTTGGCACATTGGAGAACACAGACATGCCAAAAATCTTAACTTTACAGTACAGAAAACCGACAGACACTACCTGAGCCAGGGGACCAAGGTCAACATCAAAAGAATAAATTATGTTGATAGCAGACACCCTTGATTCTCACCTATGTGGCCTTCCTTGCCAAAGTCCATACTCCCAATCTAGTTATGGGAAAAACTTTAGACAGATTCCAACTGAGGGACTTTCTACAAAATACCTGAACCCACTCTCCTCAAACTGTCAAGGTCATCGAAAACAAGGAAAATCTGGGAAACTGCTACAGCCAAGAGGAGCCTGCGGAACACGGTGACAAAATGCAATGTGGCATCCGAGAGGGGATGTTAGAAGAGAAAAAGGACATCAGGTAAATCTCAATAATATATCAGTTTTGGTTTGTGAATTATAACAAATTTTCACACCAATGTAAAGGTTACTTGGGAGAGCAAGGCACTGGGCATATGAACCTCTCTGTCTATATTCTTAACATTTTCTGTAAATTTAAAGCTGTTGTAAAAAAAAAATTAAGGATCCAAAAGAAAAACAAGGGGGCTCGTACCAATACAGCCCACTCTTCCATATAAGTATAGATGGTGGGGTGACTCTTGGGAACTGCAGAACAGAACTGCCCCCCACCCCACCCCAGGCCAGCATCAAGGGAAGGAGAGGAAACTGAATCCCAGGACTTGAAATATTTCACTGGTTGGCCACATCCAACCTTGGGCACTGGTTGTGACACACACACACACACCCCACCCCATGAAATCATTAGGACAACCTCCATGGCAGGCCAGGAAAGGCTTGCAAGAGCCTAGATGTATTTCCAGAGAGGCCCCATGGCAAAGTGGTCAGTGCCTGGATGCCATGGTGTGGTCATGGGCCACTCTCTTGGTGGGTGATACTGGCAGGTTGCTTAACCTCTCTGAGTCTCTTTTTGTGATCTGTAAGTGGAGGTAGGAATGATCCGCTTCAATGGACCAGGAGAGGACTAAATTAGATGCAATGAACAAGGTGCCTGGAGTAGACACGGGGAGACAGCCTGGCTTCAGGGGGTGTAAGCTGTTATAACTCTCACAGAAACATAAACTGGAAAAGGGTTGCCCTCCTGATGCAGCAGTTAGTGTGAAAGAGGACACTGGAGGCTGAGGAAGCAGCCCCTGCAAGGGCAGGGAGGGCAAAGGGAATGGGGCTCGTCTGGAAGTGGATCCGTCACTGCAGCCCAGGGCTCAGGCGGCACAACGAGCAAGGTGACACTGACGCAACGGGGCATGGGCTCAGCCATACACTCGGGGATGCCAGGACTCTCAGCTTTCCCCGGAAGAGATGGAACGTTTAAGGCTGTGGTGGGCAGATTTTTTTCTGTAAAGGGTCAGGTAGTAAATACTTTATTTTAGGTTTTGTGGGTCAACCGGCAACATCAAGGCACTACAGATGTATAGTATATGCATGCTATATCCAAATATAAATAATAGTATATAACAAGAGAGAAAACTTTCCACTAATAATAGTGAATTTCCTGAAACACGGGGATCTTGAACACCAAGTAAGTACCTGAAACAATTGTTAGGTGAGTCTAGTGCTGCGGTATAACTTAATTCCACCCCATCCCAGGCACCAAGGTCAACTGTGGGGTTTGTCGGTCTTTCATTGTTAATAAAATCACCTTCAGCAGCTCTTGAGTTATATTCTTCTACTCACTTCTGTTCCCTTATGCTCTCCAGCTTAGAGTCTTTGGACTAGCTGTTAATGAAAAATGAAATGAAATGTTCTGGAGCAGCAGTGGGGGACCCCCCAGCACCGTGGAGCTGCAGCTGCACTCCTGTGACCGGGGTGTGGGAGCGGCAGAGCAACGCAGTGAATGAGGCCGCCACGTGGGCTCTTGGCAACTTCTCTGGCATTATGGCAGAAAGCAGCCCCAGGCAACAGGCTGACAAGTGGGAGTGGCTGTGTGCCAATAAAACTTTATTTATAGATGCTGAAATGTGAATTTCATATCATTTTTACATGTCACAAAATGTCATTCTCTTCTTGATTTTTTTCCCAATCATTTTAAAAATGGAAAAACTACTCTTAGCTTCAGAACCCTACAAAAAAACAGACAGCAGGCGGGATTCAGCTCAGGGCTGTCGTTTTAAAAGATCATTCTAAATACTTAACTCCATCAAGTCATTAGCAAAACAGCTACTCAGAGCCTCTTTCCATTTTCTGCAGCCGAGGCTAATGTCCTCTCTGCATCCAGAGCTCGCTGCATTAGGGGGGTTTGCTCCGATGCACCCACCTCTCCCGAGGGGTTTGCAGCCTCGCCCCTCCCTTCAGCAGTGATCCCCATTTCAGTGTCAGGAGGAAGGAACTCAGGCAAACTCTCCTCACTCTCAACTGCCACTGTGAAGACAAAGCTTCTTTCAGCCTCATGACAGTGCCAGAAGCTACGAGCTGATTCTGTGGCTATAACACTGTGTCACCCCTGGCGTGGCAAGGTGTGTAGGGGCAGGAATGGACCACAGTGCAGGTTTTCTGATCCAGCAGACCGGGTAAAGGAGGAGTCAGAATCCTTAGTGGCTTTTTGCAGGTCTTTTTATTGGGATTTACCCGGTACACGGCAGGCAGGGGTGCTGGGGGGCTGCCAGCCTCCCAGCCCCCAGCAAGTCCTCACTCTGGGCTCTCCGACCTTCTCTCTCTCTCCCTGGGCTTCTGCTGCTTCTCAGCTTCTCTTTCAGCTTCTCTTCGGCTTCTGCTGTTGCTGGCATCCCCGTGACGCCTCCTTAAAAGCCCCTTCTCAGCCCAGGTGAATTCCATCTATGCATGCCCACACCCTACTCCAGGTGCCCGCCGTCAGGCATGCATTCAGGACCGCAAGAATCCATCATCTCTCCTGATGGCGGGAGGGCAGAAAAGCCTGACATTTTTCCTTACACTACAAGGTGTTACCAGAGAGCAAGCCCCACAGAAAGGGACCTAGGATGCTCTTGAAGACAGTGCCTTAAACAACACGGGTATGACAGGATAGAGCAGCGACGCAGCCAGAGACTCCGTCCTCTGTTTTGTAATGCGGTTGGTTTGCGTATTGAAAAGGGCTTTGGAATGAGAAGCAGTGACCAGGCTTCCGCACACGGGGAGAGCAGAGCATACCAGCCCTGGAGACAGAGTGGGGGTTCCTGTTAGGCAGAGAAGGAGGTGGGTTCACAAGGAGCAGTGGTTGGGCCAAGGCGACAGCCAGGTGGCAGCGCAGCGAAGACCAGACCTCCGTCCAGGCTGCGACGCACGCGGCACGACGGCTCCCACTCCCCCTGCCTGAAGCCACCTGAAGCCACCTGTGCACACGACGTGGGCGTCAGGTGATGGGCGCAGGATGGTGTGGTATGAATTTTTGTCTCGTGTAACCAACATCACCCTCTGTGCTCTCAGCGTCTGACTATAGAGAATGACGTGGTTGCCCTGAGCTGCAGCTGGAGGTGAGCGCCAGTGCCTTCCGCGACACTGAGACCAGGGGAAAGTGTTCCCGAACTCGGATTAAGCCTCTGTAGCTCAAGCTTGATCCCCAGCCAGGGGGCTACCCACAGGGCGCAGCAGACTTCTCCTGTCTCCCCACTGCTCCCCTCAGCAGTGTATTTCAGTAGATCTGCCTGTTCTGCTCCCCACTCTGTCTCTGGTGAATCCTCTCAGCCTGGCCTGTATCCCAGTTCTTGTATACATAAATAAATAAATCTTAAAAAAAAAATAAGACTGCAGCCCCACCTGGGATGGCCCAAAGCTGCATTCACTTTACACTTGTTCTCTTCACCCAGCTTTCATCCTAAGTTAAGGTCAAAGAGCATTTGTTCTTCACCATCTGCAGCATTTGCTTCATGCACACGGGTTCATGGCTTGTTCCCATTCTGACCAGTTCAAGAGCAAGTGCAGGGCATGTATAGACACCACCTTGCAGCACCGTGAAGGTGCTTTGAGGCTGGGTCCCCTTTGGGAAACAGGTTAGAAAGGTTTACTTGGGCCTCCCTGCTGGTACAAAGGGTTAAGATGTAGCACTGTGAAGCTATCTGCAGCCTCTGCAGCATGAGTTCCAGCCCCGGCCAGGGAGCTACCCAGATGGCACAGCAGACCTCTCCTGTCTCCCCGCTGCTCCCCTCAGCAGTGTATTTCGGTCATTCCGCCTGTTCTGTTTCCCACTCTGTCTCTGGTGGGTCCTCTCACCCCTGTACCCCAGTTCTTGTATGCATAAATAAATAAATCTTTTTAAAAGAAATGTTTACTTGGCATTGAAAAACAAGTACCTTGGTCTCAGCAGCAGCAGAGAGCTAGAAGGAGGCATCAAAAGCTCTCTGGCCGAAGAAAAAGAAAAATACCGGATGGTCTCACTCATAGCAGGAATCTAGAAAACTTAAATAAGGGACCAGGAAAATGAATAACTATAAGAAAGTGAAAATCAAAATCAACAAAAATCTATGAACCAGAGACACTTTTGGGGGGGGGGTGGAGGGAGGGGAGGGATTGGGGTCAAAATGGGGGGGTTGAAATTGTATGGGGAATATAAAAATAAAATGTATTATAAAAAAAAAAAAAAAGCTCTCTGGCCGTGCAGCGTGTCTCTGGCATCCAGGTGAAAAAGGAGGGAAACAAGGAGGCAGGGGATTCTGTTTTGAGCAGATTTCCCAAAGTGTGCCCTGGATGTGTGGTAAGATACAAACTCCTGCTTTCCTCCTGGGATCCGGAGGCGGGTCTGAGCTGCCTCCATAGGAGACCCGGTCTCCTCCAACACGCGCCACACGCTTGAGAGAAATTGGTTTAGAAACACACTTCAATAAATATTCTCCGACCATTCTTCTCTCTTTGTACCTTTTACAGCTGCCTTGTGGCTGCTGAATGGGCCTTTTTCCTAGAGCTCCAGTGAGACCCCTGGAGCTGGATTTTGATGAATAACAGAAGGAATCACTCAATGAATCAACCCAAGGGGGGCAAAGGGAGAAAGGACAGGAGGAATCAATCATGTGAATGTCAGCTCTGGAAGGATTTCAAGCTGCTCTCTCCCTGCAGGGCAACTGGCTCCCCCGGTGTGTCCTGGGGGTTAGAGGTCCCATCACTCAAGGCCTCACCACCCATGAGCCCTGTGGGTCTGCCCCAGAGGGCCAGCAGCTCCTTCTGTGCACACGCCATGAGGCAGAGAAGATTGGGAAGCTTTGAAATGGCTACACCACAAAACACGAGATTTCTCAAGATTCCACACCCAAGCCCGGTGGTGGGATGGGGCGCACGTCCCTCTGGCAACAACCAATTCTCCGACCGGGTATCCTGCAATTTAACTAAATTCTGACTCTGCCTACTGGCAGGAAGCATCAGGGTGCACCGGTCAGGGGCTCCTGCCCTCCTCTTTGGATGCCAGGTTGTCACCTGTGCTGCTGGCCAGCGAGCCAGGGAAGGGAGGTTTCAGTCACCCCCTCCTGTGTTCCCTGCATTTGCTAGAACGGCTCACAGAACCCAGAGAAACATCTTACTCCTAGACAACAGGCTTATTATAGACAAATATCACTCAGGAGCAGCCAGATGGAAGGCAAGGAGGCTTGGGGAGAGGGTGGAGCTTCTGACCCTCTCAGACAGCCGCCCTGCCCCACCTGAACCCAGAGGTTCTCTGAACCCCCTGCCTTTGGGCTTTTCATGACTTAGGGATGATTGATCACATCCTTAACCTTGGGGGGAGTGGTGGGGGGCGAGTCAAACTCCACCCGCTCTCTCCTCCCTGATACCAGGGGTGGGACTGAAAGCTTGGACCCTCCGATCGCATGCTGAGGCCCCTGCAAGGAGCCCCACCCCTAGGTTCCCATGGCCTTCCTGAAAGTCACCTCATTGACATAACATAGCAGAGCAGAGCAGAGCAGAGCAGAGCAGAGCAGAGCAGAGCAGAGCAGAGCAGAGCATAAGATTAGCTTCCTCAATCAGTTCACTTTGAAAACCAGGGCCGAAGACCATACCTGTATTTCTTATTACAGATGACACCGTCATGCCACGTCTTTCTCTGGCTCCTTGAGGGGGAAGGGGCACTCAGTTCGCTTGTGTTGAGGGGGGACAGGAAGCATGTCCGTCAGTCTGGACAAGACCAGTCTCCAGGATCAAGTGCAGGGGTGCTGCTCTTCTGCAGGTTCCCCTTGAGAAAGACAGCGCTCGCAGCCTCACCCCGAAACCTCCCACTCAGGCCCCTCTCACCTCCTGCCCTGCCCCTCACCTCCTGAGCAGCCCCACCTCTTTTCCGGGGGCTCCTGACAGTCAGCACCAAAGCACAGTGATGGGATCGGAGGGAAAGAAGGAGACTGGAGGGCATGGAGAGAGCTGAGGGGATGATTTCACCCTCAGTGGGTACATTTCCCTTCACCTCATTCTCAGGGACACTTCCAGAAAGCAATACCTTGCAGGCAGCTCACATTCCTGCAAACCTTGCAGCTGGTAGTGAGAGAATAGTCATAATTTTTTTCCCTGAGAGAATCACTTTAAGGCAAATGTGCCCTTTTGAGGCACCCAGGTGTGACTCTAGGTGTCCGAAGCTGTATTTAACCCCAAACCAGCCCAAACCTCCCTGGCTGTTCGGTTCCTTCCTTTCTCCCCAATAAAGGGGTCAGACAAGGTCAAACCTGCCAGGAGCCCTGGGGAGAATATTCCTGGGCAGCAACGCCACAGACACCCCTTTCCCCAGAGCTCAGGCTGCAGCGGGTAGGCAGAGTCGTCCACTGGGGACAGAGAAGGGGAGCCAGCTGCTAGCCTTCGGGAGGGGACGTAGGGCACTTGTGAACATATGTCCAGGGGGTTCTGGAGCCCCTGTCCCTTCATGTCCTTTTATGCAGCCTTTGTCCACACACACTGTTGAAAACAAAGGGCCTAATTCATTCAATGCGCTCCCTCAACCCCAGAGGCGACTCAGCTCCTAGGCGAGCAGTTTCTTTGTTGTCTGACGAAGCCCGAAGCTCGTGGGCCCTTCCTTCGTGTTGCTAGAGAGCGAGGGCCCAGTGTGACCTGTCCCCATGGCCAACGGGCTGAGAAAATGGGCTACCCCCCCACCCCGGTTTTTAAGTCAACTATAAAAAAATTTTCTGGTAGAAAGATGAATCCTGCAGTGGCGAGTGGCGGTGCCTCCCGGTTGTGGCCACCTGCACACAGGGAGGCCCCGCCAGGTGTGTGTTGATGTGGGGAGACTAACATGTTTTCTTGGATGTTTTCAAAATCCTACGACTTCGAGAAGACAAGACGTACAGAAGACAAGGTGCCCACATCTAGCCGTGCGTGGTGCAATTATAGATTAACTTTCTCTTTCTTCCTATTGGATGCACTTGCCGGGGTTTAAGACAAGCGCCAGATGCTCAAGGGCGCAGATATCCAGAGAGCTGGAATCACCCTTAGCTGGTTTGAAAAGGGAAGCTTTTTCTCTAGGGTCAGGAGAAAGACAAGGATGCCTGCTCTCTCCACTATTTTTTTTTTTAAGATTTATTTATTTATGCATACGAGTGGGGTGTAGGCCACAGGTGTGGGGGCGGGGTGAGAGGACACACCAGAGACAGAGTGGGGAGCAGAACAGGTGGACCTACTGAAACACACTGCTGAGGGGAGCAGCAGGGAGATGGGACTTCTATGCTATACTGAATAAAAGTGGAGGGCCTCCCTGGTGGCACTAGGGGTTGAGACACAACTTATGAAGCTATCCTCACTGTCTGAAATGAACCGGGAGCCAATATGGGTCCTGGTGGCCCATGGGCTTCTGCTGTGTTCACCTGTTTTAAAGGCAGAGCAGAGAAATACGGATCCTCTTAGAGCCATAAACCAGAATAATAATAATCAAAGACTAATTTTTTAAAATGATAGGATGAATAGTAAATAACGGTTTCACCATCTTTTAGGGCTTCATTTAAAGTGGGAAACCGAGATTTCTTTCCTAGATGTTCTTTCTTCCAATATTTGTGTGTGTTGCATGGCCTCTAAGTGTTTTCTCATGTGTTGATGAATTGATAAAAGAAATAAAAAATGTTGAATGTAAGGGGAAAAGTTAAAGCCACTATCAACAGCCCCGTCGTAGAGCTAAGGGGTCCAGGAGGAAACAGGAAGGGAGACGCAGGGGCAGTTCCCGGCCCTCTGATTCTGTGTCTGGCCCATGAAAGTGGCCTCTGTCAGCCGTTCCCCTGGAGCTTGCCCTTGCTTTGTTTAGCAAATCATTTATCCAAACGGAGGTTGCCTAGAGCACAAATGGGCGGCAAGGGACAGACTGTTTGCATCTAGGGACAGACTGTTTGCATCTTTCTAGGTAGATCCATTAAATCATGCACACTTAAAATAGGAAGCTAATGAGGCTGGTCTCTCTTGCCAACTTTAGTGGCACATGTGAGACAAAAGAATCATCAGATACTTACTGAGGCAGATACAGTCTCCTGGTAACTCTTTATTCCAACCCTCCGAGGGTTTTCATAATTGCAGAGTCATTTTGAAAAGATTAAAAGCTGAATTTCTCAGACCCCTTTGAGACCAGTTTCCTGTGTGATTGAGACTTGCCACCCAAATGCACTCAGGCAGCCAGGAGTGAGTAAGAGGCCTGCGGGGAGGGGATGCGGCTCACGGCAGGGTTTGGCTCTGTGGCCACGGGTATGGAGGTGGCTTTTGATGCCAGGATCAAGGTGGCACAGGGTGTCCCAGGAACCAGCAGCTGCAGTGGCTGCTCCCTGCTCCTTGGAGGAAGTGCAGGGATCCCGGAGCCCCGGACTTGCTGATCCCCCAGATTCCTGAGGTTCCCTTAGTGGGGAATGTGGGTCGGTGTGCGGTTTTGTTCCTCTGAGACTCATTCCTGGTGGCCCAGGACCCATTGCCTCCTTTTGGCCCTTTAAATAATTCTGTAAGGAGTTAATGCTCTGTGTTAAATCCCTTTCTGCTTAAAATAGCTACAGTGGAACTGTTAGCTGTAACTGAACCCTGCTCTTCAGCAAAGACGGGCTGGCTACTACTCAGGGCTCCCCGTGAGAGCGCAGAGGTCCGTTCATCTGCGTCGAGCACCTCCTCTATACCACAGATCGCTCTGAGGTTCTCTTCCAGACCTTATTGATGAAATTGCATTTGGGTAAACATATAATTGCAACCAGCTGGTGCTAGCACAGGCGCTAAGCTGGGAGCAAACTGGTTTGGAAGGCTTTGTAGTATTTATTTCATCCACTCCCCTCCCCATACAGAGTAGGACATTTGACCCACAAAAGAGTCTCATCAGCAGCTCCCCCGAGTGCACTATGAGCAGGATAAAACCAAATGCATGGAGACAGGGGGCTTTTAAATGAACCCAGTATTTTTTTTTAACTTGGGACACAGTGGCCTTGCTTTCTACCCAGAGATTCTTGCTCGTGTTGCTGTGATTCCTCCTCAGGGACACTCCCTAGCCATCATTTATTTATCTAGATGCTCCCAAGATAGAAACTACTCTCTCAATGTCGGACGCTCAGGGGAGCCATCGTGACTCTCTGATGCCGCTGCAGACTCATCAGCACATCCTGCCGGACATCGCCCTCGAGCAGGGCCTGCTGAGGTGTGGCCACGCACCAGGGATGAGTGGGCCCCACCCCAACATGCTGCGCCACCCCACCAGGCCCCTTGGACATCTAGCCCGACTCCCCTTAGACAGAGAGCCACGTCTCCTTGGGTTCTCACAGCCAACCTGGGTGGGTATGTCCCTCTGTTTGTCCAGTGACGGGAAGGAAGAAAGGAAGGGAGACAGCGAGGGAGGGAAGAAGACAGTAAAACTTAAATGCATGTGGAATTAAATACCTTAGCCAGTCACACCGCAAGAGAGAGTCAGCCTCCTCAAACTCTTCCCCGGCTCCCCATGTGGATAACATCCAAACTGCTTAATAGGCATGTGAAGCCCTTCCTGACTCTACTCTCCAGCCTCCCTGACACTCGCTGCAGCCTCCAGCCCTGCAGAGCTCACTGCCCTCCAAAACTCACCAGGTCGTTCACACCACACACCTGACTAGTCTCGTCACCTCCAACTTCCAACCACCCCCTCCCACGCCGCCTCCTGGTTGACTCACACTCCTCCTTTGGGTCCCAGTCTCTTATTCATTGGGTGAGTCTGTGTAGCGACATGTGCTCTGCTGGTATTACCCTATATGTGCCACCCCTGGCCCTGGGGATTCCTCACCGAACAAGCCAGCTTGACCCCTGCCCTCCACAGGAGGGATACAATTAGGTAAGCAGTGACCAGATGCTTTGATCGGTGGTGTGACAGGGCAAGAGCAGAGTTTTCCAGGAAAACAGAACCAGTAGGCAATAAAAAATGTGTGTGCATGCATGTGTGTAAGTGTGTGTGTAGAGAGAGAGATTTACGATAAGAAATTGACTTGTGATTATGGAGGTAGACAAGTCCCAAAATGTGCAGGGTGAGTCAACAAGCTGGAGATCTAGGAAATTCAATAATCTAGGTCAAGTCCAAGGTCAAGAGCTCAAGTACCGGGGCAGCTCTACTCTGAAGACAGCAAGTTCAAGACCAGCAAGAGCCAGTGTTTCCTTTCTAGTCCAAAGGCAGAGAAAGAACCAATGTCTCAGCTCAAATTGGTTCGGCTAGGAGAAATTCTCTCTTACTCAGGGGAGGGACAGGCTTTTGTTTATTCAGGTCTTCAACTGATTAGATGAGGCCCACCCACATTTGGGAAGCATCATCTGCCTGTCTCAATCTACCCATTTAAATGTTAATCTCATCCAGAACCAACCACACAGAAACATGTAGGATAATGTTTGGTTTAATATCTGGTCTCCCCATGGCACAGCCAGGCTAATATATAAAATTACCATCCTCGGGGGCCAATGAAGCACAAAATTGTAATCGCAAATCTGGAAATGCTTCCGTGATTCCCCCTTCAGGCTCCAGTGTCCACTCTTTCTGTTCCCACAGGACCCACCACCATCCTAATCACACCACAACTCCTGTGGGTTTGACCATCTCCTACTACGTTGAAACTCCTCCGTGTTCTTACAGTGCAGTGACGAACTTAACTTGAATATCAGATTTAGGTCTGAGTCCCAGATCCCTCACATACCTGCTCTGGGAACTTCAGAATTTCCTGGAAGGCCTAAAATTCTCCTTAGAAACTCTCTTTCATGCGATTTTTATCCTTCATTTGGTTGATAAGGTGTATCACACAGATTAATTTGCAGATGTTGAACCATCCTTGTATCCCTGCAATAACTGATGGTGTATGAAGCCTCTCATGTTCATTGAATTCAGTTTCTTAATATTTTGTTAAAGATTTTTGCATATATGTTCATCACAGATATTGGTCTGTAATTTTATTTTTTTATGATGTCCTTGCCTGGTTTTAGTATCAGGGTAATGTTGGCCACATAAAATGACTCAGGAAGCATTCTGACTTCTTCATCTCAATAGATGTAGAAAAAAAAATCTGACAAGATTCAGCATCCATTTATGAAAAAATTCTCAATAAAATATAAAAGAAAGATACCTCAATATAATTAAGGTCATGTATGACATACACACAATTAGTAAAAAGCTAAAAGCTTTTTCTCTAGGGTCAGGAGAAAGACAAGGATGCCCACTCTCGCCACTATTTTTTTTTAAAGATTTATTTATTTATGCATACAAGTGGGGTGTAGGCCATAGGTGTGGGGGCGGGGTGAGAGGACTCACCAGAGACAGAGTGGGGAGGAGAACAGGCGGATCTACTGAAACACACTGCTGAGGGGAGCAGCGGGGGGGATGGGAGAGGTCTGCTGCGCCATGTGGGTAGCTCCCTGGCCAGGGATTGAACTCGTACTGTAGTGGCTGAGGATAGCTTCATAAGTTGTGTCTCAAACCCCAGTGCCACTAGGGAGGCCCTCCACTTTTATTCAATATAGTATAGAAGTCCCAGCCAGAGCAATTAGGCAAGATAAAAACATAAAAGGTATTCAAATTGGAAAGGAAAAAGTAAAACTGTCACTATTCACAGAGGACATAAAAGATTAAAACTAGACCACACTCCTACATCTAACACAAAATTACCTCAAATTGTATTAAAGATTTGAAACCATAATCTACAGAAAAGAAACAAAGGTGGTGAACAACTGGACATTGGTCTTAGTGATGCTTTTGTGGATTTGAACTCGATAGCAATGGAATAAAAGCAAAAGTGAAAAATAGACAAACAGAATACACCTGCATGGCAAAGAAACGATCAACAAAGTGAAAAGACAAGCTAGTGAATGGAAGAAGAGATTTACAATCACACATCTGACAAGGAGTTAATGTTCACATATATAAAGAACTCACACAACTCAATAACAACAAAAAGCAATTTCATTAGAAATGGACAGATCTGAACAGATCAGATGTTGGTCAGCTGATGGATGACCAGCAGGTACAAGAAAAGATGTTCAATGTCACTAATTAGTAAGGAAATGCAAATCAAAACCACAATGACTATCACCTCATACCTGTTAGAATGGCCACCATTGAGACAGGGCAAGCTAGGGTTATTAGGCAGTTTTAGGGACAGTGCAGGAGGGGACCTCTGAAGAATTTAGGGAGGCTTCAGAGATAAGGACAACCAAAGAAATATAACCAATTCCATTAGGAAAACAAACACCCCAGGACCACGAATAATATTAATACTGTTAATGATGGTCCTGGTTTCCTTCAGGTGATAAAGGGAGGCAGAGATTGGAGAAATGGAGAGTGGTTTAATTTATGGACACATTAGAAGGGCAGCTGTTTAACTTCAATGCAGGGATGCCCATCCAGAGGACTGGGCCATAAATTTAAAGATGCAACAAATGGGGAAAGAGAAAGCTGTTAGATAAGGAATGTGAAGATCCCACACTCAGTAGCAAATTAAGTGAGACAGCCGAGAATTAACCAATCACAAAGAGACTGGTGAAGTTTTAGAATAATGAGGGAAAAAAGGTCTATATTCCCTAAGACACGACTCTACTTTGGCTTCCTTGCCCCTCCCAGGCCTGGTTCCCTGGCCTGGGAGTCCCACTTTATTTCTGCTCTTTTCCTCCTCAATAAACTTTTTCTTTCTATAAACGAACCTGCCTCTTCTCGCTTGCTTGCCTGAGCATCTGCGAAGTTCCTGCTGCGGCTTCGTGAGACACCAACCCTGGGGGGTCTAGTGGCTGGGACTCAGCGCTGCCCTGCAGCCTGAGATCCGTTCCTGGCTGGGAGACTAGACCTGACAATTCCGGTATCACCATCAAAAAGATGAGAAGCAGTAAGTGTGAGTGAGAATGGAGAAAAGGGAACTCTTGTACGTGCACTGTTGGTGAGAATGTAAATTGGCGCAGCCATCATCAGAAATGGTATAGAGATTCCTCCAAAAAATAAGAATAGAACTACCATGTATTCCAGCTCTTCCACGTCTGGGTATTTATCCAAAGAATGCAAAAACATTAATTCAAAAAGATATATGCACCCCCATGTTCATTACAGCTTTCTTCACAATAACCAAGATAAGGAAACAACTTAAGGGTCACCCGAGGAGGACCAGCTAGATAAAACGTCATCTCTGCTCACAATGGAAAACGAATCAACCACAAAACGAACAAACTCTTGCCATTTGTGACAACATGGGTGGACCAGGAGGGGATTGAGCTACGTGAAATAAGTCAGACAGAGAAAAACAAATACCATATGATCTCACTTACATGTGGAATAAAAATAAAAGACAAAAACTAACTTACAGATACAGAAAACAGATCAGGGCGACCAGAGCAGAAAGGGGTCGGGGTGGCGGATGAAGTGGATGAGGGGTGGGTCACAGACTTCCAGTGATGGGAATGCTGTCGAGGACACAAATGCTCAAATAGAATACTGTCCACCTGAAGCTTATTTAATGTTATAAACCAATTGTTACCTTGGTTAAAAAAAAAAAAAAAAAAAAAAGAAATTTTCTTCCAGCTTTAAATCCTCCATATAAAATGATGATGACAATTTTTTTAATGACACCGGCCTCGCCCCTACTTCACAGCTGACGTGACTATCGAATGGCCCAAGAAAACACTTCCAAACAAAGGCCATGCTGCTATCAGTCATTCAGTCCCAAGGGCACATTTCTTACAGGGGATAGCCAACCGTTTCTTTCTCTTTCAGACTTTGCAAAACTGGCCTCACTGTGGGGCTGTGAGAAGAGAGGCCTCAGCTTCAGACGGAATAAATAAAGGTCACAGGGAGGGAGTCAGTTCCGGGAGGTAATCAATGCACTGTCCCTGGGGGCTGTCCTTGGGGTGGGGGTGGGGGCAGGGGAAGACAGAGCAGGCTGTCAGCTCATGGTTGGCATGGAGACAGAGGGAAAGAAGTGCTTTTCCATCCATCCTGAGATAGCCTAGGGACCGTGACCAGGAAGACCAAGGGGCAGTGTGACTGCTGCCCAGCCTGCGGTGACACAGCTGTCCCAGGCGGTCCCTAAGCTGGGCAGACTGTGAGAGACTGGAGAGAAGGGAGGAAACAGCTTACCTACCTCAGAGCTGAGTCAGGCCTCCAGAGAGGAGCCACAGGCCATGTGAGGTGCTTGTCACTGGGGGGAGTACCCCCTGGCTGGTGCCCCCCAGTAGCTTAGCAGACTTGGGGAGAGACTGGAGAGCAGGACACTGGGAGAGCCGCATGGGGTGTGTGCTTGTAGCCTGGCAGGTGAGGAAGGGGGCGTGGACCAGCCCTCTGTCCATAATTGACCAGCCACTCCCCTCCTTGCTGTCTGGACCAGCTGCCCGGATCTTCTGGGCTACACAGCATGAGGCCAGACTGGTAGTTTTCACTCATTTCCTCTGGGTGGTGACTTCCTGTTGGCTTCGCCTAGTGGGTTCCAGACAGCTCGGTGGTTAACATCCCAGGTGTCCCAGCGGCAGCTTCCCACCACCCCCTTCTCTTTACTCTTTCCCTTCGTCCTTAACTAAGCCAGAGGCGCCTCACCTGTAGCATCTCGCGGGTCTCCCAGGCCAACAAATTAGTTCCGAGAACAAAATGCTCTTTTCTCAAATCCAGCAGAGCCAACCCACTCCCCCACACTCTGACTTGGTGAATCTGTCACAGGGCAGGGAGGGGGGCAGCCCAGACCCCGCAAGCCTGCCTGCTCTGAATGGGTTCTGCCATCCGCCGCTTCAACACAAAACATAGGAGACTTAAATGGGAAGGAACTTTCATACAACTAGGAAACAAGACAAGAAAGGCAAAGCATCTAGTTTCTAAATCAAGCACCCAAAGTGACCCGTCCCCTCATGGGTAAAAGTCCATCCAAGCAGGAGTGGCCCAGAGCAAGGCCCCAAAGCTACCACCGTCTAAAGCACCTTCCGGTGGGGACCCACAGAAAAGGGTCAGAAACCACCAGACAAGTCTGGAGGGAAAAGAGAAAAATCAAAATCAAGACAAAAACCGCCATGGCCACCTCCCCACTGGTCTCTCACCCACATCTGTGTCACCCAGTCCACGACCAAAGGGCAAGTGTAGTTTCTTTATGTGTCTCTCGGCTCCATGCGCCTCCTCCAGGGCTCCTTCGGGCTCCCTCTTGCTTCCTTCCTTCCTCAGTCTCCTCTGCAGCTTCTTCTCTCCCTGCTCAGCTCTACCCTCCCTTGGGTGGGGCAGGAAACCTGGAAGCTCCCCCTTTCCTGGGGATCCCCTGTTAAACAATTCTAACTTTGAAAGTGTTGAGTGTGACTGGCACGAGCTTCTTCAGAGTCCCGCTGCCCAGGGCCTGGGGTTTCCTCGTTTTCTCAGAACCTCTTCCCAGACTTCACACTGCACCAACTTCACCCACCCCTCTCAAGACTTGTCTTGTATTTGAATCTTCAAGACTGTTCTGTGTTAATATTTCCTGTCTTCCGCCACTTCCCACAAGTTTCCCCCAAGATAATAAAAAAAATTAAAAGCCTGAACTCTCATCACCTTTAGGGGTGGCACTTAACTCCAGTGCGTTTCTGGCTTTGTGTCCAGCTGCACTCTCCAGCCCATGTGCCCTGTGGCATCTGCCTGCATCTAGTTCCACACCCAACTGCCTGCCTTGCCACGCACGGGCTTCTGGAGGTGCAACAAGCCCCGTGCTCTAAGGATTCTACGGAGAAAGAGCAACTCTAGCTGCTGCTTCTCGTGTGCTCAAGCGCCAGAGCCCATGCAAGTTCGTGTGGCATAAAGAAATGATCAAATGCTTGTGTGAGCAGCATGTCAGGAAGAAGGAAGGGACAGGGGGAAGGCGAGAGGGAGGAAAGAAATCAGTTTTGGACAAACAAGGAGAAAGGACAGGTGACAGGTTTTTTAAAAAAGATGTATTTATGCATGCATACAAGAACTGGGGTGCAGGCCAGGGGTGTGGGGGGGTGAGAAGATTCACCAGAGAGAGTGGGGAGCAGAAGAGGCAGATCTATGAAATACACTGCTGAGGGGAGCAGCAGCCGAGTCAGGAGAGGTCTGTTGCGCCGCATGGGTAGCTCCCTGGCCAGGGATTGAACTCATGCTGGCAATAGCTTGACAGCGCCGTCTTTAACCCCTGCGCCACCAGGGAGACAGATTTTGTAACCTTGCAGTACTTGACAACATCGAGTAGATTCACAACCACGGAGTCCCACTCCCGCAGCACCCAGAGCAGGCCAGGTCGCCACGCCCGGAAGAAGTCCCAGCTGCCCACTGTGTGTGGCCCCGGAGTTCAAAAGGTTTTTACATTTGTTGTGAAGAGTTGGAGGCAGGGAGGGCAGGGAAGTGTCAGAGCCTGTCAAAAGCTTGGTGGCCACAAAGCTTCAAACACTTAGGATTTGGATCCTCCCCGGTGGCGCAGCAGTTGAGCGCTGGGTTGCGAAGCTGCCCGCAGCCTCTGCAGAGCCGGTTCGATCCCCAGCTGCCTGCAAGGGCCCACATGGCGCTCAGACCTCTCCTGCCGCCCACTGCTCCCCTCAGCAGTGGACTTCGGTCCTTCTGCCTGCTCTGCTCCCCGCTCTGGCTCTGGTGAATTCTCTCACCCTCCCGCGCTTCTGACTGTACCCAGTGCTTGTATAAATAAATAAATAAATAAATAAATAAATAAATAAATAAATAAATCTTAAAAAAAAAAAAAAACACTTAGGATTTGGCCCCTTTCAGAAAACATTTGCGCCAGTTTCCCAAATTTGCCTGCTCACCTTAAGACTCACCTGTGAGGACTGACACACACACAGATCCCTGTCACAGTGATTGTTCTTGTCACTAGAAGTCGGGCTGGCCTAAAAGTCCATCCACAAGAGAATGGACACCACCGTGATTAAAATAGATGAAGGGACCATGGTAATTAATGCAGGAAGTCCTCACATGTGACAAGTATTTGCAGATAGAGTATGACTCTGTTTTAATGCAGAATAGCTCACAGATCCCACAAAAGTGATAAAAGTCTAAAGAAATGCGTAGGAAAGATAAACATCTTATTTGGGTCCCCAGCTACTTCTACCGAGGGCGAGGGGTGGGTTGGCCAGCGGGGAGAGGGCTTCCATTGAGGATAAGCAGATAGATTATTGATAGATACAGATAGTTAATTCAATGTTATTCTCTAAATTTTTCTGTACACCAGAACTATTTTACCAGAAGTTTTTGAAAAATATTAATGCTGAGTAATGAATGGCACATCCTAGGCATTCTAGAGGAAACCCAAATCTTTTAGGGTTAGTGTGTGAATTCCATGACAGGAACTCTGCATTTTTCTGGTGATTAATTTATAGAATGATGAAGATTTTAAAAATTAACTTTTTCTAATCATTGGGAGGGGGGTCCCCAGGGTTGATCCTGGATTAAGGAGGCTCCTCTGTCTTCTCTCCACGTCTTTTATACTCTGGGTTTCTAACTGAAAGCGGAAACACGGCTTCCATAACTTGTTTCTGGAAGCAGCAGGAACTGTTGTGCAAGATTTTATTAAAACACTCAGTCCAGGGGAGACATGGAGGGGGTGGTGGTGATGGGGGGAAGGGGGTGCTCAGAAGATAGAGCAGCCTCTTGTCCTTGCTGGTCTCGCAAGACACATTGGGAAAGACAAAGAATGCAACCAGGCAGTAGGGGAAGAAACTGTAAGCATCAAACAGACTGGAGCCACCTGAGAATGGCGACACCTGCAAATAAAACCTGCAGGCCAGGAGGGAGGCTTCTGCTAATTGGAGTATATCTTGTAAGAGGTGAGCACAGCACAAAGCCCTAGAGGGGCCAACTGCAGGTTTAATTAAAGATGATCTTCCATAACCTTGTCCTTAATTTAAAAAACACTGGCCCTGAGAAATGCTTGAGAAGGCATGTGTGCCTTATTAGTAGATGCCTCGTTCTTTGAACCTGAGAGATGGCAGGCCATTTCCCCACCTATAATTTGGCCCACTGGGATGGCTGTTGAATGTTGGCTTCTTATTCAATGATCACCTCCATCCCCCATCTGAAAATGACCCCAAGAGGGAGAAATGATAACAACACATTTCAATGTTAAAAAGGAGACAGTGTCTTAACGCACAAACAGCAAAGAGAGAAACAGAAGTTTAAGGTCCTTCAAGTGTCTCACTACAGAATTCAAGCTCTTGAGAGCTTGGGGTAAAGACACTGGTCACAGATAAGTCTCACTAACAGATGTACCTACAAGTAGCCTCAAGATATCTAATTGTGGCCTCAAAGACTTAGAGTGCATGATCAACGTCACCAAACCAACTACCCAGGTTTCACACTGTGGTTTAGCAGAATCAGATGATGGGGAAGACCCAGAAGGAAAAAGAGCCTGAAGAGGATGATCATTTTTCAAATTTAAAATGAGCCAGAAAAGGATTCTAAGTAACCACCTGCGGTACCTTCCTAATTATATAATAGTAAACAGGCGCAGTATATAGGTATATGCTTGTGTACACACACACTTAGGTCCCACTTCACAGAAGAAAACAAAGGACAGGCACCTAGGTGGCACCAGACATCATCGATAGAGCTGGGACAAGCGTGCAGGGCTGATTCCAACGCAGTGCTTTTGCTTGATTGCATGATTGAGAATTGACGGGCACCACATATTTGCAGCTACCTAAGCTTCCCATCTAATGAGCATACTACCTTGTTTCTGTCAATGTTTACAATGAACTTTCAGATCAATTGTTCATTTGCTTCTTCAATGCCATAAGATAATCAAGGCAAGAAAATATTCTTAATAGTAAAGATAGGAGACTGGCGCCCAGACAGAATCGCTTGCCAAGGACAGCAGGCTGGGTTGTTCCTTTCGCTCCATCAACCTCCTGGAGCCCACTTGAGACGCTCAGGAAAATCACAATAAAGACCTTGACCTTCTCCACCCAGCCCTTGCCAGCTTCAGTTTCAGCCCCTTGGTATGGTCCTGAGCTAGACCTTTCTCTACCACATTTGCGTTGCATGGAATGGTTTGTGGAAGGAATATTCAGATTGGTGTATCGGAATGAAAGATGACTCACTCTAGCACCAAGATAGGGCTTGCCTCAATACATATTGGTTGGGTTATTTTTTATTTTTAACGTTGGCAGATACCCAGACTTTGTTTGGGGAGACTCACATCACAAGATGGGAGTCAAAAGACAAGATAACTCATATTTCCACAGCCCAGATAACTATCTAATTTGGGATCTCAGTTTGACTTAAAACCGCAGGCTGTCCACAGTGTAGCAGAATTGACTTTGTAATCGGAATTGACTTTGTAATTGTTTGCCTTGATATCAAAACTCTATCATCTACTGGGTATGTGACAGCAGTCCACTCAATCTCTTCAACTCTTAGGTTCTTAACTACATGGTGGGGATAACAGCAGTCTCAGGAGACTCCACAGACAATGCTTGTGAACGCACAGCACTGACAGAACACTCAGTGGAAGGTGGCTGATGTCACCATTGCTCGCTTGGTCAGGGGTGGCTGAGGATAACAGCTACCCTGGTGAAAGCAGGTTGAGCACTCAAGCGTTTCTAGACACATCCATCGTGTAGTCATGTGGCTGGACAGCAGAATGTGAAGATTCTTAGTCTCCAAGATTTGGACTTATTCCAGCCACCATTACTTTGAAATATTGGAAAGAGAAAGAGCAAACCCACCTCTTTCTGAAATATTTTAGAGAAGAAAAATCAATACCCTGCCCTCAGCCCCTGTCCAAATCTTCAGCGTATTTTTATGGCTATATTTTTGCCACCCTGTATTTTTGCCTGTATCAAACTCTAGAGTTTGATACTATTTTGTTCTGTTTTTCCACACTTCCCACCAGAACCCTTTGTGGATCAAGAGACTGGGTTCCCACTGGCCATCATTCTTTTCTCCCAGAGGAAGATGTCCTCTGACTAAGCCTTCCCTGCCAGGTTGGAATCTTTCGGATACTCTGTGCAGTCATGTGGGGCTAAGCACACAGTCCAACCCATGCTGATGACCCTCACCAGTCCTGGACTTACTGGAAGGTTCACAGAGTCAACAGCACAAAGCCCCTGGGAAAGGATACCTACCCAAAGCCGTCTTACTTCAAACTTTGTTTTCTCACTGAAAGAGTGAATATATTCTTATTGCAAATAACTAAATGATACAGAAATGTGGTAGACAATTAGTGTCTCCTACCCCCAAATTCTTCCCCAAGGTAATGACTGATGACACTATTTCCACTTGAAATTCCTCTCAGAGTGGCCAAGTAATCATAACAGTATCTGACAGATTAGCAGGAGAAAAATTGCATAGGGGAAATCTACATAGGTAGTAAGGATTGAGTTTTCACCGAGGGAGTCAAGACTATGTATCCTGAGCCAAGGAATGCGTTAGGGACCTGGAGCTTCAGGAGAGAGGAGGGGGGCCCACTTGATGAGAAGCAGATGTCTGTAACTAGCTGTTGCCCTGCCATGTGGAGTGTTCTCTGATAAAAAGGTCATTTTTAGAGACAACACTAAATCTGGGCCATGCCCCCACTCTTTTAGGCAGTTAAGGGAGTGAGAAACATCCCCCTGAGGTTGCCACGGTGGCATACTTGGGGAGGGCCGGTCTGAGCACCTTCAACATTCTTCCATTTTTTAAAAACATGGCTTCATGTGTGTATGATTCTAATGGGATTACCTTAAATCCTCTCCTGTATTTCCTTTTCTTTCAGCAATACACCCTGTCAGTATCTCATTCTTTTAAAAACTATATAACATTCCACTGATGGGTCTGGGTCAATTCATATATATATATACATATATATATGTATATATATATATATATATATATATATATATAAAAGGTTTATTTATTTATTTATTTATACAAGAACCGGGGTGCAGGCCAGATGCACGGGAGGGTGAGAGGATTCACCAGAGACAGAGCAGGAGAAGAACAGGCAGACTGACGAAACATACTGCTGAGAGGAGCAGTGGGAGAGACAGGAGAGGTCTGCTATGCCATGTGGGACCCTCACCGGCTGGCCGGGATCGAACCAGCGCTGCAGAGGCTGCGGACAGCTTCACAGAACTGTGCTCAACAGCCTGCACCACTTGGGGAGGCCCTCAATTTATATTTTTTATTATTATTTTTTTATAATAAATTTTATTTTTATATTCCCCATACAATTGCAACCCCCCCATTCTGACCCCAATCCCTCCCCTCCCGCCCCCCCACCCCCCAAAAAGTGTCTCTGGTTCATAGTTTTTTGTTGATTTTGATTTTCACTTTCTTATAGTTATTCATTTTCCTGGTCCCTTATTTAAGTTTTCTAGATTCCTGCTATGAGTGAGACCATCCGGTATTTTTCTTTTTCTTTCTGGCTTATTTCGCTGAGCATGATCCCTTCCAGCTCCATCCATGTTGCTGCAAATTGCATGTGTTTATCTTTTTTGATTGCTGAGTAATATTCCATGGTGTATAGGCACCACATCTTCTTGATCCAGTCATCTAGTTTTGGGCATTTGGGCTGTTTCCAAAGCTTAGCTATTGTAAACAGTGCTGCTATAAACATAGGGGTGCAGGTGCTCTTTGGAATGGATGTTTCTGTGTCCTTTGGGTAAATACCTAGGAGTGGAATTGCTGGATCGTATGGGAGCTCTATGTTTAGTAGGTCCAGAAATCTCCACACAGCTCTCCATAGCGGTTGGACCAGTTTGCACTCCCACCAACAGTGCAGGAGAGTTCCTTTTCTCCACAACCTCGCCAACATTTGTTGTTGCTAGTTTTTTTAATATGTGCCATTCTCACTGGTGTAAGATGGTATCTCATGGTAGTTTTGATTTGCATTTCCCTGATTACAAGTGATGTTGAACATTTTTTCATATGCCTGTTGGCCATTTGCATTTCCTCTTCAGAGAAGTTTCTTTTTAGCTCTTCTGCCCATTTTTTGACTGGGTTATTTTCTTTGTTGTTGTTAAGTCTCATCAGCTCTTTGCAGATTTTTGTGATCAGTCCTTTATCATTAGTGTTGGGTGCAAAAATGTTCTCCCAGTCGGTGGGGTTTCTCTTTGTTTTTGTTATTGTCTCTTTTGCTTCAAACTATACTACAAAGTCATAATCATCAAAACTGCATGGTATTGGAACAAGAACAGACATACAGACCAATGGAATCAAATAGAAAATCCAGAAATAAACCCACAGATTTATGGTCAACTAATCTTTGACAAAGGAGCAAAGACTATGCATTGGAGCAAAGAAAGTTTGTTCAGTAAATGGTGCTGGGAAAACTGGGTTGCTACATGCAAAAGAATGAAGCTTGACCACTACCTCACACCATACACAAAAATCAACTCAAAATGGATTAAAGAACTAGACATAAGACCTGAAACCATAAAATATATAGAAGGAAATATAGGCGAAACACTATGTGATTTGCACATCAAAGACATCTTTACAGACACATCACCCAAAGCAGTGATAGTGAAGGCAAAGATAAACAGCTGGGACTACATCAAATTAAAGAGCTTCTGCACAGTATATTTTTTATTATTAATAAAAGACTGTAAGAAAGAAACTTTACCTATATATTGGCACAAGGATTAGGCACACTCTAAAAAAGTATAACTGTTGAATCAAAGGGAATTATATGATATTTTAATAAATATTTCTAAGTTGTTATACAAAAGTATGTTCTAGTTAATATGCCTACCCTGCAAAGAATTTAACTTTTTTCAGCTTGACTCCTAATAGTACATGCAGACGTTATGCTGCTCAACCAGAGGGTGCTGTAAGAGAGAACTTCTAAACAGCCCACTGACATTCAAATGACTGCTGTTAAGGCTCCCCTCCCCCCACCTTTACCCAGTCCCTCCCTCTCAGGGAGGAATTTGACGCTAGCCAAGATACTTCTACCAGGAGGTTGTGGTCATAAACTTGAAAGCGTGCAAATGTGGGATTGTGGCACCTAAATGGGGTGATCCCCAGGGAACGGGCAGGTTCCAGGTTCCCTGACCCACCCTAAGGAAGGTGGAGCTGAGCAGGGAGAAGCCAGAAGAGACTGAGAGAGGGACTGAGGAGAAAGAGGAAGAAAACACGAGGTGGGAGTCTTGGAGGAGACACGTAGACCACAGAGACAGGTGAGAAGCTGCACCTGCCTCTTGGCCTTGGGCTGTACCAGGGACTTGGGGGGCATGGAAGGAGACACTTGGAAGGACAGAGATGTGGGTCAGAGACCCCTGGGGAGACTGGCAATGGCAGCCTTTATCTTGACTTGGATTTTGACTTGCTCTTTTCCTTCCAGACTTACCTGGCTGTAGAAGTCAGGACAGGACACAGTGCAGGTTTTCTGATCCCATGCAGACCGGGTAAAGGAGGAGTCAGAGTCCTCAGTGGTTTTTTGCAGGTCTTTTATTGGGGTTCACCAGGCATATGGCAGGCAGGGGTGCTGGGGGGCCGGGAGGCTGGCAGGCCTCCCAGCCCCCAGCAAGTCTTCACTCTATCTGGGCTCTCTGGCGTTCTCTGCTTCTGCTTCGGGCTTCTTCTCTTTCGGCTTCTACTGCTGCTGCTGGCGTCCCCGTGACGCCGCCCTTAAAAGCCCAGTCTTAGCCCAGGTGAATCCCATCTACCTATGCCCACACCCCGCTCCAGGTGCCCGCCATCAGGCATGCATTCAGGACCGCAAGGATCCATCATCTATCCTGATGGCGGGAGGGCAGAAAAGCCTGACATTTTTTACCTTACCCTACAATGGCCCTTCTGTCCCCTTCCTGTGGGCCCCCACCAGAAGGTGCCTTAGACCTGTGGTGAGCTTTAGGGCCTCAGCAGCCCTGCTTTTGGCCAATCCTGTCTGCTGGGCATTTACCCACCAGGGGATGGGTAACTTTGGGTCCTTCATGGCAATATAGTTATTTTAACTATATTCTTTCTTTTCTCTTCTCTTTATTGCACACTAAATGTATTAAAGTTATTTTCTATTGAAGGTCTTAGGCACGAGAGTATGTTTTGTCTTAATGCAGCAGATGGCAGAACCCATTTAGAGCAGATAGGTTTGGGGGTACCCCTCCTTCTGTCCACTAACACCACCTCTGACTCTAACATGGTAAGGGGGTTGCAGTTTGCTGGGGGAAGGAGGGCAGGGAGCAACAGGCACACTGTGGCTGCTGGAAGGTGCCTTGTAGGTGCCTGTAAGCACTACCACTCATAATAACCAGAACTTATTTTCTAGAGAGTTCTTTCTTTTAAAATCAGTGGCACCAGAGCTTGACCTTGGAGCCTCCATTTATAATAGGGGAGGAGGAGGATGTAAGTGGCAGCAAAATTATTTGAAACCCCTAAAATGCAGTTGAGTGGACCAGCTCCAGTCCCCTGCAGGAGACCAGTCCCCATGACAGGCACCGCTAATGTAAAAGCTCTGATGAAGCCTTGGGTGGACAATCAACAAAACTTCCCAGCTGGGCCAATTCGATACCAGCCTCTGAAAGTTATTGTTAGTGTGCAGACTGAGAGGCACACGGAACCCCCCAAGCTTTCACACTCTAAATGGGTTCTGCCATACTCTTATAAAGACAAAGAATAATCTTAGAGTGAAAGAACTTAAGTAGAAAAGTGTGCATAGAAAGAGAAGAGAAGAAAGGATAATAGTTTCCCAATAAAACACCCAAAGTTACCCATCCCCTCATGTTTGCCCATCCAAACAGGAAGGCCCAGAGCAGCCACGGAGGCCTGAAAGCTTGCCACACATCTAGGGCACCCTTTGGCTGGGAGCATAGAAAAGGGGCAGAAGGGGCCAGGCAATTCTGGATGAAAAGAGCAAAATCAAAGTACAAATCAAGGTAATGGCGGCCATGTTCAGCCTCCCCACGGTCTCTCATCCGTGTCTCCTTGAAGCATCTCTAGATGCCTCCACATGCCTCCTTCCATGTCCTCCACGTCCCCGGCCCAAGTCCAAAGCTGAGAAGCAAGTGGGGCTTCTTCTTCACATGTCCCTACACCTGTGTCTCTCTGCCTGAGCTCTCCAAGGCTTCTGCTCAACTCCACCCTTCATCAGGTGGGGCAGGGTACATGGAACCTCCCCTTTTTGCAGAGATATTCTCTGTAACAACAAAACATTCTTTCCTCATCTGCAGCAGACATTAACATTAACTTTCCCAAATGCCATGAATAACACCCCCCGCCCCAAGGAGGTTTTAAAACTGGTGGTGACAACCCTTTAGTGGTGGAGGAAACATCTGCAGGAGGTGATTGCATAGATGGTTGGTTCTGACTGTAAAGCCCCTTCCTTTCTGTTTTTTTTTCCCCAGGCAGTCATCACTGAATGAACATTAACTTTAATATCTGTCGTCAGCCACAAAATGGAAATTTCAGCTCCTAAACGGGTTTCTGCCTTCGAGCTCCAGACCACGTTAGCGATCCGGCTTTGTCTGGTTCGTCCTATGCGAGGCTCAGGGGGCGGGAGGGCGGGCCAGGACTTACACCGCAGCATTCTGTTCCTGACCTTCAAGGGCAGCCGACTTGTCAAAGACATTAAGAGTAGCTTCCGTGTTTCCACATCAGGATCCTGCATAGGGAGCAGAGCTTTGGATTAAAAGATACTCACGATAAAACGTGAGCAAAAAAGAGCAATTATGGGCTTACTTTCCCCTAGATAAGCTCTAAAATATTTTATGGGATTTAAATTTTCAGTCCAAATATGACACAGTCACTTTCTTTCTTTACACACCTATGAAACGAAAGAATATACCCCAAAAGTCTGTCCCACACAAATGAACCGGCCCTGGACAGCAGGCATAGAGCTGAGGCATCACGAAGGGAAGAGGGAGAGGGAGAGTGGAGGGGGGAACACAGTAGACCCTGGTGGGGGACTTGGGGTGCTTTGGTGGGGAGTGCCACAGCCACACCGGAGGAGAGAGCCTCGTGTCGGGACATCCCGAAGGAGGTGGAACAGTGGCACTGCATTAAAATGAAATGAAAGTGTGTGCCAGGACAGGCCAGGGTCTTACCCGTCTCTTGTTTCCCAGGGACAGGAGGACCGAGCATGGCGTTTCCTCCATGCGCTGCTTAGCAGCCACAGGCTGGTCTTGACTTGTGTCGGTCACCTAAACACGAGCAAAGAGCAAAGGGGCTGCGAGCAGCGGGAGGGGGAGGACAGGTACCTGCAGGTGTCGCTTCAGCCCCTGCGCTGTGAGACAGAGGCCCCGGGCAAATGAAGCAGAGTGTGGGGGCACATGCCCACGAGAGCCACAGCAGAACTGACCACGGGAAGCTGGGCACCTAGCGTGAAGGACCCACGTCCTGAAGAAGCCAGTGGGGGGTGAGGGGTCAGCCTCATGCCGGGCTCCCTTGCTGGGCAGGGGCTTCCTTGCTCCTGGGACAGCATCTCTGGAGGAACTATCATCCCTAGAAAGAATCCAGCAGCGTCAGAACCTCCCTGAGTGAGTGCAGGGAAGGGGATCTTGCAATCTCACCAGGGGGGTTCTGAGGCCAAGAATGGGAGGCTGGGCTTGCTTCCGGCTGTCCTGGGACCCCGGCAATCCTGGCTTCCTGAGAGGCTGGGCCCCCCCACATTCCCGGCTCTGACTCTTCACCTGTTCTAGGTATGTGCATACTGAGACCCCAGGAGAGAGAGCCCCTCTCCCGGACATGTTCCTGTCTCTCTGCATCTCTCTCTCTGTCTTCCTGCATGTGTGTGTGACTCTCTCCATCTTCTTCTCTCTCTCTCCTGCAAAGTTTCAAAGCTTTTAGGGACCCCCTTCAGTCTGCGTGAGCTGTAGCCTTAGGATGGCCTCACTTAAAAACAGCAGAGTCCTCAGCCGTAAAAGGGGCGCGCACGTCTGAAACAGAAAATAAAATGAGAGGTTTTGTTCCACTTCTCACCATTTCAGAGGGAGGCAGTTCCCTAAGGCGGTGGGGTTCCTATTAGGGTGATGCGTGTCAAGACGGGTCCTCTTTGGATTACAGCTCCAAGGCCTGCGGTGCTGTGCTGCGTGCTGTGAAATGGATCCCTTTGGAAAGGTAAACTCTCTTGCTTGTCCTCTCACCTCTGAGCTGTCCGAAAGGAGGCTCAAGTCACTAATGCCCGTTTCAGAATCCAGCCAGCACCAGCGTGTCCTCCCTGCTGCTAACAATAGAAAAACCAAATAGTCAATCACTCCGGCAGCCCGGGACCCCAGGGTGTGGGGTGGGGGTGGGGGGGTGGCATGTATAGGTTTCATTCTGTGACCTGACAAGAACCAATCCCGTGACGCCCGATAGCCCACGAGCTCATTTTCTATTTTTGGTTTCAATAAACACCGGCTGGACACTGATACCACAAATAAATTATGGTTGCAAAACTGCTTTTGGAGTTGAACATGGGAACTTTAAACAGCAGGTGGTCAAGTGCTCCTGTACTAGGAGGCACCTATTTTAAAGAGAACGAACCCGTCTACTTTGCTTGCCTGTTCTGCCTCATGCCAGGGTGTCATTTTTCTGGACACTGAGTTTCTTTCCCACCAGCCTATTGTCGCCAGCCTCCACCATGCAGTGTTCCCTTTTTGACGCTAACAAGGAAGAAAAAAGTGGCTTTTGTGAAAGTAAATTCTGTCCACCCAACTGTGTCATTTGACATCATACCTGAAGGGCCTGAAGCTGTCAGTAACATGCATCAGAGATAAATCTGGGGGCCCAGTGACGGCACCAGGTTTCCCGGGCCTAATGATCAGCGGTTTTAGTATTAAGTCTATAGAAATGTCTGCTTGGTCTGTTGTCCTGGGAACACCCGTAAAGCCAAGAAGGTAGAGAACAATCTCTCATAAAAACACTCTATCCTGGGCAAGATACATTATGGCCGCCTAAGAACACTTAACAAAGAGAGGCATTTCCAGCACTTGAGTGATGAGGGCGGAAGGGGATGCCACAAAATCTGTGTAGAAGTCCACAAAATCTCACCCGTAGAAGACTTAGAAGCCATCGATTTTTCACAGGCAAATTACAAACACACAATAAGGTGTATCCGGAATCCCAATGGAAATGGCACTAATTCTGCTAATAACTCCCCAGGGTCATGTGGGTGACAGTAAATACAAGTAAGGAGGAGAAAGCAGCGGGGAAACGCTGCAGTCCTTGGCTGAGCCTCATTTGAAAGTGGCTTCCGTGAAGGTCCTCTGACCAAATGCGTGGGGTTTTTTTTAGACCACAGACCAGGGGCCCCTCCACTCAGTAATTCCCGCCATGCCTCTTGGACCACCCAAAGGCCCAAGAATAGGGGTCAAAGGAGGACGGCGAGACAGGGCGGAGGGCAGCACTCCCTAGGTGACCGCAGGCAGGGGCGGCTCCCAGCAAGCAGAGGAAACTCAGGAGCTGACTCAGAAGCAAAAATGTGGCAGTTGTGCCCCTCAGCCATCTGGATTGCCTTTCTCCAAGCTTCAGTCACCCTGAGGGCTGGCTGCTGGCACTGGAGGGACAGTGAAGATCACTAAACTCGTCCAGGGCTGGGCCAGGAGCAGACTCAGCATAGAACTCAGACTCAGGGCAAAGTCTGCTTCCACTTGCAGCCGCTCCTGCACCCTGAAAGGAGAAGGGGTCTTTAGCGGCGGGAAGGCACAGTGCAGGGTCTCTATGGATCCAGGCAGACGGCTAAAGTCCTGGAGCCCTCAGCAGCTTTTTCAGGCTTTTAATGATCTTTCTACACCACTTGTAATGAGGCGACCTGGCGCAGGGGAGACCTCTCAGCCCCCAGGGAATCTGTGCTCTCCCTGGGCCCCCTCTGGTGTCATCCCGCAGTCTCTTCTTCTTGTGGCCATACCGCCACTCTCTGCGGCACCTTCCTCTGCCTGCCGCCCTTCACAATGCTGCCCTTATATGCTCCGCCTCCAGCCTCAGGTGTGCCCACTTACGCATGCTCACACCATACTCCAGGCATCCACCCTCAGCATGCGTACCCCAAGCTCACACTCACAAGTGCCTCCTGCATTCAAGGCCTCAGGTGATAGCCACAGAGGCCAACAGCACAAAAGCCTGAGCATCTTTATTCACCCTACAGGGTCAACCCCCAGGAGACCCCCTCCCCAGTTCTGCAGGTGGTGGGCTAGACTGGCTGCTCTCCTCGGCAGTGGCCCCCACAGTCAGTATCTTTTGGTGAAATGGCCCTGGCTCAAAAGGAGCAGGTTCCCAACCACCTCATCTTGGAAAGAGCGGTGTCATCACTCTGTCTATCACGAGAAAGTGGCCCTGGGCAGCACACACACTTTCGCGGGGAATTGAGGTGATTGGTGAAAATCAGATCTCTCTGTGTAACAGGAATTGAAACCACCTTGCTCGAGCTGCTCTTTTCCCCAAGTTCTCAGGATACGCATGGAAGTCGAGTCCGTGCTCAGCTGCTAAGCCCAGAAGCTTTTTGTTAGGGAAGAAAAGAGCCTGGAAACGGGGACAGCAGCACCAGTTGGCTGAGTTTCAGCTCAAGAGCAGGGACCCTCTGGGTTCTCAAGAGATCCAGGCCAGCAATCCCATGCAGCTACAGCACCCCCCCCTCGCTTTCCCCCCCCCCCCCCCCGCCAACCATCTCAGGGGTGCTTCTCACTGGACGCGTTTCCAGGTTTTCACTCTTGCATGGGACTGACAGCATCTACCTCCAAGAGGCTGTAAAGTCTAGTGGTCCAGTAGTTTGAGTCAAACAGGACTGGGTGTGACTCTTAGCTGTGTGAACTCTGTGACCTCAGGTAAGCAGCTCGACCTCTCTGGGTTGGTTTTATCATCCATAAGATGAGATTAATGCCATCTACCTCATAAGATTCATGTCAGGATTAAATAAGGCAGGGACGGATTTAGCAAGGTGATAATGGGAACCATTATGATGATTGTTGTAGATGGACGCCACTCCATGAAGTTTAAACTCAGACTTCTCAATGCTCACCTGAGCACTGAACTAGAATCTGGATACTCTGAGTCATTCCCCGGGTCTGTGCTTTCATGCTTCTCCAGGAGAAAATGAAATGAGAAGTAGTGTGCCAATGTCAGCGCTGCCACCTGCTGTAGCAGCATAAACGTGGTGAGCTGATGACACAGGAGTGGCCCAGGGGCCAGCAGTGCTCAGGCTGAGAACTTGGGAAGAATGCCTCGGCTCTGCTCCTGCAGGTTCTGCTTCCACCGGACAGGACGAGGGCCTCGGTGTTAGTGGTGAAAGTGTCCCAGGTGATTCACATGTATAATCAGGCCTAAGAACCCCTATCCTACCTGGGAAGGATGCAATGGAATTTTCTTGAAGAGGATTTTATCCTGTTTATTCAATTGGCAAACATATATTGCTTCCTTTGAGGGACCAAGCACAGGACCAGATGCTTGATTTGTAAGGCCCAGTCCCAACTCCAGGATCCTGGCATCTAACAGAAAAGCCACACAGGTGAGGAGACACGACCCAGACTGGATGCATCCCAGGATGAGGGCTGGAAACTGGACACACAGGAGGGGGATCAAATTCAGCTCTCCAGATGCCACTGATACAGCGGAGAGGATGTTCCAGAAAGAGGCAACTACTTTAGCAAAGCCCTGGAGGAGAAAATCCAAGAAAGTTCCAGAAACCCCAAGGAATTCAGTAGGATGGACTGTAGAGCAAAACTAAGAGATGAGGTGGGAGAGGCAGGGTCCCATTCCTTGTCATGAATGCAGAAGGGTCTGGGTTTTGAGTAGAGAGGGAGGGAGAGACAAGATTTCCCCAAGGACAGAGCTGAGGGTTATGGGTGGAAAAGAACTTGGGGACTGAGGGCCAGTGGTCAGCGGGATGGGGAGTGTTCTGCAACCATCCCAGGCCGAGTAGGTTCGCCATTGGCTCTGAGAATTTAAAAGAACTTTGGAGCCTTTGGCGTCGTCTTCACAGGTTTTAATAGTACGCAGGGCAAACAGCCAGGAGGGAGACAGTAACTTGAGGCCCCCCACATCCCCAGGGTGATGCTGCCTTTTCATTCCCTCCCTCCTAGGCACAGGTCTGCACACTTGCACAGGCACATGCACCCATGTGCCAGGTGTCCACAATCAGGCACACGTGCCCCACACCCACTTCTGCGTTAACACGGTCAAGGCCACAGGTGACAGCCACAGAGGATGATGGCATAAAAAGCCTGATTAATTCATTTATCCCACAGGGTGTCAAGGAGCCAAAGTTTATGGCTTGAGCACTTGGGGGTGTCAGGTGATGCCAGGCCTGAATAAGAGAAGGTGGGGAGTATGTTAGGGGGTACGTCCAAGGCCTCTGGAGGAAAAGTTCATTTTTCTCCATCCTAATCTGGGCTTGTCAAGCCTAATGGAAATCCTGCAAGGTCTGTATTTTTGTGTATGTGTGTTTAACAACTGCAATCTCTAGTAATTTGAAATCTGGAGGATTGGGAACAGGTGAGCAAAAGGGAATTTTAATCACGGCCTAGGAGACGCCAGGCAGGGCCGTGTGCACGGAGCTGGTTTCTCTTCCTTCTCAGCCCGGAAGGTGTCCTAGCTCCTGTGCTCGTACCACCTGAAATCCCCCAAAACGAAAAGCTGGACAAGGCAGAGAACCAACAGAGCAAAATGATCACGTTAACGTACTTTTCAAGGCAAACATGCAAGCAGAGTGTAAGCAGCTCCATTTATTTGAGTAAATAGCTTGTAAATAAACCATTGGTAAACATTACAAAATTAAATACATTTTCAAAAGCTTGCCAGTATACGTAAAATTCACAAACATAGTTCTTTTAAAAAATAAAATATGTTCAGAGCACCCTTGATATAAAATGCCTGACCCCTGTCCTTGGACAGGGCCACCTAGGACCTGGTGGGGGTGGGGTATCTGTGGGGAGCCAGTGGCCACCTCCTGGAGGGAAGGAAGAGCTTCTGCTCTCACCTTTGACCCCACCCACATCCATCTGATTTTGATCCTTCTCCAAGGAGCTGGGATGTAACTGAGAGGGACAGGACAGGCACCCCAGGCAAGGGGATCGGGGTGCAGAATTAGGGCCAGGAGCCAGAGTCTTTACCGTATGCTATTGAGACAAGTGAGACACGCGAGCCTCACACTTCCACACCAGCAAATGCTCCTGTGTCCACTCTTGAGGCGAGGAGGTATGTCTTCCTCACCTCCTCACCTCCACACCCGCTGCACACTCAGCTCACCCCCTCTGGTTTAATGCTGCCCAGGCACAGAAGTGACCAGAATCTACTTCTAAGGAGGAAGAGACTTAGGTTGCTAACTTCCTTATGACGTGCTTTCGTGAAGAGAGAACAATACACAGTATTTGGTTGAAAGCAGAGAGTTAGTTGCTACACAGCGCTTCCTTTTTCCACTGCAAAGCTCCACTCAGATAGCATGGGCATTTCTCTAGAAATCCAAATAGTCCTTCAAAGTAAGGGTTCATTAAACTTTAAAATACCACAAATGAGGCAATAAGGACATGACCTGGCAAAGCATCCCAATTAATGAAATAACATCAAGTCCATAAATTAAGCCCTTGACCAACTCAACATGTCTGTAGTGTAGCTCATTCAAATAACGGATACACCGAGTGCTTCACTTTGGTGCGTAAAGTGAATGTTGAAGGTCAGCAGCGCTCACACGAAGAATATCTAGTGGCCTCTTGAAAACACACTTGCCGTGACCTCCAGCAAAAGGACGACCACAAGTTAATTCCATCAGGGTGAAATAAAACTCACATCTACATATTAACTTAGTTGTCTGTAGATATATACAAGTAGGGACATTAGACAACTGAGTCAAATGTACAACTGAATTAAAAAATGTTACCAAAACTAGGTGTAAGAAAACCATCCTTCCTAAACTTCTGATTTCTCCAAGAAGATGTGCCTGCTCCAGCCCAGCCCATCCTTGGACTTGTGGTCAGGCTGAAGCCACAGTCGTGACCCTGTTACTATTAAAATATGACACTAACGAAAACCCTTAAAAACAAAAAAGGAACACTCTCGAATAAATGTATAATAGATCCCCCCCACAAAAGTTGCTCATAAGGACAAGTATTCTTTAAGAAAAGTCTTCATGAAGTCCGAGTCCCAGGGTCCCTTCTTCGTCTCTGGGGAGTCCCCCATGGACCAGAATTATACAGCCTTCTTCTGCGGGGGGCTCAGTTTCCTCATGCCCCTTATCCGTGACAGCAGCTCCTTGATAAAGTCCTAAAAGAGATCAGAAAAAGTGGATATTGAGGGGGTCACTCTGTTACAATGTGGGTATAAATCTGTTTGAACAAATTGATGTCACTACAGTAAACTGATGAGTTTATTATTTATCCCAACTGGTACAATAAAGGATGTTTTTTAACAAATGAAGAATGTCTAAACTTACACCACAATGCTCTACTCTTTTTTGGGAGAAAACTAGGCTGATTCGATCAACTGACCCCTGTAAACATCTGTGATTTAGATCAGTGCTTCTCAACCCTGAATAAACCTTTACATGCACACAAATCACCCGGGGGGGCTTGTGGATTCTGACTGAGTAGTTGTGGGATGGGACCTGAGAATCTGCATTTCCAGCTGGCTGCCAGGTGAGGCGGGTGCTAACTCAAGACCACACCTGGAGTAGCAAGGTTGGGCCAGGGGTTCCCGGGTTTGAGTGTGCATGGGAAGCACCAGGGGGACTTACTGAGCCACAGGGTATGGGTCCCACCCACAGTTTCTGATTCAGTAGATCTGGAGGGGGTGCCCTGGGTTGGCATTTCTATCTCCCAGAATCATACTTAGAATCACTAATCTAGTTCACTATGAGTTTTCTAATTTCTTTTTTTACTGCAAATCAGTTTTAAAAATTTTTATACAGTTCAGAACATACATATACCTGAATAAAAATTAAAGAACCAAGTTTTATACTCAATAGACTCGACATTTTCTAACCTATTTTAATTTTATTTTGAAAGGGAGCCCTACTAAAATGATTTCATGACCTATTCATGGGGGACAACCCAAAGATTAGAGGAAAATCCACACTGCTCCCCCAACAGCCCCACAGGGGCACACAGGAGGTGGAGGCCAAGGTTGTCCCATTTACAGTTTCTACTTTGTACCTTCAGGAACCTTTCACTGCTGCCTCATGTTTAAAAATAATAGTCAGGGCCTCCCTGGTGGTGCAAGGGGTTAAGACACAACCTATGAAGCTGTCCACAGCCACTGCAGCATGAGTTCGATCCCCCCGCCAACCAGGGAGCTACCCACATGGTGCAGCAGACCTCTCCTGCCTCGCCCACTGCTCCCCTCAGCAGTGTATTTCAGTTGATCTGCCTGTTCTGTTCCCCACTCTGTCTCTAGGTGAATCCTCTTGACCCCCACACCTCTGGCCTGTACCCCAGCTCTTGTATGCATAAATAAATCTTGAAAAAAAAATAAAAATAATAGTCTACCACTTATTAGATAATGTTTATAAGATAACATTAGACAACAATTACTTCGTCAAAGACCAAGCTAGTCACCGGGCTTCCTGATGGGGTGAAGTGGTGGATGACTGAACAAAGCACATCGGGGGGGCCACCTGAGAGCAGGACTACAGGACCCTCCTCTCCAGGGGCCGGAGAAACAGCCCTCTGACAGCCTCCAGCCCCTCTTACAACCCCTGGTGGTGGGTTCTCAGCCTGCGGCCCCCTGCACTGCTCTCCAACCCAACATACAAAAGCCAAAATATTAAATATTCTATTAGCCACCATGATTTCTTTTTTTTAAGAATCTTTTTGCAATTATGAAAGTAACATGTGTTTTTCCTAGAAAACTTGGGAAATATAAAACAGCAACAATTACTTCTCAGAATGAACCACTAACATTTTAACCTAATTAAGGTCAGACTGTGTAAATACATTCTTTTTTTCACTTAGCATTATGTCACAAGCTTTCCCCCACATTTAATAGTTTCAAAAACTTTTAAGGGTTATACAATCTTTTCTTGTCTACATGTATTGTTCTGTATTAAGCACACTCTACAATGTCTTCTTCTTCCCCATCACTGGATGTGTGGTTGGTTCCTAGCTTTTTCAAATTATGAACAATGGCACAATTAACAGCTTTGTGCATAAATCTGCTTTTGAATTATTTCCTTTGAAGAGCTATTCAGAAGTGGGTCAAAGGACATAAACACTTTAACCACCACCATTGCTGAACTTAGACAAAATGGAATACATGTGCCGCCGTGAAATGAGGCGCTAGTCTTTAATCTTCTGAACACTGTTTCATCCAATTGCGTGCCAAAATTTCTGACTTATATTCAATTTTCATGTTGTAAAGTTAAATGCATTTTGATTATATTTCTGATTACTGTGTGGCTTATACCATACATACTACATATTGCACATACAGTTTCAATTTTGTGGCTGGTGGAGTCTGTTACTCAAATGCTGCTGTGAAAAATTTCAGCATTTGAATGTCAGATTTCCTTTTTTTCTTTTTTAAAGCAAAGGTCAAAATCACAAACCCTATCATTTATCTTGTCAATAGCTCTGGTAGGTAATTTGTGCTATTTTTATAACCTACCTTTATAAAAATCTTTAAAACAAAGACTAAAATCACTTAAGAAAAAAAATGTACCTAAACTACAAAACTTGCTTCTGCAAGACAAAAGTAATTGGATCATTTAATTCAAATTCAACATTTTCTCAAACAATTGCTCATACTATATATAAAGCTCCCTAATGAAAAAGTTTAAATGCCTCATCATGCATTTACAGTATATTAACATTAATGAAAAATTAATTTAAAATTTTACATCACATAATTTATGTCTACAACTTAATATACTGTATTATGCATATTTTAAATTGTTAATTAAATTTGCATAAGAAGGTGCGTAGCTAAGCAAGCTAAGAAATCACAAGAACACAGATGCTCCTTCTTTTTGAGGGTTGTGAGCTGACAAATGCATTGTAGTTGGAAAAAAAGAATGAAAAGTGCATTTACTACATCCAACCTAGCTCACATCCTAGCTGCCGCTCTAGGGCCTCTCCCAGCCTGCCTGAGCCATGCTCAGGTACCACACTGGCCCACGACCAGGCCATTTTCTTCAGTCACATCTCAAGAGCCGCGGTTTTCAACTAAACCAACGAGAAACCTAAAAGGTCTTGCTTTTCTTCTTCTCACCAGAAGCAGGAGACACAGTGGGCACTTTGTAGACATGACGTAATGCAGAAACACAGTACCCCGAAACACGGGCAACACAGACACCGGGGAGGACTGCCCTTGGAACTGAGCACCCCGAGAGAATCCTAGGGCACATCACTAGGCCAGGAAAAGAGGCAACTCCAAAGGGCCATTTCCACGGAACGCACAGCTTCTGCAACACAGCACGTGACAGGCTAAGAAGGTCATAGTTCCAGGGACTTGGAGAGATTCGAAGCTCTGCAGTCATGTAAGGCCTCCAGGATCCATCTGGAATCCAGAATCACAGCTCTAGGTGGCTGAACCTTCTCTAGGTCCCTCCCCTTCCCTTCTCTCCTCTACTGTACCTTAAAGATAAATGTTTCATTAGCTGAACCAGTTTTTAAGATCTGGCCATTTTGGCTCCCTAAGGTTTAAGATACTATTTCAGCTAACAACTGCAGTTTAATTTTCTTTAGAGCAAACAAATACTTGCTCTGTCATTTCAAGACAAAACAAGTGGCATCTCGTCAGACTACCCCAGCAGCTTCTGTCCAAACCCCCCTCCAAATGCTGAGGCCCTCCCAGACCTGCTCCCTGGGGTCTGCTCCCCGCTGAGAAGTCCCCATGGCTGGTGCAGGCCGAGTCCTTCCAGACAGCGCACTGAACTGCCCTGGGACAATCAACCCCTGCCGGGGCTGAGGCCCTAGGTCTTGAAAACTGAATCAAATCCTAGGGCGATGCAAAAAGCAGAGAAACAGAAGCTAAGACCTTGGATCACAAACATGGCAGGACTCTGGGAAGTAACCGCCTAGAGCAATCTCAGGTAGGAAGGACGGGCCTCTATGTGGAAGGTGGGGTCCTCGGTGCCACCCCAGAAGCTGTGCAACCAGGAGGCCCTAATCCCCTTATGTCTCTCCTACTGACAAGGCAAAAAAAAAAAAAGGACCTTCGTTTTCCCCAGCAAATGCGCTGACGCCCCTTTCTTCTTCAACTTTCCTCACCTTAGCTAAGCCATGAAAGGCGGAGTCCAAGGTCCCATGGGCAGCCAGTTGGTCCTGCTGGACATCCCCCATGTGCACAGACCACACGTTATCGTTACACTTTAAAATGACCCTTTCTCTTACCAACCTGTCTGGTGCTTGTTTGATTATTTGCCAGCCTAGAAGACCCCAAAGGGCAGGGGGGATTCCCTTGACACCCCGATACTACCATCAACTTTGTCATCATTGAGATGACACTGAAAAGGTTTCTAGTCTGCACAAATTCAAACGCAGGCCTGCCCCTCGCACCCTCCCGAGTCCTGAGGAAGGGCCAGACAGGGAAGGCAGGTGAGTCGGGGGTGCTCCCGGCAGAGGGTTAAGGGCAGCGCAGACCTTGCTCCTTCCAAGAAAGATGGCAGTGACTCTGGTCAAGTGGATAATCCCCCTGTGGGTGGAGGTTCCCTTGGCCTCATGTGACAGGCTCCACAGGCTGAGGGAATCCACACTAGCCTCTCCCTCACCTGCTCTAGGGTTGCAACCCCTTCCTCCCAGGCTCCCTGCCGTTGACCTCTTCTCCCCAAGGTCTAGGTCACACCCAGCTATCCAATTCAGTCACTCCCCAAATCCACCCCTCTAAAGCCACTTCCCCCATGTGACTTCCCCTCTCCATGGGTGACAAGCCGCTCTGTTTGCTCTTCACAGCGTGGAGTGGCAGAAAGGAAAGGGGCTTGAAAACATTCCTTTCAGGGGCCTTCTCCAATCTCCTACCTCCCCCTTCCTCCCCCACACTCACAAAGATACACTCATGCACACACACTCACACAAGCTCACATCCATGCATGATCATGCACGCGCATGCACACACACGTACACACTCACACATGAGCTCACTCACACAGCAGCAGCACCCACCAGCCCTCTCCCCACCTCCCACCTGCCGTCACGCTTCCTTCTTCTGACTGTCTGGACCTTTGAACAGTTTCTGTCCCAGGGCAGGTGAACAGTTTATCCTTCTTCCCTCCACCAAATTATCCTCCTTTGAGCCATCGAGGAAAAATCTGACTTCAGTTAAAATTTAAAATTTCAGTTCACAAAGATAATATAAGTGGTAAAAAAACCTCCATGGTTGAGGAAGCTACGTACCACCTACATGAAGGTCAAAGGATATCATCCGAAATATATAAAGGACTCTTACAAACCAACAAGAAAACATCAATGAGTTAAAACTGGACAAAGGATTTTAAATAGAAATTCTCAGAGCAGGAAACAAGAGCTGCAATTAAGCATGCGTGGTGGGGGCGGGGTGAGGGCTCTGCCTCGGGGTTAGCAAACAGTCAGGAAAGGGCATGTTAAAATAATGAGATATTATCAGATAGGCAAAAAAAATTCTAAGTATGGCAATACCACAAGTGGGAATAAGGAGGTCGAAAAGGGAATTCTTTTATCCTGCTGGTGGACATGCCCGCCAGTGCAAACACTAAAGCAACTCCATTTCCGCCTATTCCTTGAGAAACGTTCGTAGGTATAGAAGGTCAAGAATAGCTCTTTTATTGCATCACTGCAATAAAGCCTAAGGGACTAGCAACAGAAGAATGGATAAATATATTAGGGTACACTGATATGTAGGAACCCTGAACAGCAATCCAGTGAATGGACGAGCCTCCTGTGTCAACATGGGCAAATCTCAGAAATCTAATTTGGGTAAAATAAGCAAGCTCAAGGAGAAAAATTGCAAAATATTTATATAGCTGTAAAGCATGCAAGATAATCCATGTGCATATTTGTCACCCTCTACTTGGCGGCAAGAGTTCTATTCATCTTTGTTTAACCTACAGGAGGTGCTTAATACACAGGAGGCACTCAGCAAAGGTTTGCAAAGGAAAGGAACACCAGCATGAAGCAACTAACTCACTCAACTCTGCTCTGAGTGAAGGAGCAGAGAGAGCACACTGGAATGTTTGTGCATCACTTAGGGGGTGGTGGAACCGTGCAAAGTATCAGTGGGCCCTACATACTATGGAGGAAGTTCTAGAGGTTGTGCTTTAAGCACTGGAAAGCGAGCTGTCCTGGAGGGAGTTAGGGAAGGTGGGAAACACTGGGAGAAGGGTGGGCCTTAAGGTGCTTGCACATACATTAACACACACCCCATGCACATGCACATACATATGTGCACCCCACACACATAGCATACACACACCACACATGCACACACACCCATGCACACATGCACATACACCCCCCCCCACACAGATGCACACAGGAGAGAGCTTTCAAAGAAGCAACAGAAAGAAAAGAAACGTTTCCAGCGAGCTTGGAAACCTGACTTTATGTAACAGGCAGTCACCTGATTTCTAGGAACAAAGAGAAGCCAAAGTCCATTTCTGAGGGGATCTGGCAGCAGCTGTAGAAACAGAAGGTCCTTCCCAGGGCCGGAGTTTCTGCTGTGTGCCACAGGCACAGCCGCAGAGGCCACTCTCAGCTCTGAGCTATTGTCCACTGGTCCCTCTGGGCCCCGGGGTTCTCAGCTCACACTCCTCCCACCCACGCTGGCCTGGGCCAGAGGCAGCAGATGGACCCCAGCTCTGTAATTATCACCATGGCCAGGCGTCTGGGACCCTTCCCTGGTCACCCGGGGAGTCATCTGTCACCCTCCCTGGCGTTGTGGCGCTGCTTGAACCCAGATGGTCCACGGGAAAGTGGGAAAAGGAGACACCACACAACCACGCCTGGCACTTAATTAAACTGCACTTATGTCATCTTTCAAGTCATTTAAAGAGATAAATGCATATTATGCTTCAGCCTTTTAATTCGAAGAATTTCCTAAAAAAACCTCTCAAAAGACATTATTAAAAACACTGTTCAGTGGATGGTACAGACACAGTAACGGTGTCCCTCCAGCAAGCTCGCGGAAGGTACCTGGCAGAACTCTGGATGTTCAATCTGCTTTTGCAAACAACGCCATACACTCCTTCCGCAGTGCACAGGGCAAAGTGAAAAGAAACAGCAAGTGGAGATTCTGAAGGCTAGGCTCCACATGGGGCAGTAACACCCCTGGGTGTCATGTCCTCTCTCACCCCAATCAATGCACCAGTCTGTTGCTGTAAAAATGCATGTTCACAGAGGTCACCTGCTCCAGATCCCAAGTGTCACTGCAAAATGACACCCAAGTTCTAATAGCTCCCTGACACATCTTCTAAAAAGCCTGGCATTCAATAGATGATGTGGGAATCAGGCAAAGTGTGATCAAGTGGAGAGAGAGAATTTCCAGATCCCCCAAAGTTTACATAAGTGAGGCCCACGGAAAAGGTAAGATGTCTTTTTAAAACATGGTGGCAACAGTTGAAAACTACTCCAAATGACAAATGTCCTGACCCAACTAACTAGCAAAACATTTAAAAATCACATTGTAAACTTTTATTGGCTTGAATATCCCAGCTACACAGCAGGCCAATGGGACAGGCGGTGAATTAGCAATGGGCACTGACAAACAACTCTGGGGTGGTGCTTGCTCTGGGGAGGCTGGGACTTGCTCTCTGCTGTGACAGGCATTGTTCAGCACCATGGGCACCATCACTCAGCACTGAAATAGCTCACCCTCCCCCTCTTTTGCAGGGTGAATGGGAGGGTGGTGTTTATCTTCAGAGGGGCTCCTGTGATGACAAGGCACACCAGAACTGATCCTGCTTTTCATGATCTGACAAGAGGCTTATGAATCTGTTATGGGTTTGTACCTGCGGTTGTCACAACCACTTCTGTCAACACAAATTCCTGAAAGTCTTAACTGCCTACTGGTGGGGTTCCCCCTCCTTTAACTTAAAATAATTGACACTGGTTGGTCCATTTATTTTCTTGATGATCCACCTTTAAAGATTAATTTGTTCTGTTGGTGAGAGCAGTCCATTCATCTGTTTTAGAGATTCAGACCACTGCTTTTAGACAAATTTATTTTACACCCAAATGCTAGTTTTTATTTGTATACAGCAGGACTCTCTTGCTCCCATTCTATTCAACCTTAGCAGCATTTAACTTTCCCCCTCTTACCAATGTTGCACAGAATCTATACACTTATAATTCAGACAGAATTAAAAAAAAACATAAATAATTCAATCACAATAAATGAAATTACTCAAGTAATTTTATCAAGGATTCCATTATCAAGAGGGAGAATATTATTTACAACAAATAGCTGAATCCTGTCAAAATGAAAGAAACCCATTTCCAACCTACTTGAGATTGGTTTTTCAAAGTCATTTTAAATTACCTTTAATTTATATTCTTTCTTCTGTCATGATAAGTCTAAATGTAAGAAGACAACGAGGAGCTGTTTTTAGTGTAGGGTTGATTAGTTTTTAAACAATCGTTCATTCTGCATTTATTGAAGAAAGAAAAGGCCATAATATCACAATCAATCATTCGAAAATGCCAGCCACCTAGAGGTCTACTGCCCTTTTAAAATAGATGTCTTCCATCATATCTATTATAAAAATAACAATCATTTTGCGGGCCGGGGGGCATCCAAAAGCATGAGTCACGTGACTCTGCCTATAAAGAGTCATCTGGCTCTTTCTTCCTTATGTCACTATTACTGTTATTCTCATAGTCATCCTGCTTCTAAGAGTGTGCGCTAAAGAATTTAACCTCACCCAAAAAGAGATCTGACCTTTGGCCTCTGCTCCTGGGGAATGAACTCTAAGCCCTTGGAATGTCCTGCCTGATTAAAATTGGTTTTGTCTAGCTGGGGTCCCTGGGCCACCCTAGAGAGTAACACTGTGATTCAGGGTGGGGGTTCCAGGTCACATGGAATCAGCTGAATACTGAGGCCAGCCACATGGATTGTCAACCATGTCTATGTGACTAAGGTTCACAGAAACGCTGGATATCCAGGCTCAGGAGAACTTCCCTGGCTGGCAATAATCTGCACCTATTGTCACATATCTCAGCTGAGAAAACTAGCCCTGTACATGACTCCCCGGGGGAGGGGAGCTGGAGGCTGGACTGTCCCAAGTAATTTTCCCTTGGTTGATTTTCATCTACAGCCTTTCACTGTAATAAACCACAACCAAGAGTATAACAACTTTCATTGAGTTTGGTGGGTCCTACTAGCAAATTATCCAACATAACTATGGTCCTGGGGGCTCCTGAACCTGCAGCTGGTATCAGAAGTAACGATGGTCTTTTGGAGTGCCCCTAACTTTGCCAAGAATGCTGAACGTGGGGCTTCCCTGGTCGGGCAGGGGGTTAAGACACAACCTATGAAGCTATGCCCAGCCACTGTAGCACAAGTTCGATCCCTGGCCAGGTAGATACCCACATGGCACAGCAGACCTCTCCTGACTCGCCCGCTGCTCCCCTCAGCAATGTATTTCAGTCAGTCTGCCTGTTGTGCTCCCCACTCTGGTGAATCCTCTCACCCCCCTACATCTCTGACCTGTACCCCAGTTGTATGCATAAATAAATGAATATTAAAAAAAAAAAAAGAGCACTGAGCATGGACCAGGAAATGAATGCAGAGTTGTCATCCATAATTGCATATCTTTGGCAAAATATCACTCGGCTGATTTTCCTCAACAAACATTATCTTACTCAGATTTGTAAATATTCCAAAGTAGAGCTTGTGCTCACATAGTAAGAACCCAGAGAGAGGCAAGGACAAGGCAGGACACAGGATGCAAGCACCAACCTGGATACAAATGCCAGCACTAGCATGCCCTGACTCTTTTGCCCTGGACAGAGGGGACCTGGTGCCGAAGAATTCTAGAGAAACTGTGAGTAGCCAGCATCCTGGGGCCGAAACCTTGTGGACAATGAGGTAAAGTTGCACATTTCTGGTTAACAAACTTTTATTACCTACCTGCCTAGTTAGAATAAAGCTAGTAGGGTATGATAGCCAGTGACTGCAGCTGGAGGACTGCAGCCATTTTCATCTGATTGTCTGGTCTTTCTTTGGAAGCCCCCAACTCTTTCACTACTTAGAAACATGTTCTGTGGGTGGCAGTGTTTAAAGAGTGTCCTTCACCTCACCACTCTAGCATTCAAGTTCTAGTCTTTATCCAGCCCCAAACTGCATTCTCTCTTGAAACCCCAGGAGAGGGACCTCCCTGGTGGTGCAGGCGGTTGAGCACCGTAATATGAAGCTGTCCACAGCCTCTGCAACGCGGGTTCAATTCCGGCCGGCTGGCGAGAATCCCACATGGCGCGGCAGACCTCTCCTGTCTCGCCTGCTGCTCCCCTCAGCAGTGTTTCAGTCAGTCTGCCTGTTCTGCTCCCCGCTCTGTCTCTGGTGAGTCATCTCACCCTCCCTGGACTGTACCCTGGTTCTTATGTAAATAAAATAAAATCTTAAAAAAAAAAAAAAACCTAAAAAAAAAAAAGAAATCCCAGAAGAGGTCAGATAAAAATATTTCCTCTCCAAAAATATAACCTCAAACTGATTAAACTGGTGTGAAATATGCTTGTTCAGCTTTTGCTAGCAAGTATAGATCCCCTAAAACAACGTTTCATCTATGGGGTTTTTGTTGTTGTTTTTCCATTTTAAAGGACAGGTTTATTAGGAAAAGGAGAAAGCAAAAGAGAAGCCCCTGCATAGTCACAGGGGGGCAGGAGAGCGGCCAACATTTGGCTCCTAACTTAGCCACAGGATGGGCTGAACCCCTTATAAAAGACATGTCTCTCTTGCTCTTCCTATTTTAATATTCTCTGAACAGTTCAATTCTTCCCTTTACTAACTGTGATCCTGTATTAATATTTTAAATAGACCTCCAGGTTCTCTTCTTTATTTAAGTCTCTAGATTAGTGACAGATGCATAGGTGTTCAATAAACATTTATTGAGCGGGGCCTCCTCGGTGGCCTAGGGGTTAAGCACCATCACTGCAATGGCCCACCTCTACAGCCTGAGTGTAATCCCCAGCCAGGGAGCTGACCCACATGGTGGTGCAGCAGACCTCTCCTGTCTCCCCGCTGCTCCCCTCAGCATCCTGCTCCCCTACTGTGTTTCAGCAGATCTGCCTGTTCTGCTCCCCACTCTGTCTCTGATGAATCCTCTCACCCCCCACACCTCTGGCCTGCACCCCAGTTCTCCCACACAAAAATAAATAAGTTAAAACATCTTAAAGAAAATAAATAAATCCTTAAAAAAATTATTGAGCAAATGAATAAAAAGAGCAAAGCAGATTATCGAGCTTGTCTTCCAATCTCCGTGTTGTAAATATCCAGTTTATATTTTCTTTTCACTGTAATCATCCCAATGAACAGGGATTCTGAGTGCTTCCGTGTATTTCCATCTATATGTAAATTAAACAATTTTTTTTAAATATTTATTTATCTATGCATACAAGAACTGGCATGCTGCCAGAGGTACGAGCGGTGAGAGGATTCACCAGAGACAGAGCAGGGAACAGAACAAGCAGACTGACTGAAACACACTGCTGAAGGGAGCAGAGGGCGAGACAGGAGAGGTCTGCTGCGCCATGTGGGTAGCTCCCTGGCTGGGGATCAAACTCATGCTGCAGTGGCTGCAAACAGCTTCATAGGTTGTGTCTTAACCCCTTGCACCACCAGGAAGGCCCTTAAATTGAACAATGTCTTATATGACAGGTTAAAAAACTAAATGGACAGAAAGCTGAGGTGAGCAGGGTGAGTTGATGGTAGCCCCAGCGAGCCCTTGAGGAAAGTGAGATGCATCGCTGTGACATCCCAGCAAAGGAGATACTGCCTTCCGACTGCCAGCCGGGTAGAACACAGAGGCTGCCTTTATGAAATACCAGTCACTTTCTATTTGCAAACCACTCTCAGACATCCCTTTCCTGCACTGTCTCATGGCCGTGACACTTCCATGACCCAGCATTACTGGATTACAGCATTCGGCATTACTGGCACCCAGAAATGCCTCTCACCACCTACTCACAGACTTAAGCATCCTGCATGAGCCCATGATGCATATCAATTTATAGGCTTTGATTGCTGAGATGACAGGCAATAGCACAGCCTCTATTTCACAAAATGAAATAAATGCACAGAAAGAGAAATCTGGTCCTTATCAGAAAGCAATGCACAGCCACCTTCAACTACAGAAAGAGATTTTTAAAAGTCCATTGATCGGACTGACAACTCCCCTGGCAGATGGTAAGACAGATGCCCTCAAGACCAGATTAAATGAATTTCTGTCCACTACCCCAGCACAATGGAGGTACTCATGTGATCCTAAAATTTGAAAACCATGCAAAGTAAGAGTGGGAAAACAGGAATTGAAGCTCCCTGCCCTGGTCAGCTGGCACAGCACCCCAGCACCCCCTCACTCCCACAATGTGCCTAGGCTTTCACCAAAATCCAAGTCCTAACTACAGTTAAGTCCCTCCTTTTCTTCTTTATATAGAAACATCCTTTTTCTGCCATTAAATCAGCTCTATTTTAACATCAAGTATTTCACTGGCACTTACTCAAATAAAATGGCATTTACTCAAGGGAAAAAAACACCGTTCTTACTAGTCAATCACTACGACATTAGTATGGCAATGGCGACTCTACTGCTCTGTTTTCAAGGGTCCAAATCAGGAAAGATGTGCATGCCAAGACCCCACACTCGGGATTTAGAATCAAAATAGGTAAATACAACTCCTTTGCATATTAGCCAGCGGCCCAGAAAGGAAGACACCATGGAGCCAAAAGCTATGGCAGAAAGTGACACGCCAAACATCATCTCATTCTGTGAAATTAGCAGATTTTTAAAAGACTATTCTTCACACTGAATGACTCAAAATATTATTATTGAAGAATGTGGACACTGGGCATATTTAATGTTATGGAAAACATTATCTGTTGTAGAATCAGACTCAATTAGCATGTGCTTGATGCTATGTGCTTTCAAACATTTCCTGACTTCTCCACTTAATAGTGACGGAAGCTTGGGCAAATGACACAGCTTTCCTCTACCCCAAATGCCTTTGCTGATAACAGCAGTGTCAACCTCAAAGCTTTGCTGTGAAGATTAAATGAATGAGTGCAAGTCATGTGATTCGACTGGTGCCTAATGTGTGCTTAGTGATTGTTTCGGTATTATTACTGTTACTATCAAATAATCCTTACTAAACTCAGGGAGGTGTTTATCACTATCTCCTTTTAACAGAGAAGGAAATGGAGGGCTCAGCTCAATCACACGCCCATAGCACTGGTTCCAGCAAAGACTCTTGACTCAAACTCAGTCTTCCCTCCCACCCCCACACACCCTGCCTTTGCAATAAGACTATAAATCAATGTATATGAGTCAGCAAAGACATCTTCCCTACATTTCTAACTTCAAAGGGGCATAATAATTGCATGTAAAATCCTTTGATCAAAAAATAGCACCTCCACAGACAGCTGCTTTAAAAAGAACGTCATTGTTAGGCATTTAGTTGAGATAAATCGCCGTCCTTTAATGTCCTAAATGTCTTGCTGACTCAAGTAGCTTAGGGAGACTGGTAGGGTGGAAACAAGCACAAGACTGGGTGTCAGAAACTCGGGGCTCAGTCCTGGCCCCTTTGTTCACTGCTGTGAGGTTTTAGACAAGTGCTACAACCCTCTACTCCAAGTCATGATTTTGAGGATTAATTAAAATAGCATTTGTTACTGTGATGTGAACCATAGAGCTTTGGGGAAATATAAGCTACTATTTTTATGATCATAACCCAGTTGCCAGTAAAATCTATTTCTTATGACCATCATAAACCAAAATAAAAACAAGTCAACATTTTCTGAATCGGCTATTTAATAGAAGAATGAACTTGACTAAAATTCTGTAGCACTTTATACCATTTTCATTCCTAGAAACCAAAAGCTAAACAAAGAACACAATGACACTCACTCATAAAGCCCAGTGTCTTTTCCTTCTTTCTTCCTCTGGACTCTGAAGATCACTCAGCTATGCACCCACTCATCTTATAGGCTTCCTGGGAGATGAGAGATACTTACATTCCAGGGGTGAGACTCCCCATTTTCATTTAATTGCATGGCTGTTAATAAGTGTAAATATTTTGCTCCTGAGATACTGCAAAAACTGGGGGAGAATGGGACTCAAAGCCCAACCTTTTTCACCTACATACAAAACATACTTCTCCTCCCAGGAGGAGAAATGAAGAGAAGGGAACGATGAAGCAGGTAAGTGGCGTGGACACACCTGCCAATCCAGGTCAACTCTCAGAGAAAACCTCCCGCTCTGACATCACATGTTAATTCATCAGCACAAGCCATAGCCTTTCTGGAATACAACCTGCTATTCTAACTCTTCACAACAATTTAATATTCATCTCCAAACAGTCAATTGTTTAAACCTAATTAGTTCCCCAACTAAGTATAAAGGTGTTATATTCCCAAAAGAGTTAAATGGCTAGGTCTCCTGCCTCTTTCCCATCCTTGCTTCCAGAGAGCCTAAAATCAGACTAGCAACCCTCAGGTCCAAATATCTACATTTTAAATAGTCCTCTTGCTCTAGATACACATACCCCTCCCCCCAAAAATCTAGTTTGCAGCCTGGTCACTCCATAGGGAGACCCACCAGTAGGCAAGCTGTGTTCACACGCACAGATTGCAATTCACTTACTGACTCCTAACACTTAAACATGACTGTATTGTCAAAAATCAGTGAAGACACATGAAAATAGACAGGAAGAGATGGGAATGAGAGAAAACAGAGGCAATGCAATAAGCAGAATCATGATTATAACAAAAGCAATGAAGACAAAACATTTATTAATATCTTCAAAGAGGAAAAAAAAGGATGAAATGCATTCCAGAATAAAGAAGAAATATTTAAAAGTACTTAATTTTTAAATTAAGATTTCTAATCTTAAGATTTCTGACCTTGGGCCTCCCCAGTGGCGCAGTGGGTTGAGTGCCATGCTGTGAAGCTGTCCACAGCCTCTGCAGCACCGTTTGGATCCCAGCCGGCCAGGGAGATTCCCACATAGCACAGCAGACCTCTCCTGTTTTGCCCGTTGCTTCCCTCAGCAGTGCTTTTGGTCTATCTGCCTGTTTTGCTCCCTGCTATGTCTCTGGTGAATTCTCTGACCCTCCCACACCTCTGACCTATACCCCAGCTCTTGTATAAATAAATAAATCTTTTTTTAAAAAAAAAGAAGTTTAAAAAAAAAGATTTCTGATCTTGATATTAAAGGAAGACAGTTGAAATTTGCTAAAATAAAGACAGTTGAAATTTATATTAGATATTAAAATTAAGACAATTGCAATTTCAAAATGTCAGTAAATGGGCTAGATCAAGTCAGGGAAATCCTTGAGAAAGTAGAAGAAATGATCAAGGAGGTGGACAACAAAAGAAAAAGATAAGGACTGGAGCTTCCATAGAGAAGCTATCGCATTTAAATAACAGGAGAACCAGAAACATATAATATTGGGAAATAATAAAAATAATAAATAATAAAAGACAAATATTGAAGAACCAAAAGACATAAATCTTCAGACAAAAGATTATCCAGCACCTGAATAGAACAGGACCCACACTAGCACAAATGAAATTTCAAAATACTAAGATACCCCAAAAATTAATGAAGGAAAATAATAGGTCACATATTACATATTAAGGCCTAAGAATGGAAATGGACTTGTTAATACCAGAGTGATAAAACAATACAGCATTGACTTTAAAATTGAGTTTTAATAATTTTAATTTAGAACTCTCTACTATCCAAGCCATCAATTAAGGTATTTTCATGTAAAGATCCAAGAAATTGACCTTTTATGCATCCTTCCCCAACAAGCTACTAGAGGAGGCACTCTTAACAAAAATGATGAAGAGTAGGATTTAAGAAGGAAGGCTGGGGCAGGGTAAAGTTAATGATGTACTTGAGCATACAGAAAATATATTACGGGTTTGACAAAGCCATTGGAGAGTTCCACAAAAAAGTAGCAATAGGTATTAGAGAAAATAAAAGACAGTTATGAATTCTATGTCTTTTATGAATAAAAGACAGTAGTTATGAATTCCAGGAAAAACAAAGATCTATAACAGAAAGGAGTCACTGCCTTATTTCACTGTTTGGCTTAGTACTAAAAAAATATTTGTTTAAATTGTAATATTATAAACCTTGACTACTGATTTAACAAAATACTGCTATATAACTTTATTGAGGGGATGAAGAGAAATGAAATGTGTGAAGAGAGGGAGCTATCATATTTTCCTTTAGGTCAACAAATGAAAAAAATATAATAAAGGCATATTTAGGAAAGCAAGATAATATAGTAAGGAAATAACCAAAGAGTTGGTTGTATAAAACGCATCAAATATAATATATAATGTAAAATATATACCTTTAGGAGGAGAAACTGAGTGATGGGAAAGGTGGTGCTACTTTTTCTTTACAAACCTAATAGTATTTTTGGTTTTCAAAACTGCAAATGTGTGTTGCATTAATTAAACTATTTTTAATTAACTAAGACTAAAATTTTAAATCTCTGTGACTACTAAATTTCTGTGTAAGAAGTAATCAACATAAAGGAAAATAAGAAAAATATTAATAATAAAGTTCAAATAAGTAACTGGCCTAAAAACAAAGGCTTATCAATTATCCTCATCATTTAAATCTTACACACTCCTGTGAGGCAAGCTTCCTCCCACCTTGTAATTATGCCCCTTCAAAGTCAACTGTTACCATCATTGTTTGATGTCACAGAAAACATCTGATGGACCTTCTAATTTCTCTGATTTATCACAGGAACACACCGAAAGGACTTCATTTTCCAAATCCTTAATTTCTATATTGTTCGTGCTTTGGTTTTTATGGTACGTATTAAATGCTTTGGTCTAATCACATGGTGTCCTTTGTTATTCACCCTGACACACCAGAGAAATTCCCATGCAAGGAAAGGTGTCTTCCCATGAAGTCAATCCTTTTAAATGACAGGGGTGGCTTTAATTCCTTACAACTACATATGTCAACACTAAAAGATCATATTCTTTAATTATACATTTAAAACTTACTAAAATGACTCCAAACCCTCTCACAATTACCTTTAAATGGATTTTTGTATATAAAAATAAGAAACACAATCAATTCCATTGGCTTGACGTCTTCCCAAACCAGACAAGTCTAGGTGTACAAACTAGGACATTAGTACCACTCAGACACACACGTCATTTAAGGATAACACGTGCTACTTAGTATATATAGTAAAAGCAACCCATTTATTGATGTTAAACTTTAAAAGCAGTCAAACTGACTTAATTCAAACATAGCATTTAGGAAAAGTGATTTGTTTACCTCTGTTGGTTTGTAGCAGTCTACAAGAGCTTCCTAGAATGAAATACACAGAAGGTAAGTTTTATTATTTTAAAAGTTGATATAATTTTAAAAGTGAAATTAAAAATAATTTCAGCTTTATAAAGTTTTATGCTAAACATGGTAACTCAAAATTTCACATTAACAATACAGAATCACACATTCAGCATTTGTTCGACCCTCTGAAGATACCAAAAGCTGTACCTTTCATATGCAGGAATGCCTTTCACTCTTCAGAATGAACACACACACACACACACACACAGACCGCTCTTCCCCCTGGGCTGCCAACCTGGTTAATAATAAACTGGCTACATTAAGTTGAGACAGCCAGAGAGCCAGGGGCGTGAGGATGTGAGGAGGGACAATCACTCTGGACATGGGGAGCCCGGGGGACTTGGCAGTGACTCAACCACAGACCAGGCTGTCACAACTCTGCAGGTGGCAGTTCCCTCACCTGGGAGCCAAAGGGTAGCAAAGGCCCCTTTCAAGCTCTGCATTTTAAGGAAAAAAATCTGTCATTATATTTTCTATGGAGCTAGTACCTGCATTATATTTTATTTCTTAATTAGGATACCAGCATCTCCCAACAAAATTAACCAACAATAATCATTACATTGAGACTGTTCAGCACTCAAGAGACTCTAGTAATTATTAACACATTAAGCACATTAATACATTAAAATGTGCTCTTTAATTGCCTTTAAGAGATCATTTGCCATTGGTGATAACCAACAGCCATAAACAGTAATTATCAGAGAACTTTAAAAACAATGGCAAGTCAAAGGTTAATTGGTTTTAGAAACTCCCACAAGCAGATTTTAAAATGATGGCTATGACCTCCTATGGGAACAGAAATAAATATTTTATTGCTCTGGACTAAGAAAACATGAGACATCTCAGCACTCACTGTTGTACTAGTGGTAAGCATACTCTGTGGAAGAAAGTTTCATTAAATAAAATTATGGTATAAACAATCATCTCTAGAAATTAATTTAATGAATAATATAATCCACAGTTTCGAGAGTCCGGGGTTTAGATATGCCAGTTCTCTCTTGGCCTGTCTGCCTCTCATACAGCTGTGGGGTCTCAGTTCCTTCTCAGGCAACTGGATCTTTGGACACAGAACCAGCTCTCTCCCCAAGGTCATGCTGGAGAAACTCACAGTCATAATGTGCGCCAAGTACTTCCTCATCATCAAAGATGTAGTTTGAAGGTGAATACTTAGCAAGCCATTGCTTTCCTCTCTGAAAACTACCCAAGTACTGGTGCCACCACTGGCCTGGGGCAGAATCAGAGCATGCCAAGCTCTGGAGACCCAAGGATTCAAGCAACCGGGACCCAGGGTTCTAGATTTTGAAAGTTGCTTACCCGTAATTTTAAAGCTCTTTCTTCTTCACTGTCTGCGTCAAGAAGATCATCAATGTCAATTTCTACATCTGGCATTTCTTCTTCCTGGGGGACGAAGGTGAAGGCATCTATTTAGTGAGAAACTGTCTGCACTGAACCATTTAGTTGAGTTAAATAAATGACTAGGCCACCAATGCATCAGGGGCTACGGGGGAGGGGGCACCTAGTAGGAAGGGGAGGAAGGAGAAGGAAAGGGAAGTGACAGAAAGAAAAGGGGGGAGCAGAAGAAAAGAGAAGAGGGAGGAGGTGTGGAGCAGAAGGAAGAGGGAAAGGAAGGACCAGGGGAAAGAAGAGAAGGGAAAATTGGGGCATCGGGAGACTCAGGTCACAACGTGCAGAAAGCGGTGATATTTCAAAAAAGCCCATTTTCTGCAGTGTAAACTGTGCTTGGGTGTACACAGCTCCCGCTCCACAGCTTCCTCCCCAGGCAGCGATGTGATCTTTATCAAGAGCCCTCTCTCCCTTCAGGGTTTTGGGTCAGGGGAAAATCTGATCCCCACTGGCTTTCTGAGGTGGGGGAGCCAGGTCAGCAGGACCCTGGTCCCAGTCACTGACTCAATAGAAGACATGGAGACTGGGGGGCTCTGGGGAAAGATGCTCTTTCAACAGACGCATCCCTGCTGGAGAGGGGGCTGGGGTTGCTGGTGCAAGCGTGCAGCAAACGTGACTCCTGGGGCGGAGCAAAAGGGTCTGGATGATGCCACCAAGTTAAGGTCTCAAACCCCTCTGATGCTCGCCAACCCTCCAGCCAGCCCAGGGCAGTCAAATTTAATCTCCCTGCCACCAAGGTCAGCCATTCCAGAACACAGGGCAGGAAAGCCCAGCTGGCTTGTGGTGGCCGGTCGCACTAATTTAGGAATCTAAACTTCCAACCCAGAGTGGGTCTTCGCTGCCTTTCCTTTCTTCTGATACCCCACCTACCCCGAACCTCCGAGGACATTGATACAAAATCATCACGTTTATGAAAGTGCTGTCACTTCACATTTCACCTTCCCCTGAGGAGTCACCTGCATCCCCACTCCCCGCAGTGAACCCGAATATCCATGGCAGCTGGGGAGCACCTCTCAGACCCTCCCCTGCCAACGCCGAGCAGTGCCGGGTCCACACTGCACATGTGTCCTGGCAAGTTCAGCAACAGCCACAGCACAGTGTGGTTGAACCACCACCGCAACGGCCCAAAATACCCACAGCCAGTTTCAGGTGACTCACTCAAGAAAACCAAGCAAAAGTTTTGATGAGTGCAACGGTCTTCACACTTGGAAGTTTCCCCCTCCTTCCCTGGGAAGTCATTAGGGTTCAGTATTTACACACAGCGTGAGCATGAAGTCTCTAAAGTCACGGCTTAATGAAATCAAGGACACAGAACCCACTCAAGGAGACACGGCTGACGGGAGCTCAGTGTTTGCTAAAATTAAAGGAAATAAAAGTGTTATAGGGCAAACCCCGATATAAAACGGGTTGCCTGACTGTGGGTCCTCACCCACGTGCTTAAAGAGGACTTATTAATGCTAAACTGCAGGCACACACAAAAGGCTGATAAAAGGTTTATTTACAAGGGAAGGGGAAGTGGGGAAAAGAATAAGGGAGAAAAAGAAGGAGATAAGTTCGTAAATGTGTCCTACCCCTTCTGCTGACCTGAAATCCCAATGACCCACAGAGGTGGTAAAATACCACGCGCTGTCAGGCCAAGAGAGCAACCCCCGCCACATGGCCAGTTAAATACCCAAACAGAGAACATGGCTGCTTAACTCCACCCTCAGGTCTCAACCTCCCTCTGGGGATCATGGGATTTGTAGTTCCCAGTGTCTTGATGGAGGGGGGTGGAGTCCACAAAGCCTGTATGGCATTTACTCAGGACATCCCTCCCCCCTAACCATTGAAAAAGCAATACCCTTCTCGTATCAGCATGACAACAGGTATTCAGCTTTCCTGTGGGGTTGGTCAAAAGGCTTTTTACTTATGAGGTAAAGTGGGGCATCCCACCAACGGGGGGGGGGGGGGGGGGGGGCACCGCAGTTAGGTTCCCCATGAGGATCAGGCAATTTTGATGCAAACACATCCTGAATCCAGCAGATCTGGGCTGGGTTATCTTGCACAGCTTTTAAATTTGATAAATAAAATAATAAAAATAAACACGGAGTCATCCCCAATCTGGGTGACAACCAGAGCCAGAAGGCAGCTTTAGGTCAAGTCTCAGGCTCAAGCTCCATATATACCCGGGCCTGCGAGGACCTGCCCACAGGAGAGGAAAAGGAAACCACATGCAAGCCACGCCCGGATCAACACCCGAGCAATCGCTGCTTGACAAACTTTCCACCAATCAAAACTCCATGACTGAAAATCTCATTTGTATAAAGCACCCTGCTTTCCCCCCACCCAACCCCCTCCAGTTCTGGGATTTCAGCGCAGGTGCCCACTGAGTCTGCATCTCCCTAGCTGCAGCCCCGGAGTCCAGAATAAACACAGGAGCTGGAAAACTCGAAGGGCTAAGCAAGAGCTGTACCATCACCACTGCAGTGATGCTCCAGCCATAACTCAAAATGGTAGTTGCCAAAATTCAGTTCACTAAAATGAAATACAATGAACAATTCCATTCCTCAGTTGTGTTAGCCTCATCTCAAGAGTTCAGCAGTCACCTGTGGCCAGTGGCCAGCGCATTAGACAAGACAGATAGAGAGCTTGTGTCATCACAGAAGGCTCCATTGGACAGCCTCACCCTTGAGTCCACTCACACTCTGGCCCAAACATTGGAAAGCAAAGTGCTCAGCCCTCTCAAAGGAACTTGACAGGAAGTAAAGAAAATGCCCAGCATTGCGAGGTCACAGGCACCACTCAAGGGCACAGATCCAGAAACACTGGGCTTTCCAAGTGGGAAAGCTGGTGCAAGCTAAGCACTTCCTGAGTAATTATGACCACCCTAGGCATCAGCACTTCCTACCAACCCTGCTGCTTCTCACTGTGCCCTCCCGTAGCCATCAAAGCTAGAAGGAGTACAAGCTCCCCTCAGTAGCAGGAGCAGGGGTGTGTTCTGAAGGCTGGAGATGCCAAAACGAAACCTGTGGTCAGAAAGACATAGATACTGTACATCTGGGGGAGTCCTGGGAACAAAGGACTGATCAAGTATCAAGTACAGAATCCCATGTACATGTAGTATTGCATTTTTTTTTAATGAGGAGCATGGAAATAGTCTAAAGTCTGCTGAGATTCTCCTTAGTTCTACTTTTAGTATGTTGATCTGAAAACAGATCACTGAACATGACAGATTATACACCACTTCCAAGGGCGTGACCACACCCACAATCCTCTGAGGTGTACCAGTGTGTGGTTGTGTGTGGGGATTTCCCTGCATTAACAACAGATCCCCAAGCTGTGGCTCTGATGATAAGAAGTAAAACAAGCTCTTCAGGGTCACTAGGTCACCAGCTAACATCACCCTAGATTTAGTCAGAGGCGCTTCTGTTGGCACCCACAGAACAGAACCCTTGATCATGACTATGCATCCTCTGTTCAGACATTTGTTGGGGATCCACCAGTGCAAGGCATTAAGTGGCAGTCTAGGTAGGAAACAGCATAACCTACAATGTCACGAAAGAGAGCAGCAAACCTGAGTGCTTTAGGGGGAGGGAAAACTTTCCCCTGGGCAGGCAGGGAGGACTGTGCAGAAGAAAAAGGATGTAAGCTGGCTTTACCGCCTGTAATGGCAGGATCTGGGCAGGGGAAGAGGGAGTGGTACACGTTAGGCAAAAATACAAGATTCATTCTAAATACAGGGTGTAGAAAGGCCCTTGGCCTAGGATTCTGACAGCTCAGACTGCAAATATTAATGCCTATGGAGGCCAGGCAGGTAACAGAAATAAGAACTGGGCAGATTGGAGAGCTATAAGGGGGAGTGGGGAGTGGGGCAAACTGCAGAAAACAAGTCCCCCCACCCCCAAGGCAGCAAAGAACATTTCACTCTGCCTTATATCTTTTAGGAATATGCGCTCAATGCTACTACACTGTCCACAACTTGAGGGAAAGTTGGAAATGTAGATTTTTAATGTAAAAATATCCTGATTTTTCTAACCATTCCTCAAAATATTTTGAAAGGACGAACTATCAGTGCACAGGCTGCCAGTTTCTCCTCATCCTGCAAAGTCTGCAGCCACTGAGGGCTTCAGAGCAATGGCACAAAACAAAATATTTGTGGCCTCAAGCTGTCTGACTCCTAGGCCAAAACAGAAGGGAAGACTAGCCCAGCTGCAGGGCCCAGCAAAAGGAAGGAGGCCAGGAGGCACCAGGAGCGGCCACTCTCATTGCTGTGTGCGCTAACGGGGCTCACAAGCAAGTTGTACAAAAACAAAAGCGATCTTAAACAGTGACAACTACGGAGGGAAAAGAGAATTTGGAGATGAACTGGATGTTGGAGGAGGGAAAAGGATCAGGAGAGAGAAGATCCAGGTTCTCAAAACACAGTGGTCCTGGGCCTCCCTGGTGGCGCAGCGGTTGAGCGCTGGGCTGTGAAGCTGCCCGCAGCCTCTGCAGTGCCGGTTCGATCCCCAGCCTCCAGCGAGGGTCCCACATGGCGCGCAGACCTCTCCTGCCGCCCGCTGCTCCCCTCAGCAGTGTACTTCGGTCCTTCTGCCTGCTCTGCTCCCCGCTCTGGCTCTGGTGAATTCTCTCACCCTCCCGCGCTTCTGACTGTACCCAGTGCTTGAATACATAAATAAATAAATCTTTAAAAAAAAACAAAAAAACACAGCGGCCCTGCAGTGAGTAAACACACACGTCACACTCAACATATGTACACACTTACACACTCCACACACATGACACTCAACACAAGCACACACTGAGACACACTACACACATCACACTCAATATGTGCACACACACATACACACCAGACACATCACAAACATTTCTACTTTAATGCCAACCCCAAAAGATTTGTGTACAAACAGTATTCTAAGAATCAGCTGGAAGCTGTCCGGGAGTAGCCACGATGTGCCCGGCTGGCTCAGCGTCACGCAGCGTGACATTAACTGTCATGGGCTGGTGAGAACAAGGCCAAAGGGTAGATTTAATATACGTGACTCATTCATGACAAGTGAAGCCAAAAGCCATAGCAAAGGTCACAGAGCGGGAACGTCTGTGTCTAGCTCCTGTCAGAGAAGAAAGGATGTTGCCACCAGAGTAAAAAAAAAAAAAAAAATCGGTTGGGTACTTTATGTTTAATTTGCGATTTTGAATCTATTTCATAATTCAAAGAATCATAGGCATAAAGAGTTTGCACTTGGCTTTAAGTGGTGCATATTTAAATAGTATAATATTAAATGATTAAATCAGCCTTGGATTCTGCAAGAAAATGTTTCCAGTTAAACAGGAACCCAGCCTACCCTTCCACAAATCACGGCAAGACGTAAAAACATGGGGGGAAGAGGGGAGCCCCTGGAAGCTCTGGAAAGGAAAACACGTCACACATAGAACAGAGAGCCCCTGGCCCCAGCCTTCCCACAGCACTGCTCACGGCCCGACACCAAGGGAGCGATGAGGCTAAAATGTTGAGGGGCAACAATTTCCAACCTGGAAGTCTCATCCCCCCAAACTGTCAACTTAGAGAGAACCTGTATATCTTAAGTGTCAATGTATTCACCTCCCATTTTTAGAAGAAATAAACTGACATTTGACCCTTGAACAACCCAGGGACTAGGGGTCCCCACCCCGAGCAAACCCTGCATAGTCAAAACTCCCAGTATAACTTTTTTTTTTTTTTATAGAGGCATGTTTTTATTTATTTATTTATTATGTTTGTTTGTTTGTTTTGTTTATACAAGCACTGGGTACAGTCAGAAGCGCGGGAGGGTGAGAGAATTCACCAGAGCCAGAGCGGGGAGCAGAGCAGGCAGAAGGACTGAAGTACACTGCTGAGGGGAGCAGCGGGTGGCAGGAGAGGTCTGCGCACCATGTGGGATCCTCCTCCGGTGGCCGGGGAGCAGCCGGGGATCGAACCGGCGCCGCAGAGGCCGCGGGCAGCTTCGCAACCCAGCGCTCAACCGCTGCGCCACTGGGGAGGCCCTCCCAGTATAACTTTGAACTCCCCGAAAACTTAACTGCTAGCAGCTGCTTGCTGACTGGCAGTCTTGCTGCTAGCATAAATAGTTGATGAACACAAACTGTAAGCTTAGAGGAAAGGCAATCCTCAGGGAGAGGCCACACATCTGGAGTGCCGCGCTGCATGTGGTGGCACAGGGTGCATGCAAGACAGCCTCCTCAGGGGATCTGTGCAGTTCACGCCCGTGTTGGTCTGGGAGCTGTGGAGCGTGCCGGCCGGGAGGCTGTACTAAACCAAGACCAGAGGGTACCCGGGAGGCCAGGAAGTGAAGAACCAGGCAGTGGGGGCTTAAAGAGCCAGGAAGCTGAGCCTAATTTCTTAACCTGGGAATGGGGTCCAGGCCTGGTGGACATATAGCTGTGCAGGACGCCCAGCCATTGAGAGGGGTAGCAGAGGAGCCCTCGAAGGGAACTAAAATGGATAACTAAACAAGTGTAGAAAATTCCAGTTTCAATTCCCCTGGCCAATGACGGGACCCACTGTCCTCAGACAGCCCTGATACCCAAGCTCCAATGGGGGAAGTTCACTCCGTCAAACAGCAAAACCCCAACTCCTCCTTTCACAAAATCAAAACTGCCTCACCAAGCCTGACCCCACACAAGTGAAGGGTTGTTTTAAATCATCCCCATGGAGGCCACTGTTCTCACTGCCCCGGAGTGCCGTCCTGGTCCTCCCTTGTCCCACACAGCCCATGGCTAAGGTCCATTTTGGGGGTGCTCGGGGCCAATGCCAAGGGCAGCTGCAGAGAGAGAAAAGCCACACAGGGTAGGCCATCCCAGGCCCCCACAGAGCGCCACCCCTTTCAACAAGACACCGAGAGCAGAGTGCACAGGGCGTACATGGTCTCACAACACCCTAGAATATGTCTGAGTTTTTTCAGTTTTATTTGACATTTTCTCGCTCACTCAACAGAGGATGGTGACAGTCACGAGCCACCTCGGCCCCGATGACAACAGCTGCCCTGCCGTTGACAAAGCAAGACGGATACCAACTCAGAGGTAAGGAGTCACTTTCCTGGCGAAGGCAGATTATTCTGGGACTAGGCACGTCTCCATCAGGAGTTAGGAGCACCAGGCAAACCCACGTGACATGGACTCTCCAGTCACTTTTTAAACTCCAGGGACAGAGAATGAACAATTGACCAAAATACCTCCTGCCCTGGGGACTCAGCCCTGACGGGGAAGACCGACAATAAATACAGGAGTAGAACACAGTACGCAGTAAATACTGACAAGTATTTAGGGGGGAAATAGACAGAGGAGGGAACAGGGAGTAGGAGGCTGGAATTTTAAAACAGGGCCGTGGAGAACACCCACGGGAAAGCCCTGAAGGAGGGTGGTGTGTCGACTTCTGGGGGACAAGCTCAGCCCAGGTGTGCTCAGGTGTGCCCAGGTATGTGCTAGAAGCCGCCAAGAGTCCAGAGTCACTCGAGTGGAGCCTGGGGACAGGGCCCCATAAAGACTCTGCCTTAGCCCCCAAGGGAGAAACACCATAGAGGGCTGACAGAGGGCGGCATGAGCTGATTCACCTGCCGGTAGTGGAGACAGCTCTGGGCGCCCGGGGCAGAGGTAGAAGCCACTTAGGAGACCGCAGAAATAACCAGGTAGGAGACGATTCTGGTCCAGACAAGAGTGGGGGGCGCACAAACCCGGTTCTGTTCTACTCGGGCGGGTGCTGATCCAGACCTCAACGCACAGCCGGATGGAGCTCAGCTGCGCTGGCTAAGGCAGTTGGCGGGGCCGGAGCACTGGGAGGTGCAGCTCCCAAAGGCTCATCTGCTACCCAGGAGCATGGGAGGTGGGGAGGAGGAAGGGGGGCTGTGGGTAGGGATAGGGGGTGTGATCTGGGTGGGAACTGCTGGCAACGCTGGCCTGGTGCTGAGGGAGCGCACTTGGAGGGTGGGGCCTGCGGCCCGGGCATGCAGGACAACTCGAGTTAGGGGGTGACAGCAACGCTGACTAAGGGAAGGAGTTGCTGCGTGGGAGAGCACAGGACAGCAAGGAGCCAAGCGGGAGGGGCGGGGGGTTCTTTCCCAAGTCTGAACCCCAATGGCGGCTGCCCCTCTTCTGTAGGGCCAACATGGACACCACCAGCACGGGGCAGGCCGCCTCACCCAAATCTCCTCTCTCCCTAAAACCTGATATTTAGCAATTCTTTTGGACAGATGAATGTCTCTGAAGAGATCATCATCATAGCTTTCCAGACATGACTAAAAAGAAAAAAAAAAGACTCAAGAGTCAGGGCAGAAATGGGGTTCTGAAGTGCTGTGCCTGGTCTCAGTGGCTTGGGAGGCGCATCTGTCTGTGATGAGGGATCCTGGGGTGCTGGGGTGACAGGACATAGAATAGGAGTCCAGCCCCTGCGACCTGTCCCGCGGCTCCTACCCCGGGCTGCCCTGCTTCTCGGCGCAGGTGAGACTCCGCAGCCACGAGTCCCTCTCTGCCACCCTGCGGGGCTGGGGCAAAGCAGCTCAACCTCTGAACCCTCATTTCCCACACCTGTACGTGTGGACAAATATCTAATCCTTGGGGCTGGATAAAAAGTTGGCACCTGGGCACCAGGCACGGCCTCAAACTCGGCGGATGCGGCGGTCCCACAGCAGCAGGTGGCGCTGAGTGGACTGCGAGCTTTCCCGCCAACTGAATCCTCTTTTTAAAAAATTCAATACAAATGTCTTTTCCAGGGAATCTTCCACTCCTGGTGCCTGAAAATTGCAAGGCCTAATCCATTACCGACTGTTCAAAAGCACTAAAAGAACTGAAAGGGGAAAAAGAAAAGAAATGTAAGCAAAAATCCCCAGATGCAGAGCTTTCTGGAAACAATAACACGCGGTACTTCTGCATATGAACACGAAACACGCACAGCTGGTCGTTAGCGATGCCGACGTGACAAAAAAACAAGGAGGTTGTTCCTAATAGGGTGTTTGAACATAAGTGATCACTGAGGCACTCCCCACTCCACCGTGGTGCAACCGAGGACAGTGAGGACCCCCTAAAGGTGCTAGTCACCAGCCTCCTGCCCCAGAGATGATTTATAGCAGTGTTTCCCTCCAGACCCTCAGCTCTGCTCGCAGCACCTACATCCCCGGGAGCACCCCACATAGGCACCCGCGCCGCTACTGAGCGAGCTGATGGACACGGACAGTAGCAAGCGCGGCATACAAAGTGAGGACGGACGGGCAGTTCGAGAACATGGACGAGCAGCTCAGCCGTGAGCTCAGATCACAAGCCCGAACACATTAGCGACTTGTTCAAAAGCTGCACACGGGTTCTGGGCCGCAGGCAACGGGTGAAGGCCTGGGGAAGAATGAAGGGGTGTTCTCAAGGAACGGACGGGCGTTGCCACCACCCATTTCCACCTCCTGTGAAGAGAAAGGCTCCCAAATCACAAACAACCTACAGGTGCACTGAAGAGCGAGTGGGAGAAGGTGATCTGGAAATGCCACTTGGAGGAGCCCAAGGCACTTTCCTGTGACTCCCGGATGGAGACCCCAGATGGGAACCAGGTGGCCCCGCGCCGTTTGCAGTTTGCGAGACTACTGTGGAAATGAGCTGTCTGGCCACAGAGAGACTCGGGGAGCCGGGTGCACACGTGACTAAGCGAAAGGAGCCAATCTGAAGAGACCCCCTACTATATGATCCCAGATAGATGACGTTCCGGAAAAGGCTAAAATTACGGAGACGGTGCAAAGATCAGTGGGTACCCAAGGCTGGGGAGAAAGAAGGGGTGAGCAGGCAAAGCATCGGGTGGTAAAATCTTCCTGTAGCTCCTGTGTGGTGTGGACATGTGGTTGGTGTCCAATCCCAACAATGGACAACACAAAGAAGCCCTTCAGTGGGAACCTAATAATGTCCTCTCTCCAGATGTTCTCTACAATGATTCACACCGGAAGCTTCTACAAGGTTATCACACAATGTTACTTCGATTTTTTTAAAAAATGATTTTGGAAAACAAGAGTAATCCCTGATTTCACCGTGGACTTTAGTTAACAGTAATGTATCAGCCTGGCCTGATCCGCTGTGACAGAGACACCAGCCTGACTGATGTGAGTGTGAGGGGAGGCAAGGAGGGAGCATGTGGGGTCTCTGAACTTTACATTCAACTTTTCTGCAAGCTTTAAACTTCCCTAAAAATAAAGTCTATGAATTAAAGAATGTACAAAAAACTTGGTTTTGGTGGTGACAATTCAGAGCAACCAGAGAAGCTCTAACAGCAGTCCCACTAATGACCACACTGATCCATGATGACACGACTGTACCAAAGCCCTATGTGGGTGCAAACTGATATTCTGTCAACTAGGGCAAGGGAGGGGGAAACACCCCGGAAGGGAGGTCTCTGGAGGGCATTCTAGCAGGGAAGTGGCCGCTAAGTCAGGAAAGCCAGCTCCGCCCCAGTGGAGACTCAGTATGGAAAGAAGCCAGTTACGGCTGACAAGAACCCAGCAGGTGCCAACTTGAAGCATATTCCATGGTGTAAATGAGAGAGACTCCAGTCAGGGCCCAGAGAGTCTGGAGGATGGAGGTGTGGGCTCAGGGGGCAGTGGCAGGAGCACCCCAGAGCACTCCCTGCGTGCCCGAATCACAACAGGACAGCCCGAGGGCCTTCCAGCCTGGCCTCCTGAGGGGCAGGGTTTCCGGGCCCCTTCACAGCCTCCCTCGTGCCATCCCAGGAGGAGGGGGAGAAAGGGGCTCATGCTGGGTGCAAGGGCTACACTGTAGAGCACTGGTCCTGGGCGCCTGAGCACAGCTGACTTTGGTCAAATTCCAGCCTTAGCAAAAGAACCCAGCTACCCCGCCCCACACCGCAGTCATTGAACCAGAGCTTCTGTGTGAAATGAGCAGATCAAAGGGAGAGCTGCTTTGTAATAATTTCCATAACGTGCCTCTAATGGCTGCCTACCCCGTGCTGATAATGGGACTTCTCAGATGCCTGCCCGGCCCTCCTCCCCTCCGGCCCTCATGCACTGACTCATCGCTTGGTCCGTCTGTGCCAAAGCTTCCCCATCTCCTGAATCTGCACCTCTGCCCACCCCCACTGCCCTGAGATCGATCCCAGTCACCTCATGCCCACGTTATGATAGGAACCTTCTCACCCTTCCACACAACCACTCTCCTTCGTCTCCAATCTAGCCCACCTGTGGCCAGAGTAGCAACTTTAAGAACACAGATTGGGGGCCTTCCCTGGTGGCACAGCGGTTGAGCGCTGGGCTGCAAAGCTGCCCGCAGCCTCTGTGACACCAGTTCAATCCCTGGCCTCCGGAGAGGGTCCCACATGGCACGCAGACCTCTCCTGCTGCGCCCGCTGCTCCCCTCAGCAGTGTGTTTCCTCAGTCTGCATGTTCTGCTCCCCGCTCTGGCTCTGGTGAATTCTCTCACCCTCCCATGCTTCTGACTGTACCCAGTGCTGGTATAAATAAAATAAATAAATATTTTTTTTTTTAAAAAAAGAACACAAATCGGTCCTCACCCTGCTGAGAATCCTTTAGGCGCTTGCTCTCCACCCTGACGATCAAAATGCTAACACAGCCTACAAACCTCCGGGTGCTGGTCAGGGCCTCCTCTATGGCCTCATTTAACATGCTGTCCCAGTGCTGCTGGCCTGCTCACGCAGGGCTTCTTAGCACTCACTTGCTAAGAGAGCACTTCCTTGGTCTCTCCACCCCTGAGACTGGTCCTAACCCCATGCACCCCTCCTTTGTGAGCTGAGTGCACAGTAAACTTTTACCCACGCTGGTCTTCCTCCCTAGCGTGGGTCCACAGAGCAGCGCCTGGCACACAAGAAGCCCTTGATAACCACTTTCTGAGTAAAGAATGAACACTTCTGTAAGGTGAGCAGTCATCATCTCCATTTACAGGGGTGCTTGAGAATTTTTTTTTTAAAGATTTATTTATACAAGCACTGGGGGCAGTCAGAAGCACAGGAGGGTGAGAGAATTTAGAGCCAGAGTGGGGAACAGCACAGGCAGACTGATGAAATACACTGCTGAGGGGAGCTGCGGGAGCGGCAGGAGAGGTCTGCGTGTCATTTGGGACCCTTGCTGGCTGGCCGGGGATCGAACTGGTGTTGCAGAGGCTGCGGGCAGCTTCACAGCCCAGCACTCAACCGCTGTGCCACCAGGAGAGGCCCGTTTTTGAGAATTTTGCCCAAAGGGGCAAAGCTTCTAACCCCAGTAACCCACCCCCAGCATGGACGGCCAATGCAAACGTGCGCTCTATGCCCTGCAGGAGACAGAGGTGCCAGGTTTTTCCCCTTTGATTTCAGTGACTTTGGGGGCAATGAGTGAGCACGGCAGCACCTCCCAGCAGCCCGGGGTCCTCCAGGCATCCACAGCATCTGGAAGCCAGAATGCAACCCTAAGTTCCCAAGGCCACCCCCTTTTGAGACATCTCCATGATTGGACTCAGGGTTTCAGGACAAGCTCAGGAACGACTAACATTTTCTGGAGAACACGTCTAAACCCCCAACTAGAGTTTAGCATGGGCCAAAGCTGTTACAAATATGGTGCCAATGGCTGATTTATCATCGCTCTTCTCTGGGCCTGTCACATAGGAGGCCACATCCGTGCCCACATCCATGTCCAGAGGGGCGGGCACCAGGGCTGGGCCAGGGACCAGTCGCTGTACCAGTCTCCACTCCTCAGCAGCGGGAAAGGAGTGCCGCCCCGGGCTGGAAACTCACCTGGACAGGTTGATCTGAGGGTGCAAAGATAAACGCAAGACTACAGACTTGGGTGGAGCCGAGATTACAGGAGAGGAAAAAAGGCAACTGTTCCATAAAAGCAAGTAATGAGGCCCCTCTGCCAGGAGGGGTGGCTGTGATGTGCAACAGGCTCCAGGGGCTAAAACAGACTTTAAGATCTGAACCTAACTGGATACTTAACTGGTTTTTAATTGTATGTCTAGTGATTCTTTTTTTTTTTTTTTTTTTTTTTGCTGTTGGTCTCCTATCAAAGCACTCAATGTTTTAAGTGTCAATTGGTTTCCACCACACCATTGAAAATGTAAAGTGTACTAGAAGTTCAAAGTGAACTAGGGGTTCAGCGGGGCAGTACAAAGAAGCGCAAGTATGAGAAGCCCAGGGGTCTGAGAGCAGCAGGGGAGTGAGGCAGTTTCCGTCTTCAGCTGGTGGGTCTCCACCCGGAGAATCTCTTTCGAGAGAGCACACCAGCTAGAAGCTCACGTGCTTATTCTCAGGTCATGATACCTGCCCCATGAGCCCCCCCATGCCCAGTGAAAATGCAGATTCCTGGGTGCCCCATCAGAGTTCAGGAATCCCCACGGGGGAGTCACAAGTCACTGCTTCAGAAGGTTTTGCATGTAAAGGAAATCATTCCATCTGTAGTGAACAACAGAAAAAGGGAAAAACACTCCTTATATAGCCACTGATTTCCATGTCCCTAGAACCTTCATTCTACATTTACTGGCTGCCAAATTACCTCAGGCTTGGCACGACACCGAGCACTGATTCAAAGGTCAGCAAGACATAAGGCCGCACCTGAAGTTTGAGGATGTGAAAAAAATCAACACAGAAAAAAAATCGACCTGCAGAGGCTGAGTCAGCAGATCAAAGAGAGCGTGTGTGAAGAAGGCACCCCGTGGCCAGCCCTGCCCTGATGCCCCTGGCCTGTAGACTCTGCCATCCTCCGTCTGAAAATCTGGGGTTCTTTCCCTGCGGGAACAACTGGCAGTGTTCAAGCAAAACAAGTATTTCCTCATTATAGATTTTATCTTCTAAAGTTCTTACCTTTCTCACATACAGATTGCATCTGTCACAAAGCTAATGATGCCCGCATTTAAAGTGTGTGCATCTTACTCTGTTAGGCTGCTAGGAAATTATCATATGCCCCCAAAACAAATGATTTGTTCCTCTAATGTGCTTCCCTAAGTGTGAGCCTTTTCCCCCCCTGAGAATCTCCGTCTGTCCCAGCATTATACAAGCTGAACTCTCCCTCAGGGTGCCGGCAAGGAAAGCATCCGATTGGGAACCTTTTCCCACCAGGCTGTCCTCTTTCAAGTCAGTCCTCACATTTGACTCCAATAAGAAGTTTTTCTTTCCTCCACATAGTGGTGATGATTTTTTAAGTCTTCAGGGGTAAGATAAGATTGCACACAGACAACACAACACAGGTAGATGGCCGTCAAACAGGTAGATGGCCGTCGGATGGCCGTCGCACAGGTACCGTCACACAGGTAGATGGCCATCACACTCAGTAGATGGCTGTCACACTCAGGTAATGGCCATCACACAGGTGGATGGCCGTCACACAGGTAGATGGCTGTCACACAGGTAGATGGCCGTTACACAGGTAGATGGCCGTCACACAGGTACTGTCACACAGGTAGATGGCCATCACACTCAGGTAGATGGTCGTCACACAGGTACCGTCACACAGGTAGATGGCTGTCACACAGGTAGATGGCCGTCACACAGGTACCGTCACACAGGTAGATGGCTATCACACAGGTACTGTCACACAGGTAGATGGCCTTCACACTCAGATAGATGGCCATCACACTCAGGTAATGGCCGTCACACAGGTGGATGGCCGTCACACAAGTAGATGGCCGCTGCACAGGTAGAAGGCCATCACACAGGTAGAGTGCTGCTGTGTGTGAGTGGAGCTGGCTGAGCTGTCCTGGCTAAGTGGGGGGCCACCGGAGTCTGTCCCTGCCCAAGCCTTGCCCTGGTCCGCCACTGCTCATCTCCTGAGACCCTTGTGAACAGATGCCTTTGCCGAGGTCGCCCGAGTGTGTCTCAGACTTCCTGCTGGAGTCTTCATTTTAAAATGGGTCCAAAAAACCACTTTCCACAGCTTCTGTGATTGTACAGGCTTAAACACAGGAGGAGGCGAGATCAGTGAAAATGCCAAAGATCAAGGAAGTCCTGGCAGGGAAGCCCCATTACCAAGGAGCGGCCCCCTCTCTGGGGGAGGCAGCTGCTCTGATAAGGGTGCAGTCAGTCCAGGGTGAACCAAGACCCCCAACCCAATCCTCCTCCTCATCGACTGTGGCCGCCAGGGGACAGCTGTCGTAGCCAGGCTGCCTCCATGTTGGAAAGCAAGGCCTCAGCCATCCCGCCACCCACCACCGGGCATCCCCCGCCAGTCTGGAAATCAGTAACTGCCGATCTACAAAGCAAGGCTTTAATGATGGGGTCACAACCCTTTCTCCCAATCTCACAGATCCCAGCAAGTGGTGAACATGAACTTCAAACACTTAGTGACGCCCATGGGCAAGTCATGGCCTTCTGGAGCCGAGAACTGCTGGTGCAGCCTCTGGCAGTGACCAGTGGTCAGAGACTCCGAGGCTAACTTCCCAGCAACCAAGAAGTGGAAAGTCAGTCTTCACATGCTCTGGACTGGCAGCAAGATGGGCTTAAATCAGGCTGGAGCGGAGCCTCTTCCACAGGGCCCTCCTGCTGTTTCCTTCTACCCCCAGCACTTGCCCATCCCCTACCCAGCCAAGGACGCAAGCTGGGCTGATGATCCTTCTAACACTCTCAAGTCCTCCTTCAAGGGTGGAGGTTTGAGCCATTCCCCAAGGTTATGTGTCTGGGAACTAAAGGGGTGAGGCAGGCAGCGGAAGTTCAAGGCTGAGCTGGTGCTGGCTGCAGGTTAGGCAGATCGGAGGGGAAGGGAGGAAGGGCAGGTTTTCCTCACACCCGGAAATTCTCTGTCTCCCTCAAATGCGCTCAGTTCCGACTATGATTTCTTTCACCTTTACAAAAACAGCTTTGTGTCTTGGATGTCAGACAAGTTGTACATAATTTCAATCATTCCAAAAGCTCCAATCTTGTTATTCTGATTCAGTCACAAAAGAAAGCTTCAGCTAGTAAGACGGCAAGTTGTGATTCTCACCTACATCTGTTACTTTCGCTACTTGGAACAGACTCATTTTCGATCCCAAGTAGGGCAGATGGGAAGGGAGAAGGGGGGGCCATATTTTATCTTTAATTTTAACAAATGAATTGGTTGAAACACTGATCTATTTTTCAAAGGGGAAAAAGAAATCTGGTAGCAAGTAACAAGGGGCCACATTCCTTACGCTAATTCACCTTTATATTCCCAGAAAGGGGCTGAATAGTCAAATCTTTCCCCAAAGCTTGATTTCTTTTGTCCTGAGCAGGGAACAATTTGGATTAAAGACAACATACTCAAAACAACCTTGAAGATTAAAAAAAAAAAGTCCTTGGAACAGAAATTAGATTCAAGACTCCGATGCCTTGCTCCTACTCGCTAAATATTGACATAAACGAAAGAGGAAACAGAATGCCTCCCATTGAGTGGGCACTCCATAATGATCTCTTGAGTGACGGACTGGCTGATTTATTTTGAGTCCCAATGGCTCTCTGCAGAAGCAGCTAACTCAGTTGTGATAAAGGCAGACAGAGTTGAAGATTTATGGTGGCCTAGTTGCCCCCTAGGACCATAAATCCTTGCCAGCCTCTCGGCTGTTCCCAGTGGCCCAGCTAGAAGCTCAGCAGCACGATGACTCACGATGTGAGTCTCCCCTTCTGTAAGGCCCTGTGAGTGCTTCTGTTTAGCAAGGGAAGGATCCACGAGAACTATAGTTCTCAGTCCTTGTGACGTAAGACAGGAGAACGCCATTTCTCCATGTACAATCAGACTGAAGAGCGTCAGACTTTCTATCCTCCGAATCCAGCGCTTATCAGGAGGTGGGTCAAAGGCCATTCAGGTCAACCACTACCATGCCCTAATGCTGCTTCAGCACCTGGCATTGTCCTCTGCCTCCTCCGGTGCCGTGGTCACTGGCATGCTAAATCCCATCATTCATCAGCACATTGATAAAGCCCTTCAAGATCTACATGTTGCTTCCACCAACAAAGAGCTGCAGGGCAGGGGCCCTGGACAGCCACTGCATTTCATTTATTCTTGAAACCCCCAATCATAGCCTGGTATCGAACACATAACACACAGAGTAAAATTATTTATTGAGTAAATAAGTTGAAGATCTCTCCCGAATAAATGCCTAGGGCTCCAACTACCATTAGGCATAATTTCCAGAACATTCAAGTTAGGAAGAGGAACTCCTATCATTGAAATGGTACATAATTTCCTCTTGAACTTGACCCAGATTAGCTGGGCATTCGGATTATATGAGAGGCTATAAATAGTAAGTGCTCTGGGGATCTTAGTAAAGAAAGTCCAAAGGGAAAGTGGACACATTCTTTTTATAATCTTGTCTTTGTTGATCGATTCATCCCAGACAGAGAGCCTCTTGGATCAATTGTTATATTCATGAACTGATTCCATCTCACCTTTAAATTCTGTGTCAATAATTGCATCTAACGCACGAGTACTTTCACCAGCAATGTCCCCTTCACTCATCACGCTGCTAGGGAAGAGCAAATATCTATAACCAAGCAGTTAAACAAATGAAACAGGGTGTTAAATTATGGAACAAACACAGGAGCATCTTTTTCGAATTTGTAGCCGGGCACCATAGGCATTTTATCAGGTCAGCAAACAACAGAACTCTTTGTACTTCCAGGGAGCTGAGGCAAGGGCAAGCGGCCTCCGAGGGAGAAGCCCAGTGATTTCAGAGTCAGGAGAGGCCACCATAACCTAGTGAAGAGCAGAACACGGAAATTCCCTCATCGTTTTTTCATACCTGGGCAAGTAAACTGCTGCTGTTGACGTGCAAACTGTGGAACATCATTTGGTTCTCACTTAGTCACACACACCCCTTAAAGACCCTATTGCAGGATCAATTCATATACATGCTTTTAAAAAAAAAGGATTTATAAGAACTGGGGTGCAGGCCAGAGGTGCGAGGAGTGAAAGGATTCACCAGAGACAGAGTGGGGAGCAGAGCACGTGGAACACGCAGGGTGTGCAATACAAAGCTAAAATCTTGGCTCAACCTGTGTCCAAATCCTCAGAATTGGTTGAGTGGCCATTTCTTGGGACAAGGGAAAGGTTATCAAAGTAGAGGGATTGGCCATTCAATAAATGTCCGCTTTAGGGCTGGGTGAGAGCCGGGCGAGGAGCTTAGGTCAGGGGTCAGCGGCCACATCACAGGGACGGCAGCTGAAGAAAACAGGGGAATGGGCTGTTCCCAGGAACAGCTGCTCCAGTCAGAAAGGGCTGCGCTGACTGGACATTCTAGCTCCGAAAGACCCAGCAGAGGCCGGTAGAGCACGCCCTCCCCTCTCCAGGGCACAGTCTGCTTTTATTCTTTTTTTTAATATTGATTCTTGGGCCCTTTCTCTGGAGATGCTGATGAAGTAGGCCAGAAGTGGCTTTTAAAAGATCCCCAGAGGACTCTGATAAGAAGCAAATTTGGGAAGCACAGGACGTGGTAACCTCTAAGCTTCCTTCTCTCTGAATCAAACCATGCCTGACCCACATCTGCCAGTAACAGTCTATATAAATGGGCCTCCCCAGTGGCGCAGCGGTTGAGCGCTGGGTTGAGAAGCTGCCCGCGGCCTCTGCGGCGCCGGTTCGATCCCCGGCTGCTCCCCGGCCACCGGAGGAGGGTCCCGCATGGCGTGCAGACCTCTCCTGCCGCCCGCTGCTCCCCTCAGCAGTGTCCTTCGGTCCTTCTGCCTGCTCTGCTCCCCGCTCTGGCTCTGGTGAATTCTCTCACCCTCCCGCACTTCTGACTGTACCCAGTGCATGTATAAACAAAACAAACAAACAAACAAACAAACAAATAAAACATGCCTCTATAAAAAAAAAGTCTATATAAATGACTCTTACTTTGTAGTTAAGCAAGAGGTTAAGAGACTTGCAGAGAGAACTGAGCCCTCAGAATACTCCAGGGTCCATCCCCTTCCACAAAAAGGCCAAGTTGCAGCTGTGACTGGGCCATGCTGGGGCACACACAGGTTTGATATAACAACCTGGGCCAGGACCAAAGCCAACTCACTAACCACACAGAGTGGCCAGTGGTCCAATCCAGTCCACAAGTGGATGGGGAAAGTCAAAATGGACCAGCCTGAACCAAATCTCAGCCAATCAAATCTCAAGCAAGCACTGGATTTCCACACTTTCTAGAAATGTGTAGGGAGGGCACTGAGTACCCTTCCAGGGAGAGACAGCATGCACGTCACCAACAGGTAACTTAGAAGCAAAACACTGCTGTCAAATCGAGTGGCTCACTCTCTGCTTTGAGTCCTGAAGCTCCTGCACTCACATAAGTGGTCGTCACACCTGGAACACCTCCCAACCCCCTCTGTACCTCAAAACCCCGCTCAAGACCGCCTGGGGCCTGAAACCAAATCCTTCTCCAACAGTTGGCTGGGGAAGGTCTCTTTTCAGTCTCATCACCACAACACTTCAATCTTGATTCTCAAAAGGAGGCGGTACGCATGTTCTTCCTGTCCTACTCCTGAGAACATTCTGAGAGCAAAATTTATTTATTTTTTATTTATTTTTGTGTCCCTCCCAATTCTAAGCCCTGTTGTCTGTGATAGCAGCAATAAATAGACATCTGGTGATACATTCATTCCACAGGTATGTACGGAGTCCCTACCACGCCAGGCACGTCCAGGCCCTGGGGATGGAGACGGAACCGAAAAGCAAAGTCCCTGCCTTCCATATGCAAAATGCTGCCAGATGGAGAGTGTGGTCTAAGGAACATTAAATGCAGGAAAGGAAGACAGGAAGTGCTAAGGGGGTTGCAATTCCACAAAATGTTGATTGTGGACAGTTCGACGTGAGCAGGATTCTGAAGGAGGCAAGGGGCGGCACGCGACAGCCAGGGAAGAGTGGTCCAGGCATAGGGAGCAGCAAACTGCAAAGGCCCAAACTGGACACACAGATGACACGCTCCAGGGACGGGGAGGGAGCAGGGACAGAGCAGATGAAGGGAAAATAAATGGAAGATGAGAGGTAATGGAGACCCCACCACCCAATCATTCCTACCTATTTAGGGTTTCCTCAGCATCTCCATTTGGACGCCGAGTAGGCAACTCACCCTTCATGTCCAGAACCAAGTTCCGCCCTCTAGCCCCATCTCTCCCCTCCATGGCTCCACCTGTGCACCTGCTCATCTTCACAGTGGCAGCCTCGTCTTCAGTTACTCAAGGTGGGAAGCTGGGAGCTGCCCTAGCCTTGCATGCTATCGACAATCAATCAGCAAACCCCATAGCTCACATTTTAAGCCATTAGACTCAATAAGAATCCCAAAAATCGGAATGCAGGAAAGAAGAGGTCTAAGAGCTAACCCCTGAGCCGTCCAATGCATACTGGGAAGTACGCAGGAGAAGCAGCAACGGCAGCAGGGGGAGTTTTAAGGAGGAGGAGCTGACAACTGAGTCAGGGCCTGTACATGAGCGGAGGGAGGAAGGTCGTGGGCCTGGATAACATGAAGTCATGGTTCACAGTCAGCCTGGGTGCGCGGCTGGGCAGAAACCCGGAGCCAGTGCAAGAGAAAAAGGGAGGTGGTGACATCCATGACGCATGACTTTTCAACAACCCAATAAAACTTTTCCAAAGTGTTTTGTTTTGAAGAAAAGAAAAGGGGTGCTCACTGGGGGTGGAGGGGCGTCAAGAAAGGATTTAAATTTTTTTTTTTAAGAATGAAGAAATAATATCATGTTTATACTCTGATGGGAAGGATGGAGCTGAGAGGGAAATTGTGATGATGCAGGAGGATGAGGAAATTACCAGAGCAACATCACTGAGTGGGCACGCAGGATGGAGTCCAGCACCTACGTGAGCGCCCCTGGCGTGGGATGCAGACAATCCACGAGGTCTGAGAGGAGACGAGCAGTGTGAGGGGCACAGGTGTCAGTGGGGGCAAGTGGGAGCTTTGGAAGCTTCATCTCATCGGCCCCGTTTTCTCAGTGAAATAGAAAGCAAGATCGTCGGCTCAGATGAGGCCAGTGAAGGGGGTGCCGGAGAGTGGAGGAGAGAAGAATGGGGCGAATTTATCATCCAGGAACATGGAGGTGCAGGTGGTCTGGGCAAATGTGGTCTAAGCGCTAAGGCCAACTTGGAGCTCAGCATGAGTGCATGGTGAGGCCAGGAAGAGTGGACTGAACAAGTGAGCACATGAGTAAACCTTTCAGAAGAGATCGACAAGCCAGAATCTAGACAAAGGGGAGCTTGCCTAGCTATCATTTTTCCTCCAAAGAAGTTTCCAGCAATACAGAAGACAGCTGGTCGTTTGCCATTTAAAGCAGGTTCCTTTCTTGTGTGCCTCGGGCCTCACCTTGCACACCCCTGACACCATTAATATTTGCTTTCAAAGGATATTTCTCAAGCCAACATCACCTTTACCTTCAGGCAGTAACAGCATTTCAGAAGACAGATTTAAACTCAGCGTACCAAGAGGCTTGGTCCTAGTTCTGCCAATTAGATGTGGACGTAACCTCTCTGCACCTCAATTTCCTCATCCCTAAAATGGAAATAAATATCTGCCCAAAAGACAGGAAACAAGCGTTGGACAGCACGCAGAGAAGGGATCCCTGGTGCGCTCTTGGTGGGAATGTAAACAGGTGAGGTCATCACAGAAAATAGGGTGGAAATTCCTCCAAAAAGTAAAAATAGCAATTCCTCATCATCCTGTTATCCCACTTCTGGGTATTTACCCAAACAATACAAAAACACTCATTTGAAGAGAATACACACCCCCATGTTCTTTGCAGCAGTATTTACAAGAGCCAAGAGCTGGAAACAACTGAAGTGTCTGTTGACAAACAAATGCGTAAAGAAGATGCGCTGTGCATACACAATGGAATACTACTCAGCTATAAAAAAGATGGAATCCTGCCATTTGCAAGAGTCATTGGAGCTCAGTGAAATAAATCAGATAAAGACAAATATCATATGATTTCATGCATATGTAGTATGTAAAGAAATAAAACAAGTGTATGAACTAAATAAAACACAAATAGCTTTGGATTGTAAGACCAAATTAGTGGTTACCAGAAGGGGCGGGGAATATGGCGAGAAGAAGTCTGGTAAAGAGAGTCAACTGTGTAGTGAAGGATGAACTTGGACTTTCAGTGGTGAACTTAGGTTGTATATACAGAGGCTGATTTATAATGATGAACACCTGGAACCTATATACTGTGATAAACCTCATGTTTCATCACAGTGTTTATTCCAATAAAAAAAATTTAAAGGGATGAATAATAGCAGAACCTGTGTCCTGAAGAGTCTCAAGGGTTAAATCTCAGGTCCTTCGCCTACTATAGCAAGCACTTCACCAAAGAGAACGACAGACAATAAGTCTGAAGACAAAGGGCAGCCCAGAACAGGGAGAAGATTAGTCTTGATTCAAATTTTTATGTCTAGGTGATGCCTTGGTTTACAGAGTTCAAAATGTGAGTTTTATTACATAGTTTCTGAGGGTTACTGGCTTCTGTCCAGAAGACTGCTTAGCAACCAACTGATCTACCTCCTCTGGGCATCAGTAAATCCCCAGAGTAGAAACTATTATGTCCATTGATTAATAATGAAAAGGCAAAGTCCTGAACAATAAATCAGCTCTGCGGCAGTGATTTAGAGCCAGAGAGTTGATTTCCTTTGAGAAACCTGTGTAAAATACAACCCATCCCGTGGTCCTGGGTCTGGTCTCCAAGTACAACACTGAATAAAACCATTCTCTTTTTTTTCCAAATAATAAAACTGATATTTATCAGAACCTCTGTGCCAGGTTCTGTGCTTGGCACTACTACAATCAAACATTTAATTACTTCTCATCTCAGTGCTAGTGTTGGGTGCTGTTACTTTAGTGGAGAAAATGAAGATTTCACCAAGTTCCATGATTTGCCCTGGCACAGGCAGCTTGATCCAAAGGTGAATTCACCAAGGTGATCTTTCTCCTCTTTAACCTTCAAGTGAGACAGGGAGTCAAGGGCAGGCTAACAGCCTGGAAGACCCTGCTGAACAGAGACCATGTTGACCTTCACCTTCCTGTAGCTTCCAAAAGTGTTCTGTGTTGGGGTGCTGTGGGGTTACAAACCAAAACATTTGTGTGTGACTCAATACATAAGATTATCAGGAAGAGGATGGTAGCTCTTGGAACCAGAGCTAAGATTCCAAACTGTGGTTGTTGGTATTAAGGTATCCACAGCTTCCAAACACTATATAGAGATACACTTGATATAAAACATTCTGTATTGGTTTTAAAGATTCCAAATGGAACAGCCCTAGAATGTGGAGTCTGAAAATGTTCCTACTGAAAGAAAAGTTAAAACAATCAATTGCAACATGATGAGTTGAGCCATCACCAGAAGCTCCTCCAACATAAAAGATGGTTTGATAACATTGCAGATGAGGCTCGGGTATCTCCCTGGTCCTGCCCAAGGAGACCAGATGTTTGCTGAATTCAATCAGGAACACCCAAGTGTCTTCCTTATCCAATCAAGAGAGCAGTGGCTCCCTCAAATCCAATAACAGTGACCATGAAAAATGGGACAAGGATGTCAATTAAGTCATCAAATAGCCCTGCAATCTGCTCTGTCACATTCTGACCTCTGTCTGCTGTGGCACTGTGTCATCAGAGGTAACATGTTAAGAAGAGGTAACATATTAAGAAGCACAGGGCTGGATGTAAGCATATTAAGAAGCACAGGGCTGGGAGAGGATGTAAGCATCTCAAATGTACCAGTCTTTATGCAGCACTTTGAAGGAAAGGGGATGACCTCAAGGATTGATTTCAGTTATATCTAGAAAAAATAACTCAAAGGAGAGGGAATTTAGTGAGTGAACGAAGGTGATTAAAACACCTTGCAAGATGGCAGAGCCTTTTCTTCTGCTCACCACCAATCAATCTTTGAATTTCCCTTCTCATTTTCTGGATGTACCTGCTCACCAGGAGGGCATGCCCTGAGCAAAGACCACTGCCATGCCCTCCTGACATCATACCCATCACAGGCCAGTCCTGTTAATCCTACCCCCAAGAGCACCCGCCACTGACACCTTGGTCTGTGGCACGGTTCCGCCCCATCTCCTGATTCTCTCCTGACCTTTGACACTGTCCACTTGTCCCTTCTGCACACAAAAACCACATGGGTCTTTACAGATTTTTCATCTGCTTTCAGCCATTTAGGAACAGTATTTACAGTTTTGGAACATGTTGTGTAAACATTGGTCTGACCGTCTAATTTAGCTATTACCAAAAATAGATTCAAGTAAACAGATCTTCTCAGCACAAAACCAAAAGCAGTTTAACCTATTCTGCATCAGAAACTTCCAAAGCTTTAAGTAGACACATACAAAGTTAACTTCTGCCAAGACAACAACAGAGTGTAGCAATCACCTAATGAAGTAAAGAAAGCCTGATAATAAACAGATCTTTCCCAAGTGACTGGATCTCTGGTAGTTTACAATGTTCCACTTCAGTTGTTTCACATTTTTGGATTTTCTGTGTAATGGAAATTACTGGAAAGGATCAGATTTTTTAATAGCATATTCAGTATAAAACATAGGTTCAAACAGAAATATTACTGAGAGTAATTAGTTGTGAGAATATAAACCAAGAAGTAAAGGCATAAAAAACAAAAACAATGAATAAATTAAGTATAACACTAAAAAATATTCAAATCTGACCACCTCATGCCCTGCTTCAATGGTTTCTGAGTAAACTTAAAATTCTGAGACGCCGTCTTGGTCCACAAGGTCCTCAAGGTCTGAGTCCACCAACATTCTCCAGCTTCTCCTCAGCCTCAGGGCACCACGCTGGCCACTAACATGGCTCCTGATCCCCTGACCTCTCACCTTCCAGGCAGCATCTGGGAAGGCCCTCGCCTGCCTGCTGTTGCAGGGGCCTCGCCTGCCCCATCCTCCCCAGCATGACCCTTCCCTTGTCTTCTCAAGCTGCCGCCATTTTGTTTATTAACCTCTTTGCCACACACCTGGAACCCCAACTCCTAGCACAGGGCTAAATGCAGAGAGCTTATCCCCCCGCAAGATTTATTTCTCTTCCTTCCCAAATAGATTATGAAAGCAGGTCCCTGAACGTGGAGTCTATCCATGTGGCGACAAGCCAGGATGAGCCAGGAGGGGGGACCACAGAACCTTGGAGGACCAGCCTGGCTTTGGAAAGCCTGAAGGCGCAGAGGGTGAACTGAACAACTTTTCCTATAAAACCCTCACTCCCCTCTGAGACCAGGCTATTCGCGATAGTTGCTCCTCCGGCAGACAGCAGTTATTTCCTCCAAAGTGGATGGGAAGATTATTCCTAAGGGCTTTGTAAAGCCGTCACACAGAAAAACCCTCAGCTTCCTGGGATTAATGTCTTTCCTCCCTGACTAAATAAAATATTTTTTTAATGTTCATGACAGCATTGGTTACCATAGTCAAGTTATGGAAACAACCTGCTGGGCTAAGATGTGGTGCATACACAATGGGATCTGGCTCCATCATTAAAAAAATGAACTCTCGCCATTTGCACCAACATGGCTAGAACTAGAAGAGCTAATGCTAAGGGAAATAAATGAGGAGAAAGGGGGAAAAAATGGGTGAGTTCACTTACATGTGGAATATAAAAAACAAAGCAAAGGACCAGACCCCAAAAAAGCAAAACCCTTGAAATCCGCAGAAGTGAGGTTATCAGAAGGAAGTGGGGGGAGCAAAGGGGCAGGAGGCTCCCTGCACTGTGGTGGAGGATTATGGGGCTTTGGTGGTGACAGTGGTTCCATAACACACATCTGTAAAGGGGTGAACCTATGGCCCTAAATCAGATAGTGTCAGAACAAGTTGACCTCGATAAACGTGATATTGAAGAAATGCTGAAATAACTTTGCAAGGCACCCAAATAAAACAGGGCAGCCTAGTAGACAGTGAGGTAGACAGACGCATAGATAAATGACAGCAAACACAGCTGGAGGCTAGTGCTAGAATTTGGGTGGTCAGTACAAAGGTATTTGCTGCAAAATTATTTCAACCATGTGTGTGGTTTGTGAAAATTTTTATAACCGCATTTCAGAAAAATTAATTAAAAGAAAAAGAAATGAGCGTGGAGATGTGACAAGGAGCCATCCTCTTGGGGAGGGAGTGACAACTAGCTCTCCACTTACCTGCAAAATCTCTCTCTGCCACATGTATTTGGTAGTTCCCAGGTACAGGTAAGTCTGTGCTTTGCTGCTCCCTCTGACGGTAGGCACAACATGTGACTTGCTTGGGCCAATGCCGTGTGTGTGTGTGTGTGTGTGTGTGTGTGTGTGTGTGTGTGTGTGTGTGTAGATGTTGTCTGCCTTTCTGGTAGAAGCTTTAAGAGCCAATGGACACCTCATGTGGCCCTGCTAAACAGACTGAGTCCCTGAGTGACGAGAGGCACAGAACGCCATCATCAGCCAACGTGGATCCAGCAGGAGTGAGAAATACAGCTTTGTTGTTTTAAGCCACTGAAATTTTGGTCACTCCTAATAGCAACACATCCTAACCTGTCTTCACTGACACACTGAACTGACTTGTCTCTGACTGGTGCAATTATACATGATCATCAGCTTCCTATTACAGACAAGGAAGCTACTGGACTATGAAGCAAGGATTGCCTGACACCCAAACCCAAGAGTGGGGCTGGACAGGAAACCCCGGCATCTTCAATCAGTGATGACTTATTCATGTGCATTAGTTGTCAGACATGGGGCTGTGTGCTAGGTATACTGTGAACTGTTGCAGGAAAATCCCTGGGGTTCCTGTGATGAGGGTCCCTTGTCAGATTGAACAAAGCGAGAAAATAAATGAGGAATTGGCAAGGCGAGATGCCCAGCAGGCGCAGCTCTGCATGGGCTTCCACGTCCAGCGATGATTAGCGAGCAGAGCCGACGACTGCTAGGCAACTTTGCTAAGTGCTTCCCAGCATAAGTGCTTTCATCCTCGCAACCATCCTGTGAAATAGGCAGTGCCATGCTGTCATTTCACAGATAAGGAAAATGAGAGAGAAAGAAGTTGACTAACTTGCCCCAAGCAACCCAGCTAGGCTGAGGGGCAGGGACGTGGCAATGGCCAACATTAGAAACTAGGTGTGGTTAATAATCTGAAAATCAAAAGAAGGAAGATTCATAACAAAATGTGATAGCCGAGATCTAACAACAGATGGTTACTTCAGCCTCGAGGAGTCCTGGTGGCCGGCCCATGGGCGTGAGGGCTATGAAGGGGGACTTAGCCATCCCCACCCACCATGGAGGGATTGGGCAAATCTCAGCAGGACCAGGCCTGTCCCACTTTGGTTGCTCAAAGGCATAAATGCATTCACCATGAACTCACCCGCGAGTCTCTCAGGGCACCTGCCGTGGGCAAAGCATTGATGTCAGCTTCGAGACACAGCACCCAAGAGAACTGATGTGACAGCTGCCCTCCGGGTGCCTTTCATTCCAGTGGAGAAAGACAGAAACTGGGAGAAGCATTTCTGCAGCCAAGCAGGGCTCACTTATCCACATCTTTGGCAGAGAGCAGCTCAAATATATGGAAGAAGTTCTGTCCCCCAAATGTAAGAAGGGTGACTCGAGCCATGTGGCCATAAAGGGGGTGCAGGGGAGGGGACAGAAGCACCAACGTCCACATATACCAACAGGTGGTGACCAGATGAGCCCACCTGAGTCAGCGGAGACAGCCCAGGCCAGAGAGCCTCAGCCCAGATGCACCAGCCAAACGCTGAGTGGCCCCTACAGGAGGCTGCAGGCTCCACGGGTCACCTGCTCACCAGAGCGACTTTTATTCCACGTGCACGTGTGGCCACACCTGTAAACCAGTTACTGGCAACATTAATATATAAGCCCATCTATGTAAAAGAAAAAAATAAATTCTACTTCCCCAATTTAACTCAAGTGTTGACAATCCCTCTTCAAAAGCTAGAAGAATCCCTGATCAGACATTGAAAAGCACCATCAAGCCCTTGAGAAATAGGGGATCACAGCACAGCAAGTCCCCTCTGCTTCTCTCAGAGGCTCAAATAGGCTTAGAAATGTTTCCAGCAGAGATCTTACATAGGTCTCTGAAACTTTTTTCCATATTGGCTACTCCGCTTAAGACATTTCCCAGTTTGGTAGCTCTGGGGAAACCAACCCTCAGATGCAGGCAGGAGGCTGATTGTGACACGTGGAAGCATTTTCCAAACACCCAACTTCCCTAAGTCCTTGGGCAAACTACATTTTACTTTTCATTCTATTTCCTTTCTGTCGAGGTAGAGACAGAATGTGGAATTTATAAGCCCATTTTCGCCAACTCATTTTCCATTTTATAATTCTAAGGCTAACACTGCTGTAGAAAACTCAAGTGGAATTTATGACTAACATTACCCAGAGTTGCTTGCTAATAGCCCCCCCAAATCACTCCCTTTTAAATGTAAAAAGTCTGAGTTACTAGAGTAATCATGGAGGCTATAATCCACAACCCAGCAGGACATCTGTCCTTCAAGTGGGTATTGATGGGCGTCCAGAGTTACAGTGTGCCCACCTGGGACAGGGATTACTCTACACACCTTCCGCCTTTCATCTCACTGAAGCTTCCTAAGGACCCTGGCAGGCAGGTGCACGCCTCTCTTATCTCCATTTCACAGCTGGGCCAGTGAATGAAGAGGTGGAATAATTTGCCCAGAGGTACACGGCTCGAAAGCGGCAGAACCAGATTCAAACCCAGCACGTCTGGACCAGATTCAAACCCAGCACGTCTGGGGTAGCGCACATGCCCTTGGCCGTGACGCTGACGACAGTCACCTCCTCGCCGATTCCAACCGAAGCATCTCCCCGCACAGCCCAACCTGGTGAAAATAACTGAATTGAGCCAAACGACAAGATGAAGTTCTCCTGTTTCATTCATCAACTTCACACCCGAGCCAGCTCGCTAGACAGCCTGCGCCGGCCAGCATTTCCAGAAAAACTAATTCTTATTCTGCCGCTGCTGCCCACTTCCCCCTTCATCAAGCAACTGCGATGGAAGACGAAGAAAAGGCTAAGCACACGGCAAGCCATTTCCTGCATGAAGTAATTTTATTTCAAGTCTCAAATTAGAGGAGTAATGAAAAAGAAAACCTGTCATAGCCCCAAATCAAAAGCAAATCATGGCGCATCAAAGAGACACACAGCATGGGCGGTGCCTGCCAGGGAGACAGCCCCGGGCCCCGCCCGCAGCTCAGCGCTGGGGGGTGGCGCAGGACAGAGTCTTGCTATATTTAGAGACAAGAAGGCTAGGCTCATCTGTGACACTGTTCCTAATTAAGGGATAAGCAAGAAAACCATTATGTGCAAAAAAACATTTTTTAATGTGAGAAGAGGGTAACCTGGGGCAACAGCACGCAGACGGGTGAGGAGTGGGGGAGCTGCCAGGAGCTCCAAGAAAGAGAGTTAAATATTCAAGACTGGACTTTGAAGATGGTCTGCCATGTACTAAATGTGTCCTCTGGGCCTCCCTGGTGGCGCAAGGGGTCAAGATGCAGCACTATGAAGCGATCCGCAGCCTCTGCAGCACAAGTTCGATTCCCCCCACCGGCCAGGGAGCTACCCACATGGTGCAGCAGACCTCTCCTGTCTCGCCCGCTGCTCCCCTCAGCAGTGTATTTCAGTACATCTGCCTGTTCTGCTCCCTGCTCTGTCTCTGGTGATTCCTCTCACCCCCTGCACCTCTGGCCTGCACCCCAGCTCTTTGTATGCATAAATAAATCTTTTTAAAAAGATTTAAAATGTGTCCTCTAAGAACACCTGAATTAGCAGAAAGGAAGTGGAGACCCCCCAGGGTCCCCCTCCCTGAAAAGCACTCTGGAACAATCACTCAGATGAGCAGACCCCCAGGAGGCCATCCTCCTCAGGAATGCGTCCCCTGCCAGGCTCACTGGCGGCAGCGCCTCAGAAAAACAGACCAGGAGAGGAGAGAAATGGCAGGTCTGAAGACAGGTCTACCCCACTTCACTGGAGAAAGGACAGCAGGTCCCCCAGCAACATCACTCCACTCAATGCTTCGTTGTGAAGTGGAGAGACAGCCCAGGCCACACTGAACCACGTGGCGTTACTCCCGTCCCGTGTTGATTACAAGCAATTTGTTTTGCTTAAGGTCACATTTTCCAAGGCCCTATCAAGGAAGTGGAGGGGGACTTACTGCACATCACGTACCACTAAACTTGACTCAGACCTGCAGCTCCTAAGGGAGAAGCTATAGTTTCTCTGCCTTCCCTCACCCAAATGAACCTAAACTTTGACATTCTGTCCTGCTGTCAGATGCATGGAGAGAAGAATGTGGAGAGGACTTATTTTTCTAGTGAATGTGCAGATGGGCACGGGTCACCCCCTATTTCTTGCAGAGCCCCCTTAAGACCCCAGGTTGCGGTCCAGGGTAGTTACTCAGTAGTGAAGCGCATAGTTCTAGCATCGGGGTCGCCTTCAGATTCAAACCTCTGGTTTCACACTTCACTCCTGCACCCTGTCACCTTGCTTAGAGGCGGTGGAGGGGGTGCTCAGCTCTGCCAAATCATCCCAGGCACTCTAGCTCCGCCTCAAATATTCTCCAGCAGCCACACAAAACGCTTCTCCCTGGTCACCCACTGAAAGACCACAGGGAGGTCCTCAAGGCGCACGCTTAAAGCAACTCTTCCAGAAAAGGGCTGGGGCTGCAACGTTGACATCAGGGAACCCAAGGGAGGGAAATGGAGGCGCTCAGAGGTTGCTCTCCGCGAGCAGGTCCTCCTGTGATGCCGGATGGAACACCCCGGCCATATCTCACAGGCCACGTGCTTGTCTTTCACTCGGGCACTTTCCCGAAGACTATCACATGCAGCGCTCAGGAAAACCTGTCCAGCTAGGGGGAAACAATGCCCCCATTTTATAGATTAAGAAACTGAGGTCCAGAGGGGGAGGCCCAGCGATATGCCCCCAGTGACACAGCTACAGGGGAAGCAAGACTTGTATCGCTCTATACCAGCCTGTCTCAAGGGTAATCATATAATGTTATCTAATGACGTCCCAGCGCACTCTTTCGCCAGACTCTGTGCTCAGCATTTTATTCTTGGGTCACCTCAGCTAATTCTCAAAACATCTCTTTGGTGACCTCCAATTTCACGGAAGGAAGCTGAAGAACAGAGAAGCTGAGTCATTTTCCCAAGGTCACAGAGGCAGCATGGGACCGAGTGGGGCTCAAACCCTTTTTTTCCCTCACACATTCTACACGTGATGCTGTTCTTCGGCTTTCTCACAGCCATCCGAACAATACAATAAGGCTGTTTCCTCCCCCATATACAAAAGCATCATCCTGGCTGTTACCCACTATTTTTTTTAATAGTTTATGAAACAATGACAGAGATTTAACATGAAGCAGATATTTGGGGATTCAGATTCTAGTAAAGGACACACCCACAAAGTGAAGCCAGCCCTTCCCCTCCCTGTGAAGGCCTCTGATATCCATCATACCCTCCTGGGTACCCCCAACGCCCCCACGCTGCCTCTCCTCAGGACAGCCACAGGTCTCCCTCCTCCCAGGAGGAACGGTGTGTGTGTGGGGGGGTATATTAAGAAGCAGGACGGAGCTCTGGAAAGGACTTCCGTACTCACAGTAACAGAGTCTAGAGAGCTCGTGAGGGCATTTGCTGACTTCCCTAGAGAGCTGGCTGGCCTGTGGCACCCACGTCAGAGCCGGCCACCCAAGAGCCTCACGGCCTTCAAGTTCTTCCCTCCCAGGGGATGAGGAACTAGTCCCCAGACGCCTGAAAATGCACGATCAGAGCGTAGCTGGGTGCTGGCCCTCCTGAGCCGGGTCAGGGCAGGAGGCACACCGAAGCTCACTCTTGCTTCATCGTGGGGTGTCACCTACTCTCCTGAGAACCCAGGGATCTTCCTCAGCGTTTCCGTGCAATATTCTGTACGCCATGATAATTTTGAAAGCCAGGTGTAAATCTGTCATTAATGATTGCAAAAGACGAGAGAAGAAACAAAAGCCACCAAAGGAAGCGCCCGAACTACGCTCACATTAGCCCACAGTGCGCCCCGGGTCGAAATGCTTCCAGGACGCCTAAAAATCAATGATATCGACTTTACTTAAATGGAAGGATTAGCCCCAAGGCTGGCCGTGCATGTGGGAAGAATAAGGAATCCCTGCCTGCTGCAACCCCCTTCTCCTTCCACTGCAGCGAGGAGCCTCCTGCAGCTCCAGCTGGCCTTGTCCTTCTCGGCCCACATGGGGGTTCCTTTGCCCTGCTCCCCCACACGCTGTTCTGCCTGCACCCAGGTCTCCTCCAGTCTCCCACATGGGCTGGGTGGACAGACACACCAGCTAGACCGTCCAGTCCAGACCGCACCTCGCAGCTCCCATGGGCCCAAGACAGGTCACGCCAGCCTCTCAGTGTGATGCCAGCCCCTGGGCAGGATGCAGCAGCGAGGAGGGCGCGGAGCCTCCGCACAGAAGGCCTGGGGGCGGGGGGCTGCGGATGGTGGGCAGAGGCTGCCAGGGAGCACAAGCACCACGCCCTCTAGGAGACGGGGTCACAGCCGTCCCTGGGTGAGGAAAGCGCATCCGTGAATACGGCAGAACAGCAGGTCAGTGAGCAACTGGATGTTTATTTACACCCCAACTGGGGTCAAACGCTCAGCAAGAGGAAAGGCTCATAGAACAGCCAGGAGAAGCCCATCTCCGTCCCTGGAGACAGGCCGTGAGGTCTGCCTGGCCACTCGCGGGAGAGTCCCTGGGCAGGAAGGGCCCAGGCCCAACCTCCCCTCTGCCCTCTGCCCCTGCAGTCAGGAGAGGAAGACGAGAACGCAGCACAGGGAGGGGAAGGCAGAGTTGAGGCTACATGTGAAATTCCACCCATGGCTCTGTGTCCACCTGCTCTGCTGTCAACAGACAGATTCCAATCCTCAGCCACGCTGGCAAGAGCTTTTACTTCATATCTACCAAGATAGCCTCCTTCCCAATATAACTCTGGCCTGAGAGTTCCATGGGGCAAGACCCATATATGGGCCTCAAACTCTCACTTTGTTTTCCCTTTCTTCTCCCCACATGCTTTCAAGAAACAACAGCAGGTATCTTCATTCTTCTGGAACCATCTAGATGCATCTCTTGCAACAGTAGCTCATGACTCTCAGGCAGACGCACAGTGAAGGGGAAAGAGCTGGGGCCTTTCTCCTGAGGGCTCACCCTGGCTTAGGTGTGTTCAGAGGATAATACAGCAGCAAAACCACTCAGCAAGACACCTGTCGGTCAAATGCACTCTGGGAAACAAGAATATCAGCATCTCGGGCAAAGGAGACAGCAACCAGGACCTGGAGGCAGGAACACAGGCAGCCAGAGGAGACAGGGCAGGAGCCTGCGGGGAAGGTCAAGTGCTGGCAGGGCAGGGCCTGCAGCAGTCAGTTAGTGAAAACGCAGCCCTCACCATGGCGTCCCCCACACAGCAGACAGGGTTCTCCTGATTCACCCGCACCTTCAAGTCCTCTGCTGAACCCAGAGCCGTGGCCACAGCAGGAACCTGCCCTTACCTGGGCCTCATGCCCAACAACAGCCTCAAAGAAAAACCTCACTCCTGGGAACTGAAAGGGATCTGAATGTGACTAGATGAAACCACCATAAAGATCTAACTGACCCCTGAGCCACCCGTCCACTCACCCAGCAAGATACCAGCAGAAGAAAGCAGATCGTGAATCAAAGAACAATCCCCGAAGTGAACTCAGAAGGTTCCCGCATTGATTGACCCCTGAACTTATTCAGTGTTTTGAATAAGACAGCAGCGAGGGAAGCAGGATGCTGCTTCTCTAGTCCCATTGCCACAAAGACATTCAAGGGGAAAGATCAGTTTAAATCCAAAGATGCTGCCTCCGAGCAGGAAGCAAGAGGCAGCAGCTCGGGACGTCGGGCACCGGCACCAGGGCCGTCCGCCTCAAGCTGGAGCTGAGAGCAATCCCCTGCTTGGCAGCTCAAGGCCATGGGCACTCCCGTAGCCACGGAGATGCCTCCAGGGCTGGGCTATCCACTCAGGCTGCAGGGCTGGCTGCTAGCACCGCGAGGGCTCTGCCCCCAAGACCCACGTTCCTCCATCCAGTGGTACCCACAGGGGCCCCATTCACCCCAATTATGAGAGCCCCTCCCCCCTCACTGACCATCTGATCAAAGGGTAAATCTACAAGAAAGAAAAAGAACACAGTGGGTCCAGAGTTCTAAGTGCCCCGGGGAGTTGAATTCTTCAGGAGGGCAACTTGTGACTGGGGCGCGTGTGGCAGCTCTTCGGAAAGTTCAGGACACGCTGTGACGATTAAGACCTGTAAAGCAAATGGCAGTAAAAAATCCCACAGGGGCTGCTGTGCTGTGGTTCCAACCGCCTTTCCCTAAACAGGCCAAGGGTCTGACATCCAGGCTTTATTTTAACTGATTCTGCTGAGAAAAACACCAGCTTGAAGCCCAGCGAGAGTCACAGCCACGTGCTTCTGGCTTCCCCGTCGCACACGGCTAGAGGCTGCGACATCACGACACGTCGGAACAGGGACACACAGCACGCAGAGCTCTGAGAGCCGCCCGTCCCCCAGCCCGCGGCGGCCAGCCACCCCCAGGAGCAGAACGCGCCTCTGTGCTTAGAAACGCCCTGTCAGCTCCCGCGGGAAGGCGCCTTTATTTATGCCTTTTATTGCTGAAGTGATATTTTGCAAAGGTAAGTACTGAACAGTCATGAAGAGCAAGGAGTTACATATTTATAAAAGTTCACGATACTAACAAACTCGCTTTCTCAAAAATGGACTCATGTCAAAGTTTTGTTTGCGGGGCCTCCCTGGGGGCGCAGCGGTTGAGTGCTGGGCTGCGAAGCTGCCCGTGGCCTCTGCGGCACCGGTTCGATCCCCGGCTGCTCCCCGGCCACCAGAGGAGGGTCCCGCATGGCGCGCAGACCTCTCCTGCCGCCCGCTGCTCCCCTCAGCAGTGTCCTTCGGCCCTTCTGCCTGCTCTGCTCCCCGCTCTGGCTCTGGTGAATTCTCTCACCCTCCCGCGCTTCTGACTGTACCCAGTGCTTGTATAAATGAATAAATAAATCTTTAAAAAAAAAAAAAGTTCTGTCTGCGCAGTAAATGACGACTCTGCGTGAAAAAGGAAAAGGGGAAAGAAAGAAAGGAGGTGAGCCCCTTGCTTGTGCGTGACCTCTCTGAGCCAAAACCCCACTAAAGGTGCCCCCAGGGCCCCTGGGGGACCCCCTGCCTCCGCACCTGCGCCGCGGCTCTCCAGCCTGGGTCCACTCTCCCAACATGGCACAAGGGACGGCACCCTCCCAGGGTGGCTAAGAGGGTGGAGCGTTCACAGGGGAAGGCCTCAGAACAAAGCCCAACACGTGACAAACACGGTGAGAGTCACTGTTCTGGCTGGTTTGGGTTTTGTTGTTTGGTCAGTGGGCATTCAATGGCACAGCAGCACCCCAAGCAACTTCACGTCAGTGACACTATGCGTCACACAGACCAACAGAGAGGCCTCTCTTCACTGCCTAGTATCAAATGACATTTCAGAAAAGCTCACTTATTTAAACCACGTTTACTAAGCAGAGAAAATCTGCAAACTCTCTAGAGGACACCATGTATTCTAAACCAAAGGGCTCGCCCTCTAGAGCTTCCAGCGCACATGGGAAGGTGTAAGATGCCCGCACACAGGAAACCACACTCCAAGGTAGCGTGAGTGCCAGGTGCGTGGTTCCGTAGCATGTATCTGTGATACATTTGCACATATTGGGAAGTGCTGGGTAAGCAGATTGAGTTCAGTCTAAAAAGGAGAACATCCCAGAGATGGCATCTGAGTAGGGCTTTGGAGAATGGATAAAATCCTCCCTGAGAGACAGAGCGTCTGAGGAAGGGGATATTGGCAGTGTCGCGAGCACAACTCACGGGGCCAGCCTGCACGTGAGGCGGGGCCTGGGTGCTTAAGAACCTATGGCCTGCAGTCAGGCTGCCTCAGCCCAAGTCCTCAGTCAGCCACATACCAGTTATGTCTGTGGACAGTTACTTAATCTTTGTGCCTGTTTCCTATAGTGTTTCCTCAAAAGTACTATCCTAAAGACTGAATAGGATAAAACACGTGAGGACTTAATACAGTTCCTGGCACACAGACTCAGGGTTAGCAACGTGCACAATCCAGCAGTGTTGTGGCAGCTGCCAAGACTTGTCTGCAGAAGTGGGTGAAGTTGGAGCTGACGAGTGGGATATGGTGATGCTGGAAGGTTTGGAAAGAGGCTGTGAGAAGTTCAGTTTTCACTCAGGGAGAGACTTGAGTGATCTGAGGAGATTTGCTTTTATGATGGTTCATCTGGCAACTCTGGACAGTTCACAGAAAGTGGGAGACTCTGGGGACAGGAGTCCAGTAACAATGTGCCAGGGTCCATGTATGAGCAGCATGGGGTTAGGACTGGGTTCAAGCACTTGTCCCAGTAATGAAAGAGAAAAGTGAGTGCAAAGAGCTGGATTAGGCAGAGAAAAGAGCATTTATTTTCCCCCAAAATACAGAGCACCAATTCAAAGAGATACATGTACCCACGTGGCTATTGCAGCACTATTTACAAGAGCCAAGAGCAAAACCACCTTAGTGCCCTTCAGCTGCTGAATGGATAAAGAAGCTATGGCGCGCATCACAGTGGAATACTACTCAGCTACAGAGAAGATGAACCTTGCCATTTGCAACAACATGGATGGGCCAGGGTGTATCCTGCTTGGTGAAATTCACCTAACAGACAAACACCATGTGAGTCCATTCATATGTGATATCAGAGAAGTGGAACAAACAAATGAACTCACTGAAACAAAAGCCATCTCTTGGCCTGCATGACCAGTTGGCGGCTGCCAGAGGGAAGGGGGAAGGAGAGTGGGCACATCAGGTAAAGGGGTCACCTGTATGGTAAATGATGGAACGAGGCCTTTAGCAGTGAATTTAATATAGTCTATACAGATGTTGACTCTTAACGATCACACCTAAAACTTACATAATGTTCTAATGCAGCGTTGCATCAATAAAAATTTGTGTGTGTGTGTGTGTAAATGAGTGGGTGGGAAAAGAGAGAGAAGGAGTCAAAAGCAAACTGAACTAAATGCAGTGTGATATCCTGGATTAGCTCCTAAGAGAGAGAGGACATGAGTGGAAAAACTGGGGAAATCTGAGGAATGACTGTAGTTGGATCTCGGGGGGGTGGGCGTGGTGTGTGACATGCATCTGAAGAGGTGGGAGCCTAAGTCCCTATATCGTATGCGGGGTGCTACATCAATGTTACCACAATAAAAATGATTTAAAAAAAAAAAAAAAAAAGAAGACTCTGGTTTGCGAGTAGCATCATACCAGTGCTGACTTCTCAGTTTTGATGAATGTACAGATGATAAAATGCTGACATTAGAGGAAGCCAGGTGAAGAGAATATGGGGAAGCTCATCAGTTCCTTTCAACTCTTCTGTGAACGTGTAGACTCCAGATCTTTCGGTGGCTCACCACAGCATCAGCAGGAAGAGGGATGCCAGGGCAGGGACGGGATCAGCATGCGGGGGATGAGCTCACGGAGTCAGTCAGACATCTGTACGGCCGAAGGAAGACCAGCCCCAGCTGTGGAGCATGACCTTGTGCCCGCACCCAGCCTCATGGCAGACAGGTAGCACCTGGGCTCTCATGTCACCTGCTCACAATCCTTGTCAGGATCCCATCGCCCCACCCTTGTGATGGCACCCCCACACCCACCGTTCCTGTCACAGGGCTCCCCCCGGCAAGAGTGGCATCCGGTGACGTTTCCAAAGAACTTTATCTTCAGTCTGAGGAGCTTCTATTTTGAGGCTCATAATAAACCAACATTTTTTAAGGAAAGATCTCAGTTGCCAAAATCCCAAATGAAAAAGCATCACCAACTAGGAGCAGCCGAGTGGGATCTAGGCTCCAGTTTTATGAAAGAACTTGCCTGTTCATAAAAGCACCAACATCCCAGGATTCAAGAGATCTTCTAGAAAGCTGTATACTCACTGACCTGAGAGACTAAAATATCTCCTGCCATAGTAACTTCTACCATTAGCTCTAAAAGTACCATATAATGAATATATTTACAGATCTTCCTTGACTTGCAACAGGGCTATATCAAATACAGCCATCGCAAATAGATTATGCCATTAAGTCAAAATGCATTTCACAGCCAACCTAGCGAACATCATCGCTTGGCCCCACCCACCCTAGATGTAGTCAGAACACTTACATTAGCCTGCAGTTGGTCAAAAACGTCTCTCACAAAGCCTGTTTTATGATAAAGTGCTGAATATCCTATGTAAAGTATGGGACACAGCCCTGAGAGTGAAAAACAATCCGTAGAGTAGCACTTGTTTGCCCCCTGCTCGCACGGCTGAGAGGGAGCCATGTCTGGCCAGTGTCACCAGAAATGATGCACCACACATCGCCAAGAAGCAAAAAGAGTAAAATTCAAAATTCAAAGTCCATTTTCCAGTAAATGTGTATGACTTTCACACCATCATAAAGTTGAAAATGAGTTAAGTCAAACCATGAAAAGTCACAGATCCTCTGTTCTCCAACTATCTATATATAACCTGTGTATGGTGGATATGTATGAATATCCACATGAGTATATATAATGAATATATGAACATTCATACATATATGACATGTAATACATACATGTGTATTTTATATATATGTACACATATACTTTTATATATGTGTACCTAACAATGAACATATCATTTCACAAACATATAGGTTAAATAAAATCTATATAATTAATATGACTGTCCTTTAGAAATCAGCAATGAATCTATAAAATAAATTCTTTAGCAAAAAATAGGAGAAATTCTGAACACTTTCTATATAATAATAAGTGCTAATAAGTATTTGGTTTTACTTAATGACATGATTTTCTGTGCTTAAAATTAATGCCAAATGAAATATGTCTTGTGCGAAATTATGAAATCAGGAATTGGGCTGTTGTCATGAGAAAGAAATTAGAGAGTGACAGGAGAAAGAGATTAAATTCCAGTCCTGCTTTGGAGGCTGAAGAGAGTCCCTTCACTGTCAAACGTGATGTCAGTCATGGATTCTGTGTTGGGACATGAGAAATCTGAGCAGCAGAAGCCCTGAAATATCCTTTTACCAGGCTATAGATGGAACTAACATGTCAGGCAGAGAGGTCAGAATAGAGACTCTCTAGGGACCTTTTTAAGTGTATGCTTCTGGGATTCTCTCGAGCTTAGGTTGTCGTTACGGTCAAATAAGATTACCAAGCATTCCTCAGCTATGAGATATCAGGGTGGCAATGGTGTTCAGGAGCTAGCTTGTACCAGCTCATGGGAGACATCCATTAAATTTTTAGGAGTTTTACAAGTCAGCTGTAAACAGTCATCATTAAAAATTAACATACAAGTAAGTTAATTGTATTTAAAAGAAAGTTAATAAATAATCAAACTCATCACTCCCTAAGGATTTTATTGCATCGTCTGTGCTCCTGAGGTCACTTCTGCCTCTCATTCATTCGGAGGAAATACCATTCCCTGCTCCACATTCAGTGACTTCAAAACAGTAACCTGAAATCAACCACTGAGGGGACATTTACACCAAGGAAATCGGCAAATACTATAAATCTAGGGGTATCCTGGAGGCTGGCCTTTAACAGACGCCTATGGATAATCGTGCCCCTCAAAGGATAAGAAAAATGGGAAATTATTATATTGATGGGGTGAGGCGTGGCGAGAAAGTGAAAGGCAGTAGAGACAGCAGTAAGGGGAGACAGAAAAGTGGGATAGAGAGTGGGGATCAAAGAGAAAGGAGAGGAGAAGGGGCTAGAGACAGGGAGGGAATAAAGCAAGCGGGGGGATGGAAGAGGAGACCAAGAGAAAGAGAATTATTTTATTTATTTGGTATCTTAAGGAAAACAATGGTTTCTATATCAGCAAATTACTTCTGACAACCAACATTTAAACACCTTTTCTGAAATGTTTAAATGTATGAAGTGCCTATCCTCGGAAGCGGAAGCCTATGTAATTCACTATTTTCTTAGTGACGGGGGTCAGCCCTGTGACCAGATGTTCTATTTCACTGTTTCCCCTCCCAACCCCTCCAGGCCACTGGAGCTCTTTTTGCCTCATAGAAGATGGCGCCAATCTTCTGAGCTTTTTATAGATTCTCTGTCAACTCCCTTACTGTCAGGCTGTCAGCTGTCACTTCTAGATGTTCTCCCAGAACTTATATCTGGCAGCCTCATTTGCTGCTTCTAAATCACAGTGAACTAGGAAGTCAGAAAACCAAGCCTGTAAGAACTGTGGCTAAGGTAAGACTAAAACAAGGTACAGCAAGGGCCTGTGGCTCTGTCCAACAAATAAAGAACATAAACTCTGGGAGATCTCCAAGATTCTAAAAGTCACCCATTCTGCTTTCTTTGAGGTTCGTGACTATGTCCCAAATGGTTGAGGCTGCAGAATGAATCACCTGCAGGTAGGTGAGGTTTTGCTAAATATACAAAACATTCCATCGAGGCAATGGAGAAAAAAAGAAAACACTCAACTTCAACTAAAGAAAATCAAAGCCCTGCTGTGTGTGACTGTGGGAGGGTGGCTGTCCTCTCCTCTTACCATCTATTTTCTTCTCCGGAAGCAGTAGGAGCAGCTCTGCTGCATGAATACCTCTCCCTGTGCCCACAAAGTGCTCTGCGCAGCTAGAACTGCAACCGCCAGAAACAGGCCAACAAGTGGGCAAGGAAATGCTGGCGGAAGTAGCTCCATCTTCCAGCCATAGGTTGACCCCAACATAGGGCATCTGCTGACCCAACCACATGTCATTCAATCCCCTAGGGAGGCAAATAGCAGAGCAGCCAGTGATGTGAACCCAGGCTCTGGCTTAATCAAGATGGTGGCCAGAAAGAAGCTATTAGAAGACAGGTCCCCCAGTAAGACAGGACCCTCAATGGATAGGCCCCCAACACAGATCACTCACTGGACAGGCTCCCCGATGGACAGGCCCCCAACAGACAGATGCCCCAATGGTCGGGTCTTATAAGCTGCAGTCACACTCATGAGAAACTTGCAGTGTGATCTCATGTGACAACACTGACTGGCAGGTCCCTCCTGAGCCCAAAGCCAACCTCCTGAGAATGTGTTTCTCTGCTTCTCTGAATGTGACCTTTGCACTGGTACTAAATTCTGAAAACAAGTCAAATATTTAACTGCTCACTGAATTCATTCTATCAAATAATGTGCTTTAAAAAAACTTTTCTTTTATAGGATTGTTTGTTTTAAAATATTCTGATAGCAACATAAAGGCTCTAATTCTTAGGCCTGTTGCCTGTTTACCCAGACTGTCACACACACAAAATTTTAAATAACTATAATAGAACAGCAATGCTATCCCAGAAATAGAAGAAAATTCTAAAAATTACCCTCCTTGCACTGAGCATTCCACTTGCAAAGGAAGAAACAACAAATGTTCCAAAATTAGAAGTAGAGCCTCTGGAAAGAAACCCATTATTTCATAGTCCTACTCTATGCCTGGCACATAGTAGGCCTGTGATAAGTAACTACCAGGTGGCTAATTGGCTGGTTGAATAGATGTGGTCCTACTGAGTGCAGTCTGAAGTTGACTGCAGGGCTTGTCCATAACCATATTTAAGTCTGTTAAATAAATATAATTAACTTGTCAAATAAAGTCTTCACTAAACTGAAATCAGTATTTTTTCTTTGTGCCTGATTTTTAAATACTCTTGTCTCAAGGCAAGTTCAGACCTGCCCTTCAACTAGCTCATCTTTACTATTTATGGCACGTGGGCCATTGTGCCTGGAAATGGAGCTGCAGTTGAGATGGCCTGCAGGGAGGCCCCACCCAACATTAATACACACAGACCTGAGTGTATGACAGATCCACACACAGGAAGCCCCTGATGTGTGACTATGGTGCAGTGGGGAGAGGAGGGTCTTTTCAGTGAGTGGTGCAGAGACAGCTGGAGGTCCAACTAGGACAAAAATGGATCCCTACTTACTTTACACAAAAATCAATTTCCGGTGCATTACAAGGCTGAATAAGCAAGGTAAAGCAATGAAGCATTCAAAAGGCAACCTAGAAAAACAATGTCCGCAGATGTGTTTAAGACACAAAGCTGTCAGAAACAGGATGAAAAATGCACTAAAGGGAAAAAAGAGATAATCAGATAACATAGAGATTAAGAACACTGAGATTAAGAGCCCCTGTACACAAAAAGTCACCATTAAGTAAAAAAGGGCATCCCCGGTGGCACAGCGGTTGAGCGCTGGGTTGCGAAGCTGCCCGCAGCCTCTGCAGCGCGGGTTCGATCCCCGGCTGCTCCCCGGCCACTGGAGGAGGGTCCCGCATGGCGCGCAGACCTCTCCTGCCACCCGCTGCTCCCCTCAGCAGTGTCCTTCAGTTCTTCTGCCTGCTCTGCTCCCTGCTCTGGCTCGGTGAATTCTCTCACCCTCCCGCACTTCTGACTGTGCCCAGTGCTTGTATAAATAAATAAATAAATAAATAAATAAATAAATAAATAAATAAATAAATAAATAAGTCTTTAAAAAAAAGTGAGTAAAAAAGATAAGTCACGAAATGGGAGAAAATCATTATGTGACATATACTTCTGACAAAGAACTGATATCGAGGGAGTATAAATATTAGTCTCTAGGATATATAAAAATCAGTAAGAAAAAGAACCCAATCTGAAGCTTTAATTTTTAAATGAACAGGAGAATTAAACAGGCACTTCCAAGAGAGAGTACCCACAGGGCCAATAAAAAATGCAAAAAGGGGCAGGACTTCATTTTGTCCCCAGTAAATGCAAATAAGGTGATGCTTGTATATGCCTAAATGATTAAATGAAATGGTTCAATGAAAATAAGGAAATACCAAGCGTCAGCAAATATATGCAACTGGGAATTTGCATACAGCAGTGGGGTTGTATTTCAGTACAGTTACTTAGGAAAACTGTCAGGGAATATCCAGTGAAACTGACCATAGGCATACCCCCTAAGTCAGCCATTCCACCACTGTGCATATTACCCAACAAAAACGCAGAGATAAACCCCCCAAAAGACATATGCAATAATGTTTATAGCAGCTCAACTCAGAATAGACCATACTGGAAACCTCCCAAATGTCCATCAAAAGCAAAACAGAGTAAAAAACAATTGTGACGCCTTCACACACGCAATACTATATGTGGCAACTCAATGGCGCACAGTGATATGGGGATATCGCACACATTTGAAGTTGAATGAAAGAAACAGATATAAAGATTCTTAAAAGACAGAAAAGTCACCCAGATTACCCTGGAGTGAGCTAGTGATGGCAGGAGTGGGCGGGGACCCTGTGGGGCTGCCAAGTTCCATGTTTTGATCTGCACAGTGGTGACATGGTGGGTTCCATTTGAGGAAATTCATCAACCTGTCCACCTAGCATTTGTGGGTTTTGCATGTTCTACTGCAAGAAAAGGGTTTTTTTAATTTATTTTTTAATTAATTAATTAATTTATTTTTAATGATTGATTGATTTATACATACATGCATACAAGCACTGGGTACAGTCAGAAGTGTGGGAGGGTGAGAGAATTCACCAGAGCCAGAGCGGGGAGCAGAACAGGCAGAAGGACCGAAGTACACTGCTGAGGGGAGCAGCGGGCGGCAGGAGAGGTCTGCGCGCCATGTGGGACCCTCCTCTGGTGGCCGGGGAGCAGCCGGGGATCGAACCGGCGCTGCAGAGGCTGCGGGCAGCTTCGCAACCCAGCGCTCAACCGCTGCGCCACCGGGGAGGCCCAAGAAAAGGTTTTTTTTTTTAAAAGAAATTCTCATCCATGATCTCATCTCGTGTTTCTTTCTATCCCCACTTACCCAGCCAAGTAGGTCCATTCTGCCCCGGGGTTTCATATTAACTGAGCCCACTGGAAAATGCTCATTCATCCCTCTTCACACAGCTGCAAACCCCAGTTCAAATGACACAAACCCCCTCAGAGAAGCCCTTCTTGGTCCCATACCCTGGGGACAGTCCTGACTCTTTATTCCACCAGTCTATTTCTTTCACTTTCCATGAGCTAACATGATCTTGATTTATTCACGTATCTTGGTTATTAGACCACGGGGACTTTGCCTCTCTGATTCACTGCTGTCTCCCTAACATCTGTATTCCCAGACCCTAAAAGTACATCTGGCATATTTGCCCACCTGATTTGATATTTATATCCACAACATGCCTACCTCCGAATGTTCATACCAGGTTATTCGTAATCACCCAAAACTGGAAGCAACCAAGATGTTCTTTGATAGCTGACTAGACAAACAAATGGTGGTATGTTTACACCATGGGATAGTAGTCATCTATAAAATGAAATGAACTACCAAGTCACAAAACCACATAGAGGAATCTTTAATGCATATTCCTAAGTAAAAAAAAGTCATCTGAAAAGGCCACATGATATATAATTCCAATCATATGACATGCAAGAAAAAACAGACAAATCCCATTTAAGGGAGATTCTAAAAAAAATACCTACACAGGAATGTAAGGAAACAAGAGAACTAAATGTATCACGGCATCCTGGGTAGAAGCCTGAAACAGAAAAAGGAACCTGGGGAAAGAACTAGGAAGCTGAGTAAAGCGTGCATTTTGGCGCATGATAATGCAGCAACACGATCTCATTCATGGTAACAAACGCACCATCCTCGCAGAAGCCGTTACTAACAGGCGACACTGCTTGAGGCGTGTATGGGGACGCCATGCTACCATAGTTTTCCCGTAAATCTAAAACCATCTAAAAATCGATTGTATTTATTATTTTTTAAGTATGCCTGGCAGAAGGTGGGTGAAAGCCTGCCCTGGTGGGTGAGCACTGGAGGATGCAAGGCACGCTGGCTGGGGAGGACGGACAGACACTGGGACGGCTGGCGGTGACGGGTGAGGTGGGTGTGGAAAGCAGGGCAAATACTGCGGCGGGCACGTGGGGCAGGGGTGGGGTGGGCGCTGGGCTCTCAGCTACACAGAGGCCATGAGCCCTGTAGGTGGAGAGGAGAGACAAGTGACACAGCCGAAGGAAGCAGAAGGTGACAAAATAGGACAGAGGACAGATAAGCTCTCTGTTAAATTTGGCCAAAGAGAACAAAAGGAGCAAGTGAGTTTTGTGTCCTAGAACTTCGCTGAGGTATGACTCGCAAACTGTAAGCGACAGCTCTTGAGATGACCCTCTGTCTTCGGGGGATGAAGAAAGTCCCTGCTTAGGCAGGGGAGGGGCTGGGCTCCCGAGCCATGGTCCAAGGCCACGTGGTTGCCTTCCCGGACTTTCCACCTGCCGGGTGGGGAGCAGCTTCATCCTCACTGGAGAGTCTTCTCAGGCAAAAAGATAAAGACACCCTCACTTCCAAAAGTGTTATTTACCCTGCTTATTCTGCAAATACAAAGAACCTAGTACGAAAAAAACATTTGGGCTTATTTTTTTCTTTAATTATTTGTAATTAAAAACAAAAATCGCCTGACTGCTTCCAAAAGAAGAGAAGGCAGGGCCTCGCTGGTGGTGCAGGGGTTAAAGACAGCACTACCAAGCTACGCAGCCACTACAGTACGAGTTCGATCCCCAGTGTGCCAGGGAGCTACCCACATGGCACAGCAGACCTCTCCTGTCTCCCCGCTGCTCCCCTCAGCAGTGTATTTCAGTAGATCCACCTGTTCTGCTCCCCACTCTGTCTCTGGTGAATCCTCTCACCCCCTGTACCTCTGGTCTGCACCCCAGCTCTTGTATGCATAAATAACTCTTTTAAAAAAATAGAAGAGAAGGCAAAGCAGCACAAAAACTGCCCTCACTTTGCCACGCCCTGTGATGGTGTAATGGGCAGAAGGTGGGTCAGTACAGAGCAAGCGATAGCCGGTGGTGACAGAAAGAGAGGGACACCCGTGCCCACCTTCCTTTAAGCACAGCTTTACAGTTCTCCATAAAAAGGAACACGTGCTCACTGTATGAAGCATAAAATAAAAATTATCCATGACAAACTAACAGAGCACTGTTAATATTTATGATATGTTAATATGTATGATCTATGCCTTTGCAGAATTTCTCTAGGGCCATAGGAAAGCTATCCCGTGCAAGATTTTTATCCCGAATGCATGTTATCTATTATCACTTTACTCAAATGTGATAGAGGTCACATTCCAGGAAGGTAATTCTCTTGAAGCAACCCAACAAGAAGATTTTTCATTCTGACTTACTGACTAGATCATTCTCTATTCATAAAACCTGGTGTGTGACCAGCATTTTCAATCAAGGCCCCAGCCCCATCAAAACAAGTCCAGTATTGTAAGTTCCAAAGCCTCTGCTCTCTTTTTGGTCAAAGAACATACCTTTACTTTGAATATAGGTATTTAAAACAGAATTAATTATGGCAAAAGCATCACAGATGTTGCTAACGGTGCCTTCATAAGTATCCTGGGCATTTCTTAGGATATTTTTTAACATTATTAATCCTTAAAGCACCCCTGGGAGGTTATCACATTAAAAGAGGGCAATTAACAGAAGCCAAGGACAATGACTCATAATACCACCCCGTGAATAAAGTCAAGTGGGGGCAGCTGCTTCACCTCTGGGCACACTAAGCTCAGCCCACCCAGGGAGGAGGGAGCTCGGTCTTCAATGCAGACACCGGGCCCAGGCACAAAGGAGTCTGAGGCAGAAATCAAGAGAGCTCTGAAGTGAACCCTTCGACCGCTAACACCAGTATGACATCATAGCTGAGAACTTTTCAATTTGTTTTGATTTCATGATGCAGAGTCAGAGGGAGGTAGAGACAGTCAGGCGCTTGAATTCCTTCAAGGAAGGCAAGGTTGACACCCATGCCCACCCAGCCTGCCCAGAGCCCTCACCCAGGAGGCAGGGTGGGCCAGTGCCCTGGTGCTCATGGCTGGCTGGAGAGCTGCATGTCATGGCACTGAATGTTTTACATGTTATCTGCATCTCGTTCTTTGTCCTTCTTCGGAGTTTAAAATCATCCTGTGCAAGGCAATGTATAGAAAGGCATCAATAAGTCAACGAGTTCCTCATTCTCTCCTTTAGAGTAATGAGTTAAGTCAACACTGGGATCTTTCACTTATTAAACGCAGCCGCCTGTGCCTGTCTGAAGGTTAATGTGGGACTATCCCGGAGGTCTGACGCATGGCTGCCAAGCAAATGCTTTCAGTCTCAGGCTAGTTTAGATGATGTCTGTCTGTTGACCTACATATACACATTTTCATTATCTAAACATCCATCCATATAAACTGCTTCTAATACAAGATTACTAAATGCTGAACCATCTGGGATTTCATGAGGAAATGGAATATTTTAGTTTAACAAAGACACTTGTCTACCAGAGATAGTACATGTTATTCTTTGAGTTGTAATATTTGTAGGGTGTTTTTCACTAGAGCAAGCAGAATCATGTTTTCCCACCAAATCAATGACTCATTTTCTTTTAACTTGTCCCAGAGCTGCCACACCCCATCACAAACAGGAGAAAAACCTGTCGACTTGTTAGAATTATTAGGTAGAGTATCAGCAAAACTAAGTAGAAAGGGCATGAAAGCCGAACATTCCCTATTTGGCTTGAAACAGCAGAAATCAATGAAGAAGCTATGTCAGCTGCACCACTGATATATGAAACAAAAGATATTGACACACAATTGATTATAGCCGCTCAAGACAAAAACAGCCTTTAGCAGAAGCTAGGGATGCTATTAAGAGTTTTTCACATTTTATTTAGAAGCAGCATTATTTCTTGCCTTCTATCATGTGCTTTCAAACATGTAGGATAAAGTCCCTACTCTGTACCCTATGGTTGATTTAAAGCAAGTTTCTAACTTTAAACCTCAAAAATTCCATCTAGGTAGATCGATAGAGAGACTTAAGGCCCCAGTATTATTAACTGTGCCTTCCAATCAATCAAAGAAATAAGTAGCACACTCCCTGGGATGTACCCTGGAGAACTAGGAGATTTGAATTTTTCTAAAATATATCTGTAAATGAATCCTGTAAATGACTCACCAAAGAAATAACCTAATCCTACTCATCGAAGATGAAGCACATTTGAAAATGTTATCAAATACATGAGGCAGAAACGGCTGGCGAGTGTATTCGTCAGACACATTAGAATACAGGGAAAGAGCCGGGGGTGAAAGGCAAACTCAGGGTCAGGCTCCCAAGTCTGAATCTTCTTCTTACTGACAATATAAACTGCGCAATGATATCAAGCCCCAGTGGGTCTCACTTCTTCACTTTAAAAACAGGATCGCTACTTCCACACAGAGCTCTTGTGGGGGTTGAATGGGATCATTTGCTGGTGCTTTTTGGATCCCATCATCAAACAAAAGCAACAAATAGTATTAAAAGCAATAAATTCTGCTTCCCACTTCCTACCAGCACCATCTGTAAAAAAACCTTAATTTCTTTTTTCTACTCTGTCATGTTCGTTATAAAGCTAACTATAAAGGGACATTCCAGGAATAAAGTCCCCAGTGAATGTTTGTTTAGCGCAGATGCTGTCAGTCTCTTACTTAGGCTAATTTGTACCCTTCGCCTCTTAAAAATTTGTATTTTCTAAAGCTGCTGCGATTTTCTCTCAGATGCTATTTTATATCTCAACACAAACCTTCTTCAAATTAAAATAATAACACCATTACTTAATGACGAGCTGCCAAGATAAAGGACAAATAATAAGAGGAAGGCCTCCCCAGCAGCCAATATTACAAATTACATGTCTAACGGTTTTAAGTCAACTGTGCCAGCTCTTCTTAAAGGTTAACCCAATTAAACGCCTAAATAAATAAGGCAGACAGGGTAGCTGTGAATATCTGTACTGTCAGATTTCAAATTTAACTTGAGAGTCCAGAGTGGGCAGGAAAGAACTGGAAAGGGAGAGAAGGTTTGAAAAACAAAGTTTTCTCAACTTGATCCTCCCAATCTGAGTCACACCAGACCAAGGTTATGCCAAGAGAAAGGTGGGCACTCTCGCCCTTTAGCTACAGGAACCCCCTACGTACATTAGATGGAGAAACAGTGCAGTCCTTGTCTCAGGTCTGCCCTGGGAGACCCTCGGGTCTGCCCTGTATTTCTGCTTTCAACATCACCCTCCTTGGTAAATCTCACTTTTGCCAATGCACCGCCAGCTTTATCATAAAATCTCCAAAGGGTAGTGCTTGAGAGCGCTAAACCACCCTCACTTTCTTCAGACGAGGAAAGGAAGCTTGGAAACACGTCTGTCACCCATGTGACTCGCCAGGGTCCTCTGGCTGGTAAGCAGCACCCGCTAGAACAGCTTCTCCAGCCAGGGTCCTTCCCAAGACACTGAAAATAATCAAGATGTTCTGATTTCCCAGATGCTAGCCAGGTCCTGGTGTCCACGGATAACACGGCCTACCCTGGGTTATTGACTCCCCAAGTTCAACTCTTAAGAGATTGCTTTCTCGCATCGCAGACTTTACTCCGTATTGAGATGAAAGCTAACTCAGGGTTTTTGTCATTACATGGTAACGCCAAGTACTTTAGCCCTCCCTTTCCTGATGACAGGCTTGGAGCAGAGGAAGAAGGATCTACCTCCCTGCAGAAAGGGTGTAATAACTACACCCGGGACACCCTCAGAGGCCTTTCAACCAGAAGGACCCCTCCGCCCCCCCCAGGGGAAAGGGAGCCTGCACTTTTCCACTCTTTCTCGTAAAGGTCAAAAAGGATGAAGGTTTCTTATTCCCCTTTCTTCACTTATGGAAATGTCTTTTGATTGAATGATTGAATGAACGGAGGGATGGACGGACTGGACGGATGAACGCTCCCGCCCTCCAGTTACTTCTGCAGTTTGCCTTCACGATTCTTTCAAAAAGAAAAGGCCCTCTTTGATCACTTTTCCCTCAACCATAAAGTGAGGCTTTAGAGACTAATCCACTCTCTGGTCACTCCCTTCTCCTCGGCTGTCATGCTGGGGAACAGATTTCTCAAATGCCAGTGCTGACTAAGAAAAACCTGGTGAGAAGTGATTGGCCCGAACATCTCGGCAGAGGCAGGAATCCAAGCTTTCGCTCCTTGTTCCATCAAGACTTGTGTGAGCCTGTCGCCCCGGATCGTATCTGCTGATAGAAACACTCCCTGGCCCGGCCCAGCCAGCATTTCCACTCCCCGAGAAATGAACAGTCACTGTGCGGAGAACATGGTGCTCCTGCAGACGCTGCAAAGTTACAACTATGGAGAAGAATGGCCACCGCCTGTGGTCACTTCCTCTGAGGACTTCCAGCCCCTCCGCACCACCGCTCCCTGCAAGTTCACAGGTTCAAGGCAGCACCTAGAGCTGCGTCACCATGAAGAGCTGAAACTTCAGGTCAGCCATGAAAGACACAGGCAGGGCCAAACCGCGGTGATGGGACTGACGTGGGGCATGTTTCTGAAACACACAAACCAGAAAAACGCGACTCCGTGCCCTTGAGAGCCAGATTTTTGTCTCTCACTTGACAGTCAGCCACGGGACACACCTGAGCTCAGTGCAAGAGGCATTTGGGCTGCTGGGGCCACAAGATTCTGCCCTGGCGAAGCTGCAGCTCAGGTGCAGACAGGAGACAGCAGAGTGCTGAGAAAGGAGTGAGCACTGTCAGCAAAGGCGGGTCAGCCAGCCTGCTGTGAGGAGCCTATCACGGAGACTTCCTGGAGGAGGGTCCGCAGGGCCAGCCCAAAGAACAGGTAAGGGGTAGACAGGCCAGGTGGAGGAGGGAGAGATGATTGTGGCAGAGGAAGAGGTCATGCAAAGGGGTTCCTGCTGCCCCATATTAGGATCTCCGTGTATAACAGAAGAAGTAGGGGTGGGGACAGAGGCTGGGACAAAACTAGAGAGGTGAGCAGGGCAAACCTACAGCCCTTGCCATGGGCTAAGAGCTCAAACCTTATCCTAAAGGCTGTGGGGAATGCAAGATCCACTCTGGATTTTCAAGACACCTGGCAAGGACTCAGAGAAGGAGACCCCAGCCAGAACCAGACAGTCTGCTCCAGACTCACCATTTCAGCGTGATGTGGCCCCTGATGAGGGCCTGTTGCTCAAGCGCCCAGTACCTCAGCTTCCTCACCTCCTTGCAGAGCTAAGTAATCCCTCTGAGGAATAAATGAGGGCTCGTGAATGATGGGCTATGCCGTAAGGGCTCAACCAACGTAGCTGCCGGCACCACTGAGAGCATCGTGGCTACGTGATTCTGGCGTCAGCATGGCCTTGGGCAAAGACAAGGAGCGACTTCTCTGATCTCGGTGCCTTCCTCTATTAAATGAAGACAGAACCACCCACGGCATAAAGCTCTTGTGAGTATTAATTGTAGGAGGAAAAAAAATGGATAAATCACCTGGCCCTCAGTGAGAGCTAAGTTCGTGGCAGAAATCAGAGCAATAATAGCAGCAGTAGCGAAGGGCCAGCGGCGGCAAGATGCCAGAGCTAGCACTGGCAGTGGTTTGAAGGAAGTGACACTGAAGTGAGATGCGTCCCTCCCCACCCCCACCAAGCTGGCCTAAAGCAGGGGCAGTGAGAAGCCAGGGAGTCAGATCCCAGGAGCGTCCATCCAAAGGACTTGAGCTCAGGACACGTGTGGAGAGCGTGCCTGCCACTGTCTGGGGGAACCAAGGAAGAGGAGTAGGTGTGCAGAGGAAGATAAGAAACTCATTTACAGACATGCTGAGTCTGAGGTTCCCATGGGACAGCCACGTGGCATTGTCCATCTCAAACCCCTGTGTCTGGTGCTCAGAAAACAGGTCTGGGCTAGAAGGACAGATTTAAGAGTTGGCAACATATGGACGTAACTGAGGTCACAAGCAGGTTCTTAATGCCCAGAAAGAGCAAGAAGGAGTGAAAAAATACAGCACAGGGGCCCAGGACAGACCCTGTGCAGCACTGAAGAGGCAGGAAGGTGAGGAAAATCCAGAAGGGAGAGAGGAGGGAGCTAGAGAGTGGGGTGAGGCGGGAGAGAGGGGCTTCAGGCGGGGAGAGTAAGGACACCTGGTGTTGCAGAAGGCCCAGTAAAATAAAGCCCAAATAAGTCCATGGGATTGAGAAACAAGGTCCTCAGGGAAGTGGGGCCCCAACTTCAGACAGGGGTGAATATGCAGTGTGTGTTGCAGGTAGAGAAGGATCTGGAAAAATAGATGGTAGAGGGAGGTGGCAGCAAGAGGGGATGCGGGATTAGAATTCATCTCGTGCATGTGCCGGGGAGCAAGTGCCGGTGGGAAGGCAGAGGTGGAAATGCAACCAGGAAGGAGGCACCAGGAAAGGAGGTGCCCTGAAGAGCTGCAGGGTTGGTTGGAGCAGGAGGAGGTGCAAGAACACCAGGCAGGGGAAGCAGCAGAGAGAGCAGGTCAGGCACCTTGAAGAGACGGGTGAAGGTTTCCAGCAGCCAAGTGCAAAAACCAATAGATGAGCAAGGAAAGCACAAACTGACACCCTGCGGAGTGCACACAGCACACACAGACAACAATCCAGCTTCTCCCTGCCCTCCACCCGGAAAGAGACCGCTGCTTTGTGGAGAACTGTGAGCTGGCCAAGGTAGGCCATACACAGTCAGGTTGTTACAAAGTTGGGGGACACAGAGGACACCCGGAGCAAACCTGCATCAGAAAGCAGCATGGCAGGGACAGGACAGCCTGGGCTAAAAAATGAGCTGCCACTATTATCTTTAAATTCCTGCTTAGAGCGCTTCAGTCCATAAAGGTTGGTGTCTTTTTCCAACAACTTTGCATACAAAATAATAATGATGCAAGACAATGATTCAGGTTATGATATCAAAACCAGAGAGCATGTCTGCCCTAATCATGACTAAGACAAAGAAATGCCACCTACTAATTGGATACAAAGCCTCCCTGGCTTTTTGAGGTTTTCTGAAGATGGACCTTTTTTCATTCACTCAAACCAGTGCTTAATGGTTGAAGACTGTACTGAGCATGCAAGGAAGTCTACGAGGAGACTCCACTGGGATTTACAGAGTGAGGTTCTAGGAAAAGGGGGAATAATACAGAGACCACGTGCCCGTGATCGTCTAAGCACACACCAACAATCTCTGGCCCACACAGCCTCTGACCCACACAGCCTTCTCCAGATTCTCACACCCGACAGGTAAGTGAAGACTGTTCTTCCCCGTCTGCCCTCCCCCATGCCATGGATAACAACCAACAGTCAGTGGAAGTTTATGGTTCAAACTACAACACTGACTACACCAACCATGGCCCAGCCACCACATATGCTCAGTCTTGCCCATGCATTCCCATAGCCCCCTGCAAAGGGGTCAGAGGGTTCCCTTAAACATGGTGCTGGGGAGGGCAGAGGCGCTGAGAAGTTAAGGCAATTGCCTAATCTCTGACGATTATTAAATGCTGGGGGCCTGATGAAACTCCAGGCTCATCTCCCTTCAAAGCCTTTACTCCCACACCACATTGCCCTAAGAGAACCATTGTTCCAAAGGGAAGTATGTTCAGTACAGTTTTCTTTCCATCCTTTGACAATGTAGAATTCTTTTATTCCTAGGTTTTAAACATGTTAGATTTAATCCATAGTATTTTTTGGATTGAGTTTACAGGATTTCTTTTAAAGCAGTTTTGTTTAGACCCCTCTTCATTGTCAAGTAACTACACAAATGGAGATTCACCAAAGATTCCACCAGCCAGCAGCAGTTTCTCCCTGCCAGCTGAGATGCTGACAAAGCAGCAAAGCAGGCTAATCTGATGTGTAGATGGGGGATCCAGAACTTACAACAAGAAGCCTGATCCAGGGGGAAGGACAAACCCACTGAAGGTGGTGACCCCCCACTTGCAATCCCAGTCAACGTGCAAGTTACAACAGCCACATCCAGAGAGCAGGCAGTATGTGATACAGGGGTTCACAGAAGATTCCTGACTCCATTCTACCTCTGGAAGCAGTTCGGAAGAGCGGTGAAGAGGCCCCTGACACAGCCCTGCCCTGCCAAGTCCCAGTTGGGCCCTAGTTTCCCACTTGGGCAACTTCTTGATTTCTCAGCTCCGCATCCATCAGATGGGACATCAGAGGTTGTTGCTAGGATCACACCCCACACATAGAAAGCACTTGATAAGTGCCAAGTTCTACTACCGATGTTTAGATTTCTCCTTTTCTGGAGTAGTATATTTTGTAACCGTAGGTCATAATCCCAAAATGTGGTATAAAATCCCTTTAGATGATCACAATCAGCAATTTTGGAGAAATTAACCACAGAATATTATATTAAAACATTAAGGGTATAGACTTCATACTCCTTTGTGATTTATTTTCTTTAGAGTCCATACCAACGATCAGTGGTGCGCTGGGAAGCTGTCTTCATATCCACTGGGTCTGTGATGGATCAGGCCGCGATCAAACATACTCCTTTCCATGAGTCGCCATCAAAAAACTTTGGAAAACACTGATTTACATACAGAATGACAATGGTCAGGACTTAAGGAGGATGAAAACGTTTTACTGGCCAGAAACCACTAATTTAGATTCAGAGAAAAGGGCAGGTCCTCAGAATGACAGCCAGGGAAAGCCAGCAAGTGCCCGCCGTGCCCAAGTCTGTTTATGGTGAAGCTGCTACAGGTGTTTCAACAATCTGAGCTGAACAATCAAGTTGTTAACCAGGTTCTTATTTCCAACACAAATCAAACTGTAAAATGAGAAGTACAGATGTTATCTCGATACTGGGCAAGATGTGGAAAATTGATATGACTTACCCAGTAAGTCACCTTGCAGTACATGCCAAGGCAGACCTTGTGCCAGGTTTCAAATGCTTTAAAAACTATCGGGATTTGGCAGAGATCTGAAAAAAAAATTCTTGGAAATGTGATAGCTTGAAACAGAAATCCTTAAAAGTAGATGTAGATTTAACTTAACATTCCCATTTTAACTAAACTCCGAGCTGAAAACTTAACTACCAGAACAAGGTGAAATGGAAAATAACTATAAACATCATTAATCACTGCAGAATTTATAAAAAATATGTAACTATGTATCCAAAAAGCTGTAAGATGCTGTGTTTAATGCCACCACCCTCCTACGGGGTAAGAGTCCTTGAAGCCCAAGCCTGCCACATCCGTCTCCCCACACAGTTCCTGCCACCAAGTGCACCTATATCCAGAACTGGGGTCCCTCTGCCTGGTTGTAGCCACTAGGCTACACTCTAGGTCCCCAAAAGTCCCTGGTCAAAATACCAAGCCACATCTAGGGCATTATCAGATCCGTTCTCCCAAGGCTGGGGGCGTGGGGACATCGCCAATAGTGCCAGCCAAAGTGGTGTGGCAGAGGGTGTGGACAGAGATCGGTCATGCAAGTGGACACTGCACTCCTCACCAGGTGGGACTATATGGGCGGGAAGCAAAGGGAAAGGGATCCTAGGTGGGGGGCAGTTTCTCCAGCCATCTTACACCTCTGAGCTCTGGGAAGTCTGAAAATTCAAATTTCAACTCTTAGGAAGATATTGCTGTCCAGGTAGGCAGGTAGAACAAATTGCACATAAATGTTTCATTAGCCTAGTTTGTCACTTCTAAATATTTTGACATCTGCTATATGGCCCTCCATTTGTTCTCCTGCCTGGACCGTGCAAAGTTACAGGCAGGTGTGCTGGCTAAAAGTGGTGTGAGCGCCGCACCACCAGAGTTCCTGACTCCACACCCACCCTTACCATTCACCAGCTACATGCGCTAGGAAACGTCTCTTAATCGTTCTGTGTCTCGGTTCCCACATCTGCAAATCAGAAAAAATAGCACCCTCGTGATAGGGCTGTGGTAAAGACTGAACAAATGGGTGTCTAAACCGCACCTGGTCCCTCACAAGCACTCCACAAATGTTGTCTTATGATACTCTCCACGCAAAAAGGAACAACCACTGCAAACTCTAGATAAGACCACAGTCAGGAAGTTATTCTGTTTCTTCTTTCCACTCCTTTCTAATTTCAAGTACCATGCTTCTTGCTGCTTCAAGAGATCATGATTTCTACTCCAAAACGCACAAGTCCCCTAACTGCAGACCTGCCTGATGCAACTTCTTCTGAAATTAAATATGTATTCGCGCGAGTTTGAAGTCTGGCAAATTGGTTTTCTGTGTCATTTTATACAACAAACATTTGAAAACATGACCAATTTTGAGTGTGAAAAGAACAGTCCTGAACCTCCATGTTCATGAGATTCAGAGCTTAGACGCCTGGCTAGATCCTACTGGAATCCCAAGCCAGATGCTGAAATAGTTGAGGCAATCAGCAAGGGAAGCAGACAAGACAAGAGGTCTAAGCTAAAAATAGAGGCCTACCAGTGGAGACGAAGATGAAAGAAGACAGTCTTTACGGCACCCGGGATTCGCCCCCAGGTCTTTTATTGTTAATGCACAGTCATTACAAACTGTCAACAACCTTCCTGCTGGTTTTTATTCCATCAGCCTAAATCAACAACAAAAAACTTGAAGAAAAATACTTGCCATATTTTAATGGCATGTGGCAACATACAGCATCTTGGAACATTTCACCACAAAACCTCTCCAATCTCCAGCTAGTTGCTAGACTCGAAGGTGAGGAGGGCGAGGAAAGATTCAAGGTCACAATTACCCTTTAATGTGTACTTAACCTACATGTTGAATACAGTGAACATTCAATCCTCCTTTTCCCCCTAATTATTGTGAAGAATGTTCAAAACACATGATTTGCCAACCCTTGTAGGGGCTGGACCTCTTTCCAGCTTCCTAAGGACACCTAATTAGTCTCCCATAAAAGAGCACTGCTGAAGGACGGTTCATTTCAACAACAGTTTTTCTATTAACTCCAATCTTCTTCAAATCTAAAATGGAGTATAAAGCCCAGAATGAAATAAATGAAAATTTATTGAATTCTCAAGGCAAGACTGAACACATTCACCCACGCAACAGTAAACCCACCTAAATCAAATCTAGTCTTTCTTGAAAGAGTTTTACCAACTTCCTATAAAAATATCCCATGAACACTTCCTATTTCGACCAGTTTTTATTTATGCAATTAAAGTGGCTTTTTACAAGAGCTGGGTTGGAGAAGCCATATATTTTTACAAGCCCATTAGTCATACAGTCAAGCTTCATTATATCCTGATCATTCATCATTAGTCCCTAATGAGAATGCTGTTTCCTTGCGCAATGAGAATGTTCAGGAAAATATGTATCCACAATAGACCATCCAATGTGTGAAATACAGAATATCCCCAAGCCAGTGGAAAAGCCGGGGAGTTCATCTGGCTTTCATTTCTGCTGAAGAACAGCGCAGTGGTGGGGACACAACCCCAGCTCAACTTAGAAGCCACGTCCTTCATTATTAATCCTCTTCCTCCCTCGCCCCTTCCAAGCTCCAGTCCCCCAGAGAAGGGCGCTTCTGTGGAGCTGCTGTTATTAGGGGCTCTCCCGGGAGATGATCCTGGCTTCGGTCATTTTCCTCGCATGCTTGCTACGGCTTCTTCCAAACATTTCTCTTACCCCAGAGGCACGCGCGTCCCTGAGACTCGTGTGAGTCTCGGCCCTGAACTGCGGGGAGCCGCGCTCCCGGGCCCTCGCGGGCACCCCGCACCCGCCCGCGGGCCCCCCACCCTCCACCCGGGCGCCCTCCAGGCTGCCCAAGGCTTTCCCTCTGCGCGCACCTAGGGGAGTCGCCGGGCTGGGCCAGGAAAGAGGAACGCGGCTTCCACAAAGCCCACGTTTGCAGCTTTGGGGAGGCAAAGCGAATTATGGGGGCGCGCACTGGGGCTGGCCGGAAAAGAGAAAACATTCAGCTCAGGTTCTGATGCATATTTTCAGGAACTGGGGGGGGCCTCTTGAGATCCCCAGAACCCCTCCTCTCCTAGGCTTCGCGGCTTGCAGGTCTCTCCCCAGCTCCCCCTCCACGGCCCTCGGGCTGCCGGGACCCCCGAGGCGCTGCCAGGTGAGGCGCCAACACGCGCCCGGGGCCCCGAGAAAAGGCAACGCGCTCAGCCAGACGCAGCCCTCCCCGCGACATCACCGCGGTTCTCCGGGAACCTGTCGGCGGAACCCACCGAGGGGCGCCCCCATCCCGAGCCCAGCGCCTGGCGAGGGAACGCGCCGCGCCAAGCTCCCCGCGCCTCGGGGCCGGGGCAGGGCGCCCGGGAGCCGGAGCCCGGAGGATGCCCGCGGGCACGGAGGACGGGGAGGCCCGCGACCCTCCCGGCCCGGCCGGGTACCTCGCAGCCGTAGAGCCGCCCCAGCTGCTCCACGATCCACTCCTCCAGCACCAGCCGCTTGCGCAGCTCCTTGCGGTCGTATTTCACCGTCACTTTTCCCTGCTGGTGGCGCCGCTGCTGCTGGACCTGCCCGGCCGCCGCCGAGGCCGCGGGCGCCGGGTCCTCCCGGGAGGCGCCGGGGCCGCCGCCGGAGCTCGGGCTCCCGCCCGCGCCGCCCCGGGGGCTCTGGAAGAAAACCCGCGCGCCGCCCCCGCCGGCCCCGCCGGCCGCCTCGCTGCTGCCCGTGGCCACCGACATGTCCCCGCGGGCCCGAGCGCGGCGGGAGGAGCGCGGCCGAGCGCCCCGCGCCGCTACCACCCCCGGCCCGGCCGCGGCATGCGAGGCTCGGGCACCTGCTCCGGCTGCGCTCGCACGGCCGCTCCGCGGGGCCCGGAGGCGCGGCGACCCCGGCAGGGCGCGCGGCCGCGGCGGGCGGGAGGAGCCAGGGGCGGGCCCGAGCCTTAAAGACGCCGCCGAGGACCCTCGGGTCCAGCCCCGGGAGGCGGAACCGCCGCGCAGGCGGGTCGCCCGGGCGCGGGAGGGGCGCGCGGAGGCGGCGTGCGCGGGGTGCGGGCGCCCGGGGGGCCGGCGCGGGGGGACCCTCGCGTGGGGTCGCGTCCTCGCCCAGGGCGGACCAGAGATCGGCTGCTCTCGCGGCGCCCCGGCACCTGAGCCCGCGCCCCGCGCCCCGCAGCCTCGCGCGCTCCGCCGGGCAGGGGCTGCGGGAAGAGCGCGTGGGACGGGGCCGCGCCGCGGGCCCCTCGGGGGCTTTCCTCGCCCGCGCGCCTCCCCCCACCCCATCCCGGCCCCACCCGCCGCCCCAACACTCGTTCCTATTCATGCCCGTCCTCCCTGCATGGAAACGAAAGATCGGGAGATGCTTGTGCTTCAGGCCACCACCGCGCCTGGGGAGGTCCGTCCGGACCAGGGTTCTCGCCTGGGGAACTGCCTCGTCCCGGGCATCTCACACATAAAGGACAGAGGCTCGATCCTCGCTCGGCCGAGGGGCTGGACACGAGCGAACAGCAAACATTTTCCTAAGAGTCGGGCTGCGTCTCGCTGCTGCCGCCGCTGCCAGCCCTGCGCTCCCCGCCCGGCCTCGCCGAGCCGCTTCCAAAACCCCTTTCACCGAGGACAGCAACTGCGCAGACTAACTCTGCTTTAAACACAGCAGGCAGCCAAGCGGGGCTGCGGATGAATGAGCTTATTATAAGGTTAAGGGCAAAGGAATGGGGAGGGAAGCTATAAACAGAGAAGTGCATGTGTTTGCGTGTAAAATTATAGGGAGACATTCACATATTTCTGTTGACTGTAACAATGCATTTCTGTTCAGGCTGCTGAAAGAAACCCCAATGATGCTCAAATAAAGCAAGTGGCTTTTATGAATTATTTAAAAACAGGCTGTTGAAGGTTACTGGTCGTTACTCAACGAAGTTTATCAGAGATAAAATAGATAATCGGGTGGGTTTCCTCTGAGAGGATCTCTGGAGAGTCTGGACCCTCCACTGTGTAAACACAAGGAAAATAAAATGACCTGCACCTTAATCCTGGCCCCTCTGGCCTTGCTCCACAGCGATCAGTTCTGCTTTGCCCAGATTTAGGGTTGCCTTTGTCCCCTCCCTTTGGGGTTTTCCAGCAGAGCCTGAGTAGGGATTTTCCCAAATTGTTCCCTGCCTGAAGTTCATCATCAGGTCAAGTCAGGCAGAAGGGGAGCCAGTGGAATTGTGTGAAATGGGGTGGCTGGTGTGGGCTGGGACCCCTGTCTCAATAGAAGGGGGTCACCCTGAAAGGCCCACGCTCCACTGGAAGAAGCCAGGTGCCTGTGAAAAGCTGGGTTGGAGGTAGCCTGGGTAAAAGAAATGGCAGGCGGTGGGATAAGAGTTGCCCCAAGTCCCGTTTAAACAGGTGGACTAAATCATGGACTGGCTGGCCAGCCCCGTCCCAAGAACTTGGCCTCCCCCTCTGGCCATAAGTTGCCATGCTAGAAAAAAAAATTAGATTCGGACTAATGGTTCATTTCACAATTTCCTCAAGGGAGAAGGTTGACAGGCTGTATGAGAAGTTGGAATGTAACTAACCTGCACATGCCCACAGGTAGCCCAACCCAGAACAATCTATGATGCTGCCCTCCTCTGCCCTGCCCCTTAGACCTGCCCTTTAAATATTTCCTCCTAACTCCCTTCCAGGGGCCAGGCTGGATTCTCCTGGTTCCCTCATACACAAGCTCTAATAAAGCCTTGCCTGGTTCAACTACACCTGGAGCTCTCTGGTAAATTCTTTCTCTAGAGGGCAAAAGACCCACTTAACAAGTTCCCACCCAACACTTCAGGGACAAGATGGACCCACTATGTTTGTCCCTAGAGACTAGTGCCTGCTCTGCACATGACCTCCACCCCAGGTGTTAGGGGGAAATGATGTCTTGAGCTAATCCCATACAGGCTTTGTGGACTCCACCCCCACTCAAGACCAAAGCCATCAAGACATTGGGAAAGACAAATCCCATCACCACCAAAGGGAGGGTGGCTGGGACCTGAGGGTGGAGTTGGGCAGCCAGGTTGGATATAAAAACCAAACACATGGGCCTTGGGCTGGCTAGCTGTTGCTCACCTCCTGGCTTCAGGGCTTATGGCTTGCAGCCGGCTCTCAGAGCACCATTTTGGGATTCCTGAACGACGGATCGGGTAGGACTCATTTAAAACTTTGTCTCCCACTTTTCTCCCTGAGCTGTGCATTTCCTCATCTCCCCTTCCCTTGTAAATAAACCTTTTATGAACCTTTTGCGTGTGTCTGCAGTAGAGCATTGATAAGTACTTTTAAGCACGCGGGTGAGGACCCACAGTCAGGCACCCCGTTTTGTATCGGGGTTGCTCTACAACACAGCAGCCTTGGAGAGGGGTGCTATAGATAATTTTAAACTCTGAGCACATGACCGTGAGTGCGAGCACCTCAACAAATGGGTGGGGCTGTGCAGGAAGGAGGAGGAAGGAGCAGAAAGGTCAACGCCAGGCATCAAGAGCATATTCAAGCTACCTACCATCGCCTTTAACCCACTGAGCTCACCAGAATTTCAGTCAAGATAAAACCAGCCAAATAAATTAAGGTGAAACTGTGTAAAATCTCTGCCTCATTCTGGTGTTTGGACTGGCTGTGCCAATTATTTTGAAATTTGTGCATATGATCCAGCCTGTGGCAGAGTGGGGGATTCCAGCTCCTTGCTTGGGGTCAAGTTGTTCCCCAAACATGGGCTGCCAAAAGGGATAGGTACCTGGAAACATCTAAGAAGAAATGTAAGGCTTTAGGTATCTTTAGGAAAATAGCAAGGACTCGGTCTTTCCCCACAGGTAGTTGACCTTCAGATAAGCACTAAGTCACCTTCACTTGCAAATAGGGGTTGAACTAAAGAAAAGTTCTTCTTTCTGTAACAGGGTGGTCCCCAGGAAAGGGGGAGGTTCCCTGCCCCACCCAAGAGAGGGTGGAGCTGAGCAGGAAGAGGAGAAGCTGGAGAAGAGACTGAGGAAGGAAGCAGGATGGAGCCAGGAGACCTGGAGGAGGCGCGTGGAGCCTAGAGACACGTGAAGAAACTGCGCTTGTCTTTTGGTCGTGGACTGGGTGACACAGATGTGGGTGAGACCCGTGGGGAGGTGACCATGGCAGCTTTTATCTTGATGTTGATTTTGCTCTTCTGCTTCCGGGCTTGTCTGGTTGTTTCTGACCCTTTTCTGTGGGTCCCCACAGGAAGATGCTTTAGACTTGTGGCAGGCTTTGGGGCCTTGTTCTGGGCCAATCCCATTTGGATGGACTTTTACCCACGAGGGGACGGATAACTTTGGGTGCTTCATTTAGAAACTAGACTCTTTGCCTTACCTGTATTGTTTCCTAGTTTTATTAAAGTTCCTTCCCATTAAAGTCTCCTATGTTTTGTGTTGATGCGGCGGATGGCAGAACCCATTTAGAATAGGCAGGTTTGCGGGGTTTGGGCTGCCCCTCTCCTTGTCCTATAACATTTCTATAAATCTGCTTCCTCTGCCTAAGACATAATTTACATTTGAAGTGACCTGTATAGCCTGATCTCCTCCCAAATCTCAAACATTCTGAGCTCAATGTTCAAATTTTGACTGACTATAGAAAAACTGGTTTTGCAGATTTCAAAACCAGAAAACCAAATATTTGGGAATAAGTGAATTATTCCCAGGGCAGAGGCCCTTTCCAAAGGGTCCCTTTACTATTTAACTTCAGCAAAACCAAAAGATACTGTTCCATCCTTTTCCATAACAGAGCAGTATTCCATTGAGTATTGTATCCAGGCGTCCATCACTGGGCACTTAGGTTGACTCTGTGGCTTGGTTCCCTCTGAGAAAGATTCCTGCAGTTTCCCTTTCTGTGGCACAAGGCAAGTTTATTAAGGAAAAAGAGACGCCTGCATCGACACAGGTGGGCAGTCTTAAAGGACAGGGGCTGGGCTTTGCCAGAGCAAAGGGTGTCCTTTTAGCGTGTTCTTTGATGAGATTACTGTGGGATATTCTGTCTTAGGTCAGGTTGGGCTGGTCTTCAGGGACTGATGATCCTCTCTGCCCACCCCGCCCCCCTCAGATTCCTGGAAACTTCCATAACCAGCTTAAGACCCTGTGACATCCCCACCTCTGGTTTCTTGTGAAAACTTCCACACTAAATTTTTTCTACTCTAAACTTCCATCAAAAACAAACTGGAAATTATAGTCAAAATAATTCTTAGACTCTGAAAAATATACTGGTTGTCAGAGGGAATGGGGGTGTTACAGGGCAACCTCAATGTGAGAACATCCTTTCCCCCCATTGGGGAGGGAGAAAGGAGAAGGAAGGTGTTTAGAAGGTTGCCCTGAAAGCTTTTTTTTGGGGGGGGGGGGGGGTGAGTGAAGCGTGTGCACATATGGAGGTGTGAAGTTGCATAGTTATGTAAATTACATAGGTATGTAAATGTTGGCAATATAATAACATTGAGGAAAAATTTCAGCAAAATCAATGCTATTTCTCATCTACTTATGTATGTATATATAAGGGCCTCTGATACATATATATATATATATATGTTCAAAGCACTTTTATTTTTAATCCATTCAGTTTTTTTATGACAGTTAATAGAAAACATGAATATTGTTAATCAAAACCAAAAATGAATGGTTTTACTGAATTGAATGGTCTTAGAATTTTCTAGAATATAAGAGATGAGTTTTTAAGGCAATTATTCCTGCTTGTGGCAGCAGTTTCAGGTTCAGTTGTCAACATCCTCTCCTCATAGCTCTATGGTTTCTTAAGTTGGATAAGTTTTACCTTCTCTCTGACTTGGGGACTGTTTTTGTTTTCTGTTTTAGGAACTATTTAGGCTCTTACCTCTAAAAACAGATATTTAAGCCCAAAGGTCATTAGACAAGGTGACTTAATCAGAGGTTTCAGGACTTCCTTCATTCCCGGGGTAACAAGGATTAAATACAAATATTAATACTCAGCTGCAAAATTTCTTACTGCTTAAAGACAGGATGTCACAGTAATTGTATGCAACACCTGGCTCCATACCTGGAGGCTGTGATAGTTACACACTCAAAGTCTACAAAACACAATGCAGAATTCTTATCTTGAGTAATAAATGTCAGTGGTAAGTTGCCTACTTCTGAATTCTCTAAGATTTGATAAAGCAAAAAGACAAACCGAATGTCATTTTATTCTGGTTTTCATTATAAAAGTAAAAAAAAAATTAATTTGTCCTTTGGGATTTTAGCAGTTACCCACACAGCATGTCCAGATTCAGACCTTAGTGCATCATTTCATTATTCCTTTTTTTCCTCACCATCACACGACAAGTTTATTAAGGAAAAGGGGAGAAGGAAAGAGGGATGCCTGCATAGACCCAGATGGGGAGGCTTGAAAGACAAGCGCTGTGTTTGGGAAAGGGGGTCGGTGTAAGGCAGAGGCGCCTGCGTAGACACAGGTGGGCTGCCGGTTTCAATTGTCTTTATGGAGTGAAAGCAGCACTGTTCACAGTGTAACAATGTAGGTATTTTTTTGATTACTCTTCATCCTCTTTTTACCCTCTGCCTAATTCTGGGCCTTTGATGTGTGATGTTCTACAATTTGGAATCATAACTCCAAAATAAACATCACCATCCCTTGCGTAAATAGCCAGAGCAATGGCAATTATTATTACAATTTTAAAATTTTATCTCAAATATTAACAGAAATTTTATCTGAGGGTTCAGAGATGATGAAAAGTGGGGTGGGGAGGTGGGGCTAAATCCAAAGCTTCATCTCATCCTGTCTAAAATGATTAGGTGGGCTGTGGCTTGCGCCAGCCACTGCTGCATGAGTTCGATCCCCGGCCAGGGAGCAGACACACATGGCGCAGCAGACCTCTCCTGTCTCCCCGCTGCTCCCCTCAGCAGTGGATTTCAGTAGCTTTGCCTGTTCTACTCCCCACCCTGTCTCTGGTGGATCCTCTCATCCCCCTACCCCCACACCTCTGACCTAGACCCCTGTTCTTATATACATAAATAAATAAATAATTTTTAAAAAGAATAAAAGAAGCCTCAGTTATGAATGCTTCTGCCTCTTTCTGAAAAACTAGGATCAAATGTGTTTCTAGAGCAGCCAGTCACCCCTGTATAGCCCATGACCTCTTGTCCACTTTGTTTTCACTATCAAAGTCTCTGTGTTCCCCTCACCCCATCCTCCGAAGTCCAGCGGCCATTGACCTAAGGCCACACCAAGGTCTCCAGAGACCTCCATGGAGGCCAGCCCTGCGTGCACGGGTCTGTGCTTACTCAACCTGACTTCCTGATGCCTGTCTGTTGGGGCCTCCTTCTCTTTTTGTGCCTCCCCCACCCCCATCCTGTTCCTATCCAGTAGCCTAAATAATGGAGTCAGATTTCTATGGTTTGCTTTGGTTTAATTTTGCCTGTTCCTTTGTTTTGTTTCTTCATATTCCGCATGAGTGAAACCACCCGGTATTTATCTTTCTCCTTCTGGCTTGTTTCATTTAGCATAATTCCCTCCAGTTCCATTCATGTTATTGAAAATGACAAGATTTCACCTTTCTTTTGATAGCTGCATAGTATTCCATCTTCCTAAGTGGGAAGATAGACTGGCTCAGCCCCTTTAGAGGAGGTTTCTTAAAATATTAAAAATAGAACTACTGGATAATCCAGAAATTCCAATCCTAAGTACCTAACTGAAGACTGCAAAGCTACTAATTGGGAGGGATGCAAGCACACAACTCTACTCCTACGCAACTCTACCATCAGTCATAACACTTCCAGCTCCTTGCCTTTGCATCTGCAAAAAAAGGAGTGATTCAGAAGGCTTCCCCCCAGGCCATGTGATTCTCTCCAGGTCACTGTGCATCGAGGCATGGCCTGCAGGGCACCACTCAGCTGCAGCCTGAGCCAACTTCAACTCACCGAGTGAGTCTGACAGCACATAACTGGTCTATAGCCTACTCTTTCCCACCAACCTCTAGCCCTGGTCCCAAGGTCTCTCTCAACACCTACTCTCAAGCTCTCTGCTGGCTTTGCTAGGACAAGAGACAGCTCACCAACTGGCATCCATTCAGGAACCACACTCTGAGAAACACAGTGCCAAAGGTCTCATTTTGTAATTATAAAGGCTTAAAACTTTAACAGCTGCAATAACAGCTTTAACAATGTGCATTGCCCTCCAGCTTGATAGACTGACACGTTTGTTTTAATTTCCTCCTCTGCAAATCTTTGATAAAAACAGAGCAGATCCTAGTAACCCACAGAGACGTTCACCTTCCAGGGAGGCCGAGTGGCTTCTGACTGTTCGCACACCACGGGCTAGAAGATGGACTGAGCATCCTTCCTTGGAACTCACATCCCACATCCATATGCGGCCCCCTGGCTGTTGGGATGGTGTGTTGTGTTGATTGTGTTGCACTGTGTTACACAGACTCCAGTCCAATGGACAGGCAGAGGCAGTCTGAGAGTCTGCGAAGGGCCTGACAGTCCAGGGTTAATTACTTATCTCAGAAACTGAAAGATCTTTCTAGAAGCCAAAACTCCTTTGGATGCTGCAGAAGGGGAAGCAAGAAATGGTTTTCTTTTGACCTCATTGTGACACTCTAGATGTCTTCATAACTATGCTTGCAGGTGTCCATGAGGAAATGGACCCACGGCCAGGGTGGACAGAGCCTGAGCTAGCCTGATCTGGAGCCAATATCCTGGTGACAATAGTTTGGGGTCTGTTTTTAATCTCCTGGCCTAATCAACTGTGAAATCTTTCTCAAATGTTCCAGCTTCCACTCACCTCTAGGGCACAGTCTTAAAGGCTCGGCTGTGTACTTAGGGCAGGGCCACAAGGTAATGGGCATAAAACATCCCATTTCCTTCTATTCTAGGTTGGCTTGGTGGAGCCTGGGGTCATTTTGAGCAAGTCTTGGGACAATCGGCTTCAGTGAATATAAGCTCTGCCCTCACACAGCCTGCTGGTCCAGTTCCAAATCTCAAGTAACCAGATTCCATTTTATTAATCAAGGCAATTTTTCCTTTCCACTTCTCTGCTGCAAGAACTGAGAGCTTCTGGAATCGATCAGAATTATATTCATAGGTGTTCAGTTCCCGGTTCCCTAATAGGGGCGGATTCAAATCTGATGGTCAGTCCACCCAGACCAGACATCAGTGTCTCTGCAGGTCAGGCCTGGGCACTGGTGCTGCACAAAGCTTCTGGGTGATTCTGCTGTGTGGCAAGGGCTGAGGACAACCTCCCCAGGCCATCTGGGAGAATTTTATGTGTGACGAATGGATTCCCCAAAACCCTGGTCCCTCTATTCCTTCTATTCTTTCCCATCCTTAGCCGCTATCTGGCTTTGCTCCACAAACCCTCAGAGTCATCTCATCAACTCCTCAGCAGTGTTTCTTCAAATACACTGACTTCTAGGGAAAAGCACTATTCAATCCCAGTGTGACTTCGTTCTACAATTCAAAACTGGGGAAGCAATTTGGCAACTGTTTTGAAATATAGAAAAAGTGGATTTTGATGGAAGAACACCTCGATTACAAAATAATAAAAGGGATCAAAATAGAGGTAACTAGTTGTACAAATACATAAATCTACCATACCACTAAGAAAACTACTTCATTAGAAAGAAACAAAGCCTGCATGAAGAAGACATGGATCCTGGATTCAGAGTGTATTGAAAAAGCAGAAAATGGAATTTCTTTCCAGATTTGATACCGAAGATATTAGAAAATCCATGGCACTATGTTGTACACAGAAGGTTTGAAAAACATTACGTATTATAATGGCACATGTCCTGCCTAGTCAGAGGGCTGCAGCCCAGAAAATAAAGCAAACAAGTGTGCATAATGTCCTCGGTGTAGACAGCAGAGCAATAAGCTATAGAATCGGTAATAAATGGCCCTCACCTCCTGACTGCCCAACCCAGAAAGAAAATTATAGAAAATTCTGCAATGCCCTTGGGCTGCCCGAACCCTTGTGATATTGTCTACAGAAGAGCCCAGAAATGCTGTAGAGCATAATGAATGAAGATAAGCCTGAGGGTACTTCCCAGCTGTCACTGTATATATCGCAAAACTGTGGCTATGATCGCAGCCATTATTTCAAAAAATAAAAAATTCTAGTAAATTCAGGACTCTAGTGTATCAAGAAAGGTGGAGTCGTTGTGGGAACCTGGGTAAGGATCTAACTGACCCATTCTGCAGGAGGTGCCACGTTGTCCTGTAAAATCATCAGGCTGGGCAAGGCACAAGTCAGACCCCACGAGGGCAGGTTAGTGGGGGCAGGGTGGGAGTGGGGGCGAGGGGCATCTGCAGTTGCTCATGGGATGTAGTGAAGGGCCTCCCCTGGTGGTGCAGCAGTTGAGCCCTGGCTGTGAAGCTGCCCGCAGCCTCTGCAGCGCGGGTTCCATCCCCAGCCACCGGGCGAGGGTCCCGCATGGCACGCAGACCTGTCCTGCCGCCCGCTGCTCCCCTCAGCAGTGTACTTCAGTCCTTCTGCCTGCTCTGCTCCCTGCTCTGGCTGTGGTGAATTCTCTCGCCCTCCCGCGTTTCTGACTGTACCCAATGCTTGAATAAACAAATCTTTTTAAAAAAAAAAGAATGTAGTAAAGGTCGATTCTGAGCATTGGCCTAGCTGTGAGTGGGGGAAATACAGCAATTTTCTTAATTTCCAGGCCTCCCCGCCCCCAGGAGCGTGTGTCCAGGCCTGGCCCTCCATTGCAGGCCTCTGCTGGCACGGCTGTTCACAGTTCCCCCACCACACGTCCCCCACGCCTCTGGCTCCTGCCTGCCAGCCCTCTTTCTCATCCTCCAGCCCCAAGGCAACAAGTACAAACTGAGGCAAGCCAGTCATGGGATAATGACAGAAGCACAAAGTCTATACTGGGTTGAATCGTGTCGCACCCCACCCCCAAAATTCATGTCCCACCTGGACCCACTGAATGTGACTTGGAAATCATTTGGGTCAGGACAACAAGACAGGCCCTTCATCAACACAACTGGTTTCCTCATAATTAGAAAAGAGACAGGCATGCAGACACCCAGGGGAGACAGTGCCAGGTGATGACAGGGCAGGGCGGGGAGGGACACACCTACAAGCCAAGGACCCCGGGAACAGAAGGGGAAGGAAGGACCCTCCAGAGCCTTCAGGAGAGCATGGCCCTGCCACACCATGCATTTGGGACTTCGAGACTCCAGACAGCACACTTAGAATTAGGAATGATCTTTTTTCAAGTGTCAGTGACCTGGGTCCAAAGTAGAATTATTATTTCATACAAAATGCCCTGAACTTCAGTGGATTTATTCCTGCAAAGTGGACCCGGTCCCTAGTTAGTAGGCCCAAGCATGTTGGAGAAGAATCCCTTGAGAAAAGACTGACTTGTGAAAATTTAAAGCCTTGAGATATAAGTTCAGCCAGAACAGCATCTTGCAATCCTTGCCTCTGAAGATGACAGTCTCCACATGTGGAAAGTGTTTCGTGCTCAAGCGTTTAGAGACCTCCCTCCTGCCCCAGGCCGGCAGCAGATGGTGACAAAGGTGTGGAGTGTCACTTGTGCAACCTGTTGTGTCACAAATTTACCAAGTCAAGAATTCCAGGTGAAGTGTCCCAGCCTTTACCTGCAGATCATGAAAAATAGAGTGGGGATCCCCAGCACCCTCATAAACTGTGTGTGGTCACTAGAATGAAAAGGTGTTGATATTGGGGGAAAGACAAATATATGTGAATTAGAAAAAAGCACACACTCCCCAAGTCATGACACGATCCCTTCAGTGAATGCAAAAGTGAGGGTAGTTCAATGTCTGATAAGAATCAAACCCCTGGAGTTGCCACGAGGGTGTCCAGGGACGAGGGTGTCCAGGGACGAGGGTGTCCAAAGACGAGGACGTGGCTAGAAGGGCTCTGGGGAATTAGCATGGTGGCACCTAAGCCCTCTGACCACAAACAGTTAAGTCCTAACACCAGAGCAGCTTCAGGTTAAAAAAAACAACTCATTTTTAGTTAAAGATGGTGAGAAAGTGTTTTCATTCCAATATATTTTAAATAGAAAGATTTCAGATATACGAAGTAGTTTCAGAAGATGTGCAGGACTGGAAAACAGTTTTTCACCAACAGGGTTTTGATAAGATCTCAGAAGAAAAAGAGAATGCCTTGGTTGACAGGATTCATTTGGTACCCCAGCCCCTGGATTGACATTTGGCAAGCAGTAGGCTTCATGAATAAATACATGACTGCACATGTTAATTTTTTTAAATAAAGATATTTAAATGCCAAATGCTATTTGGACATAATATATCATCTTGATAAGCTGTAACTCTTCTGTATGCTTCTATTCGGTTTATTGCGAGAGAAACATGGAGAATCACTCCAACATCCTGAGAGTCGATATTCTAGGAGAATATTAACGAGACGGCTGGAATAACAATAGCAGGGCCATATCACCCTACTAAAAGCCAGCTACTGTCATAACTGCATTCTTTTATATCTCCTGCTTCATCCTCACAACAACTCATGATTTGCAGGTGACATGGAAACACAGAGAAGTTAAGTCACTTGCCCAAATCACACAGGTAGTAAGAGGCAGAGGCCGCCAGTGTGGTGCTTACGTTGTGTGGCTTCTCTTTAATTGTTGCTCCTCCGGCAAACATTTATCAAGCACCACTGTGTGCAGGTACCACATTGCGGCCATCACACTGAGACACGGAAGCACCAGGGAGTCCCTGCAGGGAAAGCTTTTCCTGGTTCCAGCCTGTTCACAGAGCTCCAAACCCTTGGCTCAGACCCTCTGCAGCCTCCTTCATCCAGCGGAAGCTCAAACTCCACAAGCTCTCACTCATTCGCCTTCCCCCATCTCAGGCAGGGGATCCTTTCAAATGCACCGCCCAGGAACAAGGCGCAAATCACAGGTGTAAACAGGAAGGACCTAGACGTGTGGCCTGTCTCCCTAAAGCAAAAAGTTAGTGTTTGCAAATAAATTAATGTAGCGTATTCAAAAAGCTGAGCTGTTTGTTACTGAAACAGCTATCTTTCCAGATGTCACATTTCTCCTGGACGTGGTTAGAATGACCAGGACTGAAATTAAATTTAAACAGACAAGCAAGAGGACAGCAGTGATAATTCCATTTGCAGAATCAAGACTGATGACTTCCCCTTGTCAAGCCTCCTGGAGATTTGGGAAAATTTTCTGAGTGCACAGGAGAAATTAGAATGGCATTGAGGGGGGATGGGAGTTTTGCTCTTGGAGGGCATTTTGCTGATGTGTTCAAGATAATATATGGATCATGTTTATTTATAGACTCTTTTAACCGTCCCCAGGGACACCTCCCAGGCTATAGCTAATTAGTTGACCTTTTATTGGCATTAAATAATATCCTAAAACTATTCCACAAAACTTTAATTGATGCATTTATTTTTCTGGGGCATAAATACCAGGCCTGGATTCTATGGGGAATTGATCTCCATCTGGCTCACAAGCCACCCACTCTGCTTATGCGCCTCCCCACGTGTTATTAACACAGTGTGTGTTTATTAGAACACGCTAATGGCTGTGGTGGAGACCCAAAATTACAAAGGCCCTGCCGCTATAGAAGTTTATTCCATACTTGAGTATTAACTCTAGGTAGGTGAACAGCCCTCCTACACACCATCATGGAAAGAGAGCACAAGAAAGCTCTGCACCCTCAATGCATGGATTCCAAGGTGTGGAAATCCAGCCTTCAGCGGGGAGTGGGGAAGCCTGGAAGCCAGCAGGGGTAGGTTTCACAGCCAGGAAAGGGCACACAGCACCTTCTATTGGGTGGGACTGGGTCACCTGGACCCTGCTGATTGCGAGGGCGGCTGGGAAGTAGCTCAGCTGTGGGCCCCAGGCGAAAGGAAGCCACGGGTTGCGGCAAGACCTTAGCAGAATTGTGAAATAATGAATAAACTCCGAATTTTATTTCCCACTTCCAATAATAATGGACCATTCTGAACTACCCTGCAGGACTCGAACACCAAGGAGGCTGTTGGGGATGCGCCCAGAAGCCCTGAATGAAGACAGAGATGAAGCCCACCCCACCCTACTGCGACCCCAACTCACCTGCTGCCAAAAGGAGGACGCTGCAGAGGAGGTCCCAGCTCTGGTGCGATAGCTGCTGCGCTGACTCATTGCGAGGCTGAGCCTGGTCACCTGCGAGTGACCAGAAAAACTCTGAAAACTCCAAGTTCTTTCCCCTGGCACAAGGGACAGGCCCACAGAGCAATGTAAGGGACAATGAGAGACCAAAATGATGCTGCTCATGATGGCTCCCAGGACTCTGCCACATTCACTGTGCTAGCTACACACTCATTCAGAACAGCCATTTTTTTAACCTAACACTGGGAGACTGTTTAGAATCGCTTCATGGTGCTATAGTGCTAGAGACGACAATATACACTGAAATTACTGAAGTTTATGTAGGAGAAAAATTTGAGCAGCTTAATATGAGATCCAGGTATCTAAAGGTATAGCATACCTCTTTTATAATTCTTTTTATTTTTTTTTAAAGATTTATTTTATTTATACAAGAGCTGGGGTACAGGCCAGATGTGCAGGAGGGTGAGAGGATTCACCAGAGACAGAGCAGGAAACAGAACAGTCAGACTGACTGAAATACACTGCTGAGGGGAGCAGTGGGCGAGACAGGAGAGGTCTGCTGCGCCATGTGGGTATCTCCCTGGCTGGCCAGGATCGAACCTACACTGCAGAGGCTGCAACAAGCCTCACAGTGCGGCGCTCAACTGCTTGCACCACCAGGGAGGCCCCTCTTTTATAATTCTAAATGTGGACATCTAGGAAGAACTAGACTTATCCCAAAATAAATACATATACTTGAAGAATATACGTAAGTTTCCTGGGGTGGTTGCAACAAAACACCACAGACTGGTGGCTTAAAACAACAGAAATTTGTTCTCTTGCAGTTTTGAGGCTAGCAGGTCACAGAGCTGCAGTCCCTGTGAAATTCGCAGGGAAGAGGTCTCCTAACCTCTCCCTTGCTCCCTCGCTCCTAGCTGGCCCTGGCCCCCCACAGTGGTAGCCCCCAAACTCCAGCTCCACCATGATCTCTGGTGCCTCCCCTGTAGGTCAGGTCACAATTCCTTCTTCTAAAAACACCAGACAGCTGAGTTAGAGGCTCACCCTGCTCCAGCCTGGCTTCATCGTAACTAGTTAGATCACATCTGTCACCACATCTCACTAGCCACATCTCAACTAGCGACTAAGACTAAGTCTCGGTCCATCTTCACTAATTATTTATAAAGACCCTGTATCTAAATAAGTCACATTCTGAGATTGGGGGTTAGGACTTCTATAGGTCTTTTGGGGGAACACAATTCAACCCCTAACAACTACTAAGGAACACAGCTGAACTAGAAAATTCAACAAAATATAAACAAAATAGTTTTTTAAGATTTATTTTTATTTATTTATGCATACAACAGCTGGGGTGCAGGCCCAAGATGCGAGGGGTGAGAGGATTCACCATAGACAGAGTGGGGAACAGAACAGACGGATCTACCGAAATACACTGCTGAGGAGAGCAGCGGGGAGACAGGAGAGGTCTGCTGTGCCCTGTGGGTTAGGGGATCGAACTCACACCACAGCAGTGGCTTCACAGGGCTGAGACTTTAACCCCTGCGCCACCAGGGAGGCCCAAACAAAATACTTTTGCAGAAATATTCTATTTGGGGGTTTAAGTTCCTGAAGGATTTGGCCGAGTGAACGCTGTTGCAGCCAGATGCACCTCATTCCTTGGGAAGGGAAGTAACTTCTCTCTGGAGGTACCAAGCCCTTCCCGGGACTGGCAGCCTCGTCCCCTGTTCCTCCTCTGTGGCCCTGTGGGTTCAGACCCGCCTGCCCAGTGTCTGTGACTCTTCTGGAAGCTGAGCAGATGTTATCTTGCCCTCCCTGAGCGCAGTAGCTCTCCAATCACTCCCCACTGAGCTCCACTGCTGCGCGTTCTCCTCAGAGCTTAACCATCAACCCAGCGCCTTCCCCAGCCTCCCCAGGAACTCGGGCTGCACTCAGTCACGAATCGGCTCGCCAGTGGTCCCACCCGCATCCACCAGTATTTGAAGTCCCTCTCAAGCATCTAACCTCAAAACTGTCTCCTTCACCAAGGAGGTGGAGGGGGTCCTGCTTTGGTGAAACTCTGCCAGCACTGGCTGCCTCATGAGGGAGGCGCCGATTGAAGCAACGGGACCCTTGCTCGCACACTACCAGTCATGCGGGCATCACAGAACATCCAGCCGGAGTGGACCTTCCCTGCGGGGCCTCCTGGCTGCACAGGTCACACCTCGGGGGCCAGAGGCCGGCCTGGGGCCACAGCCCCACTCCCCAGAGCCGGTTCTCCTTGACCTCCAAGGACCTCCCTGAGTCACACAGCCTCAGAGCCTTGCCAGTGTCACCTCAGCTTCCTTGTGAAACTGCTTGTTCAGGTGCAAGTTCGTCCTTTCATGTGCCCCCTCTGTGATTCTCTGACTCCAGGCGGGCGGGAGCTGGGCTGGGGATCCTGACCTGGCCCCTCCACATTCGCCCAGGCCTGTCCCCCAGGGCTAAGGGCCCTGTCCCTGCCTGGCCTCTCTGAACCAGAAGTACACAACCGCCCCCCCCCCATGATAGCGCTCGTGCGGGGTACACAGAGAAGGCAAGTAAACAGATGAACTAAATGAACCAAGCATAAACTCTTGGACTGGGAGACCCATTTGTGGTCACCAGAAGAGTCGGGGTGGGGGCTCAGCAAACAGGAGAAAGGACACAATGACCTGAAGGAAGCATGTGGGCTCCAGCAGTGGCCGTCGCGGCGCTGGACGATGAACTCGAGAAAGGCATATATTGTAACGCCGTTTCAACTTAAAATTGTTTTAAAGATTAAATAAATACGAGCACATCCTCAGGCGACAGTGTCTATCCAGGCCCATGTCTATGCAAGACAGACCGTGTCTTTGGATTTTCAAGAGAATCCAGAAATGGGTTTTTCCATGTGAAATCTCACTTTAAAATGTTGACCAAAAGGTAACGAAACTGCAGGCGCGAGGCTTCCTTGAGCCCCGGGGCGGTGAGCTGCAGGGTGCCCGCACCACCTCCTGAGGTGGCCCCCTCAGCCGCCCACAGCCACGTCCCCTCCGTGAGGCTGCACAGTCTCTCTCAGGTGGCTGCTGGGCTACAGAGAGGCGTGGGGGTCGCCCGTGTGTGTAGGGGCATCTGTGGGGGGATATGTGCCCTCCCTCCCCAGCCACCCCGAGAGGAACAAACACTTGGAGAGCTGGTTCCTGCTTCTCATGTGAGTTTCTGTTTGAGGAATTCCACGCGCTTTCAGTAACACAATAGGCCTTGTTGGAGTGGCCTGGGGTGGGGTCAGGACAGCTTGGTAAACACACACTGTGCCCAGGTCGGGGCGCACACTGTGAGCAGGAAAAGGCCGTCGCGCACTGTTCTGCCCCAGGAGCGAGCTGTGACCTGGACCCAGTCTGAGGGGGTTGTCTGACCAGGGATGAGAGGACAGGGGCTGGAGGGGAGACCCTGCCCCGCAGGCCCAGGCAGCAGCTCCCTTACCCAGACCACGTGGACAAGAAAGTCAAGACCCAGGGTCCCAGGCCAGGCCTCCCAGGTTAGGGCCACAGCCAGGCAGGCCCAGAGTTGACCAGCATCCCAAGGAGGTGAGAGGACCAGAACCCTTTTGTTTCTAGACACTGGGCTCCAATAAGTTACCATCGAAGGGCACTGTCAACGCGCCCTGAGCCAAATCTGACCTGTCCGTGCCTAGTGAGCGTGAGCAGATTCCAACCCGAAGTGACGTCGGCGGGCGGGGCAGGTGTGTGCATCCCTGTCACTGGAATGATTGATTCTAGCTTTCCAGAAAACCTATCTGTGCAGAGTAGAGCCAAGTGGAGTGTTGGCAAATGCAGTATCCTGCAGATTGAATCAAAATCGACGAAGTATATTTTCTTGCCTAAATTACCCAGTACGGTTTGAATACGGAAGACACTCACCATGTGGATTTTAACTCTCATTCTCTCTAAATCATACAGATCCACAGCAAATATTTAAGTTACAGATGACTCGTGTTCTTAAACATTGTGCAGGAAGCAGGTAGACACTTCATGTGTTTGTTTCAGTTTCTATCTTTCTAAAGTAATAGAATTTATCCTTACAGAATTTTACACACTTTTCCACACTCCTTAACTCTAGGGCGACGCAGAACTCCCACTAATTGAATAAGTGCCTCCAATGCACTATTTATAACTGTGAGCACAGGTTTTATAATCGTGTCAGGGTATAAGAATGCACTGACGGGGGAGGCGGGAAAGATTTGGGGTGTAAAGCAGGTGCTGCAGCTTGCCTCTGCCACCTGTGGAACACTCAAGGGTCAGGAGGTCACCTTTTTCAAGGCCAGAGAGAAGCAGCCCGTGACTTGTGGATGGATCTAGATGTACTTGCCAAAGTGTCTGCCTTGTCAGGTAAGCTGGAGATTTCATCTACTCATTAGGTAATGAGTATTGGGGAGGCCCCCCGACATGGAGTCCTCGGTGTCTGGTGCAAGTTTGTTCGCAGAGTGATACTTCTACTCATCATTTTTGAACCTTGTTTTGTTATGGAATATCTAAAATATTCAAAAGAATTTTTACATTTTATGTATATACTACATAAAAATATTATTTATTTCAGTGTTTCTCAGTGAGGGTCAATTTTGCTCCCCGGGAACATTGGGAAATGTCTGCACCCATTTTTTTATATTTATTTTCATACATTGTTGTAAAGTTTGGGAAAATATTTGATTTCTTCCCTCAGGTATCTTCCCCACGGTTCTCCCACCACCACGGCACCCATGAACCTTCACCACAGTCCCTTGTGCTCCTCCCTGCCCTGGTTGACCCCTCCACTCCCCCGTCCCCATGTCTCAGATCTGCGGTCAGCTTGCAAGGTGTGTCTTTTGCCTAACCCTTTGCTTGGATTCCCCATAGTCCACATGCAAACGAGACCATCCGATATTTATCTTTTTCTTTCTGACTTATTTCACTGAGCATAATCCCTTCCAGCTCCATCCATGTTGCTGCAAAGGGAATGAGTTTATATTTTCTGATTGTTCAGTGGTATTCTGTTGTGTGTATATACCACATCTTCTTGATCCCTTCACTGTTTGGGGGCATTGGGGTTGTCTCCGTATCTCAGCTATTGTGAACAGTGCTGTGATAAACAGAGGGGCGCAGGTTTCCTTTTGAATTAGTGTTTTTTGTCCTTTGAGTAGATTCCTAGGAGTGGAATCTATGGATCATATGGTAGATCCGTTTTTAGGGTTCTGAGGAACCTCCACACAGATTTCCATAGTGACTGGACCAGTCTGCATTCCCACCAGCAGCTAAGAGAGTTCCTTTTTTAACCACATCTTCGCCAGCATTTGTTGTTTCTGGTTTTTCTAGTATGGCAGTGTGGACATGGAGCTAGTGTGTTTTAAGTAATGAAATGCAGACTCCACTGATTTTAGCGCTTTCTTTTAGTTGCCAAAAGATTTGTCCTCTTTGGCGATTTTGTACCTAGAGAGGTTTCTCAGCATGTTTTTGCTCCTTCTATGGTTGATGGAAATATTTCAGCAAATTCATCGAAGTCACAGCTGCCTCACCAGAGCAGTCAGGTAGATGAAGAGCTCGGGGGTCCAGGTTGACCTGGAGTTGGTAGGTGCCTCTGGGCACCTATGAGAGAGATGAAGGTAACTGGGGAAGGAGCACAAGGAGTCTGGGGGTGAAGCAGGAAGGGGCGTATACCTTGGGGGCAGTTCCAGGTGCTCAGGTACAACTGAAATAGGAAATTCAGGCAACATGTCTGTACTGAGCATCTGAACAAACTGTGGCAATTTTTCCTTCTAGATCACTGATTTTTATTTCTACTGTAAAGTCACACTCTGTGTAATTACCCCAAATACTATTAGAACTGAATGCAAAAGACTATAAACTCACAAAGAAAAACCAAACTTCATGTGCAATATATATGAGTTATATATTGGTTCGCAGCAAACCATCTCAAAACTCAGTGGCTTACAAACAAACATATTTCATTTCACAGATTCTAGGATTCCAGATTAGGATTTTGGGAATATCTTGGCTGGACTCATCTGACTCCACTCTTCCACGAATTATAAACAGAATATCATTTGGGGCTGCCATCAGCTGAAGGCTTGACTGGGGCTGAAGGTCTAGCTCCATGATGGTGACTCCCAGGACTACCCAGTCAGTGCTGGCTGTTGATGGGAGGCCTACCCCACTATGCAGAGTTGCGCTGCATCCTCTTAGCTGGGCTACTGGTGTCCCGCAGAGCAAGAGATCTAACAGCGCAAGGTGAAAGCAGAATGTCTTTTATAACCTAGTCTTGGAAGTCACACCCCATCACGTCCACAAAATCTTATGACTTACATGGGATTGCACCCCTAATGAGTAAGGGAGGTGACAAGCAAAAGCACTGGACACCATCTTACAGGGCAACTGTCACCCCATGGAAGAAGCATGCCCATGTGAGCATGTAATTAACACAGATACATTCTTGGGGGGAATGACCAACTGAGCAGCTTTCTGCCCACACCTGAGAGTAGAGGACCAAGGCCTCATGATATACTCAGAGGTGAGACTGACAGGGAAAGAAGAGAGGCAGGAACACCATCCTTTTCGTGACTTTCAATTCACTGGAACACATATTCCCACATACTTGAAAAGTACCACTAGGATAAAAGACTCAATCAATACCTAGAAGCTAAGAAATAATTAAATCCAGTGAAATTCAGTTCTAATATAAAGACCAAAGGAGCAATTTGCTAACATGACACAGATGAGAAATGATAGCATCAAACTCAGAGAAATGAAAGCAGAGAGAGAAATGAAGAAAAAAATGTTCTGATGTGAACAAAGTCACTTTCACACAGTGATTTGGGAATTCTAAGCATGGTGACCAAAGAGAGAAGGGAAACATCTTATGTTCTTCAAGTGCCAAGGCACCCAAGGAAATTTCCTTTCAATTAATTGTATGCAACATTTATTATCCAACAATTAGGTGTGATGTGCTATAATCATAACTTGCAGAGGAGATTTAAAGACGAAGAAAGCATGGTCCCATGCTCAGGGAGTTTATCTTTAGGGAAACAGATACATACACAGATAGGAGAACCATGAGTGCCCACAGGGAAGCAAGGGGTTATGGGAATGCTGAAGAGGGCCCAAGGAAGCCTTCCTGGAAGAGGTGGCAAATGAGTGGGACATTACAGAATTCACAGGATGTTGACAGGTAAGGCCTGGGATGAGAAAAAGTAGGAAATACCATGTTTGGTGGAAGAGCTTGAGCAATCAGAGGTTGGCAAGTCAGGATTTGCTTGGTGAACAAAAGTAATCTAGACAGTAACTAGGGTGAAAGGTTAGAAGTGATAAGGGATAGTGGGTTGTCCTTTATGGGAGAAGAGGTGGAGAGGATGCACGGCAACTAGAATGTAATGTTTTAATGCCATGAATTTATTCTAAAGTAGTGGAAATCATGTTGACAAAGTTCAGATCCCAGTTCTGCCACTCACCAGCTGGGTGAACTTAACAAATTGCGTAAATTCTGTACCTCAAATTTTTCATCTGAAAAAGGTGATGATAATAGTACCTATCACATAGGTAATAAGATTAAATGACTTCATAGATGTAAAGCCCTAGAACAGAGTCTGGACAGTGTTCCAGCATCATCACATTGTTTCTTCAAGGAGATAACTATGGCAGCCCCTTCAATGGAAGGGAGGGGCTGTGGAATGTTGTGAAAGTAGGAAAAAAGACTGATGATCATCTGACATAAAATTATGAAGTGAGAGGAATTCAAATATTGGCTAAGTATATACCCCCATAGAACTCATTGTACTGGTCGTGATTAAAAAAAAAAAAAGTGAAGCTTAAGAAATAACTTAGATCCCCCCACACCACCCCACCCCCAGCCTTAAGGCACTGAGTTGTTTCTCACTGGAAGTCACAGCCCACACTGGCGGGGATGTTTTGTAATGCGTGACCTCTCAGGGACCTGATGGAAACCCCACCTTCTTGGAGCAACACCTCCTTGGTTGTTGTGACAAGATAGTTGGAGGGTCTCAGACAAGCCCTTCATTGATTTAGCAGGAAGTGGTCCATGTTGCCCAGAGACCAGAAGGCGTGCACAGCCCCGCCTGCTCGCAGCAGGCAGGGTTATCAGGCAGATGACGCAGTAACCAGAGGACAGCAAGTGCCTCTGCCGCAGAGTGAGTGGGCTTGGATGGGGAAACAATAAATTTGGCTTTGGAAGTTGTATTAGCTGGTAAGAGCCACCATAAAAAAAAAAAAAAATACTACAGATTGGATGGCTTTAACAAGAGAAATTTTATTTTCTCACAGTTATGGAAGCTACAGGTCCAAGATCAAAGTATTGATTGGATTCTGCTGAAGGCCACCTACAAGGTATATCCTCACATGGTCTCCCTCTGTGCCCACCGCTGCTGTCCGTGTCTAATCTCTTCTTTTAGAGACACCAGTCACACTGGGCTATCGGATTATAGCCCAGCCTGGAGGCCTCATTTTCACTTTATCACCTCTTTAAAGGCCCTGCCTCAAATACAGTCCTCTTCTGATTTATTAGGGGTTAGAGCTTCAACATATGAATTTGAGGGTGTACAGTTCAGCCCATAATTGATATTTTGTGTTTGACGTAACTGAAGGGGTCACCTAAGGCTATTCTTAAAAATAAATCAGTTTTTTTGGCCACTCCAGTGGTGCAGCAGGTTGGGCGCAGCGCTGTGGAGCTATCCATAGCCCCTGCAGTGCGGGTTTGATTCGTAGCAGGCCGGGAGATAACCACATGGGCAGCAGACCTCTCCTATTGCGCCCACTGCTCCCCTCAGCAGTGTCTTCAGTCTGTCTGCCTGTTCTGCTCCCCACTCTGTCTCTGGTGAATCGTCTCACCCTCCCGCACCTCTGGCCTGTAACCCAGCTCTTGTATAAATAAATAAATCTTTAAAAATAGACAAATAAATAAATAATCAGTTTTGTTAGATGTTGGAAAGTTGACCCTAAGTCAAATGAGTCCATTCAACCTAAGGGACAGTGATCATAGATGCTATTTCTATTCAGTTTTTGACAGAATGAACAAGCTGAACATCACGAGCATGAAACAAAAGGAAAAATTCTTACATAAAGAAAGAAAAATCTGATCTCTGGAATAGACAAATGTTAACAAAGAATGGAAATATTCACAGCTGTGAAATAAGTAATGAACTTAACCTGGCATTCGTTAAGGAAATTGAGGCCACAGTAATGATCCTAATTAAAATAAAATTAATCTCAGTGTCATACAGTAAACAGAAGACAACATGTCCATGATTATCCTTGCAGCTTTCATTAACCCATGATTAGAATCTCTATCACTGCCATGTCTCAGTCTACATCCTGCCAACACTTGGGAGAAGAGTTTAAAATTCAATCATGCAAAGTAAGCAAAAAACAGATGATTGAATTTTTCTCCATTCATCTGTTTTAGCATCACAGAAAAATAGCTAGTAACTAGAATTACAGGAAAGGGTGCCTGATGAATTTTCAGTGAAACACCAATTGGGTAAAATATTTTCTCAATACACTATGAAAACCAGAAAAATCAGGGCCTCCCTGGTGGTGCAAGGGGTTAAGCACAGCACTGTGAAGCTGTGTTCAGCCCCTGCAGCATGAGTTTGATCCCCAGCCATCCAGGCAGCTGCCCACATGGCGCAGCAGACCTCTCCTGTCTCACCCGCTGCTGCCTCTACAGTGTATTTCAGTCAGTCTTCCTGTTCTGTTCCTCACTCTGTCTCTGGTGAATCCTATCGCCCTCCTACACCTCTGGCCTGAACCCCAGTTCATGTATACATAAATAAGTCTTTAAAAAAGAAAAAGAAAAGAAAATCAGAAAAATATACACAGTGATGTACTGTGAGTTACCATTCTAAAATACAATAGAAGGCCAGGGAGGAGATATTTTTCCAATTCTTTCATGATCACACCTCTAGGATATTGTAAAATCTCCTTTAACTTCTTCTGTTTCTGCCCACACAGTTTAACTCGTGGGCCCCTGACCTGGCTCTTGTGTGTACAAGTTGCCCTCTGCATTTTGAGGGGGAATAGGTCAATCTCATGCACTTTACAATTCTCACAATGCCTCTTACAAGATTAAACATATCTGCCCCAAAAGAAATTCTTATTACAGACACACATCACTTAACGACAAGGATACAGTCTGAGAAATGCGTCACTGGGTGATTTCATCATTGGGCAAGCTTCACAGAGTGAGCTCACACAAACACAGACGGTACAGCCCACTGCACACCCAGGCTAAGTGGTATCGGCTACCGGGACCACCATTGTCTACGCAGTCCAGGGTCACTGTGAGAATAGTTTACATGTTATAAAATACAGGGCCATAAAAATCCTAACTGAATGGGGTGGGAGGGAAAGAAGGGGTCATAGCTTTTAAACTGACATCAGGTAAAGAATTACCGAACCGAGATTGTCAGGTAAAGTCTAGAAAAATGGAATTGCTGGACTTATATCCTTGACCCCAGAGCAACCACTGCAGTCATCACTGAGGCAGAGGTTTAGGGGACTCTGTTCCCAAGTATAACCCAGTCCACCCTGACACGTGTCACTGTCCCTTTAATAATCACAATGGATGCAGCAGTTGATATTCCAAAGCACATTTTGCAGCTATAAAGTGAGGGCGAGTTTAGTTTGGCTTGTGGCTTGGAATGAGAAATGTGTGCAGCCAACCAGGCTACTCATCTTGGTTTGGTTGATTCATCCATCAAAATCACTTGGTATGTGTTTCAAGGACACAGTTTGAATAAATTAATTTAAAAAATAATAAAGTATAGGGCCATTCTAGGTCATTAGTTTTCAAATTTTCAGCAATACTCTTGAATTTTCCCTCCTCTCCTCAGAGAATTTCACCAAAACTATCTTATTTTCCCTTTAACCAGCAAGCAGGACAGGAAATTCAGGCCAGACTAAGAGCCAGAAAGTCCTGACGGATCGTGACTTCCTGGCTGGCATTCTGTGTTATTTGCAGGAGGTGATCTGTGTTGGAGGGTGAAGTCGAGCCCCGACAGCTCCAGATGTGTAGATACAGTCATGGCCGCAGCACGCCACAGACACTGGCTCATGGGGAAATGGAACAGTCCTGTGTGCCCAAGAGCCGCTTCCCAAAAGGTTGCAGGGAGGGGAGGCAGAGCAGGAAGGAGCAGCAGGACCACAGCACTCTTCCTGGAGGGCTTGGAGAACAAGCAAGGGCCAATTTTGGTGATTTTTTCCTTGTGGGCCCACTACGTGTCAGGGGACACCTCACAGAGCAAGACAGGCAACTCCCTGCCTTCCTGGACCATACCATCTAGTGATGCCTCTAGTTGCTGCTTGCCATGGCCAGAGCCTTCTAGAAGATCCAAGATCCATGGACTGTTATCCCAGTGGCTGCTGCTGATTTCAGTTTCTCAGCCTCTACCTTCAGACCCCACCCTTGCCCGGTCGGCCACACCAGACAGCTCTGTCTGAGACCACGCAGCCCATAGGGGCTTCCTGGCAGGGGCCTGTGTGCATCGTCTGTGTGCTCAGCCACAGCCCCTCACCTGAACTCCTCTCTCAAAGGTGCTGTCTGTGGGTGAGGCCCCCTTCTTCTGACCACCACGGAGATCTAGTGTCAGAATCCAGGAAACTACTGAGCCCCACATGTTCTGTTCCCTCCATCAGCCACCAAGATGCTTCCCTGAATTCAGTGACCTTCAGAAGTGTTGATGAGGTTGTGGAGACGTGGGAGCTCTTGGACACCACTGGTGGGAATACAAATCAGTGCAGCCACTATGGAAAACAGGATGGAGGCTCTCAAAAAGGTAAAAATAGAAATACCATATGGGGCCTCCCTGGTGGCACAGGGGTTAAAGACAGCCCTATCAAGCTATTGCCAGACACTCCAGCATGAATTTGATCCCCAGCCAGCCAGGGAGCAACCCATATGGTGCAGCAGACCACCCCTGCCTCACCTGCTCCCCTCAGCAGTGTATTTCAGTAGATCCACCTGTTCTGCTCCCCACTCTCTCTGCTGAATCCTCTCACCCCCCCATCACCCCGGCTTACAATGGACATGATGTGGAAATAACCCATGGTACTGACAATGGATGAAAGGCTAAAGATGTGATGCATATACACAGTGGAACAGTTCTCAGCCATGAAAAGGACGTAATCTCACCTTTTACGACAACATACATGGACCTTGAGGGGATTATGCTAAGTGAAGTAAGTCAGAAGGAGAAAGACAAATACTGTATGGTTTCACTCATTTGTGGAATATAAAGGGGGAAAAAGCAAAGACTCTGACCACAGAATATTGGTTACTGGGGGAGGGGGGGGACAGAGGGGCCTCTGGTGGGTACAGGGGTGCTGGATATTTGGGGGTGGGTGTTCTGTGATGCGTGTTCAGTTGCTGGGGTGAGAAACTAGTCATTGAAACTTAGAGTTATAAACTTACCTTTGTAAAAAAATACAACAAATCAGTAACTTTCACACCTTTTTGATCCTGATCCACAGAAACAAGTATGTGTTACACAGTGTTAAGGAAACTTCTTATCAGTCTAATTAGGAGCCCATTCCTGAGTTACTTTCAGAGTCTGGCTACAAACGAAAAAGTCTTTGGTAAACCATCCATTTGCAGTGGAGAACTTAAAAAAAAAAAAAAAAAGATGCTTAGAGCGAGACTAAGCCAAGAAAATCAGTGCTTGGGTAGAGGTCAGTTGATTCTTAACTAATGCAGTCATCTGGACGAGCAGGTAACTGGTTTGCTTAAGCGGTTAATTCCATGAAAGTCCAGCAGAAAGCACTTCAGTGTTTCATCTGGAATGCTCATTTCTTTCCAGAAAGAGGTCGTGACGTCACCACACTCAGGATTCTGTCCCAGGCGAGGCTTGGGACAATTTTCCCTTTATAACTGCAAGCAGAACGCAAAGGGACTAAGACAAAATACTTACACTTTAGCCAGTCAACAAAGCTCAAGTTTTTCTCTTATTTTCTATTTCTTTAATTTTTTTAAACTTTATAACACACTAACGGTTCCCACTCTGCGGCATGAAAACACTGTGGACCAAGTACCCGGCGCCAGAGGCCAAGTCATGCCGGAAGCGCCGCTTTACAACGTGAGTTACTTGCAAGAATGAGCCTACTGGAAATTAGTGTGGTGCTTTACCCTGGATGCCTTCATTTAAATGTTTGTTGTTACTTGCCAAGGTCAAAATGTTTTCTAGGAAACACAGCTGTAATTTTATAATAAGAGCCCATATTAAAAGATAAGAAAGTTCATGGGAGTTTTACTTGCCATCCCTAGAAACCAGAAGCAGCCACCGTGCCCGTAAACATAATGGCTGGCAGACAGCAGACGCTTGGTCATCAAAGGCCTCGTTTCCACCATCCCCATAAAGACAAAGGCTGGGGTGACAGGGGTGATAACCTCATCATCATGTGAGAACAAAGACAGACATGAGCAGGAGGACACGTAGTTATATGACGCTCAAGAACAGGTGAAAAACCATTCAAGGTGACAGAGGGATGAACCTGGGGGGAGGGGCATTGGCAAGGAAGGGGCAAGATGATCCCTCCTTGGGCTAGAAACACTGATTTTAATCTGGGCGGCAGTTACACAGAGGTAAACGCACAAAATCTCTACCTGGATATGTTTTATCACAAAGAAAAATAAGAAACAAAAAGAATATGCTTTATAGACATGCATTTTAATGGCAACATTGTGGAGAGAATTTATTTCCAATTCCTACATTTCTTTTTTTTTTTTCTTCTTCTTTTTTTTTTTTTTAATTTTCTAGAGGCATGTCTTATTTATTTATTGTTTGTTTGTTTGGTTGGTTGGTTTATACATGCACTGGGTACAGTCAGAAGCGCGGGGGGTGAGAGAATTCACCAGAGCCAGAGCGGGGAGCAGAGCAGGCAGAAGGACCGAAGGACACTGCTGAGGGGAGCAGCGGGCGGCAGGAGAGGTCTGCGCGCCATGTGGGACCCTCCTCCAGTGGCCGGGGAGCAGCCGGGGATCGAACCGGCTGCAGAGGCTGCAGGCAGCTTCGCAACCCAGCGCTCAACCACTGCGCCACCGGGGAGGCCCCAATTCCTACATTTCTAACAGCAGCTTCAACCTAGAAGGAACATGTACATCTTAGGAAGCATGCATGTCACCTGTTATCACGGATGCCACGCTTGCACAACACACTTTGCACGTGCACCATAAATACCGTGTTGATTGCTACTGCCTCTCATTTCATTCCTACAGTACCTGCGGGTGGTGCAAACTGTCCAGGCATCACCATTCTGACTTTATCAACAAGCAAATGGAGACTCAAAAAGACTAAGAGATGTGTCCAAAGTCATACACCTGAGTATTGCCTTCAGTGTTGCCCTCCTACAACTGAGGATAGACCTTAGCTCACCTGAATCCAGATCAAATCCTCCACAACACCAGCATCTCCCCTTCAGCCAGGAATGAAAGGAAGACCCCAGGGAAGCCCTCAGCGTCGTCTCCCTTCCACCCCAAACACCCTGGAAGAACAGACCCCCACCTAGAGGGATGACCGGGGAGCGGCAATTATCCGGTAGCAGTAAATAGAGCCACCACACAGGACATGAACAGTACTTGTGAGTAACATGGTTCCCACTGTCACAGGTGACTCCTCTCAGCAAACTCCTGGGTAGGAAAACTTATCTCCCCTTTATAGAGGAAGGGACTGAGGCTCAGAGAAGTTCAGTAACTAGCCCAAGGTCACACAGCAGAGAAGCGGGAGGCCAGGGATGTCTGGCCTCAAAGCTTGTGCCTTCTGCCTCTGTTACCCTCCTGTTTACCAAGTTTGTTTTTTTTTGTTTTTTTTTTTTTAGATTTATTTATTCATTTACATAAGAACCGGGTAGAGGCCAGATGCGCAGGAGGGTGAGAGGATTTACCAGAAACAGAGTAGGGAACAGAACAGGCAGACTGACTGAAATGCACTGCTGAGGGGAGCAGCGGGCGAGACAGGCGAGGTCTGCTGCGCCATGTGGGACCGTAGCCCACCAGCCGGGATTGAACAGGCGCTGCAGAGGCTGCAGACAGCTTCACAGCGTGGCGCTCAACCGCCTGCGCCACCAGGGGAGGCCCTTCCTCTACCAAGTTTTAACAGAAATCAATCTTACTGAAATGCTTGCAAACACGCCCAGCTCAAATCTGTTTGCTGAGCCCCAGTCTGCTAGCTGAGGGCATAACTGCTGCCCAGTGGATCTGAGGCGTTAGATCCCAAGAAAATTACACCCCATGATTCACTGCAAAGATTCTGATGGGATCAGGAAGAACAGAGACCTTAAGAAGGTGAGTCTCTAGTGGACATTTTAAAAAACAGACCCATTTATTTAGGCCAAATTAGAGAAGAATTCACCATGTGCCCTACAGGCCGTAACGACCAACATGTTAAATCAAAATTAACCTTCATAAAGGACACGTGTGTGTTACACAGAGTTACAGGTCACACCTGAGCTTCAGGCAGGCTTTTTCCACTGTCAGCTCTGAGATCACTTACCTTCCCTAGGGCCTCAGCTCAGTCAAGGCTGAGGCCTCCCCACCTCTCTCCGTGACTCTCGGTGAGGGAGACCCACACCCTGGGCCTCCAGGCCTGACACTTGCAGCTAGGCCCATGGGAAACAACTTCACCAAGGAGCCCAATGTGTCCATGGGCTGGGCCCAGCCCCAGAGATTGGCAAAGGCCTTTGTTCTACCTGGTCAGGCCCAGGAAGAGGACCAGCTGTAGACAAGGGAGACAGCTAGTGAAGGGCAGATTTACCCCTTTGTTCTTTCTGGATTTCTTTAAAGCAATGTCACGGAACAAGACATCAAAGCCTTCCTGTCACCAAGATGGACTGAGACACTGCAAATGCCCAACATCTCCCTGTCCTGGGTAATAGGAGAGGCTGCTGCTTCGTTCCCAATCACAGCTCCTGTCTCTTCTGTCCACTCCCTTCAGGATAAAACATTAAGTGCCCAATACCTACCGCCTGGCAGCTTCCACAGCCGAGCAAAGCTACCCTTCCTCCAAGCCCCAAAAACACTGACTGCAACACGAATCCTGTGATTCCTCTTACTCAGACACCCCAAGATTTCCCATGTAGATGACCCCACCCCTACACCACATTCACTAAAACTCCAATCTGCTCAACTGTAGGTCCGTTCCTGGCGGTCATTGCCTCAAGTGTCTTCGACCACCTGCCTTCCCATTCCCAGGTCATTAAGAAGTAGCGTGTGTTTAGAAAACAAGAACATATTTTTATATAAATCCATAACAGAGACAACTGGGTAATAGAATGTAAGCCAGTGCCACAGGTCGTCAGTGAAAAGGCAAGAGCCTTTGCCGTCGAACACAAACTCAGTGAGCCCCTGTTCATGCAGGTCCCACTTTTGGCTTCCAAGGTGGAAAGCAAGGGAGCTGGGAAGAGTCCTCACTTCTGGAGATGAGACCCTGGAGAGGGGCAGACAGCAGCACCCAGCAAATGGGAGGAGATCCACGATGCCCCGGGCATAACCCAGCGGGAGCAGGAGGGACAGACCCCGCTGGCTGCAGGCGCTCACCTGAGAAGGCAGATCAGTAAGAAGCAACACATCAACAGCGTGACTCCAGCCAGTGAAGGGGGAATGAGGCCCGGGGCTAAGGGAAGAGGGTTCCTTTCATGTGTGGCTCCTCACAGGTCAGCCTCAATAGCTGTTAGCAAAAGGAGTAAGTTCCTTTTCCCTGTGACCCACTGATTCAGGCAATGCTCCCAGGCTTCTGGAGACTTCTATGACGAATTCTCAGTACTAGAACACTTTGAAGTCAGCAGCTTAGCACAAGGCTCATTGGCGCTGGCGCCAGCAGGGAACTCAGCTGCGGCCATCAACCAGGGCCCAGCCTGTGCCATGTGTTGCCCCCAGTTTTATATCCACGCGTTGCCCATTCCTCCTCACAATGAGCAGTGGGTAGTGGCGTGCCGAGCTCCATGAAGGTCCACGGATACTCAGCTTCTCCAAAATGTTTATTGTAGCCACAGGATTGCTTCTTCTTGGGCAGTGGAAAGAGCAAACTAGGGATGCAGGCGACTGGAACGTGCTGATCTGTGGTCGTATTTTTTCCACAAATTGTTCCAAAATCACTTCATTGTTTCAGAATTCCACAGCTTGGAAGGTCAAGGTGATTGGGAGGCAGAGCTGTCACCCCAGAACAGGAAGCGTGTGGAGGGTGAAGACGTGAGCTGCCAGGCAATTCCCTAAAGCTCAGTGAGTGAGCCTCCATGCAAGGGATCGTTCAACTCCTCAACAAGAGAAAGAGAAGCATGACCAGAGCACATCGCAGCTGGGAGAGTGTGGATGGCTTGGAAGATTCCGTCACTTTCCACCGCACGGAGCCGTCTAGCCTCGGCCCTAATGTCAAGAACTTCTCCCTCACTCGTGGTTCTTGTCCCAGCAGCAGCCACAGCTGCAGCCCTCAGAGGGTGCCGGGCGTCCAGATAATGACACAGAAGCGTCCCCACCCCAGGGAGCAGGAGGAGATGGGCTTTTGGATGTCCCATCACCAGAGCATCACCCACAGCCTGCCCCCGGGTCTCCCAGCCATCCGCTGCCAAGCCCAGAGCTCCCTGGGGAATAAAATTGTCCGTCAAATGAAGGAATTCCAGGACCTCTGCATCTTGGTTCTGGCCTTCACTCCAACGTGATTTTCGTCCACCTCCTCCTATTTCCGCTCTCCCCTCTCACGGGGCCCTGCCCTGTCTCTCCTGGGCCTCGGGCCCCGCCTTCCTCCTGCCGAGCGCGTCCATGACCACGTAACCTGCTGTCCCTGAAGGCCCCGCTCTCGGGCCTCCCGCTGCCCAAGCCGTCCCTGTGCTGCCCCAGCTGAGCCGGCCCCGGCCCCGCTCTGCCCGGTGCCCGCTCGGGGCCTGCGTCTTTCACTGCTCCCCAACTCCCTGCTCCATGCCCGCTCCCCTGACAAACCCAGGGTGAGTTCAAGGCTACGCAGGGGCTTTGCGGCGCCAGGGTGTGGCCCCGTCCTCCCTTTGCTTCCCTGTCCTCCTTTCTGGCTCTGCTCTCCTCATTCAGTAGCTCCCTCCTGCTCCGCTGGGAACCTGGTTCCAAGACACGTTTCCCCTCCTGCCCCCGCCCGCCCTCTCCATGCACAGAGCCGTCTCGGACCAGAGCAGACAAAACACAGCAACCAGGATAAACCCCATTTCAACCCGGGGGTTTACAGGGAGACGTCATGGTCTCGGAGACGTCACTGAGTCCACCGTGTGTTGAAAAGCAACGACCATGTGTAGAGGTGTCCGCAGCCACCCCAGGCCGGGCAGGTGCACGGCAGCCCTAGTGATGTGAGGGAGCCCTCGGGGCCCGCGCGTCGTCGTCCCAGCGGTCAGGGGTAACGCGGGGCAGCGGCAGGAGGGACAGCAGGGTCTCTGACCCGTGCAGGCAGGGGAAGGAAGGACGGTCCTGGAGCCCTCGGTGGCTCTTGCAGGCTCTAGTTGACATCTTTCAGGTACACGGCGGGCAGGGGTGCCGGGGGCGGGAGGCGGGCTGACCTCCCAGGCCCTGGCGAGTCCTCACCTCTCCTGGGCTCTCCGGCCTTCTCTCGCGGCCTTGGCTTCTCTCTCCTTGTGGTTCTGCTGTTCCGCGCTCTCTCCCTGGGCTGGGCTGGTCTCCTGGCGTCCCCGTGACGCCGCCCCATAGGCCCAGTCTCAGCCCAGGGGCCCCCACCTACATAGGCCCGCACCCCGCTCCAGGGGCCCGCCATCGGGCACGCATTCAGGACCGCAGATCCATCATCAGTCCTGGTGGCGGGAGGCAGAAAAGCCTGACCCTTGACTTCCCTACACAGGGGAGCCCGCAGGGGGACGGCCACTTGAGTACCTGCGGATCTCTCCACCTCTGGTCTCTGGTGCGCCCTCGTCTTCTCTTCCCTCGTGGCTGTGGCTCCTCCTCTCACACAGCACCCCCGGTCCCTGGATGACGCCACCCTTATACCCCTGACCTCTAGACTCAGGCGCTCACACACACGCTCAGCTGTCCACAGCCACACGCCCTCTGCGTTAACAAGATCAAGGCCGCAGGTGATAGCCACGGAGGCCAGTGGCATAAAAGCCTGACCGACTTCATTTACCCACAGAAGGTTTCATAGCAACTCTGTGGGGCCTTTTTGAGACCCCAAGTCACCCCATGCTCCTATTTCTTTGTCTGTTCTGGGGGACAGAGTTCAGCCTGCATCATCTCCTGACAGAGCATCCTCACACACCTCCCCCCCCGCTCTCCTCCCCTCCCCCCATACCCTAAGTCAATTCCACCTTTCCATTCCCTCCCCTCAGCTCTTCTGCTGCCCAGGAAGCAAGTCCATGGAGCCTCCCTTGTGTTTTCAAATTGGGGAAACCAGCATGAGCTAAACAGACAGCCTGGACAGAGCATTTAGAAGTCCTAGAGTCATTCTTCCTCATCTCTAGGACTGACTTCCACTCTGAGCTTGGACTTGGGGTTCACATCTCCCTCCCCCCACCCGTCAAGGAGTGTGAGTCCTTCCCCCACTGCTATCCCTGTTCCTAAGACAAGAAAGTAGAACAGGAGTGACCCCTGCATAAGGTGGGCGTCCTTGGCCCCTTTCTCTCCCCAGGAAAAATAAACAGTTCAAGATTGCTGGGTCGGGGGGCTTCCCTGGTGGCGCAGGGGGTTGGGGAGCAAATTGACTTTGGAGTCAGAGAGACTTAGTTTGAATGTTGACTTGAGCACTAACACCTGGTCCTGGTTATCTAACCCTGGTGTTATTATCCCAACTTATAAATAAGAATAAAGGGGCCTCCCCGACGGTGCAAAAGGGGCCTCCCCGACGGTGCAAGGTGTTAAGATACAGCACTAGGAACCAATCCGCAGCCACTGCAGCACAAGTTCGATCCCTGCCAGGGAGCTACCCACATGGCACAGTAGACCTCTCCTGCCTTGCCTGCTGCTCCCCTCAGCAGTGTACCTCAGTCGATCTGCCTGTTCTGCTAACCACCCTGTCTCCCACATTACAGCCGTCACCGCTGATGCTGACAGTTTTCTTGTATTTATTTGAATATCCATCCCTCTAGCCCAGGGAAGGGTCTTTTCATCATTAATTTGTGATCATGTGCGTCAGAGCCCCTTGGGCCCATCCCAGCAGAAACACCTTTGTGAACAGCCAGGGGCGCCTGCCAGTTACCCAGGAAACCGATTTTTCCCTGGAAGCCTTCCCAGGAAAACAGGCAAACAGCACTGAAGTGGGGTGGCCTCTACTCCTGAAACTTAGCAGGAGCTACCAAACCTCTAAGCATGATTAGCAGTTACACTTCCTGCCAGGTTCAAAGAAGAGGAGCCTGTGGGGCAGTCGGCCTCTCCTGGAGCAGACATCTGGGCTGTGCTTGGAGATGTTAGTTGTAGGAATAATAAAATGTTTAAGGAGAGTCCTCTCACCACCTGCACCCCAGTTCTTGTATGCATAAATAAATATTAAAAAACAAAAGAGAATGAAGCCGTACCCACCTCACAGCCTTGTGACAAAGCTTCAACGAGAGGGGTCTGTGTGCACTGCTTGGTCAGTTGCCTGAGCTTAGTCAGGGGTGAACAGATGTCAGCTACTGGTACGGTGATGACTGTTATGACTATTATTGGATCATGCTATGATGCTGCCAGGAGCTTCAGCTCCCAGGAGTGGGGAGAAAGGAGGGTCCATCCGGGAGGAAGCTGGGAAGTGGCCGTCCACGGGGCGCAGCGTTGGGCAGCCTGCTCTCCACAGCAGGACTGGGCTTCCCCAGACGAATTTTGTTGCCATGTGGCCAGAGGAAGACCTGGACAATACCCCTCAGCCTTGGAAGATCCTCTAAGCCTTTCCTCTTGGGCACTAACTCGCAGGTTTTACAGCAATGAAACAACCCTAACTGAACACTGTATTGAAGACTAGCGTTTAAACCACTTCAGAGTCTTAGTAAATAACCCAGATGCTCACAGGCCTTGGTGGAAGCGGCAGATCCCTTCCAGGGCAAGCCGTAAACCCAGCTTTGTCTTTAAAAACAAACACAGCAACCTTTAAAAAAAAAAAAGGCGCAGCCTTCGGGGTGCCTCCCCTTCCGTGTTTCTAGACTGAGGGGAGTTGGGCGTAGGGGCTCCTGACATTCCTGTCTCTGGGAACTTGTGAAAAATATTGTCTTGTTACCCAGCAGTTTTAACTGTTGAACTATGAAGTGGGGGTAGATCGAAATGGGGACCCCGCTGGTTGGTTTCTGAAGCAAACTGCCCTGAATTGGAGCCCATGACTGAGAAACCATAAAGAGAGACTCTCCCCAGACAATGTCCCTCTCCTGTCACTGGTCACTGCTGGCTGCCAACGTCTCAGAGGCACGGCCGCCTCCTCTCCCTGCAGGGGTACCATGGCCAGAAGTCACGCCCCAGCTGACCTTGCAAAGCCACCCCGAGCCCAGGGTGTTGCTCAGCCTCTCCACAGCCTTCCAGTCCCCGTTACTTCATTCACCGGTGGAGAGAACGCTTGGGGTCATCAGCGTCAGCGTGACCTGGAGACTCTGCTGTCTCTCTAAAGACCACACAGAATGAATGAGCATGGAATTAATCATGGGGGGCCGGAAACTACTGTGGCTGGTGCCTGCCTCACCGGCCCGTCCCTCCGCCAAGCGTGTGTGTTCTTGCCGAGTCCTGCCCCATCGGGGTGCTTTCCAGCACGAGGCTCAGCAGCGGCTTCAGAAGGATGGACTGGACGGAACCAGCACAGCTAAACAAACTCCCCTTTCTAAATACTGTCTCAGTGACATTTGAGCCCCCACCAGCTAGGCTGGGGCCAAGGCTGGTAATAGCTGTGGAGAGAGACTTGATAAGAAGTTCAGGGAATCAGGAACCACAATGAATGTCTCACTGGGGAACCCACAATTGAAAAATATGACTTATGTGTTTGTTCGTGCATCTATTTGCTCACTCGCTCGTGGATTTCACGACATTCTTCTGTGTCAGGTGACAGGGACACGCAGTCGCACCACCGCAGCCCCTGATCTCACTCCGCCTCAGGAGAAGCAGCACACGCTGGGGGCAGGGTGGGGGTGAGGGGACCGTGTGTGCCCATCACAGCAACACCCAGAGGGGCCCTGAAACCCAAGGGCTCCGGGGCCCATGTGGGGGAGGTGAACTGGGTCCTAATGAGGAGCAGGAGGTCACCCCAGCCGACCTCCCCAATCTTCCTCTGCTGTATCTATAGAAGGAGCAGGCCGGGCCTGAGAGGGCCTGGGGGCAGCGCCGGGCTGGGCCTCCTCAAGCTCTCAGAGCTTAGACGCCTGCAGATTCCCAGCAGAGGGGGAGGCCATGAGTCTCCTTCGACTCTGGCCCGTTCCCCCTGCAGCATCCAGGGCAGAACCAGGAGGAAGTCAAGGAGCAAAGCAAAGTTCAGCAGTGGAGGCAACTGGTGGATCCCCAGTGGTCAAGGAACTAGCTTGGAACTAGACTAGGTTGTGTAGCCCACGAACACCCATCCAATTGCCTTAAAGCTCTAGACTCAGTGTCTGGGCCACAGCGCTCTTTTTTAAATTGTGGTAAAATACACATAACAAAATTGTAGTTTTGAAAGGACAGTTCAGTGGTATTAGATCCATGTTTCATGGTGATCATCACCTCCATTCATCCCCACAATTCTTTACCTTGTAAAACTGGAATTTTGTAGCTGTTCAATAATAACTCCCCATTCTCCCCCCCCCCCCCGCTCCATCTCCTGGAAACCATCACTAATACTTCTGTCTCTATAATTTTTTTGAAGATTTATTTAACTATGCATACAAGAACTGGGGTACAGGCCAGAGGTATGGAGGATGAGAGGATTCACCAGAGACAGAGTGGGGAGCAGAACAGGCAGACTGACTGAAATCCACTGCTGAGGGGAGCAGTGGGAAAGACAGGAGAGGTCTGCTGTGCCATGTGGGTAGCTCCCTGTCCAGGGATCGAACTTGGTAGTTGCAATGGCTGTGGATAGCTTCATAGGTTGCATCTTAACCCCTTGCACCACCAGGGAGGCCCTGTCTCTATAATTTTGATTACCTAAAGTTCCTCATGTGTGCAGAATCATAGTGTTGGTCTTTTTGTAATTAACTTATTTCACTCAACATAATGTCTTCAGGAGTCACCTGTCTTGTAGTCTATTGAAAATTGTCCTTTTTTAAGGCTGAATAATACTTCTTTGTATGCATTTACCACATTTTACTCATTCACTCATCTTCGATGGACACAAGTCGCTCTCATGCATGTTTTAACTATTGTGAATAACGCTATCCTCAACGTGGTGTAAAGATACCGCTTTGAGACCCGGCTTTCTGTTCTTTGGGGGAGATACCCACATGTGAAATTGCTAGATCATATGTTAATTCTATTTTTAATTCTTTAAGGGGCCTCCATCATTTTCCACAGCAGCTGGACTATTTTACATTCCCGCCGAGAGCTCGCACCCCCGTGAGCTCAACTCAATTTCCCCACATCCTCGCCAGCGCTTGTTCTCTGGGGCTTTTGACAGTAGCCATCCTACCTGGTGTGGGTTAGGATCTCACTATAGTTTTGATTTGCATTTCTCTCGATGACTAGTGATGTTAAACACCTTTTCATGTACTTATTGGTCATTTGTACACCTTCCGTAAGGAAATGTCTATTCAAAAAATGTCTCTTCAAGTCTTTCGCCCATTTTTTAATCAGGTTATTTGCATTTTTGTTATTTGCATTTTGTGTTTTAAGAGTTCTTTAAGTTATTGTGTTGTAGAAGTTCAACTGTGTTTCTGGATATCAATTGCTGAAAATATTTGATTTGCGAATATTTTTCTCCCTTTCTCTGGGTTGTCTTTTTACTCTGCAGATGTTTTTCATATACACGGTTATTGAAATTTCATGAAGTCTGATCGATTTTCTTCTTTGGCTCTCTGTGCCTTTGGTGTCATATCCCAAAACCATTGCAAATCCAAAGTAATGAAGGTTTTGTCCTATGTTTTCCTATGTTTTTTGTCTTATGTCTAGCTCTTGAGGCATTTTGAGTTAATCTTTGTACAGGGTGTTAAGTGATGATCCCAGTTCACTTGTTTGCATGTGGATATTCGATTTTAGCAGCCCCATTTGTTGAAAAGTGGACTCTAGCTCTTTTTACAGCACTTCAAACTTCATTTCACATCTGTTACCTCATCTGATCTTTCCAGCAGTCATGCAAGGTGAGGACAGTGCATTTGGATTTCATTATTTTTAAGTGCATTTCTTTATTGCTGAGGGGAGGAGATATCAAGCTCCTTACTCAGGTGACACCGTGGTTAGTGGCAGAGCAGGGATGACGAGCAGGGGCTGACTCTGCTCTTCCTTGGACCTTAGATCAGGTTTGCTCTGGATGTTCTGGTTGACCAAGACTAGGGCTGAGAGCAGGAAGAAACAGCCAAGGCTAGGTTGAAGAAGGGATGCACATGACAAGTTAGAGTCACATTCACAAGTTAGACGTTTCCTCTTGGTGTTTCTGTTTCCACGGATGTCAAGTGAGAATGTTCAACAAAAATTCCAAACATTTCTTCTAAAGTACCACTAATGAAAGAAATCGAACAAGCATCTATTTTACTTCCAAGGACCAAGAGGCAGCCTCTGCAAGACAGAAATTTCTTTGAAGTTCCTTGTTTTCACTGACAGAAATCACGTGCACTTCTCCATCTTACTCCCTAATATCACTGCATTTGTCTTAGTGTAAACACGGTTGTTCAGCTTATCCTATACAAAGTTTCGGCTGAAGTGGATTCCCCAGCTACCCTGGGGTTCCTTGCGTTCCTGTCACTCAGCAGTGAACTGATAGGTCCACATACCCCATGTGAGAATGACAAATCTCTTCAATCTTCACCCCGAACCTGAGTCTTATACTTCAGCTTCAAAGAAAGGTGTGAAGTCACATTCAGAATTGGGAAGGAGTACCAAGAAGTGAACAATTAAAAAAAATCATTTTTACCCATATATGTGCTCCAGATGGGACAGCACCTAGCCCCCAAGAAGCTTGTCCCATGACCCAGGGGTCCCTAGAGAGGACTACCCAGGTCCAGGCAGAGCCATCTACCAGAATGTACCATTTGCTCCACAAACTGTGTCTCTGAAACCCCAGAGCAACCGGCAACAACGAACATTCAGGTTGTGCTAAATGTCCCTCCATCATTCACAAACCATGAAATAAGTTTGCGATAACTTCCTATGAAAAGCATCCAGTTTCTTTTGCTAGCTCTTGAACACCAAAGATTTTAAAATTTCATCTAAGTCCCTCCTTTCATGGAAGTAGCTAATTAACTATACTGGTATCTGCTCAGATTTTGGAATGTTCATGTCTGACTGGAAAGTCCACTCCTCTCTGAGATCATGTCAGCTGCCATTCAAGTATGAGACCTTCTAGCCTTTCAGCTTTCTGAACATGCAGTGCCAAGATTAAGACAGGGGTCCACAGCTAGTAGAAATCTTCTCTGTTCCATGAAAGTCTTCATTTGCCTGGATTTTCATTATCTCTGTACTTAGGTTATTGTATTATGGAGAGCATTTGCATAAAGATATTTATTTGTTCTTGAAATTACACTAACTGGGGAAATAGACTAATAGGAGAGATTATAAACCCTTATCCCATAAACAGATGCTGGAAAATCATTTAAAAGCCCTGTGTGATATTGGAGCTTCATGCAGCCCCTGTTTCTCTAAAGTTGTTTGTATTTCTAATTTTAAAAATTGTCATCTCTGTGAGAGTTAAAATAGTTCGATGGAATAACATAATTTCTATGAATTGTATTTGAGTTATGACACGTCCATCTTCATTCGTGTCCCCTATTTATTATAGTCCTAATGCGTATTTCTTTGAAACTAAATTTTCCTGGGGACTGAAGTCCCAGCTTGGGGGCTGAAGTCACAGCCACAGGCCAGTCTATTTCCAGGGGCAGCGCCTCTAAGTACTGCGAAGGCCCACAGCGTCCCCTAGCGAGCACACAGCGACAGTGCACCTTCCCCAGCCACCAGAATCCTCGATGCACTTCTTGGATTACTTAAGAATCCTCAGAAAAAGAGAGATTTTTGGTTTTGCTTTATTATTGTGACCCTTCAAGATCCACCATCCATTTGAGGGTAATCAAAGTGTCACAACCCCTTTCCCAAGGCTTGCGCACCCAGAAAGGGAAGACTTCGTTAAATAACATTTTTCCACTTGGGTTTCATGGAAGATGAATGTCCTTCTCCTGCACCGCCACCCTCCGAAAGACTGGGCGATGTTCACCCTCAGATTCTTTCATTCATTTTGAGCTGAAGTGCCCTCTGGTGTTATTGTGATTCTAGCAGCCAGAACATGGCCTTTTTGTCCTGTTTTCATGTTTCCTTTTAAGTGGCATCTAGAGGAAAATTTAAATAAGGCTTTATAGAAAATATGAAAAATAATACCTGGAGGCCAGACTCTCCAAACTGCTTGCACAGTAAGATGGCAAGTAGATAACTTTCCACAGGAATGGACTTGCAGGTGGCTGGCTCAGGAACTCACCCTCTGGAGCGTGGAAGACACCGCCCTCATCTGAAAGGCAAAGAGAGAAGACTCAGAAATTAAGTGACTGACAGGGGCTATAGTGAGCTGGATTTGCAGGAAGGTCTTCTGCCACCTTGCAGTATTACAAAAATCGCTAGTTTCCTAACCATGAGCAGCTGCTGTGCTATGTCCCTTGTGCGTATTGTTTGAGCTGCACAGCAGGTCTCGGCAGCAGGCACATCATGACACCTGCTTTACAGATAGAGACTTAGCACTTTGAGAGAGAGGTGGGGAGGTGTGTGCGCTGGGACACAGAGGCACAGCTTCAACTACCCAGCTTGAGTCCAGAACCATGTCTGAAACCAACTACTGATTTTGCTGCCTTTGTAGAAACATACAATTGTGTAGCTAACATAAACACAGGTGTGTGGATGTGCATGTATTTATGTACTGATGATACAGCAATAAACAAGATGTAGCACCATTTTGTATATCTTATCACTTTAAATAAATAGCATCATATTTTAGAATGGGGAGAATGGGACGGTAACGTGAGAAACCTGTGGATTGAAATGGATCTAGAAGATATGGGCATTTTTTTAAATGGGTCGGAGATTGTGTCCCATTTGGGTGCCAACCTAAGGTAGGGGTTACTTTGGGGCAACGCTGAAGATTAGGGTGGGGTGGGGTACAGGTGGAGCTTCTGAGGGGCTGACAAAATTCTCTTTCTGATTGTGGCTCTGTGGGGCTGTGCCTTATTAAACTCAGCAAGCAATGCCAACAAATAATGAACAGCACCGCAGCTGTGTTTACCCATGGGGGGCGTGGGAGAAAGGGGTGCCGAACCTCCATCCCATCTTCATTCTAAGGTACCTACCTCTGTTCCGGGACTCAGAAACCCAAAGCTGCATTTCCTGGCTCCTGCGCAGCGGGAGGCCTGGAAGGGATTTGGAGGATTCTGTCCATCCAATGGGAGCAGAGGCCCGGCTTCTGCTACTCCTGTCCTGGAGACAGGTGGCCTTCCTGACGCAGCACAAGCAGGATCCAGGCTCTGGGCGCTGGCGTGGAGGGGTGTGTAGCGCCAGCAAGCACAGGGCAGGTTCTCGATGGATCTGGCCAGATGGGCAAAGGAGACTCCTGGAGCCCTCAGTGGGTTTTTATGACCTTCCCATAGCACTTGTAATGAGGCAGCCAGGGGCAGGGCAGGCATGGGGACTTGGGGGAGGGCAGGGAGGGGGGGCAGGAGGCTGGCCCCGGCCAATCTTCACTCTGTCTGGGTCTGCTCTGGCATCTCTCGTGGTCTTCTCCTCTCGCAGCCGTTCCCACCGCACACCACCTCCGTGACGCTGCCCTTCCAGGCTCCACCTCCAGGCCCAGGTGTGCCCCCTTCCGCACACCCACCCCTTACTCCAGGTGTCCACCATCAGGCACGTGTGCCCCAAGCCCATGCTCCCAGGCGCCTCCTGCACTCAAGGCCGTGGGTGATGCCCAGAGGCCAACAACACAAAGGCCTGAGCATTCACCCTCTAGGGTAGCACAGAGACTCGGCACAGGCAGCTTCTGCCCCGGCCCACTCAGGCTCTGGGGCCCGAGGCTCGTGTGGCCTCGGATGTGGGGCTCCCTGATCACAGCAGCTTCCTCTTCTTGTGTGGGGCTGTCCTCAGGGGCAGTGGTCCCTGGGGGGTGCAGCCTGTGCTTTTTGATCACACAAGGGGCAGCTCTGTTGGTGGCTCACGCAGCTTGAACCAGCTCTGTGGGGGAAGCACGCCAATGTTGAGGCCCAGGGTCAGCCAGGGTGGGTCCCTGATAAAACCCCTGTTTGTAAAGGAATCCAGAGGATTGGACCCCAGAGATAAAGGGGAACCACAGGGGAACCTGTCCCCAGAATCCAGCCTCACAGTCTCTGCATGACCCGACACATCTCAGTTCCTAACTGGAACGTGATTTGTGGTTTAGAGGGACCCAGTGTCTGGTGTAACAATTGCACATCATTTCCGGAGGGAGGAAACATAAATTCAGGCTTGTAGTTCTTTCAGAGCAATGTTTTAATACCCTGCCCAGCAAAGAGACCCCAGGCTGTGAGGAGATCAGACAAGAAGCGCGAGAACCGCAGAAGCAGTCAGGAGAAAGCAGCGCGCAGAGGGTCTGGACTGAGCCCGGATAGGCCGGGGATGCGAGCCCGTGTGGGCCACGGTTGTCGCTTCCTTTTCCCGGGAACCGTATTTTAAAAAGCAAAAAGACACAAGTGGAATCAAGATTTTCAGGATCTTATTTAACCCAACACATCTGAACTCACGGGCAGTGTCTGCGCCTCCTGCGTGTGTCTCCTCCTGCCCGAGCGCCTGTTCCCCGCTGCCTCCACCTTCTCCACAGCTCAGCTGTCCGGGGTCTCTCAGCTCAGCTCCTCGCCCCACAGAGCCCTCAGCCTCCTCTCCCACCAAAGAGAAACATCCAGTTTTTTCTCCCTGTCTTTCACCACTGACACGTCTCAGTAGCTCCTGCGCCCTCCCTCGGGGGGACTCGTGGCAGAGCAGAGACCAGAAGAGAGGCCTTTCTTTCCTCCCAAATTCTAAAATGCTGAGAAAAAAACCTCCACAGAGTGTCTTCACAGGAGTGAAGTCAGAAGCAGGACAGAGAAGGCCCAGGAGGTCTCGGTCACCTGAGATCATGAAAAATGGCTGACCCCTAAGAGCTCCAGGAGTACTGAGAAATGGGGCAACGCGAAATGTAGCAGACCGCGCACGGCCTAAGCTTGAGCCGTCTCACTGTCCCTCTGTCCGGCAGGCAGCCCTCAGACCAGCCCTTATGAAAGCTCCAGAAGATGTTGATCGTTGGGTGTTTATGATACGGCAAGATGATGCGCATTGCACACACGTCATTCTAGAAAGAATGTAAAAGAACATTAGCAGTGGCTTCCCTCCATGTCAGTGCCTCATAGGGTGCTGGAGACCCGCTCAAGCTAAACGTCGTGTCAGGAGTCCCTGAAAGGACAGGAGGGCGTCGGCGATAACTTGGGGGGCTGAGGGGAAGTGGAAGGAGGTAGACACAGACTATCTCTCCTGCAAGTCTCTCCTGCTGAGTGTCTCAGCGGGTCTTTATTTATACATAAGGCGAGCAGTGGGGTGACATCAGCATTGAAGCAGAACAAAGACAATCTTTACATATTTTCTCATGAACATGTAGAGACTCCCTTGGTCTCTTACCAAAAGGGCATTTCTTTGGTTACCTTAAAAAACATCAGGGACAATTAGTTTTCTTAGTTCAGCTCATGTTCTAACATGATCAGTTATTTCAGACAGCACATTTGGTGACAATTAATCATTCTATTAGACTTTCCTAGTCTCGGCGTGGGCGTGAAGTCCTACTCTATATTCTATTACTGAAATCAACCTATCTCCTTAGCATTCGATTAACTTTGGCTAATTTATCAATTACTTCAAAGTGGCCTAAAGCAACTCATCAAATCTATGTCAGTTCTACTGAAGTCTAACTCTAAACTAGAAATACCTCACTTCCACGCGGCCCGTGAACGATTGACCTTTTGCGAACACCGGGAAATGTGCTGCTGCTGCAAACACATACCCCCAGGTTAGGCTGTGGTTTCCAAGCACAGCGGGTTCAGGGCAGCTTGTTCTCCATAGTTCTCAGGGCAGGAACATTTCTTTCCTGGCTATACCTTGAGCAATTTTACTTTCCTCAGTGTAGAGTAAAGAAAATATCAGGCTTTTCTGCCCTTCCGCCATCAGGATAGATGATGGATCCTTGTCCTGAATGCATGCCTGATGGCGGGCACCTGGAATAGGGTGTGGGCATAGGTAGATGGGGTTCAGCTGAGCTAAGACTGTGCTTTTTTTAAGGGCGGCGTCACGGGGGACGCCAGTAGCAGCAGAAATTGAAGGAGAAGCCGAAGCAGGAGCCGAAAGAGAAGCTGAGAAGCAGCAGAACGAACGCCAGAGAGCCCAGATAGAGTGAAGATTTGCTGGGGGCTGGGAGGCCTGCCAGCCTCCCAGCCCCCCAGCCAGCGCCCTTGCTTGCCATATGCCTGGAGAACCCCAATAAAAAACCTGCAAAACCACTGAGGACTCTGACTCCTCCTTTACCCGGTCTGCATGGGATCTGAGAACCTGCACCTTGCCCTATTCCTGCCTTACACTCAGCAGTGATTCAAACCTAAGAACAATAGGCCAATTAGCATCTAGGTCCGAATTAGGTTTTCACAAGCCAATTTATAATTAACTTACTTATGCATTAACTGGGAGACTCCCCCAGTGCCCAGACCTTGTCAAGAGACAGCATGGGTAGCGAAGCCTGCAATAGGGGCTATTAGTGATAGTGTTGCTTCATATCCATTTTCTCCAGAGCAAACATTCATTTCCTAATAAATAAAGAGACAGGAGTGGAGGCTGAGGCGCTGTGGGTGTGACTGCACAGTGGTGACACCCTGGGGACCGGGGGCTCTGCCCCTTCCAGCCATGATGGCCTGCCGTCTTTTCTGCCTGACTCTCTAGCAGCTCCCCTCTGCCCCCCGACCGCAGGGCGTTGTCATGACAGACACCATGATCTGCGTATATGAACATGCACTAGCCCAGTGGGGTATATCGTGGAATATACATCACCCTGGGCCAAGGGGGGATCCCCTGGGCCCCTCCTAGACGTGAGCACAGATGCTGGTCGTGCTGCTGAGCTGGTGCCTGCTGCAGGGGGAGTGGACTTGGGGGAATGGAACTTCTTGACTTGACACTTGAAATCTCCCTGGAAGGGCGGACTCCACGTTTGGCTGTCTGGGGTGTGTGTTGTCCTCATTGTTTTTTCATCTGCCCTCGTCAAGTTTATTCAGCAAAGAAAAAAAGGAAAGAGAGACGCCTGCATAGACCCAGGAGGGTAGGAACTGTCTGTTGTTCTATTTTTAAAGACTGATGAGCCAATCAGGAAAAATAGAAACCTGAAGTGGGTGAGTAAAAACTGAAAATTTGGATATTTGTTTCATTCTGAATATCAGTAAGTATAAGTAATTTTAGAGAATAAGAAGGTGGATTTCTGCAGCATCCACAGTTTACTGAGTGTATAAAAAATGTAAACAAGGCCCCCCTGGTGGCGCAAGAGGTTAAGTCTCAGCACTATGAGCTCTCCAGAGCCACTGTGGCAAGAGTTCGATCCCAGGTCAGGGGCTACCTACATAGCGTGGCAGACGTCTCCTGTCTCCCCACTGCTCCCCTCAGCAGTGTGTTCCAGGACATCCACCTATTCTGATCCCCACTCTGTCTCTGGTGAATCCTCTCTTCCTCATGCCCCTGGCATGTACCCCAATTCTTGTGTGCATGAATAAATTAAATAAATCTTTAAAAAATGTAAAGAGCACATTAGAGAATTTTATTTTATAAAATCCTCTGACTTAAGACATATTTGAGGGCACTCTAGTCAGGACAGCAGCATCATCAGCTCCAGAGTCTGGAAAACCCTGGTCTGCCAAGTGGGCGCTGCTCTTTGGTCTTATTGCCACCTGTCACATGACTGAGGGGACAGGGGAGGTGCCTGGACTGCAGCGCATGGCCCACCCCTGCCAGGGACCCTGGCCTTGACCTCAGGGAGGCAGGCAGACACCTGAGTGAGGGGCCTGGGATGAGACCTCAGCGTGGCCAGCTCAGGGTCCCTTGCAAGACCTACTGCTTAACTCTTTCCTTCCAGCAGCGTTTACTATTTCACAGATGTGGACACTCCTGCTGGGGAGTTGAAGAAACAGGTGCCCTCCAGATGCCTCTCTCCACTTGCACGGTAGAAGCATCACTCTGGGCAGATCCAACCCTACCTGGGGTGTGGTTCTGGGAGTTGGCCTTGAGGTGAGCCAGGGATGCCCAGTGTCCACAAGGCCCATTCCCTGCCCCTGGTCCTGCCAGGTCTCCCTCTGCCTTCCTCCTGTTCTCCCAGTCAGTGTCCACAGACCCAGCCTCATGGGTTGAGTCAACCAGGGTGTCTCCGCCTTGGGACTCAACCCAGGTTCCTGGGCCCAACCTGGGTATGGCGGTCTCTTCCCTCACCAGCTCACTGGACCCACCAAGATCTTCCTACTCAAACCTGAATTTTCTCACCCACTATGAGTGTTTCAGCTTTAAACCACCCACAAAGGGTCTGCTGGATACTCCAGTGAAAGAGTGAGAAACTTCTCATCTCCATTATATCTAATTCAGTTTGCTGTGACCCCAAGTCCCTGTCCTGTAGAGACAGACCCTGCGCCTGGGACAGGCCTCCTCCTCCCACCCTCATGCGTGGACAGGAGAGGGTGTTGAGCAGGGCTGTCCTGCCTGGACGGTGAACATGTGCGGGAGGAGAGCTTCACCCATTTTGCTCACTTAAGAGGAAAGGGCTCAAGCTCCTGGGGCAGAGTGGGACTCGGGGGGTCTAGACCCCAATCTTCCTCTCCCCTCTCCCTGCCACACTCACTGCCTCATAAGGGCCAGGACAAGGAGGCACTAGGGCCTCCCCACGGGGTGGCTGGACTGACCACGTGATGAACTAGCGGGGGCAGGTTTCAGTCATGGGGTCAGGGGTGTTGTGTCCACAGATGGTTCTTGAGGGTGTGCGCCCCCACATGAGAACACTCCCTCAGCCAGGTTCCAAGGAAATTCTAATTATCGCAGAGGACTGAACAACAGCGTTTATCAGCTCTATATTGAATACAGGTTTTGTGGGTTCTTGGACCCCTAGGGGGCGGCCCTCGGTTCTTCTCTACAGTGAGTAGAGAATTAGTTGTGGAGACCGAGGTTACAGAAAAGCAAGGCAATTTATTGATAAATAGGAAGGACCTGCAGTTCTCCTGGGCAGAGTCCCCAGGTTACCTGGCCTGCCTTCCAGAAGCCAGCTCTGGCCCCGGGCCTCAGCTCTGTGTTGCCGAGCTGGTGTTCTCAACACTCCATGTTTCATGGGGTTGGGGCCCCTGACTCCCATCAGTTGTTCCTCATTCAGACTCATAAATGATCTCGGGGCATCTGGGCGGGGGCCTGGGGCACCCCTTTTCCAAACTACCCACCTGTACCCACTTTCTAGCTTCCTCATTCATAAAGAGCCCCTACAAATACATGAGGACATTTTAAATGTTCCGAAGTTTTGGGAATAAATACACGTGAGGCATCACAGGTGGAAAATACACTATTAGGTAGAAATCTCCCAAAGAATTAATGCAAATTTTAAATACAAAAGCTAACCCTGCGCATCCATGAAATGTGGCATATTTAAAATACCTGAACCCTCAGCGCTGGGCAGAAGATGAAATAGCAGGAGCCCCTCGCGTGGCTGGTCTATGAGCTGAATCACTGTGTGAACCCATTTCACACCACCCAGTCCAGGGGCGCTGGGCTCCTCCCACAACATGGCATCCCCCTGCCAGGCCTGCCCACAGGGATGAGAGCACGTGGCGACACAGCTGTCTGCCTGCCTGCGTTACCTTGTGCTCACACTGCACACAGCCCTTGGGGTAAAGTGTGCCTGCATCACCTTGTCCTCTGTGCTACGTGCTGACATTGACGTGATAGGGGCCTGGTCACTTTGAGGCCTGATTCCATTGTACTTTCTAGACACTGAATCACTGTCCTAATCAGACACCTGCAGGAGGAGCAGCAGGATCCCTCAGCACAGGAAGGTCACTGATGGCGTGGACAAGTGAGGAGGTGCCCGTGACCCCACCCCTGCCAACCTAGGAAGGATCCCCAGGGTTTGAGGGTCACACCAGGTTTTACCAGACACATCATTTGTCAGAGGAAGGTGACGGTGCAGAGATGTGTCTCATTTTCACAGTAGAGGTAAAGGAGGAAAATGACGTCGACTTTGTTTTTTTGTTTTTGTTTTTAAAGATTTATTTATTTACACAAGCACTGGGTACAGTCAGAAGCACGGGAGGGTGAGAGAATTCACCAGAGCCAGAGTGGGGAGCAGAGCAGGCAGAAGACCAAAGTGCAGTCCGAGGGGAGCAGCAGGCAGCAGGAGGGGTCTGCGCGCCATGTGGGACCCTCACCGGTGGCCGGGGATCGAACCGGCGCTGCAGAGGCTGCGGGCAGCTTTGCAGCTCAGTGCTCAACCACTGCGCCACCAGGGGAGGCCCGACTTTGAGAAGTGTCCTTCAAGTAAGTAGAAGTTCCAGTGCAGAGATGCCCACTGTCAGCATCAGGTGAAGGTGGCCACTGGGGGGAGGAAGCAGCGCTGGGTGATCCACAAACCAGAAAGGGGCTGACTGTGGCCTCCCCTGTGTCAGCTCCTCTCAGCAGGTGTCTGCAGTTGCTGCAGGACTGAAGCTCCCGTTGGTCAGGACTAGCAGCAGCTGGAGAGAGACAGGTGGCCAAGAAGGGACAGTGCCCAGAAATCCACACTTTCAGGTACTCCTTACAGCATCTCTGCATCAGAAAAGAAACCCCAGGTTGTGCCAGTGGCTGAGGGAATCCTGGTTTCCTTTTCCTGGGTCTGCCCCTCCACAGTCACCCCATCCCCAAGCCCCGCCCTCCCTGGGCTGCAGCCTGTGGAGCCTCCTCCCTCCTTCCCACAGCAGAGCCAGCCCCAGGCTGAGGGGGGTCAGGACTCCAGGCTCAGGGAACTGCCTGTGCCTGCTCCTGAGGTCAGACTGGGAGCCCCTGAGAGGGCGGCCTGGCTGCTGCTCCCTCAGGCCTGGGAGGCTGCGGGCTAAGAGCCTCTTTCCTGGGTCTCAGCCTCTCCTCACACTGGGGGTGCACACAGGCTCTGAAGGTCACCAACCCCTTCTGTCCCATCCAGCCCAGCTGTCAGTGTCCCCCACAACAGTGTCCCCCATTCCCTGTTTCACTCTTCTCAAGACAGGGCACCTGACTGGGGGCCTGGGGTCTGTGGGAGGCTGGCTGCCAGGTGACAGCACAGGGGTGAGTCAGGATCCTGGGGTCTTCTCAGAGTTAGGGTCCTTCTGACCTGCTCCCCCAACATCTCTGCTGTCCCTTTCCACTGTCTGCACCATCCAAGCTGCTGTCTGCGGGGCTGCAGCCGGATCTCCAGACTGTCGGGTCTGTCTGCGAGGTCTCCTCACCCCTTGTCCAGGGATTGGACCAGCCCCTCTGCTCTGAGCCCCTGAATGGAGCCTCCTCCCCCTTGACACATCATGCAGGGGCCCCCTGCCGCTGCTTGGTGACCCCAGCAAAGCCTCGGACAACCAGGACCTGTGCCTGCTGCCCCCTCCACCCTCCAGTGGCCCCGCCCCACAGACATCTGCCCCAGGCAGGAGGGACCCGCTACACCCTCAGACACCCACAGGCCCTGAGCCTGGTGGCCCCCCCCACCGCGGGCTTTACAGGAGGGGGCTCAGCTCTCAGGGCCCAGCTGGCCCCAGTCCCTGCTCCAGTGACACGCGCCCTTCCCGCCTGCTCTCCTTCCCCAGGAGCAGGGGCAGGGAGGGGAGGGGCCCGCCTGGGGATCCCGGGCCCCCCTCACACCCGCCCCTCCCGTCCCTCATCCTGCACACGGGACCTTCCATGTTATAAAGCAGATGATGCCAGAGAGGATGGCGCAGGCGAGGGTGATCACAGAGATGACCCAGGGCTCCTGCAGGGTGTTCGTGGTTCCAGACATGCCTGGGGTTAGGTCTGAGGTCGAGTTCATGGTTCCAGACCTGCCTAGGCTCGTGTTCAGTGTCGCTGAAACAGAAAATCGCAGTGAAACCCTCCTCCAGACCCCAACAGTGGAGAATTCCACCCCCCCCCCACCCCAGGGTACACCAAAGTGCAAAAATTTTCTTCCCTCTGGCAGTTTCTATAGCGGGTCCTGGATATGCGGAGAGAGGAGGCAGACCCGTCCCCCAGGGGCTCAGAGCTCAGGGGGAGCGAGGGGCTCACCCCCCAGTCTCTCCTGCTGGGACAGAGGCGCAGGGACCCGAGGAGGTGACAGAGACGCCTCTCAGGAGCCGGCGCTGAGGGGGACGGAAGACTTTCCAGACACAGACCAGGGCAGAGGAGAAGCACAGAGAGGCTGAGAAGGGCGCAGCGGGAGAAAGGTCTGGACACAGAAAGACGCCCCAGGTCTGGGTCAGCAAACAGGCCGTGGAGGGAACAGAGGTGCTGCAGAGAGGACGGGGTGTCAGGAGGGGACGGGGGACAGGAGGAGGCCGAGCACAGCTGTGTCCCAGCCGATGTCTCCTGAGAAGATCTCAGGGGGGGCGGGGCACTCCCCACATGCCTGCACACACACACATACACACACACATACTCATCTGAGAAGCCCACCCCTCCTCCCCACCCCGCAGTTACCTGTGGTCCCCGGCATCCTCCAGTGCGCTGCAACTTTCTGAAGCCACGTCTTCCAGTCTCCAAGGGACATCCTCCAGAGAAACTTGTTCATGTCTGTGTCCTTCTCCCACTTCTCCAGCATCCACCTGTCTCCAGGGCGACCCGCCGTCCAGGCTCTGGTCTCCAAGTCCAGGCGCAGGGAGACGTGTCCACTGAAGACGAGCTGCCAGGACCCTCGGTGGCGCCCCCCGGCCTCCTCCTGCATCTCCAGCGTGGCCTGCAGGGAGAGGGGCGCTGCCCGGGGAGAGGGCTCGGTCTCTGCCCCTGGTGCCCACAGCCCTGGTCCCGACCCCTGCCCTGCTCTGCCCCGTGTCCTCCCTGGCCGCTGCCACAGGAGACTTTTACCTCAGCACGACAGCGCCCCAACCCACACGCGTCCCCCTCCCTGGGCCTCACACTCACCGCTGCCTCGGGGATCCTCTGGGTCACTGTCAAGAAGCTTCTCCTTGAACTTTTCCGTCAGGTCTTTCAGAATTTCTCTCAGTTCCTTCCTGAGTGGAGCCGCCACCTTCATCCCCCGAACACAGATGGGCGTGACCTCGTGGCTCTGGCAGTCATAGGAAAAACAGGGCTCCCCCTGCACCTCAACTTCAGCCTCACACCAGGGCTGCCCAGTTCCGGGCATAGGAGTGACGGTGATGCTAACCCTGAGAAGGTCTGCAGGGGAGAAGGAAAAACCCAGGTGAGGGCAGGACTGAAAGAAGAGGCCCTCAGGCAGCCTCCCCCACATCTGAGACACAGGGGGTTCTCTGAAAGGGTGAGGGGTCACAGCCTTTGAACAGCCCCTGGAGCTGGTAGAGATGAGGCCTTGGGCCAAGGGGACGGGGCACAGGGAGGGGTATGAGCTGAAGATGGAGAGTCCTGGTGCCTCAGGATCTTCTGAGTGTCTGTGGTGAGGTCAGGCACGCCCAGAGCTCCTGGCAGAGGTAACTCTGGCACTGGCACGAGCAGGACCACGGGGAACTAATAAGCCACAGAATAGGTGGCCCAGACCCGACACCAGACATGCTGAATACCCAGCTCAGTTCCCCACTGCAACTTCCTGCTAAGTTCCACAGGCTCTAACGGGCCAGGAACTCCCACAGAGAGGAGTGGCATTGGCTAGAACCATAGGACCCAACCTGGTAGAGTCCCTGCAGCCAGAAGCCCCAGGCAGCCTGTGGAGGGAGCTGAGGGGAGGGTTCCCCTGAGGTCAGCACCCCAGGAGGAGGCCGGGTTTGGTCCCTGGGCCTTTGCAGGTGTCCAGGGGCCTGCAAAGGCCCCTGCTCTCCCAGGGGATGGGCAGCTGGGCACACACTGAGTGGCCCTGACATGCAGACAGCACCCCTTCCCCACAGAGAAGGGTGGGTGCTCAGCGGTCCTTGCTGCCCCAGCCAGGTAAGACACTGGCAAGCAGCTAAGAATAGGGCCTCACACCGTGGGGGGCCGAAGCTTAAAGAGCCTCACACCATGGGGCTGAAGAAAATGGGCTCACACCGTGGGGCCAAAGACTTTTAAAGAGCCTCACACTGTGGGGCTGAAGACTGAACATCCCTTTGTTTTTTGTTCTTGGTCATAATAGAAAGAACTTCTCAGTAAATACACTGGACAATAAATTATACATATAAGAATATTATAAGTACATGGCATGGAAAATTACATGCTTAAAAATTAAACACTGAATAATTTGGCCCAATTGACAATGGGAAATAATTATTGTGCAAGGGCATGTCTGATAAGCAACCCAGAGCTGGTCATAATATTCGTCATATGGAAGTTCCGTAAAGAAGCCTTATAATGAATCATAAAGTTGATTATGCTAGGAGTTTCTAGGTAGAAAAAAGTTCTAGTAACTGATTACCGGGAAGCAACTGGTCTCTAGCTGAAGGCCATATGGATAAAGGAGTCTCCTGATATTGCAGCCTTGGCAACAGGGTGGTACCAAGGACTGTTAGCTGACCTAGGTAGTTGTTTAGGCTGAAATAATGAGTTTAAGATTTAATTACCGATTAACTTTTAAGGTTCTTTTCTTAAAAACATGTAGGCGCCAAAATGTCTATGGGAAAGGAATGTACTGAATGTTTTTGTTTTGCTTCTATGCATACGATGATGTAATCCCATCGCTTGCCTTAATGTATAAATAAAGACCCACTGAGACCCTCAGGAGGAGATACTTTCACCAATATAAGAGTGTCTGTGACTGCCTCACTCCCCTTCCCTTCATCCCTTAAAGTTTCGCCTAGGCCGTCTCATCCTTTCAGGGACACCTGACCCGACATTTTGCCAAAACCTGGTCTTCAACAAGTGGCGCCCGAACAGGGACCTGAAAGGTAATCGTTCTTTCCTTTATAGGGACGGATAGGATCTGCTCATAGGATAGGGCCCACACCCCCCTGTAGAGAATAAACAGGGTAAGAGAGGAGCAGTAATCAAGAACTGGACAAGTGGGGATCATAGATTGAGAAGATGTGGACCATACCGAGTCGAGGGAAAGACAACTCTTTATTGATATAATTAAGTATACACTTGCTAAACGAGGCCTTAAGACCTCTCATGCACAATTGGCTAGCTTCCTAAATTTTGTTGAAATGTGTTGTCCTTGGTTTCCAAGAGACAGAACTCTGGATGTGAACACCTGGGCCAGAATGGGAGAGAAAATGACAACCTATTATACTTTCCATGGACCCAGAAAGGTCCCCATAGATGCCTTTTCACTGGGGGGGCTGCTACAAGACATGCTAGATCAAGGGTCTGAATTAGAAAAGATAAATAAAAAACTCAGAGAATCAAGGCTGTCTATATCCTTAGAAGACATCAAAGAGGCCTCAGCTGACAGCCCCGTACTAACAAAACAATGGCCTGAACAGATAGATCGTTTTAGCCTGGCTGGTGGCGAAATGAAAGATGCAAAACCGAAAGTAAAAGAAAAAAAAAAATAGCCTGCAGTATCAGGGAAACGTGATCAGAATTCTTCAGATGACGAGATTGTTTTTCAAAAGTCAAAAATTGATTCCAGAGCCAGTACTGACCTCTTTGTAGGGGCGTCAGCAACTAATTATAAAACCATTCCAAAATCTAAACTAATTTCCAGCCCAAATTTCCAGCCCAGACTTGGCTAAAATTGTTAGGAGATAAAAATAAAAACTCAAGATCCTATCAACATGGCGGTGAGGAAACGCTGCGAGTAAGACCTCCCAAAAAAAAAAAAAAATTAATAGGGAGGAAAAGCGGCAGGTTCCTGCGAGAACTGGGACATGGAAGATAAATGGGTGACTCTGGCAAACTGCCCAAAGAAGAAAGTTGCCATAAAAGAGGACTAGAAGGGAGGAAAGCTCAGAACCCTGCTACCCTCCCCAGCCCACAAAGTCAGCACTCTCCGACCAACAGAAAGGAGGGGAAAAAAACAAAAAACCAAAAAACTAAAACAATCAACAAGAACAAACTACGCATGAAGCGGGACTGTGAGTGGAAAGGAACTATTTCAGCCACCGCACCCTGTGAACTGGAACTGTCAGGGGGAAAGGCTGTCCTGAGCTAATTCCACACAGGCTTTGTGGACCCCACCCCCACTCCAGACCCAAGCCATCAGGACATTGGGAAAGACACATCCCGTCACCACCAAAGGCAAGGTGGCTGGGACCTGAGGGTGGGGTTAAGCAGCCAGGTTGGGTATAAAACCAGACACGTGGGCCTTGGGGGGGCTTGCTCTCTCGCTCGCCTCCTGGCTTCATGGCTCCTGGCTTGCGGCCAGCTCTCGGAGTGCCAGTTGGGACTGATAAGAACTTTTAAGTGGGCGGGTGAGGACCCTCAGTCAGGCAATCCGTTTTGTATCAGGGCTGCCCTATTAACAGAACTGTGGAGAACCATGCAGGATTCGCTGAGGTGGTGAGCAAACGGCTCCAGGCGCCATGAGAGAAAAACAAAGACTCCCGGAGACCTACACACAGCCCCAGGCCAGCCGGTAAGCTTGTGCGGAAAAGCAGCGCACTTGAAAAGCATAAGTGGATCGGGGCTGCCCAGGTCTGTGCGCCGGCGACCTAGGCTTGCGGGGAGACGCGCGGGGGCCCTCACTGAGGTGAATGTCCCTCCCTGAGTAATCAGAAACCAGGCCCGGACATGGGAGCGGGGTGCAAAAGGTACCATTTCTGTGGACACTGTACTGGGCTACAGCCCGCGTCCTGGACGTGAGGGCTTTGGAACTGAGACCCGGGACACGAAATTCGGGGTGTGGGATCCCCATGACGGTGGGGCACAGGGCAGACACAGCACCCCCACACTGTTAAGGCTCTCCACACCACTCCCACTCTGTTCCCCCGGAACCCACCAAGTAGAAAAACAGTTCTGGAAGGACACGAGGAAAGATCTCTGGCACCACCTAGCAGCCAGAAAAAAATCACCAACAGGCTATAGTTGGAAACCAGGGATCCCCAAAACACCCTCAGGCGCTGAGAGAGGGTGGGCCAGGCAAACGGGGGTAAGGGAATAAATAAGGTGTGGAGCAAGACCCCATCCTGGAACTGAGAGCTAGGCACAGGATCCGGGGTGTGGGACGCGCCATAGCAGCAGCCACTGCACAGGGTGACAGCCAGCATTTTGGATCTGATAGCCCTGGAACTGAGACCTAGAGTGCAGAATTCTGGGCGTGGGATCCATACAGCTGCGGGCACAACACTGGGTGGACACGGGGAAGACACAGCACCTGGCTTGAATAAGAGCCCCTGTGTTGAGGTGCTCCCCTCTACCCCCACTCCACTACTCAGAGAACCACTGGGAAAAAACACTGGTCAGCAAGTACGGGTCTCTGGCACCACCTCGTGACCAGAACTAAATCACCAACTAGCTGATTCCCTGTTGGAACTGAGAAAATACAGAGGGAGGGAACAGAGCCCTCTGTAAGGGACAGAGCCCAGCAACACAGCATCAACACCCTGGTGGAGTTTTGGCCTACCAGTGCTGGTCTCAGTGTGGTAAACAGTTTCTGACACCCCTAACGGAGCACTCCAAAGAGATGCCCACCAACACCAGTGGCACAACGTCCCAACGCACAGAACTAATTAGAAAGCAAACAACAGGGAGAAGAAAAAATATAAATAGCCAAGCAAGCCAGCAGGAGGACACACCACAAAAAGAAATACAGTCACCAGAGCTCAACAATGCCATGGAAGAACTTCTTGGCCCATCAGAGACTTAATAATCATCCTGATTAAAAAGCAGAAAGAAAACGAAAAGGAAAAAATGATTTGAGACAAATAATCACTGAACTGAAGAATAAAATTGAGACCCTAAGAAAGGAAAGAAACGCAGGAGATAAAAAGATTACTTGAGGAGATAAAGAACTCTGGGAAAAGCAATGAAAACAGAATCGATGAAATGGAAGAACAGATCAGTACTATCGAAGATACAGAAATAAAAAGAGCCAAAAGAGAAAAGGAGAGAGAAGTGCAAATGAAGCAGTATGAGGACACTCTTTGACAATTATCAGACTCCATGAAGAGAGGAAATGTAAGAGTTACAGGCATTCCAGAAGGTGAGGCGAGAGACCAAGGAACTGAGAAATTATTCAAGGAGATGATTGAAGAAAACATCCCAAGCATGAAAAACGAGATGAATATAGACATACAAGAAGCGAGAAGAACCCCCAATTACCATAATGAAAAGAAAACTACAGCAAGACACCTAATAGCAAAGTTTGCAAGAGTCCAAGACAGGAAAAATTATTGAAACTGGCAAGGGGGAAGAAACAGATAACTTATAAGGGAAAACCAATCAGGTTAACTTCTGACTTCTCCAAAGAAACATTATGGGCAAGAAGAGAAAGGAGTAACATATTCAGCAAACTTCAAGACAGCAAATGCCAACCAAGAATATTTTACCCTACAAAGCTCTCCTTCCTCTATGAAGGAAAAATATGGACCTTCTCAGACAAACAGAAATTCCAGAAATTCATTACAATAAACCCCCACTCCAAAAAATTCTACAAGAAGTCCTAAAGCCACAACCAACAGAGCAATGAACAGGAAGAACAGAATAAAGCAAGGAATAAAATCACAAAAAAGACAAAAAAAATGGCAAACACAGAGGCCAGCATATCAATATTAACTCTAAATGTAAATGGATTAAACTCATCAATAAAAAGACACAGAGTAGCAGGCTTGATTAAAAAACAAAATCCAACCTTTTGCTTCTCCAGGAAACACATTTAACCACAAAAGATAAACACAGACTGAAAGTAAAAGGTTGGAAAACAATCCTACAAGCAAATGGACCAAAAAAGAAGGCAGAAACAGCTATACTTATATCAGATGAAATAGACTTCAAATTAAAAAAAGTAGAAAGAGACATAGATGGACACTACATTATGATCAAGGGGACAATACATCAGGAAGATATAACACTCATCAACATATACTCGCCAAATGAAGGGGCACCAAAATATATTAGACAATTATTATCAGCTCCAAAAACAGGTATTAAAGAAAATACATATATAGTGGGAGACTTCAACACCCCACTCTTACCAATGGACAGATCAATGAGACAAAAAATAAACAAAGACACTGGAGCCCTAAATAAAGACATAGATCTCATGGACTTAACAGACATCTATAGGACTCTGTACCCAAAGAAATCTGAGTACACATTTTTCTCAAGTGCGCATGGATCATTCTCCAGAATCGATCACACACTGGGCCACAAGACAAACATCAACAGATACATGAAAATCAAAATCATTCCAACTATCTTCTCCGATCATAAAGGCATCAAGCTAGAAATAAATCATGAAAAAAAAAAACAGGGCACCCTCCCACTTCATGGAGATTGAAATCCACACTACTGGAAGACCACTGGACTAATGAGGAGATCAAAGAAGAAATTAAAAAATACTTTGAGTTGAATGACAAGGAGGACACCACTTTCCAGAATATATGGGATGCTGCAAAGGCAGTAATAAGAGGAAAATATACAGCAATACAAGCTCACATCAACAAACAAGAAAGAACTCAAACAAACAACCTAATTTCACATCTCAAAGAACTAGAAAAAGAACAGCAAAAAAACCCCTAAAGCCAGTAGAAGAAAGGAAATAATAAAAATCAAAGCAGAAATAAATGAATTAGAGATTAAAAAAAATCGAAAAGATCAATGAAACCAAAAGTTGGTTCTTTGAAAAAATAAACAATAGACAAACCTCTAGCAAGGTTCACAAAGAGAAAACACATATAAATAGGATTATAAATGAAAGAGGAGAAATCACAACAGATTCAGTAGAAATCAAAAGAATAATCAGAGATTACTATGAACACTTATATGCAAACAAATTCAACAACCTAGAAGAGATGGACAAATTCCTAGAACGATATAATCATCCAAAGCTGGACAAATAAATAGAACAAATAAACAGACCAATTACAAGCAGCAAAATTGAAGTAGCAATCAAAGCACTCCCCAAAAACAAAAGCCCAGGCCCAGACGGCTTCACAAATGAATTCTACCAAACATTCAGCAGAGAATTAGTGCTTAGCCTACACAAACTCTTTCAAAAAATTGAAAAAGAAGGAATACTACCAAATACGTTCTACGAAGCCAACATTACACTAATACCAAAACCCAACAAAGACAGCACAAAAGAAGAAAATTACAGGCCAATCTCCCTAATGAACACTGATGCAAAAATCCTCAACAAATTCCTTGCCAACAGAAACCAACAATGCATCCATAGGATAATTCACCATGACCAAGTGGGATTTATTCCAGGGACACAAGGATGCTTCAACATCTGAAAATCAATCAATGTAATACAACACATCAACAAAAAGAAATATAAAAACCATAAGATAATATCCATAGACGCTGAGAAAGCATTTGACAAAGTACGACACCCATTTATGATAAAGGCCCTTGAAATTCTCGGGATATAAGGAATACACCTCAACATCATAAAGGCCATATATGACAAGCCCACAGCCAGTATCATTCTCAATGATGAAAAGCTGAAAGCATTCCCATTAATCTGGAACAAGACAAGGATGTCCACTCTCACCACTGCTTTTCAACATAATACTGGAAGTCCTAGCCAGAGCAATAAGACAAGAGAAAGACATACAAGGAATCCAAATAGGCAAGGAAGAAGTCAAACTATCACTATCTCGGATGATATGATAACATACATAGAGAAACCCAAAAACTCCACAGAAAAGCTAATTAAACTAATCAATCGGTTTAGTAAAGTGGCAGGATACAAAATCAATGCACAAAAATCAGTAGCCTTCCTATACACAAACAATAAATCTGAAGAAGAAGAAATCAAGAAAACCATTATTTCATTATTGAAACAAAAAAAATCAAATATATGGGAATGAACTTAACAAAAGAAATAAAGGACCTATACAAAGAAAACTATAAAACACTGTTAAAAGAAATAGAAGTAGAAACAAAGAAATGGAAAGACATCCTCTGCTCATGGATCGGAAGAATTAACATTATCAAAATGGCCATCCTACCAAAAGCAATCTACAGATTCAATGCTATTCCAATTAAAATTTCAATGTCATTCTTCAAAGAAATAGAAAAAATATTGATGAAATTCATATGGCGCCACCAAAAACCCTGAATAGTCAAAACCCTCCTGAAAAAAAAAAAAAAGAAGGGAATGGAGGCATCACTCTCCCAGATTTCAAACTATACTACAAAGCCATAATAATCAAAACTGCATGGTATTGGAACCAGAACTGACACACGGACAAATGGAACTGAATAGAAAACCCAGAAATAAACCCACACATTCATGGTCAACTAATCTTTGACAAAGTAGCAAAGAATATGCACTGGAGCAAAGAAACTTTGTTCAATAAATGGTGCTGGGAAAACTGGGTTGTTACATGCAAAAGAATGAAACTTGACTACTACTTCACACCATGCACAAAAACCAACTCAAAATGGATTAAAGTACTAGACATAAGACCTGAAACTATAAAATATATAGAAGGAAATATAGGCGAAACACTACATGACATGCACCTCAAAGACACCTTTACAGACACATCACCCAAAGCAGTGATAGTGAAGGCAAAGATCAACAGCTGGGACTACATCAAATTAAAGAGCTTCTGCACAGCAAAAGAGACAATAACAAAAACAGAGAGAAACCCCACCGACTGGAAGAACATTTTTGGACACAACGCTAATGATAAAGGACTGGTCACAAAAATCTACAAAAAGCTGATGAGACTCAACAAAAACAAAGAAAATAATCCAGTCAAAAAGTGGGCAGAAGAGCTAAAAAGAAACTTTTTTTTTAAAAGAGAAGCCATTTTTCTTTGGGAATAGCAGCCCCTTACATGAGAAAAAAACAAACCAAAACGTTATCCAGTTCCAGAAGCATTGTAACAAGAGTGGAGGGTACATAAATGATCTCAGGTCACCAGATTAGTTCAGATAATAGAAGGTAGCATGTGGATACAAGTTCCCTCTATGGACATGAACAGGGAAATGCAGAGGAATCTGTAGCATGGTGTACTGGGAGAGAACAGGGTGCAATCATAAAAAAAAAATAAATAAATAAAAATAAAAAAATAAAGAGAAGCCATTTTTATTTTATTTATTTATTTTTCAAAGTTATTTATTTATTTATACAAGCACTGGGTACAGTCAGAAGCGCGGGAGGGCGAGAGAATTCACCAGAGCCAGAGCGGGGAGCAGAGCAGGCAGAAGGACCGAAGTACACTGCTGAGGGGAGCAGAAGGCAGCAGGAGAGGTCTGCGTGCCATGCGGGACCCTCGCCCGGTGGCCGGGGATTGAACCGGCGCTGCAGAGGCTGCGGGCAGCTTCGCAACCCACCATTCACCGCTGCGCCACCGGGGAGGCCCTAAAAAGAAATTTTTCCAAAGAGGAAATACAAATGGCCAACAGGCATATGAAAAAATGTTCAACATCACTTGTAATCAGGGAAATGCAAATTGAAACTACCATGAGATACCATCTCACACCAGTGAGAATGGCACATATTAAAAAAACTAGCAACAACAATGTTGGCGAGGGTGTGGAGAAAAAAGAACTCTCCTGCACTGTTGGTGGGAGTGCAAACTGGTCCAACCACTGTGGGAGAGCTGTGTGGAGATTTCTGGACCTACTAAACATAGAGCTTCCATAGGATCCAGCAATTCCACGCCTAGGTATTTACCCAAAGGACACAGAAACATCAATTCCAAAAAGCACCTGCACCCCTATGTTTATAGCAGCACTGTTTACAATAGCTAAGCTTTGGAATCAACCCACATGCCCAAAAATAGATGACTGGATCAAGAAGATGTGGTCCATATACACCATGGAATATTACTCAGCAATCAAAAAAGATAAACTCATGCCATTTGCAGCAACATGGATGGCGCTGGAAGGGATCATGCTCAGCGAAATAAGCCAGAAAGAAAAAGAAAAATACCGGATGGTCTCACTCATAGCAGGAATCTAGAAAACCTAAATAAGGGACCAGGAAAATGAATAACTATAAGAAAGAAAAAATCAAAATCAACAAACAACTATGAACCAGAGACACACTATGGGGGGGGGGAGCAGGGATTGGGGTCAAAATAAGGGGGTTGCAACTGTATGGGGAATATAAAGATAAAATTTATTTTTAAATAAAAAAAAAGATTTACATAGGCTGAGAACAGAAAAAAATAAAAAATAAAAACTCAAAAACAAGTAAGAGATAATGTGACATGATCTTATATATGGAAGAAGCAATGCTTCAAGCTTTTCCTGTTAATTATTTGGGGAGGATGCTAAGTTCCTCCCACTAGCGGTTCCCCCAACTAGAGTTTTGCCATTTGTTCTTTTTAAGAAAAAAAATATATATATATAATAAAAGTATTTCTAAATAATAGTATTCAAAGTTCATTCACAATTGTTAGAGTGATAGAAAATGGTTAAACATGACTATATGAGACTATATGACCATAATATAACTAAAAGGTTTTTATTAAAATAGTATAAACCTGCTGCAGCGGACGGGTGGGGCCGCCCCTGGTCTCAGCAAGCAGCTGCCTGGACTTTCTCTCCGGTGTTGGGATCTCTGGCAGGTCTCTACTGCCTTCCTGCTGCGGGGGACTGGACTCTTCTATTGTCTGCCTTAACAAGATATTTTGGTTCATTCTGGGAAAAAAGTTCTATTTCCCTGTGTTTTTCTGATTTTTTTTTTTTCTTTTTGTGACACCCTTTTTTTTTTTCTTTCTTTTTGTGACACCCTTGCTGGCAGCAGGGGAACCAACCCGAGCTGCAGAGGCTTCTGAGGGCAGCCCCGCAGCCCTGCTGTGCCACCAGGGGGGCCCAGTTTTTCTGATTTTAAAGTCTGAATTGTCTAAGGTACAAACTGCTGAGTTACTTTGCTATGCAAAATGCTTATTGGTTGAACAAAAGCTTTTAAATTTACTTATTGGACCTGTGAAAGGTTAAGTTTCTTGTTAAAACTAATTAACCCGGTAAAATATAAAGTGATAATACAGATATTTTTTAGCTAAATTCTAGACGTCAGATTTTGGTAAAAGCCTAAAAACAGGCAGGAGGAGAGGGGGGGCACTAGGAGGGTAAGAGGGGAGGCTTTGAGAGGACGTGTCTGGGATGTGGCTATAGCACAGGATGTTTGGGGCGCAGGACCCCATCTTACGAGAGCACCCCAGTCCAGACCAGGTCCCAGTGTGGGCGGGGTGGGCTCCCACTCCCGAGGGGTGGGTGCGGGGTCCCGAGAACCTCCCAGGCTCCGCTCCCCGCCCCTCCCCCTCCTGTTCTCCTGTCACCCTTTTGCACCATCGCATCTTTTCCCGACAGAAAATATCCACCCGCCCCCCCGCCCCCCGCCCGAGACCCTCCCGCGAGCAGAGACGGGGTGTGGGGCGCAGACGGGGACCCGGACCCCACGGATCCGCCCTCCCCCCTCCAGGTCTCAGCACCCCCCCCCCCCGTCCCAAACTGTCCCCTCCCCCACCCCTCAGGGCGCCCGGCCCCAGGGACTCACTGAGGGGGGGCGCCCCAGTCAGCGCCTTGGCCTTGGCCGAGGCCGCGGGGCAGCAGCGCAGACACAGCAGGAGCCCCAGCAGGAAGCGCATGGTTCGAAGCCCGGGATCAGGCTGGACCGGACCCGCGGCGCGAAAGATCCCGTTTAAAGAGGCGCGCGGGACAGGCGGGGCCTCCCGCAGCCAGTGGCCCCAGGACTCCGGGCTCGTCCCGCCCTGAGTCCCCGCCCCCGAGCCCCGCTCCCCGCCCCCCGCTCCCCGAGGCCCGCCCCCCGCTCCCCGAGCCCCGCTCCCCCGCCCCCCGCTCCCCGCCCCCCGCTCCCCGAGGCCCGCACCCCCTCCCCGAGCCCCTCTCCCCGCTCCCCGCTCCCCGCCCCCCGCCCCCCGCGCCCCGCGCCACGCCCCCGCTCCCCGCCCCCGGCGCCCCGAGCCCCGCCCCGAGGCCCCGCCTCCCGCCCCCGCGCCACGCCCCCCGCGCCCCGAGGCCCCGCCCCCGCGCCCCGCCCCTGCGCCCCGCCTCTGCAAATCGCCGCCGGGGGCAAAGCCGGTCTGGGGAGCCCGGGAACCGGGACGCGAACGGATGCGGGCACAGCGCAGCGGCGGGGAGAGGCCGGGACCGCGGGAAGGGGAGGTTGGCTCCAAACGGCCCCCCTGCTCCCCTCGGCCTCCCCCAGACTCTGAGGGTCTCCCCGGAGCCCGGAGCCCCCCGAGCTCCCCGCACCCCAAACAGCGCCCCCCGCACCCCACGCGCGTCTGCGGGGGAGACCCGCCCCGGCCCCGCCCCGTCCTCGGGAGCCCCGCGGAGCCGCGTCCTGGGTTTATTCGGGGGACGCGCGGGCTCCGGGCTCAGCGCAGCCCCGCGGGACCCCGGGCCAGGCCCCCCGGCTTCTCTGTGCTGCCTCTGCCTGCACTCGGGGTGCCCCGGTCCTGGGTCCCCAGGGGGGGCCTGGTAAGAAAGAGACACAAGACCCCAAACAGCCCCATCCGGAGCTTTCTGGGGGAGCAGCGGGCGGTGAGGGGGGGCCGGGCCGTCCTGACAGGCAGGACTTTACTGGGCTCGGGGACCAGGGTGGGGACCCCCAGGACCGTCAGAGAAATCTCGCCCGTTGGGGGAGGAGGGAAGCTTTTATAGGGCCGGGCCCGGCTTGGGCAGGGAGTTGAGACTGCGGAGCCAAAGTCGGGTTTTTTCCCCCAAACTGGCTGTTTTTCCGCGAAGCTTGGCAGACCCCAGACCCGGGCGAACCCCGCAGAGGGGCCCCCAGAAGCCCAGGGGCGGCACTGCCCACATTCGTCCCCCGCGACCCGCAGACTCGCGGGCTCTGGGGCGGCCCCGCCCGGCCGCTCTGCCTCCCTCGGCGGAGACGCGGGCGCGGCCCTCCCGGCCGGGGCGCCATGGGGCGCCAGGCAGCGCCTGCTCGGGGTGCTGGGCGCCCTGCTGTGGCCGTGGGGCTGCTCCCGGGGGTCCGCGGCCCCCGCGACCGCGTCGACCCGGGCCCGGGCGCCCCGCCTCGGTGAGTACCCGGGGCGCGCACTGGGGGGCCGGGGGAGGGTGGGGGGAGCCGGAAGAGGTTAAAGCCCTGGAGTGGGGGACAGCGGATCCCTGGGGGTCCGGAGCCCGGTCTGGGGTCTTAGAGGTGGCCCCGCCCGCCCCGTCGCCCTTTTCTTTTCTCTGGAGAGTCTCCGCCTCCTTAGGGCCATGGGGGGCCGGGGGGGGGGTGGGGGCTGTGGGGTCCTGGCTGCAGAAGCTCTTAGTCTGGTTTGGGGACTGGGGAGTCCCTGAGCCCCACTCTGACCTCGCTCCAAGAGCCACTGTCCCATTAAAGGTGAAAATACTCAGACTTCCCGTCCACACACTGTCCCCGTGAGCGGGTGAACTCCACGCGCCCACAGTCCCTAGGGCCACATCCTCGCACGTGGGGAATGGAGGGGCCTGCACAGGGCACGTGATGGAGACACGCGGTGGTGTCAGATTTGTGAGTTAACAGGTGAAAGTAGCACAGAAAATTCTGGTGGATGCTCCAGAGACTCGATGCAGTAGCAACCTGTACTGGGCGGTTTGAAGGTCAAAAGAAACACAGCGGGGTGGGGGGGCGGGGGGTGGGGTGGTGGGCGGTGATGGGCTAGTCGGGGCCTCCCTGGTGGCACAAGGGGTTGAGCGCAGCCCTACGGAGCTATCCACAGCATGCCCAGCCGGTGGCCAGGGAGCTGCCTGCCGGGCGCAGCAGACCGCCCCTGCCTCGCCCAAAAGAAGAAAAAGAAACACAAGAAACACAGGGGGTGGGGACTCAGGTTTGGGTGGGAAAGAACTTGGCAGATCCATGTGGGGACAAGAACCTGAGTTGAACCCCAGGGAGGACCCACAACCCCTGAGGCCGGGTGGGGCGGGCAGGTGATGGGGAAGACAGGCTGGTGTGGAGACCTTCCAGGACCACCAGGTGAGGAGAGCAGGGCCTCCGTGGACACCTCGCTCTTCCCGGCCCCGCGGGATACAAGCTCCTGATCCCTTATTTGACCCCTGGTGGGGATGGAATAGCAGGAGGTGGTTTTCTGAGGGTGGCCGTGGAGGATGCTTCCAGAAACAGTGTCAGGATGAAGTTCTGGCTGATGGCCTGGAGTTAGCATCTGAAACTTTCCATGCATCTGTTCACGGAACATGACGAGGAACACGGCCTGACGTAGTGGGCACAGGTGACTTGCTCAGGTGGCCTGAGCTTGCGCAGGCTGAGGACTCACCAGGGGCCCCACCTGAGGTGTTAGCGCTGCTTCCCTGAGGTCAGCCAAGGCAGGAGCCGTGGTCTCCGAGCCACGAGCCCCCTCCTGGTCTCTGCCCTCTCGTGTCCCTGTGGTCGCCTCGGGTGGAAATAAAGGCTGCGATGCTGGCCGGATGGCTGGGTACCTGAGAGATGTGAGATTCAAGACCAGAGAGACCCAGTCACCACTGGCTTCCAGAACCATCTGCGTAACTGGCAGAGATGACACCAGAGGCCTCAGGGAATCCGAGCCTCCAGCAGAAAGTGGGAAAATAGGAACTCTGGCCTCACTGCTCCAACGCTTTCTCCAGAGAGGAGTCCCCTGATTAACGGAAGCTCCTGGGGCCACTGCAGTGAAAGGATTAGAAAGCGCCCCTGAGGGCAGGAGGCAGCAGCTGTCTCCCAGCTTTCTCCGTGTGCGCAGAAGGGGAAGGGAATGCGGAGTCGTTTAAGAGAAACAGAAATACGGTGGATGCAGAAAGGACATTCACAGAATTAGACAGGGGAGGGGCAGAGGAGGTGTGTGTGAGTAGGGGGGTGCTATACAGCCCAGGGAGCTGGTGGGCGGCCAGGGGTCCAGCTTTGGGCTGGGAGTGAGGGACACCCGGGCAGGTTGAAGCTCCAGGATTCACCTGGGCCTGCGTGTGTGCTGGGTGCCCCCTGATCCAGAGGCGATGTTGCAGATGCAGACACCAAGTTCAAGGTAGCTCTCTTGGGCCTGCCTCTACTGCCCGACTGTCTCTGGGCGGAGTGGGGGGAGGTGAAGACCTGGGAGGGGGACGGGATTCTGGAAACTTCTCCCTGTGACTCACCCCCGTGCCTAGATTGGCAGTGTAGTACCAGAGCACCTCTCCTGTGTAAGCAGCTGGGCAGAAGAGACATGCCTTCCAGAAAACACTAATGGCAGGAAGAAGGGAGGGCAGGGGAGGAAAGCATGCTGAGGGAAATCTGCTGAAGCCCCCCAGTGCCCTGCGCCCTGCCCCTGGATTAGTGGGTGCCAGAACCGCTGGGAGCCAGGGTGTAATCACAACAGGGGGTGTCCCCAGAGGAACAGGACCCGCAGCTCATGTAGCCCACCAGGGAGAATCACACTCCCCTCTGCTCACACACTCCCGTCCCCGTGCCCACTGCTCTGCTCCTTGACCCCCACCTCACTTTGTCACACAATGACGAGGTGCACCCCAGGGCCTCCCTTGGCCAGACCCTCCCTGCCCCCGCCCCTCAGTCTACTCCCCTCCACCCAGCTCACAATTCCGGACCCTCTCACCACTTCCTCAGGGCCAGCACGCCCAACCCACAAAGAGGTGACTGTAAACCTTACTCCTCAGGAACCAGGTTTGTGGTTCCCCAATTGCCCTTTGCCATTTCCTGCAGGGGTTTGATGTTGTCACAGGGCAGGGAGAGGGGCAGCCCAGACCCCCCAAACCTGCCTGCTCTGAATGGGTTCTGCCATCCGCCCCATCAACACAAAACATGTGAGACTTTAGTGGGAAGGAACTTTCATACAATTAGGAAACAACACAGGAAAGGCAAAGCATCTAGTTTCTAAATGAAGCACCCAAAGTCACCCGTCCCCTTGTGGGTAAAAGTCCACCCCAGCACGAGTGGCCCAGAGCAAGGCCCCAAAGCTGCCCCAAGTCTAAAGCACCTTCCGGTGGGGACCCCCAGAAAAGGGTCAGAAACAACCAGACAAGCCCGGAAGGAAAAGAGCAAAATCAAAATCAAGACAAAACCCACCATTGTCACCTCCCCACGGGTCTCCCCCACATCTGTGTCACCCTGTCCACGACCACAAGGCCAGCGCAGTTTCTTCACGTGTCTCTCGGCTCCACGTGCCTCCCCCAGGTCTCCTCCTGGCTCCATCCTGCTTCCTCCTTCCTCAGCCTCCTCTGCAGCTTCTCTCCCTGCTCAGTTCCACCCTCCCTTGGGTGGGGCAGGGAACCTGGACCCTCCCCCTCTCCTGGGGACCCCCTGGTACACTGTCTGTCCACAGCCCAGTTGACTGTGGATTTCTCTCTGCGCGTCCTGCTCCTGCTGCGGGCATGGGGGGGCGGGGGGGCGGGCAAAGGTGGGTCCTGGGGACTCAGCGGATTTTTCTGGCTTTTTTTTTCCTATTCCCCATACAATTGCGACCCCCTTATTTTGACCCCAATCCCTCCCCTTCCCGCCCCCACCCCCCCTTTTTCTGGCTTTTAATGATCTTTCTGCACCATGTGCTGCGCAGTGCCAGGAGGGGGGGCGGCTCGCGCGCCCTGTCTCTCTCCCTGTAGCTCTCCGGGCCTCGGGGATCCCTCTGGGGCCCCTGCACTGCCCGCCCCTGCTCCCCCGCCCCGTGGATCCTTCTCGGGGTGCGCCCGACGCCGCCCCACCCGTGCTCTGGCTCTGGGGCGCCCCTGGCCGCCTGCTCTGCCTCCCTCGGCGGAGAGGCGGGCGCGGTCCCTGCTTGGGCCCCTGCTGTGGGCGGGGGGCTGCTCCCGGGGGTCCACGGACCCCGCAACCGCGTTGACCCAGGCCAGGGCGCCCCACCTCAGTGAGTACCGGGGCGCGCACTGTGGGGGCAGGGGAGGGTGGGCTGGGGGGAGGGGGGACTAAAGCCCTGAAGTGGGGGGGAGAGCGGATCTCTTGGGCTCCGGAACCCCGTCTTTGGCCACAGAGGGGGCCACGCAGAATGAGAAACGGCCTCCTCGGGGCCTGGGGCGGGGTGCTGGGCAGGTGGGGGAGCCGTTGCTTCTCACCCAAGAGGAGGCCATAGCTCAGAAACTGACAGGGGGAGGGGAAGGGGCCTGGAGCTGGACTGTGGGGACTTCTCCGAACCCCTCACCGGCGCCTCAGGGAGTGGGAGCCCAGAGCCGCCCCCACTGGGACCTGGTCTGGACTGGGGTACTCCCGCAAGATGGGGTCCTGCTCCTCAAACATCCTGTGTGCTTTATAACAGGGAAGGTCCCGTGTGCAGGATGAAGGGACGGGAGGGGGCCGGGTGTGAGGGGGGCCCGGGATCCCCAGGCGGGCCCCTCCCCTCCCTGCCCCTGCTCCTGGGGAAGGAGAGCAGGCGGGAAGGGCGCGTGTCCCTGGAGCGGGGACTGGGGCGAGCTGGGCCCTGAGAGCTGAGCCCCCTCCTGTAAAGCCCGCGGTGGGGAGGGGCCACCGGGCTCAGGGCCTGTGGGTGTCTGAGGGTGTAGCGGGTCCCTCCTGCCTCGGGGCAGATGTCTGTGGGGCGGGGCCCCTGGGGGATGGAGGGGGCAGCAGGCACAGGTCCTGGTTGTCCAAGGCTTTGCTGGGGTCACCAAGCAGCGGCATGGGGTCCCTATAGGATGTGTCAAGGGGGAGGAGGCTCCATTCAGGGGCCCAGAGCAGAGGTTCTGGGTCTAATCCCTGGACAAGGGGTGAGGAGACCTCGCAGACAGAACCAACAATCTGGAGTTTTGGCCTCAGCCCTGCAGACAGCAGCTTGATGGTGCAGGAGGTGGGAGGGACAGCAGAGATGGTGGGGAGCAGGTCAGAAGGGCCCTGACTCTGAGCCCACCCCGGGGATCCTGGCTCAGCCCTGTGCTGTCACCTGGCTGCCAGCCTCCTGCAGACCCCAGGTCTCCGGGCAGCTGCCCTGTCTTGAGCAGAGGAGACCAGGGGATGGAGGCTGTGCTGTTGTGGGGGATGCTGACAGCTATAGTGGATGGGACAGAAGGGGTTCGGACCCTCAGAGCCTGTGTGCACCCCCAGTGTGAGGAGAGGCTGAGATCCAGGGAAGAGGCTCTTAGCCCACAGCCTCCCAGGCCTGAGGGAGCAGCCGCCAGGCCGCCCTCTCAGGGGCTCCCAGTCTGACCTCAGGAGCAGGCACAGGCAGTTCCCTGAGCCTGGAGTCCTGACCCCCCTCAGCCTGGGACTGGCTCTGCTGTGGGAAGGAGGGAGGAGGCTCCACAGGCTGCAGCCCAGGGAGGGCGGGGTTTTGGGATGGGGTGACTGTGGAGGGGCAGACCCAGGAGAAGGGACCCAGGATTGCCTCAGCCACTGGCACAAACCAGGTTTCTTTTTTGATGCAGAGATGCTGTAAGGAGCCCCTCGAAGTGTGGATTTCTGGGCCCTGTCCCTTCTTGGCCACCTGTCTATCTCCAGCTGCTAGTCCTGAACCTTGACCTTCAGTCCTGCAGCAACTGCAGACACCTGCTGAGAGGGGCTGACATGAGGGAGTCCACAGTGAGCACCTTTCTGGTTTGGGGATCACCCGGCGCTGCATCCTCCCTGCAGAGGCCCCCTCTCCTGGCGCTGATTGTGGGCGTCTCTGCACTTGAATTTCTCCGTACTTGAAGGACATTTTCAAAAGTGAAGTCATCTTCCACCTTCACGTTTCCTGTGAAAATCAGACACATCTCTACATCGTCACTTTCCTCTGACAAATGATGTGACCGGTAAAACATGGGGTTTTCTGGGTCCAGCTGTGGAGGTGGGAGAGACTGACTTTTGAAGGGACCCAATATTTTCACTGCCATTTTTATTCCCAAGGTAGCATTTTTATTACTGTGTTTGTTGGGACAAATTATCAATTAGAGATTTGGAATATCAGACTTAGAAGCCTGTTGTTCAGCCTATGAGTGCAATATAACTTAAAATTTTATTTATCTATGCATACAAGTACTGGGGTACAGGCTAGAGGTGTGGGGGGAGGGGTGAGGGAGAGAGGATTCACCTGAGACAGAGTGGGGAGAACAGGCGGATTGACTGAAATACACTGCTGAGGGGAGCAGCGGGGAGACAGGAGGGGTCTGCTGCACCATGTGGGTAGCTCCCTGCCTGGGGATTGAACTCATGTTACAGAGGCTGCGGATAGCTTCATAGGGTGCATCTTACCCCTTGCACCACCAGGGAGGCCTGAGTCTAGTTAGTTTCTAATTGCTAAGTGAAGGACAAATATCTCTGTGAATGAACTTTGCAACTTGTGTCTAAACGTCTGGTCTTTGGGACATAATGTCTGTTTTTGTTCAAATTTAGATTTCCATTATTTAATTTTAGGTTCAGTGTAAACTTTTGAAGTTCAAGGCAGAGATCTGATTTTCTTTCTCTTCCCAGAATGAACAAGATGTGGCTGAAGCAAAATACAAACATTTATTTGGGGGTTTTATGGGAACCACAGCCCCAAGAATGCAATCCCAAGAAATATTGGGCCCTGCTGCCCGGGGAACACCTATGCACACAAAAGGCAGGCTAGTCCCCACTCAGGTCCGCTTTATGCAAATCAGTTTTTCAGTCTATGGGGTTCTGACGACTGGAGCATCAGTTTAGCTGGGATTGGGGGATCTTCATTCCCGAGGGAATCTGTGACAGATGGCTTTGCTCCAGCTCCTTTCCCAGGCGTACGTGTCTGATGCCCGGATGAGCCTGCACCTGCCTGGATCCACCAGGACCCCAAAGCTCAACAGCCCCCTGACCCTGTTTAATTTACCCAGACTCAAATGACTCCCCAATGTTTCATACTTCTGGTCCCATGGAACACAGTGTAGACCTGTGAGAAACCCTCAGTGCCAGGCAGTGGCCAGAGCTTCGAGAGAGGAGCGAACTTCAAACTCCTGCCACAGAGACAACAGGGTCAGGTAAGATCCCCTTTGGGTCCCCCACAAGCCACCAGCATGAACAGTCCCCCTACACCTCTCCGTCCTGCAACTCAATCCCAGATTAGTATGTTAAAGAGAGAAGGAGCAGAAGATAAGGCAGAGCCAGAGCAGCCCCACCCTGCCCCTCCTCGCCCTCCCCCCACAGCGGGCAGCCAGCTTGCTGCAGACCTGCCTGAAGAAGGCGCCACTTTAAACACCAGCCTTTCACTACATAGAACTGGGCACTTAAGCTTGAGCCTGTGAAAAACAGACATAAGTGGTAGGGCCTCCCTGGTGGCACAAGGGGTTAAGACACAGCCTATGAAGCTATCAGCAGCCACTGAAGCACAAGGTCAATTCCCAGCCGGGGAGCACCCCACATGGTGCAGCAGACCATGACTGACTCTCCTGACTCCCTCCCCGCTTCTCCCCTCAGTAGTGTATTTCCATGGATCTGCCTGTTCTGCTTCCCACTCTGTCTCTGGTGAATCCTCTCACCCCCATACCTCTGGCCTGTACCCCAGTTCTTATGTGCATGAATGAATGAATCATTAAAAAAAAGACATTAGTGAAGACTTTTTTTCATTTTTTAAATTTTATTTTACATATTTTTACATCATTTTTCATATTTGTACAATGTATGCATTTTCATCTTGGTTATCATCCCTGTAAAACTCCCACCCCCCCTTGTTTTGATCCTACTCCCTTTGATTCCCCCCTGTAGTGTGTTTTTGGTTTATAGTTACCTGTGGATTTTAATTTTTATGTTATTATAATTAGTCTTTTTTCCTGATCCCTTATTTAGGTTTTCTAAATTCCTGCTATGAGTGAGACCATCCAGTATTTTTCGTTTTCTTTTTGGCTTATTTCACTGAGCATGTTCCCTTCCAGCTCCATCCACATTGCTGCAAATGGCATGAGTTCATCTTTTTTTGAATGCTGAGTAATATTCCATGGTGTATATGTACCACATCTTCTTGATCCAGTCATCTATTTTTGGGCATTTGGGCTGTTTCCAAAGCTTAGCTATTGTAAATAGTGCTGCTATAAACATAGGGGTGCAGGTGCTCTTTGGAATTGATGTTTCTGTGTCCTTTGGGTAAATACCTAGGAGTGGAATTGCTGGGTCATATGGAAGCTCTATGTTTAGTAGGTCCAGAAATCTCCACACAGCTCTCCATAGTGGTTGGACCAGTTTGCACTCCCACCAATAGTGCAGGAGAGTTCCTTTTTCTCCACAACCTCGCCAACATTTGTTGTTACTAGTTTTTTTAATATGTGCCATTCTCACTGGTGTAAGATGGTATCTCATGGTAGTTTTGATTTGCATTTCCCTGATTATAAGTGATATTGAACATTTTTTCCTATGCCTGTTGGCCATTTGCATTTCCTCTTTGGAGAAGTTTCCTTTTAGCTCTTCTGCCCATTTTTTGACTGGGTTGTTGACTTTGTTGTTGTTGAGTCTCATCAGCTCTTTGTAGATTTTTGTGATCAGTCCTTTATCATTAGTGTTGTGTGCAAAAATTTTCTCCCAACCAGTGGGGTCCATAAGTGGAGACTTTTTAAAATATGGTCAGACTATAACAGGGTGGACCTCAGGAAAAGGGGAGGTTCCAGGTTCCTGGTCCCACCCAAGGGAGGGTGAAGCTAAAGAGTGGAAAAGAAGCTGCAGAGGAGACTGAGGAAGGATGGAAGCAGGATGGATGGAGCCAGAAGGAGCCCTGGAGGAGGCACATGATGCCGAGAGACTCGTGAAGAAACTGCGCTTGTCTTTTGGTTGTGGACTGGGTGACACAGATGTGGGTGAGAGACCCGTGGGGAGGTGACAATGGCTGGTTTTGTCTTGATATTGATTTTGCCCTTTTCCTCCCAGACTTGTCTGGTTGCTTTTGACTCTTTTCTGTGGGACTCCAGTGGAAGGTGCTTTAGACTTGTGGCAGCTTTCGGGCCTTGCTCTGGGCCAATCCCGTTTGGGTGGACTTTTACCCACGAGGGGATGGGTAACTGTGGGTGCTTGATTTAGAAACAATATCCTTTGTCTTTTCTATATTGTTCACTAATTGTATTTAAGTTCCTTTCCATTAAAGTCTCCTATGTTTTGTGTTGATGCGGCAGATGGCAGAACCTGTATAGAGCAGGCAGGTGTGCGGGGCCTGGGGTGCCCCTCTCCCTGCCTGTAACAAGACCAAACCTTGGAAGTGTAAACCATAGATCTGAGGCCTCCAGGAAGAAGGGGGGAGGGGAGAAGACAGAACAGGGCAGAACACATTGGACTCTGACTAAGGCTACCAGAAGGGGGATGTGCTGGAGTGGGAGCAGAGGGCAGAAGGCAGAGGGGTCTGATGGCGGATTCCTGGTGCTTTGGTGTTGGGTTTCTTGAAAGACATTTGCAGAGCGTAATCTTAAACCACTAAGACAGATACTGTGATGTAAGCCATCACCTCAATAAATGTAACTTTTTTTAAAGATGTATTTATTTTGCATACAAGAACTGGGGTACAGACCAGAGTTGGGAGGGTGAGACGATCCACCAGAGACATAGTGGGGAACAGAACAGGCAGACTGACTGAAATACACTGCTGAGGGGAGCAGTGGGCGAGTCAGGAGAGGTCGGCTGTGTTATGCATGTAGCTCCCTGGCTGGGGATCGAACTCATTCTGCAGTGGCTGCTGCAAGCTTCAAAGGTTGCGACTTAACCCCTTGTACCACCAGGGAGGCCCAATAAATGTAACTTTAAAAAAAAAAATTATTTAAGGGCCTCCTCTGGTGGCGCAGGCAGTTGGGCACAGTGCTGTGAAGCTGTCCGCAGCATCTGAAGCACTGGTTCAATCCCAGCTCGCTGGCGAGGGTCCCATGTGGTGCGGCAGACCTCTCCTGTCGCGCCCGCTGCTCCCCTCAGCAGTGTATTTCAGCGGGTCTGCCTGTTCTGCTCCCCACTATGTCTCTGGTGAATCCTCTCACCCTCCCACGCCTCTGGCCTGTACCCCAGCTCTTGTATAAATAAATAAATAAATCTTTTTTAAAAAGTGACTTTTTATTACCTAAGAATTTCTTTTTTTGTTAGATTTTGATTCACAGAAGCCACATTTTGTTCCAGGGGCAGAGAATAAACAAGCCCGCCAGGCCAACGTAGGGACACTGGGGGGGCATCTATGCTCAAGTCTATGCTCCCTGCCAGGGGCCTGTATTTGGGGCACTGGAGTGGCAACACCACCGTGTGGTCCCTCCTCCCTCAGGCTCAGCTCCACCTCCCGGGGCTCCCTCCCTGCAGCCACCCAAGCCCAGAAGATGGGCTTCTGGAAACACGTGTTTTCTCGCCTTCCAGACATGCCTGCGGACAGCCCCATTTTCCTTACGGGGACAAGACCGGCCCTGGGGCTCCCACCTCCTCCTGCCCAGCCCCACGCCCACGGCCACTCGGCCACTCCCCGCGGGCACAGCAGCTCTCCTCAGGCTCAGTGGTCACTTCACTGTATGCGTCATTCTCTTCTCGTTTCCCCTGGGGGACAGGAACAAACCCCGCCCCAGGGTGTAGGGTGTCTCCTACCCACGGCAAGACATGACCCAGCTCGAGGGCCTCTGGAGGTGGAGGATGTCCCAAACAGGGAACACTCCCTTCTCTCACGTCCATCTGGTGAGATGGAGCTACTGCAGCCACATTCTCTGCAGGAGTTGCACATTATGGAGCTGAAGCTTCTATTCCTCACGGTCCTGAGGGAGACTGTCCTGTGTAGAGAGGCCTCCCCACCTTGAGGCTGTCCCCTTCCTCAACCTTCTGCTATTTAACCTCTCCGTGCTCAGGGTCCCATCTGTGGAATCGGGGTGGCACAGGCCCCCCATCCCTAGATGTGTGGCTGTGAGGACTTCTGAACCCACAGGCCTGGGACACGCAGCAAGTGTTACCCCCATTTTGTCTGTCTCCGCCTGTCCCTGTGTCTTTCCCTCTCCAGAACACCGTGACCCTGGATTTCCCTGAGGCGCCCACTGGGGACTTTCCCTCCTTAAGGGGAATGAGGCTGGTGCAGAGGTGCGGGATTCTAGGGACTTCCCCTTGGGCCTCACCACCCAGCGGGGCTGTCATCTCAGCCCTGGTGACTGACTTGGCAGCACCGCACTCAGAGCGTCCGCTGTCCCCACCAGGTGGCGCGCGTCCCCCGCAGAGTGTGAAGGGCTCCTGTCTGCAGTTTGGAGACACCACTGTAGGAAATGGCATGGACTTGGGGTATCTGGAGTGTGAGTAGGTCTTGCCCCAGTGTCTCCTCAATGAACCACACCCTGGCTCACTAGCACTTGGATCAGAAGCCTGTGCTGGCAGGGATGGGGGTATCAGCTGGAGGCTGTATACACCACATCTTGATCCCTTCACTGTTTGGGGGCATTGGGGTTGTCTCCATATCGTAGCTATTGTAAACAGGGCTGTGATAAACAGAGGGGTGCAGGTTTCTTTTTGAATTACTGTTTTTTTGTCCTTTGAGTAGATTCCTAGGAGTGGAATCTCTGGATCATATGGTAGATCCGTTTTTAGGGTTCTGAGGAACCTCCACACAGATTTCCATAGTGACTGGACCAGTCTGCATTCCCACCAGCAGCTAAGAGAGTTCCTTTTTTAACCACATCTTCGCCAGCATTTGTTGTTTCTGGTTTTTCTAGTATGGCAGTGTGGACGTGGAGCTAGTTTGTTATAAGTAATGGAATGCAGACTCCACTGCTTTTAGCGCTTTCTTTTAGTTGCCAAAAGATTTGTCCTCTGGTGATTTTGTACCTAAAGAGGTTTCTCAGCATGTTTGTGCTCCTTCTGTGGTTGATGGAAATATTTCACCAAATTCTTCGAAGTCACAGCTGCCTCACCAGAGCAGTCAGGTAGATGAAGAGCTCGGGGGTCCAGGTTGACCTGGAGTTGGTAGGTGCCTCTGGGCACCTACGAGAGAGATGAGGACAACTGGGGAAGGAGCACAAGGAGTCTGGGGATGAAGCAGGAAGGGGAGCATATCTTGGGGTCAGTTCCAGGTGCTCAGGTACAACTGAAATAGGAAATTCAGGCAACATGTCTGTGCTGAGCATCTGAACAAACTGTGGCAATTTTTCCTTCTAGATCACTGATTTTTATTTCTACTGTAGAGTCACACTCCGTGTAATTACCCCAATTCTTTGTCTTGAAAGCAAAAGACTATAAATTCACAAAATAAAACCAAACTTCATGTGCAATATATGTGAGTTATATATTGGTTCGCAGCAAACAACCTCAAAATGAAACAAACATATTTCATTTCACAGATTCTAGGATTCTAGATTAGGATTTTGGGAATATCTTGGCTGGACTCATCTGACTCCAGCCTTCCATGAATAATAAATAGAATATCATTTGGGGCTGCCATCAGCTGAAGGCTTGACTGGGGCTGGAGGTCTAGCTCCATGATGGTGACTCCCAGGACTACCCAGTCAGTGCTGGGAGGCCTACCCCACTATGCAGAGTTGCGCTGGGTCCTCTCAGCTGGGGGACTTGCAGAGCAACAGATCTAATAGAGCAAGGTGAAACCTGAATGTCTTTTATAACCTAGTCTTGGAAGTCACACCCCATCACTTCCACAAAATCTTATTACTTACATGGATTACACCCCTAATCAGTGAGGGAGGGGACAATGCAAAGGCATTGGACACCATCTTACAGGACAACTGTCACCCCATGGAAGAAGCATGTTCATGTGAGCATGTAATTAACACAGATACATTCTTGGTGAGAATGACCGACGGAGCAGCTTTCTGCCCACACCTGAGAGTAGAGGACCAAGGCCTCATGAAATGCTCAGAGGTGAGACTGACAGGGAAAGAAGAGAGGCAGGAACACATCCTTTTCTTGCCTTTCAATTCACTGGAACACATATTCCCACATACTTGAAAAGTACCACTATGATAAAAGACTCAAATAATAGGGCCTCCCCGGTGGCGCAGTGGTTGAGCGCTGGGTTTCGAAGTTGCCCGCAGCCTCTGCAGCGCCGGTTCGATCCCCGGCTGCTCCCCGGCCACCGGAGGAGGGTCCCACATGGCACACAGATCTCTCCTGCCTCCCATTGCCCCCCTCAGCAGTGTACTTCGGTCCTTCTGCCTGCTCTGCTTCCTGTTCTGGCTCTGGTGAATTCTCTCACCCTCCCGCGCTTCTGACTGTACCCAGTGCTTATATAAATAAATAAATAAATCTTAAAAAAAAAATCAGGATACCAACTTAAAAAAAAAAACTCAATCAATACCTAGAAGCTAAGAAAAATTTAAATCCAGTGAAATTCAGTTCTAATATAAAGACCAAAGGAGCAATTTGCTAACATGACACAGATGAGAAATGATAGCACCAAGCTCAGAGAAATGAAAGCAGAGAGAGAAATGAAGAAAAAATGTTCTGATGTGGATTTATGGTCAACTAATCTTTGACAAAGGAGCAAAGACTATGCATTGGAGCAAAGAAAGTTTGTTCAATAAATGGTGCTGGGAAAACTGGATCGCTACATGCAAAAGAATGAAGCTTGACCACCACCTCACACCATACACAAAAATCAACTCAAAATGGATTAAAGAACTAGACATAAGACCTGAAACCATAAAATATATAGAAGGAAATATAGGCGGAACACTACGTGATTTGCACATCAAAGACATCTTTACAGACACATCACCCAAAGCAGTGATAGTGAAGGCAAAGATAAACAGCTGGGACTATATCAAATTAAAGAGCTTTTGCACAGCAAAAGAGACAATAACAAAAACAAAGAGAAACCCCACCAACTGGGAGAACATTTTTGCACCCAACACTAATGATAAAGGACTGATCACAAAAATCTGCAAAGAGCTGATGAGACTCAACAACAACAAAGAAAATAATCCAGTCAAAAAATGGGCAGAAGAGCTTAAAAGAAACTTCTCTAAAGAGAAAATGCAAATGGCCAACAGGCATATGAAAAAATGTTCAACATCACTTGTCATCAGGGAAATGCAAATCAAAACTACCATTAGATACCATCTTACACCAGTGAGAATGGCACATATTAAAAAAACTAGCAACAACAAATGTTGGCGAGGGTGTGGAGAAAAAGGAACTCTCCTGCACTGTTGGTGGGAGTGCAAACTGGTCCAACCACTGTGGAAAGCTGTGTGGAGATTTCTGGACCTACTAAACATAGAGCTTCCATATGACCCAGCAATTCCACTCCTAGGTATTTACCCAAAGGACACAGAAACATCAATTCCAAAGAACACCTGCACCCCTATGTTTATAGCAGCACTGTTTACAATAGCTAAGCTTTGGAAACAACCCAAATGCCCAAAAATAGATGACTGGATCAAGAAGATGTGGTCCATATACACCATGGAATATTACTCAGCATTCAAAAAAGATAAACACATGCAATTTGCAGCAACATGGATGGCGCTGGAAGGGATCATGCTCAGCGAAATAAGCCAAAAAGAAAAAGAAAAATACCGGATGGTCTCACTCATAGCAGGAATCTAGAAAACTTAAATAAGGGACCAGGAAAATGAATAACTATAAGAAAGTGAAAATCAAAATCAACAAAAAACTATGAACCAGAGACACTTTTAGGGGGGCGGGGGCGGGAGGGGAGGGATTGGGGTCAGAATGGGGGGCTGCAATTGTATGGGGAATATAACAATAAAATTTATTAAAAAAAAATATTAAAAAAAAAAATGTTCTGATGTGAACAAAGTCACTTTCACACAGTGGTTTTGGAATTCTAAGCATGGTGACCAAAGAGAGAAGGGAAACATCTTTATGTTCTTCAAGTGGCAAGGCACCCAAGGAAACTTTCCTTTCAATTAATTGTATGCAACATTTATTATCCAACAACTAGGTGTGATGTGCTATACTCACAACTTGCAGAGGAGATTTAAAGACGAAGAAAGCATGGTCCCATGCTCAGGGAGTTTATGCTTTAAGGAAATAGATACATACACAGATAGGAGAACCATGAGTGTCCACAGGGAAGCAAGGGGTTATGGGAATGCTGAATGAAGAGGGCCCAAGGAAGCCTTCCTGGAAGAGGTGGCAAACGAGTGGGACATTACAGAATTCACAGGATGTTGACAGGTAAGGCCTGGGATGAGAAAAAATAGGAAATATCATGTTTGGTGGAAGAGCTTGAGCAATCAGAGGTTGGCAAGTCAGGATTTGCTTGGTGAACAAAAGTAATCTAGACAGTAACTAGGGTGAAAGTTTAGAAGTGATAAGGGAAAGTGGGTTGTCCTTTATGGGAGAGGTGGAGAGGAGGCACTGCAACTGGAATGTAATGTTTTTAATGCCATGAATTTATTCTAAAGTAGTGGAAACCATATTGACAAAGTTCAGATCCCAGTTCTGCCACTCACCAGCTGGGTGAACTTAACAAATTGAGTAAATTCTGTACCTCAAATTTTTCATCTGAAAAAGGTGATGATAATAGTACCTATCACATAGGTAATAAGATTAAATGACTTCATAGATGTAAAGCCCTACAACAGAGTCTGGACAGTGTTTCAGCATCATCGCCATTGTTTCTTCAAGGAGATAACTATGGCAGCTCTGTCAATGGAAGGGAGGGACTGTGGAATGTTGCAAAAGTAGGAAAAAAGACTGATGATCATCTGACATAAAATTATGAAGTGAAAGGAATTCAAATATTTGGCTAAGTATATACCCCCATAGAACTCATTGTACTGGTCGTGATTAAAAAAAGAAAAAGTGAAGCTTAAGAAATAACTTAGATCCCCCCACCCACCCACCCCCAGCCTTAATACACTGAGTTATTTCTCACTGGAAGTCACTTCCCACACTGGTGGGGATATTTTGTAACATGTGGCCTCTCAGGGGCCTGATGGAAACCCCATTCTTGGAGCTACACCTCCTTGGTTGTTGTGACAAGATAGTTGGAGGGTATCAGACAAGCCCTCCATTGATTTAGCAGGAAGTGGTCCATGTTGCCCAGAGACCAGAAGGTGTGCATAGCCCCGCCTGCTCGCAGCAGGCAGGGTTATCGGGGATGACGCAGAACCAGAGGACAGCAAGTGCCTCTGCCACATAGTGAGTGGGTTTGGATGGGGAAACAATAAATTTGGCTTTGGAAGTTGTATTAGCTGGTAAGGGCCACCATAAGAAAAAAATACTACAGATTGGATGGCTTTAACAAGAGAAATTTTATTTTCTCACAGTTATGGAAGCTACAAGTCCCAGATCAAAGTATTGATTGGATTCTGTTGAAGGCCACCTACTAGGTATATCCTCACATGGTCTCCCTCTATGCCCACTGCTGCTGTCTGTGTCTAATCTCTTCTTATACCAGTCAAATTGGATTACAGCCCAGCCTGAAGGCCTCATTTTCACTTTATCACCTCTTTAAAGGCCCTGCCTCAAATACAATCCTATTCTGATTTACTAGGGGTTAGAGCTTCATATGAATATGAATTTGAGGATGTACAGTTCAGCCCACAATTATTATTTTGTGTTTGACCTAACTGAAGGGATCACCTAAGGCTATTCTTAAGAGTTAATCAGTTTTGGGGGCAGACTGGGCGCACGGGGAGTACGTCCTGCATCGCCATTTTAGAACAGGGACATTTCTTCAGTAAAGAATGCCGGAAACTGGCAGGAAGCTCCTGGAGGAGCCAGAGGTGAGCTGGGAAGTTTGCCCATGCCAGGCCCCTTCTGGCCTGCAGTCCGAGCCCAGAGGGGGAGCGGGAACCCACCACCAGGGCAGACCAGGAGCGCAGGGAGTGCGTCCCACATCGCCATTTTAGAACAGGGACATTTCTTCAGTAAAGACTGCCTGAAACCTGCAGGAGGCTTCTGGAGGAGCCAGAGGTGAGCTGGGAAGTTCGCCCATGCCAGGCCCCTTCAGGCTTGCAATCTGAACCCAGAGTGGGAGCTGGAACCCACTGCCGGGGCAGACCAGGTGCGCAGGGGAGCATGTCCCCGCATCGGCATTTTAGAACAGGGACCTTTCTTCAGTAAAGACTGCTTGAAACCGGCAGATGGCTCCCGGAGGAGCCAGAGGGGACCTGAGAAGTTCACCCAAGATGCCGCCATTCCCAGCAACACAGTGTCCCAATGCACACGACAAATTAGAAAACAGACAGTAGGGAGTAGAAAAACCACACGCAACCTAGCAACTCCTCAGGAAAAAAGCACACCACAAAAAGAAAACCATCCCCTAGGTTGCAAAGACAGTAACTTGGAAGAACTTCTGAGCCTTCCAGAAAGAGAATTTAAAATTGCCGTGGTTAAAAAACTGACAGAAGTCATAAAGGAAAACAATGATAAGGGAAAAATAATCAACAATCAGAAGAATGAAACTGAGTCCCTGAAGAGGGAAGTAAAAGAAATGCAGGAGATCAAAGAATTAATGGAGGAACTGAAGAACTCTGGGAAAAGCAATGAAAGCAGAATAGATGAAATGGAAGAATGAATAAGTACTCTTGAAGACACAGAAAAAAAAAAGAACCAAAACAGAAAAGGAAAGAGAAATATGAAGGAAAAAGACTGAAGAAAGACTTCAGGAACTATCTGACTCCATGAGGAAAGGAAATATAAGAGTTATAGGAATACCAGAAGGAGAGGAGAGAGATGTAGGAACAGAGAAAATATTCAAGGAGATAATTGAAGAAAACTTCCCACACGTGAAGAAGGAGCTGAAAATTGATATACAAGAAGCAAGAAGAGCACCAAACTTCCATGACGAAAGGAAAAATACATGAAGACACATAATAGTAAAGCTCCCAAGAATCCAGGACAAGGAAAAAATAATGAAGCTGACAAGAGGGAAGAAACAGATAACATTCAAAGGAAAGCCAATCAGGCTGACATCAGACTTCTCCGAAGAAACACTACGGGCAAGGAGAGAGTAGAGGGACATAGTCAACGGACTCCAAGAAAACAGATGCCAACCAAGAATACTCTATCCCGCAAAGCTCTCCATCCTCTATGAAGAAAGAATAAGGACCTTCCCAGACAAACAGAAACTCTGGAATTTCATTACGACTAAACCCCCACTCCAAAAAATACTACAAGGAGTCCTAAAGCTAGAACCACAGAGGGACAAATAACAATGAAAGAAGGCCAAAAAAAAAAAAAGAAGTTATTACAAGAATAAATAAATAAAATCAAAGGAAAGACAAACACAACGGCAAATACAGATGCTAACATATCAATATTAACTCTAAATGTAAATGGACTAAACTCTTCAATAAAAAGACACAGAGTCGCAGGCTGGATTAAGAAACAAAACCCAACCTTTTGCTGTCGTCAGGAAACACATTTAGCTACACAAGATAAAAATAGACTCAAAGTTAAAGGATGGAAAACAATCCTGCAAGCAAATGGACCAAAAAAGAAAGCAGAAACAGCTATACTCATATCAGATAAAACAGATTTCAAACTCAAAAAGATAAAAAGAGAACCCAATGGTCACTACATTATGATCAAGGGGACAATACTTCAAGAAGAAATAACACTCAGTAACATATATTCACCAAACGAAGGAGCACCAAAATATATCAGACAACTATTGTCATCTCTGAAAACAGACATCAGAGAAAACACATACGTAGTGGGAGACTTCAACACACCACTATCAACAATGGATAGATCAACGAGACAAAAAATAAGTAAAGAAACTAAAGCTCTAAATAAGGACCTAGAGTATTTGGGCTTAACAGACATCTATAGAACACTAAACCCCAAAAAACCGGAGTACACATTTTCCTCAAGCGCACACGGATCATTCTCCAGGATTGATCACATACTGGGACACAAGACAAATATCAACAGACACACCAAGATTGAAATCATAGCAATCATCTTTTCTGACCATGAAGGCATCAAACTAGAAATAAACCATAAAAATAAGGCAAGGAACTCCCCTACCTCATGGAGATTAAAAACCACACTACTGGAAGACCACTGGACTAATGAGGAGATCAAAGAAGAAATTAAAAAATTCTTTGAATTGAATGACAAGGAGGACACCAATTTCCTAAACGTATGGGATGCAGCAAAAGCAGTAATAAGAGGAAAACATATAGCTATAGAGGCTCACAATCAAGAAACAAGAAAGAACTCAAAGAAACAACCTAATCTCGAAGCTCAGAGATATAGAAAAAGAACAACAAAAAAAAACACAAAACCAGTAGAAGAAAAGAAATAATAAAAACCAAAGCAGATGGGCCTACCTGGTGGCGCAGCAGTTGAGCACTGGGTTGCAAAGCTGCCCGCAGCCCCTGCAGTGCCAGTTCGATCTCAGGCTGCTCCCCAGCCACCGAAAGAAGGTCCCACATGGCGCACACACCTCTCCTGCCGCCCGCTGCTCCCCTCAGCAGTGTACTTCAGTCCTTCTGCCTGCTCTGCTCCCCGCTCTGGCTCTGGTGAATTCTTCACCATCCCACGCCTCTGACTGTACCCAGTGCTTGTATAAATAAATAAATAAATAAATAAATAAATAAATAAATAAATATGAATCTTTAAAAGAAAAAAAAAAAACCAAAGCAGAAATAAATGAAATCAAAACTAAAAAAACAATCCAAAAGATCAATGAAACCAAGAGCTGTTTCTTCGAAAAAGTCAATAAAACAGACAAACCCCTACTCAGGCTCACAGAGGAAAAAAGGGAGAAAGCACAAATAAACAGCATCATAAATGAAAAAGGAGAAATCACAACGGACACAGCAGAAATAAAAAGAATAATCAGTAACTACTATGAACAGTTATATGGAAACAAGTTCAACAATCTAGAGGAGATGGACAAATTCCTACAACTCTACAATCACCCAAAGCTAGATAAAGAAGAAATAGAACACCTAAACAGACCAATTACAAACAGCGAAATTGAAATGGTAATCAAAAACCTTCCCAAAAACAAAAGCCCAGGACCTGATGGATTTACAAATGAATTCTACCAAACATTCAGAGATGAATTAGTACCTATCCTTCACAAACTCTTCCAAAAAATTGAGAAGGAAGGGACAATACCAAACACTTTTTTTGAAGCCAACATTATATTAATACCAAAACCGAACAAGGACAACACAGAAAAAGAAAACTACAGGCCAATCTCCCTAATGAACACGGATGCAAAAATCCTCAATAAAATTTTAGCTATCAGAATCCAACAATGTATCCATAAGATAATTCACCACGACCAAGTAGGATTTATTCCAGGGACACAAGGATGGTTCAACATCCGAAAATCAATCAGTGTTATCCAACACATCAACAAAAAGAAATATAAAAACCATATGATAATATCAATAGATGCTGAGAAAGCTTTCGACAAAGTGCAACTCCCATTCATGATAAAAACCCTTGAAATTCTTGGGATACAAGGAACATACCTCGACATCATAAAGACCATATATGACAAGCCCACAACCAGTATCATTCTCAATGGTGAAAAGCTGAAAGCATTTCCATTCAGATGTGGAACAAGACAAGGATGTCCACTCTCACCGCTGCTTTTCAATGTAATAGTGGAAGTCCTAGCCAGAGCAATAAGATAAGAGAAAAGACATACAAGGAATCCAAATAGGAAAAGAAGAAGTCAAACTATCACTATTTGCAGATGATATGATAATATACATAGAGAACCCCAAAAACTCCACAGAAAAACTAATTCAACTCATCAATCAGTTCAGTAAAGTGGCAGGATACAAAATCAACATGCAAAAGTCAGTAGCCTTCCTATACACAAACAATAAATCTGAAGAAGAAGAAATCAAAAAAACATCACTTTTATTATCAAAACAAAAAAAAATCAAATACTTGGGAATAAATCTAATAAAAGAGGTGAAGCACCTATACAAAGAAAACTATAAAACACTGTTAAAAGAAATAGAAGAAGACACAAAGAAATGGAAAGACATCCCCTGCTCATGGATTGGAAAAATAAACGTTATTAAAACGGCCATCCTACCAAAAGCAATATACAGATTCAATGCTATTCCAATCAAAATTTCAATGTCATTCTTCAAAGAAATAGAACAATTATTGATGAAATTCATATGGAATCACCAAAAACCCCGAATAGCCAAAGCTCTCCTGAAAAAAAAAAAAGAAGGGAATGGAGGCATCACACTCCCAGACTTCAAACTCTACTACAAAGCCATAATCATCAAAACGGCATGGTATTGGAACAAGAACAGACACACAGACCAATGGAATCGAATAGAAAATCCAGAAATTAAACCCACAGATTTATGGTCAACTAGTCTTTGACAAAGGAGCAAAGACTATGCATTGGAGCAAAGAAAGTTTGTTCAATAAATGGTGCTGGGAAAACTGGGTCGCTACATGCAAAAGAATGAAGCTTGACCACTACCTCACACCATACGCAAAAATCAACTCAAAATGGATTAAAGAACTAGACATAAGACCTGAAACCATAAAATACATAGAAGGAAATATAGGCGAAACACTGTGTGATTTGCACATCAAAGACATCTTTACAGACACATCACCCAAAGCAGTGATAGTGAAGGCAAAGATCAACAGCTGGGACTACATCAAATTAAAGAGCTTCTGCACAGCAAAAGAGACAATAACCAAAACAAAGAGAAACCCCATGGACTGGGAGAACATTTTTGCACACAACAATAATGATTAAAGACTGATCACAAAAATCTACAAAGAGCTGATGAGACTCAACAACAACAAAGAAAATAATCCTGTCAAAAAATGGGTAGAAGAGCCAAAAAGAAACTTCTCTGAAGAGGAAATGCAAATGGCCAACAGGCATATGACAAAATGTTCAACATCCCTTGTCATCAGGGAAATGCAAATCAAAACTACCATGAGATACCATCTTACACCAGTGAGAATGGCACATATTAAAAAAACTAGCAACCACAAATGCTGGCGAGGTTGTGGAGAAAAAGGAACTCTCCTGCATTGCTGGTGGGAGTGCAAACTGGTCCAACCACTATGGAGAGCTGTGTGGAGATTTCTGGACCTACTAAACATAGAGCTTCCATAGGACCCAGCAATTCCACTCCTAGGTATTTACCCAAAGGACACAGAAACATCAATTCCAAAGAGCACCTGCACCCCTATGTTTATAGCAGCACTGTTTACAATAGCTAAGCTTTGGAAACAACCCAAATGCCCAAAAATAGATGACTGGATCAAGGAGATGTGGTACATATACACCATGGAATATTACTCAGCATTCAAAAAAGATAAACACATGCAATTTGCAGCAACATGGATGGAGCTGGAAGGGATCACACTCAGCGAAATAAGCCAGAAAGAAAAAGAAAAATACCAGATGGTCTCACTCATAGCAGGAATCTAGAAAACTTAAGGGACCAGGAAAATGAATAACTATTAGAAAGTAAAAATCAAAATCAACAAGCAACTATGAACCAGAGACACTATGGGGGGTGGGGGGCGGGGAGGGGAGGGATTGGGGTCAAAATAAGGGGGTTGCAATTGTACGGGGAATATAAAAATAAAATTTATTTTAAAAAAAAGTTAATCAGTTTTTTGGGTCTCCCAGTGGCGCAGCAGGTTGGGCGCCGTGCTGTGGAGCCTCTGCAGTGCGGGTTTGATTCCTGGCCAGCCGGGAGATATCCACATGTGCAGCAGACCTCTCCTGTCTGGCCCGCTGTTCCCCTCAGCAGTGTCTTAGGTCTGTCTGCCTGTTCTGCTCCCCACTCTGTCTCTGGTGAATCCTTTCACCCTCCCGCACCTCTGGCCTGTACCCCAGCTCTTGTATAAATAAATAAATCTTTAAAAATAGACAAATAAATAAATAATCGGTTTTGTTAGATGTTGGAAAGTTGACCCTAAGTCAAATGAGTCCATTCAACCTAAGGGACAGTGATCATAGTTGCTATTTCTATTCAGTTTTTAACAGAATGAACAAGCTGAATATCATGAGCATGAAACAAAAGGAAAAATTCTTAGATAAAGAAAGAAAAATCTGATTTCTGGAATAGACAAATGTTAACAAAGAATGGAAATAGTCACAGCTATGAAATATGCAATGAAATTAACCTGGCATTCATTAAGGAAATTGAGGCCACAGTAATGATCCTAATTAAAACAAAATTAATCTCAGTGTCATACAGTAAACAGACGACAACATGTCCATGATTATCCTTACAGCTTTCATTAACCCATGATTAGAATCTCTATCACTGCCATGTCTTAGTCTACATCCTGCCAACACTTGGGAGAACAGTTTAAAATTCAATCATGCAGGGCCTCCCCGGTGGCGCAGCAGTTGAGCGCTGGGTTGCGAAGCTGCCCGCAGCCTTTGCTGCGCCAGTTCAATCCCCGGCTGCTCCCCGGCCACCAGAGGAGGGTCCCACATGGCGCTCAGACCTCTCCTGCCGCCCACTGCTCCCCTCAGCAGTGTGTTTCGGTCCTTCTGCCTGCTCTGCTCCCCGCTCTGGCTCTGGTGAATTCTCTCGCCCTCCCACGCTTCTGACTGTACCCAGTACTTGTAAAAATCAATCAATCAATCAATCAATCAATCTTGTATAAATAAATAATCTTTTCAAAAACATAAAAAAATAAAATTCAATCAGGCAAAGTAAGCAAAAAACAGATGATTGAATTTTTCTCCATTCATCTGTTTTAGCATCACAGAAAAATAGCTAGTAACTAGAATTACAAGAAAGGGTGCCTGATGAATTTTCAGTGAAACACCAATCGGGTAAAATATTTTCTCAATACACTATGAAAACCAGAAAAATCAGGACCTCCCTGGTGGTGCAAGCAGTTAAGCACAGCACTGTGAAGCTGTCTTCAGCCTCTGCAGCATGAGTTCAATCCCCAGCCATCCAGGCAGCTGCCCACATGGCGCAGCAGACCTCTCCTGTCTCACCTGCTGCTGCCTCTACAGTGTATTTCAGTAAGTCTGCCTGTTCTGTTCCTCACTCTGTCTCTGGTGAATCCTCTCGCCCCCCTACACCTCTGGCCTGTACCCCAGTTCATGTATGCATAAATAAATCTTTAAAAAAGAAAAAGAAAAGAAAACCAGAAAAATATACACAGTGATATACTGTGAGTTACCATTCTAAAATACAATAGAAGGCCAGGGAGTAGACATTTTTCCAATTTTTTCATGATCACACCTCCAGGATATTGTAAAATCTCCTTTAACTTCCTCTGTTTCTGCCCCACACAGTTTAACTCGTGGGCCCCTGACCTGGCTCTTGTGTGTATGAGTTGCCCTCTGCATTTTGAGGGGGAATAGGTCAATCTCATGCACTTTACAATTCTCACAATGCCTCTTACAAGATTAAACATATCTGCCCCAAAAGAAATTCTTATTACAGACACACATCACTTAACGACAAGGATACAGTCTGAGAAATGCGTCACTGGGTGATTTCATCATTGGGCAAGCTTCACAGAGTGAACTCGCACAAACACAGACGGTACAGTCCACTGCACACCCAGGCTAAGTGGTACCGGCTACCGGGACCACCATTGTCTACGCAGTCCAGGGTCACTGTGAGAATAGTTTACATGTTATAAAATACAGGGCCACTAAAAATCCTAACTGAATGGGGTGGAAGGGAAAGAAGGGGGTCTTAGCTTTTAAACTGACATCAGGTACAGAATTACCGAACCGAGATTGTCAGGTAAATTCTAGAAAAATGGAATTGCTTGATCCCAGAGCGACCACTGCAGTCATCACTGAGGCAGAGGTTTAGGGGACTCTGTTCCCAAATATAACCCAGTCCACCCTGACACGTGTCACTGTCCCTTTAATAAACGCAGTGGATGCAGCAGTTGATATTCCAAAGCACATTTTGCAGCTATAAAGTGAGGGCGAGTTTAGTTTGGCTTGTGGCTTGGAATGAGAAATGTGTGCAGCCAACCAGGCTATTCATCTTCGTTTGGTTGATTCATCCATCAAAATCACTTGGTATGTGTTTCAAGGACACAGTTTTGAATAAATTAATTTAAAAAATAATAAAGTATAGGGCCATTCTAGGTCATTAGTTTTCAAATTTTCAGCAACACTCTTGAATTTTCCCTCCTCTCCTCAGAGAATTTCACCAAAACTATCTTATTTTCCCTTTAACCAGCAAGCAGGACAGGAAATTCAGGCCAGACTAAGAGCCAGAAAGTCCTGATGGATCGTGACTTCCTGGCTGGTGTTCTGTGATATTTGCAGGAGGTGATCTGTGTTGGAGGGTGAAGTCGAGCCCCGACAGCTCCAGGTGTGTAGATACAGTCATGGCCGCAGCACGCCACAGACACTGGCCCATGGGGAAAATGGAACAGTCCTGTGTGCCCAAGAGTCGCCTCCCAAAAGGTTGCAGGGAGGGGAGGCAGAGCAGGAAGGAGCAGCAGGACCACAGCACTCTTCCTGGTGGTCTTGGAGAACAAGCAAGGGCCAATTTTGGTGATTTGTTCCTTGTGGGCCCGCTACGTGTCAGGGGACACCTCACAGAGCAAGACAGGCAACTCCCTGCCTTCCTGGACCTTACCCTCTAGTGACGCCCCTAGTTGCTGCTTGCCATGGCCAGAACCTTCTAGAAGATCCAAGATCCATGGACTGTTATCCCAGTGGCTGCTGCTGATTTCAGCTTCTCAGCCTCTACCTTCAGACCCCACCCTTGCCTGGTCGGCCACACCAGTCAGCTCTGTCTGAGACCACGCAGCCCACAGGAGCTTCTTGGCAGGGGCCCTGTGTGCATCATCTGTGTGCTCACAGCCCCTCACCTGAACTCCTCTCTCAAAGGTGCTGTCTGTGGGTGAGGGACACTTCTTCTGACCACCACAGAGATCTAGCGTCAGAATCCAGGAAACTGCTGAGCCCCACATGTTCTGTTCCCTCCGTCAGCCCCCGAGATGCTTCCCTTAATTCAGTGACCTTCAGAAGAGCTGGTGAGGATGTGGAGACGTGGGAGCTCTTGGACACCACTGGTGGGAATGCACATCAGTGCAGCCACTATGGAAAACAGGATGGAGGCTCTCAAAAAGGTAAAAATAGAAATACCATATGGGGCCTCCCTGGTGGCACAGGGGTTAAAGACAGCCCTATCAAGCTATCACCAGCCACTCCAGCTTGAATTCCATCCCCTGCCGGCCAGGGAGGAACTCACATGGTGCAGCAAACCACCCCTGCCTCACCTGCTCCCCTCAGCAGTGTATTTCAGTAGATCCACCTGTTCTGCTCCCCACTCTCTCTGGTGAATCCTCTCACCCCGCCCCTCACCCCTGGCTTACAACAGACATGATGTGGAAATAACCCATGGCACCGACAATGGATGAAAGGCTAAAGATGTGATGCATATACACAGTGGAACAGTTCTCAGCCATAAAAAGGACATAATCTCGCCTTTTACGACCTTGAGGGGTTTATGCTAAGTGAAGTAAGTCAGAAGGAGAAAGACAAATACAGTATGATTTCACTCATTTGTGGAATATAAAGGGGAAAAAAGCAAAGACTCTGACCACAGAATATTGGTTACTGGGGGAGGGGAGGGGACAGAGGGGCCGCTGGTGGGTGCAGGGGTGCTGGGTATTTGGGGGTGGGTGTGCTGTGATGCATGTTCAGCTGCTGGGGTGAGAAACTAGTCACTGAAACTTAGAGTTATAAACTTACCTCTGTAAAAAAATATAACAAATCAGTAACTTTCACACCTTTTTGATCCTGATCCACAGAAACAAATACTTGTTACACAGTGTTCAGGAAACTTCTTATCAGTCTAATTAGGAGCCCATTCCTGAGTTACTTTCAGAATCTGGCTACAAATGAAAAAGTCTTTGGTAAACCATCCATTTGCAGTGGAGAACATAAAAAAAAGAAGATGCTTAGAGCGAGACTAACTAAGCCAAGAAAATCAACACTTGGGTAGAGGTCAGTTGATTCTTCACTAATGCAGTCATCTGGGCGAGCAGGTGACTGGTTTGCTTAAGCGGTTAATTCCATGAAAGTCCAGCAGAAAGCACTTCAGTGTTTCATCTGGAATGCTCATTTCTTTCCAGAAAGAGGTCGTGACGTCACCACACTCAGGATTCTGTCCCAGGCGAGGCTTGGGACAATTTTCCCTTTATAACTGCAAGCAGAACGCAAAGGGCTAAGACAAAATACTTACACTTTAGCCAGTCAACAAAGCTCAAGTTTTTCTCTTATTTTCTATTTCTTTAATTTTTTTTTAACTTTATAACACACTAACGGTTCCCACTCTGCGGCATGAAAACACTGTGGACCATGTACCCGGCGCCAGAGGCCAAGTCATGCCGGAAGCGCCGCTTTACAACGTGAGTCACTTGCAAGAATGAGGCTGCTGGAAATTAGCGTCGTGCTTTACCCTGGATGCCTTCATTTAAATGTTTGTTGTTACTTGCCAAGGTCAAAATGTTTTCTAGGAAACACAGCTGTAATTTTATAGTAAGAGCCCATATTAAAAGATAAGAAAGTTCGTGGGAGTCTTACTTGCAATCCCTAGAAACCAGAAGCAGCCACCGTGCCCGTCAACACATCGGCCAGTACAGATGGCAGGTGGTTGGCACAGGGGTCGTCAAAGGCCTCGTTTCCACCATCCCCGTAAAGACAAAGGCTGGGGTGACGGGGGTGATAACCTCATCATCATGTGAGAACAAAGACAGACATGAGCAGGAGGACACGTAGTTATATGAAGCTCAAGAACAGGTGAAAAACCATTCAAGGTGACAGAGGGCTGACCTGGAGGGAGAGGCATTGGCAAGGAAGGGGCAAGATGATCCCTCCTCGGGCTAGAAACACTGATTTTAATCTGGGCGGCAGTTACACAGAGGTAAACCCACAAAATCTACCTGGATATGTTTTATCACAAAGAAAAATAAGAAACAAAAAGAATATGCTTTATAGACGTGCATTTTAATGGCAACATTGTGGAGAGAATTTATTTCCAATTCCTACATTTCTAACGGCAGCTTCAACGTAGAAGGTAACATGTACATCTTAGGAAGCATGCATGTCACCTGTTATCACGGATGCCACGCTTGCACAACACACTTTGCCCCTGCACCATAAATACCGTGTTGATTGCTACTGCCTCTCATTTCATTCCTACAGTACCTGCGGGTGGTGCAAAGTGTCCAGGCATCACCATTCTGACTTTATAAACAAGCAAATGGAGACTCAAAAAGACTAAGAGATGTGTCCAAAGTCATACACCTGAGTATTGCCCTCAGTGTTGCCCTCCTACAACTGAGGATAGACCTCAGCTCACCTGAATCCAGATCAAATCCTCCACAACACCAGCATCTCCCCTTCAGCCAGGAATGAAAGGAAGACCCCAGGGAAGCCCTCAGCGTCGTCTCCCTTCCACCCCAAACACCCTGGAAGAACAGACCCCCACCTAGAGGGATGACCGGGGAGCGGCAATTATCCGGTAGCAGTAAATAGAGCCACCACACAGGACATGAACAGTACTTGTGAGCAACATGGTTCCCATTGTCACAGGTGACTCCTCTCAGCAAACTCCTGGGTAGGAAAACTTATCGCCCCTTTATAGAGGAAGGGACTAGAGGCTCAGAGAAGTTCAGTACTAGCTCAAGGTCACACAGCTGAGAAGCGGGAGGCCAGGGATGTCTGGCTTCAAAGCTTGTGCCTTCTGCCTCTGTTACCCTCCTGTTTACCAAGTTTTTTTTTTTTTTTTTTAGATTTATTTATTCATTTACATAAGAACCGGGGTAGAGGCCAGAGGCGCGGGAGGGTGACAGGATTTACCAGAGACAGAGTAGGGAACAGAACAGGCAGACTGACTGAAATGCACTGCTGAGGGGAGCAGCGGGCGAGACAGGCGAGGTCTGCTGCGCCATGTGGGACCGTAGCCCACCAGCTGGGATTGAACAGGCGCTGCAGAGGCTGCAGACAGCTTCACAGCGTGGCGCTCAACCGCCTGCGCCACCAGGGGAGGCCCTTCCTCTACCAAGTTTTAACAGAAATCAATCTTACTGAAATGCTTGCAACCACGCCCAGCTCAAATCTGTTTGCTGAGCCCCAGTCTGCTAGCTGAGGGCATAACTGCTGCCCCGTGGATCTGAGGTGTTAGATCCCAAGAAAATTACACCCCGTGATTCACTGCAAAGATTCTGATGGGATCAGAAGAACAGAGACCTTAAGAAGGTGAGTCTCTAGTGAACATTTTAAAAAACAGACCCATTTATTTAGGCCAAATTAGAGAAGAATTCACCATGTCCCCAGGCAGTAACGACCAAGATGTTAAATCAAAATTAACCTTCATAAAGGACACGTGTGTGTTACACAGAGTTATAGGTCACACCTGAGCTTTAGGCAGGCTTTTTCCACTGTCAGCTCTGAGATCACTTACCTTCCCTAGGGCCTCAGCTCAGTCAAGGCTGAGGCCTCCCCACCTCTCTCCGTGACTCTTGGTGAGGAAGACCCACACCCTGGGCCTCCAGGAGCCGGCCTGACACTTTCAGCTAGGCCCATGGGAAACAACTTCACCAAGGAGCCCAATGTGTCCATGGGCTGGGCCCAGCCCCAGAGATTGGCAAAGGCCTTTGTTCTACCTGGTCAGGCCCAGAAAGAGGACCAGCTGCAGGCAAGGGAGACAGCTAGAGAAGGGGCGGATTTACCCCTTTGTTCTTTGTGGATTTCTTTAAAGCAATGTCACGGAACAAGACATCAAAGCCTTCCTGTCACCAAGATGGACTGAGACACTGCAAATGCCCAACATCTCCCTGTCCTGGGTAATAGGAGAGGCTGCTGCTTCGTTCCCAATTGCAGCTCCAGTCTCTTCTGTCCACTCGCTTCAGGATAAAACATTAAGTGCCCAATACCTACCGCCTGACAGCTTCCACAGCCGAGCAAAGCTACCCTTCCTCCAAGCCCCCAAAAACACTGACTGCAACCCGAACCCGGTGATTCCTCTTACTCAGACACCCCAAGATTTCCCATGTACATGACCCCACCCCTACACCACACTCACTAAAACTCCAATCTGCTCAACTATAGGTCCGTTCCTGGCGGTCATTGCCTCAAGTGTCATCAACCACCAGCCTTCCCATTCCCGGGTCATTAAGAAGTAGCGTGTGTTTAGAAAACAAGAACATATTTCAATATAAATCAATAATAGAGACATCTGGGTAATAGAACGTAAGCCAGTGCCACAGGTCGTCAGTGAAAAGACAAGAGCCTTCGCCGTCGAACACAAACTCAGTGAGCCCCTGTTCACGCAGGTCCCACTTTTGGCTTCAACATTGTTTACTGCTTAACTCAAGGTGGAAAGCAAGGGAGCTGGGAAGAGTCCTCACTTCTGGAGATGAGACCCTGGAGAGGGGCAGACAGCAGCACCCAGCAAATGGGAGGAGATCCACGATGCCCCGGGCATAACCCAGCGGGAGCAGGAGGGACAGACCCCGCTGGCTGCAGGCGCTCACCGGAGAAGGCAGATCAGTAAGAAGCAACACATCAACAGCGTGACTCCAGCCAGTGAAAGAGGAATGAGGTCCGGGGCTCAGGGAAGAGGGTTCCTTTCACGTGTGGCTCCTCACAGGTCAGCTGCAACAGCTGTTAGCAAAAGGAGTAAGTTCCTTTTCCCTGTGACCCATTGATTCAGGCAATGCTCCCAGGCTTCTGGAGACTTCTATGACGAATTCTCGGTACTAGAACACTTTGAAGTCAGCAGCTTAGCACAAGGCTTGTTGGCACTGGCGCCAGCAGGGAACTCAGCTGCGGCCATCAACCAGGGCCCAGCCTGTGCCATGTGTTGCCTCCAGTTTTATATCCACGCGTTGCCCATTCCTCCTCACAATGAGCAGTGGGTAGTGGCGTGCCGAGCTCCATGAAGGTCCACAGATACTCAGCTTCTCGAAAATGCTCATTGTAGCCACAGGACTGCTCCCTCTTGGGTGGTGAAAAGAGCAAATTAGGGATGCAGGAGACTGGAACGTGCTGATCTGTGGTCGTGTTTTTTCCACAAATTGTTCCAAAATCACTTCATTGTTTCAGAATTCCACAGCTTGGAAGGTCAAGATGATTGGGGAGGCAGAGCTGTCACCCCAGAACAGGAAGCATGTGGACGGTGAAGACGTGAGCTGCCAGGCAATTCCCTAAAGCTCGGTGTGTGAGCCTCCATGCAAGGGATCGTTCAACTCCTCAACAAGAGAAAGAGAAGCATGACCAGAGCACATCGCAGCCGGGAGAGTGTGGATGGCTTGGAAGACTCCGTCACTTTCCACGCACGGAGCCGTCTAGCCACGGCCCTGACGTCAAGAACTTCTCCCTCACTCGTGGTTCTCGTCCCAGCAGCAGCCACAGCTGCAGCCCTCAGAGGGTGCCGGGCGTCCAGATAATGACACAGAAGCGTCCCCACCCCAGGGAGCAGGAGGAGATGGGCTTTTGGATGTCCCATCACCAGAGCATCACCCACAGCCTGCCCCCGGGTCTCCCAGCCATCCGCTGCCAAGCCCAGAGCTCCCTGGGGAATAAAATTGTCCGTCAAATGAAGGAATTCCAGGACCTCTGCATCTTGGTTCTGGCCTTCACTCCAACGTGATTTTCGTCCACCTCCTCCTATTTCCGCTCTCCCCTCTCACGGGGCCCTGCCCTGTCTCTCCTGGGCCTCGGGCCCCGCCTTCCTCCTGCCGAGCGCGTCCATGACCACGTAACCTGCTGTCCCTGAAGGCCCCGCTCTCGGGCCTCCCGCTGCCCAAGCCGTCCCTGTGCTGCCCCAGCTGAGCCGGCCCCGGCCCCGCTCTGCCCGGTGCCCGCTCGGGGCCTGCGTCTTTCACTGCTCCCCAACTCCCTGCTCCATGCCCGCTCCCCTGACAAACCCAGGGTGAGTTCAAGGCTACGCAGGGGCTTTGCGGCGCCAGGGTGTGGCCCCGTCCTCCCTTTGCTTCCCTGTCCTCCTTTCTGGCTCTGCTCTCCTCATTCAGTAGCTCCCTCCTGCTCCGCTGGGAACCTGGTTCCAAGACACGTTTCCCCTCCTGCCCCCGCCCGCCCTCTCCATGCACAGAGCCGTCTCGGACCAGAGCAGACAAAACACAGCAACCAGGATAAACCCCATTTCAACCCGGGGGTTTACAGGGAGACGTCATGGTCTCGGAGACGTCACTGAGTCCACCGTGTGTTGAAAAGCAACGACCATGTGTAGAGGTGTCCGCAGCCACCCCAGGCCGGGCAGGTGCACGGCAGCCCTAGTGATGTGAGGGAGCCCTCGGGGCCCGCGCGTCGTCGTCCCAGCGGTCAGGGGTAACGCGGGGGAGCGGCAGGAGGGACAGCAGGGTCTCTGACCCGTGCAGGCAGGGGAAGGAAGGACGGTCCTGGAGCCCTCGGTGGCTCTTGCAGGCTCTAGTTGACATCTTTCAGGTACACGGCGGGCAGGGGTGCCGGGGGCGGGAGGCGGGCTGACCTCCCAGGCCCTGGCGAGTCCTCACCTCTCCTGGGCTCTCCGGCCTTCTCTCGCGGCCTTGGCTTCTCTCTCCTTGTGGTTCTGCTGTTCCGCGCTCTCTCCCTGGGCTGGGCTGGTCTCCTGGCGTCCCCGTGACGCCGCCCCATAGGCCCAGTCTCAGCCCAGGGGCCCCCACCTACATAGGCCCGCACCCCGCTCCAGGGGCCCGCCATCGGGCACGCATTCAGGACCGCAGATCCATCATCAGTCCTGGTGGCGGGAGGCAGAAAAGCCTGACCCTTGACTTCCCTACACAGGGGAGCCCGCAGGGGGACGGCCACTTGAGTACCTGCGGATCTCTCCACCTCTGGTCTCTGGTGCGCCCTCGTCTTCTCTTCCCTCGTGGCTGTGGCTCCTCCTCTCACACAGCACCCCCGGTCCCTGGATGACGCCACCCTTATACCCCTGACCTCTAGACTCAGGCGCTCACACACACGCTCAGCTGTCCACAGCCACACGCCCTCTGCGTTAACAAGATCAAGGCCGCAGGTGATAGCCACGGAGGCCAGTGGCATAAAAGCCTGACCGACTTCATTTACCCACAGAAGGTTTCATAGCAACTCTGTGGGGCCTTTTTGAGACCCCAAGTCACCCCATGCTCCTATTTCTTTGTCTGTTCTGGGGGACAGAGTTCAGCCTGCATCATCTCCTGACAGAGCATCCTCACACACCTCCCCCCCCGCTCTCCTCCCCTCCCCCCATACCCTAAGTCAATTCCACCTTTCCATTCCCTCCCCTCAGCTCTTCTGCTGCCCAGGAAGCAAGTCCATGGAGCCTCCCTTGTGTTTTCAAATTGGGGAAACCAGCATGAGCTAAACAGACAGCCTGGACAGAGCATTTAGAAGTCCTAGAGTCATTCTTCCTCATCTCTAGGACTGACTTCCACTCTGAGCTTGGACTTGGGGTTCACATCTCCCTCCCCCCACCCGTCAAGGAGTGTGAGTCCTTCCCCCACTGCTATCCCTGTTCCTAAGACAAGAAAGTAGAACAGGAGTGACCCCTGCATAAGGTGGGCGTCCTTGGCCCCTTTCTCTCCCCAGGAAAAATAAACAGTTCAAGATTGCTGGGTCGGGGGGCTTCCCTGGTGGCGCAGGGGGTTGGGGAGCAAATTGACTTTGGAGTCAGAGAGACTTAGTTTGAATGTTGACTTGAGCACTAACACCTGGTCCTGGTTATCTAACCCTGGTGTTATTATCCCAACTTATAAATAAGAATAAAGGGGCCTCCCCGACGGTGCAAAAGGGGCCTCCCCGACGGTGCAAGGTGTTAAGATACAGCACTAGGAACCAATCCGCAGCCACTGCAGCACAAGTTCGATCCCTGCCAGGGAGCTACCCACATGGCACAGTAGACCTCTCCTGCCTTGCCTGCTGCTCCCCTCAGCAGTGTACCTCAGTCGATCTGCCTGTTCTGCTAACCACCCTGTCTCCCACATTACAGCCGTCACCGCTGATGCTGACAGTTTTCTTGTATTTATTTGAATATCCATCCCTCTAGCCCAGGGAAGGGTCTTTTCATCATTAATTTGTGATCATGTGCGTCAGAGCCCCTTGGGCCCATCCCAGCAGAAACACCTTTGTGAACAGCCAGGGGCGCCTGCCAGTTACCCAGGAAACCGATTTTTCCCTGGAAGCCTTCCCAGGAAAACAGGCAAACAGCACTGAAGTGGGGTGGCCTCTACTTCTGAAACTTAGCAGGAGCTACCAAACCTCTAAGCATGATTAGCAGTTACACTTCCTGCCAGGTTCAAAGAAGAGGAGCCTGTGGGGCAGTCGGCCTCTCCTGGAGCAGACATCTGGGCTGTGCTTGGAGATGTTAGTTGTAGGAATAATAAAATGTTTAAGGAGAGTCCTCTCACCACCTGCACCCCAGTTCTTGTATGCATAAATAAATATTAAAAAACAAAAGAGAATGAAGCCGTACCCACCTCACAGCCTTGTGACAAAGCTTCAACGAGAGGGGTCTGTGTGCACTGCTTGGTCAGTTGCCTGAGCTTAGTCAGGGGTGAACAGATGTCAGCTACTGGTACGGTGATGACTGTTATGACTATTATTGGATCATGCTATGATGCTGCCAGGAGCTTCAGCTCCCAGGAGTGGGGAGAAAGGAGGGTCCATCCGGGAGGAAGCTGGGAAGTGGCCGTCCACGGGGCGCAGCGTTGGGCAGCCTGCTCTCCACAGCAGGACTGGGCTTCCCCAGACGAATTTTGTTGCCATGTGGCCAGAGGAAGACCTGGACAATACCCCTCAGCCTTGGAAGATCCTCTAAGCCTTTCCTCTTGGGCACTAACTCGCAGGTTTTACAGCAATGAAACAACCCTAACTGAACACCGTATTGAAGACTAGCGTTTAAACCACTTCAGAGTCTTAGTAAATAACCCAGATGCTCACAGGCCTTGGTGGAAGCGGCAGATCCCTTCCAGGGCAAGCCGTAAACCCAGCTTTGTCTTTAAAAACAAACACAGCAACCTTTAAAAAAAAAAAAGGCGCAGCCTTCGGGGTGCCTCCCCTTCCGTGTTTCTAGACTGAGGGGAGTTGGGCGTAGGGGCTCCTGACATTCCTGTCTCTGGGAACTTGTGAAAAATATTGTCTTGTTACCCAGCAGTTTTAACTGTTGAACTATGAAGTGGGGGTAGATCGAAATGGGGACCCCGCTGGTTGGTTTCTGAAGCAAACTGCCCTGAATTGGAGCCCATGACTGAGAAACCATAAAGAGAGACTCTCCCCAGACAATGTCCCTCTCCTGTCACTGGTCACTGCTGGCTGCCAACGTCTCAGAGGCACGGCCGCCTCCTCTCCCTGCAGGGGTACCATGGCCAGAAGTCACGCCCCAGCTGACCTTGCAAAGCCACCCCGAGCCCAGGGTGTTGCTCAGCCTCTCCACAGCCTTCCAGTCCCCGTTACTTCATTCACCGGTGGAGAGAACGCTTGGGGTCATCAGCGTCAGCGTGACCTGGAGACTCTGCTGTCTCTCTAAAGACCACACAGAATGAATGAGCATGGAATTAATCATGGGGGGCCGGAAACTACTGTGGCTGGTGCCTGCCTCACCGGCCCGTCCCTCCGCCAAGCGTGTGTGTTCTTGCCGAGTCCTGCCCCATCGGGGTGCTTTCCAGCACGAGGCTCAGCAGCGGCTTCAGAAGGATGGACTGGACGGAACCAGCACAGCTAAACAAACTCCCCTTTCTAAATACTGTCTCAGTGACATTTGAGCCCCCACCAGCTAGGCTGGGGCCAAGGCTGGTAATAGCTGTGGAGAGAGACTTGATAAGAAGTTCAGGGAATCAGGAACCACAATGAATGTCTCACTGGGGAACCCACAATTGAAAAATATGACTTATGTGTTTGTTCGTGCATCTATTTGCTCACTCGCTCGTGGATTTCACGACATTCTTCTGTGTCAGGTGACGGGGACACGCAGTTGCACCAGCGCAGCCCCTGATCTCACTCCACCTCAGGAGAAGCAGCACACGCTGGGGGCAGGGTGGGGGTGAGGGGACCGTGTGTGCCCATCACAGCAACACCCAGAGGGGCCCTGAAACCCAAGGGCTCCGGGGCCCATGTGGGGGAGGTGAACTGGGTCCTAATGAGGAGCAGGAGGTCACCCCAGCCGACCTCCCCAATCTTCCTCTGCTGTATCTATAGAAGGAGCAGGCCGGGCCTGAGAGGGCCTGGGGGCAGCGCCGGGCTGGGCCTCCTCAAGCTCTCAGAGCTTAGACGCCTGCAGATTCCCAGCAGAGGGGGAGGCCATGAGTCTCCTTCGACTCTGGCCCGTTCCCCCTGCAGCATCCAGGGCAGAACCAGGAGGAAGTCAAGGAGCAAAGCAAAGTTCAGCAGTGGAGGCAACTGGTGGATCCCCAGTGGTCAAGGAACTAGCTTGGAACTAGACTAGGTTGTGTAGCCCACGAACACCCATCCAATTGCCTTAAAGCTCTAGACTCAGTGTCTGGGCCACAGCGCTCTTTTTTAAATTGTGGTAAAATACACACAACAAAATTGTAGTTTTGAAAGGACAGTTCAGTGGTATTAGATTCATGTTTCATGGTGATCATCACCTCCATTCATCCCCACAATTCTTTACCTTGTAAAACTGGAATTTTGTAGCTGTTCAATAATAACTCCCCGTTCTCCCCCCCGCTCCATCTCCTGGAAACCATCACTAATACTTCTGTCTCTATAATTTTTTTAAAGATTTATTTATTATGCATACAAGAACTGGGGTAGAGGCCAGAGGTGTGTGTGAGGGGGTGAGAGGATTCACCAGATACAGAGTGGGGAGCAGAACAGGCAGACTGACTGAAATACACTGTTGTGGGGAGCAGCGGGGAGACAGGAGAGGTCTGCTGTGCCCTGTGGGTAGCTCCCTATTCAGGGATCGAACTTGGTAGTTCAAAGGCTGTGGACAGCTTCATAGGTTGCATCTTAACCCCTTGCGCCACCAGGGAGGCCCTGTCTCTATAATTTTGATTACCTAAAGTTCCTCATGTGTGCAGAATCACAGTGTTTGTCTTTTTGTAATTAACTTGTTTCACTCAACATAATGTCTTCAGGAGTCACCCGTCTTGTAGTCTATTGAAAAATGTCCTTTTTTAACGCTGAATAATACTTCTTTGTATGCATTTACCACATTTTGCTTATTCACTCATCTTCGATGGACACAAGTCGCTCTCATCTTTTAACTATTGTGAATAACGCTATTCTCAACGTGGTGTACAAATATCGCTTTGAGACCCGACTTTCTGTTCTTGGGGGGAGATACCCACATGTAAAATTGCTAGATCATATGTTACTTCTATTTTTAATTCTTTAAGGGACCTCCATCATTTTCCACAGCAGCTGGACTATTTTACATTCCCACCGAGAGCTCGCACCCCCGTGAGCTCACCTCAATTTCTCCACATCCTCACCAGCGCTTGTTCTCTGGGGCTTTTGACAGTAGCCATCCTACCTGGTGTGGGTTAGGATCTCACTGTAGTTTTGATTGGCATTTCTCTCGATGACTAGTGATGTTAAACACCTTTTCATGTACTTATTGGTCATTTGTACACCTTCTGTAAAGAAATGTCTATTCAAAAAATGTCTCTCCAAGTCTTTCGCCCATTTTTTAATCAGGTTATTTGCATTTTTGTTATTTGCATTTTGTGTTTTAAGAGTTCCTTATGTTATTATGTTGTAGAAGTTCAATTGTGTTTCTGGATATCAACTGCTGAAAATATTTGATTTGCGAATATTTTTCTCCCTTTCTCTGGGTTGTCTTTTTACTCTGCAGATGTTTTTCATGCATACAGTTATTGAAATTTCATGAAGTCTGATCGATTTTCTTCTTTGGCTGTCTGTGCCTGTGGTGTCATATCCCAAAACCATTGCAAATCCAAAGTAATGAATGTTTTGTCCTATGTTTTCCTATGTTTTTTGTCTTACGCTTAGGTCTTGAGGCATTTTGTGTTAATTTTTGTACAGGGTGTTAAGTGATGATCCCAGTTCACTTGTTTGCATGTGGATATTCGATTTTAGCAGCACCATTTGTTGAAAAGTGGACTCTAGCTCTTTGTGCAGCACTTCAAACTTCATTTCACATCTGATACCTGATCTGGTCTCTCCAGCAGTCATGCAAGGTGAGGACAGTGCATTTGGATTTCATTATTTTTCAGTGCATTTCTTTATTGCTGAGGGGAGGAGATATCAAGCTCCTTACTCAGGTGACACCGTGTTTAGTGGCAGAGCAGGGACGACGAGCAGGGGCTGACTCTGCTCTTCCTTGGACCTTAGATCAGGTTTGCTCTGGATGTTCTGGTTGACCCAGAGAAGAGTTGAGAGCGGGAAGAAACAGCCAAGGCTGGTTGAAGAAGGGACGCACATGGCAAGTCAGAGTCACATTCACAAGTTAGATGTTTCCTCTTGGTGCTTCTGTTTCCACGGATGTCAAATGAGAATGTTCAACAAAAATTCCAAACATTTCTTCCAAAGTACCACTAATGAAAGAAATCAAACAAGCATCTATTTTACTTCTAAGGACCAAGAGGCAGCCCTCTGCAAGACAGAATTTTCTTTGAAGTTCCTTGTTTTCACTGACAGAAATCATGTGCACTTCTCCATCTTACTCCATAATGTAACTGCATTTGTCTTAGCGTAAACATGGTTGTTCAGCTTATCCTGCACAAAGTTTCGGCTGAAGTGGATTCCCCAACCTACCCTGGGGTTCCTTGTGTTCCTGTCACTCAGCAGTGAACTGATAGGTCCACATACCCCATGTGAGATGCAGAGAATGACAAACCTCTTCAATCTTCACCCCGAACCTGAGTCTTATACTTCAGCTTCAAAGAAAGGTGTGAAGTCACATTCAGAATTGGGAAGGAGTACCAAGAAGTGAACAATTTAAAAAAATCATTTTTACCCATATATGTGCTCTAGATGGGGCAACACACAGCCCCCAAGAACCTGGCCCATGACCCAGGGGTCCCTAGAGAGGACTAGCCAGGACCAGGCAGAGTCCTCTACCAGAATGTACCATTTGCCCCACAAGCAGTGTCTCTGAAACCCCAGAGCATCCGGCAACAACTAACATTCAGGTTGTGCTAAATGTCCCTCCATCATTCACAAACCATGAAGAAAGTTTGCGAACTTACTGTGAAAAGCATCCAGTTTCTTTTGCTAGCTCTTGAACACCAAAGATTTTAAAATCATCTAAGTCCCTCCTTTCATGGAAGTAGCTAATTAACTAATTAACTATACTGTCTTGGTCAACCAGAACATCCAGATTTTGGAATGTTCATGTCTGAGCTGGAAAGTCCATTCCTCTCTGAGATCATGTCAGCTGCCATTCAAGTATGAGACCTTCCAGCCTTTCAACTTTCTAAACACGCAGTGACAAGATTAAGACGGGGGCCACAGCTAGTAGAAATCTCTGTTCCATGAGAGTCTTCATTTGCCTAGATTTTCATTATTTCTGTACTTAGGTTATTGTATTATGGAGAGCATTTGCATATAGATATTTATTTGTTCCCTTGAAATCATGCTAACTGGGGAAAAAGTATAATAGGACAGACTACAAACCTTTATCCCATCAACAGATGTTGGAAAATCATTTAAAGTCCCTGTGCAGTACTGAAGCTTCATGCGGTCCCTGTTTCTATACAGTAGTTTGTATTTCTCATTTTAAAAAGTGTCATCTCTGTGAGCGTTAAAATAGTTCGATGGAATAACATAATTTCTATGAATTGTATTTGAGTTATGACACGTCCATCTTCATTCGTGTCCCCTATTTATTATAGTCCTAATGCGTATTTCTTTGAAACTAAATTTTCCTGGGGACTGAAGTCCCAGCTTGGGGGCTGAAGTCACTGCCACAGGCCAGTCTATTTCCAGGGGCAGCGCCTCTAAGTGCTGCGAAGGCCCACAGCGCCCCCTAGCGAGCACACAGCGACAGTGCCCCTTCCCCAGCCACCAGAATCCTCGATGCACTTCTTGGATTACTTAAGAATCCTCAGAAAAAGAGAGATTTTTGGTTTTGTTTTATTATTATTGTGACCCTCCAAGATCCACCAAGCATTTGAGGGTAATCAAAGTGTCACAACCCCTTTCCCAAGGCTTGCACACCCAGAAAGGGAAGACTTCGTTAAATAACATTTTTCCACTTGGGTTTCACGGAAGATGAATGTCCTTCTCCTGCACCGCCAGGCCTCTGCTCACGCTTTTCCCACCCTCCGAAAGACTGGGGGATTGTCACCCTCAGGTTCTTCAATTCATTCTTGAGCTGAAGCGCCCTCTGGTGTTATTCCGATTCTAGCAGCCAGGACATGGCCTTTTTGTCCCGTTTTCATGTTTCCTTTTAAGTGGCATCTGGAGGAAAATTTAAACAAGGCTTTACAGAAAATATGAAAAATAATACCGGGAGGCCAGACTCTCCAATCTGCTCACACTGTAAGATGGCAAGTAAATAACTTTCCACAGGCGTGGCCTTGCAGGTGGCGGCTCAGGAACTCACCCTCTGGAGCATGGAAGACACGGCCCTCATCTGAAAGGCAAAGAGAGAAGACTCAGAAATTAAGTGACTGACAGGGGCTATGGTGAGCTGGATTTGCAGGAAGGTCTCCTGCCACCTTGCAATATTACAAAAATCGCTAGTTTCCTAACCATGAGCGGCTGCTGTGCTATGTCCCTGTGCGTATTGTTTGAGCTGCACAGCAGGTCTCGGCAGCAGGCACATCATGACACCTGCTTTACAGATAGAGACTTAGCACTTTGAGAGAGAGGTGGGGAGGTGTGTGCGCTGGGACACAGAGGCACAGCTTCAACTACCCAGCTTGAGTCCAGAACCATGTCTGAAACCAACCACTGATTTTGCTGCCTTTGTAGAAACGTACAGTCATGTAGATAACATAAACACAGGTGTGTGGATGTGCATGTATTTATGTACTGATGATAGAGCAATAAACAAGATGTAGCACTATTTTGTGTATCTTATCACTTTAAATAAATAACATCATATTTTCGATTGGGGAGAATGGGGGCGGTAATGTGAGAAACCTGTGGATTGAAATGGATCTAGACAATACACACAATTTTTTTAAATGGATCCGAGATCGTGTCCCACATGGGTGCCAACCTGAGGAAGGGGTTTCTTTGGGGCAACACTGAAGATTAGGTTGGGGTGGGGTACAGGGGGAGCTTCTGAGGGGCTGACAAAATTCTCTTCCTAATTGTGGCTCTGTGGGGCTGTGCCTTATTAAACTCGGCAAGCAATGCCAACAAATAATGAACAGCACCGCAGCTGTGTTTACCCGTGGGGGCGTGGGAGAAAGGCGTGCCGAACCTCCATCCCATCTTCATTCTAAGGTACCTACCTCTGTCACGGGACTCGAAAACCCAAAGCTGCATTCCTGGCTCCTGCGCAGCCGGAGGCCTGGAAGGGATTTGGAGGATTCTGTCCATCCAATGGGAGCAGAGGCCCGGCTTCTGCTGCTCCTGTCTTGGAGACACGTGGCCTTCCCGACGCAGCACAAGCAGGATCCAGGCTCTGGGCGCTGGCGTGGAGGGCTGTGTAGCGCCAGCAAGCACAGGGCAGGTTCTCGATGGATCTGGCCAGATGGGCAAAGGAGACTCCTGGAGCCCTCAGTGGGTTTTTATGACCTTCCCATAGCACTTGTAAGGAGGCAGCCAGGGGCAGGGCAGGCATGGGGATTTGGGGGTCGGTCAGGGAGTGGGGGCGGAAGGCTGGCCCTGGCGAATCTTCCTTCTGTCTGGGCCTGCTCTGGCGTCTCTCGTGGTCTTCTCCTCTCGCAGCCGTTCCCACCGCACACCGCCTCCGTGACGCTGCCCTTCCAGGCTCCACCTCCAGGCCCAGGTGTGCCCCCTTCCGCACGCCCACCCCTTACTCCAGGTGTCCACCGTCAGGCACACGTGCCCCAAGCCCATGCTCCCAGGCGCCTCCTGCACTCAAGGCCGTGGGTGATACCCACAGAGGCCAATGGCACAAAGGCCTGAGCATCTTCATTCACCCTCAAGGGCAGCACAGAGACTTGGCACAGGCAGCCTCTGCCCCGGCCCACTCAGACTCTGGGGCTGGTGGGTCTTGTGGCCTCGGATGTGGGGCTCCCTGATCACAGAAGCTTTCTCTCCTTGTGCGGGGCCGTCCTCAGGGGCAGTGGTCCCCTGGGGGTGCAGCCTGTGCTCTTTGATCACACAAGGGGCAGCTCTGTTGGTGGCTCACGCAGCTTGAACCAGCTTCGCAGGGGAAGCACGCCAATGTTGAGGCCCAGGGTCAGCCAGGGTGGGGCCCTGATAAAACCCCTGCTTGTAAAGGAATCCAGAGGACTGGACCCCAGGGATAAAGGGGAACCGCAGGGGAACCCGTCCCCGGAATCCAGCCTCACAGTCTCTGCATGACCCGACACATCTCAGTTCCTAACTGGAACGTGATTTGTGGTTTAGAGCGACCCAGTGTCTGGTGTAACAATTGCACATCATTTCCGGAGGGAGGAAACATAAATTCAGGCTTGTAGTTCTTTCATAGCAATGTTTTAATGCACTGCCCAGCAAAGATGCCCCAGGCTGTGAGGAGATCAGACAAGAAGCGCGAGAACCGCAGAAGCAGCCAGGAGAAAGCAGCGCGCAGAGGGTCTGGACTGAGCCCAGAGAGGCCGGGGATGCGAGCCGTGGGAGCCACGGTTGTCGCTTCCTTTTCCCGGGAACCGTATTTTCAAAAGCAAAAAGACACAAGTGGAATCAAGGTTTTCAGGATCTTATTTAACCCAACACATCTGAACTCACGAGCAGCGTCTGCGCCTCCTGCGTGAGTCTCCTCCTGCCCGAGCGCCTGTTCCCCGCCGCCTCCACCTTCTCCACAGCTCAGCTGTCCAGGGTCTCTCAGCTCAGCTCCTCGCCCCACAGAGCCCTCAGCCTCCTCTCCCACCAAAGAGAAACATCCAGTTTTTCTCCCTGTCTTTCACCACTGACACGTCTCAGTAGCTCCTGCGCCCTCCCTCGGGGGGACTCATGGCAGAGCAGAGAACAGAAGAGAGGCCTTTCTTTCCTCCCAAATTCTGAAATGCTGAGAAAAAAGCCTCAACAGAGTGTCTGCAAGAACCTCCCTGGTGTGGTGGCGCAAGGGGATAAATCTCAGCGCTGTGAAGCTATTGGCGGCCACCGCAGCACGAGTTCCATCCCCAGCCAGGGAGCTACCCACAGGGCCCAGCAGACCTCTCGCCTCCCTGCTGCTCCCCTCAGCAGTGTATTTCGTCAGTCTGCCTGCTCTGCTCCCCGCTCTGGCTCTGGTGAATTCTCTCACCCTCCCGTGCTTCTGACTGTACCCAGTGCTTGTATAAATAAATAAATAAATAAATAAATAAATAAATAAATAAATCTTAAAAATAAATAAATAAAAACATGATGGACACATGTGTATATCATCTGGGAATTAAAGTGATTAACTCAGTAATTTTCTTTTCCCCAGAAGTCTATCAAGATAAGGCATTAAAGCTTCTTCATGACTCAATACCCAAGACCCACCCCAGTATTAACCAAACCCCAAACAGGTCCTTTTCATTACATGATTCCCACCATTTGGGTGAGGGAGGGGCAGCTTGCCACAGATTACTAACACCAAATTATTTAGTTCTGTTCAGGTATGGCAGTGCTCTATGTTTCATTATTCTTGCAGATGATAATCTGCTCATAGTCTCCGTGTGCACAATTAGAATAAGCTTGACACTACTGCACTCGGCACCAATTTCCCCATTTGGAGTCACAATACTGGCCACCGATAGCTAAGGGTAAAGATCATGTTCTGATCCTTAGACACACAAAGAACTCTCCCTTCGCAGGAGGGTTTCAAAAGAACAAGCGGTTATAAAGCAAGTATTTCAGTCTTTCTCTCTCATTTTTTTTTTTACTAATTAAGGAATGAATAGGATTAGATGGCATCCTTAAAACAAACCATGTTTTCTGTGCAATACTTGCTTACACTTGGACAAAGAGTTTCTCAGCACTAGTCTCCTGGAATTTGGGCCATATTAGAACTCCCCATTATTCCTTGAAAAACAATCCACATTATTCTAGTTTTCCTTGTTGGTTTAAACTTTTTTTTTTATTTTAATTTTTTTTATTTTTATATTCCCCAAACAATTGCAACCCCTTTATTTTGACCCCAATCCCTCCCCACCGCCCCCCTCCCCTCATAAAGTGTCTCTGGTTCATAGTTGTTTGTTGATTTTGATTTTCACTTTCCTATAGTTATTCATTTTCCTGGTCCCTTATTTAAGTTTTCTAGACTCCTGCTATGAGTGAGACCATCTGGTATTTTTCTTTTTCTTTCTGGCTTATTTCGCTGAGCTTGATCCCTTCCAGCGCCATCCATGTTGCTGCAAATTGCATGTGTTTATCTTTTTTGATTGCTGAGTAATATTCCATGGTGTATATGGACCACACCTTCTTGATCCAGGCATCTATTTTTGGGCATTTGGGTTGATTCCAAAGCTTAGCTATTGTAAACAGTGCTGCTATAAACATAGGGGTGCAGGTGTTCTTTGGAATTGATGTTTCTGTGTCCTTTGGGTAAATACCTAGGAGTGGAATTGCTGGATCCTATGGAAGCTCTATGTTTAGTAGGTCCAGAAATCTCCACACAGCTCTCCATAGTGGCTGGACCAGGTTGCACTCCCACCAATAGTGCAGGAGAGTTCCTTTTTCTCCACAACCTCGTCAACATTTGTTGTTGCTAGTTTTTTTAATATGTGCCATTCTCACTGGTGTAAGATGGTATCTCATGGTAGTTTTGATTTGCATTTCCCTGATTACGAGTGATGGTGAGCATTTTTTCCTATGCCTCTGAACTTCCTCTTCAGAGAAGTTTCTTTTTAGCTCGTCTGCCCATTTTTTGACTGGATTATTTTCTTTGTTGTTGTTGAGTCTCATCAGCTCTTTGCAGATTTTTGTGATCAGTCCTTTATCATTAGTGTTGTGTGCAAAAATGTTCTCCCAGTTGGTGAGGTTTCTCTTTGTTTTTGTTATTGTCTCTTTTGCTGTGCAGAAGCTCTTTAATTTGATGTAGTCCCAGCTGTTTATCTTTGCCTTCACTATCACTGCTTTGGGTGATGTGTCTGTAAAGATGTCTTTTTTTTTTTTTTAATAGAGGCATGTTTTTTATTTATTTATTTGTTTGTTTGTTTGTTTTGTTTATACATGCACTGGGTACAGTCAGAAGCGCGGGAGGGTGAGAGAATTCACCAGAGCCAGAGCGGGGAGCAGAGCAGGCAGAAGGACCGAAGTACACTGCTGAGGGGAGCAGCGGGCGGCAGGAGAGGTCTGCGCGCCATGTGGGACCCTCCTCAGGTGGCCGGGGAGCAGCCGGGGATCGAACCGGCACCGCAGAGGTCGCTGGCAGCTTCGCAACCCAGCGCTCAACCACTGCGCCACCGGGGAGGCCCTCTGTAAAGATGTCTTTGATGTGCATGTCCCGTAGTGTTTCGCCTATATTTCCTTCTATGTATTTTATGGTTTCAGGTTTTATGTCTAGTTCTTTAATCCATTTTGAGTTGGTTTTTGTGTATGGTGTGAGGTAGTGGTCAAGCTTCATTCTTTTGCATGTAGCGACCCAGTTTTCCCAGCACCATTTATTGAACAAACTTTCTTTGCTCCAATGCATAGTCTTTACTCCTTTGTCAAAGATTAGTTGACCATAAATCTGTGGGTTTATTTCTGGATTTTCTATTCGATTCCATTGGTCTGTGTGTCTGTTCTGAGACAAGAAATATTCTGATGGTGCTCAAATGGACGGCATTCCCTGACAACAGCCTTTTTAAAAATCATTCAATGGTGCGGGAGAAAGAAATCAGAGAAAACACCTTACGCACAAAAACGTGGAAATAAAATTATGATCTGGTTACTTAACACAGGTGTCATTAAATGCTCAGCCCCTGCCTGCTAACAAAATAGAATTGCCATGAAAAATGTTTATTAAAAAAAAAGAAAAATGCTTATAATTCGCTTTTCACTTTATGCCCAGGTGCTTTTCCTCCCCGATAAATCCTCATCCCCTCCAGCGACCACTTTCATCCATGATTGCAGGACGCAGAACTGAGCTCGCTAAGGCAGCCTTTGCTTCTTGCTTACTGTTTGTTGGGAGGAGGGGCCTCACCCTCACCAGAAACACTTTGCAAAAGCAGATCTGAAACCATTTGATTGGCAGCAGGACGGTTCCTGCCTCTCCCGCCTGCTGTGGCGACGTCACGTGGTGCGGGCAGCTCCAGCAGCGCAGTCAGTTATGCTGTCTCTAGGCAGATGAAACGCGCAGATGGCTTCCTGTGCAAGGAAACCTCTAAGCATCTCCGGAGACAACCCGGGGAAAGTCCTGCTGTTGCTCCTTTACACCCTCAAAGGGCCAATTCTCCCGGCGTCCCCCGGCCCTAGTGCTCTTCTGTGGGTGAATCCAAATGGGTAACTTCCCCTCCAAGACAAGGTCACTGTGAAGCAGACCAGCCAGGCATCTTCTAAAGGGCGCAGTAAGGCCCCTCAACTGTCTCATGGAGTGTCTGTGGAGTCTCTACCAGTGTCTGGTAAAGTCTGGTTAACTCAGCTAAGTGCAGGTACCAGGCTTGGCAGCCCACAGGTGTGGGTCAGACCCGCCCAGCCACTGCTGCCTCTGAGAACAGGTGTGGGCCCCACAGGAGTGACAGCGTGTGGCCAGCAGCTCCTGGTGGCACTTGACCTCCCAGAAGCTGTGGAGAACCGTGGTAGGACACACGCCTGGGGAGTTCATGGACTTCCTGGCTGGGGCACCTCAGCTCAGACCTGGTGGCCAGATGCAAAGTCACACCCCTCTGCGGGAAAGCCACGGACTTCAAGGAGGCCTCAGATGTGGCCCTGGCGCCTGCGAAACTCGGCTCTGGCACAGAGTCACAATGGCCTTGGGCCCAGAGCTGCCCCTGGAGACCAGGGCTCGGCAGCCCCCTAGAGTCATCAGATCAGCAGAGGAGGGGTCCTGGCACTGGCACAAGAAGGACACGGCAGGCAGATCAGTTGCCAGAGCCAGTGGCCCAGAACCTTCCACCCTGGTGTTGCTGCCCCTCCACTGCCCTCCACTCATCCTGTGGCTTCGTGTGGGGCCCCTCGTGAACATGACGAAGGGCTCCACTGCGGGAGCTCTGCACCCAGGGCTGCACCCACACCCACGTGAGTCCTGCCCATCGGCTCACATGGGAGCCCTGAGATGATCACTGGGCATGGGCCCCCCCATGTGGACTCTTCTCTACCCTCCATCTGGGGACAGCAAAACAGGAGGCCACTCTACTCCCTGCTCCTTTACACGTGTGTTCAGCAGCTCTGCACCACAGAGGTGGAGGTGCTGCAGGTAGAGAGCAAATGGCCTGCAGGTGTGAATAGTCCCTATTCTTGCCCAGTCTAATCGCGCACACTCTTGTGTAATGTACGCCTGTTACATCAGGCCTTCTCCTGGCAGGTGATGCTGTGTCTGGGACCACAGGTAGGAGTGGGGTCCCACCCCGACTCTCATCCCCAGGGCAAGGCTGAGGGAGACGCACTTCTGTTCTGACCTCAGGTCTGGGGACCTGTGAGGGCTTTTGCCGGCTGTGTGCTCGGGCAAGAGGGTGAGGTGTGAGGTGGTTGAAGAATGTTTCAGGCTGTCAGGATGAAGATGAGGAAGCCCTGCTGTTCCAGGACCACAGGAGAGCCCAGAGTGCCCCATGTCCCTCCCCCTGCTTTTCTCAGCCCCTCTCCCCACTTCATGTCCTGCTTTTTCTTTTCTCTCCTTTCCTGTCTGCAGCTCACGTGGGAAACCCCCCAACCCCTTCCATGCCTCTAGTCAGGACTGAGGAGGCTGGAGGTTCCTGAACATCTCAAGCTTTCCCCAGCCCTCCCAAAGGATCCATCTGCCCCAGGGTCCCCCAGGGACTGGAGTTTAGACCGTGGCCCAGACATGAGGTCTCACATCCTGTCACATTTCCTGCACCCACTATCACACACTGGACGGGCCACATTTTGGGTCTGTGGCAGCAGAGGAGGAAGCAGGAAGATCAACTGGGTTTCCGCCTTGGGCAGCCACCTCCAGGGCCAGTGAGAACCGAGCTTCGGGCTCCGTCAGCCTTCCCGGCTGGACCCAGAATCCTAGAGGTCGCTTCCCCCACCTGCAAATCCCTGAAGCATCTTCATTCTTCTTCCTTCTGAGCCACAAGCCTTTCCCTTCCGCTGCCTCCATCCCTTCCTGCGCCCACCTTCCTCACCTCCACTCTGGCTTCAGATTCCTTCCTGCTGAGGCCTCAGTTTGCTGGTCCAAGTGCACTGGTCTGAATTCCATCTGGGTGAGTAGCAGTCACTGTCATCTATCAACAAGTTTTCTAGTAGATTCTATCCTAATGCAACCAAGCCTTCAGGAAACCAATGTGTTGAGAGGAACCGAGGGTTCAATTGCTGTCTGAGGGTTGCCTGGTGAGGAGGTCTAGTCGGTGTCTGCTGCCCCTGCAGGCAGGTGGAGTTTCCTAGTTTGCAAATGTTGGGTTTAGCTCTGATTCACTATCCCACTGTCCTGCAGGCAGCCCTCCGATCAGCCCTTATGAAAGGTACAAAAGATGTTGATTGCTGGGTATTTATGATACGGCAAGATGATACACATTGCACATACATCATTCTAGAAAGAACATAAAAGAAGATTAGCAGTCTTGGCTTCCCTCCATGTCAGTGCTTCATAGGGGACCATTATTAAGATTTATTTATTTAAGACCGCGCGCAGGAAAGTGCATCTCCGACTTGCCATTTTAGAAGAGGGACCTTCCTTCAATAAAGACTGCTTGAAACTGACAGAAGGCTCCCCATGGAGCTAGAGGTGAGCTGGGAAGTACCCCCATGTCAGGCCCCTTCTGGCCAGCAGTCCGAGCCCAGAGGGAGAGCCGGCGTCCAAGGCTGGGGCTGAAAGCGCTTGCAGGAAAGTGCGTCTCTGACTCGCCATTTTAGAACAGGGACCTTCCTTCAATAAAGACTTCTTGAAACTGGGAGAAAGCTCCCCATGGAGCCAGAGGTGAGCTGAAGTTCCCCACAAGCCTGGTCCCCCCTGGCAGGGAGTGGAGCCCAGAGGGGGATCCAGTGATTTGGAGCCCAGAATGTAATCCAGCCGCCCCACCTTCAGGGAAGTCTATGGGACTTCAAGACACATCTTTGGATTTGAACAAACACAGAAGGAGGAGATATTCGGTGACAGTGACCATCAACATACTTAAAGTACCACTGCCTCACTGGACTTCTGGCATAACAGTATTTGACTCGTTTGGACCACCAGTTTCTGAAATCCCAGAAAGAGCACACCAAAAAGATGCCTGCCAGTACCAGTGACACAGTGTCCCAACGCATAGGGCAAATTAGGAAACAGGCAGCAGGGAGAAGAAAAACTACATACAACCTAGCAACTCCTCAGGAAAAAGACACACCACCAAAAGAAAACCACCCACCAGATTGCAACGACAGTGACTTGGAAGAACTTCTGAGCCTTCCAGAAAGAGAATTTAAAATGGCCATGATTAAAAAACTGAAGGAAGTCAAAAACAATATGGGGAAAATAATCAATGATCAGAAGAATAAAATTGAGTCCCTAAAGAGGGAAGTGAAAAAATGCAGGAGATCGAATTGGAGGAGCTAAAGAACTCTGGCAAAAGCAGTGAAAGCACAATAGATGAAATGGAAGAAAGAATAAGTATTCTTGAAGACACAGAAATAAAAAGAACCAAACCAGAAAAGGAAAGAGAAGTACGAAGGAAAAAGACTGAAGAAAGACTTCAGGAATTATCTGACTCCATGAGGAAAGGAAATAAAAGAGTTATAGGAATCCCAGAAGGAGAGGAGAGAGATGTAGGAACAGAGAAAATATTCAAGGAAATAATTGAAGAGAACTTCCCAAACACGAAGGAGATGAAAACAGACATACAAGAAGCAAGAAGAACACCAAACTTCCAGTACAGGAAAAATACAGTAAGACACATAATAGTAAAGCTCCCAAGAATCCAAGACAAGGAAAAAATATTGAAGCTGACAAGAGGGAAGAAACAGATAACATTCAAAGGAAAACCAATGAGACTGACATCACACTTCTCCAAAGAAAGACTACAGGCAAGGAGAGAGTGGAGGGACATGGTCAACAGACTCCAAGAAAACAGATGCCAACCAAGATTATTCTATGCCGCAAAGCTTTCCTTCCTCTATGAAGAAAGAATAAGAATATTCCCAGACAAACAGAAACTCTGGAATTTCATTATGACTAAACCCCCACTCCAAAAAATGCTCCAAGGAGTCCTAAAGCCAGAACCAACAGTGGGATGAATAACAATGAAAGAAGGCAAAAAAAAAAAAAAGTTAGTAAAGGAATAAATAAATAAAATCAGAGGTAAGATAAACACAATGGCAAATACAGATGCTAACATATCAATATTAACTCTAAATGTAAATGGATCAAACTCTTCAATGAAAAGACACAGAGTCACACAGGCTGGATTAAGAAACAAAACCCAACCTTTTGCTGTCGTCAGGAAACACATTTAACTACAAAAGATAAAAACAGACTCAAAGTTAAAGGATGAAAAACAATCCTACAAGTAAATAGGCCAAAAAAGAAGGCTGGAACAGCAATATTTATATCAGATAAAACAGATTTCAAACTCAAAAAGGTAAAAAGAGACCCCAATGGTCACTACATTATGATCAAGGGGACAATACTTCAAGAAGAAATAACACTCATTAACATATACTCACCAAACGAAGGAGCACCAAAATATATCAGACAACTATTGTCATCTCTGAAAACAGACATCAGAGAAAACACATATGTAGTAGGAGACTTCAACACACCACTATCAACAATGGATAGATCAACGAGACAAAAAATAAGTAAGGACACTAAAGCGCTAAATAAGGATCTAGCATTCATGGGCTTAACAGACATCTATAGAACACTAAACCCAAAAAAATCTGAGTACACATTTTTTTTTATAATTTTTTTTATAGAGATATGTTTTTATTTATTTTGTTTATACATGCACTGGGCACAGTCAGAAGCGCAGGAGGGTGAGAGAATTCACCAGAGCCAGAGCGGGGAGCAGAGCAGGCAGAAGGACCGAAGCACACTGCTGAGGGGAGCAGCGGGAAGCAGCAGAGGTCTGCGCACCAAGTGGGACCCTCCTCCGGTGGCCAGGGAGCAGCCGGGGATCAAACCGGTGCCACAGAGGCCGCAGGCAGCTTCGCAACCCAGCGCTCAACCGCTGTGCCACCGGGGAGGCCCTGAGTACACATTTTTTTCAAGTGCACAAGGATCATTCTCCAGGATCAATCACATACTGGGACATAAGATAAGCATCAACAGATACACCAAGACTGAAATCATACCAACCATCTTCTCTGACCATGAAGGCATCAAACTAGAAATAAACCAAGAAAAGAAGGCAAGGAACTCTCCCACCTCATGGAGATTGAAACCCACACTACTGGAAGACCACTGGACCAATGAGGAGATCAAAGAAGAAATTAAAAAATACTTTGAGTTGAATGACAAGGAGGACACCAATTTCCTAAACATATGGGATGCAGCAAATTCAGTAATAAGAGGGAAATATATAGCAATAGAGGCTCACATCAAGAAACAAGAAAGATCTCAAAAAAACAACCTAATCTCAAAGCTGAAAGAACTAGAAAAAGAACAACCAAAAATCTCAAAACCAGCAGAAGAAAAGAAATAATAAAAATCAAAGCAGAAATAAATGAATCAAAACTAAAAAAAAAAAAATCCAAAAGATCAATGAAACCAAAAGCTGGTTCTTTAAAAAAATAAATAAAATAGACAAACCCCTAGCCAGGCTCACAAAGGAAAAACGGGAGAAAGCGCAAATAAATAGGATGACAAATGAAAGAGGAAAAATCACAACAGACACAGCAGAAATCAAAAGAATAATCAGAAACTACTATGAACAGTTACATGCAAACAAGGTCAACAATCTAGAGGAGATGGACAAATTCCTACAACTCTACAATCACCCAAAGCTAGATAAAGAAGAAATAGAACACCTAAACAGACCAATTATAATTAGCGAAATTGAAATGGTAATCAAAAACCTCCCCAAAAACAAAAGCCCAGGACCTGATGGATTTCCAAATGAATTCTACCAAACATTCAGAAATGAATTAGTGCCTATCCTCCACAAACTCTTCCAAAAAATTGAGAAGGAAGGGATAATACCAAACACGTTCTATGAAGCCAACATTACACTAATACCAAAACCGAACAAGGACGAAACAAAAAAAGAAAACTACAGGCCAATCTCTCTAATGAACACAGATGCAAAAATCCTCAAAATTTTAGCTATCAGAATCCAACAATGTATCCATAAGATAATTCACCACGACCAAGTAGGATTTATTCCAGGAACACAAGGATGGTTCAACATTCGAAAATCAATCAACGTTATCCAACACATCAACAAAAAGAAACTTAAAAACCATATGATAATATCAATAGATGCTGAGAAAGCTTTTGACAAAGTGCAACACGCATTCATGATAAAAGCCCTTGAAATTCTTGGGATACAAGGAACATACCTCAACATCATAAAGGCCATCTATGACAAGCCAACAGCCAGTATCATTCTCAATGGCAAGAAGCTGAAAGCATTTCCATTAAGATCTGGAACAAGACAAGGATGTCCAATCTCACCACTGCTTTTCAATACAATACTGCAAGTCCTAGCAGAACAGTAAGGCAAGAGAAAGACAAACAAGGAATCCAAATCGGGAAGGAAGAAGCTAAACTATCACTATTTGCAGATGATATGATAATATACATAGAGAACCCCAAAAACTCCACAGAAAAAAACTAATTCAACTAATCAGTTTAGTAAAGTGGCAGGCTACAAAGTCAACACACAAAAATAAGTAGCCTTCCTACACACAAACAATAAATCTGAAGAAGAAGAAATCATAAAAACCGTCACTTTTATTACTGAAACAAAAAAAAATCAAATATTTGGGAATGAACCTAACAAAAGAGGTAAAGGACCTATACAAAGAAAACTATAAAACACTGTTAAAAGAAATAGAAGAAGACACAAAGAAATGGAAAGACATCCCTTGCTTGTGGATTGGAAGAATTAACATTATTAAAATGGCCATCCTACCAAAAGCAATTTACAGATTCAATGCTATTCCAATCAAAATTTCAATGATATTCTTCAAAGAAATAGAACAATTATTGATGAAGTTCATATGAAAGCACCAAAAACCCCGAATAGCCAAGGATCTGAAAAAAGAAGGGAATGGAGGCATCACATTCCCAGACTTCAAACTATACTACAAAGCCATAATCATCAAAACTGCATGGTCTTGGAACAAGAACAGACATATGGACCAATGGAACCGAATAGAAAATCCAGAAATAAACCCACGGATTTATGGTCAACTAATATTTGACAAAGGAGCAAAGATATGCACTGGAGCAAAGAAAGTTTGTTCAATAAATGGTGTGGGGAAAACTGGCCGCTGCATGCTAAAGAATGAAGCTTGACTACTACCTTACACCATGCACAAAAACCAACCCAAAATGGATTAAAGAACTAGACATAAGACCTGAAACCATAAAATACAAAGAAGAAAATATAGGCAAAACACTACATGACATGCACCTCAAAGACATCTTTACAGACACATCACCCAAAGCAGTGATAGTGAAGGCAAAGATCAACAGCTGGGACTACATCAAATTAAAGAGCTTCTGCACAACAAAAGAGACAATAGCCAAAACAAAGAGAAACCCCACCAACTGGGAGAACATTTTTGCACACAACACTAATGATAAAGGACCGATCACAAAAATCTACAAAGAGCTGATGAGACTCAACACAAACAAAGAAAATAATCCAGTCAAAAAATGGGCAGAAGAACAAAAAGGAAACTTCTCCAAAGAGGAAATGCAAATGGCCAACAGGCATAGGAAAAAATGTTCAACGTCACTTGTAATCAGGGAAATGCAAATCAAAACTACCATGAGATACCATCTCACACCAGTGAGAATGGCACATGTTAAAAAAACTAGCCACAACAAATGTTGGCGAGGTTGTGGAGAAAAAGGAATTCTCCTGCACTGCTGGTGGGAGTGCAAACTGGTCCAACCACTATGGAGAGCTGTGTGGAGATTTCTTGACCTACTGAACATAGAGCTTCCATAGGATCCAGCAATTCCACTCCTAGGTATTTACCCAAAGGACACAGAAACATCCATTCCAAAGAGCACCTGCACCCCTATGTTTATAGCAGCACTGTTTACAATAGCTAAGCTTTGGAAACAGCCCAAATGCCCAAAAATAGATGACTGGATCAAGAAGATGTGGTCCATATACACCATGGAATATTACTCAGCAATCAAAAAAGATAAACACATGCAGTTTGCAGCAACATGGATGGCGCTGGAAGGGATCATGCTCAGCGAAATAAGTCAGAAAGGAAAAGAAAAATACCAGATAGTCTCATTCACAGCAGGAATTTAGAAAACCTAAATAAGGGACCAGGAAAAAGACTAATTAATACAAAGCAAAAATCAAAATCAAAAAGCAACTATAAACCAGAGACACACCATGGGGGTTGGGGGGAGGAAGGTGAGAGGAAGGACTAGGGTCAAAATAAGGGGGGGGTGCAATTGTGTGGGGAATATAACCAAAATGATAATGCATACATTCTGCAAAAATGAAAATGATGTAAGAATTATATAAAATAAAATATTAATTAAAAAAGGAAAAAACAGGGGCCTCCCCAGTGGCACAGCGGTTGAGCATGGGTTGCGAAGCTCCCCGTGGCCTCTGCAGCGCAGGTTCAATCCCCGGCTGCTCCCCGGCCACCAGAGGAGGGTCCCACATGGCGCGCAGACCTCCCCTGCCGCCCGCTGCTCCCCTCAGCAGTGTACTTCGGTCCTTCTGCCTGCTCTGCTCCCTGCTCTGGCTCTGGTGAATTCCCTCACCCTCCTGTGCTTCTGACTGTTCTGACTGTACCCAGTGCATGCATAAACAAACAAACAAACAAATAAAGCAAACAAACAAACAAATAAATAAATAAATAAAAATGCATGCCTCTTTAAAAAAAAGGAAAAAAAGGATTTATTTATTTATTTATACAAGCACTGGGTATAGTCAGAAGCGCGGGAGGGTGAGAGGAATCACCAGAGCAGGGAACAGAACAGGCCAACTGATGAAATACACTGCTGAGGGGAGCAGCGGGCAGCAGGAGAGGTCTGCGTGCAATGTGGGACCCTCACCCAGCAGTCGGGATCGAACTGGCGCTGCAGAGGCCGCGGGTAGCCTCACAGCCCAGCGCTCAACTGCTGTGCCACTACGTAGGCCCCATAGGGGACCATTATTCATAGTGTTGTTTCATATCAATTTTCTCCACAGCAAACATTAGTTTCCTAATGAATAAAAGATACAGGAGTGGAGGCTGAGGCACTGTGGGTGTGACTGCACAGTGGTGACACCCTGGGGACGGGGGCTCTGCCCCTTCCCGCCATGACAGCCTGTGAGCCGCCTTCTCTGCCTGACTCTCTAACAGCTTCTGCCCCCAACCGCAGGGCCTGGTCATGACAGACACCATGATCTGGGTAAAGAACCCGCACTAGCCCAGTGGGGTGCCCTTAGCCCTAGGTACCCATGCTAGCCCAGTGGGCCCCTCTTAGACGTGAGCACAGATGCCGGTCGTGCTGCTGAGCTGGTGCCTGCTGCAGAGGGAGTGGACGTCAGGGGAACGAAACGTCTTGACTGGACACTTGAAATCTCCCTGGAAGGGCGGACTCCACATCTGACTGGTGTGTGTGATGTTCTGTTTCTTTCTTTCTTTGTTTGCTTTTTCATCTGCACTCATCAAGTTTATTGAACAAAGGAAAAAAAGGAAAGAGTGATGCCTGCATAGACCCAGGTGGGCAGGAAACTGTCTGTTCTTCTATTCATAAAGGACTCATGAACCATTAAGGACAAATAGAAACCTGAAGTAGGTGAGTAAAAGCTGAAAATTTGGATATTTGTTTCATTCCAAAAATCAGTAAGTAGTGGTACTTTTAGAAAATAAGAAGGTGGATTTCTGCAGCAGCTGCAGTTTTACTTAGTGTATAAAATGTAAATAAGTCCTCCCTGGTGGCACAAGGGGTTAATTCTCAGCACTATGAAGCTATCCGCAGCCATTGTGGCACGAGTTCGATCCCTGGCCAGGGAGCTGACCCACTTGGCACAACAGACCTCTCCTGTCTCCCCGCAGCTCCCTTCAGCAGTGTGTTTCAGTCAATACATCTGTTCTGCTCCCCACCCTGTCTCTGGCGGATCTCTCACCCCATGCCCTGCTCCTCCGGCCTACACCCCATTCTTGTGTGCATGAATAAAATAAATCTTTGGGGGAAAGTGTAAAGAGCACATTAGAGGATTTTATTCCATGACAACACAACTTTTGGATGACAGGCACATATTTTTGAGGCCACTCTGGCCAGGACAGCAGCATCATCAGCTCCAGAGTCTGGAAAGCCCTGGCCTGGCGAGTGGGTGCTGCTCTTTGACCTTATTTCCACCTATCACATGACCAAGGGGGGCAGAGGAGGTGCCTGGACTGCAGCGCATGGCCCACACCTGCCAGGGACCCTGGTCTTGACCTCAGGGAGGCAGGCGGACACCTGAGTGAGGGGCCTGGGATGAGACCTCAGCGTGGCCAGCTCAGGGTCACTTGCAAGACCTACGGCTTAACTCTTTCCTTCCAGCAGCGTTTACTATTTCACAGATGTGGACACTCCTGCTGGGGAGATGAAGAAACAGGTGCCCTCCAGATGCCTCTCTCCACTTGTGCAGGTGGAAGCCTTGCTCTGGGCAGATCCCACCCCACCTGGGTGATGAGTGTGGGTTCTGGGAGCTGGCCTTATGGTGAACCAGGGATGTCCAGTCTCCCCAAGGCCCATCCCCTGGCCCTGGTCCTGCCAGGTCTGCCTCTGCCTTCCTCCTGTTCTCCCAGTCAGTGTCCACAGACCCAGGCTCATGGGTTGAGTCAACCAGGGTTTCACCTTCCAGGGGCTCAACCTCGGTTTTTGGCCCCACACCTGGGCCTGGAGGTTTCCTCCCTCACTGGCTCACTGCACCCCGCTAGCTCTTCCCACTCAAGCCTGACTCTCCCCACCCACTGTGTGTGTTTCACCTTTAAACCACCCACAAAGGCCCTGCTGGATACTCCAGTGAAAGAGTGAGAACCTTCTCATCTCCATTATATCTAATTCAGTTTGCTGTGACCCCAAGTCCCTGTCCTGTAGAGACAGGCCCTGCGCCCAGGACAGGCCTCCTCCACCCGCACAAGTGCATGGCCAGGAGGGGGTGTTGGCAGCGGGGCTGGTCCTTCCTGGGGGTGAACATGTGCGGGAGGAGAGCTTCACCCATTTTGCTCACTTAATAGCAAAGGGCTCAAGCTGCTGGGGCAGAGTGGGACTCGGGGGTCTAGACCCCCCATCTTCCTCTCCCCTCTCCCTGCCACACTCACTGCCTCATAAGGGCCAGGACAAGGAGGCACTAGGGCCTCCCCACGGGGTGGCTGGACTGACCACGTGATGAACTAGCGGGGGCAGGTTTCAGTCATGGGGTTAGGGGTGTTGTGTCCACAGATGGTTCTTGAGGGTGTGCGCCCCCACATGAGAACACTCCCTCAGCCAGGTTCCAAGGAAATTCTAATTATCGCAGAGGACTGAACAACAGCGTTTATCAGCTCTATACTGAATACAGGTTTTGTGGGTTCTTGGACCCCTAGGAGGCGACCCTCGGATCTTCTCTACAGTGAGTAGAGAATTAGTTGTCAAGACCGAGGTTACAGAAAAGCAATTTATTGATAAATAAAAGTTACAAAAAATAATTTCCTGATAAATAGGAAGGACCTGCGGGTCTCCTGGGCAGAGTCCCCAGGTTACCTGGCCTGCCTTCCAGAAGCCAGCTCTGGCCCGGGCCTCAGCTCTGCGTTGCCGAGCTGGTGTTCTCAACACTCCATGTTTCATGGGGTTGGGGCCCCTGACTCCCATCAGTTGTTCCTCATTCAGACTCATAAATGATCTCGGGACATCTGGGCGGGGGCTGGGGCACCCCTTTTCCAAACTACCTACCTGTACCCACTTTCTAGCTTCCTCATTCATAAAGAGCCCCTACAAATAAATGAGGACGTTTTAAATATTTTTTAAAGATTTATTTATTTATTTATACAAGATTGATTAATTGATTGATACAAGCACTGGGTACAGTCAGAAGCGCGGGAGGGTGAGAGAATTCACCAGAGCCAGAGCGGGGAGCAGAGCGGGCAGAAGGACCGAAGGACACTGCTGAGGGGAGCAGCGGGCAGCAGGAGGGGTCTGCGCGCCATGCGGGACCCTCCTCCGGTGGCTGGGGAGCAGCTGGGGATTGAACCGGCGCCGCCGAGGCTGCGGGCAGCTTCACAACCCAGCGCTCAACCGTTGCACCACCGGGAAGGCCCAGGACATCTTAAATTTTCCAAATTTTGGGGAGAAAATGTGAAGCATCATGGGTAGAAAATACACTACTAGGTAGAACATGTCCCAAAGAATTAATGCAAATTTTAAATACTAAAGCTAACCCTGCGCATCCATGAAATGTGACATATTTAAAATACCTGAACCCTCAGCGCTGGGCAGAAGATGAAATAGCAGGAGCCCCTCGCGTGGCTGGTCTATGAGCTGAATCACTGTGTGAACCCATTTCACACCACCCAGTCCAGGGGCGCTGGGCTCCTCCCACAACATGGCATCCCCCTGCCAGGCCTGCCCACAGGGATGAGAGCAGGTGGCGACACAGCTGTCTGCCTGCCTGCGTTACCTTGTGCCCACACTGCACGCAGCCCTTGGGGTAAACTGTGCCTGGGTCACATTGTCCTCTGTGCTACGTGCTGACATTGAAGTGATAGGGGCCTGGTCACTTTGGGGCCAGATTCCATTGTACTTTCTAGACACTGAATCACTGTCCTAATCAGACACCTGCAGGAGGAGCAGCAGGATCCCTCAGCACAGGAAGGTCACTGATGGCGTGGACAAGTGAGGAGGTGCCCGAGACCCCACCCCTGCCAACCTAGGAAGGATCCCCAAGGTTTGAAGGTCACACCAGGTTTTACCAGACACATCATTTGTCACAGGAAGGAGAAGATGCAGGGATGTGTCTGATTTTCACAGTAGAGGTAAAGGAGGAAAATGACCTCAGCTTCGAAAAGTGTCCTTCAAGTACAGAGATGTTCAAGTGCAGAGACTCCACAATCAGTGCCAGGAGTGGCGGCCTCTGCAGGCAGGAAGCAGCGCTGGGTGATTCCCAAACCAGAAAGGTGCTGACTGTGGCCTCCCCTGTGTCAGCCTCTCTCAGCAGGTGTCAGAATTTGCTGCAACAACTGAGCTCCAGGGGGTCAGGAAGAGCAGCTGGAGAGAGAGAGGCGGCCTAGAAGAGGCAGTGCCCAGAAATCCCTGCCTTCCCGTGCTCCTCACAGCATCTCTACATCAGAGAAGAAACCCCAGTTAGTGCCACTGGCTGAGGGAATCCTGGGTCCCTTCTCCTGGGTCTGCCCCTCCACAGTCACCCCATCCCCAAGCCCCACCCTCCCTGGGCTGCAGCCTGTGGAGCCTCCTCCCTCCTTCCCACAGCAGAGCCAGCCCCAGGCTGAGGGGGTCAGGACTCCAGGCTCAGGGAACTGCCTGTGCCTGCTCCTGAGGTCAGACTGGGAGCCCCTGGGAGGGCGGCCTGGCTGCTGCTCCCTCAGGCCTGGGAGGCTGCGGGCTAAGAGGCTCTTCCCTGGGACTCTGCCTCTCCTCACACTGGGGGTGCACACAGGATCTGAGGGTCCCGCACCCCTTCTGTCCCATCCAGCCCAGCTGTCAGCATTCACCCACAAAAGCACAGCCCCCATGCCCTTGTCCACTAGCACGAGGCTGAACCAGGATCCCTGGGGCTGCTCAGAATTAGGGCTCTTCTGATCTGCTCCCCCACCATGTCTGCTGTCCCTTCCTACTGCCTGCACCACCCAAGCTGCTGTCTGCGGGGCTGCGGCCAGATCTCCAGACTGTTGAGTCTGTCTGCGAGGTCTCCTCATGCCTTGTCCTGGGTTGGACCCAGTCCCTCTGCTCTGGGCCCCTGAATGGAGCCTCCTCCCCCTTGACACTTCATGTAGGGACCCCATGCCACTGCTTGGTGACCCCAGCAAAGCCTCGGACAACCAGGACTTGTGCCTGCTGCCCCCTCCACCCTCCAGGGGCCCCGCCCCCGCAGACATCTGCCCCAGGCAGGAGGGACCCGCTACTCCCTCAGACACCCACAGGCCCTGAGCCCGGTGGCCCCTCCCCACCGCGGGCTTTACAGGAGGGGGCTCAGCTCTCAGGGCCCAGCTCGGCCCAGTCCCTGCTCCAGGGACACGCACCCTCCCCACCTGCTCTCCTTCTCCCAGGAGCAGGGGCAGGGAGGGGAGGGGCCCGCTCCCGTGCCCCCCTCACACCCGCCCCCCTCCCGGCCCCTCATCCTGCACACGGTACCTCCCGTGTTATAAAGCCTATATGATGCCAAAGAGGATGGCGCAGGCGAGGGTGATCCCAGAGATGACCCAGGGCCCCTGCATGGTGCTCGTGCCTCCAGATGTGCCTGGGGTCGTGATCGGTGGCTCTGAAATGGGAAATCACAGTGAAACCCTGGTCCAGACCCCATATGTGAAAAGAATTCCCTCAGCATCTCCCACCTCAGGAACCCCCAAAGCAGAAATTTACTTCCCTCTGGCAGCCCCTACAGCACATCCTGGACATACAGACAGAGCCGGTCCCGTCCCCCAGGGGCTCCGAGCTCAGGGGGAGCGAGGGGCTCACCCCCCAGTCTCTCCTGCTGGGACAGAGGCGCAGGGACCCGAGGAGGTGACAGAGACGCCTCTCAGGAGCCGGCGCTGAGGGGGACGGAAGACTTTCCAGACACAGACCAGGGCGGAGGAGAAGCACAGAGAGGCTGAGAAGGGCGCAGCGGGAGAAAGGTCTGGACACAGAAAGACGCCCCAGGTCTGGGTCAGCAAACAGGCCGTGGAGGGAACAGAGGTGCTACAGAGAAGACGGGGTGTCAGGAGGGGACGGGGGACAGGAGGAGGCCGAGCACAGCTGTGTCCCAGCCGCTGTCTCCTGAGAAGAACTCGGGGGGCGGGCACTCGCCACATGTGTGCACACTCACACACACACACTCACATACACACTCTCTCACACACACACATGCACACTCACCTGAGAAACCCACCCCTCCTCCCCACCCCACAGTTACCTGTGGTCCCCGGCGGCCCCCAGTGCGCTGCAACCTCCTGCAGCCACTTCCTCCAGGCCCTCCAGGACGTCCCCCAGAGAAACTCGTTCATGTCTGTGTCCTCCCCCCACTTGTCCAGCATCCACCTGTCTCCAGGGCGACCCGCCGTCCAGGCTCTGGTCTCCAAGTCCAGGCGCAGGGAGACGCGTCCACTGAAGACGAGCTGCCAGGACCCTCGGCGGCGCCCCCCGGCCTCCTCCTGGATCTCCAGCGTGGCCTGCAGGGAGAGGGGCGCTGCCCGGGGAGAGGGCTCGGTCTCTGCCCCCGGGGCCCACAGCCTGGTCCAGACCCCTGCCCTGCTCTGCCCCCGTGTCCTCCCTGGCCGCTGCCACAGGAGACTTTTCCTTCCACACGACAGCGCCCCAACCCACACGCGTCCCCCTCCCTGGGCCTCACACTCACCGCTGCTTCGGGGATCCTCGTGTTTAATGTCAAGAAGCTTCTTCTTGAAGTTTTCCGTCAGGTCTTTCAGAATTTCTCTCAGTTCCTCCCTGAGCAGTGCCTCCACCTTCTTCCCCCAAACACAGATGGGTGTGACCTTGTGGCTCCAGCAGTCATAGGAAAAACAGGGCTCCCCCTGCACCTCAACTTCAGCCTCACACCAGGGCTGCCCAGGTCCGGGCGTAGGAGTGATGGTGATGTTAACCCTGAGAGGGTCTGCAGGGGAGAAGGAAAAACCCAGGTGAGGGCAGGACTGAAAGAAGAGGCCCTCATGCAGCCTCCCCCACGTCTGAGACACAGGGGGTTCTCTGAAGGGGTGAGGGGTCACAGCCTTTAAACAGCCCCTGGAGTTGGTAGAGATGAGGCCTTGGGCCAAGGGGACAGGGCATAGGGAGGGGTATGAGCTGAAGATGGAGAGTCCTGGTGCCTCAGGATCATCCGAGTGTCTGTGGCGAGGTCAGGCAGGCCCAGAGCTCCTGGCAGAGGTGACTCTGGCACGGGCACGGGCAGGCCCACGGGAACTCATAAGCCACAGAACAGGTGACCAGACCCGACACCAGACATGCTGAGCACCCAGCTCAGCTCCCTCCTGCAGACTCCCTCAGGGTGCAGGGGCCACAAACTCCCCACAGAGGGAGGGGCAGTGGCTAAGAACCCCAGGACCCAACCTGGCAGCGTCCCTGCAGCCAGAAGCCCCAGGCAGCCTGTGGAGGGAGCTGAGAGGAGGACCCCCCTAAGGCCAGCACCCCAGGAGGAGGCCAGGTCTGGCCCCTGGGCCTTTGCAGGTGTCCCGGGGCCTCTTTCTGCCAGGGGAGGGGCAGCTGGGCGCACACTGAGTGCCCCTGACCTGCAGACAGCACCCCTTCCCCACAGAGCCTCTCAGGGGAGGCTGTACCTCTGGGAATGGTACTTGGGGTTGGGCCAAAGGGTGGCGGCGGTGTCCTTCCTCACCCTCACACAGGGTGTCTGGGAACTGCTCCTGCCCGCCCACCCCTACCCTGGGCCCAGAGCTTTCCCTGGGACTGTCCTGGGGGGAGCAGGTGTGGCCTCTTGGGGCCGGGGGTGACCAGGCCCAGACCCAGGAAGGAGGGGATCCCTGGGCGGGGCAGGAGGAGAGGGGGGACAGCAGGGCGGGTGGGGGAGGGAAAGTGCTAGATTACAAATGACCCGGCTCTTGGGGAGGCATTCACACATCTCTCCCCCATTTCCCGAGCTTGTCCTGCCCCACTTGCTGCATCTCCCTGGTGCTGGATGGATTTGTCTTGAGGCCCCGGGTCGGGAGGAGCCTCCTGCCCCTCAAGGGAGGGAAAGTGGAACATCAGCTGTTGAAGGAAACCGAGCTGGACCCCGTCCCAGCGCACCCCCCCCCGCCCCCCGCAGCCCCGGGTCCTGCGCCCCAGCCGGGGTGTTTGTGGATGTGTCGGCATCGCCTCAGCTGGGCCGAGTCGCCGCGGTCCAGGCCCAGGTGCGCCCGCCCGGCCGAGGGAGTGGGGGGCGCTCGCTGTGCAGAGCCTTGGCAGGAGGAGGCTGGGGCGGCCGGGTGCTGGGGGCGCAGGACCCGCTTGCGGGACCAGCCCAGCCCAGACCAGGCCCCGGTTGGGGGCGGGGCTGGGCGCCCCCTTCTTGAGGGGCGGGTGCGGTTTTCCGCAGAATTTCCCAAGTCCCGCTCCCCGCCCCTCCCCCTCCCACTGTCAGTTTTTGAGCTGTTGCCTTTTCGGGGGAAAGAAGGACCCCCCCATGCACCCCGCCCCAGGCCCTGAGGAGGCCGAGATTCTCACGCCAAAAGACAAGGGGGACGGGGCGTGCGGGGGCCCCCTCTGTGGCCGCAGACGGGGTTCCGCAGCCCCAGGGATGTGCTCTCCCCCACTCCAGGGCTTTAGCCCCTCCCGGCCCCTCCCCCACTCTTACCCGCCCCCCGAGTGCGCGCCCCCGGGTACTCACCGAGGTGGGGCGCCCCAGCCCGGGTCGACAAGGTCGCGGGGTCCAGGGACCTCCCGGCGCAGCCCCCCGGACACAGCAGGAGGAATAGCACCCCGAGCAGGGCGCCGGCCCCGCGCCCCATGACGCCCCGGCCGGGAGGGCCGCGCCCCGCGTCTCCGCCGAGGGAGGCAGAGCGGCCGGGCCGGGGCGCCCCAGAGCAGGTGCCGGCCCCGCGACCCGCAGACGCCCGGGTGGGGCGGCGTCGGGGGCACCCCAGAAGGATCCACTGGCGGGGGAGCAGGGCCGGGCAGCGAGGGGGCCCCGAGAGGGAGCCCCAAGTCCCGGAGAGCGGCAGGGAGAGAGACAGGGCGCGCGCCGGAGCCAACGCGCTCCCCTGTCTCCCCATGACACGCGGTGCAGACGGTCATGAAAGCCAAAAAAGGCGCCGAGTCCCCGGGACTCCCTTTGCCTCCCCCTCCCCCCAGCCCGCAGCGGGTCGGGACCGACGGGAAGTCAGGTGGGCTGGCGGGGCCCTTGACACGCAACCGCCAAGGCAGCGACGGCACGCGACCCACAGGGAGCCCAGATGCGCCCCGCGGACGTGCGCGACCGGTTGGGGGGCGGGGCGGCGGGCGCACCCCCAGCCTGCTCGCGTCCCTCAGCACGAAGGGAGCAGACGCGCTGGAGGGCAAGAATAGAAACAAGACCTGGAAAGGGGCGCCCCCAGGCCGGACGCCGGGCTCCCGCCGGCGGGGGGCAGAGGAGGTTCGCGCAGCCACGGGCACGGCCGCGCACCCCGAGACCCTCAGCGCGCACCCCAGATCCCCAAGCCCGGCGCCCAGGCGGCGCCCAGGGCGTCCAGGGGGAAAGACGCGGAGACGGCGCCAGGGTGGACTCCCCGGCCCTTCCAGATCCTGCCGAGTTACCCCGAATCGGCAGCTCGCCCCAAGGCTTCCCAGGGGGCCCCCAAACTGAAGGCTGGTCAGGGCGGTCTCCGCCCGCGGGGTCTCCCGCCCCCTGGGCCCGCGGGGCGCCTGTCCTCACCCTCCCCTGGGGCGCCCCCACCCCCGCGCTGGGTCCCCGAGTGTCCTCACGGCCCGGCCTTCCCTGGGGGACCCCCCCAGTGCAGCCCCGCGGGTCCCGGGGGCGCGCGCCGCCGCCGCTAATTGCGGGTCCCCGGGAGCCGTGGGGTTCGGGGCTGACGCGGGAAAACTCTCAGCATCCCAGAGGCCGGCGGGGACGCGCGGGGTCGGGGCTCCCGGGGCGCGTCCCGTCCCGCGGGTCCCGCCGGGTGTCCCGGGTCGTCGGCCTGTGTCGGGAACCCCCCACCCCTCCCCCACCCCTCCCCCTACCCCCCACCCCCACCCCCACCCCTCACCCCCACCCCCACCCCCCCGTGCTCCAAGGTCACAACCCGGCGTCTCCGTCGCGGTTTCCCAAGCTGTCCCCGGCCACTTCCTCTCGCCGAGTCACCCCATCTCACGGCTGAAAATCGGCGTCTCAGCGGCGGGGGCGGGCCAGGGCGGGCCAGGGTGCTGGGTGCTCGAGCACCAGTGTCCGCTTCTGCGGGGTTTGCTTCATTCCGCAGACCCGGCCCAGTCCGTCCCGCCCCGGCGGGCTGCGGGGCTCCTGCTGCGTCCGCGCTGCTGCTCCCCCGCGTCCGCTGTGGCGAGGATGGGGCTCCCCACCTCGCTGAGTCCCTGGGGGCCGGGCGCCCCGAGGGGTGGGGGAGGGGAGAGTGGGGGGCGGGTGCTGAGACCTGGAGGGGGGAGGGCGGATCCGTGGGGTCCGGGACCCCTTCTGCAGCGGCTCCTTCAGTCCTGCCCTCCCGGGGTTTCCTTCTCCCCCGCAGACGCGCTCAGGGTTGGCATCACCGTCACCCCTACACCCGGACCTGGGCGCCCAAGGTGTGGGGCTGAAGTGGACGTGCAGGGGGAGCCCTGTTTCTCCTATGACTGCCGGAGCCACGAGGTCACGCCCGTCTGTGTTCGGGGGATGAAGGTGGAGGCTCCACTCAGGGGGGACCTGAGAGAAATTCTGAAAGACCTGACGGCAAAGTTCAAGGAGAAGCTTCTTTTTTTTTTTTTTTTTAATTTCTCACATATTCTTTTTTTTTTTTAAAGATTTATCTATCTATCTATCTATCTATCTATCTATCTATCTATCTATCTATCTATTTATTTATACAAGCACTGGGTACAGTCAGAAGCGCGGGAGGGTGAGAGGATTCACCAGAGCCAGAGCGGGGAGCAGAGCAGGCAGAAGGACCGAAGGACACTGCTGAGGGGAGCAGCGGGCGACAGGAGAGGTCTGCGCGCCATGTGGGACCCTCCTCCGGTGGCCAGGGAGCAGCCGGGGATTGAACCGGCGCTGCAGAGGCTGTGGGCAGCTTCGCAACCCAGCGCTCAATCGCTGCGCCAACAGGGAGGCCCCAAGGAGAAGCTTCTTGACGTTGAGCCAGAGGATCCCCGAGGCAGCGGTGAGGGTGAGGCCCAGGGAGGGGACGCGTGTGGTTGGGGCGCTGTCGTGTGGAAGGAAAAGTCTCCTGTGGCAGCACCAGGGAGGACACGAGGGCAGAGCAGGGCAGGGGGTTGGGACCAGGCCTACCCGGGGCGGGAGAGGCTGAGTGAATTCTCCTCACTTATGGGGGCTGGACCAGGGTTTCACTGTGATTTTCCATTTCAGCATCACCAAATACCACCCCGGGCACATCTGGAACCACAGGTACTATGCAGGTGCTCGGTATCATCTCTGGGATCACCCTCGCCTGCACCATCCTACCTGACATCATCATCTGCTTTATAACATGGAAGGTCCCGTGTGCAGGATGAGAGACGGGAGGGGCCGGGTGTGAGGGGGGCACGGGATCCCCAGGCGGGCCCCTCCCCTCCCTGCCCCTGCTCCTGGGGAAGGAGAGCAGGTGGGGAGGGCGCGTGTCACTGGAGCAGGGACTGGGCCGAGCTGAGCCCTGAGAGCTGAGCCCCCTCCTGTAAAGCCCGCAGTGGGGAGGGGCCACCGGGCTCAGGGCCTGTGGGTGTCTGAGGGTGTAGCGGGTCCCTCCTGCCTCGGGGCAGATGTCTGTGGGGCGGGGCCCCTGGAGGGTGGAGGGGGCAGCAGGCACAGGTCCTGCTTGTCCGAGGCTTTGCTGGGGTCACCAAGCAGCGGCATGGGGTCCCTACATGATGTGTCAAGGGGGAGGAGGCTCCATTCAGGGGCTCAGAGCAAAGGGCCTGGTCCAATCCCTGGAAAAGGAATGAGGAGACCTCGCAGACAGACCCAGCAGTCTGAAGATTCGGCCTCAGCCCGGCAGACAGCAGCTTGGATGGTGCAGGCGGTGGGAGCGGGCAGCAGAGACAGTGCAGGCAGAGGTCAGAAGGGCCCTGACCCTATGAGCAGTCCTGGGGATCTTGGCTCAGCCCTGTGCTGTCACCTAGCAGCCAGCCTCCCGCAGACCCCAGACCCCCAGCCAGGTGCCCTGTCTTGAGCAGAGGGGAACAGGAGATGGAGACTCTGCTGTGGTAGCAACACTAACAGCTGGGCTGGATGGGACAGAAGGGGTGCGGGATCCTCCGAGGCTGTGGGCACCCCCAGTGTGAGGAGAGGCTGAGACCCAGGGAAGAGGCCCATAGCCTGCAGCCTCCCAGGACTGAGGGAGCAGCAGCCAGGCCGCCCTCTCAGGGGCTCCCAGTCTGACCTCAGGAGCAGGCACAGGCATTTCCCTGAGCCTGGAGTCCTGACCCCCCTCAGCCTGGGCCTGGCTCTGCTGTGGAAAGGAGGGAGGAGGCTCCACAGGCTGCAGCCCAGGGAGGGTGGGGCTTGGGGATGGGGTGACTGTGGAGGGGTTAACCCAGGAGAAGAGACCCAGGATTCCCACAGACACTAGCACAACCCAGGGTTTCTTTTCTGATGCAGAGATTCTGTAAGAAGCCCCCAAAAGTGTGGATTTCTGGGCACTTCCCCTTCTTGGCACCTCTCTCCATCTGCTAGTCCTGACACCTAGAGCTTCAGTCCTGCAGCAACTGCAGACACCTGCTGAGAGGGGCTGACACAGGGAGCCAAGGTCAGCACATTTCTGGTTTGGGGATCACCCAGCGCTGCATCCTGCCCGCAGAGGCCCCTTCTCCTGGTGTTGATTGTGGGCGTCTCTGCACTTGAACTTCTCCGTACTTGAAGGACACTGTTCAAAGGAGAGCTCATTTTCTACCTTTATCTCTACTGTGAAAATCAGACACATCTCTGCACCGTCACCTTCCTCTGACAAATGATGTGTCGGGTAAAACTTGGGGTGACCTACAGAACCTCAGTGATCCTTTCTGGGTCCGGCTGTGGGGGTGGGAGAGAATGACTTTTTTTTTTTAAAGATGTATTTATTTATGCATACAAGAGCTGGGCTACAGGCCAGAGACACGGGGAGGGGTAGGTGAGAGGATTCACCAGAGACAGAGTGGGGAGCAGAACAGGTAGATCTACTGAACTACACTGCTGAGGGGAGCAGCGGGCGAGACAGGAAAGGTCTGCTGCACCATGTGAGTTTCTCCCTGGCCGGCCGGGGATCGAACTCGTGCTGCAGAGGCTGTGGACATCTTCACAGCTCTGTATTTAACGTCTTGTGCCATCAGGAAGGCCCGAAAATCACTCGGTGCTTACGGAGGAAGATTATGATAGGATGTGATTTTTTAGTATTTCTTAAACTGGCTAATGGGAGCTCATTTGGTGAACTCAAAGTCATATGATTTGAGGATGACCTATAAGGGGAATGATTTTTTTTTTTAGGGGCATGTTTTATTTATTTATTTGTTTCTTTGTTTGTTTTGTTTATACAAGCACTGGGTACAGTCAGAAGCGCGGGAGGGTGAGAGAATTCACCAGAGCCAGAGCGGGGAGCAGAGCAGGCAGAAGGACCAAAGGACACTGCTGAGGGGAGCAGCGGGCGGCAGGAGAGGTCTGCTCGCCATGTGGGACCCTCCTCCGGTGGCCGGGGAGGAGCCGGGGATCGAACCGGCGCCGCAGATGCTGCGGGCAGCTTCGCAACCCAACGCTCAACCGCTGCGCCACCGGGGAGGCCCCAAGTGGAATGATTTTTAAATGCGATTCCAGCACTGATTATGGTGTTTTCTTAACCTGAATTCTTTTTTCACATCTGTGTCCCAATAGAAGCTATCACATATGGCGTCTCTTTCACCCAAGCATCTTGATCAACCTGAACCTCATCCACACCAGCATCAGGGTCTCTGTCAGCCACAAATAGTACGCGTGTCAGAGTACTGAACACATGAGTGTTCTCCTGCAAAAGGAGAAATGGCTCCACTGAGAGTTCATAAAGCTTTTCCTCTTGGGAAGATGTTTTTATAAAGATCATAACATTCTGCAAGATTTCACCTTAGCACACAGCACTGTGCACACCCAGTCTGACCCAGGTGATCTGAAATTCAGTAATAGTGATATTAAAAAAAAAAACAAAACCTGTGAGTTAGGCACTAAGAGTTTCGGTCGGATGTTCCAAAGCAACCAAACTCGGGCAGCACAGCCAGGCTCCAGCAAGCAGCAGAAATGATCAAAAGAATTTTAAGTGAATTCACTCAACCACATTCAGACCAGTCAGGCTTGAGATGTTTGAATCCAACTGTGAATAGTCTCCAGCCAATACCGGAAGGAGAACCCCAGCGTCTTGCCTTGTACCCCAAAGTATCCCCAGCACAGCCTCTTCCAGGCTTCAGCATATTCTACACCAGTACAAGTTCCAAGTTATTCACAGCTTCTCTTCAACTAGAAAATGTATATCCTTCCCCATTCATCACATGGGAATGACGGCCGAGGCAGGATTTAGACGGGACCCAAATGCTTTTGGAGACTCCTTAGTCTTCAGCGTGCTCTGGCGCGGAGAGTGATGGGAGCAAGTGAAGAAGCCACAGAATGAAAAACCCACATGGCACAGCAGACCTCTGTTGACTTGCCTGCTGCTCCCCTCAGCAGTGTATTTCAGTGGATCTGTCTGTTCTGTCCCCCACTGTCTCTGGCATATCCTCTCACCCCCTGCATCTCTGGCCTGTACCCCAGCTCTTATATGCATAAATAAATACATGTTAAAAAAAAAAAAAACATGGAAATCCACCAGTGTGAGCCTGGAGGGGGCCAGCTGTGAGGTGGTGTCTGGCCAGGAAAGCGGTAGGAGACTTGTCTCTAGAACGGGTTGAACAAGACAACTTAAGGTCAGGAAAGCAACCCAAAACTCTCGAACAAAAATAAGCAAAATATGCTAAAGCAAGATGACCAGAACGCACCACAGTTCTGCAGGGAAAGAAGGGTGACGGGTGCTGACGCAGGATACTAGGCCACGGCCCAGCCTCAGGAGAGAGGCAGACACTGGTCAGCTGGAACTCAAGGCAAGAACCCAACGGAAGGCCGGGGTCCACTTGTCCTGAGGGAGGGATGGGATCCACTGCCACCCTGGGGGTTCTGGATTCCTGGGGGGCAGGGAGCCCTCCTCAGCCCTTCTGGCTCCCCACGTAGTGAGCTGTCTGGACCCTCTTCCAACTGCCACCCGCCCAGTCTTCTTAGTTTCCTCAACCTTCCCCGGGCCTGGAGAGCATCATGGACAACAGGTGTTTTGTCGAGCCTGGCAGAGACAGCTTCTTGGAACCCAGGGTCGGCCTGAACAGGTAGCCTCTGGAAGATCTCAGGGTTGATCTCGTGGGTCTGCAAGTCCAGAGTCACCCCCTTTCTCTGGCCTCTGGGATCCCCAGCACCTGGCTACCTCCCCCACCCCTTGTCTCTGTCTGGATTGTGGAGCTGGAGCCGCACTTGGTGACCAGCAGCCTTGGTGACTGTCCTCTCCCCTCAAGACTTCAGAAGAGGGCCTCCCTGGTGGCGCAAGGGGTTAAGACACAACCTATGAAGCTGTCCGCAGCCACCGGGGCACGAGTTCCATCCCCAGCCAGGGAGCTTCCCACAGGGCACAGCAGACCTCTCCTGACTTGCCTGCTGCTCCCCTCAGCAGTGTATTCCAGTCAATCTGCCTTTTCTGTTCCCCACTCTGCCACTAAGGAATCCTCTCACCCCCTGCACCTCTGGCCTGAACCCCAGTTCTTGTGTGCATAGATAAATACATCTTAAAAAAAAAAAAGACTTCAGAAGAGGCAGGAGCAGCTATAAAATTAATACCCCTGTGTGGCACTTTACCATTTAAAAAAGCACATGTTGGTCCTTCCCGGTGGCGCAGCGGTTGAGCGCTGGGTTGCGAAGCTGCCCGCAGACTCTGCAGCGCCAGTTCCATCCCCGGCTGCTCCCCGGCCACGGGAGGAGGGTCCCACATGGCCCGCAGACCTCTCCTGCCGCCCGCTGCTCCCCTCAGCAGTGTACTTCGGTCCTTCTGCCTGCTCTGCTCCCCGCTCTGGCTCTGGTGAATTCTCTCGCCCTCCTGCGCTTCTGACTGTACCTAGTGCTTGTATAAATAAATAAATAAATCTTTTTTTTTAATAAATAAAAATAAAAAAGCACATGTTCACGTTGTCTGATTTGATCTCCACATTGAAGGGAGGCCGGGCAGGTGCTTATAGTCTCCGTCCTAAATACAGGGAAACTCATCTTCAGTGACTCACCTGAGCCCAACATGCTTGGGCTCAGTCGCTGCCCCTGGGCTGAGCACCCTGCAAGGACCCCAGGCCCTGCTCCCTCCGTCACCCTGCTGCCTTCCTGGGTCAACCGTCCGGACCACGTGGATCGGTGGTGCAGCTTACAGAAAGCACAGCCTTACCGAGGTGCCTGGGCCCAGGGAAGGGGCATCTGGCAGAGCCTGTCTCAGAGCTGCGCTGTGTGCACCTGGCTGCCTCGGCCCAAAACAAATCACTGTTCTCCCCTGTACAGGTGGCTCAGCTCAAGTGAGGCCATGAGAAAAGCCCCAGAGATCTGACTTGGATGCCACGTTCTCGCGCCACATCCAGGTGCAGGAGCTGGGACATGAGCTGGAGGCAGAGGAGGGGGAGCTGAGGCTCTGAAGGCCGCCCCCAGAGATGAACGCGAGGTCAAGGAGATGACTTACCAGGTAGAGGGCCCACAAACGTCAGCAAATGGGGCCTCCCTGGTGGAGCAAGGGGCTACGTCTCAGCACTATGAAGCTGTCCGCAGCCACTGCAGCATGAGTTCGATCCCCGGCCAGGAAGCTACCCACATGGCGCAGCAGACCTCTCCCGTCTCCCCGCTGCTCCCCTCAGCAGTGTGTTTCAGTCAATACATCTGTTCTGCTCCCCACTCTCTCTGGTGAGTCCTCTCACCCCCTGCACCTCTGGCCTGCACCCCAGCTCTTGTATGCATAAATAAATAAATCCTTAAAAAATAATAAATTATAGATTTATTTAAAAAATAAAAAAGTCAGCAAATGCTCTGAGGATCAGACCCCAGAGAAGCAGCGATGGATTTGGGGCCCGAACACGATGCTCTGGTTGCCTGCTGAGGAGGACCACAAGGCCGTCCTCCGGCTCCAGGACCTGGTGGACAGGCTGCAGGCCAAAGGGAAAGCTCACGTGAGGCAGGCAGAGGAGGCTGTGAGTGTGGCAGGTCCCTGGCAGCACCTCAGGCCCACGCCAGCCAGGAGGAGCCCCTACCCCGAGCCAGAGTGCATTCCTCTTTCCAGAGCCTGTTCCCAAGTCTGTGGGGTGCCAACAGCAGAGACTGAGCTCTGAGACAGGTGGGGGAGGCTCTTGCCTTTTTAAAAGAAATAGTTGCTGGGGGGGGGGGGCGGGGGCGTTCTCTGGGTTAAATGAAGTAGAACTGGTAGCTTCACTTCAAGGATTTCTCTGATCCTGGCAGGAACTATGTGTGCACCCCTCAGAGCGGGAGGCGTGCTCTGGAAGGCAGCAAGCATTTCCCATTCTTTTTGTTTTTTTAAGAATTTTTTTTTAAAGATTTATTTATTTATTTATACAAGCACTGGGTACAGTTAGAAGCGCAGGACGGTGAGAGAATTCACCAGAGCCAGAGTGGAGAGCAGAACAGGACGAGATACACTGCTGAGGGGAGCAGTGGGCAGCAGGAGAGGTCTGCGCGCCATGTGGGACCCTCCCCCAGGCTGCCGGGGATCGAACCAGTGCTGCAGAGGCTGCGGGAAGCTTAGCAACCCAGCACTCAACCCCTGCGCCACCGGGGGAGGCCCAGTATTTCCCATTCTTAATGGGACCCAGGAACCTTTCCTTAGACACTGAGCATCCCAGGGAGCAATGTTCCGAGGAGCCACGTGTGGGAGCGCCCGTGGAACTCTCAATAAAGACGCTGCTGCTGCTGCTGCTGTCATCTCCATCAGCAGGACCGGGCACCACCAGTCCTGGACTTGGAGCCCCAGAGACTGGAGACTGAGCACCCCCTGGCCCACAGGCCCCTCAGAGCAGGGCTTTGCTGCCACCTGCTGGCTGCGGAAAGACGCACTTTCACCAAGCACGTGAGCTAAAGACCTGACCATCCTCCAGCGCTGAGCTGGACACTCAGAGCCTCAGGTGTCCTGGAGAATCGTGTCAGCTGGTCAGAGCCCTGGTTCTGCAGGTGAGAAAATGCAGATCAGTCATGGCAGTGGAGGCCAAGAGTAGAACATGTGGGAAGGAGACATCACAAGACCAGAGCCCGGAGGCGGGGGGAGAAAGGTTGGACACAGCCATTCAACAAGCTCTCTGGAAAAGTACCTGGAGGCACAATCCAGGGTTCGGGCTGGAGGTGGGGATTTGGAGGCTGGGGCCATTGTCAAAAACCCACTGGTCCTTTCAATCTCCCCATCCCAATCTCATGTAGAAAAATCCCTGGCCATCAGCCCAGCCATAATGAAGTTCAGAGCAGGCCCCAGGCCTGCAGGAACGAGCCCTCCCACAGAGAAGACTCGCCCAACAGGAGGCAGCTGCCCTGCCCACCTGGGCCTGGCAGCCATCTCTGTTAACACACACGGCCCTTCAGGGGCAGCTGTTTCTGCCCGCTCGTGTCTGTGCAAAGTCCTTCACGTCTCTTCTCTTTCCTTAACATAGACCCACCCCTTGGATGGCATCAACACCTGTGCCCGTGGGGAACTCTCCTGGGGATAGTCCCGCGTGCCGCTGAAAGGGAAGCTCTGGTGGGAGTTTACTTTGAGGCAACCCCAGGGGCCCACGACCTCTCCCAACCCACATCAGTGGGGCTGGCAGCCCCTCCAGGCTCCGTGTCAGACCAGACACCAGGCTCCCGGCCCCATACCAGGGCTCCAGAGCCAAACATGCACAGAAGGGGCCAGGGGTGGAGCCCTGCAGAGTCTCCAGATGTGGCCTGGACCAGTCAGAGTCCCTGGTGAGGCTCTGGCAGCAGGGAGAGGGACTAGTGCCACGGTTTTGCCCCCCCAGATTTCATTCTCCTCCCCCCAGCAACCTCTGCCCTGGAAGAGAAGTGTTGGTGCCAGCCTGGAGGCCGTGCACCTCCACAGACAGCGCCTGCCCCTGAATGTCTCTAGGGTACTGGGGACCACAGGTGAGGCTCCGTGGCCCTGTGCCTAGGCCCGAGGCAAGCGACCAGGGTGTCCAGGTCTCAAGCGATGCCCAAGGTCAGGCCCAGGTGCTGTATGACCCTTCAGACCCCTGTCTCCCCGCTGCTCCCCTCAGCTGTGGATTTCAACGGATCCGCCTGTTCTCTCCCGGCTCTGTCTCTGGGGAGTTCTGTAAGGGCAGGAATGGGCACAGGGCAGGTTTTCTATGATTCCAGCAGACGGGTGAAGGAGGCGTCCTGGAGCCCTTGGTGGCTTTTGCAGGTTTTTACGGGATTTACCGGGTACACAGCAGGCCTCCCAGCCCCCAGCAAGACTTCACTCTTTCTGGGCTCTCCGGTGTTCTCTGGTGGTCTCTGCTGCTCTGCTCCTCGTGGTTCTCCCCTGTTTCTCCTCTCTGCTGGTGTCCCCATGACGCCACCCTTATAAGCCCAGTCTCAGCCCAGGTGAACCCCATCTACCTCTGCCCACACCCTGCTCCAGGTGCCCGCCATCAGGCATGCATTCGGGACCGCCGGGATCCATCATCCATCCTGATGGTGGGGGGGGGCAGAAAAGCCTGATCTTTTTTTACCTTACTGTGCAGTCCTCTCACCCCCACACTCTGGCCTATGCCCCATGTTCTCCTATGGAAAAAAAAATATATATATATATATATATTTTAAAAATAGTAAAAAAAAAAAAAAAAAGAATCGGGGGTGGAGGGAATCACTATCATCTTTGGTGTTTACTTTTTCACTCGAGTGTCTCCGGCCTTGTAGTTTTCAGCCAAAAACTCCTCGCACGCGTGAAGCCCAGAGCGCTGGTGGCGACGCCCCGGGACGCGGGACGCTGCGGGGACGCGGCCGCAGGCGAGGACGGGCGGCGGCTCCGAGAGGAGGAGGCCAGGAGAGGACGCCGGGGACAGCCCAGGGGGCTTCGCGAACCTTCCCTCACGGCGCCGGCCAGAGCCAGCCCTGAGGGACGCCGCCCCGACAGCCCGACCCCAGGCTCAGGCGTGCACACTTGCACACGCGCGCACCTGCCCAGTGTCCACAGTCAGGCTCGCTGCCCACCCACGCGCCCCTCGGTGAACAAGATCAAGGCCGCGGTGACGGCCATGAGGCCAAGGGGTAAGAGCCTGACCAGCTTCATCCACCCCACACCTCGCCCCAGCCCAGCCCTGCACCCCAGGTAAATGTCCTTCCCTCTGCCCTGCGGCCCCAGGAAGCCTGGGTCTTGCTGCCTCATGCCGCCATGGGCTCTCGGGGTCCTCTTCCCGGAAGCTGGGATGGAGGCGCCCCCACTTTCCCTCCCACCACTCAGTGCCGTGCTCCCCTGAAACCAACTGGTGCCTCTCCCTTCAGGAATGTCCCGAGAGACACCTGGCACCCAGGTCCAGTTGTAGGGTGAGGTAAATGGAGTATCAGGCTTTTTTGCCGTCCCTGCCAGCCTTCCGGCCCCCCGGCACCTCTGCCTGCCGTGTGCCTGGTAATCCTAATAAAAGCCTGCAAATGCCACTGAGGACTCCAGGACGCCTCCTTCACCCGTCTGCTTGGATCGTAGAGAACCTGCTCCATGTCCTCCTGCCTCTTACACCAGTTACCCCCCTAGTGCCAGCCAGCCCCGGGCAGGTTCAAGTGGATTCGGGCAGGCGGATAAAGGAGCGGTCCCGAGCCCCGGGTGGGTTTTTCAAGCTTTAATGCTCTCGGGGACCAGGCTGCAGGCCCCCCAGGCAGGGAGGCGGGCCTGGCCCGGGCAGGGAGGAGGGGGTGCTGGGAGGCAGGCAGGCAACAGAGCCCCCCAGCACCCCATGAATCTTCCCTCGGTCTCCGGGCTCCCTCGTTGTCTCAGGGTCAGCCTCCTCTGTCGTCACTTGTCCTCTCATGGCCACCCTTATGTCCCGGCCTCTGGCTCAGGTGTGCACACTCACGCACGCCCACGCCCGTCCTCTGCGTGGCCACAATCAGGCACGCGTGCCCGCTGCCCGCGCCTCCTGCAGCAACATGACCGAGGCCGCGGGGGACGGCCAGGGAGGTGTGAGGGGCCTGAGTCATCCCTTTCCCCGTGACCTCCCACCCCACGTGCAGGACATGCGCTGGGCGCCCCTCCCCCAGGCCAGGGGGCAGCGAAAAGGCTGGGACCCACCCCCGGGAGAGCCTCAGAGTTCAGGTTTCTGCCCCGGCGCGGCCCACATTTCCCGCGGGAGAAGCTGGCCCCCTCGCCCACAGGGACACTAGCCTCTGCGCCCTGGACCCGCCCCCGGGCACGTGCAGGCGTGGCTGCCTCACCCGCAGCAGCCGGGAGGGAACCAGCAAAGCCCTCGGCTGCAGCCCCCACCTCGTGTGCTGTTGCTCTTGAGACAAGACTGTCGCGTGGGGATGCTGGCAGGAGGCTCGACCACCCGGCAGGGAGTCTGGGGACAGTCAGAGCGCAGGGGACGGGGCTTCTCGGCCTCAGCGCCGCTGAAATGTGGGGCTGTGGGGTCTGGCCCATGCAATGTCAATGCTTGTCAGCCTCCCTGCCACTCCCCACTAGAAACACCACACCCGGCCATCTCCAGTTGCAACACCGAGGATGTTCCAGACCTCACCCAGCGTCCCGCAGAGCCAGGCCACCGGCGGCCGAGAGCTGCTGCCATGGAGCTAAAGCCGCTACACAAACAGCAAACCAAGGGACTTCGTGGCAGGGGCCTGGGCGTGGAAGGCAGAGCTGAGCAGCAGGGTCAGGGACCGAGACGGCATCTGAGGGCATCAGGGAGATCCAGGCACCCCAGGGTGCCGGGCAGATGTGCGTGGTACAGCTTGTTCACTGCATGAGAAGACGCCCCAGCTCCCCCCTGTTCAAGTCTTCTCATTCTCAGCACAGTGTTGGGCTGGGGCTGGGTCTGATGAGTCAGCCCAGTGACTTCTAAGGGAGAATAGAGAAGTCCTTAGGATCTGCTCTGAAGAAAGAAAACCAATAGCTGGAGAAAACCACTAAGTGAGAGCAAAGTGCAACTGAATGATGAGAACAGTGGGGGAAGTAATTAGGCACCAACAGAGAGAAAAGGAAAAGGGTGCGTGCCCTGGGGTCCCCCACAAGTCTCTGAATCAAAGGGTAAGAGCCGCAGCGAGAGGTGGCTGATTGCAGGCATGGGGGTTGCCAGCTGCGTGCAAACTCTGGGGCATAGAGCACCGAGGGCAAAGAGGACAGTGACTTATCTGGGGGTCGGGGGTGGGGGGCAGAGGGGAGCGGTCACATACACAAATGACAGCAGCTGGTGTTTACAGAGGGTAGACATGCCAGCCTCTTTATTACGTGGTTTTGTTTCATCTTCATGAATGGTTTACCAAGTTTTCCAGATAAAGAAATTGAGATTCAGAAAGATTAAGTAATGTTCCCCAAGTCACTACACACATATTATACAAGTTTGGGGTTTTTTTAACCAAAGGCCAGCTTTACTACAGTATTAGTTTATGGCAGGTTCGTCCTTTCTGCAGGTAAGACATTTCCAGCTCACAGAACTCAGACCTGCTGCCAGCGAGACAACAGTAGATGGCACAGAAGCTCCTGCTGAGCCAGGGGCGCTGCTAGAAAACTCACAGCTTTTCCGAGTTCCAGTTGACATGGGTCCCCAAGACGGCAAGCTCGGTAGCATGGCAGACATCCTCTGGGAAAGTCGCCTCTTCTGGAGTCGCTGCTGGTCAGCATTCCCCACACCTGAAACCTCCAGCAGGCCCACGCCCGATGCCCAGACACCCATGCCGTGATGGGTCCCACAAACCCTCTGGGATCGGGGGGCAGTTGCTCCCTCTGTTCTCAGGTGGGCTGGCCGTGGGAAACATGGAGGACCTGCATTTAGGCCAGAGGCTGGCAGGTCAGTTGGACTAAGCTGTTGAGGTTTGACCCCCAAGGTCCATGCATTTTTCACTCTAAGGAGATGCGGCAGGCAGAGTACGTAAAGCTTTTTAACATGCAGACAACTTAAACACTGTCCAGATGAACAGACATCCCATCCTCTGTAGACATCGACAGGTGCCCACAGCCCAGGAAGACCGAGGCTGGATCACGTGAGATGTGCGCAAAGCAAATACATGATCAGGAAAATCACTGAACAGTCAAAGGATCAGGTGGCTTTGCAGCTGCCTCTAGGTGCCCCCTCCACTCTTGAGAATTGAAGGTGGAAATTCTGTGCGATACTGGTGTGGTGGCGGGTTAGCCAATATTATTCTGGGTTTTCATCCAAAAAGTATTGAACGAATATCCATTTGCATGATTTAAGTTAAAATACTGTGTTGGGACCTCCCTGGTGGCGTGAAGAGTTAAGATGCAGCCTATGAAGCTATCAGCAGCCACTGCAGCATGAGTTTAATCCCCGGCCAGGGAGCTGACCCCCATGGTGCAGCAGACCTCTCCTGACTCGCCCACTGCTCCCCTCAGCAGTGTATCTCAGTGGATACACCTGTCTGCTCCCCACTCTGTCTCTAGTGAATCCTCTTACTCTAGTACCTCTGGCCTGTACCCCAGCTCTTGTGTGCATAAATAAACAAATCTTTAAAAAATACATTATTGAAGACACATGTGTGACATTTCATTCAGTACCACCTCCTGGACCACACTTAGAGTCTAGTTAGTTTCTAGTTGCTAAGTGAAGGACAAATATCTCTGTGACTGAACTGTGGAAGTTGTGTCTAAACATCTGGTCTTTGGGGCAGAATGTCTGTTTTTGTTCAAATTTGGCTTTCCATCATCTAATTTTAGGTTCAGGTAAACTTTCCAAGTTCAAGGCAGAGATCTGATTTTCTTTCTTTTCCCAGAATGAACAAGATCTGGCTGAAGCAAAATACAAGCATTTGTTTGGGGGGTTTATGGGAACTGCAGCCCCAAGAATGCAGGCCCGAGAAATATTGGGCGCTGATGCCTGGGGAATACCTATGTACACCTAGTCCCCACTCAGGTCCGCTTTATGCAAATCAGTTTTTCAGTCTATGGGGTTCTGACAGGTGGAGCATCAGTTTAGCTGGGATTGGGGGAGCTTCAGTCCCGGAGGGTCTGTGACAGATGGCTTTGCTCCAGCTCCTTTCCCAGGTGTACGTGTCTGATGCCCGGATGGGCCTGCACCTGCCTGGATGCACCAGGGCCCCAAAGCTCAACAGCCCCCTGACCCCGTTTAATTGCCCCAGACTCAAATGACTCCCCAGTGTTTCATACTTCTTGTCCCATGGAACACAGTGTAGAGTGTAAGTGAAAAACCCTCAGCGCCAGGCGGTGGCCAGAGCTTCAGGAGAGGGAGCAAGCTCCAAACCCCGCCACAGAGACAACAGTGGTCAGGTAAGACCCCCTTTGGGCCCCCACAAGCCACCAGCATGGACAGTCCCCCCACACCTCTCCATCCTTGTGGTGAGCATGTGGTTTGTAAACGTCACTTGCATCCCTATCGGACACCAGCTTTTGCAGACGCTGGTCTGATGTAATGAAACATATTCTCACGGGACCCCAGCTGTCCAAGGATGAGTGAAAGTAAATATTTTTTTTTGATAAGTGAATTTGCAATAAAGAAAATATTTTGGTGAAAGACGTAAATATTTACGGATATGTTATTGGAGGTAAATATTTTATTGAAAATGCGTTGAGGAAAATCAGCGATGTAACTAGCTTAGGGAAGGAATATCAACCGAGCGATGGCAGAGCACTCGGGCTTGGAGGTCAGCTCAAGGTCAGCCCGTCGTGCTGAGACTGAGGCCGCCTCGGCCCTTCGAGGCCGGAGAAGACCCGCGACATCGCCCGCGGGGCTGAGGCCGGGTCCGAACCGCCCGCCGAGCTCGAGACCCTGAACGCGGCTGCCGACCCCGATGACCCCCTGCGACTCCAGCGACCTCGCGGCGAGCGACCCTCGAGGGACACAGGATGGGGCGGGCGGACGTGGCGTCCAGGGCGGCGCGTGACCGGAGCCCACGGAGGCCCCGCGCGGCCAGAGCCCCACCCGCCCGCCTCCCCGGGAGCCCCGAGGCGTCCGCGTCCCGCCCGGACAGGCCCGTGCCCAGGGCCAGGGGGGCATGTTGGAAAGAGAAGGAGCAGGAGACAGGGCCGCGCAGAGCAGCCCCCCCTGCCCCCCTCGCCTCCCCGCCCGGCGCCGGCTTGTGCGAACCCGCCTGACCCGGGCGCCGCCTCACACCCGCGTGTCCTCGCGGAGCCGGGCCCGGCTGAGCCTGCGAAACACACCCCGGAGCGGGGGCTTCTTAAAACAGGGTCAGACCAAACATTGAAACTCACATCATAGATCTGAGGCTTCCAGGAGGGAGGGGGAGGGCAGAAAACAGGAGGGGCAGAGCACGCTGGACTCTGACTGAGGCCCCAGAGGGGGATGTGGGGGGCGGGAGCAGAGGGCAAAGGGCAGGGGTGTCTGATGCAGGATTCCCGGTGCTGTGGGGGGGGTTTGCTGGAAGACATTTGCAGAGCGTCATCTTAACCCCTAAGACAGATGCTGTGATGCAAACCATCACCTCAATAAACGTAAGTTTTTCTTTGAAGATTTTTTTATTTATCAAGAACTGGGGTACAGTCCAGATGCGCAGGGGTGAGAAGATTCACCAGAGACAGAGTGGGGAGCAGAACAGGTGGACTGACTGAAATCCACTGCTGAGGGGAGCAGCAGGCGAGTCAGGAGGGGTCTGCTGTGCCATGTGGGTAGCTCCCTGGCCGGGGCTCAAACTCATACTGCAGTGGCTGCCGCGAGTTTCAAATGTTGCGTCTTAAACCCTTGCACCACCAGGGAGGCCCAATAAATGTGTCTTTAAAAATATATTTAAATAAAATAAAATGGGGCAGACAGCGGTCTATGGTGGAGGAGGATGGTGGCTTTGGTGGGGGGGCGTCGGGACATGTACTTGAAGGGGTGTCACGCTAAAGCCCGAAATCAGATACTGTTGCAAACAATGTCCCCTCAACAAACATCATCTACTATCAATAAAGTGAGATAAAATGGGGTCAGGCTGTGACGGTGGGAAACTGCGCATGGTCGGTGCCTGGGGGGAAGCCCCTCGGGCACCCCCACCCGCAGCTGTTTCAGGGAGCCCTGTTTGGGAAGCCGGCGAGAGAAGGCCGGTCCTGGGCAAGAGGCCCGTGAAGAGGAGATGGTGACGTGGGGATGGGTTTAGCCAGAGGCTGGAATCAGAAACCACGTGGTCGAGAACAGTTGAAGGTTGTTACACTCATCAGCGCTACTTCTTTAACCCGTAACAGCAGCTTCCTCTTTTCACCCCCCAAAACGCCACTTTCACCCTCCTCATGGCACATTTTATATTTCCACCTAAAACTGATCCCCCAGATGATTTCATTCTTTAATCCCTAATAAGCCCTCGGGTGCCCCTGCTTCTCACTGTTCATTATTAGGCTAACACATCATGTTCTAATTAAAAGTGATTTATGACTTTTTGTTATCTAAGAATCTCTTTTTTTGCTAGATTTTGATTCACAGAAGCCGCATCTTGTTCCAGGGGCAGAGAATAAACCAGCCCGCCAGGCCAACGTGGTGACCCTGGAGTGTGTCTATGCTCCCGCCAGGGCCTGTATTTGGGGCACTGGAGTGGCAACTCCACCACGTGGTCCCTCCTCCCCCGGGCTCAGTCCACCCCCCGGGCTCCCTCCCTGCAGCCACCCAAGCTCCGAAGATGGGCAGCTGGGGACACGTGTTTCCTCGCCTTCCAGACATGCCTGTGGACAGCCCCGATTTCCTCACAGGGACAAGACCGGCCCTGGGGCTCCCACCGCCTCCTGCCCAGCCCCACGCTCACGGCCACTCGGCCACTCCCCGCGGGCACAGCAGCTCTCCTCAGGCTCAGTGGTCACTTCACTGTATGTGTCATTCTCTTCTCCTCTCCCCTGGGGGCAGGAACAGCCCCATCCCCCAGGGTGTAGGGTGTCTCCTACCCACAGCAAGACATGACCCAGCTCGAGGGCCTCTGGCCGTGGAGGATGTCCCAGACAGGGAACACTCCCTTCTCTCACGTCCATCGGGTGAGATGGAGCTACTGCAGCCACATTCTCTGCAGGAGCTGCACATTATGGAGCTGAAGCTTCTATTCCTCGCGGTCCTGGGGGAGACTGTCCCGTGTAGAGAGGCCTCCCCGCCTTGAGGCCGTCCCCCTTCTCATCCATCTGCTATTTAACCTCTCTGTGCTCAGGGGTCCCATCTGTGGAATGGGGGTGGCGCAGGCGCCCCCCCCCAGTCCCTAGATGTGCGGCTGTGACGACTCCTGCACCCACAGGCCTGGGACACGCAGCAAGTGTTACCCCCATTCCTGTCTGTCTCCACCTGTCCCTGTGTCTTTCCCTCTCCAGAACACCGTGACCCTGGATTGCCCTGAGGCGCCCACTGGGGACTTTCCCTCCTTAAGGGGAATGAGGCTGGTGCAGAGGTGGGGGATTCTAGCACCTTCCCCTCGGGCTTCACCACCCAGCGGGGCTGTCATCTCAGCCCTGGTGACTGACTTGGCAGCACCGCACTCAGAGCGTCCGCTGTCCCCACCAGGAGGCGCGCGTCCCCCGCAGAGTGTGAAGGGCTCCTGGCTGCAGTTTGGAGACACTGTTGAAGGGAATGGCATGGACTTGGGGTGTCTAGAATGTGAGCAGGTCTTGCCCCGGTGTCTCCTCAATGAACCACACCTGGCTCACTGGCACTTGGATGAGAAGCCTGTGCCGGCAGGGATGGGGGTATCAGCTGGAGGCTGCCCCTTTCCTGCTCCTTCGGTTACAGGGAGAGGGTTTGGGGAGGGCCCTGCTCAGAACCAGCCGGCAAGAAGACTGGGCATTGCTGTTTGGTGGAGACCATGACAGCCACACCTGACGTAGACAAGGGGTTCTCATCAGGGCGTCCTACCCACCCAGGGGTGCTGGAAGTACAGAAGGGGCACTTCCAGTTTCACCAAATGAGAGAGGCGCTGTGGGCAGTCAGCAGCTTCTCAGGAAGGCAAAATGCCCTAAACTAAATGCACAGAACACTTTGCACATGCACAAAAGATGTGCCCTACCCAAGACGCTAACAACAGTCCTGGTAAGAAACCTTGGCTCCCTCCCCCACCTGATTCCTCTCCTGGTCTGAGGCCACATGCCCAGCACAACCAGGGACCAGCAGTGAGAAGGGCCTGGCCCCCAGCAGTGCGCCCGTGACCGGCAGAAGCCGGAAGCAGGACAAGGATGCTTGGTAACGCTGGCACACCGACTCCTGCTCAGAAAGTGCTGTTATTTGCACTGAATGAATGACAAGTTAAAAAAGAGAGAGATCAAGATAGGGGATGTTTTCTCAAAGAGTTGACTTTCTTTTTTGCCAGTAAATGGATTTCCCAGTAACTGGACAAGCCTGTTTCCAAGAACAAGTAACTCTGGGTACCCCCACCCCCAGTCTGGGCTGTCTCTGCCTCCTACCTCCACCAAGGATGCAGAATGGTGAAAGTCTGATGGCAGAGTCACTACTTGAGGAAGGAAACCTTCTGAGTCATCTCGTGGAGGGACTTAGGCCTGTATCACTACTATCGTAACAATTCAAGGAACCAGTAACTTTTACAGCAATCAGCTCAATGGCCGTGACTTAACGCTGGCAGCTTCACTACTTTTGTACCTAATTCCAATCCAGAGAGAGCTGAATATGCACCCCTGATCAGTCATGTGGTGCCCACTTCTTGCTAGGTTCCCATTATTTATATATGTAGAAAATATATTAAATATATAAAAATATACATAAAATATAAAAACATGAAGTGCACCCATGTTTGTGGTACAGGACAGCAAGGGGCACTAAAGCCAATCAGGACACTGTCCAAATAGCTTGTCAGTCAGTGTCTGAGTTTATTTACCCACGCGCACAGTTGCAGGCTACTCAGGCTAAGGGAACAACAACAATGGGGTTTATTTAACAAGCCAGGGAAAAACAGAGTTACTGAGACCGAAAGTGTCTGTTCACCTCACCCGAAGCAGAGTCCAGGGCTTTCAAGTCCTAAACAAAAAAAGCAGCTAAGATAGTGTCTTTCCGCCACTGAGGACACGGAGCTCCTCTACCAAAATAGGCCACATCCACACCAGCAGGTAAGTTTTTTGATTGACAGGACCAAGGGGCGCATGCAAGACGGTGTCTTCCTGCCATTGTGGACCTGGAGAATGTGGCAGCCAGAATACAGGCCAGGATCCAAGTCACAAAGACAGCAGGAGACACGACAGGAGATGTTCCCGGGGCTGCCGAGCTGCCCCAGCAGAGCACCAGACAAGAGACACCCAAAACAGCAGCTGCAGCAACTAAACGACCAGACAAACGTCTGCACTCACAGCTCAGCAAAGCTCCTGTCCTGGGTCTTCACCTTCTCTGCCAGGCTGCAGCAGCAGAAAGACCAGGAAGTTTCAGTCACTCGGCCCACTGCAAAGCCTCTGAACCTTTTCTGAGGTTGGCGCTAGGCCTCTCCACCTTCTTCAGAGGCCCACACCAGCCTTCTGGAAGGTTGGCACGGTGGGGCAGGAATGGCTGGCCCGGGAATCACTGAAGATCAGAAAACACTGAATCCTGAACACTGAATCCTCAAACGCTCCAAATCCTCAAATGCTGAATCCAAACACCGAATCCTGGGGGCTGCTTCTTAAGTCCCTTATATTTTTTATCAGTTTCCACCCCAAAAAACAATACTTTTTAATATTTTTCCTGGGACTACTTATCCTCACCAGCACCCCCTCCAGGGGCACCTCCTGTAACAGTCTCTGGCATCAGCCACGGGTTACGGTACAATTTGAGAAATTCTGACAAATGTGTGCACCTGCGTAGCCAACTCCTAATCATAACATAGCACATGGTCATCACCCCAAAAGGTCTCAGCATCTCTCTAGTCAATCCCCCTCTCTTCTCTCACACTCTGCGCCAAGCACTGTTCACACCATCCCCACAGATGAGCGTGGACTGGTCTCTTCAGGCCTGTGGACAAATCTCCCTTCGCATTCGACACAACATGCCCGCCTCACCTTATCCCTTCCCTGCCGCAGAACGGGCATCAGCCAATCCTCCCAGGAGCTCTGGGTCCAGGTAGTGGGAAGGGAATCTAGAAACCGTGCGTTGGGCGGCGAGTGTGCTCGTCGTTACTGCAAGGGGGCTGCCCCTGGCTTGCCCGGGACGGCTCCAGTTTTAACCCTGACAGTCCAGCATCCCGGGAACTTGGCCGCCGGCAAACTGGGCAAGAGGCCACTCGAGGGAGTCCAGGGTCTTTCGTGCACAGAACTAGGAAATTCATTTTTAGGTTTTCAAAACACGTTTAAGACTGAATGTGTATTTTCCATATATTGGCCCGCATCCATCTTTTCTATAATAGATGCATTTTTATTTCTGGGTTGGGTTTACAGATATTTTGTTTAGGCCTATTGAATTTCTTTTTATGCTGTGCCTATAATTTTATTTTCTTGTTTTGTCTTCAATTTGCTTATCTTGTTTAAAAATGGAGGTACCATTGGTTACCACTTTCAGGAGTGCAGCTTGACACCCCATAAATGTAGAGACCAACCACACCTGCCACCAAGTCCAGTGACCCTTCTGCTCAGTCCATTACCCTGCTTTACCTGTTCCTCCGCCCCACCTCCCAGGAAGTGTATTAAAAAATTCATGTGTCCAGGGCCTCCCTGGTGGCCTAGGGGTTAACTCTCAGCACTACCACCGCCACAGCCTGAGTGTGACTGATGGATCCCGGCCAAGGAGCTGACCCACATGGCACAGCAGACCTCTCCTGCCTCCTTGCTGCTCCCCTTAGCAGTGGATTTTAGTTGATCTCCCTATTCTGCTCCCCACTCTGTCTCTGGTCCCGTCCCCGAGGGGCTCAGAGCTCAGGGGGAGCGAGGGGCTCACCCCCCAGTCTCACCTGCTGGGACAGAGGCGCAGGGACCCGAGGAGGTGACAGAGACGCCTCTCAGGAGCCGGCGCTGAGGGGGACGGAAGACTTTCCAGACACAGACCAGGGCGGAGGAGAAGCACAGAGAGGCTGAGGAGGGCGCAGCGGGAGAAAGGTCTGGACACAGAAAGACGCCCCAGGTCTGGGTCAGCAAACAGTCCGCGGAGGGAACAGAGGTGCTGCAGAGAGGACGGGGTGTCAGGAGGGGACAGGGGGCAGGAGGAGGCCGAGCACAGCTGTGTCCCAGCCGCTGTCTCCTGAGAAGATCTCAGGGGGGCGGGGCACTCCCCAACATGTGCACACAGAAATACACACTCACACACTCACACTCACACACTCATCTGAGATACCCACCCCTCCTCCCCACCCCGCAATTACCTGTGGTCCCTGGCGTCCCCCAGTGCGCTGCAACCTCCTGCAGCCACGTCCTCCAGGCCCCCCCGGACGTCCCCCAGAGAACACGTCCATGTCCGTGTCCTCCCCCCACTTCTCCAGCATCCACCTGTCTCCAGGGTGAGCCGCCGTCCAGGCTCTGGTCTCCAAGTCCAGGCGCAGGGAGACGCGTCCACTGAAGACGAGATGCCAGGACTCTCGGCTGAGCCCACCAGCCTCCTCCTGCATCTCCAGCGTGGCCTGCAGGGAGAGGGGCGCTGCCCGGGGAGAGGGCTCGGTCTCTGCCCCCGGTGCCCACAGCCGGGTCCCGACCCCTGCCCTGCTCTGCCCCCGCGTCCTCCCTGGTGCTGCCACAGGAGACTTTTTCTTCCACACGACAGCGCCCCAACCCACACGCGTCCCCTCCCTGGGCCTCAGCCTCACCGCTGCCTCAGGGATCCTCTGGGTCACTGTCAAGAAGCTTCTCCTTGAACTTTGCCGTCAGGTCTTTCAGAATTTCTCTCAGGTCTTGCTTCAGTGGAGCCACCACCTTCATCCCCCGAACGCAGACGGGCGTGACCTTGTGCCTCTGGCAGTCATAGAAAAAACAGGGCTCCCCCTGCACCTCAACTTCAGCCTCACACCAAGGCTGCCCAGGTCCGGGCAGAGGAGTGACGGTGATGTTAATGCTGAGAGAGTCTGCAGGGGAGAAGGCAGCCTCCCCCAAGTCTGAGACACAGGGGGTTCTCTGAAGGGGTGAGGGGTCACAGCCTTTAAACAGACCCTGGAGTTAGTAGAGATGAGGCCTTGGGCCATAGGAGAGGGGGTGGGGGGAGGGCCTGGGGATGGAAGAGGGAGAGTCCTGGTGCCTCAGGATCACCTGAGTGTCTGTGGGGAGGTCAGGCAGGCCCAGAGCTCCTGGCAGAGGTGACTCTGGCACAGGCACGGGCAGGTCCACGTGAACAAATAAGCCACACAACAGGTGACCAGACCCGACACCAGACATGCTGAGCACCCAGCTCAGCTCCCCCTGCAGCTTCCTGCTGAGCCCCTCAGGGTGCAGGGGGCCAGGAACCCCCACAGAAAGAAGGGGCAGTGGCAGAGAACCACAGGACCCAGCCTGGCAGCGTCCCTGAAGCCCCGGGCAGCCTGTGGAGGGAGCTGAGGGGAGGAACCCCTGAGGCCAGCACCCCAGGAGGAGGCCAGGTGTGGTCCCTGGGCCTTTGCAGGTGTCCCGGGGCCTCTGCTCTGCCTGGGGAGGGGCAGCTGGGCTCACACTGAGTGCCCCTCACATGCAGACAGCACCCCTTCCCCACAGAGAAGGGGGGGCCCCACACCCTCCGTGCCCATCAGGGGAGGCTGTCCCCTGGGAATGGACACTTTGGGTTGCCCAAAGGGTGGCCGCGGGTGTCCTTCCTCACCCTCACACAGGGGGTGTCTGGGAAGTGCTCCTGCCCGTCCACCCCTACCCTGGGCCCAGAGCTTTCCCTGGGGCTGTCCTGGGGGGTAGCAGGTGTGGCCTCCTGGGGCCGGGGGTGACCAGGGCCCAGACTCGGGAAGGAGGGGGATCCCTGGGCGGGGCAGGAGGAGGGGGGGGGCAGCAGGGGCGGGTGGGGGTGGGTGCCTTCCTTTGGCAGGAAGAGGCTGGGGGAGCTGGATGATCTGATGTTTGGGGCGCAGGTCCCCATCTTTGTGGGTTCACCTCAGTCCAGACCAGGTCCCAGTTGGGGGACAGGGCTGGGCACCCACTCCTGAGGGGCGGGTGCGGGGTTCCGGAGAACTTCCCACATCCCGCTCAACCCTTCTCCCCTCTCCCTGTGAGTGAGCTGTTGCCTGTTCTGAGGAGAGTACACACCCCCTCAGCCCCATGCACCTCTCCCCAGGACCTGAGGAGGCTGAAATTCTCATGTAAAAACAAAAGGGGGCGTGGTGGGGGCGCCCCTGTGGCCCCAGGGAATCTCTCTCCCCCACTCCAGGGCTTTAGCCCCTCCTGCCCCCCCCCACCCATCTCCCCTGTTTGCACCTCCAGGTACTCTGTGGGGCGCCCTGGCCTGGGTGGATGCTGTTGCAGGGGCCGCAGGTCCCTGGGAATAGCCCCATGGCCAGGGCCCCCCCCCACTACCCCCCCCTCCTGCAGAGCAGACCCGGAGTGGGCATCTAAGGTGAGCTGCAGTGGCTGGCAATAGCTTGATAGTGCTGAGATTTTAACCCCTGCACCACCAGGGAGGCCCCTAAGAAGCTTTTTAAACAGATAGAATTTCCTATATCTGGAACAATGAGACATGTCTGCATAAAACCAGGGAACTAAATGAACCAGTTGCTCAAAGTCCTCCCACTTCACAGCCGTCACCGCTGATGCTGACAGTTTTCTCGTATGTATTTGAATATCCATCCCTCTAGCCCAGGGAAGGGTCTTTTCATCATTAATTTGTGATCATGTGCGTCAGAGCCCGTTGGGTCCATCCCAGCAGAAACACCTTTGTGAACAGCCAGGGGCGCCTGCCAGTTACCGAGGAAACCAATTTTTCCCTGAAAGGCTTCCCTGGAAAAAAGGCAAATAGCACTGAGGTGGGGTGGCCTCTACCCCTGAAACTTAGGAGGAGCTACCAAACCTCTAACCATGATTAGCAGTTACACTTCCTGCCAGGTTCAAAGAAGAGGAGCCTGTGGGGCAGTCGGCCTCTCCTGGAGCAGACATCTGGGCGGTGCTTAGAGAAGTTGGTTGTAGGAATAATACAATTTGTAAGGAGAGTGCATCTCTTTAGCACAGCAGTGAAGAGCAAATTGGCTTTGGAGTCAGAGACTTCGTTTGAATTTTGACTCCAGCACTGACACCTGGTCCTGTTAGGGGGAAATGATGTCCTGAGCAAATCCCATACAGGCTTTGTGGACTCCACCCCCACCCCAGGCCAAAGCCAAAAGACATCAGGAGAGACAAATCCCATCACCACCAAAGGGAAGGTTGCTGGAACCTGAGGGTGGGGTTCAGCAGCCAGGTTTGGTATAAAACCAGACACGTGGGCCTTGGGGGGTTTCTTGATGGCTCTCGGCCAGCTCGGGGCTCTCAGCCAGCTCTCGGAGTGCCATTGGGTTTCCAGGTTGGCGGATCGGGTAGGACGCATTTAAGATTTTATTTCCCTATTTTCTCCCTGAGTTGTACATTTTCCTCATTTCCTTTTCCCTTGTAAATAAACCTTTTATTAACCTTTTGTGTGTGCCTGTATGGAGTATTAATAAGTCCTTATTTTTTGAAACATTGGGGTGAGGGCCCACAGCCAGGCAACCCATTTTATATCGGGGCTGCACTATAACAGTCCTAGTTATCTAACCCTGGTGAGTTTATTATCCCAATTTATAAATAAGAACAAAGGGGCCTCCCCGATGGTGCAAGGCATTGAGACCCAGCACTAGGAAGCAGGCCGCAGCCTCTGTAGCGCATGTTCGATCCCTGGCCAGGGAGCTACCCACATGGCCCAGCAGACCTCTCCTGTCTCCCCGCTGCTCCCCTCAGCAGTGTATCTCAGTCGATCTAACTGTTCTGCTCCCCACTCTGTCTCTGGTGAGTCCTCTCACCACCTGCACCCCAGTTCTTGTATGCATAAATAAATATTAAAAAACAAAAGAGAATGAAGCCATACCCACCTCACAGCCTTGTGACAAAGCTTCAACGAGAGGGGTCTGTGTGCACTGCTTGGTCAGTTGCCTGAGCTTAGTCAGGGGTAAACAGATGTCAGCTACTAGTGTGGTGATGACTGTTATGACTATTATTGGATCATGCTCTGATGCTCCCAGGAGCTCCAGCTCCCAGGAGTGGGGAGAAAGGAGGGTCCATCCGGGAGGAAGCTGGGAAGTGGCCATCCACGGGGCGCAGCGTTGGGCGGCCTGCTCTCCACAGCAGGACTGGGCTTCCCCAGACGAATTTTGTTGCCATGTGGCCAGAGGAAGACCTGGACAATACCCCTCAGCCTTGGAAGATTCTCTAAGCCTTTCCTCTTGGGGCACTAACTCGCAGGTTTTACAGCAATGAAACAACCCTAACTGAACACCGTATTGAAGACTAGCGTTTAAACCACTTCAGAGTCTTAGTAAATAACCCAGATGCTCCCAGGCCTTGGTGGAAGCGGCCGTCTCCCTTCCAGGGCAAGCCATAAACCCAGCTTTGTCTTTAAAAACAAACACAGCAACCTTTAAAAAGAAGGCGCAGCCGTCGGGGTGCCTCCCCTTCCGTGTTTCTAGACTGAGGAGAGTTGGGTGTCGGGGCTCCTGACATACCTGTCTCTGGGAACTTGTGAAAAATATTGTCTTGTTACCCAGCAGTTTTAACTGTTTAACTATGAAGTGGGGGTAGATTGACATGGGGACCCCGCTGGATCCCGAAGCAAACTGCCCTGAACTGGAGACCTGAACACAGGCTGTCAGCCTCGGGCCTGGGGGCAGGAAGGCATCATTCCTTAGGGCCAGGGGACAATGGTGCTGGCTCAGACAGGATGGCAAAGAGGAAAGACTCTTCCTAACTTGTGTGAGTTCCTCGCACGCTGGGACCAGGGCCATGACGGGGGCCCCGACGCCCAGCCCAGGGCGGGCGCAGCAGCTGACCCACAGATGAGGAGTGGACCAACGCAAGTATCGTCCTCGGATGGGGCTGAGCCTCGACACTGCCGTGTGGACAGCACAGAGGGAGGAGAGGCCTTTCCAAATTCCAGGCTTCCGCCTCGGGGAAGCAGAGAGGTCAAACCGCGCAGATCAACCACACGAATCTCTTAACCTCGTTGTCAGAATCACATCAGCTAGTTTGAACCACAGAGTTTGCGTAGGGCGCGGAGGGGAACTTCCATCCCCTGGTGCTGTGATTTGCTGAGCATGTGACAACGAGTTTTTATGTGTTGCCTCAAATAACAGTGGGTGAATGAGCTGCTTTGCCTGCAGCCCCCCTACCCGAGTTAAGCGGCACCCCCAGGGCCAGGAGCTCAGACAGAGCGCAGAGCTGCGAGCTCTGTGGGGTGTCAGGCACCTGAACTCAGCACACCAAGGAGAGCACGGCACCCTACTCCAGAGATGCCCGCCGTGTTTTCATAAAATGCTGAGGGCCCTTGGTCTACAGCGGCCTCTTTAAAATCTAAATTAGTAAGTGGACACCAGAGCATAAGAGCTAATTCACCAAAGAAGATTCCAGAAGACCAATAGATACATGAAAAAAGGTTCATCACTGTTAATAAGGGAGATGCGGGTTAAAACCACAATGAGAAATCGCCTCACCCCTGTGTGAGTGGCCTGTATTAAGGAGCCCCCAACAAGTGCTGGAGAGGACCAGAGAAAGGCAACCCCGCTGCACTGTGGGGTGAACGTGAGCGGGTGCAGTCATTTTGGAAAGCGATCTGGATCTGCCAGTAAAAACTGGGCATCTTCCAAAGAAGGAAATGACCCACTCAAAAAATCGTGAGCTCTCCAATGTTATTGCAGCCTTATTCCAGCGGCGACCACCCGGACACAGCCTCAGCGCCTCAGCCAGAGGGCGGGGTGAGGACTGTGGTGTAGCCACACTGTGGAAGGTCATTCGGCTGCAAGGAAAGGCAGAATGTTGCCATTTACAGCAAAATAAAACACAGTGAGCTGTCTCTGACAACCACAATGTGCAGAGAGATGGGGACATTGGTTTTCCAAAATTATCCGCTCACTTCTACTCCTGGCAAACCCCTCTCACAGGCCAAGACCTGCCTCGAAGGCCAACCCCCCCTCAGGCTTCCCTGACTCCTCATTTGTTCAACAAGTGACGTGTTCCTCTGTTTCCCCCTCGTGTGGCAATAAGAGCCTGACCCTGAGCCTGGCATGAGGCAGCGCCCAGGACGAGAATGGAGTGAGCCAGTTCTGGGCGCTGCCCTGCTTCTCGGATGGACAATGGTCACTCTGGAAGGACAAGCGTGAGCACATCCCATGCCCCTATGATGCCGCGGGCACTCTGAGGGGATCTTAGGGATGGCTCTGCTGACCTTCCAGCACCTGAGGTGAACTTGTGGCTCACTGAGCTCCTGGTCAGCAGCCTCTTGTCCTGACAGAGGGTGGCCGGGGTAACAGAACACCTTCAGGTGGCATGGCCCACGTCTGACATGCGGAGCCCACGACTGAGAAACCTTAAAGAGAGACTCCCCAGACAATGTCCCTCTCCTGTCACTGGTCACTGCTGGTTGCCAATGTCTCAGACACACGGCCGCCTCCTCTCCCTGCAGGGGTACCATGGCCAGAAGTCACGTGACTGCCCCAGCTGACCTTGCAAAGCCACCCCGAGCCCAGGGTGTTGCTCAGCCTCTCCACAGCCTTCCAGTACCCGTTATTTCATTCACCCGTGGAGAGAACTCTTGGGGTCATCAACATCAGCATGACCTGGAGACTCTGCTGTCTCTCTAAAGACCACACAGAATGAATGAGCATGGAATTAATCATGGGGGGCCGGAAGCTACTGTGGCTGGTGCCCTCCTCACCGGCCTGTCCCTCCGCCAAGCCTTTGTGTTCTTGCCGAGTCCTGTCCCATCGGGGAGCTTTCCAGCACGAGGCTCAGCAGCGGCTTCAGAAGGATGGACTGGACGGAACCAGCACAGCTAAACAAACTCCCCTTTCTAAATATCGTCTCAGTGACATTTGAGCCCCCACCAGCTGCGCTGGGGCCAAGGCTGTTAATAGCTGTGGAGAGAGACTTGATAAGAAGTTCAGGGAATCATGAACCACAATGAATTTCTCACTGGGGAACCTACAATTGAAAAATATGACTTGGGTGTTTGTTCGTGCATCTATTTGCTCACTCGCGCGTGGATTTCACGACATTCTTCTGTGTCAGGTGACGGGGACACGCAGTTGCACCAGCGCAGCCCCTGACCTCACTCCGCCTCAGGAGAAGCAGCACACGCTGGGGGCAGGGTGGGGGGGTGAGGGGACCGTGTGTGCCCATCACAGCAACACCCAGAGGGGCCCCGAAACCCAAGGGCTCCCAGGCCCATGTGTGGGAGGTGAACTGGGTCCTAATGAGGAGCAGGAGGTCACCCCAGCCGACCTCCCCAATCTTCCTCTGCTGTATCTATAGAAGGAGCAGGCCGGGCCTGAAAGGGCCTGGGGGCAGCGCCGGGCTGGGCCTCCTCAAGCTCTCAGAGCTTAGACGCCTGCAGATTCCCAGCAGAGGGGGAGGCCGGGAGTCTCCTTCGACTCTGGCCCGTTCCCCCTGCAGCATCCAGGGCAGAACCAGGAGGAAGTCAAGGAGCAAAGCAAAGTTCAGCAGTGGAGGCAATTGGTGGATCCCCAGTGGTCAAGTCACTAGCTTGGAACTAGACTAGGTTGCGTAGCCCATGAACACCCATCCAATGGCCTTAAAGCTCTAGACTCAGTGTCTGGACCCAGCGCTCTTTTTTAAATTGTGGTAAAATACACATAACAAAATTTCAGTTTTGAAAGGACAGTTCAGTGGTATTAGATTCATGTTTCATGGTGATCATCACCTCCATTCATCCCCACAATTCTTTACCTTGTAAAACTGGAATTTTGCAACTGTTCAATAATAACTCCCCGTTCTACCCCCGCTCCATCTCCTGGAAACCATCACTAATACTTCTGTCTCTATAATTTTTTTAAAGATTTATTTAGTGATGCATACAAGAACTGGGGTAGAGGCCAGAGGTGCGGAGGATGAGAGGATTCACCAGTGACAGAGTGGGGAGCAGAACAGGCAGACTGACTGAAATCCCCTGCTGAGGGGGGCAGCGGGCAAAACAGGAGAGGTCTGCTGTGCCCTGTGGGTAGCTCCCTGTCTGGGGATCGAACTCATGCTGCCGTGGCTGTGGATAGCTTCATAGGTTGCATCTTAACCCCTTGTGCCACCAGGGAGGCCCTGGCTCTATAATTTTGATTACCTAAAGTTCCTCATGTGTGTAGAATCATAGTGTTGGTCTTTTTGTAATTAACTTATTTCACTCAACATAATGTCTTCAGGAGTCACCCGTCTTGTAGTCTATTGAAAATGTTCTTTTTTAAGGCTGAATAATACTTCTTTGTATGCATTTACCACACTTTGCTTGCTCACTCATCTGTCAATGGACACAAGTCGCTCTCATGTTTTAACTATTGTGAATAACGCTATTCTCAACGTGGTGTACAGATACCGCTTTGAGATGCGGCTTTCTGTTCTTGGGGGGAGATACCCACACATGGAATTGCTAGATCATTTGTTAATTCTATTTTTAATTCTTTACGGGGCCTCCATAGTTTTCCACAGCAGCTGGACTATTTTACATTCCCATCGAGAGCTCGCACCCCTGTGAGCTCACCTCAATTTCTCCACATCCTCGCCAGCACTTGTTCTCTGGGGCTTTTGACAGTCGCCATCCTACCTGGTGTGGGTTAGGATCTCATTGGAGTTTTGATTTGCATTTCTCTCGATGACTAGTGATGTTAAACACCTTCTCATGTACTTATTGGTCATTTGTACATCTTCTGTAAAGAAATGTCTATTCAAAAAATGTCTCATCAAGTCTTTTGCCCATTTTTTAATCAGGTTATTTGCATTTTTGTTATTTGCATTTTGTGTTTTAAGAGTTCTTTATGTTATTGTGTCGTAGAAGTTCAATTGTGTTTCTGGATATCAATTGCTGAAAATATTTGATTTGCGACTATTTTTCTCCCTTTCTCTGGGTTGTCTTTTTACTCCGCAGATGTTTTTCATGCATACAGTTGTTGAAATTTCATGAAGTCTGATCTATTTTCTTCTTTGGCTGTCTGTGCCTTTGGTGTCATATCCCAAAAACCATTGCAAATCCAAAGTAATGAAGGTTTTGTCCTGTGTTTTCCTATCTTTTTTGTCTTACGCTTAGGTCTTGAGGCATTTTGAGTTAATTTTTGTACATGGTGTTAAGAGATGATCCAAGTTCACTTGTTTGGGTGTGCATATTTGATTTTAGCAGCACCGTTTCTTGAAAAGTGGACTCCAGCTCTTTGTACAGCACTTCAAACTTCATTTCACATCTGTTACCTCATCTGATCTTCCCAGCAGTCATGCAAAGTGAGGACAGTGTATTTTTTTTTTTTTTAAAGGGACCAGTATTCAAAAGCATAGTAGTCATTTTCCGGAGGATTATTCCCTCATTTGCCTTCCCTTTGACTCATGCTCCAAAGCCATAACAGGAGCCTTGGGGGGTCAGGAGAAAATGTGAGAACAAGACAAGCAAGGAAGGAATGGGAAGCTGCAATACCTAGTTTAAAGTACCAGCATTTCCAAGGATAGTTGTATTTAAACTTAGTTTTTATTTTGATTTTTTTTAATTAATAAATTTTATTTTTATATTCCCCATACAATTGCAATCCCCCCATTCTGACCCCAATCCCTCCCCTCCCGCCCCCCACCCCCCAGAAAGTGTCTCTGGTTCATAGTTTTTGTTGATTTTGATTTTCACTTTCTTATAGTTATTAATTTTCCTGGTCCCTTATTTAAGTTTTCTAGATTCCTGCTATGAGTGAGACCATCCGGTATTTTTCTTTTTCTTTTTGGCTTATTTCACTGAGCATGATCCCTTCCAGCGCCATCCATGTTGCTGCAAATTGCATGTGTTTATCTTTTTTGAATGCTGAGTAATATTCCATGGTGTATATGGACCACATCTTCTTGATCCAGTCATCTATTTTTGGGCATTTGGGCTGTTTCCAAAGCTTAGCTATTGTAAACAGTGCTGCTATAAACATAGGGGTGCAGGTGTTCTTTGGAATTGATGTTTCTGTGTTCTTTGGGTAAATACCTAGGAGTGGAATTGCTGGATCCTGTGGAAGCTCTATGTTTAGTAGGGAGGACAGTGTATTTGGATTTCATTATTTTTAAATGCATTGCTTTACTGAGGGGAGGAGACATCAAGCCCCTTACTCAGGTGACACCGTGGTTAGTGGCAGAGCAGGGACGATGAGCAGGGGCTGACTTCTGCTCCTCCTTGGACCTTAGATCAGTTTGCTCTGGACGTTCTGGTTGACCAAGACTAGGGCTGAGAACGGGAAGAAACAGCCAAGGTTAGGTTGAAGAAGGGATGCACATGACAAGTTAGAGTCGCATTCACAAGTTAGACGTTTCTTCTTGGTGCTTCTGTTTCCACGGATGTCAAATGAGAATGTTCAACAAAAATTCCAAACATTTCTTCTAAAGTACCACTAATGAAAGAAATCAAACAACCATCTATTTTACTTCTAAGGACCAAGAGGCAGCCTCTGCAAGACAGAACTTTATGTGAAGTTCCTTGTTTTCACTGACAGAAATCATGTGCTCTTCTCCATCTTACTCCATAATGTAACTGCATTTGTCTTAGTGTAAACATGGTTGTTCAGCTTATCCTGAACAAAATTTTGGCTGAAGTGGATTCCCCAGCCTACCCTGGGGTTCCTTGCGTTCCTGTCACTCAGCAATAAACTGATAGGTCCACATACCCCATGTGAGATGCAGAGAATGACAAATCTCTTCAATCTTCACCCCGAACCTGAGTCTTACACTTCAGCTTCAAAGAAAGGTGTGAAGTCACATTCAGAATTGGGAAGGAGTGCCAAGAAGTGAACAATTTAAAAAAATCATTTTTACCCATATATGTGCTCTAGATGGGGCAGTACACAGCCCCCAAGAAGCTTGGCCCATGACCCAGGGGTCCCTAGATAGGACTAGCCAGGACCAGGCAGAGTCCTCTACCAGAATGTAACATTTGCCCCACAAGCAGTGTATCTGAAACCCCAGAGCAACCAGCAACAACTAACAATTCAGGTTGTACTAAATGTCCCTCCATCATTCACAAACCATGAAGTAAGTTTGTGAACTTACTGTGAAAAGCATCCAGTTTCTTTTGCTAGCTCTTGAAAATGAAAGATTTGAAAATTGCATTTAAGTCCCTTCTTTCATGGAAGTAGCTAATTATCTATACTGGCATCTGCTCAGATTTTGGAATGTTCATGTCTGAGCTGCAAAGTCCATTCCTCTCTGAGATCATGGCAGTTGCCATTCAAGTATGAGACCTTCCAGCCTTTCAACTTTCTAAACATGCAGTGCCGAGATTAAGACGGGGGTGGGGGGGCACAGCTAGTAGAAATCTTCTCTGTTCCATGAGAGTCTTCATTTGCCTAGATTTTCATTATCTCTGCACTTAGGTTATTGTATTATGGAGAGCATTTGCATAAAGATATTTACTTGTTCCCTTGAAATTATACTATGTGGGGAAAAAGACTAATAGGAGAGATTATAAACCCTTATCCCATCAACAGATGCTGGAAAATCATTTAAAAGCCCTGTGTGATATTGAAGCTTCATGTGGCCCCTGTTTCTATACAGTAGTTTGTATTTCTAATTTTAAAAAGTGTCATCTCTGTGAGAGTTAAAATCGTTCGATGGAATAACATAATTTCAATGAATTGTATTTGAGTTATGACACATCCATCTTCATTCGTGTCCCCTATTTATTATAGTCCTAATGCGTATTTCTTTGAAACTAAATTTTCCTGGGGACTGAAGCCACAGCTTGGGGGCTGAAGTCACTGCCACAAGCCCAGTCTATTTCCAGGGGCAGCTCCTCGAAGTACTGCGAAGGCCCACAGCGCCCCCTAGCGAGCACACAGGGACAGTGCCCCTTCCCCAGCCACCAGAATCCTGGACGCCCTTGGATTACTTAAGAATCCTCAGAAAAAGAGAGATTTTTGGTTTTGATCTATTATTGTGACCATCAATAGATCCACCATCCATTTGAGGGTAACCAAAGTGTCACAACCCCTTTCCCAAGGCTTGCACACCCAAAGAAAGGAAAGACTTCATTAAATAACATTTTTCCACTTGGTTTTCACGGAAGATGAATGTCCTTCTCCTGCACCACCAGGCCTCTGCTCACGCTTTTCCCACCCTGCGAAAGACTGGGGGGTGTTCACCCTCAGATTCTTCCATTCATTCTTGAGCTGAAGTGCCCTCTGGTGTTATTGTGATTCTAGCAGCCAGAACATGGCCTTTTTGTCCTGTTTTCATGTTTCCTTTTAAGTGGCATCTAGAGGAAAATTTAAATAAGGCTTTATAGAAAATATGAAAAATAATACCTGGAGCCAGACTCTCCAATTGCTTGCACAGTAAGATAGCAAGGAGATAACTGTCCACAGGCGTGGCCTTGCAGGTGGCTGGCTCAGGAACTCGCCCTCCGGAGCATGGAAAATACGGCCCTCACTGAAAGGCAAAGAGAGAAGACTCAGAAATTAAGTGACTGACAGGGGCTATAGTGAGTGGATTTGCAGGAAGGTCTCCTGCCACCTTGCAATATTACAAAAATCGCTAGTTTCCTAACCGTGAGCGGCCGCGGTGCTACATCCCTCATGCACATTGTTTGAGCTGCACAGCAGTGCTCGGAAGCAGGCACATCATGACACCTGCTTTACAGATAGAGACTTAGCACTCTGAGAGAGAGGTGGGGAATGTGTGCGCTGGGACACAGAGGCACAGCTTCAACTACCCAGCTTGAGTCCAGAACCATGTCTGAAACCAACCACTGATTTTGCTGCCTTTGCAGAAACATACAGTCATGTAGATAACATAAACACAGGTGTGTGGATGTGCATGTATTTATGTACTGATGATACAGCAATAAACAAGATGTAGCACTATTTTGTATGTCTTATCACTTTAAAGAAATGGCATCATATTTTAGAATGGGGAGAATGGGGGAGGTAACGTGAGAAACCTGCGGATTGAAATGGATCTAGAAGATACAGGCATTTTTTTAAATGGGTCCGAGATTGTGTCCCTCTTGGGTGCCAACCTGAGGAAGGGGTTACTTTGGGGCAACGCTGAAGATTAGGGTGGGGTGGGGTACAGGGGGAGCTTCTGAGGGGCTGACAAAATTCTCTTTCTGATTGTGGCTCTGTGGGGCTGTGCCTTATTAAACTCGGCAAGCAATGCCAACAAATAATGAACAGCACCGCAGCTGTGTTTACCCGTGGGGGCGTGGGAGAAAGGCGTGCCGAACCTCCATCCCATCTTCATTCTAAGGTACCTACCTCTGTCACGGGACTCGAAAACCCAAAGCTGCATTCCTGGCTCGTGCGCAGCGGGAGGCCTGGAAGGGATTTGGAGGATTCTGTCCATCCAATGGGAGCAGAGGCCCGGCTTCTGCTGCTCCTGTCCTGGAGACACGTGGCCTTCCCGACGCAGCACGAGCAGGATCCAGGCTCTGGGCGCTGGCGTGGAGGGGTGTGTAGCGCCAGCAAGCACAGGGCAGGTTCTCGATGGATCTGGCCAGATGGGCAAAGGAGAATCCTGGAGCCCTCAGTGGGTTTTTATGACCTTCCCATAGCACTTGTAATGAGGCAGCCAGGGGCAGGCCAGGCGTGGGGACTTGGGGGCGGGCAGGGAGGGGGGACGGAAGGCTGGCCCCGGCGAATCTTCCTTCTGTCTGGGCCCTCTCTGGCATCTCTCGTGGTCTTCTCCTCTCGCAGCCGTTCCCACCGCACACCGCCTCCGTGGCGCTGCCCTTCCAGGCTCCACCTCCAGGCCCAGGTGTGCCACCTTCCGCACACCCACCCCTTACTCCAGGTGTCCACCATCAGGCACGTGTACCCCAAGCCCACGCTCCCAGGCGCCTCCTGCACTCAAGGCCTCGGGTGATGGCCACAGAGGCCAACGGCACAAAGGCCCGAGCACTTTCATTCAGCCTCCAGGGCAGCACAGAGACTCGGCCCAGGCAGCCTCTGCCCCAGCCCGCTCAGTGTGGCTCTGGAGCCGGTGGGTCGTGTGGCTCAGATGTGGGGCTCCATGATCACAGCAGCTTCCTCTCCTTGTGTGGGGCCGTCATCAGGGGCAGTGGTTCCCTTGGGGGTGCAGCCCATGCTTTTTGAAGACACAAGGGGCAGCTCTGTGGTGGCTCACGCAGCTTGAAACAGCTTCGTGGGGGAAGCACGCCAATGTTGAGGTCCAGGGTCAGCCAGGGTGGGGCCCTGATAAAACCCCTGCTTGTAAAGGAATCCAGAGGATTGGACCCCAGGGATAAAGGGGAACCGCAGGGGAACCCGTCCCCGGAATCCAGCCTCACAGTCTCTGCATGACCCGACACATCTCACTTCCTAAATGGAACGTGATTTGTGGTTTGGAGCGACCCAGTGTCTGGTGTAACAATGGCACATCATTTCCGGAGGGAGGAAACATAAATTCAGGCTTGTAGTTCTTTCATAGCAATGTTTTAATGCACTGCCCAGCAAAGATGCCCCAGGCTGTGAGGAGATCAGACAAGAAGCGCGAGAACCGCAGAAGCAGTCAGGAGAAAGCAGCGCGCAGAGGGTCTGGACTGAGCACGGACAGGCCGGGGATGCGAGCCCGTGCGAGCCACGGTTGTCCTTCCTTTTCCCGGGAACCGTATTTTAAAAAGCAAAAAGACACCAGTGGAATCAAGGTTTTCAGGATCTTATTGAACCCAACACATCTGAACTCACGGGCAGTGTCTGCGCCTCCTGCGTGCTGTCTCCTCCTGCCCGAGCGCCTGTTCCCCGCTGCCTCCACCTTCTCCACAGCTCAGCTGTCCAGGGTCTCTCAGCTCAGCTCCTCACCCCTCAGAGCCTTCAGCCTCCTCTCCCACCAAAGAGAAACATCCAATTTTTCTCCCTGTCTTTCACCTACTGTCACGTCTCAGTAGCTCCTGCGTCCTCCCTCGGGGGGACTCGTGGCAGAGCAGAGAACAGAAGAGAGGCCTTTCTTTCCTCCCAAATTCTAAAATGCTGAGAAAAAAGCCTCCACAGAGTATCTTCAAGAACCTCCCTGGTGTGGTGACGCAAGGGGTTAAATCTCAGCACTGAGAAGCTATGGGTGGCCACCGCAGTGCGAGTTCAATCCCCGCCCAGGGAGCTACCCACAGGGCGTAGCAGACCTCTCGCCTCCCCGCTGCTCCCCTCAGCAGTGGATTTCAGTACATCCGCCTGTTCTGTCCCCCATTCTGTCTCGGGGAAATCCTCTCACCCTCCCGCACCTCTGGCCTGTACCCCAGTTCTTGTAGGCATAAACAAATAAACCTTTAAAAAAAAAGAAGATGAATCTGATCAGCTCAGGGGGAGACCCGGAAGGACACGTCCCCAAGATGGAGCAGCAGGGGGACTTGCATCCACGCTGGGCAGGAACCCTCTGCGAGCAGAATTCAGACAGAAGCAAGCACATGCCTTTGACATACGGATTATTTGATGAAGAGACAAGAAATATTCTGATGGTGATCACATGGCCGGCATTCCCTGACGATGGCCTTTTTAAAAATCACTCAATGGTGCGGGAGAAAAAAATCAGAGAAAACACCTCACACACAAAAATTGGGAAAATAAAATGATGATCTGGTTAAACACGGGTGTGTTAAATGCTCAGCCCCTGCTGCTAACAAAATAAAAATCGCCTTGAAGAATGTTTATTAAAAAAAAGAAAAATGTTCATGATTTGCTTTTCACTTTATGCCCAGGTGCTTTTCCTCCCAGATAAATCCTCATCCCCTCCGGTGGCCACTCTCAGCCATGACTGCAGGACTCAGAGCTGAGCTCGCCAAGGCAGCCTTTGCTTCTTGCTTACTGTTTGCTGGGAGGAGGGGCCTCACCCAAACACTCTGCAAAAGCAGATCTGAAATCATTTGATTGGCAGCAGGACGGTTCCTGCCTCTCCCGCCTGCTCTGGCGACGTCACGTGGTGCGGGCAGCTCCAGCAGCGCAGTCAGTTATGCTGTCTCTAGGCAGATGAAACGCGCAGATGGTTTCCTGTGCAAGGAAACCTCTAAGCATCTCCTGAGACAACCCGGGGAAAGTCCTGCTGTTGCTCCTTTACACCCTCAAAGGGCCAATTCTCCCGGCGTCACTCGGCCCTATTGCTCTTCTGTGGGTGAATCCAAATGGGTAACTTCCCCTCCAAGACAAGGTCACTGTGAAGCAGACCAGCCAGGCATCTTCTAAAGGGCGCAGTAAGGCCCCTCAACTGTCTCATGGAGTGTCTGCGGGGTCTCTACCAGTGTCTGGTAGAGTCTGGCTACTCAGCGGAGTGCAGGTACCAGGCTTCAGCCCGCAGGTGTGGGTCAGACCCGCCAGGTGGCTGCTGCCGCTGAGAGCAGGTGTGGGCCCCGCGGGAGTGACAGCGTGTGGCCAGCAGCTCCCCACACGTGACCCCCAGAAGCTGCCACACTGGAGAACCCGTGGTAGGACACACGCCTGGGGAGTTCCTGGACTTCCTGGCTGGGGCACCTCAGCTCAGCCCCGGTGGCCAGAAGCAAAGCCACGCCCCTCTGGGGGGAGGCCACGGACTTCAAGGAGGCCTCGGGTGTGACCCGGACACCACGGAGCTCGGCTCTGGCAGAGACTCACAGCGGCTTTGGGCCCAGAGCTGCCCCTGGTGACCGGGGCTCCGCAGCCCCCTGGGGTCATCAGGTCAGCAGATTTGCCTGCCATGTTCTTCTTGTGCCAGTGCCAAGAGCTGCTGAACACAATGTGTAGAGTGGGGAGCAGAGTGGCCCCCTGATTTGCTGCCCCCAGATGGAGGGTAGAGAAGAGTCCACGTGGGGGTGGCCATCCCCAGTGATCTTCCCAGCGCCCCCATGTGTGCCAAGAAGCAGGACTCACGTGGTCGTGGGTGCAGCCCTGGTGCAGTGTGTCCCTTGTCACATTCACGAGGGGCCCCACACGAAGCCACAGGGTGAGTGGAGGGCAGTGGAGGGCAGCAATGTCAGGGCGCAAGGTTCTGGGCCACTGGCTCTGGCAGCTGATTTGCCTGCCATGTCCTTCTTGTGCCAGTGTTCAGCAGCTCTGCACCACAGAGGTGGGGGGGCTGCGGGCAGAGAGCAAACAGCCTGCGGGTGTGAATAGTCCCTATTCTTGCCAGTCCAAGCGCGCACACTCTTGTGTAACGCACGCCCGTTACGTCAGGCCGTCTCCTGGCAGGCTATGCTGTGTCTGGGGCCAGAGGTAGAAGTGGGGTCCCGTCTTCACCCTCATTCCCAGGGCCAGGCTGAGGGAGAGGCACTTCCCCTGTTCTGACCTCGGGTCTGGGGCCCTGTGAGGGCTTCTGCCGGCCGTGTGCTCGGGCCAGAGGGTGAGGCATCGTGGTTGAAGAAAGTTCCAGCTGTCAGGATGAGGATGAGGAGGCCCTGCTGTTCCGGGACCACAGGAGACCCCAGGGTGCCCCGTGTCCCTCCCTCTGCTCTTGTCAGCCCCTCTCCCCACTTCATGTCCTGCCTTTTCTTTTCTCTCCTTTCCTGACTGCAGCTCACCTGGGCCACCCTCACCCCTCCATGCCTCTAGTCAGGACTGAGGAGGCTGGAGGTTCCTGAACATCTCGAGCTTTCCCAGCCCTCCCGAAGGGTCCCTCTAGGAACTCTGCCCCAGGGCCCCCCAGGGACTGGAGTTTAGACTTGGGGGAGAGGGCGGGGGGCTGAGCTGAGGTGCCCCAGCCAGGAAGTCCAGGAACTCCCCAGGCGTGTGTCCCACCACGGGTTGTCCAGTGTGGCAGCTTCTCCATTCACAGACATGGCCCAGACATGAGGACTCACATCCTGTCACATTCCCTGCACCCACAATCCCACACTGGACGGGGCATGTTTCTGGCTCTTCCGTGGCAGCAGAGGAGGAAGCAGGAAGATCAACTGGGTTTCCGCCTTCGGCAGCCACCTCCAGGGCCAGTGAGAACCGAGCTTCGGGCCCCGTCAGCCTTCCCGGCTGGACCCGGAATCCCAGAGGTCGCTTCCCCCACTCTGCAAATCCCTGAAGCATCTTCATTCTCTTTCCTTCTGGGCCACAAGCCTTTCCCTTCCGCCACCTCCATCCCTTCCTGGCCCCACCTTCCTCACCTCCACTCCGGCTTCAGACTCCTTCCTGCTGAGGCCTCAGATTCCCGCCCAAGGGCCCGGGTCTGAATTCCATCTGGGGGAGCAGCAGGCCCTGTCCTCCGTCAACACGTTTCCCAGCAGGCTCCATTCTAATGCAGCCAAGGCCTCAGGAAGCCAAGGTGTTGAGAGGCCCTGAGGGGTCCATTTCTGCCTGAGGGGGGCCTGGCCAGGAGGCCTGGTGGGTCTCTGCTGCCCCTGCCGGCAGGTGGAGTTGCCTCGTCTGCAGATGTTGGGTTTAGCTCTGACTCACTGTCCCTCTGTCCTGCAGGCAGCCCTCAGACCAGCCTTGATGAAAGCTCCAGAAGATGTTGGTTGTTGGGTGTTTATGATACGGCAAGATGGTGCACACTGCACACACGTCATTCTAGGAAGAATATAAAAGAACATTAGCAGTCTTGGCTTCCCTCCATGTCAGTGCTTCATAGCTTTCTCCACAGCAAATGTTAGTTTCCTAATAAATAAAGACACAGGAGTGGAGGCTGAGGCTCCGTGGGTGTGACTGCACAGTGGTGACACCCTGGGGACCGCAGGGCGCTGTCATGACAGACACCATGATCTGGGTATATGAACCCGCACTAGCCCAGTGGGGTACATCGTGGAACATAAATCACCCTGGGCCAAGGGGGAGCCCACACTAGCCCAGTGGGCCCCTCCTAGACATGAGCACAGATGCTGGTCATGCTGCTGAGCTGGTGCCTGCTGTGGGGGGAGTGGACTTCAGGGGACTGAACTTCTTGACACTTGAAATCTCCCTGGAAGGGCGGACTCCACATTTGACTGTCTGGGAGGTGTGTTGTTCTGTTTGTTTGTTTGTTTTTTCATCTGCCCTCCTCAAGTTTATTGAGCAAAGAATAAAAGGAAAGAGAGACGCCTGCATAGACCCAGGTGGGCAGGAAACTGTTGTTCTATTTTTAAAGACTGATGAGCCAACCACGAAAAACAGAAACCTGAAGCAGGTGAGTAAAAACTGAAAATTTGGATATTTGTTTCATTCCAAAAATCAGTAAATGTAAGTAATTTTAGAGAATAAGAAGGTGGATTTCTGCAGCATTTACTTAATGTATAAAAAAAGTAAACAAGTCCTCCCTGGTGGCTCAAGAGGTTAAGTCTCAGCACTATGAGCTCTCCAGAGCCACTGCGGCGAGTTCCATCCCAGGCCAGGGAACTACCTACATAGCGCAGCAGACGTCTCCTGTCTCCCCGCTGCTCCCCTCAGCAGTGGATTTCATTACATCCACCTATTCTGGTCCCCACTCTGTCTCTGGTGAATCCTCTCACCCCCATGCCCCTGGCCTGCACCCCAGTTCTTGTGTGCATGAATGAATAAAATAAATCTTTAAAAAAATGTAAAGAGCACATTAGAGGATTTTATTCGATAAAATGCTCTGACTTAGCACATATTTGAGGCCACTCTGGCCAGGACAGCAGCATCATCAGCTCCTGAGTCTGGAAAGCCCTGGTCTGGCGAGTCAGTGCAGCTCTTTGGCCTTATTTCCACCTGTCATGACTGAGGGGCAGGCGAGGTGCCTGGACTGCAGTGCATGGCCCACCCCTGCCAGGGACCCTGGCCTTGACCTCAGGGAGGCAGGCGGACACCTGAGTGAGGGGCCTGGGATGAGACCTCAGCATGGCCGTCTTGGGGTCACTTGCAAGACCTACGGCTTAACTCTTTCCTTCCAGCAGCGTTTACTATTTCACAGATGTGGACACTCCTGCTGGGGAGCTAAAGAAACAGGTGCCCTCCAGATGCCTGTCTCTACTTGTGCGGTAGAAGTATCACTCTGGGCAGATCCAACCCTACCTGGGGTGTGGTTCTGGGAGTTGGCCTTGAGGTGAGCCAGGGATGCCCAGTGTCCCCAAGTCCCATCCCTTGCCCCTGGTCCTGCCAGGTCTCCCTCTGCCTTCCTCCTATTCTCCCAGTCACATGTCCACAGCACCCGGCCTCATGGGTTGAGTCAACCACGGTGCCCCCTCCCAGGTACTCAACCCCGGTTCCTGGCCCCACATCTGGGCATGGAGGTCTTTTCCCTCACCAACTCACTGGACCCACCAAGATCTTCCTACTCAATCCTGAATTTTCTCACCTACTCTGAGTGTTTCACCTTTAAACCACCCAGAAAGGCCCTGCTGGATACTCCAGTGAAAGAGTGAGAAACTTCTCATCTCCATTATATCTAATTCAGTTTGCTGTGACCCCAAGTCCCTGTCCTGTAGAGACAGGCCCTGCGCCCGGGACAGGCCTCCTCCACCCGCCCAAATGCGTGGTCAGGAGGGTTGTTGGCAGCGGGGCTGGTCCTGCCTGGACGGTGAACGTGTGTGGGAGGACAGCTTCACCCATTTTGCTCACTTAAGAGGAAAGCGCTCAAGCTCCTGGGGCAGAGTGGGACTCGGGGGTCTAGACCCCAATCTTCCTCTCCCCTCTCCCTGCCACACTCACTGCCTCATAAGGGCCAGGACAAGGAGGCACTAGGGCCTCCCCATGGGGTGGCTGGACTGACCACGTGATGAACTAGTGGGGGCAGGTTTCAGTCATGGGGTCAGGGGTGTTGTGTCCACAGATGGTTCTTGAGGGTGTGCACCCCCACATGAGAACACTCCCTCAGCCAGGTTCCAAGGAAATTCTAATTATCGCAGAGGACTGAACAACAGCGTTTATCAGCTCTATATTGAATACAGGTTTTGTGGGTTCTTGGACCCCTAGGGGGCGGCCCTCGGTTCTTCTCTACAGTGAGTAGAGAATTAGTTGTGGAGACCAAGGTTACAGAAAAGCAAGGTAATTTCCTGATAAATAGGAAGGACCTGCAGGTCTCCTGGGCCGAGTCCCCAGGTTACCTGGCCTGCCTTCCAGAAGCCAGCTCTGGCCCGGGCCTCAGCTCTGTGTTGCCGAGCTGGTGTTCTCAACACTCCATGTTTCATGGGGTTGGGGCCCCTGAGTCCCATCAGTTGTTCCTCATTCAGACTCATAAATGATCTCAGGACATCTGGGTGGGGGCTGGGGCACCCCTTTTCCAAACTACCTACCTGTACCCACTTTCTAGCTTCCTCATTCATAAAGAGCTCCTACAAATAAATGAGGACATTTTAAATGTTCCAAAGTTTTGGGAGTAAATAAATATGAGTGATCATGGGTGGAAAATACACTACTTGGTAGGAAATCTCCCAAAGAATTAATGCAAATTTTAAATACTAAAGCTAACCCTGCGCATCCATGAAATGTGACATATTTAAAATACCTGAACCCTCAGCGCTGGGCAGACGATGAAACAGCAGGAGCCCCTCGCGTGGCTGGTCTATGAGCTGAATCACTGTGTGAACCCATTTCACACCACCCAGTCCCGGGGCACTGGGCTCCTCCCACAACATGGCATCCCCCTGCCAGGCCTGCCCACAGGGATGAGAGCACGTGGCGACACAGCTGTCTGCCTGCCTGCGTTACCTTGTGCTCACGCTGCACGCAGCCCTTGGGGTAAAGTGTGCCTGGATCACCTTGTCCTCTGTGCTACGTGCTGACATTGACGTGATAGGGGCCTGGGTCACTTTGAGGCCTGTTCGATTATATTTTCTAGATACTGACACTGTCCTAATCAGACACCTGCAGGAGGAGCAGCAGGATCCCTCAGCACAGGAAGGTCACTGATGGCTTGGACAAGTGAGGAGGAGCCCGTGACCCCACCCCTGCCAACCTAGGAAGGATCCTGTAAGGGCAGGATGGCCACAGGGCTGGTTTTCTATGATCTGAGCAGATGGGGGTAAAGGAAAAGAGAGAGTCCCCGAGCCCTCAATAGCTTTTCGGGCTTGTATTGGGATTTACCAGGTACACAGCAGGCAGGGGTGCTGGGGGGCCGGGAGGCTGGCAGGCCTCCCAGCCCCCAGCAAGTCTTCACTCTATCTGGGCTCTCCAGTGGTCTCTGCTGCTCTCTTGGTTCTGCTTCTGCTTCTTGGGGTTCTCCCGTTCGTTCTGCTTCTGCTGGTGTCTCTGTGATGCCGCCCTGATAAGCCCAGTTTCAGCCCAGGTGAACCCCATCTACTTATGCCCACACCCTACTCCAGGTGCTGCCATCAGACATGCATTTGGGACCATGGGGTTCCGTCATCTCTCCTAATGGTGGGAGGGCAGAAAAGCCTGACACTTTGACCTTATCCTACAGATCCCCAAAGTTTGAAGGTCACACCAGGTTTTTTTTTTTTTTTTTTTTTTATATTTTGTATAATTTTTTAATTTTTTTTTACATCACTGTTCATTTTTAAACAATGTTTGCTCCCCCCCCACCCCCTCAGGTGTAGTCCCCATAGTTTCCTTCACCAATGTACCCGTGCACCATCACCTCAGTCCCCTGTGCTCCTCCCTCCCCTCCTCTGATCCCTCTCCCTCCTCCTCCCTTGCAGGATGTCTCTGATTTATAATTGTCTGTTTTTGCTTTGTTGTGTTTTGTACTGTTATTATTTTTTTACACTGATGTCTTATTTGGTTCCCCTATATTCCTGCTGTAAGTGAAACCATCCAATATTTTTCTTTTTCCTTCTGGCTTATTTCACTGTGCATAATTCCTTTTAGTTCCATCCACGTTGCTGTGAATGGCATGAGTTTATCTTTTTAGATTGTTGAATAATATTCCATTGTGTATATATACCACATATTCTTGATCCAGTCATCTATTTTTGGGCATTTGGGTTGTTTCCGGGTTTTACCTATTGTAAATAGTGCTGCAATAAACATATGGGTACAGGTGTTCTTTTGAATTAATGTTTTTGTGTCCTTTGGGTAGACCCCTAGGAGTAGAATTGCTGGTTCATATGGTAGCTCCGTTTTTAGTAGACTGAGGAACCTCCAGAAAGCTTTCCATAGTGGTTGACTAGTTTGCACTCCCACCAGAAACTAAGGAGAGTTCTGTTTTCACCACATCCTCACCAACATTTGTTGTTGCTTTTTTTTTTTCTTTTTTGATATGTGCCATTCTTACTGGTATAAGGTGGTATCTCAATGTAGTTTTTTTTTTTTTTTATAAATGTTATTGTTATATTCCCCATACAATTGCAGCCCCCCATTCTGACCCCAATCCCTCCCCTCCCGCCCCCGCCCCCCTAAAAGTGTCTCTGGTTCATAGTTTTTTGTTGATTTTGATTTTCACTTTCTTATAGTTATTCATTTTCCTGGTCCCTTATTTAAGTTTTCTAGATTCCTGCTATGAGTGAGACCATCCGGTATTTTTCTTTTTCTTTTTGGCTTATTTCGCTGAGCATGATCCCTTCCAGCGCCATCCATGTTGCAGCAAATTGCATGTGTTTATCTTTTTTGAATGCTGAGTAATATTCCATGGTATATATGTACCACATCTTCTTGATCCAGTCATCTATTTTTGGGCATTTGGGTTGTTTCCAAAGCTTAGCTATTGTAAACAGTGCTGCTATAAACATAGGGGTGCAGGTGTTCTTTGGAATTGATGTTTCTGTGTCCTTTGGGTAAATACCTAGGAGTGGAATTGCTGGGTCATATGGTAGCTCTATGTTTAGTAGGTCCAGAAATCTCCACACAGCTTTCCACAGTGGTTGGACCAGTTTGCACTCCCACCAACAGTGCAGAAGAGTTCCTTTTTCTCCACACCCTCGCCAACATTTGTTGTTGCTAGTTTTTTTAATATGTGCCATTCTCACTGGTGTAAGATGGTATCTCATGGTAGTTTTGATTTGCATTTCCCTGATGACAAGTGATGTTGAACATTTTTTCATATGCCTGTTGGCCATTTGCATTTCCTCTTCAGAGAAGTTTCTTTTAAGCTCTTCTGCCCATTTTTTGACTGGATTATTTTCTTTGTTGTTGTTGAGTCTCATCAGCTCTTTGCAGATTTTTGTGATCAGTCCTTTATCATTAGTGTTGGGTGCAAAAATGTTCTCCCAGTTGGTGGGGTTTCTCTTTGTTTTTGTTATTGTCTCTTTTGCTGTGCAAAAGCTCTTTAATTTGATATAGTCCCAGCTGTTTATCTTTGCCTTCACTATCACTGCTTTGGGTGATGTGTCTGTAAAGATGTCTTTGATGTGCAAATCACGTAGTGTTTCGCCTATATTTCCTTCTATATATTTTATGGTTTCAGGTCTTATGTCTAGTTCTTTAATCCATTTTGAGTTGATTTTTGTGTATGGTGTGAGGTGGTGGTCAAGCTTCATTCTTTTGCATGTAGCGACCCAGTTTTCCCAGCACCATTTATTGAACAAACTTTCTTTGCTCCAATGCATAGTCTTTGCTCCTTTGTCAAAGATTAGTTGACCATAAATCTGTGGGTTTATTTCTGGATTTTCTATTCGATTCCATTGTTCTGTATGTCTGTTCTTGTTCCAATACCATGCAGTTTTGATGATTATGGCTTTGTAGTATAGTTTGAAGTCTGGGAGGTCACACCAGGTTTTACCCGACACATCACTTGTCACAGGAGGTGACGATGCAGGGATGTGTCTGATTTTCACAGCTGAGGTAAAGGAGGAAAACAACCTCGACTTTGAAAAGTGTCCTTTAAATAAGTAGAAGTTCAAGTGCAGAGACGCCCACAATCAGCACCAGGAGAAGGGGCCACTGTGGGGAGGAAGCAGTGCTGGGTGATCCCAAATCAGAAAGATGCTGACTGTGATTACCTCATGTCAGCCTCTCTAGCAGGTGTCGAAAGTTGCTGCAAGGACTGACTGTTCAGGTGGTCAGGACTAGCAGCAGCTGGAGGTATAGGGGTGGCCAAGAAGGGGCGGTGCCCAGAAATCCACACTTTCTTGCACTCCTTACAGCATCTCTGCATCAGAAAAGAAACCCCAGTTTGTGCCAGTGTTTGAGGGAATCCTGGGTCCCTTCTCCTGGGTCTGCCCCTCCACAGTCACCCCATCCCCAAGCCCCGCCCTCCCTGGGCTGCAGCCTGTGGAGCCTCCTCCCTCCTTCCCACAGCAGAGCCAGCCCCAGGCTGAGGGGGGTCAGGACTCCAGGCTCAGGGAACTGCCTGTGCCTGCTCCTGAGGTCAGACTGGGAGCCCCTGAGAGGGCGGCCTGGCTGCTGCTCCCTCAGGCCTGGGAGGCTGCAGGCTAAGAGCCTCTTCCCTGGGTCTCAGCCTCTCCTCACACTGGGGGTGCACACGGGTTCTGAGGGTCTGTAGGGTTAAGGTAAAAGGTATCAGGCTTTTCTGCCCTCCCGCCATCAGGATAGATGAGGGAACCCTGTGATCCTGAATGCATGCCTGATGGCGGCACCTGGAGTGGGTGCACCTGTACTAAGACTGTGCTTTTAAGGGCGGCATCACAGGGATGCCAGAGCCGAGAAAGCAGCAGCAGAAGCCGAGAGAGATGCCGAGAGAGAGGCAGAGAACGCCAGAGAGCCCAGATAGAGTGAGGATTTGCTGGGGGCTGGGAGGACTGTCAGCCTCCCGGCCCCCCAGCACCCCAGCCTGCCATATGCCTGGTGAACCCCAATAAAAGACCTGCAAAAACCCACTAAGGACTCGGACTCCTCCTTTACCCGGTCTGCATGGGATCAGAGAACCTCTATCGTGTCCATTCCTGCCCTTTACAGGGTCCCACACCCCTACTGTCCCATCCAGCCCAGCTGTCAGTGCTGCTCCCGCAACAGCACAGCCTCCATCTCCGGGTCCCCTCTGCTCCAGACAGGGCACCTGGCTGGGGGCCTGGGACCAGTGGGAGGCTGGCAGCCAGGTGACAGCGCTGGGACGAGCCAGGATCTCTGGGGTGGCTCAGAGTTAGGGCCCTTCTGACCTGCTCCCCCACCATCTCTGCTGCCCCCCTCCCACCGCCTGCACCATCCAAGCTGCTGTCTGCGGGGCTGCGGCTGGATCTCCAGACTGCTGGGTCTGTCTGCGAGGTCTCCTCATTCCTTTTCCAGGGATTGGACCAGGCCCTTTGCTCTGAGCCCCTGAATGGAGCCTCCTCCCCTTGACACACCATGTAGGGACCCCATGCCGCTGCTTGGTGACCCCAGCAAAGCCTCGGACAACCAGGACCTGTGCCTGCTGCCCCCTCCACCCTCCAGGGGCCCCGCCCAGCAGACATCTGCCCCGAGGCAGGAGGGACCCGCTACACCCTCAGACACCCACAGGCCCTGAGCCCGGTGCCCCCCCCCCCCCGCCACCGCGGGCTTTACAGGAGGGGGCTCAGCTCTCAGGGCCCAGCTCGCCCCAGTCCCTGCTCCAGTGACATGCGCCCTCCCCACCTGCTCTCCTTCCCCCAGGAGCAGGGGCAGGGAGGGGAGGGCCCGCCTGGGGATCCCGGGCCCCCCTCACACCAGGCCCCTCCCATCCCCTCATCCTGCACATGGTACCTTTGGTTTCATAAGGCATATGGTGCCAGAGAGGATGGCGCAGGCGAAGGTGATCCCAAAGATGATACAGAGCACCTCCACGGTACTTATGTTCCCAGATGTGCCCGGGGTCCTGCTCGGTGGCACTGAAATGGAAAATCACAGTGAAACCCTGGTCCAGGCCCCATATGTGGGGAGAATTCCCTCAGCTTCTCCCACCCTGGGTACCCCAAATGCAGAAATTTGCTTCCCTCTGGCAGCCCCTACAGCACATCCTGGACATACAGACAGAGCCCGTCCCATCCCCCAGGGGCTCAGAGCTCAGGGGGAGCGAGGGGCTCACCCCCCAGTCTCTCCTGCTGGGACAGAGGCGCAGGGACCCGAGGAGGTGACAGAGACGCCTCTCAGGAGCCGGCGCTGAGGGGGACGGAAGACTTTCCAGACACAGACCAGGGCGGAGGAGAAGCACAGAGAGGCTGAGAAGGGCGCAGCGGGAGAAAGGTCTGGACACAGAAAGACGCCCCAGGTCTGGGTCAGCAAACAGTCCGTGGAGGGAACAGGGTGTTGCAGAGAGGACGGGGTGTCAGGAGGGGACGGGGGACAGGAGGAGGCCGAGCACAGCTGTGTCCCAGCCGCTGTCTCCTGAGAAGAACTCGGGGGGGGCAGGCACTCCCCACATGCCTGCACACACTCACACACACTCAATCTCACACACACACGCACACTCGCCTGAGAAACCCACCCCTCCTCACCATCCCTCAGTTACCTGTGGTCCCCGGAGGCCCCAGTGCGCTGCAACCTCCTGCAGCCACGTCCTCCAGGCCCCCCGGGACGTCCCCCAGAGAAACTCGTTCATGTCCGTGTCTTCCCCCCACTTGTCCAGCATCCACCTGTCTCCAGGGTGACCCGCCGTCCAGGCTCTGGTCTCCAAGTCCAGGTGCAGGGAGACGCGTCCACTGAAGACGAGCTGCCAGGACCCTCGGCGGCGCCCCCCGGCCTCCTCCTGGATCTCCAGCGTGGCCTGCAGGGAGAGGGGCGCTGCCCGGGGAGAGGGCTCGGTCTCTGCCCCGGGGCCCACGGCCCTGGTCCCGACCCCTGCCCTGCTCTGCCCCCGTGTCCTCCCTGGTGCTGCCACAGGAGACTTTTCCTTCCCCACGACAGCGCCCCAACCCACACGCGTCCCCTCCCTGGGCCTCACCCTCACCGCTGCCTCGGGGATCCTCTGGGTCACTGTCAAGAAGCTTCTCCTTGAACTTCTCCGTCAGGTCTTTCAGAATTTCTCTCAGGTCTTGCCTCAGTGGAGCTGCCACCTTCTTCCCCCGAACACAGATGGGTGTGACCTTGTGCCTCCTGCAGTCATAGAAAAAACAGGACTCCCCCTGCACCTCAACTTCAGCCTCACACCATGGTGACCGAGGTCCGGGCGTAGGAGTGATGGTGATGCTAACCCTGAGAGAGTCTGCAGGGGAGAAGGAAAAGCCCAGGTGAGGGCAGGACTGAAAGAGAGGCCCTCAGGCAGCCTCCCCCACGTCTGAGACACAGGGGGTTCTCTGAAGGGGTGAGGGGTCACAGCATTTAAACAGCCCCTGGAGTTGGTAGAGATGAGGCCTTGGGCCATGGGGGTGGGGTGCAGGGAGGGGTAGGAGTTGGAGAGGGGGAGTCCAGGTGCCTCAGGATCATCTGAGTGTCTGTGGCGAGGTCAGGCAGGCCCAGAGCTCCTGGCAGAGGTGACTCTGGCACGGGCACGAGCAGGCGCACGGGAACTAATAAGCCACACAACAGGTGACCAGACCCCACACCAGACATGCTGAGCACCCAGCTCAGCTCCCCCCTGCGGCTCCTGCTGAGTCCCTCAGGGTGCAGAGGGCCAGGAACCCCCACAGAGAGGAGGAGCAGTGTCTGAGAACCCCAGGACCCAACCTGGCAGCGTCCCTGCAGCCAGAAGCCCCAGGCAGCCTGTGGAGGGATCTGAGGGGAGGACCCCCCTGAGGCCAGCACCCCAGGAGGAGGCCAGGTCTGGCCCCTGGGCCTTTGCAGGTGTCCTGGGGCCTCTGCTCTCCCAGGGGAGGGGCAGCTGGGCGCACACTGAGTGGCCCTGACCTGCAGACAGCACCCCTTCCCCACAGAGAAGGGGGGGACCCCACGCCCTCCGTGCCCCTCAGGGGAGGCTGTCCCCCTGGGAATGGTACTTGAGGTTGGGCCAAAAGGTGGCCGCGGGTGTCCTTCCTCACCCTCACACAGGGGGTGTCTGGGAACTGCTCCTGTCCGCCCACCCCTACCCTGGCCCAGAGCTTTCCCTGGACTGTCCTGGGGGGAGCAGGTGTGGCCTCCTGGGGCCGGGGGTGACCAGGGCCCAGACCCTGGAAGGAGGGGGACCCCTGGGCGGGGCAGGAGGAGAGGGGGGGCAGCAGGGCGGGTGAGGGAGGGGCAGCTTTGGCAGGAAGAGGCTGGGGGAGCTGGATGATCTGATGTTTGGGGCGCAGGACCCGTCTTTGCGGGATCACCCCAGTCCAGACCAGGTCCCAGTTGGGGGGCGCGGCTGGGCGCCCACTCCCGAGGGGCGGGTGCGGGGTTCGGGAGAACTTTCCACGTCCTGCTCCCGCCCCTCCCTGTCCAGTCATCCGAGCCACTTTTTTGCACCGTGGGGTCTTCTCGGGAGAGAAGAAACCCCCCACCATGCACCCCGCCCCAGTCATGCGAAAAGAAAAGGGGGACGGAGCGGGCGGTGCCACCCTGTGGCCGCAGACGGGGTTCCGGACCCCCAGGGATCCGCTGTCCCCCACTCCAGGGCTTTAGCCCCTCCCCGGTACCCCCCTTGTCCCCCCCAGTGCGCCACCCCCCCACCGTACTCACCGAGGTGGGGCGCCCGGGCCCGGGTTGACGCGGTCGCGGGGGCCGCGGACCCCCCGGAGCAGCCCCACGGCCACAGCAGGGCGCCCAGCACCCCGAGCAGGCGCTGGCCCCGCGCCCCATGGCGCCCCGGCCGGGAGGGCCGCGCCCCGCGTCTCTGCCGAGGGAGGCAGAGCGGCCGGGCGGGGGCGCCTCGGAGCCCGCGGCGCCCCGCGACCCGCAGACGCCCGGGTGGGGCGGCATGGGGTGCACCCCAGAAGGATCCACGGGGAAGGGGAGCAGGGGCGGGCAGCGGGGGAGCCCCGAGAGGGAGCCCCGAGGCCCGGAGGGCGGCAGGACAGACAGCGCGAGCCCCGCTCCTGTCACCGCGCAGCAAACGGTGCAGAAAGATCATCACAGCCAGAAAAAGCCGCTGACACCCCGGGACCCGCCTTTGCCCCCCGCCCCCCGCAGGGTGGGAAGGCGGGGACCCCGCGCGTCAGCTGGGCCGGGAGCGGGCTGCGGCCTATCGCGGGGCGCGCCGGGTGGACTCATTGCTCCCCGCAGCCAGCGCCCTCGGGCGGGTGCAGGCGGCTGCGGGAGCTCAGGCCCGCAGGGCGGGAGCAGGGCGGGGAGCAGGGCGGGGAGATCACCCCACACACACGTGCCTCTCCACAGTGTGCAGAGATGCGGGAGGACGGGAAGGGGGGAGAAACTGGAAAGGAGGAGCCCCAAGGCCAAAACCCTGACTCACAAGGAGGCGGGCGGAGAAGAGGCCACGCAGCCCTGGACACAGCTGGGCCCACTCAGGTCCTCGGGTGTGCCTGTGTGAGACCTCTGGGAGGTTTTCTGTGGGTAGTGTGGGTGTCGGTGGGTGTTATTTGTGCAGAATATTCCCGAAAGGTGTCTCAGTCCCTCCCAATGTCCAGTGTCAGAAGGTGGAACAGGGAGCAGTAGCCCCAGCACAGGGGAGTTTGGGGCCCGTCTCCCTGCCTGGAGGAGGGGAGTTCTTACAAGTGAGGTTCTCTCTTCAGGGTTAAAGCAACACCCCGGGAACATGTCCCCAGGGAAGATCCCTGGGCCCCGGGCCCCTTGCACAGACTCTCCAGGGCAAGGTGGACGCCAACCTCGGCTGGGAGAGACGGGGGTGGGCTGCGCACCTGTCCCTCTGGCCTGACTTGTGTTAACAGGGATGACGGGAGCAGACGCCCCAGCCCCACTCCCGGAGTCACCCGCCTGCAGCGTCCTCTCGTGTCCAGGGCACTGCAGCCAGCACGGGGCTCAGCAGACAGCGGAAACTGCCAAATGGCGGGTGAACGAATGATTCACATTGATGGAGAGGACAGCTGCGAGCCTGGGGGGCCAAAGGGGACAACTGGAAGTCATAGGAGGTGACAACGGTGGGAAGTAATAAGGGTTACTAAAGCTTCGTCTTGTATCACGTCTCACAACTCAACTTCAGTGTCCCCAAACATGCTTCATGATAAATGACTTGGCTTTGTTCAATGTTTCTGATCCATCAAAACAGACTCTTAGAAAATCCCACATTGGGAGACGCATTGACATAACGGTGAGAAAGGAAACCCAAACCTTCCTTCCCTTGGAAATGAAAACTTAACAACATCACACAGACCAATGATTTTGCTAGAAGAACAGAAACCGGGCCTCCCTGGTGGCCTAGGGTTTAAGTCTCAGCGCTATCACTACTGTGGCCTGAGATCAATCCCTGGCCAGGGAGCTGCCCCACGTGTGGCACAACAGACCTCCCCTGTCTCCCTGCTGCTCCCCTCAGCAGTGTGTTTCAGTGGGTCCACCTGTTCTGCTCCCTGCTCTGTCTCTGGGTTATCCTCTCACACCTGCCCCTCTCCCCAGGCAACACTGGCCTACACCCCAGTTCTACAAATAAATAAATAAATCTTCAAAGAAAAAAAATACAGAACTAAGTTAGAATCTCCTGAATCACAAAGGAGCCAAGAAGGCCAAGGAAACAGTAGACAGCTCCGAGCATTCAGTCTCCACAGCCCTTGCCCTGCAGCATCAAGCTGTCCTGGAGAAAAAACTTCCACCTGCAGACTCACCCTAAAGAGAGAAAGGGAAGAGGGAATCGTACACTCAGCGGTTTGAATCTGGGTTCTGCCCAAGGGACTGGGTTTTACCCTGCCTGAATGAACACAGCACCCAAATGTGGGCATCACAGAACCAGAGACCACCAGAGCTTAGTCTCGCCACAAAATGCTCACAAGACCAGGCAAATATAAACAGTGTTTTGTGACCACATCGCAAAGAAAACACGCAGTTCTGCAGAGACACAAGGTAGCGGGCTTGGACTTTCTCTGAGAGGGGAGGCCATGAACAGCAAGGAGAAAACACTCCCATAAATGTCTTAAGAATAATCCAGAGGGCCTCCCTGATGGCGCAAGGGGTTAAGACGCAACCTATGAAGCTGTCCGCAGCCACTCCAACACGAGTTCGATCCCCCGGCCAGCCAGGGAGCAACCCACATGGCGCAGCAGACCTCTCCTGCCTCGCCCACTACTCCCCTCGGCAGTGTACTTCAGTCAGCCTGTTCTGTTCCCCGCTCTGTCTCTGGTGACTCCTCTCACCTCCCTTGCCCCGAGCCTCTGGCCTGTACCCAGCTCTTGTATGCATAAATAAATAAATCTTTAAAAAAAAAAAAAAGAATAATCCAGAGTCTCTAGTGGGACTCACTGCTGAAGGTTCCCCCACGAGAAACAGATATAACACACTAGCAGAAATGGTTATTTTTAAATGTACATTTCCCAAATCAATACAGCAAGTCCTAAAATAAAGAGTGAAAGAGAGTCTAATCAAAGGGACACAGCTCCAAAAACTACTCTCTAGTAAAGGAAAAATATGAATTAACAGACCAAAAAACTCAAAATGTCTGACAGAGTGCTCAATGACCAAAAAAAGCACAAATGATACGAAGAAAATAATTCACGATGAAAATAGTGACACAGAGAGAGAAAGTGTAAGGAAACCAGACAGAAATTCTGTAGCTGATGAATAATTAACTGAAAAAAAAATCACTAGAGGGGTCAACTGTACACTTCATTGGGCAGAGAAAAGAATGACTCAACCTGAAGACAAGACACAAGTATTCAGTCCAAGGAATAAAAAGAAAAAAATGTGAGGAAAAGTGAAGGGATTTAAGGGGCTTACGGGGCATCATTGAGAAGAGAAATATATTCATTATAGGAGTCCCTGACAGAGACGAGAGAAAGGGGCAGAGAGTGTGTTTGAAGAAGTGATGGCTGAAACTTCCCATATCTGCATGGAGAAAGTAAAATAAAAATTCAAAAAGTTGAAAACTCTGCTTAGGTAAAATCCAAAGAAACCCACACCAAAGCACATACTTAAAAATCTGTTCAGGGCCTCCACAGTGGCGCAGGGGTTAAAGACAGCGCTCTCAAGCTATTGGCAGCCACTGCAGCACGAGTTCGATCCCCCGCCAGCCAGGGAGCTGACCCACATGGCACAGGAGACTTCTGCCTCGCCCACTTCTCCCCTCAGCAGTGTGGCGCGGGACCCTTTGATGTAGCTCATGGATTTCTTCCCACAGCCGTTTCTCCTGTGTGTTGCTAAGTCTTGGTCTCTGGTGGGGAGCGAGGGGCACTTGGGCTCCCTACTCCATGATCTTGCTGACTTATTCCTCTGCAATGAGTTTTATAATAGACTCTGTCTTGATGGATCCAAGAGCCTCAGTAGGCGAAGCTGTTTATTTTGGAAGAGGTTGGTGAGTTGTGAAAAGTGCGTAAGACTTAAACAGCTGCTTGAGTTTCTCACAACGGTCCTCCCACACTTCAGGATTCCTCCTAAGACAGTCACTGCTTTTTACTGCCCTGCTACTGTCCCAGCTCTCCTTTTTCTTAATCCCACCCCCATCCTTCTGGCATGAACGAGGCTGCAGTGATTGACCAACCCACAGCAGTTATTTGAAGTGCATTTGGCAGGCACATGTCACCTGCCATGATCTGAAGGGACAAGCAAGAATGTGGTCCCCACCTAGAGTCGGCTCGAGGGTCTTCCTCTGACCTTTCTTTCATTGGATCCACATTCTTCAAGCAAGCAGGCATGGATAATGTGTAGAGACAGATGTCATCCCCACCCCCACATCTGTCTCTCTCTCAGTAGTGGTGAGACGGGGTATTTAATTTCTTTCACTGTCATGAGCCCTGGGCCCCAGGAATGTCCACTTTGTACAAGCTCAGTGGGGGTTGTCACGGTCCCTGAGGTTGGAGATCTTCAATTGCAAGAGCCACACCTGGTCTCAAATCTTGCCCCAATGGAGCTACTTTGAGTCCAGAGCCACCTTTCAGCCTTGGGAAGTTGAGAGCTATTGAGATACTCATTTTTCATGACATTATGGGGAATCAGTGTACCCCCGACCCACTTTTTCCACACAGAGAAGCTCTTCCCACCCTCCCCCAACCCCATGCCCTGACACCCACTGACACACAGGCCTCCTTCCTCCTCTGCTTGTGATCACTTTGGTACCTGCCAGTTCAACCTAAGACCTGGGCCTTTCAACAGCCTCAGAGCCCGCAACATAGATGGGTCTGCAATGAGGTTAACTGCCAGCAGACCTGACTCAGTGCTGAACTGGGGGCCCTGGCATGGCTTTAGTGATGCAAGAAAGCTGCCCCCAAACTACTCTTCCATGATAGCAGTTCTATACATTTAAGTTTGGAGTTTGCCCGGTCCTTTCTACACTTTCTTTAAGGAATCGTAACCTGACTCATCTTCTCTCAGCCTCTTCCCAAGGACTAGATGAGCAGAGCTCACTGAGCTGTCCCCCCAGTCAAATCAAAGCAACACCTGCCTCTTGTGCTGGCCCACACCTGCCACCAGGAGGTTCTCCCTAGATAGAGGTCCTGATAGGCTGGACCTTTCATGCTCCTTTGCACAGAAATATGCACTAAGGTCGCTGCTCACCCACCACCTGGTTCTTAGGCAGAAGTGACTGTGAGCCTTGGTAGGGGCCCCCCACTTCTCCCTAACCATGATGCCTTATGACGTAGCTGAGCTCATCCTGTGCTGCTGTGCGGGGTAGGAGGCATCTTCAAAATCCAGCTCAGTGGGAAAAGGCCAGTCTCAAGTTGGCTGAGGCTTCCCAGTGACCTTGGTCACTCTGTCCCTCCCCTCTGTCCACACCCGCTGCCATTAGGACTGTCGGGGGGAGGGTGGTTACCTCAGCCGTGTTGTAGGAGGTGGAGTTGGAGCCATGATTAAAGCAGGGTTTGCACAAAGGATACATGTGGTGGGGGGGACCTTAATAGGTGGGTCCCTCTGGCAGGTCCGCTCTGTGAGTTAATTCTGCTTGTGACGTTACGGAACCCCTGAGATACACCAGTCATTGTCTTTGCAAAGGCGGTCAAATGTGAGCACAGCTGGGTCACGGGCCTTGGTGCAGGGCCCACACAATGAGAAAGAGTCAGACAGTAAGACAAGGCAGGAAAGTTATGTGGAGACTCTGTGCTATGGTCACTGAGCTCCAGAGAGAAGATCTCTCTCACATGTACTAGGTTCTCACCTGGACATCTGCTCGCCAAGAATATACTGGAAGTTTGGGGTAAAATAGAACTAGGGGCACGTATCACCCAGCCTCACAGATTGAGTCAAACAGGTGCTTCCCCCCAGGATTCCACCAGGTTCCTGTCCCCACCCCTGGACACTGGGTCTCCTCCCTCACCGGCTCACATGGACCCCCTAATGTCTTCCCACTCCAACCTGAATCTCCCCACCACTGTCTGTGTTTCATCTTCAACCCGCCCAAAAAGGCCCTGGCTGCATAGAGACTCCAGTGAAAGAGTTAGAACCTTCTTGACTCATTACTTGTTGGAGGCGGCCACCCTGCATAGTGAGCTAAATGGCCTTGACCCGAGTCTCTAAGGCATGTGAAAACACATGCGTCTTGGAGGAAAACCTCTGAGTGACAGGACTTGGTGTTGAGAGCCTGGAAGTGACCTGCGTACATCTCCACAGTTTGACAACAAAATAATGAGCGAACTTCCCAGGATCTGGCTAGGGGGCGATAAGATTATGTGTGTGAGAACTAACCACCTGGTACCCTACTGTCTGAAGTAAATAGATAATAGTAAGAAAATAGACTAATCACTCATGCATGTTATCATTATGTGGTATGCTTTGATGTTACACCTGCTGCAATTAAAATAGTGTATAATGAGCACTAAGACAATAAAGATTTGCTGCATGCTGGACATGACAGTCCCCCATGTCTGATTTCCTTCACCGTCGCATCCCAGGTTCGGACTCACTAGAAGTCCACAAGTGGCACCCGAATAAACGGACCTGAAGTTGATACCTCCCACCGAGAGTGACGAGGTGACGACGGCGGCGGGTGACAGTTTACAGAAGTTGGTGAGTAAACAAGGGGAAAATAACAGAATGGGGTATTCTTTTTCTCATCTTCCTACTTTTGCTTCTCTGTTGAAACATTTATTGGCTGAAAATCGGGCAAAAGTCCCACTCTCTCAAATTCTTGAAAGTTTGAATGTTGTGACTGAATTTAATCTTTGGTTTCCTGATACTGGTACTTTTGATATTGAAACAAGGGACCAGGTCCAAGAGACAATGGTCCGGAAACATAAGCAGGGGGCGCAGATCCCTGTAAAGTTTTGGTCCACATGGGCTATACTTAGAGTAGCTATGTTAGCTGTCGACGGAAAAATCCGTCCTGACGCAGCCGTTTTGGTTCAAACGGCGCAGGAATCTTTACATAAGTATGACCTTGATGATGACACTCTGGCTAAGGCAGCTCAAGCTGTTCAGCAATCTCTAGAAGTTTGTGATGATGATGTTCCTTTGCAAGAATCCAATAAGGGTGATCAAGGGGCTCAGCCTTTTGTTGTGGCTCCTGTCAATAATTCTGCCAAACCTTTCTAGAATATGACACCAGAGGAGCGCTGTTCAATGTTACAATCTCCCTTTAAACAGGGGCGTAGACAGTGCTCAAGACTTAAACCAGCTGCAGAGAAGTTAGGAGAGTTTACTTTAGGGGGTTCAACTTCTCATGGACTTCAAATTAGGTTTCCCATCCCTCTTCATGAGGAGGAGGAAATGAAAACAACAAGGTCTCATAAAATTCGGCCTGAGGATGTGTCTACCTGACACTGGGGAGGAGGCTAGAATCCCCCCACTAGAGTTTTGCCATTTGTTCCTTTTAAGAAAAAATAAAAAGAAAAAAAGGTATTTCTAAATAATAGTATTCAAAGATCATTCACAATTGTTAAAGTGAAAGAAAATGGTTAAATTTGACTATATGAGACTATATGACTATAATATGACTAAAAGGTTTTTATTAAAATAGTATAAACCCACTGCGGCAGACAGGTGGGGGCCGCCCCTGGTCTCAACAAGCAGCTGCCTGCATTTTTTTTTCCGGTGTTGGGATCACTGGCAGGTCTCTACTGCCTTCCCATTGTGGAGGACTGGACTTTCCTTTTGTCCACCTTAACAAACTATTTTGGTTCATTTTAGGAAAAAAGTTCTATTTCCCTGGGTGTTTCTCATTTTAAAGTCTACATTGTTTAAGGTAAAAACTGTGGAGATGTATGCAGTTCACTTCCAGGCTCTCAACACCAAGTCCTGTCACCCAGAGGTTTTCCTCCGAGACGCATGTGTTTTCACATGATTTAGGGGCTCAGGTCAAGGCCCTTCTGCTCACTATGCAGGGTCTCTCCATTTTGTTATTCTCAGACTGTGGAGATGTAGAAGCCTGACTCCACGCGGGTCACTTTCCAGGCTTTCAACACCAAGTCCTGTCACTCAGAGGTTTTCCTCCGAGACGCATGTGTTTTCACATGCCTTAGAGACTCGGGTCAAGGCCCTTTAGCTCACTATGCAGGGTGGCCGCCTCCAACAAATACTACCTGCTAATTCAGTGTGTAGAGACAGGCCCTGCGCCCGGGACAGGCCTCCTCCCCTCCCCATGTGTGTAGTCAAGAGGGGGTGTTGGCAGAGGGGCTGGTCCTGCCTGGACGGTGAACGTGTGCGGGAGGAGAGCTTCACCCATTTTGTTCTCTTAATAGGAAAGGGCTCAAGCTCCTGGGGCAGAGTGGGACTCGGGCGTCTAGACCCCCAATCTTCCTCTCCCCTCTCCCTGCCACACTCACTGCCTCATAAGGGCCAGGACAAGGAGGCACTAGGGCCTCCCCATGGGGTGGCTGGACTGACCACGTGATGAACTAGCGGGGGGCAGGTTTCAGCCTACGGTCGGGGCTGGCGTATCCAGAGATGGTTCTAGAAATGCGAGCACCAACATGAGGACCTTCCTCAGATCAGTTCTCAAGGAAATTCCAGTTATCACAGGAGACTGAGCAGCAGCATTTATTAGACCCAGTATGACAAGGTGACCCAGGCACACATTACTCCGACGGCGCAGCTAGTGTGGAACACAGAGACGGTCCCTCCTACCCGGCAAGCTTGTCCACTGTGGGCTCCAGGGAAGGAGAGCAGAGGAGGGCATTTATTTAGCCTAAGAATGAGGAAGACACATAAGGGGGGATCTTTGAGCCCAGCTCTAATGCAAGACAGCGCTTGGTAACAGGAAGGGAATAAACAGAAGCCAGAGGGATGAGCCAGAGCAAAGCCTGGAGGCCTGATGGTGAGGAGCAGCAGGTGGGCAGCCCAGGGCTCCCACAGGGAAGAGGAGAGCTGTCAGGAGGGTGAGGGCACAGGGAGGATTGGGGAACCCCCAGAAGTCATGAGGTTCAGGTGGACAAGTCATAGCAACGCACACACTGACACAGATACACCAGACACACACGCACACTCACACACACCATAGGGATTGGGTTTAATCTTAGAAGAGCTGCCTCACCCTGTTCTTGGCTTCAGCTTCCTCACAGGGAAGGTCACTTCTGTCCCGGGGCGTCTGCACACCCTGCCCAGGCCTGACTAACATGTCTAGAAGGGCCTGGGGGCAGCAGATGAGGTGCAGGCGGCACTGAGGAGGCGGGAGCACGAGGCTGAGCACCAGCGGAGCACTGTCTATGCACAGGAGCCGGCCTGAGGGAGAGCAGGGAGGCTCACAACTGCGTCCTCTTCACTGTTTCCTGAGGGTTTCCCTTCCCCCGTCAGTTTGTGCCCTGAGACGATGGACAGTGAAGAGCCCAGGGTCCCTGTGCCCTCACCCCTGTGTGCAGGCCTGGTGCGGAGATGCCATGTTGTAGGAGGAGCCACTGCCCCCGGGACTGGGTGGCATGGAATTATGATCCCAGATGGTTCAACTCAGCCCAATTAGTTTCTGACATCTCATCTTCTGTCCTGTGCTGAGGGTCCAGAAATTTTAAATATTGGAAATGTCATGGATGTGCAGGGCATCTTTTACACTTTAGATTTCTATTGTCTTGGTTCTTTTTTTTTTTTTTTTTTAAATAGAGGCATGTTTTTATTTATTTATTTATTTTATTTGTTTGTTTGTTTTGTTTATACATGCACTGGGTACAGTCAGAAGCGCGGGAGGGTGAGAGAATTCACCAGAGCCAGAGCAGGGAGTAGAGCAGGCAGAAGGACCGAAGTACACTGCTGAGGGGAGCAGCGGGCGGCAGGAGAGGTCTGCGCGCCATGTGGGACCCTCCTCCGGTGGCTGGGGAGCAGCTGGGGATCGAACCGGCGCCGCCGAGGCCGCGGGCAGCTTCGCAACCCAGCGCTCAACCGCTGCGCCACCGGGGAGGTCCTCTATTGTCTTGGTTTTTTGGAAGATTTTCTACCTTAATTTAAGACTGTTTTTTCCATTCAAGAACTCCTCATATTGTCCTCCTGTGTCTTTGGGAAATTAGAAATGTTCTCATTTACTGGCAACAGCTCTTTATATATTCTGGATCCCCAGTCACTGTCATACATGAATTAAACAACTTCTAGAAGTGGAGTCACTGGTGCTGTGAAGACCTACTTCTCACTGAAGGAGGAGCCCTGAGGTCCAGGCATCACAGGAGTCGCTGCTGGGGGGTCTGCTGGTAAGATCAGAAATATCCTCCTCCTTTCAGAGACACATGATGATCTGAATCCAGTTGTCAGGATAACGTTTCCCTGAGATGGATTTTTTGATAGTCAGGGTAAGAGTGGTGCTTACATTCTGTTTCCATAGGAACCAGCAGGACCCTGGACTCCACGCTGATGTAGAGAAATCCTGATGCTACAACCTTCTATAGGTGATAAAACACAATTCATAAGTGAGGGTCTGTAATACAATACTTACATACAATAACAGGTTAACTACATGACAAGTAAACATGCCTTAAAAAACAGTAATGAAAATAGATTCAGCCCTCAGCTGTCCCAGCCTTGGCCTCCCAGTGCCTTGATCTATACTGGGGACTCTCAGACACCCCCTAAATGAGCACCCCTGACTCCAGCCTGGCCACTAGCTCCTCAGGAGCAGACAGAGGCCCAAGTCACAACCTCACAGGACCCAGCTCTTCACCATGGGCCTTGCAGCACCGTGCAGAGACACGGTCCAGCGCTTGCCACATGGGGCCTCCGCATACAGCACGGACCTTCAGCAACACCCTGCGCTCCTGGCCCCAGAAACAGGCCCTGAGACACCACGCCTGGGAGGAGTGAAGTCCCAAGGACTCAGCCTCCAGATCAGCATCCCCCTGCCTCACAGCTGCCAGAACAAGGCCCGGGAGAGTATGGGAAGAGGCTCTAGCCCCACCCCAGGTCCTATAAGACCCAAGAGGCTCTACCCAACGTCAAGCAAAGACCCAGAACAGTCGGGGAGAAGGACTCACACAGGACAAAAGCCCCCACTATGGCAGAGCACCCAGAGCAAACAATGGGTAGAAGGAAAAATATCAATGACCAAGAACAACCTCAGGGGAGCAAGAAACCCAGAGAGAAAATCAAACTCCAAAACACAACACCCTGACACAGGAGAATTCTCCTTGTCAAATGAAGACCTCAAAATTGTCACCATGAAGAAATTCAAAGAACTGGAACAAAACTCAGGAAAACAAGTCAGTCTCCCCAGCACACAGCGGGAATGGTCCTTGGAGAAATCTGGAAATAACAAGCGCTGACCTGGTGGGAGATGCAGGAACCCCTCACACGGCTGGGAGCGCAAACTCATCCCGCCACGAGGGGAATCTGCGTGCAGGATCCTCAGAACACTGACAGTGGATCTGCCACGTGACCCAGCGATTCCACCCCGGGAAATGTACCCCAAGGACACAGACACACTCACTCAAAGGAACCTACACCCCATGTTTATTTCAGCACGAAGGCAACAGCCAAGATACAGAAACAGCCAAATGGCCCCAAGCAGACAAATGGGTCGAGGAGACAGTGTACACACAGCGGAACTGCCCGTGATCAACAGAGAGAAACTCGAAACTCGTGCCGTCTGTGGCCACGAGGATGGAGCTGGAGACGATGCTCAGTGACGTGAACAGAGGAAAGAGACCGTGTCTGATCGTCTCGCTTCCACGTGGAATAAAGAAAAAACAAACAGAGGATGAGAAAAAGACAAATCCTGCAAGCTGACCATAGAGCTGAGGCCCTGAGCAGGGGAGGGGAGAGCACAAGGGCCGGAGGTGATGGTCACGGGGCTGTGCCAGTTGGAGAACCACGGGGTCTACACCTGCGGGGAGAATCAAACACCAGACGAACATGAGCAATGAGGTAAGAAAATACTTTTTTTTTTTAATTTTTTTTAAAGTAAATTTTTTTTTTTTAAGATTCATTCATTTATTTATACAAGCACTGGGTACAGTCAGAAGCGTGGGAGGGTGAGAGGATTCACCAGAGACAGAGCGGGGAACAGAACAGGCAAACTGAGGAAATACACTGCTGAGGGGAGCAGCGGGTGGCAGGAGAGGTCTGTCACGCCATGTGGGACCCTCGCTGGCGGCCGGGGATCGAATTGGCGCTGCAGAGGCTGCAGGTAGCTTCGCAGCCCAGCGCTCAACCGCTGCGCCACCAGGAAGGCCCAGAAAATACATTTTAATTTAAAAATAATTGCACTGGGGCCTCCCTGGTGGCATAGGGGTTAAAGACACAACCCTACTGAATTACCACCAGCCATTACAGCATAAGATTGATCTCTGGCCAAGGAGATAACCCACGTGGTGACCTTTCCTGTCTCCCCGCTGCTCCCCTCAGCAGTGTGTTTCAGTAGATCTGCCTGTCCTGCTCCCCACTCTGTCTCTGGTGACAGCTCTCACACACACCCCCACCACCCGCATCTCTGCCCTATACCCCAGTTCCTGTACACATAAATAAATCAATCTTTAAAATTACACTCAAAGCCTGAACAACACGCTTCTAACTCTGCCATTACAATACTTAATTGAAAACTTGTCCCAACGAAGACAGTAATAAAAATGCTACCTTAGGGGGGAAAAATGGTAGTGACAATATTGGGTCCCTTCAAAACTTAGCCTCCACCCCCACAGCCAGGGCCAGAAGGATCCCTGAGGTTCTGTAGGTCACGCCATGTTTTACCACACACATAATTAGTTGGTTTTTTTTTTTTAAGATTTATTTATTTATGCATACAAGAACTGGGGTACAGGCCAGAGGTGTAGTAGGGTAGGAGGATCCACCACAGACAGAGTGGGGAGCAGAACAGGCAGATCCACCGAAATACACTGCTGAGGGGAGCAGTGGGGAGACAGGAGAGGGCTGCTGCTCCACATGGGTAGCTCCCTGACTGCAGAGGCCATCCTGGTAGGTAGAGTTCATGGATAGCTTCACAGTGCTGGGCTTAACCCCTTGTCACCAGGGAGGCCCCAGACACATCATTTGTCAGAGGAGGTGACGATGCAGAGATGTGTCTCATTTTCACAGTAGAGTTAAAGGTGGAAAAAGACCTCATCTTAGAAATGTGTCCTTCAAGTACAGCGAAGTTCAAAGCAGAGACGCCCACAACAGCGCCAGGAGTAGGTGGCCACTGAGGGGAAGATGCAGCGTGGGGTGATACCCAAACCAGAAAGGTGCTGACTATGGCTCCTCGTGTCAGTCGTTCTTATAACATATCTGCAGTGGCTGCGCTGATGAAGCATTACGTTTAAAAAGATCAGCTGGAGCTACACAGTAAACCGAGTTACTGGGCCCACGAATAGTCACATCTGAGGTCTCCTCACAGCATCTCTGCATCAGAAAAGAAACAATGGTTTGTGCCAGTGGCTGAGGGAATCCCAGGTCCCTTCTCCTGGGTCTGCCCCTCCACAGTCACCCCATCCCCAAGCCCCGCCCTCCCTGGGCTGCAGCCTGTGGAGCCTCCTCCCTCCTTCCCACAGCAGAGCCAGCCCCAGGCTGAGGCGGGTCAGGATTCCAGGCTCAGGGAACTGCCTGCGCATGCTCCTGAGGTCAGACTGGGAGCCCCTGAGAGGGCGGCCTGGCGGCTGCTCCCTCAGGCCTGGGAGGCTGCGGGCTAAGAGCCTCTTCCCTGGGTCTCAGCCTCTCCTCACACTGGGTGTGCACACGGGTTCTGAGGGTCCTGCACCCCTTCTGTCCCATCCAGCCCAGCTGTGTCTCCCCAAAACATCAAACCTCCCCTCATCCCTTCTGCTCAAGGCAGGGGTAGTTTCTTGAGGTCCTGGGGTCTGCGGGAGGCTGGCTGCCAGGTGACAGCACGGGGCTGAGCCAGGATCCCCGGGGCTGCTCAGAGTTAGGGCCCCTCTAACCTCTTCCTGCCCTGCTGTCCCCTCCCACTGCCTGCACCATCCAAGCTGCTGTCTGTGGGGCTGCGGCCTGATCTCCAGACTGTGATTCTATCTGAGAGGTCTCCTCACCGCTTTTCCAGGGATTTGACCAGTCTCTGAGCCCCTGAATGGAGCCTCCTCCCCCTTGACACATCATGTAGGGACCCCATGACGCTGCTTGGTGACCCCAGCAAAGCCTGTACAACCAGGATCTGTGCCTGCTGCCCCCTCCACCCTCCAGGGGCCCCGCCCAGCAGACATCTGCCCCCAGGCAGGAGGGACCCGCTACACCCTCAGACACCCACAGGCCCTAAACCCGGTGCCCCCCCCCCCCACCGCGGGCTCTACAGGAGGGGGCTCAGCTCTCAGGGCCCAGCTCGCCCCAGTCCCTGCTCCAGTGACACGCGCCCTCCCCGCCTGCTCTCCTTCCCCAGGAGCAGGGGCAGGGAGGGGAGGGGCCCGCCTGGGGATCCCGGGGCCCCCCTCACACCCACCCTCTGCCCCTCATCCTGCACACGGTACCTTCCCTGTTATAAAGCCTGTGATGAAGCCACCTAGGAAGATGCAGACGAGGGTGATCCCAGAGACCATTGTGCACAGTGGCGCTGAAATGGAAAATCACAGTGAAACCCTGGTCCAGACCCCGAAAGTGAGGAGAATTCCCTCAGCCTCCCCCACCCCAGGTACCCCAAATGCAGAAATGCGCTTCCCTCTGGCAGCCCCTACAGCCCATCCTGGACATACACACAGAGCCGGTCCCGTCCCCCAGGGCTCAGAGCTCAGGGGGTGCAGGGTGCTCACCCCCCAGTCTCTCCTGCTGGGACAGAGGACCAGGGACCCGAGGAGGTGACAGAGATGCCTCTCAGGGGCTGCTCAGGCGCGGGAATGAACAGGAAGTTCAAGAAGCCGCGCGGGACGGGCGGGGCCTCCCATCGCCCTGGTACCCGGCCCAGACCCGCCCCGTCGCCACCTTGGCCAAAAAAGGAATTTTTCAGCCGTGAAATGAGGGGATGTAGGTGACAGGAACTGACACCCGGAGTGCTTGGGGGGCGGGGAGGGGAGACGCGGGAACAAGCAGGGGCGGGACAAGCACGGGAGGGGCGGGGCGCGGGCGGCGGGGGGGGGCGGGGGGTTCCCGACACGGGCTGACGACCCGGGGACCCGGCGGGACCTGCGGGGACGGGACGCGCCCGGGAACCCCCGACCCCGCGAGTCCCCGTCGGGTCGGGCCGCGGCCCCCGAGCGGGCGGGGCGGGGAGACGCGGGTCCCCTCGGCCCTGCCGTCGGGGTCCACGGATTGGGGAACCCCGCGTGCTCCCGCGGGGCCGCGCTGTCCCCCTCGGCCCCCCACGACCCCCCTCCCGGCGTGAGGTCATCTCCCGGCCCGTGGCGGGGGCGGGACGGGACGCCCCCGAGAGGAGGAGCCGCCGTGGCCCCCCGAGGCCCCTCCGCGCCCCGCGAGTGAGCGCTGGTCCCCCCCTGCCCGGCCGTCCGGGCTCAGGGTCCTCGGGTCGCCCCAGCAGGGCCCGCCGAGCGCGAGTCTCGCTCTGTCCCCGGGGCCACCAACCCCCAGGGCCGCCCGCACCCAGCAAATCGCCGCCGGGGGCGCAGCTGGCCTGAGACGCCCCGACACGGGGAGGCCGGGGAGGGAAGGGGGGCACCACGCAGCGGCGGGGAGAGGCCCGGACCGCGGGAAGGGGAGGTTGGCTCCAAACGGCCCCCCTGCTCCCCTAGGCCTCCCCCAGACTCTGAGGGTCTCCCCGGAGCCCGGAGCCCCCCGCGCTCCCCGCGGCCCCTGTTACAGGGCAGTCCCGATATAAAACGGGGTGCCTGGCTGTGGGTCCTCACCCGCGCCCTTGAAAGGGACTTATGAACATGTTATAGGACAGGGAGAGGGGCAGCCCAAACCCCGCAAACCTGCCTGTTCTAAATGGGTTCTGCCATCCGCCGCATCAACACAAAACACATGGGACTTTAATGGGAAGGAACTTTAATAAAACTAGGAAACAACACAGGAAAGGCAAAGAGTCTAGTTTCTAAATGAAGCACCCAAAGTCACCCGTCCCCTCGTGGGTAAAAGTCCATCCATATGGGATCGGCCCAGAGCAAGGCCCCAAAGCCTGCCACAAGTCTACAGCATCTTCCAGTGGGGACCCACAGAAAAGGGTCAGAAACAACCAGAAAAGCCCGGAAGGAAAAGAGCAAAATCAACATCAAGATAAAAGCTGCCATGGTCACCTCCCCACGGGTCTCCCCCACATCTGTGTCACCCAGTCCACGACCAAAAGACAAGCGCGGTTTCTTCACGTGTCTCTAGGCTCCATGCGCCTCCTCCAGGTCTCCTGGCTCCATCCTGCTTCCTTCCTCAGTCTCTTCTGCAGCTTCTCCTCTTCCTGCTCAGCTACCCCCTCCCTTGGGTGGGGCAGGGAAACTCCCCCTTTCCTGGGGACCACCCTGTTACAAACACTCCACTGCGGGCGCACAGGAAAGGTGAATAAAAGGTTTATTCACAAGGGAAGGGAAATGAGGAAATGGACAGCTCAGGGAGAAAAGAGGGAAATAGAGTCTTTAATGCGTCCTACCCGGTCCGCGGACCTGGAAACCCAAAGGCACCCTCAGAACCTGCGACCTTGCTGGGAACTGGCGGGGCGCCAAAGGGCCCCCCAAGGCCCACGTGTCTGCTTTTATACCAAACCCGGCTGCTGAACCCCACCCTCAGGCCCCAGCTCCTCAAGTCCTGATGGCTTTGGCCTGGGGTGGGGGTGGGGTCCACAAGGCCGGCATGGGATTAGCTTTAGAACATCCTTTCCCCCTAACACCCCCCCACGCCCCCCCCCAACGCGCGTCTGCAGGGGAGACCCGCCCCGGGCCCCGCCCCGGCCTCGGGAGCCCCGCGGAGCCACGTCCGTGTTTATTCCGGGGACGGCGGGCTCCGGGCTCAGCACAGCCCCCCAGGACCCCGGGCCAGGCCCCCGCCCCTGCGTCTCTGTGCTGCCTCTGCCTGCACTCGGGGTGCCCCGGTCCTGGGTCCCCAAGGGGGGGCCTGGTAAGAAAGAGACACAAGACCCCGAACAGCCCATCCGGAGCTTTCTGGGGGGAGCAGCGGGCGGTGAGGGGGGGCCGGCCGTCCTGACAGGCAGGACTTTACTGGGCTCGGGGACCAGGGTGGGGACCCCCAGGTCGGTCAGAGAAATCTCGCCCGGTGGGGATGAGGGAAGCTTTTATAGGGCCGGGCCTGGCTTGGGCAGGGAGTTGAGACTGCGGAGCCAAAGTCCATTTTTTTCCCCCAAACTGGCTGTTTTTCCGCGAAGCTTAGCAGACCCCAGACCCGGGCGAACCCCACAGAGGGGCCCCCAGAGGGCCAGGGAGGGCAGCTTCCAGGTCCCCTTCCTGCCCCACCCCTGCCCCGGCCTCCACCTCGCACTAGTGACTGTACTGCATGCTCCTAACTGTGCTGTCAGCAGTTCCCTTGTATGACTTGGTCGAAAACGTCCAAGAGTGAAGGTTTCTTTTTCCCTTTTTTGTCTATTTAGAGTTGCTGGGGGCTGGGAGTGCTGGGGCTGGGGGTGTCTGTGGGAAACATGTGGTCCAGGAAGGAACAGGAGCTGATTCTGCAGAGCTGTTATTAAAAAAATCAAATATCAGATCATTGTGTTGTGCACCTGAAGCTAATGTGTCCCTGCAGTTAGGGAGTGTCCCAGGAGCTTGGCCCTGCCACCCCCTCCTCAGACCCCCCAGAGCTTCCATCTCTGTGAAAAAGACCCAGCTGGGTCTCCCTCGTGCCCAGAAAGCCAAATTCTGCTCCATGGAAATGTCTGTGCACACGGGTCTGCAGCAGATGGCCGCCAGGGGAGTTGGCCAGGTAGGCGCCCCAAAGTGACTGGCCCCTGAGTGTTGATCCCGGGAGTGCTGGCGTTGTGTAAGGGGGACGAACATGGGCAGTATGGGGTGTCGAGTCTTCAGGACCCAGGCAGGCTCGGGGACATGAGTCATGCACTTGGCTTTTCCTGCAGGGTGTTTCCTCAGCCATCAGCAGGTGTTTGTTCCTGGTGCTGCTGTCCCCTCGGAGGGGAACTCAAAATTTTATTGGGGTGTAACAGCCAGTGTCCAAGTTCCCCAGGAAAGTAGATGGAGCCGGTTACTCATGAGCAGGTCCAGAGGGGCAGATAAGCCGCACCACCTCCTGGCCAGACCCAACACCAGAAACACGCAGCACCCACCTGGCTCCCACCTGCGGCTTCCTGCAGAGTCCCTGGGATGGGGGTGGGGGTGGGGCTGGACCAAGGAATCCTCTACAGAAAGGAGGGGGCAGGGCCCAGACCTGGAGGACACTCCCTCCCGTCATGCTCACGCCACCCACAAGCCATGAGCAGGACAGTGTGTGTCTAGCCTTTCAACACACAACCACGGCACCTGGGGTGATGACTCCCCAGGGGATGCAAACATTCAACCTTCCACTTGCAGAGCAGCTCCCCAGACCGCGGCCCACACCCATGACCGTCCCATGACGCTGTCTCCCTGATACGGGACTATCTGGAACGGGACAAAGGGGAGCCCTCATCCTATCCTGCAAAGCCTGACATGCACTGTGTGCCATCCACAGAGACTCGCGCCGTCAGAACGGCATTAGAGGCACAAGGGATCTCACCCTCACATCCCAGAGAGGTTTTCAGTCTCCTCGTTTCTGCCGGGGCCTCCTAAACAAGACGTGGCTTTGAGCATCTGTCTGGGGCACGAGAGGCCGTAGCCAGAGACCGTCCCTGGGCGTCATATGGACGCCGCCTCGCCCCAAGCCATTCAAAGGCTGCAAAGATGTTCCATTCAGTACGAGTCCCCGGAATGGGGAGCCCTGGGCAGGGCCTGGGGCAGCCGCCTTCACGACCCGCCCCCCTGCTCCAGGGTGACGCTGCGGCCTCAGGGAGGACACTGCCCCCGCAGGGCCCACTGGGAATGCCTGGGTCCTCCCAGCTGCCAGAGGCACTGACCTGAGTAAATGTCCCTGGGAAAAGCTGGAGGGGATGTGCACTCCTGGGGTGTGGACAGGCCCCTCCTCTCAGGAGCCTGGCCTCTCCCTCCAGCAATGATTCCGAGAGGGGCTGGGCTCTGGGCTGGGCAGGGGCCTGTGCTGGGATGTTGCTTTCAGGTGCCTGATCACCAGCCTCCAGTTTTGTCTCTGTGTGACCTCGGAAATCAAGCTCCAGTTTCCCAGCGAGGAGTCCCTGGAGATCCTGGGGATCGCTGTGCGCAGGAAACCGCCCTTGTGGGTCTCTGGGGCCAAGGCCTGGCTGCCCCCACCTTCCTTACCGTGGCCATCAGGTGTCCTGACCCAGGCACCTCCACCGGAAACCTTTCCTGGGGCTCCATTCTCTGGGGTAAATGCAGGGACCTTGGGACAGCAGCCGGGAGGCTTCTCCTCATGAATGGGGCTCAATTTACAGCATAGCCCTTTGCGGTCAGACCATCCCTGGCTCCACCACCCAACCCACATCACTGGTGCATCCCTGAGCTCACGCCCCCATCCCAACAGGGACAAGGGAAGAGAGAGGGCTGTGGTGGAAATTAAGGAAGTTGGGGTGTGGGGCTCTGGCATCTGGGAGCTCTTAGTCTGGTTTGGGGACTGGGGAGAGTCCCTGAGTCCCACTCTGACCTCGCTCCAAGAGCCACTGTCCCATTAAAGGTGAAAAATAGACTTAGACTTCCTGTCCACACACTGTCCACGTGAGCGGGTGAACTCCACGCGCCCACAGTCCCCACCTAGGGCCACAGTCCTAGCACGTGGGGAATGGAAGGGCCTGCACAGGGAACGTGATGGAGACATGCGGTGGTGTCAGATTTGTGAGTTAACAGGTGAAAGTAGCACAGAAAACTCTGATTGATGCGCTAGAGACCCGATGCAGTAGGAACCTCTACTGGGTGGTTTGAAGGTCAAAAGAAACACGGAGCGGGGATGGGCTGGTCGGGGGCCTCCCTGGTGGCACAAGGGGTCGAGCGCAGCCCTACGAAGCTATCCGCGGCCCCTGCAGCATTCCCAGCAGGTGGCTATTCCCAGCTGGTGGCCAGGGAGCTGCCTGCATGGCGCAGCAGACCTCCCTGACTCGCCCGGAAAAAAAAAAAGAAACACAAGAAACACAGGGGGTGGGGACTCAGGTTTGGGTGGGAAAGAGCTTGGCGGATCCATGTGGGGACAAGATCCTGAGTTGAACCCCAGGGAGGGTCCGCAACCCCTGAGGCCGGGTGGGGCGGGCAGGTGATGGGGAAGACAGGCTGGTGTGGAGACCTTCCAGGACCACCCGGTGAGGAGAGCAGGGCCTCTGTGGACACCTCGCTCTTCCTGGCAAAATGTCGTGTCAGGGGTGCCTGAAAGGATGAGACGGCGTTGGTGAAAACAGAAGGGCTAAGGGGAATGGGATGAGGAAGTGAGGAGACACTGACACTGGATGGGGTGCAAGTATCTTCTGCCGAGAGACTCAGCAGGTCTTTATTTATTCATTTTTAGTAATCAGGAAAAATGCATTATCATGTGTAAAGCAGAGACAGAGTATTTTATTCCTGTGGACTACGGACTCCTACAGGTCTCAGCTAGACGGAAGCCGTCAAGGTTAATAGATAAAAACCCAAACCTAACACTGAAACTGATTATTTCAGCCAGACAATTACCTAGGACAGTGGGTAGCCGCCAGGACATCCCCAGCAGCTAAAGCCTAAGCCTCAAAAGACTGTTCTATTTATATGGCCTTTAGCCGGAGACCAGCTGCTGCTCAGCTATCAGAACTTTTTCTACCTAGAAACTTCTTAACACAGTTAACTTTATTTAAAAACTTTCCCAAGAAACTTCAAGAGAAGGCAAAAGGAGGACCTACTGTAACTACTGTGTTGTAATGCTTGTCAGGCATGTTCAATAAATGGTCTCCCATCGTCAGGTGGGCCAAATTGTTTAATACTAATTTCTAAACAGATAATTTTCCCTGCCATTTACTTGCAGTCTGCTGACACGTACAATCCACTGCCTAATATACTCTCTAATAAATTTTTCTCTCTCTATGACCAAGAATAAAAAGCAAAGGGATGCCAGATCTTCAGCCCCACGGTGTGAGGCCCTTTCTCTTTGCTGCTTGTCAGTATCCTATCTGGCTGGGGCAACAAGACCCCTGCAGCACCGATGCTGGCCGGATGGCTGGGTGCCCGGCAGATGTGAGATTCAAGACCAGAGAGACCCAGTCACCACTGGCTTCCAGAACCATCTGCGTAACTGGCAGAGGTGACATCAGAGGCCTCGAGGAATCCGAGCCTCCAGCAGAAAGAGGGAAAATAGGAACTCTGGCCTCACTGCTCCAAAGCTTTCTCCAGAGAGGAGTCCCCCGATTAACGGAAGCTCCTGGGGCCACTGGAGTGCAAGGATTAGAAAGCGCCCCTGAGGACAGGAGGCAGCAGCTGTCTCCCAGCTTTCTCTGTGTTCTCAGAAGGGGAAGGAAATGTGGAGTCATTTAAGAAAAGCAGAAATGACAGTGAATGCAGAAAGTGTCATAGGGCAGAGAGAGGGGTACCCCAGACCCCCCAAACCTGCCTGCTCTAAATGGGTTCTGCCATCCGCTGCATCAACACAAAGCAAATGAGACTTTAGTGGGAAGGAACTTTAATACAACTAGGAAACAACACAGGAAAGACAAAGAATCTAGTTTCTAAATCGCACCCACAGTCACCCGTCCCCTCGTGGGAAAGACTCCACCCCAGCAGGAGTGGCCCAGAGCAAGGCCCCAAAGCTGCCCCAAGTCTAAAGCACCTTCCAGTGGGGACCCCCAGAAAAGGATCAGAAACCACCAGACAAGTCTGGAGGGAAAAGAGCAAAATCAAAATCAAGACAAAACCCGCCATTGTCACCTCCCCACGGGTCTCACCCACATCTGTGTCACCCCGTCCACGACCACAAGGCAAGCGCAGTTTCTTCACGTGTCTCTCCACTCCCTCTGCCTCCTCCAGGTCTCCTTCTGGCTCCATCCTGCTTCCTTCCTTCCTCAGTCTCCTCTGCAGCTTCTTCTCTCCCTGCTCAGCTCCACCCTCCCTTGGGTGGTGCAGGGAACCTGGAACCTCCCCCTTTCCTGGGGACCCCCCTATTATAAAAGGACATACACAGAAGTTGACAGGGGAGCGGCAGAGGTGGTGTGTGTGTGTAGGGGTGACATACAGCCCAGGGACCTGGCGGGCGGCCAGGGGCCCAGCTTTGGGCTGGGAGTGAGGGACACCCGGGCAGGTTGAAGCTCCGGGATCCGCCTGGGGCCTGCGTGTGTGTCAGCCACGCCGGTGCCCCTCCCCCGCAACCCAGATGGCCATGGGGATGGACTCGGACACCAGCTCTTAGACCTGCCTCTGCGGCGGGGCTGTGTCTGGGCAGAGTGTGTGGGCTGAAGACCTGGGAGGGGGATGGGATTCCCGAAACTGCTGACTTGTGGCTCATCCTGATGCCAAGCCTGGCAGCGACGTCATCTGCAGGACCAGAGCACCTCTCCTGTGCTGGCGGCTGGACAGACATGACTTCCAGAAAACACTAATGCCGGGAAGAAGGGAGGGCAGGGGAGGCAAGTGCACTAATGGAAACTGCTGAAATCCCTCAGGCCCTGCGCCCTGCCCCTACTGGAAAGCGGGCTGTGAGCAGGACAGGGGGGATCTTCACAGGGACAGGACCCTGCAGCCCATGCCTCCCACTGCCCCCCAGAAACACACCCCCCTCTGCTCACACACTCCCGTCACCGTGCCCACTGCTCTGCTCCCTGAGCCCCCACCTCACTTTGTCACACAATGAGGAGGTGCACCCCAGGGCCTCCCTTGGCCAGACCTTCCCTGCCCCCGCCCCTCAGTCTACTCCCCTCCACCCAGCTCCCACAATTCCGGCCCCTCTCACTCCCCTGGTGCACCCAGGTGCACCCAGTGCACCACCAACTCCAACCCACAAAGAGGGGACCCCAATACTTCCTCTTCAAAGGGCTCCTACCCCCCACCTGAGGATACACTCCAGGATCCCCCCAAACCTGGCCCATGGACAGAGAGTGGGGGGGGTGTTTCCCCAAGTGAGACCCTGGGTGTGAGGGGGGCACCTCCCACTGTCCCTTTCACTCCAGGGTGATTTCACCTACTGAGTGAAAGGTTCGGCGCGGTAAAGAAAAGGAGAGCCAGGCTACATTTCTCAAAGGGAGGGAAAGTTTATTGCGCCCCGGGCGGACCTCACAGACCCAAGCCAGGGGGTCAGTGGAGTCGCGCACGTTGTTAGGGGGAAGCAGGGTTTTACAGGGCGAGGAGAGGTCAGGTGGGTAGTTGGGCTCGTATGGCGGGAAAAGTTTGTAGGGCAGGTAGAGGTTCTTTGTCTGAGATGAGACTCTTAGTGGGACAAAAGTTTGTAGGGCAGGTAGAGGTTCTTTGTCTGAGATGAGACTCGTAGTGGGACGGGGGAGGCTCATTGTCTGAGTCCTCCAGGCAGGTATCCGCATTCCTGCCCCCCAAGTGGGCTTCCTGGTTGGCTCCTGCATGGACCTTTCATACCAGCCTTTTGTTGATAGGAAAAGGGGCAATGATTCTTTCTTTGGCTACTTCCTGCTGAAAAGGGGTGAAGATCAAGGGGGTGGCTCAGGCCTGGTTATGAGGGTCTTCTGCAGGGATGTGAGAATATGGGTGGAGAAGGAGTTGGTTAAAGGTGGTAGGAGACATTTCCCGAATGCGAGCCTGTATGAATTTTAGGAGGCAAGGAGCGAAAAGAAAAAATAAGGTTATCATTAGTATTGGCCCCAAGAGTGGGAGGAGCCATGACACTATAGGATTTTGAAACCATGTCAGCGGAGAGTTGGAGTCCCCGGTTTTCCATTCCATGTTTTTGGGTATTTTTATTAAGGCTTTTACACTTTGTTCTACAATGCCCGATTTGTTGATATAGTAACATTAATTCCTGAGAAACAAGCAGGTACCCCCTTTATTAGCTGTTAACAAGTCCAGAGCCCGCCGGTTTTGGAGCGTGACCTGTGCCAGCCAGGGAGGTGAGCTGTCTGTGTAATGATGCTAAAGACACACAGGTTTTTTTTTTAAGGAGGTATTTTTTTTATAAAATTTTTGGGCAGAAATCAGGCTGTGTTCCAGGGCCCCACCTGCCATACTTGCAGCTGCTATCGATGATGCCAGGCTGATTCCAACCATGACTGGAAGAAAGGCTGCCTGTTTAGTCCAATGTGGTGAGAATAACTAACCTAGCTCAGACCGTCTGTACAGAGCTAACTGTGGGACCACGAGAGAGTACGTGGGCCTGGAGTAGCAGAATTAATACACTGAGAGAGAGAGCCATTGCACCAGAAAAAGTTTCCCTTTGCTGTTGTTCGGAGTACAGAAGGAACCGAAAGGTTAGAAGTACAGGAATGAAAGCTGACAAGGGCATCAGTTTGATAGCGGGGGTAGCTGTGATTGGAGTCAGTGTTGCCACTGGGTAGGAATGCCAGCCAGTGTACCCTGCGGCTTGGACTCCCTGTACCCAAGGTTGGTCCCAAGGATCTGAAATAGCAGAGCTAACTTGATTCATATTGAAGCCCGTATTATGACGGACCAGAGAGAACATTTGGCCTTTGTCTGGAAGGTGCACTGTGCATGACTGGTAAGGGCACCCCCCATATTGTCCATAGGTATTTTTGCAGTGATCTAAGGTTTGATGGTAAAGAAACAAAACAAGGTATTTATAGGGTTATTAATCGATGAAAGTTAGGGTGAGAGTGATGGGTGCTGTGCATCTGGCCTGTGGGCACTCCGCAGTACCCACCTAGTGGGTGGTCTCAGTGGATCCTGAGACAAAGGTCTCCCTAACTTTGAATTTCCATACCCAGGACACTGAGCTAGGGGAGATTTTGACAAGAAATGCACATCCTAGTAGGACCCAGGTTATAACATACATACTGTTTGTCTTCAGGGGCACGTTTGACCCGTGATAGATGGTGCCAGGAGGGGTCTCCCAGAAGTGTTACCGCTGTAGGCTTGGTGAGAATAACCGTGTGTGGGCCGGTCCACCGAGGCTGCAGTGGCTTTGGCTGAAGCGATTTGAGCAGGACTTGGTCTCCTGGATGCAGTGGTAGGGAAGGTTGGTTGAGGAGGTCGAGATCCGAGGCAGGACGGGGGAAGTACCGGTCTGCGTGTTTCCGGAGCAGTTGCCTGAGTAGGGAGAGGTCAATCATGTCCGGGTAGGTGTCCACGCAGTTGGTGAGCTGATTGATGGTAACAGTGGCCTAGTTGGCCCTCCACTGACCGCGTGCATCTTTACAAGAGCTGCCAGTCTACAAACACAGGAGGCATCTGACAAAGGAGCATTTTTTAGGATTTTAGGACAGAAATGGGCGGCAGAAAGGGGACCAGAGACAGGCAGGAGAGTGGCTGGGTTGAGAGAATTAGACTGAGTGAGACTCACTAGAGGGTTTTCGATAAAGAGCACATGGAAATCCTGTAAATGGGAAGGAGTGAGAGTGGAGAGCGAGCGGGGAGACAGGAGGGCCTGAAGGCGGTGCGGGGAATGTACTTGGGTGGGTCTTTCCGGAGTAAGTTTGAGGGATTCCCGGGTGAGTAGAGCTGTCGCCGCCAGGGCTCTAAGGCAGGGTTGCCAGCTCCTAACGGTGGGATCCATCTGCTTGGAGAGATAAGGGATAGGATACAGGGCTGGTCCGAGAGGCTGGGAAAGGCCGCCTGCCGCAGTGCCCCAATGTTCGTCTGTGAACAGGAGCAAAGGCTTTTCTGGATCAGGAAGGGTAAGGACAGGTGCCTGAAGAAGGATATGTGTGACCCTGCGGACTCTCCGGGGGATTGGAGAGGTCCTTCAGGGAGGCTTTTGCTGCATTGTGCAGTGGCGTGGCTGGGAAAGCAAAATTAGGGATCCAAAGACGGAAAAGTCCAACCAAACCTAAGAAAGAAAGGATTTGTTTTGTCGATTTAGGGGAGGGAAGGTCCCGGATGGCCTGTTTGTGGTCCACTGTCAGCTGTTTGGAGGAAGGAGTTAGTTGAAGACCCAGATAGATGACTATGGGAACTGAAAGTTGAGCTTTGGATGGGGAGACAGTATCCTTTGGAGCACAGGAAGCTGAGGAGTTGTGCAGTGTGTTGCTGAGATTGTGGCAGAGAAGGACGGCAGAGGAGGAGTCAGCAACACACTGGAGGAGAGTGTGGGGTGGAGTATGACATGACAAGAGATTACTGGCTAATGCCTGACCAAACAGTTGAGAGCTGTCCCGGGAACCCTAAGGCAGGACTGTCCAGGCCAGTTGCTGGGAGGTGTGTGTCCGGGTTTTCCCAAGTAAAAGCGAATAGCAAGTAACATTGAGGATCCAGAGGGATGGTACAGAGAAGTGTGTGGTAGAAGACGGTATATGAGACAGAAGGGTGTAGGGGTTTGGCACTACAGGATGGACAGGCACCACCACTTCGTTAATGAGGCGAAGGTCTTGAACTAGGCGATAAGAACCATCAGGCTTTTTTCCAGGGAGAATGGGAGTATTACAGGGCGAGTTGGTAGGAGTAAGGAGTTCCTTTCCCAGGAGTTGTTGGCTGATGGGTTTGAGACCCTGACGGTGAGTGAGGGAAATTGGAAACTGGGAGCGAGAGGGAAAAGAGGGATTCTTAAGGCAAATGAGGACTGGGGTACGATGGGTGGCAACAATCAGGATAGAGATATTCCAGAACAGGAGGTTGACAGTGGAGGGAGACAGTGGGTAGTCCTGAGAAGGATTAGGAGATGTTTGGAGTCGTGGGAGGATGAGAGCAGCACTAGGGTGGTGGAACCATGAGAGAGTAGCCCTGAGTTTGGTCAGAAGATCCTGACCCAGGAGTGGTGCGGGGCAAGAAGGCTTGACTAGGAAAGAGCGGACCAGTGGTCCTGAGCCGAGAAGGAAGGCCGTCAACTCCCGTAACCAAGACCTGAGAAGGATAAACTTGACCGGAATAGGAGGGGAGGACAGAGAAGGTAGACCCCGTATCAACCAGAAAGGAGATGGACTTACCTGCTACCTTGACCGTTACCCTGGGCTCCTCAAAGGTTATCGGAGTTGATAAGTCTGGGCCTCTTCAGTCCTCAGCCGCCAAACCCAAGACCGCCGGTGGCAAGAGTTGCAGGGGCTGGAAGGACTGGCCCACCACAGCCAGGCGTGGAGGGACAGTCACATTTCCAGTGACCCTGGACGTTGCAGATGAGGCACGGTCCTGGCGGAGGGCGGGGGTTGGGGCATTGTCTGGACCAGTGGCCTTCTTAGCCACATTTGAAGCAGGCTCCCGGCGGCGGTCGTTTGGGGCCCATGGGGCCCATTGTTGTCCTCTGTCGGGCAGCAGGCGCTGCGGTCGTTGGAGGAGCAGGGCCTGGCGGTCTCAAGGCAGCTACTGGGGCCTGAGCTTGAAGCTCAGCCTTCTGGCGACTACGGAATTTCCTCTCTGCCCTATCCCATTCCTCCCAGTTGTTAAATACTGTAAAGGCCATGTTCAGCAGATTCTGGATAGGGGTTTGAGGACCATTCTCAGCCTTTGGAAGTCAGGAGGGTTTTTTTGAGGAAGACTGGGTAATCTTTCTGAGCTTATGAAGGTTTACAGGTTTTGGCGCTGCCGGTTGGAGATGAGCTAGGGGACAGGTCAGAGGTCAGGGTGGAAGAGAAGATAACATGTAATTACATGTATGGTCATAGGCTTGGGTAAGATCATGAAATTTAGGTGTAGGTAGTGGGATAGTTTGTGAAAGAGCCAAGACGCTTTTCAAGTTGGGAGAGATCAGACAGAGAAATGAACATGGACTCTAATTTTTTCTTTAGTTCCCACTCACTTCTCTGAGGGGAGGGAGAAGAGGATCAGCAGGGAGAGGGTGTGGCAGCTAGGAGGTGAAAAGAAAGGGGGGGAGGGGCTGGATTGGGGAGCTGGAGGAGGTGAAGACTGAGAATCTAGAGGATTAGAGAATGCAGAAGAGGGGTCCGGAGAGGGCGAAGAGTGAGAGGAGTCTCGAGACTTAGAAAGTACGGCAGGTTTTCAGGAGGGAGGGAAGGGGCGGAGCACAAGAGAAAGACAGCCTGGCCCTAAGGATCTCTGACCATTTTCCATTGCCGTGACAGAATTGTTTAGGTCTGTAAGGACCGAGAAGTCAAAAGTGCCGTGTTTGGGCCAGTGGGAGCCATTGTCCAATTGATAATGAGGCCACGTAGTGTTGCAGTGAAAGACCAGATGCTTAGGGCGTATATCCGGCCTAAGTCCCAACGGATTGAGGTTTAAGAGAAGGCATCCCAGTGGAGTGGCCGGGCTCGGCTTGGAATTTGCGGACCCCATGACTAAATCGGCTCCTTTCCCAACTAACGGTAGCACAGAGTCAGGACGCAGCGTCCCACGAACCTGAACTGGCCGTCGGGGGCGCAGGCCCCGAATCGCGGCGTCCCCCGATTCGGTCCTGGCCTTCGGAACGGAGGCAGACAAGCGAGGGGGACGTCTCCACCGCTCGGTTGCGCCTAGGATTCGGGCACCTAGTCTGGAAGGGCGTCCCCAGATCCAGGGTCTAGGTGTACGGGAGTTGGCTGACGTGGGCCCACGGTTTACGGAACAGCCAACCAAGGTACGGGGGTCAGGAGAGGAGCCAAATAGCCAGAGGCGAGGGCCTCCCAGGAAGGAGGGTCAGGCAGTGACTTACCCCAAGGATTAAGGCCGGTGGTGGGTGTGAGATGTCTGCAATGGAGAGGAGAGGTCCCAGGGACGAGAAGGGTGCCCCGGCGCCAGGGGACACGGCCTTCCCGGGTTTCGGCACCAAGATGAAAGGTTCGGCACGGTAAGGAAAAGGAGAGCCAGGCTACATTTCTCAAAGGGAGGGAAAGTTTATTGCGCCCCGGGCGGACCTCACAGACCCAAGGCAGGGGGTCAGTGGAGTCGCGCACGTTGTTAGGGGGAAGCAGGGTTTTATAGGGCGAGGAGAGGTCAGGTGGGTAGTTGGGCTCGTATGGCGGGAAAAGTTTGTAGGGCAGGTAGAGGTTCTTTGTCTGAGATGAGACTCTTAGTGGGACAAAAGTTTGTAGGGCAGGTAGAGGTTCTTTGTCTGAGATGAGACTCGTAGTGGGACGGGGGAGGCTCATTGTCTGAGTCCTCCAGGCAGGTATCCGCATTCCTGCCCCCCAGGTGGGCTTCCTGGTTGGCTCCTGCATGGACCTTTCACTGAGGAGACAGTATCATTGGATTAGGAGTTGGGAAACTTCTGCTTCAGGGGCAGAGAGTATTTCTGCCTCCAGGGCCATTTGGATCCATCCTGTGGCTGACAGGACACCTTGCGCTGCAGCAGGAAGGACAACCTGCAAAGCAGCAGGGGCAGATCTGGCCCATCTTGCTGACCAAATGGATGGTGTTTCCAGTAAGAGCCTTTTTAAAAATCCTTCAATGGTGCGGGAGAAAAAAATCAGAGAAAACACCTTACGCACAAAAATTGGGAAAATAAAATGATGATCTGGTTAAACACGGGTGTATTAAATGCTCAGCCCCTGCTGCTAACAAAATAAAAATCGCCATGAAATATGTTTATTAAAAAAAAAGAAAAATGTTCAAGATTCGCTTTTCACTTTATGCCCAGGTGCTTTTCCTCCCAGATAAATCCTCATCCCCTCCGGTGGCCACTCTCAGCCATGACTGCAGGACTCAGAGCTGAGCTCGCCAAGGCAGCCTTTGCTTCTTGCTTACTGTTTGCTGGGAGGAGGGGCCTCACCCGAAACACTCTGCAAAAGCAGATCTGAAATCATCTGATTTCCAGCAGGACGGTTCCTGCCTCTCCTGCCTGCTGTGGCGACGTCACGTGGTTTGGCAGCTGCAGCAGCGCAGTCAGTTATGCTGTCTCTAGGCAGATGAAACGCTCAGATGGTTTCCTGTGCAAGGAAACCTCTAAGCATCTCCTGAGACAACCCGGGGAAAGTCCTCAGTGAAAGAGATAACCCTCAGTCATAACCCTCAGGAAAGTCCTGCTGTTGCTCCTTTGTGCTCTTAAAGGGCCAATTCTCCCGGCGTCCCCCGGCCCTAGTGCTCTTCTGTGGGTGAATCCAAATGGGTAACTTCACCTCCAAGACAAGGTCACTGTGAAGCAGACCAGCCAGGCATCTTCTAAAGGGCGCAGTAAGGCCCCTCAACTGTCTCATGGAGTGTCTGCGGGGTCTCTAGGAGTGTCTGGTAGAGTCTGGCTACTCAGCGGAGTGCAGGTACCAGGCTTCAGCCCGCAGGTGTGGGTCAGACCCGCCCGGCCGCTGCTGCCGCTGAGAGCAGGTGTGGCCCCGCGGCAGTGACAGCGTGTGGCCGGCAGCTCCCCACACGTGACCCCCAGAAGCTGCCACACTGGAGAACCCGTGGTAGGACACACGCTTGGGGAGTTCCTGGACTTCCTGGCTGGGGCACCTCAGCTCAGCCCCGGTGGCCAGAAGCAAAGCCACGCCCCTCTGCGGGGAGGCCACGGACTTCAAGGAGGCCTCGGGTGTGACCCGGACACCACGGGGCTCGGCTCTGGCACAGACTCACAGCGGCTATGGGCCCAGAGCTGTCCCTGGTGACCGGGGCTCTGCAGCCCCCTGGGGTCATCGGGTCAACAGAGGAGGGGTCCTGGCACTGGCGCAAGAAGCACATGGCAGGCAAATCAGCTGCCAGAGCCAGTGGCCCAGAACCTTGCGCCCTGGCGTTGCTGCCCCCCACTGCCCTCCACTCACCCTGTGGCTTCGTGTGGGGCCCCACGTGAATGTGACAAGGGACACACTGCACCAGGGCTGCACCCACGCCCACGTGAGTCCTGCCCCTTGGCACACATGGGGGCCCTGGGAAGATCACTGGTGATGGTCACCCCCACGTGGACTCTTCTCTACCCTCCATCTGGGGGCAGAAAATCAGGGGGCCACTCTGCTCCCCACTCTACACATTGTGTTCAGCAGCTCTTCACCACAGAGGTGGGGGTGCTGCGGGCAGAGAGCAAACAGCCTGCGGGTGTGAATAGTCCCTATTCTTGCCAGTCCAGCGTGCACACTCTTGTGTAACGTACGCCCGTTACCTCAGGCCGTCTCCTGGCAGGTGATGCTGTGTCTGGGGCCACAGGTAGAAGTGGGGTCCCGTCTTCACCCTCATTCCCAGGGCCAGGCTGAGGGAGAGGCCCTTCTCCTGTTCTGACCTCGGGTCTGGGGCCCTGTGAGGGCTTCTGCCGGCTGTGTGCTCGGGCAAGAGGGTGAGGCATTGTGGTTGAAGAAAGTTCCGGGCTGTCAGGATGAGGATGAGGAGGCCCTGCTGTTCCGGGACCACAGGAGACCCCAGGGTGCCCCGTGTCCCTCCCTCTGCTCTTGTCAGCCCCTCTCCCCAATTCATGTCCTGCCTTTTCTTTTCTCTCCTTTCCTGACTGCAGCTCACCTGGGCCACCCTCACCCCTCCATGCCTCTAGTCAGGACTGAGGAGGCTGGAGGTTCCTGAGCATCTCGAGCTTTCCCAGCCCTCCCAAAGGGTCCCTCTAGGAACTCTGCCCCAGGGTCCCCACAGGGACCGGAGTTTAGACTTGGGGGAGAGGGCGGGGGGCTGAGCTGAGGTGCCCCAGCCAGGAAGTCCAGGACTCCCCAGGCATGTGTCCCACCACGGGTTGTCCAGTGTGGCAGCTTCTCCATTCACAGACATGGCCCAGACATGAGGACTCACGTCTGTCACATTCCCTCCACCCCCAACCCCACACTGGACGGGGCATGTTTCTGGCTCTTCCATGGCAGCAGAGGAGGAAGCAGGAGGATCAACTGGGTTTCCGCCTTCGGCAGCCACCTCCAGGGCCAGTGAGAACCGAGCTTCAGGCTCCGTCAGCCTTCCCGGCTGGACCCGGAATCCCAGAGGTCGCTTCCCCCACCCTGCAAATCCCCGAAGCATCTTCATTCTTCTTCCTTCTGGGCCACAAGCCTTTCCCTTCCGCCGCCTCCATCCCTTCCTGCCCAACCTTCCTCACCTCCACTCTGGCTTCAGACTCCTTCCTGCTGAGGCCCCAGATTCCCGCCCAAGGGCCCGGGGCCGAATTCCATCTTGGGGAGCAGCAGGCCCTGTCCTCCTTCAACACGTTTCCCAGCAGGCTCTATCCTAACGCAGCCAAGGCCTCAGGAAGCCAAGGTGTTGAGAGGCCCTGAGGGGTCCATTTCTGCCTGAGGGGGGCCTGGCCAGGAGGCCTGGTGGGTCTCTGCTGCCCCTGCCGGCGGGTGGAGTTGCCTCGTTGGCAGATGTTGGGTTTAGCTCTGACTCACTGTCCCTCTGTCCTGCAGGCAGCCCTCAGACCAGCCTTGATGAAAGCTCCAGAAGATGTTGGTTGTTGGGTGTTTATGATACGGCAAGATGGTGCACACTGCACACACGTCATTCTAGGAAGAATATAAAAAAACATTAGCAGTCTTGGCTTCCCTCCATGTCAGTGCTTCATAGCTTTCTCCACAGCAAATGTTAGTTTCCTAATAAATAAAGACACAGGAGGGGAGGCTGAGGCTCCGTGGGTGTGACTGCACAGTGGTGACACCCTGGGGACCGCAGGGCGCTGTCATGACAGACACCATGATCGGGGTATATGAACCCGCACTAGCCCAGTGGGGTACATCGTGGAACATAAATCACCCTGGGCCAAGGGGGAGCCCACACTAGCCCAGTGGGCCCCTCCTAGACGTGAGCACAGATGCTGGTCATGCTGCTGAGCTGGTGCCTGCTGCGGGGGGAGTGGACTTGGGGGAACGGAACTTCTTGACTTGACACTTGAAATCTCCCTGGAAGGGCGGACTCCACATTTGACTGTCTGGGGTGTGTGTTGTTCTGTTTGTTTGTTTCTTTGTTTGTTTGTTTGTTTTTTCATCTGCCCTCATCAAGTTTATTGAGCAAAGGATAAAAGGAAAGTGAAATGCCTGCATAGACCCAGGTGGGCAGGAAACTGTCTGTTGTTCTATTTGTAAAGACAGATGAGCCAACCACGAAAAACAGAAACCTGAAGCAGGTGAGTAAAAACTGAAAATTTGGATATTTGTTTCATTCCAAAAATCAGTAAATACAAGTAATTTTAGAGAATAAGAAGGTGGATTTCTGCAGAATCTACAGTTTTACTGAGTGTATAAAAAATGTAAACAAGGTCCCCCTGGTGTGCAAGAGGTTAAGTCTCAGCACTATGAGGTCTCCAGAGCCACTGTGGCAAGAGTTCCATCCCAGGCCAGGGAGCTACCTACATAGTGCAGCAGACGCCTCCTGTCTCCCCGCTGATACCCTCAGCTGCCACGGACCAGCACAGCAGTAGGCAATGAGGCCGTCTCAGGGTTGAGAGACTGCGCAGGGTGGTCAGGGATTCGGTTAAAGAAATGACAAACAGACACACTTCAAGAGAGAGTGTAAATCTGAGTGCATCTTTATTAAGCTAGTGGTCAGTATATATATGTTTTTCTAAAAGCATCAAAGAGATCAGTTTGCTCATAAATTTAGCTTAATTGACAGGGCAGTGATTTATGTCCGAAGTTACATCTAGCCTCATTCCTAATTTGGACAGGCTATAAATTCTTTTTACTGTTCTATATAATTATTTTCTAGTTGCACTAACTATCATAATTAATTGTCATGGGTGAATTTATTTTATAATGCAGTTAATATCAAAGGTACTAAAGTTAAGCACATAATAGAAAGATTATTAAACTAACAATTCTATTATAACACAGTGTTTAGTAATGTTTCATTTGCATTAACCTAATTATTAAATTAGGTATGTTTTTTAATTAGCAATCAATGACCAGAAAAAGGAAAGATTTTAGAGAGACAGTTGTAGCAGAATAAAGTTTATGGGCCTTGAGAAAGCGAGATAAGGTTCCAAGTGGTCAGCATTTCTTTTAATCATCTTTGTGGCAGCTTCTGGTGGTCATTATTTCTTGACAGGCATTCGGCTTCTCTGCATCTTAGGGAGTTTGCTGTTCTCCCCCTGCGCGCATGGTTCCTTGCCCACGCCGGACCTCAGGGACCATGGCAACAGCCATTAGCCCTGAGGGTCACTGCAAGGGGGGGTGCAGCACTCAGCAGTGGATTTCATTACATCCACCTATTCTGGTCCCCACTCTGTCTCTGGTGAATCCTCTCACCCCCATGCCCCTGGCCTGCACCCCAGTTCTTGTGTGCATGAATGAATAAAATAAATCTTTAAAAAAATGTAAAGAGCACATTAGAGGATTTTATTCGATAAAATCCTCTGATTTAGCGCATATTTGAGGCCACTCTGGCCAGGACAGCAGCATCATCAGCTCCTGAGTCTGGAAAGCCCTGGTCTGGCGGGTGGGTGCTGCTCTTTGGCCTTATTTCCACCTGTCACATGACTGAGGGGCAGGCGAGGTGCCTGGACTGCAGCGCATGACCCACCCCTGCCAGGGACCCTGGCCTTGACCTCAGGGAGGCAGGTGGACACCTGAGTGAGGGGCCTGGGATGAGACCTCAGCGTGGCCAGCTCAGGGTCCACTTCTAAGACCTACTGCTTAACTCTTTCCTTCCAGCAGCGTTTACTATTTCACACATGTGGACACTTCTGCTGGGGAGTTGAAGAAACAGGGGCCCTCCAGATGCCAGTCTCCACTTGTGCAGGTAGAAGCATCGCTCTGGGCAGATCCCACCCCACCTGGGTGATGAGTGTGCTCTCTGGGAGTTGGCCTTGAGGTGAGCCAGGGATGCCCAGTGTCCGCAAGGCCCATCCCCTGCCCCTGGTCCTGCCAGGTCTCCCTCTGCCTTCCTCCTGTTCTCCCAGTCACATGTCCACAGCACCCGGCCTCATGGGTTGAGTCAACCACGGTGCCCCCTCCCAGGGACTCAACCCCAGTTCCTGGCCCCACACCTGGGCATGGCGGTCTCTTCCCTCACCAGCTCACTGGACCCTCCAAGATCTTCCTACTCAAACCTGAATTTTCTCACCTACTGTGAGTGTTTCAGCTTTAGACCACCCAGAAAGGCCCTGCTGGATACTCCAGTGAAAGAGTGAGAACCTTCTCATCTCCATTATATCTAATTCAGTTTGCTGTGACCCCAAGTCCCTGTCCTGTAGAGACAGGCCCTGCACCCAGGACAGGCCTCCTCCACCCACCCTCATGCATGGTCAGGAGCGGGTGTTGGCAGTGGGGCTGGTCCTGCCTGGACGGTGAACGTGTGCAGTAGGAGAGCTTCACTTATTTTGCTCACTTAAGAGGAAAGGGCTCAAGCTCCTGGGGCAGAGTGGGACTCGGGGGTTGGGGGGTCTAGACCCCCAATCTCCCTCTCCCCTCTCCTTGCCACACTCACTGCCTCATAAGGGCCAGGACAAGGAGGCACTAGGGCCTCCCCACGGGGTGGCTGGACTGACCACGTGATGAACCAGCGGGGGCAGGTTTCAGCCATGGAGTCAGGGGTGTTGTGTCCACAGATGGTTCTTGAGGGTGTGAGCCCCCACATGAGAACACTCCCTCAGCCAGGTTCCAAGGAAATTCTAATTATCGCAGAGGACTGAACAACAGCATTTATCAGCTCTGTATTGAATACAGGTTTTGTGGGTTCTTGGACCCCTAGGGGGCGGCCCTCGGATCTTCTCTACAGTCAGTAAAGAATTAGTTGTGGAGACCAAGGTTACAGAAAAGCAAGGCAATTTCCTGATAAATAGGAAGGACCTGCAGGTCTCCTGGGCCGAGTCCCCAGGTTACCTGGCCTGCTTTCCAGAAGCCAGCTCTGGCCCGGGCCTCAGCTCTGTGTTGCCGAGCTGGTGTTCTCAACACTCCATGTTTCATGGGGTTGGGGCCCCTGACTCCCATCAGTTGTTCCTCATTCAGACTCATAAATGATCTCGGGACATCTGGGCGGGGCCTGGGGCACCCCTTTTCCAAACTACCTACCTGTACCCACTTTCTAGCTTCCTCATTCATAAAGAGCTCCTACAAATAAATGAGGATGTTTTAAATGTTCCAAAGTTTTGGGAGTAAATAAATGTGAGTCATCACAGGTGGAAAATAACACTATTAGGGAGAAATCTCCCAAAGAATTAATGCAAATTTTAAATACAAAAGCTAACCCTGCGCATCCATGAAATGTGACATATTTAAAATCTGAACCCTCAGCGCTGGGCAGAAGATGAAACAGCAGGAGCCCCTCGCGTGGCTGGTCTATGAGCTGAATCACTGTGTGAGCCCATTTCACACCACCCAGTCCCGGGGCGCTGGGCTCCTCCCACAACATGGCATCCCCCTGCCAGGCCTGCCCACAGGGATGAGAGCACGTGGCGACACAGCTGTCTGCCTGCCTGCGTTACCTGGTGCTCACGCTGCACGCAGCCCTTGGGGTAAAGTGTGCCTGGATCACCTTGTCCTCTGTGCTACGTGCTGACATTGACGTGATAGGGGCCTGGGTCACTTTGGGGCAGGATTCCATTGTACTTTCTAGACACTGAATCACTGTCCTAATTAGACACCTGCAGGAGGAGCAGCAGGATCCCTCAGCACAGGAAGGTCACTGATGGCGTGGACAAGTGAGGAGGTGCCCGAGACCCCACCCCTGCCAACCCAGGAAGGATCTTATAAGGGCAGGATGGCCACAGGGCTGGTTTTCTATGATCCGAGCAGACGGGGTAAAGGAAAAGAGAGAGTCCTGGAGCCCTCAGTGGCTTTCAGGCTTTTATTGGGATTTACCAGGTGCACAGCAGGCAGGGGTGCTGCGGGGCCGGGAGGCTGGCAGGTCTCCCAGACCCGAGCAAGTCTTCTCTCTATCTGGGCTCTCCAGTGGTCTCTACTGCTCTCGTGGTTCTGCTTTCTCTTGGTTCTGCTTCTGCTTCCTGGGGTTCTCCCATTAGTTCTGCTTCTGCTGGTTCTCGGTGCTGCCGCCCTGATAAGCCCAGTCATAGCCCAGGTGAATCCCATCTACCTATGCCCACACCCTACTCCAGATCCCGCCCTCGGGCATGCATTCAGGACCACAGGTGTCTGTCATCTATCCTAATGGCGGGAGGGCAGAAAATTCTGATATTTTCACCTTACCCATCTCCTGTTCCCCTCCGCTCAAGACAGGGCACCTGGCTAGGAGTCTGGGGTCTGTGGTGCCAGGTGACAGCTCAGGGATGAGCCAGAATCCCTGGGGCGGCTCAGAGTTAGGGCCCTTCTGACCTGCTCCCCCACCATCTCTGCTGTCCCCTCCCACCGCCTGCACCATCCAAGCTGCTGTCTCGGGGCTGTTGCCGGATCTCAAGACTGTTGAGTCTGTCTGCGAGGTCTCCTCATTCCTCTTCCTGGGATTTGACCCAACCCCTCTGCTCTGAGCCCCTGAATGGAGCCTCCTCCCCTTGACACATCATGTAGGGACCCCACGCTGCTGCCTGGTGACCCCAGCAAAGCCTCGGACAACCAGGACCTGTGCCTGCTGCCCCCTCTACCCTCCAGGGGCCCCGCCCCAGCAGACATCTGCCCCAAGGTAGGAGGGACCCGCTACACCCTCAGACACCCACAGGCCCTAAACCCGGTGCCCCCCCCCCCCACCGCGGGCTTTACAGGAGGGGGCTCAGCTCTCAGGGCCCAGCTCGGCCCAGTCCCTGCTCCAGGGACAAGCACCGTCTCCACCTGCTCTCCTTCCCCAGGAGCAGGGGCAGGGAGGGAAGGTGCCTGCCTGGGGATCCTGGGCCCCCCTCACACCCGCCCCTCCCGTCCCCCCATCCTGCACACGGCACCTTCCGTGTTCTAAAGCCATGTAGGATGGCACCAGCGAGTAAGGTCATAGAGTTGAGCAAGAACCCCTGCATGGCGGATTCGGCACCAGACGTGTCTGGGGGTGTATCTGGGGTTGTGCTCGGTGGCGCTGAAATGGAAAATCAGAGTGAAGCCCTGGTTCAGACCCCATAAGTGAGAAGAACTCCCCCAGCTTCACCCACCCCGGGTACCCCCAAATGCAGAAATTTTATTCCCTCTGGCAGCCACTATAGCGGGTCCTGGACATACAGACAGAGCCGGTCCCGTCCCCCAGGGGCTCAGAGCTCAGGGGGAGCAAGGGGCTCACCCCCCAGTCTCTCCTGCTGGGACAGAGGCGCAGGGACCCGAGGAGGTGACAGAGACGCCTCTCAGGAGCCGGCGCTGAGGGGGACGGAAGACTTTCCAGACACAGACCAGGGCAGAGGAGAAGCACAGAGAGGCTGAGAAGGGCGCAGCGGGAGAAAGGTCTGGACACAGAAAGACGCCCCAGGTCTGGGTCAGCAAACAGGCCGTGGAGGGAACAGAGGTGCTGCAGAGAGGACGGGGTGTCAGGAGGGGACAGGGGACAGGAGGAGGCCGAGCACAGCTGTGTCCCAGCCGCTGTCTCCTGAGAAGAACTCAGGGGGCGGGCACTCCCCAACATGGGTACTCACACACACACATACACACTCACATACACAAACCTATCATGTGAGAAACCCACCCCTCCTCCCCACCCCATATTACCTGTGGTACCCCGCGGCCCCCAGTGCGCTGCAACCTCCTGTAGCCACGTCCTCCAGGCCCCAGGGGACGTCCTCCAAAGAAACGTGTCCATGTCTCTGTCCTCCGCCCACTTGTCCAGCATCCACCTGTCTCCAGGGTGAGCCACCGTCCAGGCTCTGGTCTCCAAGTCCAGGAGCAGGGAGACGCGTCCACTGAAGACGAGCTGCCAGGACCCTCGGTAGCGCCCCCCGGCCTCCTCCTGGATCTCCAGCGTGGCCTGCAGGGAGAGGGGCGCTGCCCGGGGAGAGGGCTCGGTCTCTGCCCCCGGGGCCCACGGCCCTGGTCCCGACCCCTGCCCTGCTCTGCCCCCGTGTCCTCCCTGGTGCTGCCACAGGAGACTTTTCCTTCCACACGACAGCGCCCCAACCCACACGCGTCCCCTCCCTGGGCCTCACACTCACCGCTGCCTCGGGGATCCTCTGGCTCAACGTCAAGAAGCTTCTCCTTGAACTTTGCCGTCAGGTCTTCCAGAATTTCTCTCAGTTCCTCCCTGAGTGCAGCCGCCACCTTCATCCCCCGAACACAGACGGGCGTGACCTCGTGGCTCCGGCAGTCATAGGAAAAACAGGGCTCCCCCTGCACCTCAACTTCAGCCTCACACCAGGGAGGCTGAGGTCCGGGCGTAGGAGTGACGGTGATGTTCACCCTGAGAGAGTCTGCAGGGGAGAAGGAAAAGCCCAGGTGAGGGCAGGACTGAAAGAAGAGGCCCTCACGCATCCTCCCCCATGTCTGAGACACAGGGGGTTCTCTGAAGGGGTGAGGGGTCACAGCATTTAAACAGCCCCTGGAGTTGGTAGAGATGAGGCCTTGGGCCATGGGGCTGGGGCGCAGGGAGGGTTGTGAGCTGGAGAGGGGGAGTCCTGGTGCCTCAGGATCACCTGAGTGTCTGTGGTGAGGTCAGGCAGGCCCAGAGCTCCTGGCAGAGGTGACTCTGGCACGGGCACGAGCAGGACCACGGGAACTAATAAGCCACACAACAGGTGACCAGACCCGACACCAGACATGCTGAGCACCCAGCTCAGCTCCCCCCTGCGGCTCCTGCTGAGTCCCTCAGGGTGCAGGGGACCAGGAACCCCCACAGAGAGGAGGGACAGTGGCTGAGAACCCCAGGACCCAACCTGGCAGCTTCTCTGCAGCCAGAAGCTCCAGGCAGCCTGTGGAGGGAGCTGAGGGGAGGACCCCCCTGAGGCCAGCACCCCAGGAGGAGGCCAGGTCTGGCCCCTGGGCCTTTGCAGGTGTCCCGGGGCCTCTGCTCTGCCAGGGGAAGGGCAGCTGGGCGCACACTGAGTGGCCCTGACCTGCAGACAGCACCCCCTCCCCACAGAGAAGGGTGGGGACCCCACGCCCTCCGTGCCCCTCAGGGAGGCTGGCCCCCTGAGGATGGACACTTGGAGTTGGCCAATGGGTGGCCACGGGTGACCTTCCTCACCCTCACACAGGGGGTGTCTGGGAACTGCTCCTGCCTGCCCACCCCTACCCTGGCCCAGAGCTTTCCCTGGGCTGTCCTGGGGGGGAGCAGGTGTGGCCTCCTGGGGCCGGGGGTGACCAGGGCGCAGACCCTGGAAGGAGGGGATCCCTGGGCGGGGCAGGAGGAGAGGGGGGGCAGCAGGGGCGGGTGGGGGAGGGGAAGCTTTGGCAGGAAGAGGCTGGGGGAGCTGGATGATCTGATGTTTGGGGCGCAGCACCCCATCTTTGCGGGATCACCCCAGTCCAAGCCAGGTCCCAGTTGGGGGGCGGGGCTGGTCGCCCACTCCCGAGGGGCGGGTGCGGGGTTCGGGAGAACTTTCCATGTCCTGCTCCCGCCCCTCCCTGTCCCGTCCTCTGTGCCACTTTTTTGCACTGTGTGGTCTTCTCAGGAGAGAAGAAACGCCCCCCACGCACCCCGCCCCGGTCATGCGAAAAGAAAAGGGGGACCTAGCGGGCGGTGCCACCCTGTGGCCACAGAAGGGGTTCCGGACCCCCAGGGATCCGCTGTCCCCCACTCCAGGGCTTTAACCCCTCCCGGCCCCCCCTCCCCTGCTCCCTGAGTGCGCGCCCCGGGTACTCACGGAGGTGGGGCGCCCGGGCCCGGGTCGACGAGGTCGCGGGGGCCGCGGACACCCCGGAGCAGCCCCACGGCCACAACAGGAGTAATAGCACCCCAGCAGGTTCTGCCCCGCGCCCCATGGCGCCCAGGCCGGGAGGGCCGCGCCCCGCGTCTCCGCAGAGGGAGGCAGAGCGGCGGAGCAGGGGAGCCCCAGAGCCCCGGCGCCCCGCAGACGCCCGGGTGGGGCGGCGTCGGGGGCACCCCAGAAGGATCCTCGGGGCAGGGGAGCAGGGGCGGGCAGCGGGGGGCGCCCCGAGGCCCAGAGAGCGGCAGGAGAGACAGCGCGAGCCCCCCCCCCCCCTCCGCCTGTCACTGCTTGGGAAATAGTGCAAAAAGGTCATTAACACATTAACAGCTCCAAAAGCCGCAGAGTTTCCGGGATGCGCCTTTGCCAGCCCCGCCCCGCCAGCAGCAGGGTCAGGTCCCCGGCGGGGCGCGGGCAGCAGCAGCTGTGCCTCACGGGGAAGCTGAACGGGGCGGAGGTGAGACCGGCTGGAGGAGAGGTGTGAGCTGGGGGAGGGGAGTGAGAAGAATAAGGGAGTGAGGGGGGTGGGGGAGGGTGGGGGAAGGGGTTGGGGACGCGGCGGGGGGGGGTGGGGGGCGCGGATGCACCGGGGCAGCGGGACCAGGCGCTGCGGGCAGTCGGGCGGGGAGCAGAGGGCGGGCCGAGCACCCCCCTCACGCGTTAGGTCACCACGAAAGTGTAAAAATCCGGAGAACAAGAACAGAAACAAGACCTGGAAAGGGGGAGCCCCCAGGCTGGAAGCCGGGCTCCCGCCGGCGGGGGGCAGAGGAGGTTCTCGCAGCCACGGGCACGGCCGCGCACCCCGAGACCCTCAGCGCGCACCCCAGATCCCCAAGCCCGGCGCCCAGGCGGCGCCCAGGGCGTCCCGGGGGAAAGACGCGGAGACGGCGCCAGGGTGGACTCCCCGGCCCTTCCAGGTCCTGCCGAGTTACCCCGAATCAGCAGCTCGCCCCAAGGCTCCCCAGGGAGCCCCAAACAGAAGGGGAGGTTGGCTCCAAAACGGCCGCCCCCTGCTCCCCTCGGCCTCCCCCCAGACTCTGAGGGTCTCCCCGGAGCCCCCCCGCGCTCCCCGGAACCCCCAAACAGCGCCCCCCGGACCCCCACGTGAGTAGGCAGCAGGGGAGAGACTGAACTCCCAAGGCCCCAATTTTGTCCTTAAAAGTACCTTAAAGGACCTCCCTGGTGGCTCAAGGGGTTGAGATGCAGCCTGTGGGGCTGTCCCCAGCCTCTGCAGCAGGAGTTCCATCCCCGGCCCGCCAGGGAGCTACCCACACGGCGCGCGGCAGACCTCTGCGGTCTCCCTGCTGCTCCCCGCCTGTTCTGCTCCCCAGCTCTGCCTCTGGTGAATCCTCGCACTCCATCCCCCCAACTCCTCGCCACCCCACCCCCAGTCTGTGCAAAAATAAATAAATTTTAAAAAATTGATTCAGAAAATGTTGAAAAATAAATAAATAAAAGTACCTTGAAGAAAAATGTCTTTGTATTGTGTTTATTCACATTGACACACGCGCCCCCTCCCTGGGCCTCACCCTCACCCCTGCCTCGGGGATCCTCTGGGTCACTGTCCAGAAGCTTCTCCTTGAACTTTGCCGTCAGGTCTTCCAGAATTTCTCTCAGGTCCTCCCTGAGCGGAGCCTCCACCTTCTTCCCCTGAACACAGACGGGCGTGACCTTGTGGCTCCGGCAGTCATAGGAAAAACAGGGCTCCCCCTGCACCTCAACCTCAGCCCCACACCAGGGCTGGCGGGGTGCGGGTGGGCGCGGGAGTGACGGTGATGCCAACCCTGAGTGCGTCTGCAGGGAAGAAGGAAACCCTGGGAGGGCAGGACTGAAGGAGACGCTACAGACGGGGTCCCGGAACCCATGGACCCCACGGACCCCGCCATCCCCCCTCTAGGTCTTCAGCACCCCTGTCCCCCCACTTTCCCCTCCCCCACCCCTCAGGGCGCCCGCCCCCGGGACTCACTGAGGGGGCTCGCCGGGGAGCAGCAGAGCAGACGCAGCAGGAGCCCCAGCAGGAGGCGCATGGCCCGGACCCCCGGACCAGACTGGGCCGGTACCGGGGCCGCTAATGAATCCGAAGTTCTGAGGAGCCTCGGGGACCGGCGGGGGGGAGACGCGGGGCGGGGCCGAGCAAGGGCGAGGCGGGGCGGGGGGGTTCCCGACACGGGCTGACGACCCGGGGACCCGGCCGGACCTTCGGGGACTGGACGCGTCCCGGGAACCTCCGACCCCGCGAGTCCCCGTCGGGCCGGGCCGCGGCCTCTGAGCGGGCGGGGCGGGGAGACGCGGGTCCCCTCGGCCCTGCCGTCGGGGTCGGTCCTCGGCTCAGGGAACCCCGCGTGCTCCCGCGGGGCCGCGCCGTCCCCCTCGGCCCCCCACGACCCCGCCCCCCGGCGTGGGGTCATCTCCCGGCCCGTGGCGGGGGCGGGACAGGACGCCCCGAGGGGAGGAGCCTCCGTGGCCCCCCCCCGCCAGGCCCCTCCGCGGCCGGCGAGTGAGCGCCGGTCCCCCCTGCCGGGCCGTCAGGGCTCCGGGTCCTAGGGCCGCCCCGGGCAGTGCCGCCCGCAAATCCCTCCCGGGGCGCAGCTGGCAGCTGGCCTGAGACACCCCTGATACAGTTAACAAGTTTGTTTTTCCCCATTTCTTGCATTTCCCCTTATCTAGCATTGGCAGGATTGATGGCTTGTCTTTCCCATTAGTTGCAGCTTCCCCTCCCCTTGGGAAGAAAACCAAGCTGGCGCCACCGGTTTCCCTGCAGACCCTTCCCCCTCGCCCTAAGGAAAACAAGTTGGCGACCACCCGTCTCTGTGCCTTGACACCTTCCCCTTCCCTTAAGATGAAGGAGCTGACACCCATCCATCTCCCTGTTGAGCTGGCGCCCACTTGTCTCTGTGCGGACCCCTTCGCCCTCCCCTTCGCGGACCCCCGCCCATCTCCCCCTGTATAGATACCCCTGCCCGCTGCCAAAGAGCAGGACGGTGGTTTTTCGGACATGAGTCTGCCGCCCTCCTCATTTGTCGACAAATAAAACTGCTTTCCTTTTCCTCAAACTCAGTTTCCTTTTATTGGCTGAGGGAAACTGAGGCCGGCGTTCGGTAACACCCCCACACGGGGAGGCTGGTGAGGAAACGGGGGGGGGCGGGGGGCACCGCGCAGCGGCGGGGAGAGGCCCGGACCGCGGGAAGGGGAGGTTGGCTCCGAAACGGCCGCCCTGCTCCCCTCGGCCTCCCCCAGACTCTGAGGGTCTCCTCGGAGCCCGGAGCCCCCCGCACCCCACACAGCGCCCCCCGAACCCCACGCGCGTCTGCAGGGGAGACCCGCCCCCCGCCCCGCCCCGGCCTCGGGAGCGCCCTAAAGAAAAAAGCCTGTTGCGTTTATTCACGTTTTATGTGTTTGTCCCGGTGCAGAGTCTCCCCCAGACACGCCCCGAGTCTGCGTCAGGTTTTAAAAAAAGCCCCTGTTAGCCGGGGGCGCCTGTCCCCTCGCGGGGAGCGGGGAGCGGCCCGAGCAGGCCGGTCAGGGGCTTTAAAGCCAAAAGCGCACCCGGGAGTTTGCAGGTGCCACAGCCGGCGGAAGGGGGGGGCGGGGAGCCGTCCGGAGCCAAACTGCTGTCACAGCAGCGAGCGGTTCACCACAGCCCAGGGTCCAAGTCCTAGTGGGGTGCACACGTCCTATTTCTGAGGGAACCGGCCTCTGTGTTGGCTGGAATTTCCCCGCAGCCCCGACTTGTCCCCCTGGACGGCGCGAGCTGGGGCGGCGCCTGCTCTGCCGCGCTTCGCTCCGCCGCGTCTCGCAGCCCCGCTGGCGCCCTTCAGGGTCAGCCTCTTCCCTGATCTCAGGTGACCGAGGCCTCCTGGGCCTTCCCTGTCCCGCCTCCCACTGCCCTCCGGTGAGCCCGGGCCCCTGCACTCTCCGAGGGGCGGGGAAACCTTGTGTAAAGGGCGGGAATGGCACAGGGCAGGTTTTCTGATCCCATGCAGACCGTGTAAAGGAGGAGTCAGAGTCCTCAGTGGTTTTTTGCAGGTTTTTATTGGGATTACCAGGTACACGGCAGGCAGGGGTGTTGGGGGGCCGGGAGGCTTTCAGGCTCCCAGCCCCCAGCAAATCTGCACTCTCTCTGGGCTCTCTGCTTCTGCTTCTTTGCTTCTCTCTCTAGGCTTCTCTTAGGCTTCTGGGGGCGTCCCCGTGATGCCGCCCTTAAAAGCCCAGTCTCAGCCCAGGTGAATCCCATCTACCTATGCCCACACCCTACTCCAGGTGCCACCATCAGGCCTGCATTCAGGACAAGGATCCATCATCTATCCTGATGGCGGGAGGGCAGAAAAGCCTGACATTTTCCTTACCCTACACCTTGTAAAAAAGGAAAACAAGAATCTAAACAACCTTACTTGGAACTTTCTAGTTGAAAGGGTTGGCGCGATAAAGAGCAGAGCCAGGCCCAGTCCCTGCCAGCCAGGAAATTTATTGCACCCCTGGGCAAGCCACGTGGGGGTTGGAGCAGTTGCACCCTTTGGGGGATGGGGCGGAGCTTTCCTAGGGCTGCGGCTGGTTTGGCAGGAAGCTGAGCATGCAAAGCAGTCTTCTTTCCCCCCCCCCAAACTGGTTGTTTTCAGGGAGGCTTCCCAGACCAGGTTTTTGTCAGACCAGGTGCAAACCTGGCAGAGGCAGCGCCTGGACTGTGGAGGGCAGCAGTTCAAGTTCCCCTCTCCTGCCCCCTCCCTGCGCTGGCCTTGACCTTACACCTGGACCTCTTAGTTACTTCCTGACATGGGGCGCTATGGGGGAGGGGAGCTCAAGAAGTCGGGTCAATTGCCAGGTTCCTTGGTGGGGAGGCCGAGTAGTGGTGCAGCACAGTTGGGTGAAGGTAGCACAGGTTCTCTCTGGAACGTGGTGTTGAACCAGAGCTGCAAGGGCAAGGAGGAAAAATAACAAAATAAAATCTAGCCCCACGAGTGGGAGCACCCCTGCAGCCAGAGGGCTACTCAGCCAGGCCAGTGGGGCGCTGTCGCCTCTCACCTGACACGCCATGTCTTCTGCCAGTTCTGAGAGTTTTTTACACTCTACTCCTGAAAGGACTGGCCGGGTGAAGAGGAGGCCAGGCCAAGTTTCTGACAGGCAGGAACTTTTTTGCGCTCCCTGGGCGAGGTTCGCCCATCCCCACGGGGTCCGAGAAGTCTCCCCATTATGGGGGGAGATGGCTTTTTATAGGGTGAGGAGAGGTGTAACGCAGCCAAACCCTAGCAGGTAGGTTCATTAGCGGTTGTAGGAGGCCTGTGGTCTTCATGCTCTCTGCCTTGTGTAGTTGCTGTACTCCGTTGCGCTCCTCCGTACACTCCGCTGCAGTCCATCCCCCACACCTCACCACCACACCGCACTCTGCTGCGCCACCCTTATAAACCCAGTCTCTCAGCCCAGGTGTACCCACCTACGCATGCCCACACCCCACTCCAGGTGCCCGCCTTCAGGCTCGCTTTCAGGGCTGCAGGGTTCCCTCATCTACCCTAACAGCGGGAGGGCAGAAAAACCTCATACTTTTGCCTTCCCCTACAAAAGGTTAGGCGGGAAACTGGGTATGTGGAACCGAAGTTGCTTGGGTTTTTTTTTTTTGGTGGTTTCTGGTTGATCATTATCAGATCCTGTTTGTGTGGGGTGGTGGCCTCTGGTTCCAGGAGCTGAGGCAAAGGTGGAAATCCCTCTGCAGTTTCAAGGCCCTCACCAGGCCCCCTGCACCCACCTTACAATTCCACCAAACCTGATTCGCTGATGTAATAGCAACATTGTTTTTTGAGGGACAACCCTTTTTCCACTGTCAGAAGATCCAGAGCCCTTCTGTTTTGAAGAGAGACCTGGAGTGAGGCTAGAGATGTTGATGACCACTCCATAGCCTGGAGTTTATTCGTGAGTTCCTGAGCAGAAACACGAGAGTGGCCAAGTGCCCACCTGCAAAAGAGACTGATGCAACAGAGGAAGCCATGCCTGAGCCCCAAGCCCATGCCTAAGCCCACTAGAATGGGTAGGAAGGCTGCTGGAGGGTAAGGTGACATATCAGGCTTTTCTGCCCTCCCGCCATCAGGATGGATGATGGATCCTGTGGTCCTGAATGCAGGCCTGATGGCGGCACCTGGAGTAGGGTGTGGGCCTAGGTAGATGGGATTCACCTGTGCTGAGACTGGGCTTTTAAGGGCGGCATCACGGGAACACCAGCAGAAGCTGAGAGCAGAGAAGCAGAGAGAAGGCCGGAGAGCCAGAAAGAGTGAAGACTTCCTGGGGGCTGGGAGGCCTGTCAACCTCCCGGCCCCCCAGCACCCCTGCCTGCTGTGCACCTGGTAAATCCCAATAAAAGCATGAAAAGCCACTGAGGGCTCCAGGACTCCGACTCCTCCCTTACCCTGGCCTGCTGGATCAGAAAACCTGCGCTGTGTCCTTCTGTTATAGGACAGGGAGAGGGGCAGCCCAAACCCCGCAAACCTGCCTATTCTAAATGGGTTCTGCCATCCGCCGCATCAACACAAAACACATGAGACTTTAATGGGAAGGAACTTTAATAAAACTAGGAAACAATACAGGTAAGGCAAAGAGTCTAGTTTCTAAATGAAGCACCCAAAGTTACCCGTCCCCTCGTGGGTAAAACTCCATCCAAATGGGATCGGCCCAGAACAAGGCCCCAAAGCCTGCCCCAGGTCTAAAGCATCTTCCAGTGGGGACCCACAGAAAAGGGTCACAAACAACCAGACAAGCCCATAAGGAAAAGAGCAAAATCAACATCAAGATAAAAGCTGCCATGGTCACCTCCCCACGGGTCTCACCCACATCTGTATCACCCAGTCCACGACCAAAAGACAAGCGCAGCTTCTTCACGTGTCTCTAGGCTCCATGCGCCTCCTCCAGGTCTCCTGGCTCCATCCTGCTTCCTTCCTCAGTCTCTTCTGCAGCTTCTCCTCTTCCTGCTCAGCTCCACCCTCCCTTGGGTGGGGCAGGGAACCTCCCCCTTTCTTGGGGACCACCCTGTTACACTTCCTGCCCCTACACTAGCCCACAAGCTTCAGCCAGGTCCACATTTCTTTGCCCCGAACTCAATCACTCCTTGGCCAATAAAATTTAACTCTTTTGTTCTCATTTGTTCTCAACTCCAGTCCCCAAAGCCTGTATGACCTCATCCCTATTCTTAATCAGGGAGGCAGATTTGAATTCACCACCTGCCTTCCTGCCAATAAAGCTCCTCTACGCTCTCTCCTCTTCACCCCGCCTGCCTGGGTCATAGAGACTCTGCACTGTACGCTTCCTGCCATTACAGCTGCCCTGCGGGAATGCCTTGGGTATAGTTGCCAGGCGAGTTCTGACTGTCCTGACTGTCCCTACAGCATTAGTTGGGGGGTAACTAATACTGGAACACAAGGAAGTGGGCAGTGCGGGGTTTCAAGTCTTCAGGACCCAGGCAGACTCGGGGACATGACTCATGGCACTTGACATTTCCTGTAGGGCGTTTTCTCAGCAATCAGCAGGAGTTTCTTTTTTTATAAGATGTATTTATTTATGCATACAAGAGCTGAGGTGCAGGCCAGAGGTGGGCGGTGTGTGTGTGTGAGATGATTCACCAGAGACAGAGTGGGGAGCAGAACAGGCAGATCTACTGAAATCCACTGCTGAGGGGAGCAGCGGGGAGACAGGAGAGGTCTGCTGTGCCATGTGGGTAGCTCCCTGGCTGCAGAGGCCATACTGGTGCTGCAGAGGCTATAGACAGCCTCACAGTAATGTGCTTAACTCCTTGCGGCATCGGGGAGGCCCCAGACACATCATTTGTCAGAGGAAGGTGACGGTGCAGGGATGTGTCTGATTTTCACGGCAGAGGTAAAGGTGGAAAAGGACCTCGCCTTTGAAAAGTGTCCTTCAAGTACGGAGAAGCTCAAGTGCAGAGACGCCCACAATCAGCACCAGGAGAAGGGGCCTCTGCGCAGAGCATGAAGTGTTGGGTTTTCTCCAAATCAGAAAGGTGCTGAGTGTGGCCTCCCAGTCAGCGCCTCTCAGCAGGTGTTTGAATTTGCTGCAGGACTGAAGCTCCTGGGGTCAGGACTAGCAGCTGGAGATAGAGAGGAGGCCAAGAAGGGGCAGTGCCCAGAAAGTCACACTATCAGGCGCTCCTAACAGCATCTCTGCATCAGAAAAGAAACCCAGTTTGTGCCAGTGGCTGAGGGAATCCTGGGTCCCTTCTCCTGGGTCTGCCCCTCCACAACCACCCCCATCCCCAAGCCCTGCCCTCCCTGGGCTGCAGCCTGTGGAGCCTCCTCCCTCCTTCCCACCAGCAGAGCCAGCCCCAGGCTGAGGGGGGTCAGGACTCCAGGCTCAGGGAACTGCCTGTGCCTGCTGCTGAGGTCAGACTGGGAACCCCTGAGAGGGCGGCCTGGCGGCTGCTCCCTCAGGCCTGGGAGGCAGCAGGCTAAGAGTCTCTTCCCTGGGCCTTAGCCTCTCCGCACTCTGGGGGTGCACACAGGCTCTGAGGGTCCTGCACCTTCTATCCCATTCGGCCCAGCTGTGTCTCCCCAAAACATCAAAATCTCCCCTCATCTTCTCTGCTCAAGGCAGGGGTAGCTTCCTGGAGGCTTGGGGTCTGCAGGAGGCTGGCTGCCAGGTGACAGCATGGGGCTGAGCCAGGATACCCCCAGGCTGCTCAGAGTTAGGGCCCCACTAACCTCTTCCTGCCCAGCCTCTGCTGTCCGCTCCCATCACCTGCACCATCCTAGCTGCTGTCTGTGGAGCTGCGGCCAGATCTCCAGACTGTTGGGCCTGTCTGCGAGGTCTCCTCACCCTTTTCCAGGGATTGAACCCAGCCATGGGATAGAAGGGGTGCAGGACCCTGAAATCAAAGACAGAGAGTCCAAAGAGAGACTTTTCTGATTAAACGTCATGGTTTTGATTAAATGTGATGGTTTATTACCGCACTTAGTAAATCTCTGCATCACCCTTGCTAGTGATAAGTAGCAAAGCATAAGCTTGGTAGTGGAGCAGACTGGCAGACAAGCCCTAACCAAGTGAAGGAGCTGACACCAGTGTAACGGGACAGATGGGCACCGGGGCCTGATCAGCACAGACGGCCAGTTACTCCTGTGCTGCTGGTGGCAAAAATTAGTGAATCTTAATCCGGACCTAGCATGGAATGACATCAGGATCATGCAAATTTGGATGCCCATTTCTCCACGCATTATAATCTCTGTCTCCAACCCCACATCTCAGCAGGCAGCCGTGAGCAGTCTCCTAGCCTCTCAGTCCTCAGTTCTCTCTCTCAGCGCGAAGTTCCTCTGCGCCAGCGCTGCCGCCCTGCCTGCCTGCACATGGCATGTCCTGTGGCGGTGACCTGCTGCTGCCTCCTGGGAAACCTGAGAGCTGCATTTTCCCCTTCTCCCTGGAGTGAGGGCTCAGCCCTCCACAATGGCATCCTCAGACTTCAGCTCCTCGCCACCCGGCAGGTTCTCCACCCCACGGGCAATATTGTCAATTAGTGAGGATCATCGATTCATTGTGAGAATTTTTCAAGCCAAGGAGAAATTCTGGAATCAGAGTTTGGAGTTACTGCTCTGGGACACAAAGAGTGTTCTGAAGCTCTGACTTTGACTTTGACAAGAAGAAGAGGTAGGGCAGACAACATGGTTGATACAACTGGAACAAGAGGGTCACGGGCAGCAGCGCCCAGAGAGGAGGTGCCGTGTCTTGACGAGAGGCAGGAGGCAGCCCTGTCTGACAAGGAAGGGGGAGCAGCAGCACCACCAAGGGACACTGGCTGTTTGCTCAGCTACAAGGGGTTCTTTTTTTTTTTTTTTTTCAAAAAAAATTTTTTGAAGATTTATTTATGTATTCAAGACCTGGGATACAGGCCAGAGGTGCAGGGGGTGAGAGGATTCACCAGAGACAGAGTGGGGAGCAGAACAAGCAGATCTACTGAAACACACTGCTGAGGGGAGCAGCGGGGAGACAGGAGAGGTCTGCTGTGCCATGTGGGTAGCTCCCTGGCCAGGAATTGAACTCGTGCTGCAGAGGCTGCGGACAGCTTCACAGTGCTGCGCTTGACCCCTTGCGCCCCCAGGGAGGCCCGACAAGGAGTTCTTTTTGATTGAAAATATCCAAAGTACAAGAAAAAAGCAGAGAGAAAATTGAGTGTGGAGGGAAGGGATGGGCGGGGAAGGTGGCCTGGGAGCTGCAGGTGGGGGTGGGGAAGGAAGGGACACGAGACAGCTTCATGTCCGGGGCTCCCCAATCAGCAGAAGCGCAGCCCGGCGTGAAAGCGAACAAACCATTTCGATCCAACCAGCATTTTTCTACGAGGAAATGACACACAAAGAAATTTAGCACATCAGGGAGGTCACACAGATCATTCTATTACGCAGGGCTTGAGAATCCCTTAGAAAATGGGGTGAACGCTGTAATGGTGAAAACTGGCTGAGAGACCATCACTCAGAAGAACAGATTGAGCCGCAGCTGTCACAGGGTCGCCACCAGCTTTCCTTTCAATGCCTTCACCACAAGTCTGCATTAAGCATGGAGATCCACGGCCTCCCTGTTGGCACAAGGGGTTAAGCACCACACTGTGAAGCAACCCACAGCCACTGCAGCATGAGGTAGATCCCCGGCCAGAGAAAAACCCACATGACGCAAGAGACTCGCCCGCTGCTCCCCTCAGCAGTATATTTCAGTCAGTGTGCCTGTTCTGTTCCCCCACTCTGTCTGTGGTGAATCCTCTCATCCACTGCATCTCTGGCCTCTACCCCAGCTCTTGTATGCATAAATAAATACATCTTTAAAACAAAAACATGGAGATCCACCAGTGTGAGCCTGGTCGGGGCCAGCTGTGAGGTGGTATCTGGCCAGGAAAGCGGTAGGAGACTTGTCTCTAGAGAGGGCTGAACAAGACAACTTAAGGTCAGGAAAGCAGCCTGAAACTCTCAAACAAAAATAAGCAAAATATGCTAAAGCAAGATGACCAGAACGCACCACAGTTCTGCAGGGAAAGAAGGGTGACAGATGCTGATGCAGGATACTAGGTCATAGCCGAGCCTCAGGAGAGAGACAGACACTGGTCAGCTGGAACTCAAGGCAAGAACCCAACAGAAGGCCGGGGTCCACTTGTCCTGAGGGAGGGATGGGATCCACTGCCATCCTCTAGGGTTCTGGATTCCTGAGGGGACGGGGAGCCCTCCTCAGCCCTTCTGGCTCCCCACGTAGTGAGCTGTCTGGATCCTCCTCCAACTGCCACCCGCCCAGTCCTCTTAGTTTCCTCAACCTTCCCCAGGCCTGGAGAGCATCGTGGGGCAACAGGTGTTTTGTCGAGCTAGATGGAGACTGCTTCCTGGGACCCAGGAAGCCTGAACAGGTAGCCTGAACAGGTAGCCTCTGGATTTTCTCAGGGTCCATCTAGTGGGTCTGCAAGTCCAGAGTCACCCCCGTCTCTGGCCTCTGGGATCCCCAGCACCTGGCCACCACCCCCACCTCTTGTCTCTGTCTGGACTGTGAAGCAGGAGCCGCACTTGGTGACCAGCAGCCTTGGTGACTGTCCTCTCCCCTCAACACTTCAGAAGAGGGCCTCCCGGGTGGCACAAGGGGTTAAAACACAACCTATGAAGTTGTCTGCAGCCACCGGGGCATGAGTTCCATCCCCGGCCAGGGAGCTACCCACAGGGCGCGGCAGACCTCTCCTGACTTGCCTGCTGCTCCCCTCAGCAGTGTATTCCAGTCAATCCACCTATTCTGTTCCCCGCTCTGTCTCTGGTGAATCTTCTCCCCCCCGTGCCTGTGGCCTGTCCCTCAGCTCTTGTATACGTAAATAAATAAATCTTTTTTTAAAAAAAGACTTCAGAAGGGGCAGGAGCAGCTATAAAATTAACACCCCCTGTGTGGCACTTTACCATTTAAAAAAGCACATTCACGTTGTCTTATTTGATCTCCACGTTGAAGGGAGGCCGGGCAGGTGCTTATAGTCTGTGTCCTAAGCACAGGGAAACTCATCTTCAGTGACTCACCTGAGCCCAGCGTGCTTGGGCTCAGTCGCTCCCCTGGGCTGAGCACATCTGCACGGACCCCAGGCCCCACACCCTCCGTCACCCTGCTGCCTTCCTGGACCAGCCGGGCCACATGGATCGGGGTGCAGGTTGCAGAAAGCACAGCCCTGACCGAGCCGCCCGGGCCCCGGAGATGGGGCATCTGGCAGAGCCTGTCTCTGAGCCGCGCTGTGTGCACCTGGCTGCCTTGGCCCAAAACGGCTCTCTATTCTCCCCTGCACAGGGGAGCTCAGCTCAAGTGAGGACGTGAGAAAAGCCCCAGAGAGCTGACTTGGATGCCACGTTCTCTCGCCACGCCCAGGTGCAGGAGCTGGGGCATGAGCTGGAGGCAGAGAGAGGGGAGCTGAGGCTCTGAAGGCGGCCCCCAGAGATGAACACAAGGTCAAGGAGATGACTTACCAGGTAGAGGGCCCACAAACGTCAGCAAATGGGGCCTCCCTGGTGGTGCAAGGGGCTAAGTCTCAGCACTATGAAGCTGTCCGCAGCCACTGTGGTACGAGGTCAATCCCCGGCCAGGGAGCTACCACATGGCGCAGCAGACCTCTCCTGTCTCCCCGCTGCTCCCCTCAGCAGTGTGTTTCAGTCAATACATCTGTTCTGCCCCCCGCACTTTCTCTGGTGAATCCTCCCACCACCCACACCTCTGGCCTGCACCCCAGCTCTTGTATGCATAAATAAATAAATCCTCAAAAATAATAAATTAATTAAAAGATTTATTTATAAAATAAAATGTCAGGGCCTCCCTGGTGGCACAAGTGGTTAAGCATTGCACTATGAAGCAATCCACAGCCTCTGCAGCACAAGTCCCATCCCTGGCCAGGGAGAAAACCACATGGTGCAGCAGACCTCTCTTGTCTCCCCGCTGCTCCCCTCAGCAGCATACTTCAGTCAATCTGCCTGTTCTGTTCTCCACTCTGTCTCTGGTGGGTCCTCTCACCCCCCGCATCTCCGGCCTGTACCCCAGCTCTTGCATGCATGCATAAATAAATCTTTTAAAAATTAAAAATAAAAAGTCAGCAAATGCTCTGAGGATCAGACCCCAGAGAAGCAGCAATGGATTTGGGGCCCCAATACAATGCCCTTGTTACAGGCTGAGGAGGACCGCTAGGCTGTCCTCCAGCTCCAGGACCGGGTGGACAGGCTGCAGGCCAAAGTGAAAGCTCACGTGAGGCAGGCAGAGGAGGCTGTGAGTGTGGAAGATCCCTGGCAGCACCTCAGGCCCACCTCAGGCCCCAGCCTGGAGGAGCCCCTACCCCCAAGCCAGAGTGCATTCCTGTTTCCAGAGCCTCAGCAGAGACTGAGCTGGGAGGTAGGTGTGGAGGGATCTTGTGTTTTTAGAAAAGAAATAGTTGGGGTGGGAGGGTCTCTGGGTTAAATGAAGTTGAACTCTTCACTTCACTTCAAGGATTTCTCTGATCCTGGCAGGAACTATGTGCGCACCCCTCAGAGCAGGAGGGGTGCTCTGGAAGGCAGCATTTCCCATTCTTAATGGGACCCAGGAACCTTTCCTTAGACACTGAGCATCCCAGGGAGCAATGTTCCCAGGAGCCACGTGTGGGGGCGCCCGTGGAACTCTCAATAAAGACGCTGCTGCTGCTGCTGCTGTCATTTCCATCAGCAGGACCCAGCGCCACCAGTCCTGGACTTGGAGCCCCAGAGACTGGAGACTGAGCACCCCCTGGCCCACAGGCCCCTCAGGGCAGGGCTTTGCTGCCACCTGCTGGCTGCGGAAAGACGCTCTTTTCACCAAGCACGTGAGCTAAAGACCTGACCATCCTCCAGGGTTGAGCTGGACACTCAGAGCCACAGGTGTCCTTGAGAATCCTGTCAGCTGGTCAGAGCCCTGGTTCTTCAGGTGAGAAAATGCAGATCAGTCATGGCAGTGGAGGCCAAGAGTAGAACATGTGGGAAGGAGACATCACAAGACCAGAGCCCGGAGGTGGGGGGAGAAAGGTTGGACACAGCCATTCAACAAGCTCTCTGGAACAGTGAGTACCTGGAGGCGCAGACTGGGGTTTGAGCCAGAGGTGGGGATGTGGAGGGTGGGGGCCATTGTCAAAAACTCACTGGTCCTTTCAAATCTCCCCATCCCAATCTCATGTAGAAAAATCCCTGGCCGCCAGCCCAGTCACAATGAAGTTCAGAGCAGGCCCCAGGCCCGCAGGAACGAGCCCTCCCACAGAGAAGAAGACTCGCCCGGCAAGAGGCAGCTCCCCTGCCCACCTGGACCTGGCAGCCATCTCTGTTAACACACACGGCCCTTCAGGGGCAGCTCTTTCTGCCCACTTGTGCCTGCGCAAAGTCCTTCACGTCCCTTCTCTTTCCTTAACATAGACCCGCCCTTTGGATGGCATCAACACCTGTGCCCGTGGGGAACTCTCCTGGGGATAGTCCCGCGTGCCGCTGAAAGGGGAGCTCTGGTGGGAGTTCACTCAGAGGCAACCCCAGGGGCCCACGACCTCTCCCAGCCCATATCAGTGGAGCTGGCAGCCCCTCCAGGCTCCGTGTCAGACCAGACACCAGGTTCTCAGCCCACACCATGGCTCCCGAGCCAAACATGCACAGAAAGGGCTGAGGGTGTGGCCCTGCGGAGTCTCCAGATGTGGCCTGGGACCAGCCAGAGTCCCTGGTGAGGCCCTGGCAGCAGGGAGAGGGACTAGTGCCACGGTTTTGCTCCCCAGATTTCATTCTCCTCCCCCCAGCCACCTCTGCCCTGGAAGAGAAGTGTTGGTGCCAGCGTGGGGGCCGTGCACCTCCACAGACAGCGCCTGCCCTTGAATGTCTCTAGGGTGCTGGGGACCCCAGCTGAGGCTCCGTGGCCCTGTGCCTAGGCCCGAGGCAAGCGACCAGGGTGTCCAGCTCCCAAGCGATGCCCAAGGTCAGGCCCAGGCCCAGGTGCTGTATGACCCTTCAGACCCCTGTCTCCCCACTGCTCCCCTCAGCTGTGGATTTCAACGGATCCGCCTGTTCTCTCCCGGCTCTGTCTCTGGGGAGTTCTGTAAGGGCAGGAATGGGCACAGGGCAGGTTTTCTATGATTCCAGCAGACGGGTGAAGGAGGCGTCCTGGAGCCCTTGGTGGCTTTTGCAGGTTTTTACGGGATTTACCAGGTACACGGCAGGTCTCCCAGCCCCCAGCAAGACTTCCCTCTTTCTGGGCTCTCCGGTGTTCACTGGTGGTCTCTGCTGCTCTGCTCCTCGTGGTTCTCCCCTGTTTCTGCTCCCTGCTGGTGTCCCCGTGACGACGCCCTTATAAGCCCAGTCTCAGCCCAGGTGAATCCCATCTATCTCTGCCCACACCCTGTGCGCCCGGCCCACATTTCCCACGGGAGAAGCTGCCCCCCTCGCCCACAGGGACACGAGCCTCTGTAGCCTGGACCCGGCCCCGGGGCATGTGCAGGAGCGGCTGCCTCATCTGCAGCAGCCAGGAGGGAACCAGCAAGGCCCTTGGCTGCAGCCTCCGCCTCGAGTGCTGTTGCTCTTGAGACAAGACTGTTGAATGGGGATGCTGGCAGGAGGCTCGACCACCCGGCAGGGAGTCTGGGGAAAGTCAGAGCACAGGGGACGGGGCTTCTCGGCCTCAGCGCCACTGAAATGTGGGGCTGTGGGGTCTGGCCCGTGCAATGTCAGTGCTTGTCAGCCTCCCTGGCACCCCCCACCAGAAACACCATACCCGGCCATCTCCAGTGGCGACACCAAGGATGTTCCAGACCTCACCCAGCGTCCCGCAGAGCCAGGCCACCAGCAGCCGAGAGCTGCTGCCATGGAGCTAAAGCCGCTACACAAACAGCAAACCAAGGGACTTCGTGGCAGGGGCCTGGGCGTGGAAGGCAGAGCTGAGCAGCAGGGTCAGGGACCGAGAAGGCATCAGGGAGATCCAGGCACCCCAGGGTACTGGGCAGGCTGTACGTGGTGCAGGTTGTTCACTGCATGAGAAGACACCCCAGCTCCCCCCTGTTCAAGTCTTCTCATTCTCAGCACGATGTTGGGCTGGGGCTGAGTCTGATGAGTCAGCCCAGTGACTTCTAAGGGAGAGTAAAGAAGTTCTTAGGATCTGCTCTGAAGAAAGAAAACCAATAGCTGGAGAAAACCAGTAAGTTCGAGCAAAGTGCAACTGAATGATGAGAACAGTGGGGGAAGTAATTAGGCACCAACAAAGAGAGAAAAGAAAAAAGTGTTCGTGCCCTGGGGTCCCCCACAAGTCTATGAGTCAAAGGGTAGGAGCCACGATGAGAGATGGCTGAGCACAGGGGTTGCCATCCGTGTGCAAACTCTGGGGCATAGAGCACCGAGGGCAAAGAGGACAGTGACTCATTTGGGGGTCAGGGGAGGGCGCAGAGGGGAGCGATCACACACACAAATGACAGCAGCTGGCGTTTACGGAGGGCAGACACGCCAGCCTCTTGATTATGTGGTTTTGTTTCATCTCCATGAATGGTTTACCAAGTTCTCCAAATAAAGAAATTGAGATGAGTAATTAAGTAATGTTCCCCAAGTCACTACAAACAGGATCAGGTGGCTTTGCGGGTACCTCGAGGTCCCCCCTCCACTCTAGAGAATTGAAGGTGGAAATTACAGACAGTGCAGTACTGGTGTGGTGGCGGGTTACCCAGTATTTTTCTGAATCTTCATCCAAAAAATACTGAATGAATATCCATTTGCATAATTTAAGTTAAAATACATTTTGGCGCCTCCCTGGTGGCGCGAGGAGTTAAGACACAGCACTATGAAGCTCTCCACAGCCACTGAAGCATAAGTTTGATCCCCGGCCAGGGAGCTACCCACAAGGTGCAGCAGACCTCGCCTGTCTTCCTGCTGCTCCCCTCAGCAGTGTGTCTCAGTGGATGCACCTGTTCTGCTCCCCAGTCTGTCTCTGGTGAATCCTCTCATCCCCGCACCTCTGGCCTGTACCCCAGCTCTTGTATGCATAAATAAATAAATCTTGAAAAAAATACATTTTTGAAGACACATGTGAGATTTTATTTGGACTCCCACTTCCTGGACCACACTTAGAGTCTAGTTAGTTTCCAGTTGCTAAGTGAAGGACAAATGTCTCTGTGACTGAACTTTGGAAGTTGTGTCTAAACGTCTGGTCTTTGGGGCAGAATGTATGTTTTTTTTTTTTCAATTTGGCTTCCCATTATCTAATTTTAGGTTCAGGGTAAAGTTTTCAAGTTCAAGGCAGAGATCTCATTTTCTTTCTCTTCCCAGAATGAACAAGATGTGGCTGAAGCAAAATACAAGCATTTATTTGAGGGTTTTATGGGAACCGCAGCTCCAAGAATGCAGCCCTGAGAAATATAGGTCCCTGCTGCCCCAGGAACACCTATGCACACAAAAGGCAGGCTAGTCCCCACTCAGGTCCTCTTTATGCAAATCAGTTTTTCAGTCTATGGGGTTCTGACAGGTGGAGCATCAGTTCAGCTGGGATTGGGGGAGCTTCAGTCCTGGGGGGTCTGTGACAGATGGCTTTGCTCCAGCTCCTTTCCCAGGTGTACGTGTCTGATGCCTGGATGGGCCTGCACCTGCCTGGATGCATCAGGGCCCCAAAACTCAACAGCCCCCTGACCCTGTTTAATTTACCCAGACTCAAATGACTCCCCAATGTTTCATACTTCTTTTTTTTTTTTTTTTTAAGATTTATTTATTTATTTATTTATGCACGCACTGGGCACAGTCAGAAGCACGGGAGGCTGAGAGAATTCACCAGAGCCAGAGCGGGGAACAGAGCAGGCAGAAGGACTGAAGTACACTGCTGAGGGGAGCAGCGGGTGGCGGGAGAGGTCTGCGCGCCATGTGGGACCCCCCTCCAGTGACCGAACTGGAGGATCAAACTGGGGATCGAACTGGTGCTGCAGAGGCTGCGGGCAGCTTCGCAACCCAGCGCTCAACCGCTGCACCACTGGGGAGGCCCTGTTTCACACTTCTTGTCCCATGGAACACAGTGTAGACCTGTGAGAAACCCTAAGCAGCAGGAGGTGGCCAGAGCTTTAGGAGAGGGAGCGAGCTTCAAACCCCTGCCACAGAGACAACAGTAGTCAGGCAAGACCCCCTTTGGGTCCCCACAAGCCACCAGCATCACCCCACACCTCTCCATCCTGGAACTCAATCCCAGATCAGTACGTTAAAGAGAGAAGGAGCAGAAGACAAGGCAGAGTCAGAGCAGCGCCCACCCTCCCCCTCCTTGCCCTCCCCCACCGCGGGCAGCCAGCTTGCTGCAGACCTGCCTGAAGAAGGCGCCAATTTAAACAGCAGCGTTTCCTCACAGAGCACTGGGCACTTACGCTTGAGCCTGTGAAAAGCAGACCTAAGTGGGGTCAGACTGCAACAGGGGGGTCCCCAGGAAAAGGGGAGGTTCCAGGTTCCCTGCCCCACCCAAGGGAGGGTGGAGCTAAAGGGAGGAGAAGAAGCTGCAGAGGAGACTGAGGAAGGAAGCAGGATGGAGCCAGAAGGAGACCTGGAGGAGGCACATGGAGCCGAGAGACACGTGAAGAAACTGCGCTTGCCTTTTGGTCAGGGACTGGGTGACACAGATGCGGGTGAGAGACCTGTGGGGAGGTGACAATGGCAGCTTTTATCTTGATCTTGAATTCGCTCTTTTCCTCCCAGACTTATCTGGCTGTTTCTGACCCTTTTCTGTGGGTCCCCACTGGAACATGCTTTAGACTTGGGGCAGCTTTCGGGCCTTGCTCTGGGCCAATCCTGCTTGGGTGGGCTTTTCTCCACGAGGGAACAGGTAACTAGGTGCTTGATTTAGAATCCATATTCTTTGTCTTCCCTGCATTGTTTACTTATTGTATTAAAATTCCTTCCCATTAAACTCTCATGTTTTTTGTTGATGCAGCGGATGGCAGAACCTATACAGAGCAGGCAGGTTTGCAGGGTCTGGGCTGCCCTTCTCCCAGCCCTGTAGCAAGACAAAACCTTGAAAGCTCAAACCATAGATCTGAGGCCTCCAGGAGGGAAGGGAGAGGGGAGAACATGGGGGGAGGGGGCAGAGCACATTGGACTCTGACTAAGGCCACCAGAAGGGGGATGTGGTGGGGCGGGAGCAGAGGCAGAGGGCAGGGGGTTCTGATGGAGGATTCCTGGTGCTTTGGTGGTGGGTTTGTTGAAAGACATTTGCAGAGTGTCATCTTAAACCCCTAAGACAGATAGTGTGATGCAAACCATCACCTCAATAAATGTAAGTTTAAAAAAAAATATTTAAATAAAATAAAGTAGGGGCATGGGCCTCCCCTGGTGGCCCAGCAGTTGAGGGCCATGCTGTGAAGCTGTCCACAGCCTCTGCAGCGCCGGTTCCATCCCGGCCAGCAGGCGAGGGTCCCACGTAGCGTGGCAAACCTCTCCTGTCTCCCCCGCTTCTCCCCTCAGCAGTGGATTTCAGTCATTTTGCCTGTTCTGTTCCCCGCTCTGCTCTAGTGAATTCTCTCACCTTCCCGCACTTCTGACTGTACCCAGTGCTTGTATAAATAAATAAATGAATCTTTAAAAAAAAAGAAAGAAAGAAACTACATGGCCAAGAATAGTTTAAGTTTACTAGCACTAATCAGCGCTGTTTATTTAACCGATAACATCAGCTTCCTCTTTTCTTTCCCCTACAAAAATTCCCACTTTTACCCTCCTCATGGCACATTTTATATTTCTACCTAAAACTGTGCACCCCAGATGGCTTTCATCCTTTAATCCCGAATAAACCCTTGGTTGCCCCTGCTTTTCACTTTTCATTATTAGGCTAACATGCCGTGTTCTAACTAAAAGTGATTTATGACTTTTTGTTATCTAAGAATTTCTTTTTTTGTTAGATTTTGATTCACAGAAGCCGCATCTTGTTCCAGGGGCAGAGAATAAACCAGCCCGCCAGGCCAACGTGGCGACCCCAGGAGCGCGTCTATGCTCCCGCCAGGGCCTGTATTTGGGGCACTGGAGGGGCAACTCCACCACGTGGTCCCTCCTCCCTTGGGCTCAGCTCCACCTCCCAGGCTCACTCCCTGCAGCCACCCAAGCTCTGAAGATGGGCTTCTGGAAACAGTGTTTCCTCGCCTTCCAGACATGCCTGCGGACAGCCCCGATTTCCTCACAGGGACAAGACCGGCCCTGGGGCTCCCACTGCCTCCTGCCCAGCCCCGCGCTCACGGCCACTCGGCCACTCCCCGCGGGCACAGCAGCTCTCCTCAGGCTCAGTGGTCACTTCACTGCATGCGTCATTCTCTTCTCGTCTCCCCTGGGGGACAGGAACAGCCCCATCCCCCAGGGCGTAGGGTGTCTCCTACCCAGGGCCAGACATGACCCAGCTCCAGGGCCTCTGGCCGTGGAGGATGTCCCAAACAGGGAACACTCCCTTCTCTCACGTCCATCTGGTGAGATGGAGCTACTGCAGCCACATTCTCTGCAGGAGTTGCACATTATGGAGCTGAAGCTTCTATTCCTCACGGTCCTGGGAGAGACTGTCCTGTGTAGAGAGACCTCCCCCCTGCCTTGAGGCCGACCCCCTTCCTCATCCATCTGTGGAATGGGGGTGGCACAGGCCCCCCGTCCCTAGATGTTCGGCTGTGAGGACACCTGAACCCACAGGACTGGGACACGCAGCAAGTGTTACCCCCATTCCTGTCTGTCTCCACCTGTCCCTATGTCTTTCCCTGTCCAGAACACTGTGACCCTGGATTGCCCTGAGGCGCCCACTGGGGACTTTCCCTCCTTAAGGGGAATGAGGCTGGTGCAGAGGTGGGAGGTTCTAGGGCCTTCCCCTCCGGCTTCACCACCCAGCGGGGCTGTCATCTTCTCAGCCCTGGTGACTGACTTGGCAGCACCGCACTCAGAGCGTCCCGCTGTCCCCACCAGGTGGCGCGCGTCCCCGCAGAGTGTAAAGGGCTCCTGTCTGCAGTTTGGGTGTCTGGAGTGTGAGTAGGTCTTGCCCTGGGGTGTCTCCTCAATGAACCACACCCTGGCTCACTGGCACTTGAATGAGAAGCCTGTGCTGGCAGGGATGGGGGTATCAGCTGGAGGCTGCCCCTTTCCTGCTCCTTTGGTTACAGGGAGAAGGTTTGGGGAGGGCCCTGCTCAGAACCAGCCGGCAAGAAGCCTGGGCATTGCTGTTTGGTGGAGACCATGACACCCACACCTGACGTAGACAAGGGGTTCTCATCAGGGCGTCCTATCCACCCAGGGGTACTGGAAGTACAGAAGGGACACTTCCAGTTTCACCAAATGAGAGAGGCGCTGTGGGCGGTCAGCAGCTTCTCAGGAAGGCAAAATGCCCTAAACTAAATGCACAGAACACTTTGCATATGCACAAAAGATGTGCCCTACCAAGATGCTAACAACAGTCCTGGTAAGAAACCTTGGCTCCCTCCCCCACCCGATTCCTCTCTGGTCTGAGGCAGCATATCCGGCACAACCAGGGACCAGCAGCGAGAAGAGCCTGGCCCCCAGCAGTGCGCCCATGGCCAGCGGAAGCTGGAAGCAGGACAAGGATGCTCGTAACGCTGGCACACCAACTCCTGCTCAGAAAGTGCTGTTATTTGCACTGAATGAATGACAAGTTAAAAAAGAGAGAGATCAAGATAGGGGATGTTTTCTCAAAGAGTTGACTTTCTTTTTTGCAAGTAAACAGATTTCCCAGTAACTGGACAAGTCTGTTTCCCAAAACAAGTAACTCTGGGTACCCACCCCCAGCCTGGGCTGTCTCTGCCCCTACCTCCACCAAGGATGCAGAATGGTGAAAGTCTCATGGCAGAGTCACTACCTGAGGAAGGAAACCTCCTGAGTGGACTCGTGGAGGAACTAGGCCTCTATCACTACTATCGCAATAGTTCAAAAAACCAGTAACTTCTACAGCAATCAGCTCAATAGCCGTGACTTAACGCTGGCAGCGTCACTATTTTTGTCCCTAATTCCAATCCAGAGAGAGCTGAATATGCCCCCCGATCAGTCATGTGGGTGCCCACTTCTCGTTAGGTCCCCATTATATATATATATATATAGAAAATATATATTAAATATATAAAAATATACATACAATATAAAAACATGAAGTGCACCCATGTTTGTGGTACAGGACAGCAAGGGGCACTAAAGCCAGCCAAGGACACTGTCCAAACAGTTTGTCAGTCAGTGTCTGAGTTTATTTACCCAGCACACAGTTGCAGGCTACTCAGGCTAAGAGAACAACAATGGGATTTATTTAACAAACCAGGGAAAAACAAAGAGTTGCTGAGGCTGAAAATGGCTGTTCACTTCACCCGAAGCAGAGTCCAGTGCTTTCAAGTCCTAAACAAAAAAGCAGCTAAGATGGCGTCTTCCCACCACTGAGGACATGGAGCTCCTCTCCCAAAATAGGCCACATCCATGCCAGCAGGTAAGTTTTCTGCTTGACAAGACCAAGGGTCACGCCCAAGATGGCGTCTTCCCGACACTGCAGACCTGGAGCAGGTGGCAACCAGAATACAGGCCAGGATCCAACTCAGGAACACAGCAGGGGACACGACAGGAGACACGACAGGAGATGTTCCCGGGGCTGCCGAGATGCCCCAGCACAGCACCAGACAAATGACACCCAAAACAGCAGCTGCAGCAACCAAATGACCAGACAAAGGCTGCACTCACAGCTCAGTGAGGCGCCTGCCCTGGGTCTTCGCCTTCTCTGCCAGGCTGCAACAGCAAAAAACCAAGAACATTTTCAGTCACTCGGCTACCTGCAGCCTCTGAACTTTTCCTCTGTGAGGTTGGCTGCTGGAGGCCTCTCCACCTCCTTCAGAGGCCCACACCAGCCTTCTGGAAGGTCAGCGTGGTGGGGGCAGGAATGGCTGGCCCGGGAATCACTGAAGATCAGAAAACACTGAATCCTGAACACTGAATCCTCAAACGCACCGAATCCTCAAATGCTGAATCCAAACACCGAATCCTGGTTCTGCTTCTTATGTCCCTTATGTTTTTTATCAGTCTCCACCGCAAAGTCCAACACTTTTTAGTATTTCCCCTGGGGCTATCTATCCTCACCAGCACCCCCTCCAGGGGCACCACCTGTAACAGTCTCTGGCATCAGCCATGGGTTACAGTGCAATGTGAGAAATTTTGACAAATGTATGTACCTGCGTAGCCAACTCCCTAATCATAACACAGCACATGGTCATCACTCCAAAAGGTCTCAGTGTCTCTCTAGCCAACTCCCCCTCTCTTCTCTCACTCTGCGCCAAGCACTGTTCACACCCATCCCCACAGATGAGCATGGACTGGTCTCTTCAGGCCTGGACAAATCTCCCTTCGCATACGAACACAACACGCCTGCCTCACCTTATCCCTTCCCTGCCACAGAACGGGCATCAGTCAATCCTCCCAGGAGCTCTGGATCCAGGTAGTGGGAAGGGAATCTAGAAACCATGAGCTGGGCGGGGAGTGTGCTTGTTACTGCAAGGGGGCTGCCCCTGGCTTGCCCGGACGGCTCCAGTTTTAACCCTGTCAGTCCAGCATCCCTGGAACTTGGCCACTGGCAAACTGGGCAAGAGGCCACTCAAGGGAGTGCAGGGTCTTTCATGCACAGAACTAGGAAATTTATTTTTAGGTTTTCAAAAGATGTTTAAGACTTAATGCGTATTTTCCATATATTGGCCCGCACGCATGTTTTCTACAATAGAATGGATTTTTATTTCTGGGTTTTGTTTACAGATATTTTGTTTAGGCCTTTTAAATGTCTTGTTACGCTATGCCTATAATTTTATTTTCTTGTTTGGTCTTCAATTTGCTTATTTTGTTTAAAAATGGAGGTACCATTGGTTACCACTTTCAGGAGCGCAGCTTGACACTCCATAAATGTAGAGACCAACCACACCCGCCACCAAGTCCAGTGACCCTTCCCCTTGGTCCTTAACCTGCTTTACCTATTCCTCCTCCCCACTCCCCGTCATGGAAGTGTATTTAAAAGTTCACCTGTCCAGGGCCTTCCTGGTGGCGCAAGGAGTTGAGACGCAACCTATGAAGCAATCCGCAGCCACTGCAGCACAAGTTCGAGCCCCTGGCTGGCCAAGGAGCAACCCACATGGTGCAGCAGACCTCTCCTGTCTCACCCGGTGCTCCCCTCAGCAGTGTATTTCAGTGGATCCCCCGTTCTTCTCCCCACTCTGTCTCTGGTGAATCCTCTCACCCTTCCACCTCTGGCCTACACCCCAGCTCTTCTATGCAAAAATAAAATCTTTTTTAAAAAATTTGTTTGTCCAAATCAATGTTTCCTATTTATTTTTATTTTTTTTTAGATTTATTTATTTATGTGCAGGACAGAGATGGGGAGTGAGAGGATTCACCAGGGACAGAGTGGGGAGCAGAACAGGCGGATCTGCTGAAATACACTGCTGAGGGGAGCAGCGGACAAGTCAGGAGAGGTCTGCTGTGTCATGTGGGGAGCTTGTGGGGGGGGTAGAAGGGAGTGGGGATGGAACTGGAGCTGTAGTGGCTGCAGATAGCTTCATAGGTTGTGGCTTAACTCCTTGCACCACCAGGGGAGGCCCCAACGTTTCCTATTTAAAAGTAACATTACAGGGCCTCCCCGGTGGCGCAGCGGTTGAGCGCTGGGTTGCGAAGCTGCCCGCGGCCTCTCCGGCGCCGGTTCGATCCCCGGCTGCTCCCCGGCCACCGGAGGAGGGTCCCGCATGGCGCGCAGACCCCTCCTGCCGCCCGCTGCTCCCCTCGCCCACTGCTCCCCTCAGCAGTGTACTTCGGTCCTTCTGCCTGCTCTGCTACCCTCCCGCGCCTCTGACTGTACCCAGTGCTTGTATAAACAAAACAAACAAATAAATAAAACATGCAAAAAAAAAAAAAAAGTAACATTACAGGATGCTCCTGAAGTTCCCTGATCTTAGATGTGTATCTCATCCTTACTCTGGAAGTATTTGTGTTACATTAAAATGTTTGTTATCCCACAGTACAGCTGCACAACCGTAGTGACAATGTCACCACTAATTAGAAACCACCAGTTAAGCAGAGTACTTGGTGATACTCCTTCGTCCTTGGGATACATCCCACCTATTCTCAGAGCCCTGCGTTCAACGTCCCACGGGGAGTGTCTTTTCTCTAACAACCAGTTCATTTGCTTCAATTTCCTGTCAACTTTGGGTTACTTTCTTTCCTTTTTTACTTTTACTTATTGGCTTCCTAAAAACTTTCACAGTTCAGACAACTCTTTCTCCTATTTCTCTCCCCTCCACCTTTCCCCAGCGCCCTCCACAGGTAAGGATCCTGGAGTCTCCAGGGCAGCCTTCCAGGGTTCCACCTGCCAGGGATGTGCCTGGTCAGCCAGCGCCTGGTAATGGGCATTTGGCTGACTCCGAATTTTTGCTACAAGTAACCCTGCAGCTGGTAATACCCGTGATATGTGTTTTCTATTTGTGGAGATTTATTTTCAGGGTTAGTTTAGGATTAGAAATGTAATTGAGGAGCCTCCCTGGTGGCGGAGTGGTTAAAGTTCAGCACCATCAGTGATGGGGGAGTTCAATCCCCGGCCAGGGAGCTACCCACAGGGCACGGCAGACCTCTCCTGTCTCCCGCTGCTCCCCTCAGCAGTGCATTTCAGTAGATGCACCTGTTCTCTTCTGCTCCCCACTCTGTCTCCGGTGAATCCTCTCCCCCCATCTCTGCCCTACACCCCAGCTCTTGCATGCATAAATAAAAATAAATCCTTATGCGAGTGCGCTGGCACTCCGTGGGGCTCCACACAACGGGGCGCACCCTCCGGCCGAGCAGGGCCCTGGGGCGCGCTCCCCGCGCGGGCGAGGACAGGGGCCTCCGCGTGCAGGACCCTCCGCCCCTCCGTGAACGGCCCGTGTTTCTCGTCGTTTCTGGCTCCGTCCCGGGATCCCCGCGGCGCGGGCTGCAAATATTCTCTGTCCCGACCCGAGCGGGGTCCCTGCGCGGGGGCCGCTCCTGCTGGCGCCCCGACAGTCCTCGGGGGCAGTTCTGGGCCCCCCGCGGAGCAGATCACCCGGGGCCCCGGGGAGCCGTCGTGTCAGCGCGGCCCAGGCGGCGTCTACACCGCACGAGCCTGTAACCGGGTCACGAGGCCGCGGGGGGCTCCCCGCGCTCCCCCCACAGCCGGTGTCCCGGAGTCTCACGAAGGCGCGGCCTCTCCCCGCGGCACCTGCTCCGGCTTCGCCCCCGGAGCCCGCGGGCAGCACCCAGGGGAGGAGCGGCGCCCCCAGCCCCGGCCGCCGGCGGCCCGCGCGCCCCAGGAGGCCCCGCCGCCGGCCCGCGGACGCGTCGGGCCGCCGCACCCAGCGCGGCCAACCACGCGCGCCTTCGCCCGGATCCTTCCGCCACAGGCCGCGCCGCCGCCGCAGGTGGCCCGGCGCGCGCGTCCGCCCAGCGCCGCCCAGCGCCGCCCAGCGCGACCCCGCCGCCCTTCCCGTGATCCCCCGCGGCTGACCTCCGACCTCGCGGAGCCCCGCCTTCCGTCTGGCGCCCTCCCGCCCCCACCGCGAGCCGGGGCACCCGCGGCCGCGGCGCAGGCCGCGCAGGCGCAGCTCCTCCCCGAGCGCCTGGAGCCCGGGGTCGGGCGCCTCAGCGCGGACGGCGCCTTCCCTCCCCGCGGCGGGCCCGGAGCGGCGGCCACGGCCGGGGGCGACCCCTCGGTGAGCGGGCCGCGCGCGCGAACATGGCGGGGCGCCGGGCGGCGCGGGGCGGGGCGCGGCGCGGGCGGAGCGGAAGGGGGTGGGGCGGCGCGGCCTCGCTTCCTCCCTCAGCGCCATTTTGTGGCAGCGAGACCCGCAAATAAAGGGGAGCGCCGGGGCTGCGGCGGGAGGAGGAGCGCGGCGGGGCCGGCGGCGGCGCTCGGGCGGCCTGGGCGGCGAGCGGCCTCGGCCTCGGTGACGGGGGCGCCGGCGCGGCCGCCCTGTGGCGAGGTAGGTGCGGGCCGCGCGCCGCGGCCGGGTTCTCCGCTCCCGCGGCAGAGGCGCGGCCGCCCCCGGCGGGGCAGGGCAGGGCGGGCGGGCGGGCCCGGAGGGCGACCCGCGTCCCGGCCCCGCTCCCGGTAGCGCCGCCCCCGCCGCCCGAGGCCGCCCCGCCGCCCTCGCCGGGCCGGGGTCGCCCGGGAGGCGGGGGAGCCACCCCCAGGCCGCCCCCTGGGCGCGTCCGGCGCCGCCTCGGCCTCACCCGCGGCCCCGCGCTCCGGCCGGGAGGCGGGGGAGCCGGCGCCCCGCGGAGCAGCCTCTCCCGCGGCGGCGGCCGGGGCGCCCCTCCCGGAGGGGGCGCGCGTCCTGCGTGGAAGAAATTCTCGAGCGAGGTGCCCCGGGGGGCCCGTGGTTGCTGAGTCTCGCCCGGGAGCCTGCAGGGCTGTTGTTCGTTGATTTTTTTTTTTTTCTTGGTCGTATTTCATCGTGGGAAAGCCCAAGTTCTGCTTTCGATCAAGTCAGTTGCTCCCAGAGGACTGTGCTGAAGCCCGAGATCCCCGAATTCAGAAAGCAAAACACAGAGCCTCCGGCCCGAGGTAGACGGTGCCCGCGGGCTGCAGCCCTTGGACTCGCCTCGCGCCCGGCCCTCCCGCGCCCGGTCTCCGCCGAGGGAGGAGCAGGCGCGGGGCTGTCGTGACACGGCCTTCCCGGATTTTGATTTCTTTAAATTTCGACCATCACGTAGGTTTTCTCTGCCGCACGTACTGGAGACATTTAAAAGCCACCCTGTGGGAAAATCCTCTCAAGATGGCTCGATGTTACTCACTCTTGTCTCTAGGCAGCACCTGACAGCAGGTCGGGAGGCAGTTTGCGTTCCGTGAGGTGGCCGGGGATAAGGTCGACGTTAAAATGCAAGGGTTTGGGTCCGTGTGTATCTCGAGTGCCTCAGATCTTGCCTGGAGTACGCGGAGTGAGCGACTGACCAGGACTGTCATTCTCTCAGCGGGGGGCCTTCGCGAACTCCCCGAGAACTGAAGTGAGATGATGGTTGCGACTTAGCTCATCTAATGCGGAGACTTTTATAATACCTGGAATTTCCGATTCAGTTTGAGTCTTGTTTGCTCAAAATATTTTTAACGGTCAGAAATAAGTTGGCATATGTGATTCAGAAAATCTGTAGTAGTTCTGTGGTGTGGGAATGAGGACTATAGAAATTGTATCTGTGCAGCATGTTACAGTTTTCAGTCTTGTGGGTTTATGGACTAGAATCCCCTCGGAAATGTTTAGCTGTCACAGTCGCTTTTCTGTAACTGCATATCGCTCTTGAAAATGGTTTATGTTAGCGGGTCCTTTAGCAAACCAAAATCCAGCTAGATAATATTTGGCTTTATTTCTTTTATTTACGTTTCCTCGGTTTTCTGCATGTGAGTCTTCCCTGTTACTGTGTTCGTTGTTTTCCCGTGACAGTGTGTCCCACTGCATGCTGAGGTGCTGCCTTGGATTAGAATTCAGTGCAGTGGTAATGTCATAATAATAAATGTTCTCCACCCTTGAGCATGTAGTTGATGGGGTTGACTTTAATCTTTCCTGAAGGCACATTAAAGTTGTCTTTTGTGTTAGTAGCTTATTGAAAAATACTTTGTATCACCTTTCCCAGGCATTTGAGGCGCTGAGATGCACTTGGTGAGCCAGACAGAATTAGTATATCCTCTTTTTGCTGGTTTAGAGGCTGTACCTGAGTTAAAGTGACTTGCTGGCTTTATCTAGCTGTATCACAAGATCACATGACTGATACAAAGAGGCACAACAAGGTATTTTCCTGTTCCTAATTAGTACCTTTTCTACTAAGTATCAAGACTTAAATCAGATTGTTACTTATTTTTAGCAAGATACAAGCTTTCTTACTGAAGTTGCATGGGGTGCTTGCCTCAGAGAGAACTGAGTTGCATGACTTAAGATCGTAATACTCAGCTAGGGCATGTACTAGGAGCTGGGGTGCTAGGCACTCAGCCGACCAAAACTGAACTCCATCATAAGGGAGATGTAGTGGCTCTAACACTCTAAGCGTCAGAGCTCTGTTATCTTGAATTCTCCAAGTGAATAACTGAAACATTTATGTAATTTTAAAACTAATCTTTTTTTTAAAGATTTATTTATTTATACATACAAGAACTGGGGTACAGGCCAGAGGTGTGGGGGTGAGAGGATTCACCAGAGACAGAGTGGGGAGCAGAACAGGCAGATCTACTGAAATACACTGCTGAGGGAAGAAGTGGGCAGGACAGGAGAGGTCTGCTGCCCCATGTGGGTTGCTCCCTGGCTGGGGATGGAACTTGTGCTGCAGTGTCTTCGGAGAGCTTCATGGGTTGCAACTTAACCCTTTGCGCCACCAGGGAGGCCCTATATTAATCGTTTTAAGTGTGATAAAAATGTAGCCAAATTGGCTAATTTTGAATTTTTTTTCTATTTTTCTTCTATTTATGTTTGCATTCTCTACAGTAGGTAAATTTAGTCATCATTGAAGTTGAGTGAGAAAATTATCCCTCTTCATCACTTACTAACTTTTGAGAAGCACTGAATTTGGGGTCTTAGCCCCCCAAACCCCCAGTAATTAATAGCTGCTTTAGCCTGAACTAATCACTTGGTGACTGACTCATTCATTTTCATTGTCTGGAAAATGGGGGGGTAACTTTGAAAAGCTGTGGTTATTAAATAAATGACTCATGGCACTTAGTATACTTTTTCCTTCAAGATTCAGGATTCAGTTTCACTTGACTTTTAATTATTTCAGTCACTCTGTTTTTATAATACAGAATAGGTTGTTCTCAGAACTTGGAATATTCACTGTTTTTATGAACCTAGAATTGACTTTAGATGGCTGTACTTGTCAGTTATACTTCAAAAAAATGCTTTGGGAAATGATAAATTTCGTAGCACATTCATACAACGTAAAAGTGGAAACTGAGAATCAGGTTCTGTGTTGTTGACACTTAAAATTTTAAGCCTGTCCTAATTTGCTTCTCATTCTCCAGGCTTATTAAATCTATATGGAGTATCATGGACTCTCGAGGAAAGATTTTCTTTCATCAGCTAAGGATAAGGGAGGACTTTCTTTTCTGAATGCTTTGAATCTGAAATTGGCTCTCCGCATGTGGAGAAGCGTGTGACTGAGCGTGGACACGTGAAACCATTTGTACTAAATCTCTCTTTATTCCTCACTTCCATTACAGATAAACAAATGTTTTAAATAAAGAAAGCATAAATAGATACCTTCTAAGCAATATGTAATTCAAGTTTATCATCACTCTTTTTTTCCCATAGAAAAACTGGGGTGTAGGCCAGAGGTGCAGGGAGTGGGTGAGAGGATTCACCAGGGACAGAGTGGGGAGCAGAACAGGTGGATTAACTGAAATACACTGCTGAGGGAAGCCGCAGGCAAGACAGAAGTCTGCTGGGCCTTTTGTGGGTCAGCTTCATGGCCAGGGATTGATCTCAGGCCACAGTGGCAATAGCGGTGAGAACCCCTAGGCCACCAGGGAGGGCCCCCCCCCCCCGTGCCCCACCATCACTTTTTTTTTTTTTTAAAGATTTTTATGCATACAAGAACTGGGGTATAGGCCAGAGGTACAGGAGGTAAGATTCACCAGAGACAGAGTGAGGGAGCAGAACAGGCAGATCTACTGAAATACACTGCTGAGGGGAGCAGCGGGTGAGACAGGAGAGGTCTGCTGTGCCATGTGGGTAGCTCCCTGGCCAGGGATGGAACTTATGCTGCAGTGACTGCCAATAGCTTCATAGTGCTGAGACTTAACCCCTTGTGTCACCAGGGAGGCCTGGACACTTCAGTTTTATAACTAAAATAGAGTAGCAAATGGTACCCAGCATCTAGATTAACCATGGACTGTTTAGCCACAGTGATACATTTAGCTATTTTCAGACCCACTCCTAGAACTCTGCCATAGTAACTTTTAAATTTCCATATTCTCTAAATTACAGTGTGGGTGGTCATCTTGGTTGGTTTTTTGAACAAAATTAGATTAATTTAGTTCGCGTTTAAAGATTGTAATAGTAACCAAAAAAGTCACTTGTTCATGCTTCAGTTCATACTGTGTGTACTGCAAGGCATCTAAATCAGAAATATAGTTCTGACTTCTTAGATTTGTTCAGAGATTTGATCAAGACTCAGTCAGCTCAGAATCTTGGGGTTTTACTTGCTACATCCAGTGATAAGATTGTTACCTGAATAGAATGATGCAAATAATTTATAATATCAAAATTCATTTTCCTCCTGAAATATACCAGTATTTTCAATACTGTGTAACTAGTCTGAAACCTAGGATTTGATGATGGTGTCATTGGAATATATAATTTAGAGTTGGGATTTATATGTAATATAAAAAAAGCTATTGGAAGTTATCTCCTTCAAGGAACACTAAATATTCACTAAGGAGTTAAGTACCTTTTTAGATTTCAGTTTTCACTATAGAATTTTGGGTTAAGTTTTTAATAGTTTGGAATTTGTTAGACGTATGTGTAAAATGAGATAGTTAAAAATGGGAGTATTCGTGACTACTTTAGAAGTGATGCTTATGAATAACTTCAAGTTAGCTTGTCTCCTTATCAAATTTGAATATTAGGAAGCAGCAGAAGTGTTTTCAGGATAGGAACTTAATTTGTATATATTGTTACTGTGTGTGCTTTTAAAAAGCAGTACTGGTACTCAGAACTCTGATTCAGTAGTTTAGTGATCATAGAAATTTCATACCAAGTTACTATGTTTCTTAGGTTAGTTACATCTCCCTATCATATAGATTTTTTTTTTTTTTTGTATTTTAAGCCATGTTGCTAAAGGATTTTTTTTACTTTTTATTGTGCGAATTTGTGGTTTAATAACTACTCTTGGCATTCACTATAAAAAGCAGCATTAATACTTCTGATTTTGTTAACCTACTTTTTGCAACAGATTAGATGAATTTTACATAAAATTTTATTATGAAGTACATTATAATTTTACCTCTGAGTTACATGAAATACATATATTCTATTTCTGTGACATGAAATTAATGGTAGGAATGTATTCATTAAAGTATTGGTGTGTGTATTGTATTTCAGATATAAGCATTGTACAGGAGCAGATTATCTCTGCTGATGGTAGTCTTGTCTCAGTGTGACAACGTACCTATAAAAGGAAAGGCCTAGTAACTGGTAATCCTTTCTGCAAAATTCTGTAGTACAGTTGTGAGAAATTACATTTCTCTCAATCCTTTTTTTTTTTTTTAAAGATTTATTTTATTTATTTATACAAGCACTGGGTACAGTCAGAAGCACGGGAGGGTGAAAGAATTCACCAGAGCCAGAGCGGGGAGCAGAGCAGGCAGAAGGACCGAAGTACACCGCTGAGGGGAGCAGCGGGCGGCAGGAGAGGTCTGCGCTCCATGTGGGACCCTCCTCTGGTAGCCGGGGAGCAGCCGGGGATCGAACCGGCGCTGCAGAGGCAGCGGGCAGCTTCGCAACCCAGCGTTCAACCGCTGCGCCACCGGGGAGGCCCTCTCTCAATCCTTTATGGTGACATCAAAAATGACTTTTTTGACAGAAGAACTTTGAAAAATAACAGTAGCAATAATAATACAAGGTCTTAACAAAGGAGAAACTAAGTGTGAAGTATATGGAAACCCTGCAATATCTCTGCAACTTCTGTAAATAAATTATAAAATAAAAAGAATTAAAAAATAAGAATACCTCAATAATATGGCTGTTACTGAGTTAGTAATAAATTGGTCTGATAAAGCCATTATTATTTTTTTTTCCCCCCTATGGTAGCTGGGAGAAAATCAATTGAGTGTCTTTACCCTTTTTTTTCTAGGATTCAAGATGACCAACGAGGAACCTCTTCCCAAAAAGGTAAGTATTTTAAGCAGTTTGGTGAGGGGTAATGCAGGAACTACCTGTATTGTTTGCTTATTTCTCATTCCCTTACCTTAATAATAGTTTTGTGGGCATATAATGTGCTAGATTTTGTATCTTATATGCAATGTTTTTTTAAGAATATAATCAGTTTCTGAAACACTTTATTATAAAGATATGTCCACAGTCTACTATTAGCCTCTGTTACACAGGTATTTCTAGCTGTATAACTACAAATAATATCAAAATAGATTATAAAATTCTCTAAGTTATTTTACCTTTTTTTCTGGATTATGAAGGGAACGTCATTGTAATATGAAATCACTTCTGTATTTTTTAAGAGGCCATATATACCTGTTAGTTCTTAAATACTTTCTACTCTAAAGTTTTGTTTTCTAGTCTCAATTTTCCCTTTTCTACATCCCTGCATTAATTCAGTTTAGTCACTGTTACATACACACACACAAGGACTACAAAAGAAATAACATTGTTTCTAAGAGGATTTGTAATCGTTCAGAAAAGTAGAATACATGTTTACTACCCAGTAAAAATTTTGTTAAATTTAGATACAGTATTAATGAAAATTTGTCTTAAGATTTAAAGTCAAATTACCTTTAAGGAAAAAAAAATTGTACTTTAATCATCTGAAAATTACTGTGTGCTTTCTATTAAGATTTTCGCTACATTTTAGTAAAATGATTTTCCCTCTTACATTTTATGATAGTACTTGTTCCTGATCATGATATAAATTTAAAATACTTTTGAAAGGAAAAACGTTTTTAAGTAGCATAAGGAAAACTAATGGAGTTTAAATTTTATACTAATACAGGAGCAGCATTTCACCTTTCAGTTAATTTGGTGTAGGAAAAACATTTACTATTTCTCAATTTACAAAGCAGTTTTATCTAGCTGGAATATTATGCCCCCCTTTTTAACAACAGTTTTTTACTTAGGAATAATTATAGCTTGAAAGCAGGTTCTGTGCACGCTTCACAGCCTCCTTCAATGTTAAAATGTTGCATAACTCTCAGACACCTTGTATAACAGTATAACCAAGGACTTGACATTAGTACAATCCACAGGGTCTATCCAGATTTTACAGATTATGTGTGCAGTGTGTATGTGTGTCTAGCTCTATGCAGTCTTACCATGTGAAGCTTTCTCTACCCATCACCATAACCAGAATGGGTAACTCAGACCTCCCCATGGGCCACCCCTATACTGCTCCTTTATGGCCACATCCATCCCCTCTCCATCCATCCCAACCCTTCACAATCACTGTAATTAGTCTCTTTCTATAATTATGTGAATTAGTGGTGTTACCGCTTTTTTTTATTCAACCGTTCTAACTGTGTAGTGATAGCTCATTGGTGTTTTAATTTACATTTACATAATCATGTCCACATAAAAGGTAACAACTTTTTAAATTTTTTTCCAATAAATTCAGATTTAAAAAAATCGTGCTGAGCCATTTCAGTCTCAGCTTTGAAGTTTTTTTTTGAAATTTTATTCATTTGTGCATACAAGAACTGGGGTGCAGGCCAGAGACTGGGGGGGACACAACAGGCAGATGACCGAAAACACTGCTGAGGTGAGCAGCAGGTGAAACAGGAGAGGTCTGCTGTGCCATGTGGGTTAGCTCTTTGGCCAGGGATCAAACTCAAGCCGCAGTAGCTGGTGCTAGCTTGATGGTGCTGAGACTTTAACTCCTGCGCCACCGGGGTGCTCAGAGCTACTTTGAAAAGGAGGGGCTTTGTTTGTCTTCAGTAGTAAGGGGATTCCAAATAAAAACTCGCAAACTTGTGATTCTGTCTTCATTAAAACTACAAAGAGTATGAGTGCCAGTAGTACTTAATATTTAAAAGTTTTAGGAGGGGTACTCAGTTTGTCTTTCAATTCTTCTCTACAGGTTCGACTGAGTGAAACAGACTTCAAAGTTATGGCACGAGATGAGTTAATTCTAAGGTAAAATGTACTTTCATTAAAAAATAGAGGTTTCTGTAGAACATATTGTGATTCTAATGTTTGTCATGTCACTTTTTTTTTTTTTTAAGATTTATTTATGCATACAATAGCTGGGATACAGGCCAGAGGCTCAGGGAATGAAAGGATTCACCAGAGACAGAGTGGGGAATGGAATAGGCAGACTGACTGAAATACACTGCTGAGGGGAGCAGCGGGGAGACAGGAGAGGTCTCCTGTGCCAGTGGGTATCTCCCTGGCCCGGGATCGAACTGGTGCTGCAGTGGCTGCCAGTAGCTTCATAGTTTGAGTCTTAATCCCTTGCGGCACCACGGAGGCCCCTCAGATAGTGTTTTAATGTTAACTATCCTCAAATCATTTAATATGCTTTTTGAACATATTTCCTCTGGCCTGTCTCTTCATTATGTCAGTATAGAGGAGTGCATAACACTAAAGAACAAAATCACTCGTGTGGGTAGTGTCTAGACTTAATAAGCAACCTGAATTTTTTATTTTTAAAGATTTATTTATGCATACAAGAACTGGGGTGTTAAGCCAGAGGTGCAGGGGGTGAGAGTATTCATCAGAGACAGAGTGGGGAACAGAACAGACAAACTGACGGAAATACACTGCTGAGGGGAGCAGCAGGCGAGTCAGGAGAGATCTGCTGCGCCATGTGAGTAGCTCCCTGGTTGACCGGGGATCAAACTCATGCTGCAAAGGCTGTGGACAGCTTCACAGTGCTGTGCATAACCCTTTGCGCCACCAGGAAGGCCCCAACCTGAATTTATTTTTAACATGCAGAGAATTTGTATTTGTCAATAAATGCTTTTTCAAAAGCAGATTGTCAGGTATAGCATTATAGTATTTGAGTGTAAGGAATCAAAGTGTAATCACAAGTTTTGTTTTTTATAACTATGTATTTTCTGTATTCTCTTACTATGGTGGTTAAGGTTTTTACACGATAACTTTCAAATTAAAAATGGGCATTTTTCAGGGCAGCATTTGCAAGGTCATTAAACTTTTGTCTAGAAGTTTCAAAATATTTTTTTACTTATTTTTAAAAAGAATTATTTATTTATACGAGCACTGGGTACAGTCAGAAGAACGGGAGGGTGAGAGAATTTGCCAGAGCGGGGAACAGGACAGGCAGACTGATGAAACACACTGCTGAGGGGAGCAGCAGGTGTGGCAGGAGAGGTCTGCGTGCCATGTGGGACCCTCACCGGCGGCCGGGGATCACACAGGCGCTGCAGAGGCTGCGGGCAACTTTGCAGCCCAGCGCTCAACTGCTGCGCCACCAGGGGAGGCCCCCCAATTTTTTTTTTTATTTGAAGAGCTTAGTAAATTCAGCAGCCAGGTAGCAGCCCTTCTGCCCACCTGAGCCTATACAGGTGCTTTACTTCGTTGACCTTCTCCCTTTGCAAAGGGGCAAAGGCAGCTCTCCTTCCAGGGCTGCCCACCTATGACTATGCATCCCTGTCTTTTAGCAGACTCCTCTCTTTTGGAGCAGCTCTTTTGCCCACTGTGTTTATTCAGGTCTCCTTTATTCTCTCCCTTTTTTATAATAAACCCACCCTTTTGGATATAAATATAATAATTCATCAGGCAAGAAGTAGAGGGGAGAAAAAGTATGTTTTAAGACAGACACAGATGACATCTTTCACTGTTTGCTAGAGTGTGTTGTGGGCACTCTTTTAACTTCCTTTGCTATAATCTCACAAAAGGGGCAGTTTTCCATAGCTTGCCTTTATTTCCCAGCACATGCAATTTATATCTTTAGTATGCTAAAAAAACACACTTATCATCCTAAGGTAGACACTGTGTGTTACCACTGAAGTGTTGGTGGTGTTTTTATGCCACCGATACAGTACATTTCTTGCCTTTTAGCCTTAGATAATTGCTCTGGTGCCGATGTGCAATCTTTAACCATAATGGGATAAAAGTACTGTAATCTTAATGTTGAAGTCATGGTAGCAATTTTTTAATTCAGGTTACCTTCAAAATTTTTAAATCATACGCAGTTTATATTGGTGAGCTTAGTTTAACTTCTTCCTCTGAGAAATTCTAACTTGACTTTTAGGTATTTCCCACCCACCTCCACCCCGTCATTAAATCTCGGTGATTTTTTTTTTAATCAACTACTTAATTTAATTGATCTGTTTTCTGCTCTCTTGCTACAGATTTTCTTGATTGAAGTTCTATGGTTGTCTAAAAATTGAATGAATGTCCTATGTGTGTTCTAAGTTGTATTCTTATAAAAATAGGAATGTACTTGACTGAATTGTAATCTTTATTAGCTTTAAGAAGAGTAGATTGAAAGCCTGGCTACACAGCATAGCAGTCGTTTGGGCAAGTTCTTGTCATTAGCAGTTTTTTAACTGTAGGACTGGAGAAAGTCTTGTTTTTCATCTGCAATAATTGCCAAGAGCAGTTCATAAGTTTTATTTATTTTTTTAAAGATTTATTTATTTATTATTTATACAAGCACTGGGTACAGTCAGAAGCGCGGAAGAGTAAGAAAATTCACCAGAGCCAGAGCGGGGAGCAGAGCAAGCAGAAGGACCGAAACACACTGCTGACGGGAGCAGCGGGTGGCAGGAGAGGTCTGCGCGCCATGTGGGACCCTCCTCTGGTGGCTGGGGAGCAGCCGGGGATCGAACTGGCGCTGCAGAGGCTGTGAGCAGCTTCGCAACCCAGCGCTCAACCGCTGTGCCTGGGGAGGCCCAGTTCATAAGTTTTATATTTTGAGGATAGAAGAATTATGAAAAACGCTCCCCTCATACTTTGATAACAATGGCATTTATGGGAATTGTTTGCCAATTAGAGATGGTATGAAAATATAATCTTGACAAATAGGACATTGTTTCCTCCTCTTTACATGCAAAAGTTGTATTATTTTGAGATATTCAGTGATATGCACAAGAGCCAAGATGAGACTCCTCAGTCCCATATAATTAGGCACATTTCTTGCATGTCTTTTGTTTGCAGTGGCATAAAAAAGAGGTTTTCATTTGGCTTCTATCCTCCAGGCATTGTACTTGGTATCAATGATATAAAGTCCACTGTGGTGTGCGATCTGACCCAGTGGAGCACACTTAGTATATTTTCAGTCGAGAACACTTTCCTGTGTATTTTCTTTCTCTTAGTCCTATTAACTAAATGGAATATTGAAGCGACTAATGTACGGTTGGTTAAACTAGAGGTAAAATCGATCTTGGTATGAAAGAGACCCTAAAAATTTGCCAGCGGAATTCTCAATGTTAAGTTTATGAGTTTATGAATGTGTTTTTTCCTGCTGTATTTAATAAAAGCAATTTCAGTGTAACAACTAATATATAAATTTATTTCTGTATTAGATGGAAACAGTACGAAGCCTACGTGCAAGCTCTGGAGGGCAAGTACACGGATCTTAACTGTAAGTTGGAGTTCTGGCTTCCCGAGCACGATATGAGTGTCTCCTCTTAGATTGTTACAGAAACAGGGTATTGATTTTACTAAGGAACTGTAACTTTCATTCAAGCGTTTGTGACTAAACAACTATGTCCAAGCACTGGGGCTCAGAAATAGATGTAAGAGACATCTCTTCTGAGGCATTCAGTCATTGGGGGGAACCAACATGTGATCATACAGGGCATGACTTACAGCAGAATTATCTGCAGTATTCTGGGAACGTCAGTAAGGAACTTAGAGCCACTTTATCAACTTTTTTGATCTGTCCTGACTGCGTTTACAGAGGAACTTGAATGAAGCATGAGTCATCATTCTAGAAGCGGTGCACCCAGCAATACATTTGAGAGCTTAAATACTTAAACATTTCTCAAAATCTGCTAAAAATAACACTGCCAAAAGTTTATACGTTCAAAACATATCTTTGTCACTTTTCACTGAGTTAGAACAGCTTAACTATTTGAGTATAAAATCCATTACTGTTTTCCAGAAAACTTAATGCCCCGAAATTTCAGCTTCAATCCACAGAAGAATATGATGAAAGCTAAAAGTAGTGATTGACTCTGCAATTATTGTCATGTATATATTGAATATATACACATAGTGTATATGTATATATATTTGAATATATACATTTGAATACTGTATGCAAATCATGGTATTTTTCCTGTGTCATTGGGAACAGATTAGACTATAAAAACATATTTCCCCCTTAGTTTTGGTTGTGAACCACTGTAGCACAGCTGCCTGTGGCACACATGATTAAAATATACTTCCTTGTTAGAAAGTAGTTGTTATAAAGTTAAGACAGAAAGTTTAAAAAAAAAAATTTTTTTTAAATAATAAATTTTATTTTTATATTCCCCATACAATTGCAACCCCCTCATTCTGACCCCAATCCCTCCCCTCCCGCCCCCCACCCCCCACCCCCCAAAAAGTATCTCTGGTTCATAGTTTTTTGTTGATTTTGATTTTCACTTTCTTATAGTTATTCATTTTCCTGGTCCCTTATTTAAGTTTTCTAGATTCTTGCTATGAGTGAGACCATCCGGTATTTTTCTTTTTCTTTCTGGCTTATTTCGCTGAGCATGATCCCTTCCAGTGCCATCCATGTTGCTGCAAATTGCATGTGTTTATCTTTTTTGAATGCTGAGTAATATTCCATGGTGTATATGGACCACATCTTCTTGATCCAGTCATCTATTTTGGGGCATTTGGGCTGTTTCCAAAGCTTAGCTATTGTAAACAGTGCTGCTATAAACATAGGGGTGCAGGGGTGCAGGTGTTCTTTGGAATTGATATTTCTGTGTCCTTTGGGTAAATACCTAGGAGTGGAATTGCTGGATCATATGGAAGCTCTATGTTTAGTAGGTCCAGAAATCTCCACACAGCTCTCCATAGTGGTTGGACCAGTTTGCGCTCCCACCAGCAATGCAGGAGAGTTCCTTTTTCTCCACACCCTCGCCAACATTTGTTGTTGCTTGTTTTTTTAATATGTGCCATTCTCACTGGTGTAAGATGGTATCTCATGGTGGTTTGGTTTGCATTTCCCTGATTACAAGTGATGTTGAACATTTTTCATATGCCTGTTGGCCATTTGTATTTCCTCTTCAGGGAAGTTTCTTTTTAGCTCTTCTACCCACTTAAAAAAAATTTTTTTTAATGAAGTACTTTATTGGTTTGATTAGAAGAATTGGGGTGTATGCCAGAGATTGCAAGGGTTGAGAGGATTCACCAGAGACAGAGTGGGGAGCAGAACAGGCAGATCTGCTGAAACACACTGCTGAGAGGAGCAGCTGGTGAGACAGGAGAGGTCTGCTGCGCCATGTGGGTCTGTTCCCTTGTCAGGGATCAAACTCAGGCCATAGCGGTGACAGTGCTTACACTAACCCTTAGGCCACCAGGGAGGCCTCAGGAACTAAGACTTTATTCTTGATTTTTTTTTTTTTTAAGATTTTACTTATACAATAACCGGGGTATAGGCCAGATGTGCGGGAGGGTGAGAGGATTCACCAGAGACAGAGAAGGGAACAGAACAGGCAGATGAAATACACTGCTGAGGGGAGCAGTGGGCGAGACAGGAGAGGTCTGCTTCGCCGTGTGGGTTCTTGCTGGCCGGCCAGGATCAAACCCGTGCTGCAGAGGCTGCAGACAGCTGCACAGTGTGGCGCTCAACCACCTGCACCACCAGGGAGGCCCTATTCTTGATTTTTTTTTTTTTTTAATGAAATGTTTTATTCTGACTTGTTACCCTTGACAAAGACAGCCAAAACTTTGCTCTGTTGGTTCAAATTGAGCTTAAAATTATATTTCCTGTTTTGCATTTATTTTTCTTTATCATCAGCTAATGATGTAACTGGCTTAAGGGAGTCTGAAGAAAAACTGAAGCAACAACAGCAAGAGTCTGCGCGCAGGGAAAACATCCTTGTAATGCGACTAGCAACAAAGGAGCAAGAGATGCAAGAATGCACTGTAAGTCTTCCCAGGCCTCAGTCTTTCTCATGAGTTGGTTTTCAATCCGCAGCACTATGTATGTTAGTACTAATGCAAATGTTATGCTCTTTGTGTAAATACGGATGCACATTTGTTATTGTAGATACACTTGAGGTGAAAATATACTGAAAGTCAAATTTTGGTAGGTAACTACATCATTTACATTTAAAATGTTTTTGTGTGTGGCTACAGAGTCCAAAGTTTTGAGATAATCTCTAAAATTTCCATGGTTTATTTAGTATATTGATTCCAGATACCTTTCGATGGCTTTATATCTGAGCTTACGAGGTGCATTTGCTTTTTATTCCTTCTTTGTCTGAGAAAGCCATCTGACTCGTTTCTCCTGTGTTCTCTTTATTATCCCTTCTTCCATAAAACTAATTTTTAGTACCCACAACTTTTATATTTCCCTTAATCACTATATGTTTTCATTTGTACTATTTGCCTTGTCTCTATAGATCTAGTGATATTTGATCATTTCCTGGTTAAACGTAGACTCAGTTTTAGGCTGTCTTTGATAGTCTTAGTCCATTCCTTGTAGTGTTTGTATATATGTTAAACACAATAGTGACAGCTCTCTCCCTGTTGTTCCTGATGTTAAAATCTGAAACTATCTTTGGTTCTTCTGTGAAATCTCCATTCATTAGGTGCATGTTTATTAAAATCTGATGTGAGTCAATATTCTGGTCACTATAGGGGGACACACTCCTTGCCGTCTCTCACCAATAAATTCTTCAGAGCTTAGCCTTAATACTTTTTTTTCCCCCAAAGATTTATTTATTTATGCATATAAGAACTGGGGTGTAAGCCAGAAGTGCAGGTGGTTAGAGAATTCACCAGAGATAGTGGGGAGCAGAACAGGTAGATCTACTGAAATACACTGCTGAGGGGAACAGGGGGCAAGGCAGGAGAGGTCTGCTGTGCCATGTGGGTTGCTCCTTGGCCTGGGATTGAACTCATGCTTCAGTGGCTGCAGATAGCTTGATAGTGCTGTCTTTAATCCCTGTACCACCAGAGAGGCCCTGGCATGGTACTTTTACTTCCTATGCACAGTGTCCACATTTTCACAAAAGTTTTTATTCCTTCACTAAAAGATTTTTTCATATTTGCTGAGGAAAAGAGTAGTGTCTGTTATTTTCTCTTCCTTCTCATTACTCTTATCAGTTTACTTTTCACCTTTACTACCACTGATGCTTTTCTTCAAGGTCAATAGTAAATGTTTTCTCTCAATACACCATTGCTTTCTGTATTTCAGCTACTGACATTTTAACATTTGGCTTTTTTTTTTTTTTTTAAACCCGTGGACAATTGATTCAAAGAATCCTCACCAACAGTTTGAATGTAAATTCTTTTCTGTGTTGCCCCTACCCTGCCAATCTAAAAAATTTTTTCTGCTCTTGTGATTTTCATATCAAATGGAGTAGCCACCACTTCTCAGGTGCCTACTTTCAAACCTAATTCTCTTTTCCTTGTTCTGATATTCATAATCGTAGATTTTATCACTTACTCATGTAAAAGCTTTAGGTGTCACTGTTTGCATGCCACTCTTCTAAGTGTTTGTGCATGCAGAGGGTGAGTCTTACCTTCAGGGTGCTAATACTTGGTAGATGGATGATGCCTGTGGTGCTCTTTTAACACCAGTGAGTTTTAAATTCTTTCTCTCCTTCAGTCCTAGGAGACTTTGTAACTCAGGAACTTCTTACCACTTGCTAGGCAGTGTAGCTGTCAAGTCTCCTCTGTGATTTTCCAGCTATCATATATACACTGGTAGTTTTGATGATCTCATGCCTGTTCTTTGATCATGCCTTTGGTGATGTTCCATCACCCCTTTTTCTTCTCGGGCTAGGTTATTTCAACTAGAACCTATAATTTCCAGCCACATTTTTTGTATAGTTCTTTGTACAGGCCAATTGCACAACTCACTGACTGTTCTTTCAGCCAGAATACAGGGCAAGATGTTGCAGAAAGGGCAGCTGAAGGGGAAAAAAAACCACACAAGGAAAAAGGGCAAGGTTATATGTAGCAGTTCACACTGTAAACCTGCCGTTGTTACTCTATTAGCATTGGAGAAGCGTTGTCTTCACTAGTGCTGGGGTATGTGGTATATACCATCTGACATGCCTTCCTGTTAAAAGTATCTTAGTGACTGGTCTTATGATGAATAAGTAGGTATACATTTTTAAGATGTTACTTTTAAAAATACCCCTATGTGAAATAAGAATTGTATTGCTTGCTCAGGAAAGTTTCCAATTTATGGTAGAAATGAGCTACTTATGAAATGTTAACTTAAGTCCTTTTTACATTTGCGTGTGCAGCAAGATCTTGGTGCATTTTATGCTAATGAACTGTATTTCAAACTTTAGAAATTTTTTTAATGCTATTAAGTAGCATGGAGTCAGTGGAAGGTTTCCGGTGTAAGTAGATGGGTTCTGGGACGGTGGGAAGGTCATAGGCTGAATTCAGGAGATTGAGAGAATTCTTCTCCCAGTTCTGGTACTATGTCCGTGGAGAGTTTCGCTGAATTACAAATACGCAGTTTGGACTAGATCAGTCACCTACCAGCTTTATATTTCTGTGATCCAGATTTACTCAAAAGGGAAAAAATGAGCATACACTTTATTTTGGCTTTAAGGAGCTATTTATAAAGTTGTAATGTCAGCTTGTGTAATTATAACTAACGTGTATTTTTAAACTTAAAAATGCAAATGTATTTTTAATTATAATCTTGTGCCTGGCATATTTTTAGGGGACTTGTGCATAGGATAATTTTGATAGCCCAAATTTGAGCTAGTAAACTGAGTACCTCAATAGTACACTTTCATAATTAGTATTTTGAACTTGGCTTTTTTCCTTCCCCAGTGGGTGTCAACATTTTTAGTAAACAGAACAGATTTTTTCAAAGGTTCCACATATGGAAATATAATCAAGTGGCTTTAATTCCTACAGGGATAACCTTAAATAGTTTTTAATTTGTTCTTTTTCCCTAGAGGGTTTTAGGATGGGGTCAGAGAGGCACCTTAATAAACAAGTTGGTAAATCTAGGGAACAAAAGGAATTTTCTGCCCCACCTTTTTATCATGGATGTTTTCCTTTGAGTTGGTAGTAATTATTTCTTTTGCTCTGCACAGACTCAAATCCAGTACCTCAAGCAAGTCCAACAGCCCAGTGTCGCCCAACTGAGATCAACAATGGTAGACCCAGCCATCAATTTGTTTTTCCTAAAAATGAAAGGTGAACTGGAACAGACTAAAGACAAACTGGAACAAGCCCAAAATGAACTGAGTGCCTGGAAGTTTACGCCTGATAGGTAAACAAATCATACTCCCCAGTCAAGACTTCCCTCACAGTCCCACTACGAGAAAACTGTGGTGGGACAGCCAAGTACTCGTTTCCACACCAAGACTCAGACTTTTTGAGCCAAAAAAGCCACATTCTTAAACTGTTCAGCTTGTAATGGTTAATGTAAAACTTACCAGATGAACCTTGTGTTTCAGCTTTTTTCTCTTCCCCCTCCCCTTGCTTCAGAGGCCTGATGGCGTCGGACTATTCCGAAGAAGTGGCCACCTCCGAAAATTTCCCTTCTAGAACATGTAGACACTTGAGAAATGTTTATTTGAAGAAAATAGAGGGAGAAACAGAAGTCTTAAGTCTGTGGCACACTGTGTCTTCAGACAGTTTGGAGGAATGAAAACCTAGAGATTTAAAATCATGAATTGAACATGTAAAATTCCAGTAAAATGTAAAAATGGAATATGCATCGCTCTTAACCTTGAGCATAGTGACTTAGAGACACTGTATATCAGTTTTGCCAATAAGACTGTGGACTTCGTGATTGTTGTTGAACTTCTGGGTCAAAACTCAAATGAGGTGAATTTTGCCTTTAAAGGTTTATTTGCTAAGAACCAACTCAGTAGTTATGAGAGAATTCAAATAATAGACATCAGTACACATAGTTCATATATTTAACCATTTCTTTTGGGGCTCTATATTACTGAGCCTTAAATCAATGTGGTTTTAATCAATGGTTTGTTCTTTGAATGGTTGCTAATACTGTAGATGCACTTACTGAGGACTGTACAAACATGAAGGTGTGGTATCAAACTTGAGGTTTAAACTGTGTGAAGCATTATAAACATTCATTTCACGACCAGATTGTATAAGGATATTGGCTGTGATGGGACTCACTGCATTAATTTTTTTTAGTAGTAAAACTTACTGAACCCCCATTCCATTCAACAGGCACATGTTCCAAGAGAATTGTCTTTGATATTCATGGGGGAATGTGGTCCTTCATTGTATTTGGCCTTTTGTATTGCACTCTTGATATTAAATTAAATGTGCCTTGAAATAGTTGGGGTTTTTTTTGTTTTGGGCTTTTTTTAAGTTCAAGGAATGCTATGATGGTTTTGTTGTACTTTTAACATTTTGATTTGGGGGGGGCCTGTGGAGAGCAGATTGATTTTGGGGAAATTTGCTGTGCTCTTCAAGAGAAGAGGAAGGCTCTGTGTCTCATTTTTTAAAAGACTTTTTTTTCCAGCTGGCATAAAAGACAAGGAGACTTGACTCTTGCTACTTTTTGACACTTTGTCCCAAGATATTGCAGTAGAAATTAATGTGGGACAGCCTCACAGGGTGCCGCCCAGAAGATTGGGGAAATATGTATTGGAGCTGTGGGCTGGCCTCAGTGAGACATTTTGTGAATTGAAGACAAAGCTGTAGTGATCATATCTAGCAGATTCATTTGATCATTTAGATAAATGAGGCATTTTCTTCATGCTTCCATCCAATCCTGGAGGTGAATTTTTTTCGTCATTCTATAAGTCACCAATTCGAATATTCACTTGGTGATAATGGAGTCTAAGATGAGTGGAAGATAAAGTTCCAGATTGTCCCAACGGTTAAGTGCAGTTTTAACAAGGGTGACTTAAGTTCTCTCTTAATCATTCAAATCAATTGTAAGTATCTTGTATGTTTGTGCTTTAGGGAACTGATTGTGGGGCAGAGGGTGGGTTGAACCAGAAGTGGTTTGTGTGACGTTCAAAAAATCCGCTTCTAAAATTCTCACAATTTGTGAGGGTTGGTGGTGGGTAAGTAAATAACCAAATTTGTTTGAAAATAGGTTATTGTGCCCAAGTTAGTAAGACTTTTGTATATATTTGAAGATGCTATATAAGGTCACAATAGAAATAAATGACCAACAAATTTTTAGTAGGTCAAGAAATAATTCTGGAGTAAATATTGGAATATATGCTCAAATTTTGCTAGAATTCTTCTTTGCTGCTTAGATAATGCTTTTGGGAAGGGGGGGGTGTATGGGTTTTTCTTAATCATTGTTAATTTTTTTTTTTCCATAAAAAATTACAACAAAAAATCGAGATGAAAGAGTCACTCCTGGATATGATCTTGCCTTCTTCATTCAGGCACAATAACCACTATTAAATTTCTTGGTTATAAGGATAATTCCTATGCATGTATAGTCATTTTTTATATATTGTTTTTGGATTTTTTTTAATGTCACCATTATATATTCAGGTGATTTGCAGCTTCACCCCACTTTATACCTGGGCACTTTTTAATAGTTATTTAATTTCATTTTTTAAATGGTTATAAGATGCTTCCAATGTACTAGTCATAATTTATTTTGATGTCCTATAAATGGATTTTTATTCCATTAAAATTAGCCTTACATAGTATGTCCAGTACTATAAATAACTTCATTTATACCTGGTACTATAACTACACCATTAATTTGAAAGAACTAGTGCTCAGTCAGTGGTACAAGTACACTAGCATTTGGTAAATAATTTGTTTAAAATCTGATGATCCTAATCTGGCAGATAGTTACATGTTTGCATTATTTTGATAAGTAACATAAATTTTTTGTTGTTGTTTTTACTTTCCTACTCTTTTAATTTTGAAGACGAAAGATTCCCTGAATTATCTTCTTTACTTTGGTTAAAATATTTCATACACGTGACACTATTTTAAACTGTTCATTCAGAAGGATATATTTTAAGTATCTTGACAATTTTCACTTTGCTTTTAATCACCTAATTGAACACCTCCAATATAGCCTGTTTCCCTTCCCCTTGATAACAAGGCAGTGTATGGTGTTATTAACTTTATTTAAACCATTTCTTATGTATATATTTTGTGGATTATTTGATTTTAGGAATGGGTCCGTGTTTTTGTTTTAATTTTTCAAAAACCTGTTCTAAAGAGAGTTACTTGTGATTGAATTCTTTTATTTACTTTTTTTTGTGATATGATACAGATCATAAGTAACAAAATGAATGTTTAAGGAATAGCAGTTTTGTCAAGATGTTTCAACAATTACTAATTTTAGAAGTGATAGGATTATTTTAGATCATGAGTTATGATTATGAATCATTTTAAATTATATTTTATGTGAGGTTGTCAGATCACTAATGTGTTGATTTCATAGTTGTCTGTTTTTTCTAATCTTTGTTAAATTCATGAGAGATTTTTCAGATTAGTTGGAAAACACTGGTGCTTTATATCATTCAAGAAAATAAAGTTATGGTACATAGGCTGTGAAATGAGAGGAATGCCACTATCTTTGATAGCGGTGCCTATTCTTAATTCCTCATTTGATGTCCAAACTCTAGTTGAGTGGAAGTCTGAAGGTACTAACGGAAGGAAAATAAGGTCTGTCCTATAGTGGCAGTGAACAAGGGAACAGTTGCCATGTAAGGAATCAACCCTCATCCTGGGCTTGCTGGTGGCTTCCCCAGGTTCCTTTGAGCAAAGAGAAGCTGTTTTTACTGTACCACAGATTTGTGAAGGGAAGTAAATTATAAACTTCTGCTTAAAAGATTGAGAATCAGTTTACAAAGTGCTCTCATTTAAAAAGTTTTAGGGCTTGGGCCTCCCCGGTGGCGCAGCGGTTGAGCGCTGGGTTGCGAAGCTGCCCGCGGCCTCTGCGGCGCCGGTTCGATCCCCGGCTGCTCCCAGGCCACTGGAGGAGGGTCCCACATGGTGCGCAGACCTCTCCTGCCACCCGCTGCTCCCCTCAGCAGTGTACTTCGGTCCTTCTGTCTGCTCTGCTCCCTGCTCTGGCTCTGGTGAATTCTCTCACCCTCCCGCGCTTCTGACTGTACCCAGTGCATGTATAAACAAAACAAACAAACAAACCAGCAAACAAATAAAGCATGCCTCTATTAAAAAAAAAAAAAAAAAAAAAGTTTTAGGGCTTGATAGGATTTAGATGCATTCTGAATCAGACAAGGGGAAGCCCCACTAAAAGAAGAAAAAAGGAAAGTACTTAATGACAAAAATTTTTAATTCCCTGTCCAAGTCAGAGAGGTATATTCTTCAATCAGAGCCCCTTAACCCTTTGCACTCTGAACCATTTTACGATATTTTGATTTAATTTCTTGTACCATTTCAAGATAAAACTTCAGAGAAACATGCATGTCTCAAAAAGTTGCGTTGAAATGACCTCAATTCCCTGTAATTACTAATAAATTGCAATGTCCCCTGAGAGGGGACATCCGAGTGATATGCTAGAATTCCGATGTCCCCTGAGAGGGGACAGTGGAGTGCATAGGGTTAAAAGTGATCATTTCCATTATTGCTGATGCTAAAGAAAAGGCAGAAAAGTTTTCTGAGAGATTACTTTGTGATTACTTTTAAGTTACGGTGTGTGTGCATGTAGATTGATAGTATGATACACTAGCACGTGGTAAATAATTTGTTTAAAGCAAGTCCCAGATTTAAAAGACAGCTCAGACATGTATTTTATATCCATATGCACACACACATAAAGAAGTTAAATGAGAACTTAATGAATAAAAGCAATCTTTAGGCTCTTTATTAGGCTTTTTTTTAAATGCTCTTTGAAAACAGTTATTTAATATGCCTTAAGCTAGTAGATGTTCTTGTAAAAACTGCCTTTAAGAGGTATCCTTACTGAATGTTTTTCTAGCAAAAATAAATAGAAGTACAGTTTGTCGTCTATCAAGTATTTTAAAGGAGCGTATGGTTGTCATTGCATTTATCTTTCCGAGAACTTTCCATGAAGCTAAGCACCTTAGTGTTTTGTTAATATGGGTGTATCTTAAGTATGTGTTAAGTAGCTAATTTTGAAGTTCAAAGGTTGGGATGAAAATAGATTTCAGAATCATTGTAATAACACTAGAAAGCTGCCATTTTGGTGCTTTTGTTTTGGGTTTGCTTTTGCTGATGGATTGGCAGAATTCTGAAATGCAGAAGTTGGGCCTGTTTCAGAACAGGAGATGGTAATTGAAGGGAGGTACCTACTGTGACCTAGTTCTGTATATGTTACATCTATCATTGTAATAATTGCAAGCAGATAAGGTTTGTAAGAGAGTTTTGTCTTCATTTTGTGATGGATGACTTTTTCCTTTGCAGCCAAACAGGCAAAAAGTTAATGGCGAAGTGTCGAATGCTAATCCAGGAGAATCAAGAACTTGGAAGGCAGCTGTCCCAGGGACGTATTGCACAACTTGAAGCTGAGTTGGCTTTACAGAAGAAGTATAGTGAGGAGCTTAAAAGCAGTCAGGATGGTAAGGGGTCCTTTGAAAAGTTTGGTTAACTTTGCACTGGCTTTTAAAAAAACTGCCAGGCATGAATAGTATAGGTCATATTCTGTACATGCTGCTATCTGCCTATAGCTCTAGTTGAGTTGGCAACCAAAGCCATTTCATTTAGTGGCGTTTTCTCCCATTCTCCTAATAGTTTACAGATTTCCATTTTTAGTTTTTCATTGTGGGATTTGGTTAAAGATAGAAAAGTTGTGTTATTAAGGTATTACATAGGCCTCCAAATTTATATTCAGTTTTAAAGGGGAGAATATCTTCATTTAACTACTTCCTCTGTGTAAGACTTTAAGTATTTGGCTATTTTCAGTCGTCTAAAAAACACGTTTGTACTTGTTAAGGTCCTATGTAGTGTATACAGTCTAATGCTAAAATTTGCTAAGACCAAAAGAACATAATTCTCAGCTGCCATCTTTCTTGGGGGGCAAGTATAGGTACATCAATGCTGTTTGGTGAACCCTTCATGTGGAAGGTTAGTAGTTAATAAGGAAAATTTTAAATTGAGAATTCGTACATATATAACAGTTAATCGCAAAGAAGCATATCTTTAAAACTACCTTTCATAGCAGTGTTTCTCAGCTCTTACCATTTGTAAACTTCGGTAAATGGGAGATTTTGAAAGATTTTTTTTCCCCGCCTCTAGTGCTTTTGTAGGACTTACTGGACATGTATTTTTATCAGTTTCCAAGAGTTTTCTGTTTTGTTCTTGAAAGTATAATAGTCCTTGGCTACAACATAGCCCTTTGTGGAGTGTTAGTATAGATTGGTCACCTGTTCCCTAGAGGTTCATCCAGCTGAAGAGCTGAGAGTTTCACCACCAGCCTTATCCACACAAAGGTAAACAGTATGCCCTTTTGGAGTGTTAGTATAGATTGGTCACCTGTTCCCTAGAGGTTAATCCAGCTGAAGAGCTGAGAAAAGGCTTTCGTCACCAGCCTTGTCCACACAAAGGTAAACAATGTGCTGAGGATGTTGTGGGCTGTATTCAGTCATATATGACCAGATGAATTTACACGAACCCAAATTGGTTGCCTTAATCTATTTTTAACTATTTTATCCCCCAAAACAACTCCTTGTAACTATTTCAAAAATTCCAAGCAAAACTTCAAAATACCCTGTGTTGTGATTTTAGAATTGCAAACTTTTATGATTGCCTGGCTTTGTTCCAGCCACTAAGGAATAGTTTTACATATGTTATAAAAGATAATAAAGTAGGTTTGACTCTTCCCTTTGCACAGAACTGAATGACTTCATCATTCAACTTGACGAAGAAGTGGAGGGAATGCAGAGCACCATTCTCGTTCTTCAGCAACAGCTGAAGGAGACACGCCAGCAGTTGGCGCAGTACCAGCAGCAGCAGTCTCAAGCCTCCGCCCCAAGTACCAGCAGGACTACATCTTCTGAGCCTGTAGGACAGGCGGAGGCCACAGGAAAAGACTGCAGTCGACTGGCCAACGGACCAAGTAACGGCAGCTCCTCCCGGCAGAGGACGTCTGGGTCTGGATTTCACAGGGAGGGGGACGCCCACGAGGATGACTTTCCTTCTTCTCCAGGGAATGGTAATCAGGCCTCCCACAGCTCGGAGGAGAGAACTGGCAGAGGAGGTGTTAGTTACATAAACCCACTCAGTGCGGGGTATGAAAGCGTAGACTCTCCCACGGGCAGTGAAAACTCTCTCACACACCACTCAAATGACACAGACTCCAGCCATGACCCGCAGGAGGAGAAGACGGTGAGTGGGAAAGGTGACCGAACTGCGGGTTCCCGCCACGCGCAGAATGGCTTGGACTCAAGTGTAAATGTACAGGGTTCGGTTTTGTAATATTTTTCCAGCAGATTTTTATACAGTGTCGTTGAATTTGGGAGAGGAGACTGTCGGCGAAGTAGCGCATACTTTGTCACTCTTTGCCTTTTTTGTGGGTGTGTGTGTTTTTGTTTCTCCCCCCCCCCTTTTTTTTTTAATTTTCTTCCTTTGCTTCAATACCTCTGCCACTTTGGGAATTATAACAGTTAATTACTTTGAATGTTGCTAAAAAGACATTTTGAGTAGGGTCAAGTTATTTTTATATGAGTTAATGTGAAGTTGTAAATGGAAATCCTCCTTTCAAGTAGAACACGATGATGTCTGTATAAATCTCCGTGTAGGGCCTGTGCTGTGCAAGGGCATTCTCACTCATGCTGTTGTTATACTTCTGCGCCATTCAGACTTGTTAGAGTAGATGTGAGGCTGTGACTGCCAAGTTTGCCCGGTACAGTAGTTTATCACTAAAAGCTGGACTTGCTGATGGAGTCCTGTAGTAGTTTCAGTGTTAGCTGCAGTTTTTCCCACCATACATCTGTGCATTTTCTCTTTAGGTGACTGAATGTTTAAGAAGTCTGTGTGCATAGTTACTCAGTTTTTATGAACTGTTGAATCCTGTTAATGCAAATTGCTCTGTGACTCCAGTATATCTTACCTGTACTGACCAAACCTAAATAAAGATTTTTATTGTAACTCATGCATTTGTTGGTTTTTGTTGGTGTGTTTAGCATTTGTCATTTATTTTCATTGAATGGCTGAATTTCTGCCTATTCCTCAACATGCCACAAAGGGGAAGAAGTTTCGGTCCATGCATCAGTTTTGATGGTGCACCTGTTTTTTTTTAATCAAGCCTTGTTTTGCACAATGAACTTGGAGTATACTTTTATTTTTTTTTCTCCCTGACCTGTAAAAATAAATATTATAAAATGTTTTTTAAATATGGGAAAGTATAGAAAATAATCACCTACGTATCACTTGACTTATAATTGAAAAGCTGAATTTGTTTTTGTGAAATGATGTGAGGTTGTTGGGTGATTCATTGAAGTAGGATACCTGCACAGTCAGTGATGTTTGAAAAGTGTCCATGGACAGTGAGCATGCCTGCTAATACCAAAGTCTTTGGGGTTTTAGAATGAAGGAGAAAATATTTTTACTGCGTCTATTTTGTGTCTTATTTTAAATATTAAGTATTGAGGTCTATGGTATTGAATGACTTTGGAATCCAGCTTTTCATGTATGTAGTTGAGGTGAAATGTGAATTTGCTGAAAGCACAGTATTTTCTTAGTTTTGATATTACTTGTAATTAAGGAACTGCATGAATGGACTTGGAATACTAAACAGGTACAACTTGAAAACTGTTTTGCCTTTCTGGCATGTGCGTATATCTGACCTGGTGGTGTGTTCAGAATACTCTAGTTCCTGTCTCTGATTAACCATTTGCAGTCTTCAAGTAAATAAATTTGTGATGGTCAAACATTTTGGTGTGTACTAAAATACTAAGTATTCCCTGGGTTTATCAAGTGTTGTGGGCTTTGACTTTGGATTTTGTTAGTGTGTGCCTTTTTAGCACCCCCAATTTATACAAAAGAATTTCTCTTGATGGTGTAGTTGTTGGTGTGTAGTAGTAGATTTTCAGCTGATGATTTTGATTTAACAGGCCTGTTGTGTCATCACCAATTGTAGGTTTCTGTTGACTCTACACTTAAATGGTTCTCTTGGGCAAAGAGAAATGTTGACTTCAATCAGTATTTCTCTTTTCTGGAATTGGGTACTTGCTGTGTTGGGGTGAGTGCAGTAAGAGTTGGTCAGATCATATCCAGAGAGTGGCCTCTGGAGCTAATGGATTTGAGTCCTGGCTTTACCAGCCAGGTATCTGCTTCAGGACTTGTACAAATGGTCTCAGTCTCTGAAGCATCTGGTTCCCTTACGAGAGCATCAAGGGAGTGTGGGAAGCGCTGGGCAGCTGTGGTGAGCCCAGTGGCTGCTCTGGACGTGTTAGCCATTACCACCCTCCAGTGACGGGCCATCTCCCTTGGCCCAAGTACTCCGAAGGCCAATTTTTGTTTGGATAATCTTTGCTGGAAGAGAAAAGATTAGTTTTAGGTAAATAGCTTGTGATGTCTGATGTAAAGGTGGAAAACTGCCAGTGTTTACTGCCCCCGCTAAATGCCTGTTTTCTCTACGAGCACAGACAGAAACATCCTTTAGATGACTCCTGGATACGGACACCCAGCCTGTGACAGCAGCTTCACGCACACAGCCAAAGGTTAGCTTTCAGGGCAGTCCACGTGGATATGGCCCAAGCTCGATAGGGAAGTTTCAGTGTCTCTACCTTAGCGTTATTCCAGAGAGTTGTCCTTAAAAGGTAGCAAAAAAAAAAAAAAAAAAAAATGAAATGCCTTAACATTTTTGGCATCTATTGAGTTTGCATGCCAGAACTGACTGGTATTTTATTTTATTGGCTTTTTCACTGTTACCGCCCCATGATAGACACCTGTTGTCCCTACTTACAGACTCGGAGACGGGCTTCAGGGGGAGCTGCCCTCTAAGGTGCCACTGAAGCTCCATGGGTAATGCCCACCTCAGAGCTGGCAGCCCAACCATATCTTGATTCCAAGAGGCCTGATTCCAAGAGCTCAGGATTGGTGCTGTCGTTCTGCCTCCCACCATCCTCTTGAGCAAGAGGAAGAAATGCCCTTGAGCTGCTGAGGATGCTATCACAATCCCTCTGAGCGGTGCTGGCAAGGATCCCATGAACTGGCAGTGCAACAATGGGTAAAGAAGATTTTAACTACACAGTTTAAGACAGTAGGTAAGAAGGTTTACTTAAGAACAGTCTCTAAGAACTGCAGCCCTTGAAAATGGGCCCTTGAAAATGGTTCCAGTTTGTGGCAAGTGGAAAGGAAACATTTTACAAAGGTCCGGCCTTCCTGGCGAATGTACCAGCTGCCATCTCTTACAAGGTTTAGTGGGTGCCATTGTTGCTAAGATCTTAATGAGAACAATTTTGTAAAAGCGCTTATTGCACAGTGCAGTCAAGTGTTGGTTCCCTTGGCCTCAGCCGGATTCAATGCACTTAACCACTCGGGTGCTGAGATGCTCGGGGCCATCCCGACAGTTCCCTCCCCGGTGTGCTGTGTTTCTCAGCCACAGGCATCGCCTGCCCCTCTGATTGCACTTTCTTGGGGGTTCATTTACTTCCGTCATCTGTAAGAAGTGTTGCCTTTGACGTGCTCCGTCATGGGGGACTTGTGTTAACCCTCATTGTAGGGAACATGGGACTCCAGGTTGGACTCCTGCAACATTGTTTGTGAAACCAGGAACAGGACAGCAGTAGAACAGGACCCTCTTGCAAAGGTGATTTAGTCTAGTAGAGAAGATAAGAAACTAGGGATGATAGTGTGGTCAGCAGAAAGATAAGGCTAGGTAGAAGATGCATCGAAAATAAGAAATAGGAAGGCATCGAAAATAAGAAATAAGAAGACTTCTCAAGGGAGGGATGTCTAAGGGGGTGTTACGTGTGACACAAGGTAGTTACACAACTCGCTGAGCCTCTGTAGAAAAGAAAGGCTGTTTTAGGGTAACAGCCTCAGCCTTGGGGGTTCCCAGGCGTGATCTGAACCATGCCAACAAGGAGACAGGGAAGGCAGACCACGGCACAGCAGTAGGTGGCAGTTGCAGCAGGCAAAGCAACTTCCAAAACCTGCCAGATCACCAAAGCCTATGTCAAGTCCTTAGCGTTCAGTCATGGACTCCGTCCAGATGATCTCAGAGCCACATTTCTAGCCCACGGTTGTGTCCTTGGAGGAGTTCCTGGGAGGGGGAGCCAAGTGGGGCATATTCCATGGGCGGGGCAGGGAGCCTGCATTGACCCAGGGGGTCAAACGGCTGTCCGGTCCTTGGATGACCTCCCTGACAACTGGCAGGTGGATAGAATGAGTTTGGTCCATGTGTCAGATCTGAGGTGTCTACGGGAAATGTGAATGGAGATACTTCGGAGTTGTCAGCACCTAAGTGGTCACTGAGGCCTGGGAGTGACCGGCATCGCCCAGGGTGCCATGCAGAGTGCGAGCCTTGGGGGCTACATTATGGGGCAGGGACAGTAAGTGCACAAAGGAGACTGGGGAGTGGCCAGTGGCCTGAGGGGAAACTGAGAATGTGTAGAGCATGGAGCTAAAGAAAAGGTCCCCATAAATCCCTCGACCTCTCGTGTTGAGGACGACATTGCCGGCAGGAGTCCTGGTGTGTGCTGCTGGACTGGCAGGGGGCACCGCTGGGCTCAGCAGCCTTCTAGCCTCTGTGGCATTCTGACGTAGGAAATGCGGCTGTCCCAGCTCTTCCTTCTCTACCCGCCTCCCCGCCCTTTCTTCAGCTTGTGTTTATTTTCTTGGGTTTATTTGGTCCGTCATTAATGTGGGATCCCAGGGCCTAATAAGCTTTTCGGTTCATCAGGCTCCCCCAGGCTTGCCTGTGACAGAGGCCGCCTGTTCTGTGGTCTCAGGCACTGCACCGCCCGGCCAGAACCCTAGCAGGCTAGGCCGTTTCTCTTTGACTGGTCTGTTAACTTACCCTTCGCCAGGTGGGGCAGAAACCATGGAAGCTCCCCTTGGTATGGATATTCCTTTCTGTGGCAGGATCACAAGTAAAGGTAGGGGAAAGTTTACTTCTCCCTGTCTTTGCAAACATGATATTCTTGTTTTTGCTGGTTTCTTGGAATAAGGATGGTTTGGCCCCATGCAAGGGGCTGGTTCAGTGTAAAGAGGACAGTAAAGCGGTTTTTTCTGTAGTGGCTTTTTTCTTTCTTTTTTTCTTTTTTTAAAGATTTATTTATTTTATAAAAGAACCAGGGTACAGGCCAGATGTACAGTGGCTTTTTTCATCCCATTTTAAAAACAATCCAGTGATGTCAACTTTTCATCTCCTAAACACTTGAAGCCTCAACTTCCGACCAGGAGGTCAGCATGGACATCTCAGGATGCCTTTAGGTGTGTGTAACAGAAGAGCTTCCCAAGTCAAACGGGTTCAAACAACAAGGAAAATCGATCTCACATGCTCACAAGATCAGAGGGTCAGTGGGGTTGGCCACTGGGGTTGGCCAGTGGGGTTGGGGTTGGTTGGGGTTGGCCAGTGGGGTTGGCCCCACGGATGTCCGCGATTTCTTCCTCTGCTCTCCTGTCCTCGTTGTAGGCTTGGCAGTAGCACCTCATCCCCTATATTCAAAAAGTTGTCGCAGCAGTTCCAGACTTCACATCCAGACACCACAATGTCCCATGGGCACAGGGATCCACCTGTCTCCACGCAGTGTAGTGATTGTCTTTCCTGGAGTCACCCGGCAAGCATCCTTCACATTTTGGGGGCTGATTGGGTCACATGTCCATTCTAAAGCTGAAGCAGGAAGTTTCCCAAGTCTGCTGCTTAGGGGAAGTCTTCTTCGAGTCTGCTGCTTGGGGGAGCAGAGAAGTTGCTGGGTGTGCGGCACTGCTAGTACACAGTGGTAGCCATGGCTACCTTGACTCCTTCCCGAACAAGAAAGAATGCTTATGCTGTGATGGATGGGACAGCACGTTTCCTCACACAAATTGTACAAAACCTCCATTTTTACTCTTGGGTGCTCAGCCTTTGGGGAGCAATCCCACTGGGCCCCCGGTGTGACCTGTAAATCTCTCCACCTCCAACTGCCGTCTGATTTCTCTGGGAATTGCCGTAACAAAACCACTGGCCAGGACTAAGCTGACTGTAGGGTAAATGTTTTAATCGGGCTTTTTATGCCACTGGCCTCTGGCTATCACCTATGGCCTTGATCGTGTTGAGGCAGAAAGCACTTGGGAGCATGGGCACCGGGCATGCGTGCCTGATTGTGGAGGCCTGGCGTATGGGTGTGGGCATGTGTAAGTGTGCACGCCTGAGCCTAGAGGCCAGTTATGTAAGGACGGCTACGTGAGGACAAGTGACTACATAAGAGGCAAGACCACGACAGAACACCAGAGAGAGCCCACAGACAGAGAGTCATGTGGGACTGGGGGCTTTTTCACTGCCTGCCTCCCCGCACCCCTTGCCCGGCCAGTGTCTGCCTTCCCTGCACGCCAGTCTCCCTGCCTGATGTGCCTGTGTGTCTGCTTTCCCGAGAGAGTAGTAAAGCCTGAAAAACCCACTGAGGGCTCCTGGACTCCCCTTATCCAGCCGCCTGAATCCATAGTGAACCTGCCCTATGCTTGCTGGCACCGACTGACGTATTTGGAGTAAAACGAATGTTGGGAATCAATCACCGTAAGAGGGTTCATGGGAAGAGCTAAGAGTGTACAGTCCACTCTAAACAGCCACGAAGTGCCAGCCATCCAAATTCCCCACCCAAGTGTTTACCCGCAGCCCAAACACACCCCGCGGCATGGACAATGCGCCGTGTCTCCGCGTTACTTATTTGAACGTTTCTAAGTCCCTACCCGTGGGTGACTTACTCCACCCCTTTGGGGACCGCGAAAGCTTTTGGATGATAATCATGAAGATTCCCCTACATCGGATGAGCATGTAGTCCTCTGTGTCAGAACACCCGACCGCGGCAGGCTCGGGGGAGACCAGACAAAACAAGACCTCTCTGCAGAGGAGACCAGGCCGGGCAGACACCTGGGAGCAGCAGCTGGGAAGGGACGGGCAGGTGTTGCGGGGCCTCAAGGGCGCTGAAAGATCTGGAACGTCGCCCGACAGCCACAGACTTTGAAAATGGCTTTAAAGATGAGCGTGACCCGCCTGGTTATTCCACGCTCCTCTCCTCGCACGCGCGCAACTGTCCAGGAAGGGGAATCCTGGAGTGTGGAGCCGCCCCCACGCCCGCCCGGACCCGCCCCCCGCGGCGCCGGGGGCACCTCCTGGGGGCCCGGGCAGAGCCCACGACGCCCCGCGTGCGCGCCAGCGCCTGCCCACGCCGAGAGCAGCGACAAACGGCCCCAAAAGACGCGGGCAAAGGACCCCGAGAGTCTCTTCTCGACGAGGCCGTCCGGGGCGGCGGGCGCGCGGGTGCTCACCGCCCTCGAGGCCGAGCAGGCGGGCGCGGGGGCAGCGGCGGGGGCGCCGGCGGGAGCCCCAGGGGTCCCCAAGCGGCCGGGGCCGCCGGCGCCGAGCCCAGAGCCCCGGGGGGCGCCGGTCCGGCCCCGCCGCGCAGGGGCGTCCCCGCCGGGCCGGGGCGGGCTCCGGGGCGCGCCTCTCCCCGACGCCCGAGGTCCTAAATTCAAAAATGCCAGGAAACCCTCCGAGGCCCCGGACGCCCCCGCCCAGACCCGCCTCAGCTCCGCGGGGCTCGGCGGGGGCGCTGGGGGGGGCGCGGGCGCGGCGCGTGGGCGTCGTGCCGACGTGGGCGCGCGCGGGGCGGGGCGTGGAGCCTGCGGCCCGGCCCCGCCCCCGCCCCCGCCGCCGGCCTGCCCGCGCCTGCGCAGCCGGGCCGCTGAGGCCGTGGGCGGGGCGGCGGCGGCTCCGCCCCCCGCGCCCTTAAGCCCAGGCCGGCCGGGCTTCGCCTCACTCTCCCGGGAGCCAGCCGCGGTAGGGCAGGCGTGGCCGCGCGGCAGGATGAGCGCCCGTTCGGACCCTGTGGTTATCGTCTCGGCGGCGCGGACCGTCATCGGTGAGTGGCCGGCGCCCGCTGCGGGGCTCGAGCCGCGGGCCGGGCCCCCCCGCGGGGACCCCGGGGCCCCGGCGCGTCGCACCTCCCGGGTCGGCGCGGCAGATCCGCCCCCTGCTCGCCCGGTGAGGCCCTTCCGATTCGCGCGCTCTGATTGGCTCCCCGGGTAGAGCCACCGCGCTGTCCGGCTCTCCCATAGGCTGGCGGGGAGAGGCGCTCTCTCGCGAGGCCTCTGATTGGCCAGCTCCGGGAGCAGCCTCCTCGGCCGGGCGGCGCCGCGGTGGTCTGAGCGGGCGCCGGGGGTCGCGGCGCGCTGACGAGCGTCGGGCGCGTCCCCTCGCGCCCCGGGCTGCCTTCTTCCGGGCGCGGGGCCGCGCGGGGCCGGGCGGGGCCGGGCGGGGCCGGGCGGGGCCGGGCGGGGCCGGGCGGGGCGGGCCCCTTTTGTGAGGGACGCGTGGCGCCCCGCGCTCGGGAATGAATGAGGAGGTTTCCCGCGGGGCCGCGGCCACCGGGGGTTCTGGGGCCGCCGCCTGCCCGGCCCCGCGGCGGAGAGCGGGGACCCCGGGCCCAGGCGAGCGGCGACGCGGCCTGCGAGGGCGCACCCCGGCCCGCGCTCCCCGCCCCCTTTCGGGGGCGCCCCCCTCACCGCCCTCGGGGTCCCCTCTCTCCTAGGCTCCTTTAACGGCGCCTTGTCCACCGTTCCTGCCCACGACCTGGGCTCCGCCGTCATCAGAGAGGTCCTGAAGCGGGCGGCCGTGGCTCCCGAGGAGGTGTCGGAGGTCATCCTGGGGCACGTCTTGGCAGCAGGTAACCGCCCGCCGGCACTCGCCCAGGGCGGCTTGTGGGGAGGCTCACCTGCTCCCCGCGCTCGGCTGGCGGAAACTGCGGCTGTGCCTCCGCGCCTGCCCGCGGGGCGCCCTGCACCGGAGGCCAGCCTACGCCCCAGCCCGGCCAGGCGGCAGCCCAGCCGCCGGCCTCCGCTGCTTTTGTCTGTCAAGCAGCGCCAGCCTGAAGCGGCCGGAGCGCCTGGCCTCTTTCCGCCTCCAGAGTGTCACACATTCAATAAAAATGCAGGGAACTGGGTACGGCTGCAGCGTGGAGCAGGTACCTGCACCGCAGGGGTGTCCTGCCCCACCCCCCCACCCCCCAGGCCTGGCTTTCTCTCCTGGGGGAGAGGCTCACTGTCCTGGGGAGCTCTGAATCTGGAGAGCACTGATTTCCCAGGATCTATAGATCCGCCCTCCGCTGACATGTCCCCAGCAGCTGGTTATGGACCGGTGTCCTGCTCACTCAGTGCCATCCATTCTGATAGTTTGTAGTGACCATTTGCAAGGTCCCTTTGCTTACAACCAGCTTTTGTTCTTACTTGGCCCATTTTTCTGTGTATTTACCTTCTAGGTCTTCCTGACTCCCTTTTCTCCGCTTGCTCTTAAGGGCCCTGCACGTGAGAGTAATGCCCACCTCTGCCCTTGGCTCTCCACTGAGCCTCCCACTGGCCCCTCTCTCTCCACTCCAGACCCGTGGCCCACACTTATTCATCATAGGGGACCCCACTCCTGGTTTCTCTGTTCTCCATGACTCTTTTCTGTAGTATCTTTACAAAATATAATAAAAATATTAGCTGTGTTTAGTGAGGGCCTCCTGAGGACTGGGCCTTCAGAGCACTGTTCTGGGTGCTTTCCTGTCACCACTTCATTTACTTCTCCCTGCCAGTCTAGTAGATTCTTTCACCTCCATTTTACAGATAAGTAAGTGGGAACCTGAGAGGCGAAGTAACTTACTTAGGCAGGCTGGCACCTGACCGCACATCTGCCCTACTCCTTAAGCCTCTACAGTCATGCAACAAATATTAACTGAGCACCTGCTATCTACCACCAGGCACTCAGTCTCCAGCCTAATCCCAGATTAATAACATGGCGGTGAATATAATCTCTAAGTTTCAGTCACTGACCCACCAGTTTTCCCCCACAGACTCACCAAGCAAATGCGAGCATGATCTCTGCTGGCCCTTGATGACAGATGGTGGTGGCTGAGACTGCTTGACACTTTCAACTCCACCCTCTCTGTGGTGGGTTTCTTCCCATTCACTAAGGGAAGTCCCCAAAGTTGAGTTATAGAAGGTATCTGTCATCCTGATTTTGTACAGACCTCATTGTGTAAGCAGCTGATCATGGTAAGGAAAGAAATGCTTCTTAACGGAGGTTTTCTTCCTCCAGTCACCTCTTCCCAGCTGCCTTAAACTGGGCTCACAGAAGCAAATAGCCTTAGGAACAGCAGGAATTTCGGGGCTGTGTTTATAGGGACGCTTAAGTGTATACTTATTCAAGCCCTGTCAGGAGGTCAAGAATAGTTCCTTTAGTCTTTAAACATTTTAATTCTTTTATTCTAATGCAACATACACTCAGAAAAGTCCACCTAAGTGCACAAGGAATGACCACAAAAGAAACACACCAACTCAGACAAAAACTCCCTCCTAGTCCCTAGGTACATGTCCCCTCCCAATAACTACTTCCTCCTTGCTCTCCAAAGGTGCTACAACTTTATTTATTTATTTATTTATTTTTAAAAGATTTATTTATTTATGCATACAAGAGCTGGGGTACAGGCCAGAGGTGTGGGGGGTGAGAGGATTCACCAGGGACAGAGTGGGGAACAGAACAGGCAGACTGACCAAAGTACAGTGCTGAGGGGAGCAGCAGGCGAGTCAGGAGAGGTCTGCTGTGCCATGTGGGTTTCTCCCTGGCCAGCGGGGGGATTGAACTTGTGCTGCAGAGGCTGCAGGCTGCTTCATATGTTGCGTCTTAACCCCTTGTGCCACCAGGGAGGCCCCAACTTTATTTTTTTTAAAGACTTATTTATGCATACAAGAGCTGGGGTGTAGGCCAAAAGTGCAGCGGGGTGAAAGGATTCACCAGAGATCAAGTGGGAAGTAGGTGGATTTACTGAAATACACTGCTGAGGGTAGCAACAGTTGAGACTGGAGAGGTCTGCTGCACCATATGTGGGTCAGCTTCCTGGTTGGAGATCGAACACAGGCTGAGGGGGTGCACAGCGCTGAGATTTAACCCTTAGGCCACCAGGGAGGCCCTATACATGTTTATTGATAAACAATTGTTAACATGTGAACACTATTAGAATTTGCCATCTGTATCTGCTCCATTATGGCCGCCATCATAAGTCTAGTTTCTATGCATGGAAGAACAGGTCCTTCATGAGGTCTTGGTGATTCTCTGGGGAACAAAGCTGCTACCCATAAAATGCAGAGCAGCAGGAACTGACTTCCACATGAGACTTAGCCTTGGTGTAGTGTGTGCACAACTCTCTGGCCTCTGCTGGGAGCCGGGCTTGGCTCTCAGAAGTGGCCAGAGACCCAGTTGGCAATCTCTTGATTTTGCATCAACTGTCATGCAGAACTTTTCTTTCTCCTTGATTGCTTAGACACATCTGTGTTCCTCTTCCAGGTTGTGGGCAGAACCCTGCTCGCCAGGCCAGTATGGGTGCAGGAATCCCTTACTCTGTTCCAGCATGGAGCTGCCAAATGGTCTGTGGGTCAGGCCTGAAAGCCGTGTGCCTAGCAGCACAGTCTATAGGGATGGGTGACTCGAGCATCGTGGTGGCCGGCGGCATGGAAAGCATGAGCAAGGTGAGGCCGCTGAGGGCATGCAGGGGCTCTGAATGATAGGCCTATATCGCCTTAGAGCAGAGTGAATACCCAAGCTGGACTCAACGGTAAATAAATAAGCCAAAGGTGGATTTAACCTTCCTGAATGTAGATTATCCTATACATTTGGTGGGAAGCCCGGGTGGAAGGAAAATGCTATCAACCAGTATGATTGGAAAGTAATATATTTCTTCTAAATTATAACAAAGCAAAAATATTTACTGAAATAAATCTGTGAATTAGTCAGTTACTATCTATCCCTCACCTATTTTTCATCATGAGGAAAGGTTGAAAAGGGATGTTGCCTTCCTGCCATTGACTAGGAGCACGTGGGGAGCAGTTTGTTGTCCTTTTGGGGGGGGAATAGAATTTGGGCAAGGTGGCTGGAAGGTGGCCCAATCGCCACTAGGTCTGCCAGGTGGAATTTGTTGTACCGGGTTCCATTGTTCACATCGGCACAGCAGGCCCCCGCCCCGACCTCCCTCCCAACCCTCTTCCTCAGGCAGCTCCAGTCCTGACCTGGTGCTTCCCTGGGCAGGGGCTGCTCAGCCCAGCCATTTTGGAGGTTCCGGAGGAGACGGGCTGGAAGTAGCACACACAATCAGAGTGGTTTCCCTCACAAACACCAGTGCCTGCGTCGTCTCCACGAGGCGCGCACATCCCTGGTCTTGAGAGGATAGGTGGTCTCGTTCCCACTTACAAGTAAGGGAACTGAGGCTGAGTCTGGATTCAAACAGACCACCTGACTCCCTCGCTGTCATTCTGTTATAGCGGCTAGTTCCTGAGCATTAAAAACACCCAGTTCCCAGAACCCCACCCCCCCATCACTTAATTAGGCAACCTGATTGTTCTTGCTGTAGGCACTGTGAAGGTAAGTGGTACTCTGGCTTCTACCCCGCTGGCCTCTGGCTATCACCTATGGCCTTGAATGCAAGAGGCACTAAGGAGCGTGGGCTGTGATTGTTGACGCCTGGAGTGTGGTGTGGACATGCGTGAGTGTGCACACCCGAGCCAGGAGGCTGAGGCTGTCTGAGGCATCACTCAGATCACTACAGGGGAGAACGGCTGCAATAAGATGAGTGACTGCATAGAGACAGGGCCCCGAGGTGGTGCCAGACAGAGCCCAAAGAGAAAAGCGTGCAGATTGGCCAGGGGCTGGGAGGCCTGCCAGCCTCCTGGCCCCCCTGCCTTACCAGCTCTTGGACTTGACCCCTAGCAATTGGCGTAGAAAGAGCATTAACGCCTGGAAAAAGCCACTGAGAGCTGCAGGACTCTCCTTTATCTGTCTGCCCCGAGCCTACTGCCCCTACAGTTTCCCGTGAGAAGAAATGCTCGTTAAAAAAGATAAGTAGCACAGGGCCTCCTCTGGCAGTTGAGTGCAGCGCTGTGGAGCTGTCCACAGCCTCTGCAGTGCGGGTTTGATCCTGGCCGGCTGGTGAGGGTCCCACCTGGCGCCGCAGACCTCTCCTGTCTCGCCCGCTGCTCCCCTCAGCAGTGTATTTTGTCAGTCTGCCTGTTCTGTTCTCCGCTCTGTCTCTGGTGAATCCTCTCACCCTCCTGTGAATCTGGCCTGTACCCCGGTTCTTGTATAAATAAATCTTAAACAAAAAAAAGATAAGTAGTACATTGTCAGCCCTGCCTCGGCCTGCATGTGAGCTTTTCGCTGAACAGACAGCTAGCTGTTTCTTCAGGGAAAGAATAATGAGGGAATGGGACGGGAGGGTAGGAGTGATGGGAATGAGATGTGTGGGTGGGACAGTCATGGGGTCCCAAAAGTGCGCAGGGTGGAGTAGTCCGATGCTTCCGGGGGGCCTCAGGCACTCTGTGAGAAGGATGGCCTGGAGCTGGGGGGAAGGGGAACTCTGAGGACCCCCTCGGTGCTCAGTGTGAGCCTAACAAGAGGACGAGTGACAGCCAGGCCAACCCCATTTGCACTTGTTTCCAGGCGCCTCACTTGGCCCACCTGAGAGCCGGAGTCAGGATGGGGGAAACGCCACTGAGCGACAGTATCCTCCGGGATGGCCTGACGGATGCTTTTCACGGCTACCACATGGGCATCACAGGTGAGGCAGCAGAAAGCAGCTTCCTGGGGAGTGGCCAAGAAAGATCAGGCCATGGACTGCGCTGGTGCTTTCCTCTTCAAGGGCCAGGGAGCATGTCCTGGTCGTTCTGTATCCTGGTGACTGACATAGTTCCTCTTTGAAAGTGGAGGAGTGAGGAGGAAATAGCCCTTTCCTTGACTTTCAGGGAATGTTAGGGGTAGGAGGTACCTCAGGGTTTTTTTTTTTTTGGATCAATCTCTCATTCACCACATGTGCCCCTCAAATAGTGGTTCCGGTAAAGGCAATATCAGAGATAGACTTCTACTTTGGGTCCAGCTGTTCCTTGCACTGACCAAGCACGTCTTCATTAGTCCTCCATCTAGAAGGTTCCTATGCAGTGCAACTGGAAGGTCAGAATTACTCATGTCTTTACTACATAATATGCAGAACTTAAGAACAGAAGGGACATTTAATTTTTTTAATAAGTGAAAAAGCCCAGTTTAAATCATAACATGTTTACCTCCTGGATACCTGGCAGAGACCCAGTGTGAGCAACTCATCTGTGTGGCTTCAGTTGCCATTTTAAATATCTTCTCTAGGGCAGAAAGACTTTAATGGGGAGAGAGGCAGGCCCATTAGGGAGGTACCTGAGGAGGTGCAGTGGATGGAGGTGAGCAGTCTGGGACCTGCCTTCATGAGAAGAGGCAGAGTTTGGGTCTCCCTGTGGGCACCTTACTTAGACAAGTTTATATATAAGTATCTTTTCTCAAATGCAGTTTCCACCCAGCCTTTGGAGCCCTTCCGATGAAATCCTCTTGCCAAAAAAAAAAAAAAAAAAAACCCAAAAACAACTGTTCTGGGACGCAAATACTTGCTCCTCTGTGTCTTTGGAACCACTCAAGAAGTCCCACAATTCCAAAGTTGAGTTGTTCAGTTATTTCATAGAACCATTCCCTCTGTCCATACAGTTCAGTGGTTGTGTCGGGTTGCAGGAGGCAGTCCTGCGGGCAGGAGGGGACATCTCATGTTAGTGCAGCAACCCCGGAGTTGTTCAGCACCTTCCAGTAAGAGCATCAATCATACCAGAAAGGTTGGGGTAGAGAGCAGGGGCTGTTGGAACCTAAGAGTAAACGCGAAAGCTATAAAACTAGAAGACTACCTAAGAAATAACTTCCAGACCTGGGAGTACGTAGACAAGACAGAGCAAGCAGTAACCTTAAACAAAAAAATGTGCTAAAATGGACTTATTAAAAATTAAGGCTTTGCTTATCTTTAAAGGTATTGCTTAGAGGGCCTCCCCGGTGGCGCAGCGGTTGAGCGCTGGGTTGCGAAACTGCGCGCGGCCTCTGCGGCGCCGGTTCGATCCCCGGCTGCTCCCCGGCCACCAGAGGAGGGTCCCACATGGCGTGCAGACCTCTCCTGCCGCCCGCTGCTCCCCTCAGCAGTGTCCTTCGGTCCTTCTGCCTGCTCTGCTCCCCGCTCTGGCTCTGGTGAATTCTCTCACCCTCCCGCGCTTCTGACTGTACCCAGTGCATGTATAAACAAAACAAACAAACAAACCAGCAAACAAATAAATAAAGCATGCCTCTATAAAAAAAAAAAAAAAAAAAAAAAAGTATTGCTTAGAAAATGATTAAACGGGACTGGGAGGAAATAGTCCAGTCATGTATTTGACAAAGGGCTTGTGTCTAGAACGTGGAAAGGCCTCCTCTAACAATAATGAGAAGACAAACAGCCCACTGAGAAATGTGCTAGAGATTTGGAGAGAGATTTCACAAAGGGGAGATACAAGAATGGCCAGTGAGCACGTGAGAGGTGCTCCACACTGCTTGCAGGGGAAATGTAAACCAAATTCACGCTAAGATAAATCGTGTGCCCACTAGAGTGATCAAAATCAGAATCACTGAAGCCACTATATGAGGCCAGGGTGCGGCTCAGCCGGGATGCCCATGTTCACTGCAGGTGAGTGCATACAGCGGTGCGACTGCTTTGGCAGTTTCTTTACCCAAAAGAAATGAAAACATTGACTAAAGCTTTGCACAAGCATGTTCACAGCAGCTTTATTCACTCAGCACCTGGAGAGGGCTCAGGGGCGCAGGGAGCAAATAGTGGGCTCTTCCAGCTCTGTCCAGGGGTGACAGGAGCAAACAGGATGGCTTGGCACAGGGAGGGCTGCTGCCACATGGAGCCATGCAGAAGGTGCCAGCTGCAGCTGGTCCGGGCAGGTGGTCAGCACGCCCTTTCCTCCACAGTGGAGCTGCCCGAAGTGGCGCGGCTGTTAGATGTGTGGGATGCTGGGTTGCACGCATTCATCAAAGCTCGTTGAGTTAGACACTTAGTATTTTTGTATTTAAAAGTTTTACCTACAAGGACAAAGAACTGTGAGCACACAGGGAGCCTGGTTGCCAGGCTCGCCCTTCCCAGTGGTGTAGACAGGTTCTGGGGACATGGCTGGGCGGGGAAGCCGAAGCTTGTGTGGGAGGTGGTGTGAGCGTCTGGTGTGACCAGGAGTGCATGCACACGCAGCTGTGGCTTGTGGGTGGACCTCCCTAGTGAACAGGCCTGAAGACTGACACACTGGAGCAGCGAGCTGCCCTGACAGCTGGGCTTTTGTGTCTGGATGCCTTTCTCCACTGAGTGCCCCAGGCTCCCTTCCAGAAGCAGCTCATCCCAGGGCGGGGGCCAAAGTGCCAAGAGCACAGGGGTGCAGGGGAGGCCAGGTGAAGGGCGCCCACCTCTCAAATCTGGAGCGATTTGAACATTATCAGCGTGATCATATAATGATGGGGCTGCAATTTAGCAAACAAAATAAAAATGTGGGTCTATACAGATGTCAGCACATGCAGATGTGAGTACATGGGGAGTGAAGCAGCATTTCTGTCCAGTGCCAGGTAATACCTGCTGGAGGCATATATTCAGTGACATACCACCACCGTTCTGATCCAATGCCTTTTGCCATAATTTTAATCTAATTTGAAACAGACAAATCAACTTGGCAGAAGAACTGACCCAGACTCTTAGAAATATCAAGGTTGAGAGATACAGGGTGGGCCTCCCTAGTGGCACAAGGGATTGGGACATAGCCTATGAAGCGGTCCGTGGCCACTGCAGCAGGAGTTTGATCCCTGGCCAGGAAGCGGCCCACATGGCGCAGCAGACCTCTTCTGTCTCCCCGCAGCTCCCCTCAGCGGTGTATTTCAGTCAATTTGCCTGTTCTGTTCCCCACTCTGTCTCTGGTGAATCCTCTCATCCCCTGCACCTCTGGCCTGCACCCCAGTTCTTGTATGCATAAATAATTCTTAAAAAAAAAAAAAAAGAGACACAGGGAAATGCAGTCCAGGATCCAGGCCTGAGCAAACAAGCTGGGCCTTGTTGGGACAGTGGGTGGCAATTTGAATGTGGACCAAGAATTACAGTGTTGTGCCAGTGTTAAACTCCCTGACACTGACAGCGGTAGTTTGTAAGTTATGTAAGAAAATAGCCTGGTTTTGAGGAGAACATACACTGAAATTAAAATTTAGGGATAAAGAGGCATGATATCTATAACTTTTCTCCCAAGGGGTTCAGAAAAATAACAAATGCAGCAAAAACCAAATAATTGGCGAATCTGCATGAAAGAAGACGTGTGTAGGAAGACAGGCTGATGAGTCTCGCGGCGGTTCCTGTGTTCTTAAACGTGAAAAACTCGAGCAACCGAAGGCCTGTTTCTGAATATGCTTGTTTTTTCCTTTATTATTTTTATTCACAGCTGAAAATGTAGCCAAAAAGTGGCAAGTGAGCAGAGAAGATCAGGACCAGCTTGCGGTTCTGTCCCAGAACAGGACAGAGAGTGCACAGAAAGCAGGCCATTTTGACAAAGAGATTGTGCCAGTCCTCGTATCTTCTAGAAAAGGTGAGAATATAAACGGTTTAGACGGCAGTGTGACTATTTAAAGGTAAGAGCAATACCGAAAGAGTAATACATGGGAATGTTTACAAATTGTGTCTTAGTTCAGGTCCCAAAGAAAAGCTGTGGGTATGGGGTGAGGAAATGTTAATGGGGTGAGGAGACTTGGGAAGCTGTCAGCTTCCAGACACCTAGGAGCCAGATTGCTCCACAACCCCCCCCCCCCCCCACAAGCTGTGTAGATTCAGCAGGTTTCCTGAGAAACTGGATGGGTGGCTCCTGGTGGCCGAGGCTGGAGCGGGTGCTGCCCCTATAGGGCCCACCTCAGACCTGATACGGCAACACTCATACATTGGGGCGGATTTCTGCGTCACTTTGTCGTCATCTAATATGGAATGCTCCGGTCAGGTTCCATTGCTGATAGGTGACGTCGATTCTCCGGCCCTTGAGTGGCTTTGACACTCCCCAGCCCAGTCTGCTGCAGATCTGTGGCCCTAAACCACCGCACCCTTTTGGACAGAGCTCCCAGAACTGCTGCAACTCAGAAAGGAGCTGGAAAACATGGAAAATGTCTCCTGACGACAATCCTCATAAAGTGTTTTAACACTCAGTGATTCTTGTTAGTACATATTTGGCTGCTATTGGAATTGAAAGTAGTTGTTTTTTTTTCCTTAAAGATTGATTTATGATACAAGATCTGGGGTACAGGCCAGAGATGCGGGGGTGGGGGGTGAGAGGATTCACCTTAGACACAGTGGGGAACAGAACAGGCAGACTGACTGAAATACACTGCTGAGGGGAGCAGAGGGCGAGTCAGGAGAGGTCTGCTGCGCGTTGGGGGCAGCTCCCTGGCCAGGGATTGAACTCATGCTGCAGTGGCTGCTGACAGATTGACGGTGCTGAGACTTAATCTCTTGTGTCCCCAGGGAAGCCCCATTGACTGTTTCTTTTTGCAGGTCCTATTGAAGTTAAAACAGATGAGTTTCCTCGACATGGGAGCACCCTAGAGGCCATGTGTAAGCTCAAACCTTACTTCCTTACGGATGGAACCGGCACAGTGACCCCCGCCAATGCTTCAGGTGGGTTTTCTGAAGGGCCAGTGGGGGAGACCATCTTCAGCGGCCTACTGAGTTACCCGTTTCTGTCTCCTCTCCTGAGCTAGACACAAATGTTCTACAACCTCAGTTGCTTTAGGGGAAAATTATAGCTTCCCTTTATTTCATTATCACTTATTTGTCCATATTCTTTTGTTGACTTAAGCTGTACTGAAACATGATATCCCCCGTCCTAACAGGACATAAAGATGAAAATAGGGAGCCCTTTTCCACAATCAGAAGTCCCCAATATCTCCTGAGATCTAGGCTTTTTCTGTTTCCTTTCATTGATCTCTGCTCCCCAGTTGCTTTCATATTCCCACACCTTCTGCAGGAATGCTCTGTTGGTGGTGTTCCAGTGATGAACTTGCTACTTACAGAACTACACTCTGCGAGTGGCTTTGCCATTGTGCTGATAATTTACCACAGGCCTTTAGGTGTTAAGGACACAAGGCATAGAACGCAAGTTAACGAGCATCTTTAGAAATCAAGATGTCCCTATTTTATAGGAATAAATGATGGTGCTGCAGCTGTGGTTCTCATGAAGAAGTCAGCAGCTGTCAGTCGCGGGCTTACGCCTCTGGCACAGATAGTTTCCTGGTCACAAGTAGGCGTGGAGCCTTCCATCATGGGCACAGGACCAATCCCAGCAATAAAGCAAGCTGTGAGTTTAATTCTGAATCATAGTACTTTGATAGAAACTGGGGTCAGGCCAATAACCTTAATTCGATATTGGTTTCTGCTCCTTGGGATACCTCTGTTCTGGTTGCCCTCCCACCCCTTGGAAATGGAGCGTTTCCACCTGTTCCCTTTTCCCGGTAGTCTTAAATGAGCTTCATTTATGCTGGACAACCTCGTCTCCCTTCTCAGAGCAGCAAAGCTCACTGGGATCACCCATTGAGGGGATTCATTCTACTTATTGCCTCACTCCGATCTATGGGATTTATCCTTGACCTTTTAGAATTGTCACCAAGGTGAGACCTGTGCCACCACAAACACTGGACACCCGGGGTCCAATTGGAAGGCATCCTTCCCCATCACACCCCGCATCCTGCTTGTGTCCACGAGCTTGGGTTCTTAAGCCTCTTCCTTTCATCTTCTAGGTTGCGAAAGCAGGTTGGTCACTGGAGGAAATTGATGTGTTTGAGATCAATGAAGCCTTCGCAGCACTCTCTGTGGCAATAGCTAAAGAGCTTGGATTAAACCCAGAAAAGGTAAAGAGGCATCAGGTCACCCTGAGAGCTTCCAGTAACTGTCTAAATGAGGCTAAAACTGTAAACAGCGAAATGTGTGTAGCTAGCTTACGTGCCCAGGCACCCGCCATGTAGAGCAGATGCAAAGCAGGCTCACGGGGACTGGGCAGCTCACATAGTTGCTTCCCAAGGCAAAGCACCTCTGATGCATTCATTCACGTCAGATGTGAACAGGGCATATTTTAGTTCACCTAAATAAAGTAATAAAAGAAGGTAGTCAGGGCAGATGGCAGGTAGAATTAGTGCATAAGCAGTTAAACTTGAAAGGGTAAGTTTATTGGCATATTAAGGAGAAAGACCGCGGATCTTAGCCGTCTGTCCACATGGCAGTTAACAGAACCCTCTTCCCCTTAGGTCAACGTGCAAGGAGGGGCAATCGCCTTGGGCCATCCTCTCGGGGCGTCTGGCTGTCGGATTCTCGTCACCTTGCTGCACACCATGGAGCGAATGGGTGGACATCGCGGTGTGGCTGCCCTATGCATTGGGGGTGGCATGGGGATAGCCATGTGTGTGCAGAGAGGATGAGACTGTGTAACAATGAGCTAAACTTGGGATGCGGGGAAAGCAAAAAACCTGAACTAAACTTTAACCTCATTTCCTTTTATACCAGTTAGGCACTAAGCTGTACTATGTGAAATCAGAGGACCAAAGTGAGGCAGGGAGCCATCAGGAACCAAGGTGTGCCAGGTGGTGTACTTTAATGGGTAACACTCAAGGGCAAGACAACTGCCTCTAACATTGTTATAAATAAAGAGAAATCAGATCAGTCATCAAGGGCTCCCGAGTGAACAGCGTCTTCGTAACCTCCATGCTTGTCGTCTTTGCTTTCTGGGTGTAATTTAATGAGATCATCAATTCGAAGAATGGTAATTGCAGCTTCTGTTGCGAATTTCAAGCTCTTAACTTTAACTACTGTTGGTTCAAACACCCCTGCTTGCTTGTTATCTCGAGGTTTACCATTGATCAAATCAAGACCAATCCTGCAATTCAGGAAAAACAACCAAGTGTTAAGTGATCCTGCCACCAAAGCATACCCAGCCCCTGCCCCTTTATACTACTGATTTGTGTCAACTGGATACAAATAAAATCAATGAAAAGTTGTGAAAAGGCTTAGGTAAAATAGGGACATCTTGATTTCTAAAATAACCAATTCTGAGCGTCATTCAATATTTTTTAAATGGACACAGAGCATCCCAAGATATCCCCCTTATGTCTCTGCAAGGCCTCTCTGATGACCCAGAGAACCAGCGAGAGGCCAGGAATCAGTTGTTAACTAGGACACACCAGTGCTAACAATCACTAGCCATCATCCTTCATGAATTTAAAGGCCAAATTACCACATGCAACTACACAGATGACATCGAAAAGAGGTGGGTAAACTATGCTCACTCACCATTTTAAATTTTTACGTTCTGGGTTAACTTGAGCTTCATTATGGAAAGCTCTCAACTTTGCAACCAGATCTGTGGAGTCTTGAGCAGCATTAACTGCCAGTGTGTTAGGAATAACAAGAAGAGATCTTGCAAATTCTGCAATAGCAAGCTGTTCCCGAGACCCCTAAAAAAAAAAAAAAAAAAACAAAAAAACACACAATCCAGGTATTTTCACGGAAGATATTAAAACACAGACACGCAGTTGCAAGAAAGAATCATTCAAACCCTTCTGGAGAAGAACCCGCTTTCTGTGCTTACCATGCTGGTGGCGTAGTTCTCGAGGTAGATGGACAGGGCTGCCTCTACGGCGCCGCCACCTGGAACCACAGACTTTGACTCCAACACTCTCTTCACCACACAGAGCGCATCATGTAAGGAGCGCTCCATCTCATCACACATGAAATCATTTGCCCCACGCAAGATAACTGATGCAGATGTGCGAGCCTTGGTGCTATTAAGAACATAAACGTCAGTACTTTGTCATATTTTAAGGACACAACTTCAGTCCTGCTCCCACGAGACATTTACACCTGCTGTACTAAAAAGCACTGTCTAGACCATGCAGGCGAGATGAAATGGCAACTTCATCTCAATTTACAGTGGTCCAGCGTTCCTTTATCCCACGCGTATAACTGCTCATATCACTGAAAGACTATAGCAGCAAATAAATGGGAAGGGGGTGTATTTTCACGCCAATAAAATGTGCCAGTTTTGTAACTTAAGCGGCTTACTTTTTGATCAGGATCAGCTCATCATCACAAATCCTCTCTTGCACCACTTCTTCTGCTTGTCCCAACATTGAAGCTTCAAAAGTTTCTTCACCTTCTAAATTGGCCAGGGTTGACAGGATATTTGCTATTAAGATGAACACAAAGATCTGATTACATTCTCCCACATTTTCATATCCTGTCTTGGAAATGTTTATGATGAAAGTGATATGTAAATACAAGTTTAAGTTTATGGTTAGGTGGCATCAGATAAACCTTTCATTCTAAAATGGAAACCACCATGTCATTCTGAGGCGAAGGGTTTAAGAACTTCTGCAATTCTATGAAAAACGGCTCCACAAATCTATTTCTTCCAGAAAGCATTATGGGAATAAGCCCCACTGTATCCAAATCTAGTGTTGCCACTCACTATGTAAGAGATAGGGTCACATGTATGAACACGGGGAACCAGAAGACATACCTCCAGAAGCTTTAGCAATGCGCTTAAGGTCCCTTTTCAAAACTCTTCTGACGGCCATAGCACCAGCCTCCACAAAATACTTGAGACACATATCATCAATCCCACCGGTGGTCAGAATAACATTGGCACCAGTTGCCAGGATCTTCTGAATTCGCTCTTTGGTGATATCTGATTCTCTAGAGAAAGAAAGCCTCTGAGTAGCAACCCAAAGTTGTTACCTTCTGTGATCAAGAACCTTATAGGCATAGGGGCCTCCCCTGGTTGCGCAGGTGGTTGAGCACTGCGCTGTGAAGCTGCCCGCAGCCTCTGCAGCGTGGGTTCGATCCCAGCTTGCCGGCAAGGGTCCCACATGGCGAGCAGACCTCTCCTGTCTTGCCCGCTGCTCCCCTCAGCAGTGTATTTTGTTAATCTGCCAGTTCTGTTCCCTGCTCTGTCTCTGGTGAATCCTCTCACCCTCCAGCACCTCTGGCCTGTACCCTGGTTCTTGTATAAACAAATAAATCTTAAAAACAAACAAACAAAAAGAATCTTACAGGCATAGTAAGGAGTCTGGGCAGATACCAAATGTAGTCATTTTAAATAAGAATGGTTTCATCAAACCTGTTCAAAAGAATCCCAGTGTTAACATGGAAACTGTACAGCAGAGAGGCAAGGCGGGAACAACTGGGTAGAGGAGTATGGTGAGGACAAATGAGCTGAACAGAGAAGCCAAAACTCAAAGCTGGAGTGACAGGGAGGTTCCTGACTCAGGAAACCCATGTGGAAGTTGAGTGAGAAGATGTTGAGGTCCACAAGCCAGCTACGGGACCAAGATACAGACTTAAAAACAGACAATATGTAACAAGTCATTTATCGTTCAGAGACTTTTGAAGAACCTTCCTGCTTATGCAAACAAGCACGGTGTGCCAGACTCTATATTAAGGACCAGGCTGCGAAGCGAAGGCAACCATCAGTCTCTACCTCAGTCTCTACCTCGAAAGCTCACACTCTCAGTCACACAAGTGCAGCAGTGTATGAGCGTTCATGGTCAGGTGTAATTTAGACTGAGGGAGGAAGAAAGCTTTTTGGCAACTAAAAATTCGCCACAACAAGGGAGGAACATTTCCTCAAAGGCCTGAAAAGGAAGTTTGGTGGATCGCAGCAATGGAGGCAAACAGTTTCAGCCGAAGCCAGACGACAGTGAAGATAATGTGTGAGGAACTGAGTGCCCAGAAGTCTCCAAAACCTAGTCATGTGAGATCACCTTCGCCGCTGCATGGACAACAGCCCAAGGGAGAGAGAGAGCAAAACTCAGGCACCAGCTTGCTGCTTCTCAAATAGTCTGGACAAGAGCAGGGAAATGGAAAGAGGAAAATCTGAAATGTAACTTCAAAACAGAAATCAAGTGGTCTTGGTGATAAAGGATTTAAGAGTATTTCTTTGTGCCTGAGCAGAGGGGTTTCCCATCACTAAAATGGCAGTGGATCTGGGGGTAGCACAAGCTCAGTTTTAGACACCCCGACTGAAGTGCTTACAAAGTATACAATTCAAACAAAAATATGTATTTGGAGCACAGAGAACTAGATTTGGGAGTATCCAGCATAGAAATGGTTTTCTGAAGTCCTGGGAATGAGGAGTTATCCTAGGGAAGCAAATTGAGAAGTGGCGGCCCAGGCAAAGAACGAAGTATCTGGCAGCATCATAAAGCCTCCTGGCCAAGAGTGTGTCAAGCAGGAATTAGTCAAAGGCTTGGCAAGAGGAAGACCGAAAAGCATCTGGTGGACATCACATGCGGGACCTGGGCAAGTGGACCTCCACAGCTGAAAGGGGGCATGAGAGCACTGGGAAAATTCTTACATAAACCACTCTTGAGACAGCTGGCTGTCAAGAAATGGGGAAGGCTAGGAAGTAACAAGGAATATGTGTGAATAAGATGCTTTTATTTAAGGACAAAAGAGATTACAAGTAGAATCTAGGAAGGAAACAGCAAAATGAGTGATGGATGCAGGCAAGGAAGATCAAACAATGAAGCAACACTCCAAGGCAGAAGGCGACAGGATCTGGAACACTTATCCTAGAGGGAGTGGCCTTCGATGGAGAAAGGACACTTTCTGCTCCGCCAGGAGGCAGGGTAGGAGCATATAAGCAAACGCCTAAGACGGGACAGTCCTGCTCGGCTAAGACAGGTTTCCGTTGTGTAAAAATCTGACCGTTTTAAATATTTGAGTTATATGGGTCAAGTGTTAACAGCCAAACCACACCTCACAATCAGCTCTTTATACTGTGTCCCCTTGGTGCTGGGCTCCCAGTCAACACTGATTGGTCGCTGCAGGAGCTACCGAGAAAATAGGGCCCTGCCTCTTATATCTTTAACAGCAACACATCCCTAAAACCACATTTCCACAAAAATAGGTTGATTTTGGTTAGATGACCTCAAATCTCTTAAAATGCCATCCTATTATCTAATTTTTCTGGAATTTTACATAAAATAGTTTCACCTTGATTATAATGTTAATATTTAAAGGCCTCTAAGACAGACACATGTAGAAATCGGTCACTGCCTGCTCTGCATTCACGGCACCTACCCTAACAGTGGAATTTACAAACACCCCTTTCAAAGGCCAAGAAGAATCTCTCAACATACCTCTGTCTTATCTGGTCCAGTTTTTCAGGGTCTGTAATTACCACCTGCACACCAAGCTTCATTTTTGTTTTCTGCAGGCTGAAGTCAAGGCAAGCGATTTTTGCATTAACTATTCTCTTGGGCATGCCTATAATTGAATATAATATTAAATTTCTTTACTGTATCCATAAAAATGCTACATTTTACAGAACACACCTATCCTTACAGCATAAAAAGCACAGAAATATTAAATGTTATATACAGAAAATTAAAAATTAAGCTATTACTTAAAAACATTATAATGGCATTAAACACACGTTATTTCTTAGAATTTTGTTTCCCCTTTAATTATAAGGGCTCGGGCTGTTACACAACACTACATGCACATCTGAAGCTGTGCAGTGTGCAGCCCACAAAAAAGCCAACATTAATTAACCTTTTGTACTCTCGTTACAGGACCAAATCCGAGCCTTACCCTGTGATCCCACCACACAGTTGAGGGCATAGCCGTTGATAAGCAGACTCTCCATCTGACTTCTCCCGTGGGCTTTCAGAACATTAACAGAATTGACTGGGTAGCGAGGCTGGCCTCTTGCATCTGTGTATTTAACAGCGAGTACCGCATCTACTACCATATTAGCAAAGAAATCACCATTTCTAAGTCAACAGTTAAGGAGAAGAGACGACGGGATTGACAAAGGGTGCACATGGAAATCAAGGGTAAGTCAAAGGGACTTCCTTTTGGCAAATCTCATCAAAGAAACAAGCAGTTTATTCCATGAAAGTGCTGGAGTACCATTTATCACCACCTGCAATTCACACTACTTTTACATTATGTTTCCCCACAGAAAAACAAGAAGGGGAATAGTTTCAAAACAGCCATCACCTGGCACAAAAAACTGACTAACGCACAGATTCAGAAGCCTAAACATTACTGACTGAACAAGGATACATTCCAATGATTTTGGAAGACATCGATGTCTTAGCAGCATTGATCAGGCAATCTCTTCCAAGTTCATCTGTATTAATAATTAGGTTCTCACTGATGTAACGCACTGCTTCCCTGTTTAAAGTGGGGGAGAAAACACTAGTTTCACCATGCAAACTGTGTTAGTTTTATCAAATTTAACAGAGTGTAAAAATGTCATAGGCACAATTTCCTGTTCAGCCATTTCATATAGAAGGAGGACACAAATAAACCCTCCCTCTTCAGATCATGGCAATTTTAATCTATCCCACAAGCATAGCCACTAAAATCTATGAGGAGAAAATGTGGCAGTCAAATGGGAAAAAAAAACACAGGCCCTACTCCTCATTTTCAGTACTACTATCTAACCCTTAACTTACAACCTTCTCAAGATCTAGTCATCGGTCAAAGAATGTAAATCACCTATAACTACTCTGAACAATATAAAACTTTGATTGACAACGTGCTTACTTGCAAGCAAGTCGATAGCCACTAATAACGGACGTGGGATGAATCTTCTGCTTGACTAGTTCATCTGCATTTTTAAGAAGTTCTGCTGCAATAATAACCTGTTGAGAAAACATTCATTGCTGTTAGCCTGACACTCACTATGCACAACGCATAGCAAAAACAAAACCATCAGGTTTTAAGCATCACCTAGTGCTGATAGAGAAACGAGTAAATGGTTGTTAGAAATCTGGGGGGAAAAAACCAACCCCTCTATAGTGGTCAAAGCCAGAAGACTGTTCTAGCTAATACACTAGCTCCACAGCACAATAGTAGAGGCTACACACCCATCACTTTTATAGCTTGTTTCTAAACTGGTAAATTTTCCTCTTCTAAATAGTTAAAAAGGCTTAAAAAATCCCAAGTCTCATGTTGTGAATGAGAGAGCAAATAGCTTCTCAGAGAAACTGAGAACTATAATGGAAGAATACTATGATAGTTGTGGAAAAAACATAAAAATTGTGAAAAATATTTACAACAGGTCACATAAAATTAGCTGAGAATTCTTTTCCACTTGTATGAGATTAACCACATTTCAAATTTTGTTTCTGAACCATTATGTAAGAAACAATTTTTTTCTTCTACTAAGTAGTGTATAACTTATTTCTGAGCTAGAAGCAAATGACTTTACTATGACTTCACTTTCTAAAAGCCTGATTTTAGAAAAACAACTAGTCTTCAGCTCTGCTACCTACCACAGATGTAGTTCCATCTCCCACTTCTTTATCTTGCAGATCAGCCAGCTCACAAAGAACTTTGGCTGCAGGATGCTCTACCTCGAGTAACTTCAGAATGGTTGCGCCATCATTTGTAATGGTGACATCCTAAGAAATGTACAGGGCAGGGGGAAACACAAATCACCTATAGAAACAGGATATCCCTAAATTAACACAACCCCATTTTGACACCCATTCATCTTTACCTCCAACACGAGCATTCTGATAAGACAGAATTTCATGACTTTGTAAAAATAAATTAAAAAGCAAAAGATGCCAAAGAATTCACAAAGATATTTAAAGAACTATTTTTTTCTTTTTTAAAAAAACGAGCAAAACATGTAAGTATACTCACACCAATATCATCCACCAGCATTTTATCCAAGCCAACTGGACCAAGCGAACTTTTTACAATATTGGCAATAGAAGCTGCAGCCATAACTATAAAGAGAAAAAGAAACTGGAAAATTCACTATTCCAAAGGAAAATGATCTCAGCTTCAAGTAAATGACCATCAACTTCAGAATTTTCGAAATCCACAAACCTATCTTAATTATTTAAAAAAAATCAGCTATTAAAAGTCTAACATGGGGGTGGGGGTTTCATTTTGTATTTATACGCAAAGACATGAAGTGCTTTAAAGAGTATCCACTTCGTTCTCTTAGAATAAAAAAAAAAAAAATCTACTAGTCGTAATCGCTCTGTTGCTCCTACCCGAACAGGGCAGAGCCTTTTAATTGAGAGTCTAACAGGTTTTCCTTAAAAAAAAAAAAAAAAAAAAAAAAACAACACAAAAAACATTAAAATGAACAGTCTCTTGACCTGCGCATCAAAAAATCCGTAGTGCAAAGGAAGGGCGCGGCCTTCGATTTGTTGAAGACAAACACGTGGAATGGAGCAACCGTGAGACGCGTTTCCACGCAGCCGAACCCGGGCCCTCTCGGCACGGCCGCCGCAGCCCGGGCGCCACCCCACTCGGGGCGCAGCTCCGCGGCCCCCGCACAGCCCCTCGGCCGCGGCCGCTCGCTCGCCGGGCAGAGGCCGCCTCCGTCTCCCCATTCCCTGGCCCCCAGGGCGCCCCAAAATGGAGATAGGCGCCGCAGCTCCGGCCCGAACAAAGGGCCCGGCCGCAGGGCGGCGGCGCGGCGGGCACGTGTCGGCGCCCCGGGGCTTCTCCGGCCCGGCCGCCCCCGCCGCGCACCTCCGCTCGGGGCGGCTCTCGGGCGCCAGGCCGCACCCCGGATCCCTCCCGAGGAGGGGGCGCCCCCCCCGCGGCGGCGGGTCGGGCCTCCGCGGCCGGGCCCCGCCGCGCGTACCGTTCTGCGAGCGGATCGCCTCCCCCGTGCTGCGGTCCCCGAACACCGACAGGGGCCCCTCCATCGTGGCGCCGGCGCGTCCGCCTCGCTCGCCCCGCGGGAACCGGCGTCTCCTGCCTCGGCCGGCGGCGCCCCAGCGACTCGGCGACGGCGTGGAACGGCCCGAGCGGCGCGCGGGGGCTGCCGGGAGCAGCGCCACCCGGCCGCGGGGCAGGGCGGGAAACGAAGGGGCGGGGGCGCGAAGCGCGACGAGCGGGAAGTGAAGCGAGGGAACAGGCGGCCTGAGGACTTCTGTCCAATTAGAGAGCAAACGTCAAAGCGCGACGGGAGGAGCACGGAAGTGCGTCACGAACGGGGGACGAGGCTGGTGCTCGGCTGAGGCCGAGCGCCCCTCCCCCCGCGCCAGGAAAAGCTGGGCATGCGCACTTGCACATTCTAGTGCCTTCTAGAAAAGGTTAGGCAGGAACTTGGGGGTGATGGGTGGGGGGGCCACCTTTTCTAAGGTACAGAAGCGACTCCTACGCGACAGTTTTTAAGCCTTTCTTGTCCCCCGAAGCGTGGCAGCGCGTTCGGAGAGCACGCAAGTCACTGTTCCGGGGCCCTGGCGCGTCGGCTGGGGCGGGGCAAGGCGGCCCCTGGAGCCTAACACACCGTCCGTCGCCCCTGATCCCCCCAGCGACAGGGGCTCCGGCTGCGATCGGCGCGAGCTTTGCAACCTGCGCGCCAGGTGTGCTAACGTAGGCGACGGGCACCCTGGGCGCGCACCTCCCGCGAGAGCTCGGGTTAAAGCGAAGGGGTCGCGCCCCACCCCCAAGTGCGTCCCGCGAGGTGGTTGGTCACCTGCGGCGTCGGCACGCAGCGCGCGAAGGCGGCGATTGGAGGACGCAGATAACAGACTGCCCTCTCGGCCACTCAGCGGCAGGGGCTGGTCAGTTCCGGGTCCGGGCGCCGCGGGCCGGGAGGGCCTAAGACTTTTCCCGGAGTTAACATGGCTGCGCCCAGCGAGCTGCTGGGGCGCCGGTGAGGACGGGCGGCTAGGCTGTTGGCAACGTTGCCCGCGATTCCTACGATGATGGCGCTTCGGCCGCGCTTCTGGGAGTTGTTGTCGGTTTGCAGGAACCCCGGTAATCTTGCTTGTTAGGCTCAGATTACGCCCCGGGCCCTGCCCGATCAATGTGTATATACGGGTCGCGTTTTGTATGCGATATGCCCCCTTGGAAAGGAAAGCAGCAGCCTGTGGGGATAGCAATAGAACACTGAAGTCCAAAGTCGGTGATGACCACAGCCTGTGCCCACACATACCTTTTGTTCCCCTTTCAGGGTGGGGGAGTGGTAGGGGAAAGACGTTAGAGCATCCTGGTTCGGTCCATTTTCAGCATTTAAGATCCGCCTGGTGGCTTCCATTTCTTAGGGTGTGGGGTCGCGGCTTTGTCCACCGGTTCCAAGCCAGCGGTGAAGCCTGAAGCAAACCCTCCGGAAAATGAAGCTGTTGCCCCAGAGTTCACCAACCGGAACCCGCGGAACCTGGAGCTCTTGGGTGTAGCCAGGAAGGAGCGGGGTTGGGGGACTGTGTGGCCCTCCCGACAGTTCTGGCACAGGTAACAGCACCTGCTACTTCTTGACCGACAGAGCAGTTCATGGTGCCCTAAAAGTTGTTTTCATCAATTCATTCAACTAATGTGCCAGAACAGGCAGATGACTGAAATACACTGCTGAGGGGAGCAGCAGGGGAGACAGGAGAGGTCTGCCTCTCCATGTGGGTTTCTCCCTGGCCGGCCCGGATCGAACTACTGGGGAAGAGGTCACAGATTGCCTCATAGTGGGGTGCTTAGCCCTTGTGCCACCAGGGAGGCCCAACACTTGGCCCTTTAAGGGAAAAGTTTGCCAACCTCTGGTTTGAGATTGGGATTTTGACTAGGGTTAGCACATGCACCAGAAGTGGAGCCCGCTTTTCTAAATGTGCTGTTTCATACTAAATCCTACTGAGAATCTGTATGGTAGTGTTTTCTTTAATATTAGTTTACATTTAAAAGGTGTCATATGTAGGGCCTCCCCGGTGGCGCAGCGGTTGAGCACTGGGTTGCGAAGCTGCCTTCGGCCTCTGCGGCGCCGGTTCCATCCCTGGCTGCTCCCCGGCCACCGGAGGAGGGTCCCGCATGGCGCGCAGACCTCTCCTGCCGCCCGCTCTCTCCCCTCAGCAGTGTACTTCGGTCCTTCTGCCTGCTCTGCTCCCCGCTCTGGCTCTGGTGAATTCTCTCACCCTCCCGCGCTTCTGACTGTACCCAGTGCATGTATAAACAAAACAAACAAATAAAATAAATAAATAAAACATGCCTCTATTTAAAAAAAAAGTGTCATATGTACATATTGATATATATAAAATCCGAAAGGGTGTGTTAGTTATAAATCTTAGGAAACCTTTACACTGTTCTGCATCATGTTCTCTCTCTCTCTTCCTATCCCACCCCGATGCTTGCAGATACAGCTTGGATATCTTTGGTGGTGGGGAGGAGTATTGACTCAGCGACCAACTCCCTGGGCAAAAAATCTTAACTCCATTATTTACTCAGTTATAATTTTGCTAAAGTTACTTAACCTTTCTCTTTATATTTCTGCAGCTTTTTTTTAACTTTTTTTTTAAGATTTATTTATTTATACAAACACTGGGTACAGTCAGAAGCGCGCGGGTGGAGGTGGGTGTTGGGTGAGAGAATTTACCAGAGCCAAAGCAGGAAGCAGAACAGGCAGAAGGACCGAAGTACACTGCTGAGGGGAGCAGCAGGTGGCAGGAGAGGTCTGTGCACCATGTGGGACCCTCCCTGGCGGCCTGGAGCTAACCGGCACCGCAGAGCCTGCGGGCAGCTTCGCAACTCAGCGCTCAACCGCTGCGCCACCGGGAAGGCCCTATTTCTGCAGCTTTAAAAAAGGGGGGGGGGGTGTGAGCCTCCCCGGTGGCGCAGCGGTTGAGCGCTGGGTTGCAAAGCTGCCCGCAGCCTCTGCAGCGCTGGTTCGATCCCCGGCTGCTCCCCGGCCACCGGAGGAGGGTCCCGCATGGCGCGCAGACCTCTCCTGCCGCCCGCTGCTCCCCTCAGCAGTGTACTTCGGTCCTTCTGCCTGCTCTGCTCCCCGCTCCGGTTCTGGTGAATTCCCTCACCCTCCCGCGCTTCTGACTGTACCCAGTGCTTGTACAAATGAATAAATAGATCGTTTAAAAAATAATAATAATAATAATAAAATAAATAAAATAAAAAAGGGGGGGATGATTTTGAGACATAGCTGTCTGTAAATAATTATATCAGCAATTGAGTTGTTTTTGTTGCTATTATCCTCATAAAGCGCTACATCATTTCTTTTAGTAACTATAGAAAACCATTGCATGGATACTCCAGTTAATCACTCCCAGTTGACAATTTTCTTTTACCATTGCAAACCATTGCAATGAATTGTCTTGTCCATCCATTTTTTTTAAAGATTTATTTATTTATCCATACAAGAATGGGGGACAGGCCAGAGTTGCGGGGGGGTGGGGGGGGGAGGCGGGAGGAGGGGGGAGGATTCAGCAGAGACAATGAGGAACAAAACAGGCAGACTCACTGAAATCCACTGCTGAGGGGAGCAGCGAGGAGACAGGAGAGGTCTGCTGGGCCATGTGGTCAGCTCTCTGACTAGCCAGGTATCTAACTTGTGCTGCAGTATCTAGTAGGCTCGTGTCATATTATGGAAATTAACCCTTTGAACAATTTATGGTTTAAAATACCTTTGTTTCATACTTGCCTTTTGACTTATTACTTATGGGTTTTTTTTTTTTTTTGAGAACTTACGGAAAACTGTCACTTTTATAAAAGCGAGATGACTTGGTTTGAAATCATATTTAAATAGACTTAGCTTATAAAAGTGTTCTTCTATATCTCCTAGTACTCTTTTGATTTCAGGTTTCACATTTAAATCTTTGATGTATCTTACATTTATTTTGGTGTTCGGTAGAAAATAAAAGCATAGCGTTAGCATATCCTTACCCAGTGTAGTCACTCACTTAGCTTTGCCTCCTTAAATCCTTTTTTGAAGTAGATGCTGTGTAAATAATTCTCCACTCTCAGAAATACCAACTTTCTCTTGAACATCTGAGGTTAAAGTGGAGCCATTTGGTTTATCACTGAAGATGCCCTCAGAAAGGAGAGCAAGGACACCTTGAAGCTAATGGACCAAACATTGCAGTCTTGAGAAATGTTTACGTATTTACTGATCTGAAGGAATTTAGCTTTGGAATAGCTCAGTTCTCTTCTCAACTCCTTTAGGTTGCGAGTCACAAGGACGCAGCATCATATCGAAGCAGTGGTCGAACATCGGAATGGCCAGGTTGTGGTTTCGGCATCCACTCGTGAGTGGGCTATTAAAAAGCATCTCTATAGTACCAGAAACGTGGTGGCTTGTGAGAGCATTGGCCGAGTGCTGGCAGAGCGCTGCTTGCAGGCCGGGATCAACTTCATGGTCTACCAGCCAACTCCGTGGGAGGCAGCCTCAGACTCGGTATTTTGGGTTTCATGTACTTATATAATTTTTTTTAAAAAGATTTATTTATTTATACATACAAGAGCTGAGGTACAGGCCAGAGGAGGGGGGGTGGTGAGAGGACTCACCAGAGACAGAGTGGAGAACAAAACAGGCAGAATGACTGAAATATACCGCTGAGAGGAGCAGCAGGCGAGCCAGGAGAGGTCTGCTGCACCATGTGGGTAGCTCCCTAGCCGGGGATCGAAATTGTGCTTCATTGGCTGTGGATAGCTTCATAAGTTGCGTCTTAACCCCTTGCCCCACCAGGGAGGCCCCTGCTTATATAATTTAAAAAAAAAAAAGATTTATTTACTTATTTTTGCATAGAGGATCTGGGGTGTATGGGGGGGGGCGCGAGAGGATTTGCCAGAGACAGTGGGGAGCAGAAAAGGCAGGTCTACTGAAATGCACTGCTGAGGGGAGCACTGGGGAAAGAGAGGAGAGGTCTGCTGTGCCCTGTGGATTGGCTCCCTGGCCGGGGATCGAACTCAGGCCTTACTGGTGAAAGCGCTGAGACTTAACCCCTAGGCCACCAGGGAGGCACCCTTATGTGCTTATTTAAAAGGTGTTGGGTTAATTGTTGATGTTAGATAGCCACACAGCAATGGCTCTTCCCTTTCCATGTGCTCTTGAGTATCCTGATGCACTCGGCCACATTGCAGGCTCACAGCAGCTGGCAGGGCCGGGCTGATGTACTTGGCTGGCTTGATTTTACAGACAGGTCAACCACACCACTTCCCTGTTCATATATTAACAGCTTGACTGCAAATTCTTTATGCATATGTCACTAAGACCACTTGCTGAAAACCAGTGTTGGCAGGGATGGTAACAGGGGACAGATCAGTTTACTTTTTGGGGGACAGACGCTCTCTGGCAGCTTACTTGTGGTGCTGACTCAATCTCTTCCCTTATTTCTCATCTTCCAAACCAGATGAAACGATTCCAGAATGCTATGATAGAAGGGGGAGTGGTGCTGCAGGAACCTCGGAGAATCTATGAATGAAGGGGAAGCTCTGTTGGCACGTGTGCGCCAAGCTGTCAGCCGGCGCGGCCGTAGAGGGGAGCTTCTGGGAGAGCCGGCTGGGAAACCTTGGAGTGAGAATCTAACAGCGGAATGTTACTTGTCGTTAAGCTCATCCCACGCCTGGTGTTTGGATTTTTTTTTATAACAAGGGCTAAGTATTTCCCTTCTCTTGGACCTGAAAAATTATCTGAGAAAAGCTATTAATAATAATAACTTTTGAAGAACAAGTTAAATGTTTAAACTAACAAATAAAGGCATTCTGTGAACTTTTCTCTGATTTTATGAGATATTCTATGCCTTTGAGCTTGCGGTGACAGACAGAGACAGGGAGCCCTTGTTACTGGGTCTGGCTCAGTGGTGTTCTCAGGTAAGCAGAACAGCTTTGTGAAGGTGTGGAGGTGTTTCTTAAATAGGAAATGTCCCTATCTGACTTAAATTTACTCGAAGAAGTCTTAATGTGGAGATTAAAGAGGCAAATCCAAACCTCAGTTGGGCTCCTGGACCCTAAAAGGCAGAAGCGGATTTGCAAGACGAAAGGCGTGCAAGGCAAACTGAGCGTGGAGGGAAAGGCCAGGGCCGGTGTGCAGTGCTTGTCATGAAGTGCAAAGCCCATCAGACAGGACATGAAGCCCTGCGCTTCCGGTTACTCTAAAATTGAAGCTTTAGCAGGTGGAATCACCATGGCGCTTGTCAAGTTGATTAAATCAAAGTAAGGCATAAGCTGTTTAAGACAAGAGGAAGAACCTGTCAGCAGTTAAGATGGCTTCTCAAGCAGATTCTCCCATTTTTTTAAATGTCTGTCCAATTACATATTTCTTTAGACGTGAAATAATGTTACTGTCAATCTGAGCATTCAATATTACTTTTAAAAGAGATAGGGCCTCCCTGGTGGCTCAAGGGGTTAAGCACAGCACTATGAAGCAATCCGTAGCCTCTGCAGCATGTGTTAGATACCCCTCCGGCCAGGGAGAAACACACATGCGAAGCAGACCTCTCCTGTCTCGCTGCTGCTCCCCTCAGCAGTGTATTTCAGTCAGTCTGCCTGTTTTGTTTCCTGCTCTGTCTCTGGTGGATCCTCTCACCCTCTGCATCTCTGGCCTGTACCCCAGCTCTTGTATGTATAAATAAAAATAAATCTTTAAAAAAAAATAAAAGTTAGATAATGCAAGCACTAGTGTTTGAAAAAATGTGACTGACTGAGAGGGAGACATTCAGGCTGCAGTGTCTTACTCACTAGTCCCCTTTGATAATAAGTTCCCCAGAGGGGACATTTAAAAGTGTACATTATAATTATGATATTTCCTTTTCTGGTCTTAAAGAATAGCCAGAGCACTCACTTTGAGGACCACATTTCTGGAAGCCTGTTCAAACAAATCTAGAATTCAAAGAGGACGAAGGACTGGACTAGTGGCTTTGGAAAATGACAGTGGCAGAAGTAGGGTTTACTTAAAAGTGATGCAGTAGGTGGGGCTCTTCCTGCAAGGAGTATGCTTGCCCTGGAGGGATTTCTTCAGTGTGATGGGCAGTGCTGGAGTCTTCCTGTAAAACTTGTTTCCAGGACAGCCGTGACTCAACACAAAGGGAGGAAAAAGATGGGTGTCGGGAGGAGACAGGGCTGACCACTTGGGCAGTGAAGGGGAAGCTGGGAAGAGGGCCTGATTTAGGAAATGCAGACAGGTGTGGGCCATCCTCCCTGCAGCCGGCCTGCTGAGTACTTCCAGGCTGCTGTTTGGGCCTGTTTGTCCTCCCAGGCCTCTCGACAAGGACAATGACTGGCAAACGACATGCAAATGCGTTCTCAGACCCCTGGATGTCTGCAGTGAGGTGGACGCCCGGCAAGGTGGAGCGGCTTCGATCGCAGAGGGCGAGCGTGGGCCACCACCACCCTGCAAGGTGGAGCACGTGGGCAGGTGGCCGGGAAGCAGCCCAGTCCTGGGGCGCGGGGGCAGGTGGGGCCTGGGGGCAGGTGCGGGGGGCGGCGCGGGGGCGGCGCGAGCCCTTTAAGGCCCGTCGCGGCGGAAGCGCGTCGCAGCACGTGGCGGCGGCGCCCTCGCGAGGTGACCATGGACGTGGGCGCCGACGAGTTTGAGCAGAGCCTCCCGCTGCTGCAGGAGCTGGTCCTGGGCGCGGACTTCGTGGGTGAGGCGGGGGGTTCCGGGCCGGGGGGGTTCCGGGCGGGGGGGGGGGGCAGCCTTGGCCCGAGCCCGCGGAGGGGGGTGCGGGTGGCGCCCCGCGGGGAGGGGGATGTGGGGGTGCGGGGCCCAGTGGCGACCCTCGCCAGGCCGCGGTGCTCGAGCAGGGCCCGGAGGGCGGGGGTGGGGGGGCCTCTGGGCCTGGGCCGCGGCCCGAACCCGGTGTCCGGCTGGCTCCGTGTGGGCTCCCGCCCGCCCCCTCCTGCCTGCCTGGCGCCTCCAGGACCTCCCGCCTGCAGCGGGTGGCGCGGGGGTGGCGGCCACGGCCGCCCTGGGCACCCGGGTGTCTCTCGCCTCCCGCAGGTCTGGACATAGAGTTCACTGGGCTTCGCTCGAACCTGTCGCAGCCGCAGCAGATCAGGTGAGGCCAGAGCTGCCGCCCACCTGTGCCTCCCTGACAGGCCTCGGGGCCTGCCGGCTCGTTTTCCCAGCGGGCACCCTGTGGGCACGGGGTGGGGGTGTCTTTTGTGGGGTACTCTCACGCATCTGGGACCCCGCCCGTGTGCCCTCCGTGCCGGTGGTGGTCCTGACTGGAAGGAACCGCGCTGCCCAGGTGAGAGGGCCGGGCAGGCGGAGGCAGAGCCTCGCGGTCCTCCGGTGTGGAATGAGATGCCGCTTTTTTGCAGCCTTTTTGACCTGCCCTCGGAGTGGTACCTGAAGACGCGGCAGAGCATCCAGCAGTTCACAATCTGTCAGATCGGTGAGTTGAGTCGCCTGTTGGCTGAGCGTTGCTGGCGGTATTTCTCATTCTCTGTCTTCACTTTTTCAGTGACTATCATTTTTTCCTGCTTGTTGGGTTTTCAACCTGTGATGCCTCCGGGACCTGACACTTTGGCACTTTATTTAGCATCTCACTTCATTTAGCAGCTGTTTCATGCCTGAGTAACTTAAGGACTCTGAACCCTGTTTCAAGGGAAAATGTGCGTGCTCTTTGCTTAAAGAAAACTTGCACAAACAAGGTCACGGTACAGGCGTTTTCTTCACTTTTTTTTTCCACGAATGGGTTTTAGAGCTCTTTCTACATCCACACGTACAGATCTCTTAATTTATTTGAAACAGTTGTGTAATATTCCAAGCCAAACGTATCTGCTCACTCACTCAGTCTCCCACCAGTGCATACTTCAGTTACCGTGTGTGTGTGTGTGTGTGTGTGTGTGTGTGTGTGTAATAAAATAAGCTTCGTTGACCCTGGTGTATAGTTTATGGATAACTGTCCCGTTGTGAGGGTTTGTGCTTGATGTACTTCTGGCCATGGAACCGCAGAGCTGGAACATGTGCTTGAAAGGGTTGGTTGTGTGTCCAGACGCTTCCCTTTCCTGGCTCCCTCAGCCCCAGTGTTTACAGTGACCAGCGTTACCTGCAGTCACGCCTGTTTCCCTGTCTCCCTGGGCGTTATCAGCCTTAAATTTTCTACCCACCTGGTAGAGGAAAAATGCTCTGCTGTTCTGATTTATATTTTCAACAGAGGGCCGACAGACCTTTTCTGTTAAGGGCTGGATGGTAAATATTTTCGCTTTTGCAGGCCATATGGTCTCTGCTGCAGTTTCTCAATTCTGGTATTATTCACAGCTAATACACCAACAGCGAAGAGCTTGACTGTATTCCAATTAAACTTTGTTTATGAAAACAGGCCGTGGGCTAGATTTTGCTGACCTTACAGCGCGTGTGTGTTTTCTCCCCCATCCTTATCCTTTGCTTATTTTCTATTGTGCTCATTTTTCTAAATTGTAAGCCCTCTTTGCAGAGTGCTAAATAGCATTTAGGGGTGTGTCATAGCCCCACTTTGGGAGTTTTTTTCCTACTTGGATGTGATCTCACCAGCAGTACACACATCTTAAAGCAGGGAAGTATATATTTTATGGATTTTTATGTTGTGTGATGAATTTTAAAACCATAAAAAATGTTGATGTAATATTTACTTCTGTGTTTGAAGAACCACCCATCACTGTATTTGTTATTTCAATGTGAGTTACCATCGGACGCTTCTCAAGTTTCACGTCTGTCCTTTCTTTTATTAAAATGGGTTGCCCTGCATGGAAGCGCCACGGGCTCTGGGGATGCAAAGTGCTTTTCAGAGTGTTTCATCTTTGTGGCTCTGGTGGCCTTTCTCTGGTGTTCACGGCTCTACCCGCCCTTCCAGGGTTGTCGGTGTTCTCCAGCGTCGAAGGAGAGACCAACAAGTATGTGTAAGACCTTCTGCAAGGCAGGGCTCCTGCCCTTTCGGCTCCTCTACCTGTTCCCCTCCTATTCTGAGCCCCTGTCGCTCCATATTCCCTCCCACTCCTGTGCCTTCCGCTCCCCCCTGCAAAATCATCCCTTCCTCTTAGTCTCGTTGGGCACTGCACCTTCTGGGGGGGGGCTTTGCAGACACCCCTGACTTGCCCCTAAGGGTGCTCCCTTTTCTGTTTCTGCTGTGTCCTGTTGTGCCTTTAGGATAGTTACAGTGAGGCTGAAGGGGTGGGGTCCCCAAGTACCATTCAGTGAGGATGCTGATGGGTGCCCTCCTGGGTCTCTGTGTGTGTGTTGTGGGGCGGGCATCTTGTCCCCAAGGCAGGATCTCTGCCCTTTGCACCCTCCTCTCCCCCAGTGCCAGTCATGGCACCGAAGCAGAGCAACGTTCATCTGCATCTTGAGTGAAAGGCGGCGCCCAAGCCGGAGCTCGCGCCTGGGGCCTGAGGCGTGTTTCTGGCCTTTTCTCCTTATGTTTTGGTTTGTTGTAGGTATGTAGCTCACTCCTGTAACTTCTTTCTCTTCCCTACGACATTTGGGACTTTGGATTCGGAATTCTCCTTCCAGGCGTCCAGCGTGCAGTTCCTGAATCAGTACGGCTTCGACTACAACAAGGTGTGGCGCTGGGGCCCAGCTGGCCATCCCGCCCCGCCCGCCGCTTCCCGTCCTGTCCCTTCTTCTTCCCGGTGCAGGCACACTGGCAGGGGAGGGGTCTCGTCACCCTGCTCCTGGCACAGAGCTTGCCCTTGAGTCGTCTCGTGGTTCTCTTCCTGTCTTTAGTTTCTCAAAAAGGGCATCCCCTACATGAACGAGGAGCAGGAGAAGAAGATGAAGCACAGCATCCTGACCGGGAACTGGCGGGTGCGCAGGTGAGCCTCGCCCGCCGCGTGTGCTTGCGGGGCTCTTGTCTTCCTGCCTTCCCCGGGGTAGCCGTGCCGTCCCCAGTGTGGGACCTCACACAGGCACCTTCAGCTGTGACGCTTGCTCAGCCAGAAGCCATGAGGAAGATTCACTCCCGTGCCTGAGGAAAGGCTCGCTGCTCTGAGGGTGATTTCAGGGTTGAAAGATGAAGCGGGAACGAGCTCCTGATGTCGTTTGGACTCAGCAGGGGAAGGGCTCCGGGGGACTTCCCCGCGCTGCCGCATAGGCCTTCAGTGTGAATTTTCAGGGGTAATTCTGGGGTCACCTCGATGACCGTGCTGGTCACATGCCCGGCTCTGTGCTGTAGCCTGCTGTGTCCCTGAGGGCAGGATCGCTGGTGTTACTCGAAACCTGGTTCTGCGGAAAGCAGACGCCCTGGGGAAGGGCCTAGTGAGTGACAAGGATGGTCCCAGGCCAGCTGGCTCTGTAGCTTGGGACAAATAGGTGAAGCCCTTTGGTCTGTAGATTCTTGGCCTTCATCAGGCAGGGGGTAAACTAGACAGCTGCTTACTCTAGAACGTTGGGATCAGTGATCTGTTCTGGATAATCATCTTCTGTAATGTTGGAGATTTTTGGGTTTTTTCCCCCTAAATCGTTGTTTATGATTTTCCAATAAATATGTAGCTTTTTGTAAGGAAAAAAACAACTTGAATGAACCTTCTGTTATTTTCAACCGTGAGGAAGTCTTTCCTCATTTCAAAACAACATCGTGTTCTTGTTTCACTCCCACGGGAGAAGGCACCGACCAAAAGGCCTGTCTGCTTTTCCACCTCTGACAGCCGAGGTCCGAGAGGCCCCGTACTAGCCTGTCCTTTCCCGGGACGCCGAGGGGGCCGACAGCGGTCTGGAAGCTGCCGGAGTGTCAAGGCAGAGTTGGGTTCCTGTCACAGAATAAGACTCAGAAAACTCATGGTTTTGGGTGTGTGTGTGTGTGGGGTATAGCTTCTTTATTATTTTGGACTTCGCGTAGAAGAGCTGGGGTGTAGGCCAGAGGCAGCATGGGCATCTGTCGTCTTGCTGAGGTCACATTGTTACAGCAGGAGGCCTCAGGTCCCCTCTGGTGTTAACTGTGACTTGGGGCCCTGGGGGTTTCCCCCAATCTTTTCCCTTTACTCTCCCTCTTTTCAGTTCTCTGGATAAAGACCAAATCAAGGTGGTGATTGACGAGGTGACGCGGTGGCTGGACCTGGCGGAGGAAGGCGACTGGATGACCCTCCCGGGGATCTCGGGTACGCAGGAGGCTGCTAGCGCATGTGGGGCTGCTGCTGGCAGGTTGCTCTCCTGCCTGGGGCCCGAGGGCGTGTGCCCTCTCCTTCTGGCCTGGGCATTGGCTCACGTAGCGCATGTGGCTGCAAAGAGATCTGACCCCAACCAGTGTCAGGGTAAGGACGCGTCAGGCACTCCAGGCACAGCACTTGTCTCGAGGAAACGCTCTGATCCAGGCTGGGAGCTGAGACCTGAAGCTGCTGCTTTTGGTCCTGTGGAATTGCCAGTTTCACTCGAAAGAACTGAATGTGGTTATTTTTTGACTTGCGTATCTTAGGTCGTTTTCTCAAGTGAGAAAAGTCAGCCTGTCACTTCCAGGAGAATAACTCCGTGTCTGCTGGTGACAGAATTCAAGCTTTTGATCAAATATTGAAATTTTGTAGACCTGGCTCTTGCTGCCATACTTCTGTCAGCTTTCCAGTGCCGAGGCCTTGCTGCACAGTCAATTGTATGAATGTCTTTAGTTCAAATTGTGTAACGAAGTGTGAAAACATTTGGAAGAACATCAGAATGGTGTTTTCCAAATAACCAGGCGTGAGATCACTGGAAACGCAAGAGAGGCCGCTGGCTTCTGGGTCCGTCTGAGAAAGTGCGTTGGTGTTGGCTGCAGATTCCGCATTGTGGCCTTGTATGTGTTCGGGCTGGATTTTCTTATCTGCTTCAGTAAGAAATTGGCACCGATGGAATGCAGACTCAGACATGATTCCATCCCAGACAGCAAAGACAGTTGCAGAAATGTGAAGTGACATCTCTCTTTTCACTAAATTTTGTTTTGGAAGATTATTTTTCACATGTGGGGGTTTGTGTGTGTGTGTGTGTGTGTAGTAGCTTTAGGTTAAAAGAAAAAATGCATAATTTTCATTTCTAAGATGGTCGAGATCAGCAGCTGGACTCCGCATAGAAATGAGACTCTCTGGCTCTTCCATTTAAGGGTTGCCCTGAGAGCAAAAGCTGCTAGCAGTGGGCCAGCTACCCCAGGCAGTGTGGGGGTGGGCGGGCCTCCCGGCGGTGGCTTGGCACACCTGAGCAAGTGCAGCGCTGCCTGGCTGTCACCTGTCCTGCGGGAGGGAGAGGTGATTCTGTGTGGGCCTGTGTTTCCCTGCTGCAGGCTTCCAGGCCTTTGAGGTCCAGCTGGTGCTGAGGCAGGCTCTCCCCGAGATCTGGACTATGCTGAAAGAGAAAGGGGTGAGTCCTCACTTGGAAGAGGGGCGCCTCAGCCGCTCCGTGGGTTCCCACTCCTTGGGCCAAATCTGGCACCTCTCCCACCTTTCGAGGTGAAGAACTGTTTCTTTGGCTTCGTTCTCAGCCGCTCAGGATTCAGGGAGCTTGTCTCTGCTTTTCACGGCAGGTGATAGTGAAGAAAGTGAGTAAGCAGCATCGCTGGTACCTGGAGAATGCCTCCTGTGACCGGGAGAGCTGCTGGAAGGAGAAGATTCTTCTCTCTGCAAGGGGTTTTTCTGTGTTTTTCCAGATGCTGGTGAAAGCCCAAAAGGTAGGGAAACATCACCTCTTTTTCGGGTCATTAGCCTTTTTGTATTTCTGGCCATGCATGCTGATGAGCCCCTCCCCCCCAAAATAATAAAATTGGATTCCTGAAGAGGAGGGAGACCTTTGATCTGGCAGCTGCCTTTCTGGCTCCTACCTGGCTCTCACCAAGTCCTGCAGGTTTCACTGGGATCAGATGTCCATAAGGAATGGCGCTGCTCCTCTGCTCCTTCCAGGCCCACACAGTCAATACCAGGGGGCCTGAAGCACCCCCTCGGCCCCCCTCCCCATGCCAGTGCCGACCCTGCCTCAAGCCCCTCCTACTTGAATCTAAGTGGTCGGGCCCCTTTTCATGGGGTCGGGGTGAAACTGGGGAGTATTACCACGTGGCGGCCGGGATGCAGCGCCTTCTAAAGCTACAGCCTGAGCAAGAGACTGCCATTTGTCGATGGGAACTACTTTGGTTTTTAAAATTTCATGTCTCTCACCTGTCGATTTCCTCCAAGTAGCCGTTAGTGGGACACAACATGATGATGGACCTGCTGCACCTGCATGAGAAGTTCTACAGACCTCTCCCAGGTAGGGCCCGGCCTGCCATTCTCCTCCCTTTGACCTGCACTTGCCACCTGGTGAGGGGATTGGTCCAGAGCTGTGCTCCAGAAGGGCCCCACTGTGCCCGCCGCAGCCCGGGCCTGCAGCTGTCTGGTCTGTGCCTGTCCCTCTTCCTGGAGTGGAAGCCAGGGACTGTCTCGGGGGAAAGCCCTCTGGAATGGATGGCCCTCCCACCCCGACAGGCCTTCAGTCTCATTGTGTAAATCTCAACAAGACCAGAAATGTGTGAAGGAGACAAGCCTCCTTGAATCTCAGCTGTGACCCTAGCACTTTCTGTTTTCTCTGCCGTTGTGAGTTTTTGCACATTTGATCATACTGTGGATTTGATTTTAGGCCTTTTTGCTCACTGAAAGCATCTGTTTATGTCATTAACCTCGGATGCTGGGTGCTCTTCTGTGGCTGCACCGAACTTTTCCACGACTGTCTGTTGCTGGACCCTCAGCCGTGGAATGGCCGTTAAAACACATTGCTTTAACCTGCCTGTTCTGTTTCCTTGCCTGTAAAATGGAGGGTGTTCATAGCACGAACATCCTGGAGTTGTTTGAAGAGTAAACACATGAAATAATAAATGTACAGAAAACAGAAGTTTAGATTAAAGGGGTGAAGAGGTTCTAGGAGAGCGCACCCAGGAAATTGGTAACACTCCTCTGCGAGCGCAGTGAGAGTTGGGATAGAATTAACAGTGGTGGGCACGCCCAGCAAAACTAGGCAAGCAGCAAAAAAAGACTTGTAAGAAAGGGTCAGTGTAGAGAGCGGCACGCAGTCCTCGTGAGCGACGTACAGGTGCTGGACGTCCCAGAAGGGGGATGAGCGGGGCGTTGTCTTCTATGCCAGGAAGTCTGTAGTTCAGTGCCTGCTGCTGGGAGGATCCCCAGGGGGTCGGATGTAGGAGTGAACCCAAAGGAAAAGAATTGAAAGTAGGCACTTGGCTTCAAGGAGAGGGGCCTGGGCGGGTTTTGTAATAAACCTCTTTAAACTAGACAGAGATATAAATGTATAGTTTTGATAAATATGCGCATAGTGTACATTTTTTCTTCTATTAGAGTATTTTATTGCCAAAGTTTTCACTTGCTTTTCTTGGATTTTCTCTGAGTAATCATTTCCAAATGATGCTCTCACATCTGCCTTCCTGATAACCCCTCTTTTCTTGTCGGCTGGAACTCTGGAAATGGCATTAACATTGACAATAGCCAGCACCCCGCAGTTAAAGGAAATCCACTTGGCCTTCGCTGTTACAAATGTGATGGCGGGTTGGTTTGAGAGACCTCAGTGATTGGGAGTTAGCACATCTTCAATTCCTATTTTGTTTTATTTATTAGCCGATGTTGGGATAAGTTTGGTTGGAGAATTTTCCTTGCCATTTTTTCCAGCAAACTCAGTTTGTTGTTGATTTAGAAGTCAATATGTAGGATTCTTTTTTACATGATTTTTTAATTAAGATAACATTGTTTTGCAATACTGTATATGACTCAGAAACACAGGATCCCACCTCTTAGGTGCGTGTTACCGACAAACTGACTTCTGCCCATCTGGGTCTTTTCCTTCAGAAAGCTACGATGAGTTTAAACTGAATATCCACAACCTTTTTCCTGTTCTCATCGATACCAAGAATGTGACAAAGGATATCTGGAAGGTAATGAATGGAATCACTTTGGGCTAGAGAATTTTTTTTTTAATATTTATGCATATAAGAGCTGGGGTGCAGGCCAGAGTGCGGGGGGTGAGAGGATCCACTAGAGACACAGTGGGGAGCAGAATAGGTAGATCTACTGAAATACACTGCTGAGGGGAGCGGTGGGTGAGACAGGAGAGAGTCTGGTGTGCCCTGTGGTGTCACCTCCCTGGCCGGGGGTCGGATTCAGGCCTCCTTGGTAATAGCACTGAGCCTTAACCCCGAGGCCACCAGGGAGGCCCTTAATTCTTCTCATTCTACAACCACTGTTGGCTTCCTTTTGTATTTTAGCGCCTCTGGGTCATCACATTAGTTCGCAGGTGATCTTTTTCCTTTTCTTCTTCAAGTTCGCAAGTTTTGACTGACTTGTGTATAGCCGGTAGGTAAATGTAGATGGGGCAGTGGAGGAGTTTGTTCTAGAACTTGATACATACCCCTTTTGAAGAATCTAAAACATCTTTACTGAGACTTAAAGGCCAGGTCTTCAACCCCTTGCGCTGGAATCTCTGACGAGCAAACTCCATACTGACTCCTGGGCTGCAGTCGGCCTCTTATCGCTGGGGGGCAGCGTCATTGCTGAAACTCCCTAGTGGCTTTCATTGTGTGGCTGGAGGTGTGCACGCCCCACAGAGCAGGGAGCCCCAACTGCATAAATGCTCCCTAGAGGAGTGAAACTCTGGGGAAGGGGAACCAGATTGGCACTTTCAGCCCATCACCCGGAGTTACTTGTTGAAGGAGCCACAAAACGGGGCAGGGTTACCTGGTGCGTCTTTGTGCAGACACACTTATTACTTGTGCTTCACACATTTCTAGCTCCAAAGGCATTTGCTGCTGCTGCATCTCTCCTCATGCCCGAGCCCTCCCCGGCGGGGACAGTGGAAGGACATGGGCTGTGGGGCAGGTTTGAGGGCCCGACGTGTGCTCTTTCCCACAGAGATGAAACGGGCTCTGTGGACCCGGTGGCCCTGTGAGATGCCCGTTGTCCTACCCATGTGTCCCTGGCATGGCCTGGGGCCTGGGCTCATGTGCGTCCTGTGGGACCCTTAAGCACTAGTCTTTTGAAGAAAGAATGAGCGGTGTTTGTGGCAGCTTTTTCTCGCCAGGGTTATTGGGGCCCTTATAGGAAGCCCGAGGACAAGGACTCGTGGGCTGCAAGGCATAGGACGGTGGTGTCTGAGGCGGCGACGGTGGCAGGTTGCTTTAATGGCACTTGGTGGTCACCAAAGCAGGTCACAAACAAAAGCCACAGAGAACGCCTCTCCTCTCTGGGCCTCCTTCTGCCCACCTGTGAAGTGAGAACCCCCTCTGGTGCCGCCAGCTTGGGCCAGCCCACATGCGGTTTCACTGACCTGCTTTGTTTCCGTGATCACAGGACCTGAATTTCCCCAGGGTCTCCAGTCTTACAGAGGTTTATGAAGTCCTGAACAGGTAAGAAAGCCACGGTAGGGTGGGGGGTGCTGAGCACTTGTGCTCCCCAGGACACATTTGGTGGTTGTCACCCCAAGGGCTACCGCTGGATCTAGGGGGAGAGGCGAGGTGCTGAATGTGCAGGACGGCCCCCAGCAGAGGATCCTCCCTGTGTGGCCCAGGCTGGAGCTGGGCTGAGCTCCAGGAGCCTGCTCTGGGGGAGGGGCTGGGGCAGCGCCCTCAGCTGCTGGGGCAGCGGCCTCTTCTGTGGCTGGGCCTTTTTTGATCTGGTTCCGCTCTTGGGAGTGACGGGCTCCCGGGGGGCTCTGGCTCCAGAACAGGCCTCTCTCCTGTGCCTGACGTTGGTCCCAGGCCTGCAGCTAAGCGAGGCACATAATAGGTGCACGTTGGCCATTTGGTTGGCAGGTCCTAGTACTTAGGTCAGTCCCTGAACTTCCTGTGGGAAAAGTGACCCTGCTTTTTCTTCCCAGCCGGCCACACAGGGGGCTTGTGGGTGCAGGGGGCGGGGTGATCCGGACAGGAAAGGTAGGACTCTACCTCCTCCCTCTCCAGTGGGGTGCACCAGTGAGCTAGAGGTGGGAGGGCCGGAGTTCAGCAGCTCCAGGTTGGGCCCTTTTAGAAAGAGACTCCCTTAGCCCCTGCTGGTCGGGGTCGGTCGCTGTCAAGTCATGGGTGTGTGGGCTCCGCCTAGCAGATGCTGTTTCCACCGTCTCCACCTCTCTCTCTCGGACAGGGCAGCCTCCTCTCCCCCTCCTCCTTCATGGTCTTTCTAAGCGGGCCCTCCTGGTCCTCACTTCCCAGGAGAAAATAAGAGGCCAAAGGCAAGAAGTCGCTTGACTCCCTGCAGATGTTTTTGCCATCTCTGTCACTGTCCTACCTGTCGGCACTCGTGGACCTGCCGTGTGTCCCGGCCAGGCCCCCCAGCCCCCCCCCCCCCCGGGGCTGTCTCCAGCCTCTCCACTCATTGTCCTCTGCAGCAGCCTTTGTTGTCCTGGCCTGGGAAACGGCTCTGTTCTGGGCTGTCCACCCTTTGCGACTGTTCTCCCTGCAGCAAGCCTCTCTCAAGGCCTCGACTTCCCCTCAGCCCACTGAGGTCAGGCTTCCTTTCTTGCAGCTCCCTCTCAGGCAGCCTGCCCAGGCAGGGTCCTGTCATTTGGCTCATGGGACAATGCCCAGAGGCATTTGGGAGGGGGGGCACTCATGTCACTCAGGTGGCTACTGTTAACCTGGTGTCCGATGCCTTTGGCTCTCCCCTCCCTGCCTTCTGGGGTCCCTGCTCTTGGGTTTCTCTTTCTATTCATTTCCTGCAGCCTCTCATTCTTGCACCCATCCCTTAAATTCCTTTCAAGCATCTCCCTCACCCCACTTTCTGCTCACCCCACCCTGCTTCCTGCTCACTGGGCCCTTGACTCAGGGATCCCCTCCTGTGGTCGTGGCGACAGGACTTAGCCTCTGGCTGCTGCTGGACAGCCCTTCCCCCCCCCCCCCCCCCCGCCCCACGTCAGCTTGGCATCCTCTCTGCCCCACACCTGCTCCTGAGCCTGGAGCCCTTGGTGTGCTGGGCCTGGAGGCGCCGAGCACGGCACCAGCCTGTGCGTGTGAGAGCGGAGCCTCTAAGGCCTGGATCTGACTCTGACCTCGGGGTTTAAACCTCGAGTTTGCTGCTCACTGACTCTGCAGGCAACTTGAGAGAACGCCTCTCCTCTCCGGGCCGCCGCCTGCCCACCTGTGAAGTGAGAACCCCCTCTGGTGCCGCGAAGCTTGGGCCAGCCCACATGGGGAAGGACGCGGGGCCCTGCCCTCTCCCTGTGGCGTGTCTGGCTGTGTCCTGCGGTCCGGCTAACCTCTGCCCCGGGTGCAGGACATGCCGCTGACAGAGGCTAAGCACCTGGACGGGCATGAAAAGCTTCTGTTGGAAAACAGATGAAGGGAGAGTCTCCTTGCCGAAGCCGTGCCATTTGCCCAGGGGCCAGCGCCCCCTGAATGGGCCCCCAGGGCCGAGCTGCCCTCTCTTCCTCCCGTCAAGTCCTGTTCGTTTCACTCCCTCAGTGTCCTCGAACCCGTGCCTTCTCCTTACCCACAGCCTTAGAGCAGGTCCATTTGCCTGTGTCCCCGCCCTCCCTCCTCCCCTGTCCCCACCCCGTGACCTTCTAAAGCATGAACTTGACCAGACAGTTGTTCCGCTCAGATCCCCGGGGCTCCGGAAGCCCTGCCTGGTGCTGTGTGCTCCCCGCCTCCCGGGCCTGCGGTCCCAAGTGCCCTCACCCCCAGGCACCACCGCACCGCGGGCCCTGGTCCACGGGGCACGGTGTGCTTCTGCGAGGGTTTGTTCTTCAGCCCCGTGCCTGGGGAGCTCCAGGGCAGGGCCGCCTGGATCGCCCCACGTCCTGGAGTCTGTGTGGGCAGGGATACGAGCTCAGAGCAGCCTGAGGGGCTCCGGCACCCCGTCCCGTCTGCCTGTCCCCTGCCCGGTGACCAAGCCCTGACCGGCTGCCCCTGAAGCTGGGCTTTCTATTTGTAGAGGAAATGTTTATTGTCGGGGGCGGGGAGCACAGCAGAGGCTGTTTCGGGGTCCGGCCTCCATCCCATCTTTCTTCTTTAACAGCAGCTTGAATCCCACCAAGAACTCGGGGCCAGAGATCATCCACGCCAGAAAGTGCGAGAAGTACGGTGGGTGTCCGAGCACTTCCTTGGGGGCAGAGCGCTGGGTGCAGAGCCTGTCTTGCTCCCCCTTTAGCCAGCTGGGCGGGTCTGGGGGGTCTCCCTCCTTTGCTTCATTGTGCTCCCCAGAACCTGCTCCCTCCTTTGAGGACCCCCCCCACAAGGTGTTGGAGATCCCGGGGGGGGGGGGGGTGTGGTCTGCTGCCCTCACACTGGGGGTTAGTCTGTCAGGAGGCTCCCAGGTTTCTGCCGCCCCTCCCAGGGAAGCCCTAGCTGCTCGGGAGGACCGAGGTGAAGACCAGCTCGGGCGTCTCTGGAGGAGCCACAGTCCGGGGTCTGTGGATGTGGAAGGGCCACTGGGGTGTGGAGCCCACGCAGGGGTGGAACTAGCGTGGGTGGGGGACAGAGCCCTTTCCCAGCCAGGTGCTAACGGCTCCTTGCCCTCTTCTGCTCCTGGAACGACGTCTCAGTGGAGACAAAGTACCCCCACGAAGCAGCCTACGACGCCTTCCTGTGCGGCTCAGGTGAGACTCGGCCCTTCTCAAAGGAGACGGGGTTTTCTCCCCCTCCTGGGTGCCCCCCCCCCCGCCCCGGGCTCTCCCGTCTCCAGCCGGGCTGTTCTTGTGGGACTAAACCGCGGGCGAGCTGTGACCAGAGGTCAGCTTGACCCTCACCGTCAGTCACGCCTCTGGCTTCCCCCCCAGTTCTCTTGAAAGTGGCGCACTTGCTGCTGTGGAGAGTGCACGGGTGAGTGACGGCGCCTCTTGTCCTGCGGTGTGGAGCAGAGGGTGCGGAGGGTGTGTCTGCGGGCCGTCCCCCCCAGAGGCTGCCCCTGCCCTCCAGGCCCAGACAGCGCCTGCCCTGCCTCCCACGGCCCGTCGCTGGGGCTGGGAGGGCAAGTGCTCAGGTCCCGCGGTCAGGCCGGGAGAAGGGGGTGACTTGGAATAAGGGGTGAGACTCTCACCTTTCGCGGGGCAGCCTCAGACGCGACGCCCACAGGGCAGGGTTCGTGGGCTCCAGCCCCCTGCGTTCCCGAGCACCGGCCTGCATGACCTTTGTGACACAGGTCCAGCAGGCTGGCCCTGGGACGACTCGGAAGCACTTTTGTGCCGTATCTGCTCAGTTGGCCACTGCCTGTTTGTCCGCTTCAGCAATGGCTGCTGTGCGCAGAGCTCGCCTCTGACACGTCAGCGGCTGTGACCACGGAGCCCTGGGCGCCTAGCCTGTGACCACGGAGCCCTGGGTGCCTAGCCTGTGACCATGGAGCCCTGGGCCGTCCGTGATGGCCTCTGGTCATCACTGCCTAAGAGCTGTCCCTGGCTCAGGGGACCTGCCCTAACCCTGCCCAGCCCTGGGGTCTGTGCCCTTTGCAGTGTCCATGTGGAGGCTGAGCAAGGAGGGCCGGCCACTTGGAACCAAGGACCTTCCCCTGAACAGCGGCCTCTTGTGACCCTCTGAGCCTGCGCTATGTGTGACAGTGGGAGTTGTCACCCCCAGGGGCCACCTGGAAGCTGAGCTTTGGCTCGGCCACTGAGGGCGCTCTTGGAGATCGGCCAGTTGGGGAAGCACACTGACGTGGCCCCCCGGCCTGGAGGGGTGGGAGGGGAGTTGTGTGAGATCACCTCCCTGTTGCTCCCAGAAGCTTCGCTCCGGCGAGGTCACTGCCTGGCCACCGGGCACTGATGCTGTGGGGTTTTCTCTGTCCATGTAGCTCCGCGTCCATCCCCGAGCTCTCCTTCCCTCTGTACCTCAGTGTGCTGGCTCCCTACCTGAACCAGGTGAATCTGATCCGAGCTGGGGTCCCCAAGATTGTGAGTAGCCTTCCTTCTACTTCTTTCTCCGGGTCAGAGGTGTGGCTGGGCAGCAGCTAGCTTAGAGGAGCTCTGATAAGGACCCCAGTTAGGGCCGAAGTGGTGCTCACGCCTACCCAGTGGAGAAGCTTTTTTGGTGTTTTCCTGTCAGAACCGTCCTGGACACACTCACTCCTTCACTCAAGCCCCCGTCCTCAGTCTTTCCCAGTTTCTCAGGATCTCAGCCTGGGTAAGTTGGCAGCGGAACCAAGGAAAGTCCCCTCCGCTCACCTTCCTGTCTTCTAGAACTTCTCTGGTCCGGACTCCCCCAGCATTCGGCCTCCCATCCTCATCCTCAGCGTCCGGAGGTGGCCAGGCGTCAGCGAGCAGCAGGTCTACCGCGAGTTCCAGAACCTCTGCAAGTTTGATGTCCGGAGGCTGACGCGGAGCCAGTTCCTGCTCTTGACCAACAAGTTCAAGGAGTAAGTGCCTGAGCCATGGGCCTGAGCTCGCACCCTGTGCCACCCTGGGCCCACTGCCAGCAGCCTGACCCAAGGGCCCTCGCTTTGTAGCGCCCGGAGCATCTTGAAGGAGTACCGGGGCCACCCCACGCTGCAGGTGTCCCTGTACCGCTACTGGAGACACTGCCCCGACGTCAACTGCCTGCTGCAGTGAGTGCCCAGGGGATGGCCGGGGACGCCGGGAGGACAGAGACGTTGCACGCGTGTTCGGGAGCGTCTGCAGGGGTGGGTGGGGCCGAGGCCCATCCAGGGGTGTGGCAGGGACTGAGCTCACGTTCTCGGGGAGGTAACTAGCGGTGAAGACACGGGCACCCACGCTGTGCCTGCTGATCGGTATTTATTAAAACCAAGAGGGGGCTGGGGGTGACTTGGGGCCTGGGGGAGGTTGCCGTGTCAAGGAGATGGGGGCCCTTGCTGAAGACGCCAGGGAGAGGGAGGGGAGCCAGGTACAGGGCACAGTAGGTTGAGGGGACAGCAGGGCCAGGCCCTCAAGACGAAGAGCCTGGTGGAGGGAGGGGCAGGGGATGGTCTGAGTGGGCAGAGCGCCTTGGGAGGCATCTGGGATGCTGGTGGGTTTTAGCAGAGGGGGACTGCAGGCTCCACTGTGTTGAGACAGATTGGGGGCTGGGGAGGAAGCGAACGGGTCACGGTGGCTTGGACCAGCTGGGTGCCGGCAGCAGCACCCTGTTTGACACACTGGACGGGGTCAGGGGTGAACCCAAGGCGCTGCCCTGAGTCCCTGGAGAGGCGGAGTCGCTGCAGCCATGAGCGTGGCTGGCTGAGCAGGCAGGTAGCACAGAAGTCGGCGTCTGGGCCGAGAAACCTGGCCGCCTCTGTCCATCTCTGATTCACCACGAAGGGCAATGTGTCCACCTCCCAGAGCCTTCCTGGCCCCGAGAGGCCATCCTGGGCCGCTGGGGAAGGCTGGCAGGACGTTTGGGTGAACCATGGGGAAGGCAGGGAAGGTAGGAGCAACCCATGTATCAGTCGATGCTTCCAGACCCTCCATTTCACCCAGAGCTCGCCTGGCCCGGACCTGTGACCGTGTCCTTGTCTTGCAGGGTCTGTGGTGTGGTCATCACCTGGGCCCTCGTCACCTTTCTGCTGGGACGACCACGGTCCTGAAGGTGGACAGGCACCTCGGCCCACCCTGCCCCTCCCCTCCAGGCGCCCCGGCCCACCCTACCCTCTCCCCTCCAGGCCCCTGCCGGTCCTGCTGGGTTGGGTTTGTGGGAATCACACGCCACCTGCAGATGCAGCTGCCTGGGCCCCACAGGGAATGTTTTTGTTTTGAAAGTGAAATTCTGTCAGTAACGTCAACCATAAAGAAGTCTTTGGAGATGCTTTCGTGTGTGGACTTAGCTTTCCTTTCTGTAATGATGGTGTAGAGTCTCCCCCTAGACACAGACCAGAGTCTAAATCAGTCACTGGCCGGCGACTGTCCCTCTCGTAGGGAGTCGCCCAAGTACGGGGTGATAAGGGTTTTTGTTTTTTTTTTCCTCAAAGATTTATTTATTTATTCATACAAGCACTGGGCACAGTCAGAAGCGCGGGAGGGTGAGAGAATTCACCAGAGCCAGAGCAGGGAGCAGAACAGGCAGTCAGACGAAATACACTGCTGAGGGGGGCAGCAGGCGGCAGGAGAGGTCTGCGGGCCATGTGGGACCCTCGCAGGTGGCCGGGGATTGAACCGGCGCTGCAGAGGCTGCGGGCAGCTTCGCAGCCCAGCGCTCAGCCGCTGCGCCACCAGGGGAGGCCCTGATAAGGGTTTTTAAAGCCAAAAACCGCACCTGGGAGTTTGCAGTTGCCACAGCAAGCAGGGTACAGAGCCAAACTGTGCTATTGCATATCACACCCAGGAGTTTGCAGGTGCCACAGCTAGCAGGTACAGAAGCCAAACTGTGCTGTTACAAGCAGCTGAGCATTTCACCACACCCCGTGTTTCAGGTACAAAGGGTAAAGGGTACATATATTTTATTTTTGATGGGAACCGGCCTCTATTGTTTTGGCCTGGAATTTTCCCACAGCTGTAACTTGTCCTCCTGAGCTAACTGAAACTTAGGCCACGCGCGGTCTGCTACATTTCGCATTGCCCCGTTTCACAATGACCAGGGGTTGGGGGGGTGAGAGGATTCACCAGAGACAGAGTGGGGAGCAGAATAGGCGGATCCACTGAAATCCACTGCTGAGGGGAGCAGCAGGGAGACAGGAGCGGTCTGCTGCACCATGTGGGTCACTCCCTGGCTGGGGATCAGACTCATGTTGCAGTGGCTTGTTAGCACTGTGTCTTTAACTCCTGCACCACCAGGGAGGCCCCCCCAAACAATCTGTTCCTTAAGTTAAATGGTGACAGACCTCCCCCACTCACAGGGCCTTGAGTGACCTCTAGTTCCCATCCAGAGGTAACAGGCCGCCTCTGGGCATATGGAGAAAGGCCATCTGACCCTTTCAGGGAGACTGGCTGCTGAGGCAACCAGGCAGGCAGGGCGCCTGGGGGGCCAGGAGGCAAGGGACAGGCAGGGGGGCTGCGAGGCGGGCAGGCAACTGAGCCTCCCAGCCCCCCCGTGAATCTTCACACTCTCCCTGGGCTCCCTCTGGTGTCCTCTCTCCGGCTCGTGGTCTCGCCTCTGCTGTAGTCACGCCGCTGATCTTTCGCTGCTGCCCCTGCTTTCACCCCAGCCTCTAGGCTCAGGATGCACACCCATCGTCCAGGTGCACAGTCAGGCACGTGTTCCCGTGCCCACACGCCTTCGGTATTCACACCAGCAAGGCCGAGGTGGTAGCCACAGGGGCCAGTGGCATAAGAAGCCTGATTAATTCAACTACCCTCCACGGACCTCACACCAGGTTGCGGCCCCTTCGGCGTTCCTTGAACACTCCCCACACTGGCGACCTTTCACTCCAGCTGTGCTGCAAAAAAGCCAAGCCCTTCGTTGGTGTTTGAAAGAAAATACGAGAGCCTTATTTACATGGATGCTCACCTTTAAGCTTCCTGTTCTGTATGTTTCGTGATGTCCAGATTGTACGTGCATTTAGCTGATTAATAAACATGCACATTCCTCGGGACTCAGCCTTTGGAAAATAAGTAAACGATTGACTACTTCTGCCGCAACCCCCCTCCTTTCACTGTCGATGTTGAGTCCACAGGCATAAAATGCCGGGGGGCTCGGTGCAGCTGGCAGTGGCCGGACTTACGGGCAGGGTCCTGAGGAGGCTGGTGAGGCCAGAGACTGGCCCCTGACCCTGTCCCTCCAGGAGCAGGAAAGAGGCTCTGCCTTCGGGGGGATGCCAGGGCTGGAGTCCTCCTCCCCCTGGGTGCAGATGGGGGGCCGGGCCCCTCGCAGCAGGCAGCTCAGCTGGCGCGGACCATCCGTCTACCAGGGCCGGCAGGTTGGGGAGATCTGGAACTTCCCCGGGAGCAGGTTTTGAGTAGTCCTGGCGGAAAAGCCACTCACTCGAGGTGCGTATTCAGAGTGAGGTGACGACCAGCCGGGTGGCGGAGGGCCGGGCAGGGCGTGCAGGTGCGCGACACTGAGAAGGCCGCGTGTGTCGCTCCATCCCCGGCAGCCCAGGCCCAGCCTTCATAGCCAAGGTGTGTCCTTCATCCCCACGTCCTCACCCGCCCCCTTCCCTCTGGCAGCCACTCATTGGTCTTGTTTTTCCCAAAAGTCGTCAGGTAGGCGCCAGGTTAGTCTGCTCGTACACCCTGAGGTGGCGCAAAGGCAGGGGACGCTCACAATCGCAAGACTCGGCTCCATCTCGGGGGGCAACAACAGAGCTTGTTTATAAAGGGGGGATTGGGAAGGAGGAACGTGTTCTAAGGCCCAAGTGGCTGGCTGTGTTACCCCAAAGTGCCCGCAACGCCCCGTGGTCCAAAGCAAAAGTTGTTTGGGATGGCGCCTGTGGGGACAGGAAGGGACACGGGGCAGGTTTTCTGACCCAGCAGACCGGGTAGAGGAGTCAGAGTCCTCAGTGGTTTTGCAGGCTTTTATTGGGGTTCACCAGGCATACGGCAGGCAGGGTGCTGGGGGGCCGGGAGGCTGGCAGGCCTCCCAGCCCCCAACAAGTCTTCACTCTGGGCTCTCTGGCCTTCTCTCTGCTCCTCTCTTGGCTTCTGTTAGTTCTCAGCTTCTGCTGGCGTCCCCATGACGCCGCCCTTAAAAGCCCCGCCTCAGCCCAGGTGACTCCCATCTACCTCGGCCCACACCCTACCCCAGGTGCCGCCATCAGGCATGCATTCAGGACAGCAGGGATCCATCATCCACCCTGATGGCGGGAGGGCAGGAAAGCCTGATACATTTTCCTCACCCTACAGCGCCCCTCGGCGAGAGCCTGGAGCTGGCGCGCAGTGGTGCCCGGGATCCAGCTAAGCCGTGGAGGCTGGGGGGTCACAGGTGCTGCCGAGGCCGCGCCACACGGTGTGTCTCCCGAAGTCGGCCCCTCCTGAAGCTCCTTCCAAGGGGAGTCAAGGCTGAAGCCTTCCCGAGCAGCCTCCGGCCTCTCGTAAGCCGTGGCCTGTGTCCTGCGTCCTGTCACTCGCCTTTTCCCCCCGATGGGCCCATTTTCCAAACCAGCGGTTCCCAAGACTTGATTGGCGCCGATGCAGGCGTGAGCCTAACGGTGCCGGCGGGGGCTCGGGTTTGATCTGTTGCCCAAACCAGTTAGGATGCAAGACCCACACCCTGGCGGAGCGCCCACCCTGGGTCCGGCTCGAGGCAAGGCAGGGCGGCCCTGCTGCACCCGAATGGCGCCAGCCAGTTCCAGCCTGACCCGCATGCCTGGAAAATGTGGCTTGAGGCAGCTTGGGTTAACGTTCCCGAATGGGGAGGACTGTACCAGGTTCCTCCTGTGCCTCTGACAGGAAGGTTGGAAGACAAACAGGAGGAAACTTGTTTTTCCAACTTTTCTGTGAGTCTAAAGTTATTTCAAAGTGAAAAATTTTTTAATTTGTTTAACTCTTCTCCCCGCCTGAGGGAGCTCCGTCCCCCGTGCTCGGGGAGGCTGGCGTTGACTTCTGCTAAGGACAAAACGCCCCTCTGCTAAATTTCGGGAGCCCTGGGGAAGGGCACAAGAATAACCAGGACCCGGACGGAAATCTGGAAACCCGGACGCGCCCTCGCCTGGTGGCAGAAGAGCTGGTGTTTCAGGCCCATGTCCCAGCTCACCTGGGGGCCGGCGAACCTGCAGCCTCAGAGGCAGCGGGTGTGTCTTCTCTGTGGCAAGTGGACACCTGCAGCCACGTTGTCAAGTCTGGGGGCAACAAGAAAAGTGCCTTTCGTGGCTATTGTGCAACCACCCCAGGCTGGGCAGGGTCACTGTTGGTTCTCAAGGCCTCCGGCAAACTGGCACAGCCGTGAGAAGGATGAGGCACACCCAGGTCAAGGCCGACACCCCATCAGAGGGGTGGCCTGCTCCATCCTCCCTGGAGAAGGGCTGCTCCCTCGGAGGTATTCTTTCCCGCCGAGCAGCACCCCTCTCTCTCAGGCCCCGGGTCTTTGCTCCTTGTTGCAGAGTGACGCTGCCTGGTTAGCCCTCCCGTCTAGGCCCAGGTCACTTACACACGCGCTGCCCAGGCTTTTGGGCCCAGGTGTCTATCACCCTGAGGGGCGTGCAAGACCTCAGGTGCCTCCATAGAGACTGGCGGCAGGAGGGTGTAAAAAAGCCTGATTTTTACCTCATTTACTCTATAGTGGCCCTTGACCCAGGCCCTTGCTGGCTGGTGACCTGTGCAGGAGGGCCCATGGCTGCAGGACAGAGCTGCAGGAGCGTCTCCTGGACCCTGGGCAGGTCCACGCCGTCCTCAGGGAAGCCCGTGGAAGTCAGACAGCACCGCTTGGCCGCTGGGTGTTGCTGGGAAATCCAGTCTCACTGGCTTTTTCAAAGCAGCTTCTTTACACCAAAATTATAACACCGAAACAGCCCCTTTAATGAATCTGGGGTCTGCCAAGATAAAGGGATCTTCCTTGAACTTTGGGGGTAAAATCCCCCTAAAATAACAGCTCAAAATCCACCTGTCTGTGAAAGCAGGGAAACCGGACAAAACAACCAGCAGAATGATTTCCAGTTTTTGAAAACCTAAATCACCACTTGATGGCACCAAAAAATAAGAAACCCCGAAGAGTTTCTCGTCCACTGGGGGAGCCATTTCAGACTCCTCCTCCCCGCGTGTGAGGGCGGGAAGCTGCTTCTGAGATCTGTCTTGATGTGCTTTCGCTCTTGGGAGAGCTGGTTGGCCACCACTCTCCCTGCTGGGACAGACCTCACTGCCCAGAGTGGGGCTGAAAACAGTTAAAAAGGGATCGCTGAGCCCCTAGAAGCTTCCTGGGGACTCTCAGGCTACCTGGAGACGACAGCACGGCCCGTCTGTCTTGAGACAGGCTGCAAATGTCCAGCAGCGGAGTCAGCCATCAAGTCCCTGGTGGCACTGGGCATGGGGCCTGGGCAGGGCGCCAGGATGGGGGACACTGGACACTTCATTCAAACCCCAGGGGGAAGCTCACCCAGAGACCCCAGTTTCCTGCCTGGAAGCCTGGGGGATGGGGCCTTGGGGCATCCTGCTTGACGAGCAAGTAGGGTGGAGCTGGCGGAGGGGTGTGCGGTGCAGGTGTCGGGGTGGCCGCCTGCTGCTGTGCAGGGCTGAGAACGGGCGTTTACGTTTCTGCTGGGGACAGAGGGATGGTGAAGCCAGGGGCTGTCCCCGGGCCAGGCCAGGAGGGAGGCGCTGTGGAGAGGCCCAGTGGCCAGCAGCTTGGGTGAAGGCCAAAGGCTGGGGCTGTGACAGTGCCAGAAAGGCCACTTCTACATGTCCCCAGGCTCCCAGGGGCTGCTCCCAGCCCAGGCCGAGCCGGCAGGATGCTGGGGCCCAGGGGACTCCAGGGCCAGCCAGCGTGGGCTCAACTTGGCTCACAGGGGTGGGGGGGCAGGGACGCACCCCAGGAGTGCTTCCCTCGGGTTGGAATTGCACTCTGGCTGCCCTCCTCCCGTTTTCTTTCACACAGGTGGTTCCCACAAGACCTTCCTGTGGGTCAGACCTGGGCCCACACGGCCGCTGGATGCCACAGGCTGCCGTTGCTCCCAGCACCACGGCCCGATGCAGCAGAGTGGGCTCTGCGGAGGGCGGGGAGAAGGGACTTGGTTGGACTTTGGAATGACTGAATCGCAAATCTGGGTTGCCTGCTCACCTGGAGGAAACTAAACTAGAAGGGCTGAGTAGCCTTGGGGGCCCGGGTTAACGATGTTTCCAGAATAAGGAAGGTCAGGGGGTTTCAGAACAGTAAGCTGAGGCCTGGAAAGTTAACAAGGGTTGTGTTTCTACATGACTGACCCCGCCACTGACTCATGGCCCAGTCAGCCGGGAGCTGGCGTCACCTGAGTGACCTCTCACCCGCGCAGCCCCTGGCAGGTAACGTGTTAGGACTGCCTGGGAGCTGATACCTCCCCATAAAGTGGTGGGGGTCGGAACCGGCCCAAGCCAAGCGGCGTAGGGCCCATGTACTGGGACGCGTGGAGACCCACATTCTTTGTGTCAAAATACCTATTTACATGTTCATTGCTGTGCCAGATTTCTAACAGAATCGTCCTGCGTAGAGAGAAGAGAAGAAAGGACTTTAAATAATGGATTCCTGGCGTCTGGCGGGGGCACAAGTAAGGGTTTGGGCGGAGCCCGGAGAGCTGAGGCAGAGGAGACACCCAGAGTTCAAAATGTACCACATGATCCTCCATGAGGTCACGACAAGGGCTGCCATGGTCTCTGCCGCCGGGACCCGCCTCCCGCGTGTCTCTCACATTCTCTTCCAGGTGTCTGTACACATCTCTGCTGCAGGAGTCTCTCCTGTCGACATATATTTTTTTTAATTTTTAAAAAGATTTATTTAGGCATACAAGAACTGGGGTACAGGCCAGAGGTGCAGGGGTGAGGAGGAGTTACCAGAGACAGAGTGGGGAACAGAACAGGTGGATTTGACCGAAATCCACTGCTGAGGGGAGCAGCAGGTGAGGCAGGAGAGGTCTGCTGTGCCGCGTGGGCAGCTCCCTGGCCGGGGATCGAACTAATACGACAGTGGCTGCCGGTAGCTTCATCGTGCTGAGACTTAGCCCCTCGCGCCACCAGGGAGGCCCCTGCCAACACATGTAGACATGCAACAAGCCACTAGGAAGGTTCTTGTCAAAAAACCGCAGCCAAGCACTGGCGAGGGCGCGGGGAAGCGGGGTTCTCCTACGCTGCCGGTGGGAATTCAGAATGGCACAGTGACTGTGGAAGACGGGTTGGGGTGCTCAGAAAACTAAACCCCAGGTCCCGGTGGGCCCAGCAAGTCCACTCCTGGTTCTAGACCCCCACGCATCGGGGCAGGGCCGCTGCCGCCTTTCACGGCTGCCTGGGTCATGACCATGAGCAAGAGGGCGGGATCGACCCGGCGTCTGCCCACGGTGGGTCGACGCGGTGAGGTGCACACAGTGGCGGGGTCGGCCATAGGGGGGACCCGGACACAGGCCGCAGCACGGATGAGCCCGAGGACACCACGCTCGGAAGCCGGACGCTGAAGAAACATGGTCCCGCTCACCTGAGGGGCTGAGAGGGCAAAGCCCTGGAGAAGGAAAGGTTGGAGGTGCCCAGGAAGCAGGGCAGGGAGGAGGGGAGGGCAGTGGTGTTTGTGGGGCACAGAGCTTCAGGTTGGTGGAAAGTTTCTGGAAATGGATGGCAGTGATGGTTGTATTGCGATTGTACCTAATGCCGCTGAACTGTCACTTAAAAATGATTAAAATGGCAAATACTATACCTGTTTTACCACCTCCCTCCCGCCCCCACACACAACCCAAGCTCCTGAGCTGATAAATCAAATATCTCCTACCCTTTCACCTTGACAAAGAGACCTTGGTAACAATTGGAAGGCCAGGTTCAACGTTCTGGAATGTTCTGGAACCTGTCCCCATGGCAGCGCTGGCTCCTGGTCTATGGCCAGCCTGCCTCGCTTCCTGCACTTGGGCCTGGGCCTCACCCTGAGGGTGGGGTGTCCTGCCAGCACAAGTGCGTTCACTCACACCCAGGGCACATAGGAACGTCCCTCCACCCGGGGCTCTACCTTCAGGGGTGGTGGGCCCCGGCCCAGGCCCAGGTCCGTGCAGGCCTGGAAGCGGGTTCGGTGCTGCCTGACCCAGGGAACCAGGTCCTGAGTATCCACAGCACCACCTCCAGGGGGGCCCACAGGCTGCGGGGACCCATGGTCTAGTGTGTGGACTTTGGTGGCGGGACCTGATTGGAGGAAGGCCACTGGGGCATTTCAAGTGTGGGGCTCCGGGCAGGGCCCCCTGAATCAGCCCTAGGGCAGCACTGGGTGTTTGGGGCCCCAGCTCCTGTGACAAGGATTGGGGGAGGGCATTAAACCTGACGTGGCTGTCATTTCTCCTCTGGCCAAGCAGAGGTGGGGTCTCTTCCTACACTGTGGGGTTCAACCCTAGGGACAGCCTCACGCGGGCCTCCCTTCCGCGGGCTGGGGTGTCTGACTCTGGCACAGACATTTGATTTGCCTGGTCCTGACTTTGCTTCAGCTGCTGGTGACAAGAGGGAACAGGGGCCTGAGCACCGCTGGTGGGTGACGGTCGGAGACCGCCCCGGGCCGCGGGCCGGGCGCTGGCCTGGGAGTAGCCGTGTCCCCAGGGGCTTGACCGGGGCAGTGTCTTGATGGCGCTGGTTCTGCCGCACGATTTTAGCATCAGGCCGTTGTTTTTGGCATCCTAACTCGGTCTGGATTTTTCTGTCCTCCTGGAGATTCTGTGAGCGAGCTAGTGACCTTTTAATAAGCCCCCTTTCTACTCAAATTAGCTGGAGTTTATTTCTTCTGTCTGCACTGAAGAAGCTGAACTGATGCGGACCCTGGATTTGGCCCAAATGCAGTTTCGGGCTACAAGCGTCCGCCAAGTCCTTCTAGGCTGTGTGAGCGACTGTCCCTGAACCCAGACGGGAAGGAGCTATTTGGGAATTGATCTGTAAGCTTGACCCCCAACGCAGCCCTCATAAAATGGGCGGCCGCCCCCCACATGCGCGGGGTCATGGACGGATGAACAGACCAGCAAAGTATGTCCCTACCTGTCCCCTTCCTTGTTGTGGGTTGAGGGGTGAGGGGTGAGGCTTGAGGGCGACTCCCTCAGCGGCCTGCACCGGACAGGACCAGGACGGCGTGTTCCACTTACGTGAGGCCCCAGAGCAGGAGGGGGCGTGGGGAGCGAGTGTTTAGTGGATCCGGAGCCTTAGTGCAGGGAGTATGAACGGACCCCATGTCGCTGAGCCGGACCCTTAAAAATGGCTCAAACCTTAACCTTTATAACGTGTACCCTTCAACATAAACAATTACACATAAAAAAGAATTCTCTAAGGAGGCTTCGGGCCTGTGTGCATGAGACTGAGCCCGACGTTAGGGAGAACTCTCGCCTCAACCGGTCTTTGAAACTGGCTTCAGAAACGGGAAAACGGGGTCCTCTTTGTGGTAGCGCTGACAAGGGCCCCCACAGTGCCGCTCACCGGGACTTGATGATAGTGAAATGCTTTGGTTTTCCCTGAGCTCACACCACAGCGGGTGGGGTGCGGCCCGGGAGGTCCAGCTAGTCAGGGAGGCTGCGGTACACGGGGCACCCCGGGCTGGCAGCAGGGCTGGCTCCCCAGTCAGCTGAGCAGAGCCCCACACTCGCCATCCCTCCTGGCACCCGCAGGAGCAAGTGCGCTCCAGAGAGCAGGTGTTAGGGTGGACTTGTATCCCGCCCCCTCAAAAAGGAGACATGTTGAAATCCACAAAACTAGCGCCCCGTTTCTCAGGATGGGATCTTATTTTACTGCGGGTCACTGTGTCACCAACAAATCAAGGGCTTGTCTACCTGATGCGCATGGGAGCCACAAACACCCCACCAAGGGTTGGGAAATATCGGGAGCCAGGACAGCAAGAGCAGGAGCCCCAGGACTCAGACCTGCCTCCCCAAATGCATGGCGAAAGGGGCTTCCAGTACATTCTGGCAAGTGGGGTGCTGGAAAGCTAAAGAGTCGAATCCCACTGGTTGGGGGTCAGGATGCAGGCTGCGCGGGGTCACTGGGTAGACTGGACAGGGCACACAGGCAGGGTTGGCTGGAGGTCTCGGGCCCTGTGGGGAAAGGCCCTCGATTCTGGACGCAGTCTGAGTGGCTCTTGGTTTTTCTGGTTCCATGTCAGCGCCCTCAGCGCTGTGTGACTCACAGGTGAGTGTCACCCCCACAGCTTCCGTGAAAATAAGATGGAAAGAGAGTTAACCACGCCCAAGGGCTCCTGCCGACAGCTGGATGGGCCAGGCAACACGGCAGGTGTAATTACTCGCACTGAGGCCTTGCAGGAGCAGGTGGAGTGACTCTGGGTTCATGATTCGTGTCTGCAGGGAAGACGGCCTCGTGAAGACAAGGCCACGTGACCGTGGAGGCGAGATGGAGGGTCGCGGCTGCGAGGGACACCTGGGATCCACAGTCACCCCCAGCAGGCAGAGGCAGCAGGGAAGGAGTCCTCCAGAGCCTCAGAGGGAATGTGGCCCATTGACACCCAGATTCTGTGCTCCTGGCCTCCGGGATTACGAGAGAGGACGTGTCTTTGTTGTCAGCCCTCCGCTTTGGGGTGCCGTGTTCCAGCAGGACCGGGAAATCCCCCCTACAATGCTTATTCTGTCATTGCTGCGCCCCACCAGACCTTGTGAGCCCTAGTTTTTACAGTTTGTATTATAAAAACAACTGTTCAAAACAAAATTCATCCAGACAAATGTAGAGATCTAAGTGGTAAATGTTCATGAATCAGGCAGAGCAAGCAAAGGCTCTGCGGGGGTTGTACAGATGGAAGGTTTTGTAGTCAGAGAGGGAGGAGCCAGGTGCTAGCGGCAGAAAAGATTGTTTCTTCAAAGTCACCTTCCCTGAGGAGCGGGCAGGGGTCAGGCCCTGTGGGTGGCCCCCTAGAGCGGTAGAAGAAACCAGGGACTGGTGTAGGCTGTTTTTTGGGGAGAGGCTGAGGCTGCATGCAAGGGAGGTGTTGGGTCTTCGTGGGGCCCAGCTCGAAAGACCTCCTCTGGGCCTGCTGGTTCCTTTTTAAAACACAACAGTGGAATGGGTGAGGAAAGGCTCCTACTCCTAGAACTTTCCTGTTCTAGAACTTCCTAGAATGGTCACCGCAGAGAATTCCCTTTACAGTTCCAGGGTATCACAACTATTTAAGGGATTTGAGCATCACCCAGACTGATGATGACATTAACTGGGTTGACTGGGCTTGACTGACCAGTAGGTCTCTGCAACTACCCGGACCGCTCCCTGATTCCCTGAAAATATTGAAAATCCCTTCATTTGGTGGGGCCTCCCTGGTGGCCTAGGGGTTAAGTCTCAGCGCTGTCACTGCTATGGCCTGAGATCCATCTCCGGCCAGGCAGCTGACCCACAGGGCACAGCAGACCCCTCCCGTCTCCCCGTCTACTCCCCTCAGCAGTGGATTTCAGTAGATCCACCTGTTCTGCCCCCCACTCTGTGTCTGGTGAGTCCTCTCACGCCCCATATCTCGGGCCTACACCCCAGTTCTATGCATAAGTAAATAATTCTTTAAAAAAAAAAAAAAGAAATCATTTCACTTGGCCCAGAGTACAACCCCCTTGTCCAGCCCGTTTTCCTGAGAAGAACAGGAGCACCGTCCCTTCCTGCGCTGCTTCCGGGGCTCCCCATGGGGAGAGGGGAAGACGGAAGAGCGAACACCAAGGTCAAGGACTGAGCCAACCTCATGTCGAGTGGTCAAGTCTGAACCACCGGAGGCTGTTTACCCTGAACAGTGATGAAAGGTGGCACCAAATTATAGTTGTTTTCATTTATCTTGCCTAATTTATCTTGCCTGATGTATCCAGTAGACTCGATACATTTTTGTTTTTGTCTAATACAATTTTTTTAAGATTTTTTTTTATTTATACAATAGCTGGGGTACAGGCCAGAGTCGCGGGAGGGTGAGAGGATTCACCAGAGACAGAGCGGGGAGCAGAGCAGGCAGATGGACCGAAGCAGCGGGCGAGACAGGAGAGTCTGCCTCCCCCTGTGGGATTCTCCCTGGCCGGCTGGGAATTGAACCTGCGCTGCAGAGGCTGTGGACAGCCTCACAGCGCTGCGCTCAAGCCGCTGCACCACCGGGGAGGCCCATCCAATACAATTTTTATAACCAAGCATAAGGTAGCTCTAAAGTAGCGACAGTTGCCAGAAATAGTTTATTAGACAGTTAGGGCTGAGAGGGTAAGGCCTATCAGAAAAATAAATGGCCAGCAATAGCCAGGACCCCAGGAAACACTGGCCAGAAGCAAGGAAGCCTGGGGAGAGCCAAGACATGCCCAGAGGAGCGAAGGCAGACCCCTGCCCCAACCTGCTTCCCAACCGCACCGGGTGCTGCGCAGAAGGGGGTGACATAGAAACTGCTGCCTGGACCAATAAGCCAACACCTGGGAGCACCTGCTTAGTGCACCCTGGAGAGGGACAGAGAGAGCAGCTCCCCGCCCTCCCTGGCAGTTGTTCTTCCCTGGACTCTGCCCCCCGGGTGCTCCCCCTGGGTGCTCTGCCTCTCAGCACCCTTTGCTTTTGCTTCTGCTAAAGACACGGCTTTGAATTTGTTCATGGCCAAAGTCAAGGACCAAGGATCCCCCAAACCCAGAAAATCTAGGACCCTCATAACCCAGAAACAATGTAACTCTTATTTTGTGGGTAGCAGAGGGTAAGCGATCCCGCCTTGGGGTGTATGGACACAGACTTCCTACCTGCGAACCCGCAGATAGTCTGGGGATCCACATGGAGTTATTTTCAGGTAAGTGAAGCCAGGCTCCCTGGGGACATTTTCACCACTGTAAGCTGCCACCGAAATTGTTCAGTGATTCTTAGGCCTTGATAGATGAGTGATTCTTAGGCCCCGTGGGTTTCCCGGTCACCAAGGGCACCCGCCGACACCCGCCGGGTCCAAGACGGGCCCTGCAATGACGACGGCGTGTTGTGTTGGGATGAGGGGCGGGTTTGCTCGGCGCCGACGGTGACGGACAGGGCCGGATGGCTTCGGCGAGGGGCTGGAGCAGGGTGCTCTCCGCCAGCCCCGGTGCCTGCTCAGGCCTGGCGTTCTCAGCGCCCGGCGAGGCCGCTCAAGGGTGCAGATGTGGCTGCTCCAAATGACTTTCTCCTACCCGGGGAAGTCAGACACGAGAGAACTCTAACACAACCGATCTTTGAAATGATGGGACCCCGAATGTGTGGGATGTGGGAGGCGCCTTTGACTTCAAGTTTAAGGGTGCTCAGATTTGACCTTTGATGAAATCAATAATTCCTAACGCTTTCTTTTCATAACTGGTCATGTAGTGCATTTGCACAGGCAGGTCAGATGTGTGTCTTCAGGATTCTAGCTGGCAAAGGAAAAACCCCAAACACGTGCGGTCTTCATGGGGGTTGTAGGGTCTCCCCCAGACACAGAGCTGAGTCTAAATCCAATGTAGAAAAAGGCTTTATTAGCCGGCCGGCGACTGTTCCTCTCGCAGGGAGCAGCCCTGAGCAGGGGTTGGGAAGGGTTTTTAAGCCAAAAACCGCACCCAGGAGTTTGCAGGTGCCACAGCCAGCAGGGTACAGAAGCCAAACTGTGCTGTTACGAGCAGCTGAGCGTTTCACCACAGCCCAGGTTTCAGGAACGAAGGGTACATCTTATTTCTGACGGGAACCGGCCTCTATTGTTTTGGCTGGAATTTTCCCACAGCCCTAACTTGTCCTTCTGAGCTAACTCAAGCTTAGGCCGTGCGTGGTCTGCTAGATTTCGCATTGCCCCCGTTTCACAATGAGCACACACAAATTGGCTGCACTCAGGAGAAACTCAGCTCCCCTTGGGGCAGACACCCCCAAGGCCAGCAGGGCAGGTCCAGGGGGCTGGGTGCGAGCCACTGCTGCTGCGGACACAGTTTTCTTTTGTGTGTGTCTCTCTTTACAGGAGCCCCCAAATGCTAGCCGATCAGTATCTCCCCAGGAAAACTCAGCAATGACAGCTTGAGGAAGGGCCAAGACCATGTCGGCCCAGCACTCGGCTGAACTTGGGGTAATATTTAGAACATCCAGAGGCATGGACAGCCGCCACGTCCCAAGGCAATGCTCCAAAAATACCCTTTCTCACAACTGGATGTTTTCATGCTTGCACAAGGGATGGCGCATGATTACGATCAAGGTAAGGACGCTGGAGGGCAAGGCTCCTGTGCTGACTGTGTGCAGGGAGCAGGAGGAGGGGCATCAGGGGGAGCAGAGAGAGTGGGGGGAGGCCGGGAAGGAGGGGGTGCTGGTCTGTGCCGATCCCCGGGAACAGAGGGCTGTGATTAGCGCCATTGACCTTCAGGTCACGCCACACCCCCCACATCACTCTGCAAAGGTGCATGCTGGGGGGAAGGTCCCCTTCCTGGCAGCTTCTCAAAATGGGGTGGGGGGAAGTTTGGGGAGACTCAGGCCTGGGGACCCAGCTTCCCACTGCTGGGTCTTCTCTGTGGCTGCGATCTGTTTGGGTCCTTATCAGGGTTAGCTCAGCAGGGCCTGCTCCCGCGCCTGCCTGTCTGCTCCCCAGGCCTGTGTAACTGGGGGAGCAGCGCCCCCGGGGAAGACCTGATGTTTCAGATGCGGGAGGTGAAGTGCCTCACTCGAGAGGGACCCACAGAGGCCTGGGGACGACACCCTGAGGCTGCGGATCAGCCCCGAGAGTTCTGTTCTCAGGGTTTATCTTGGACTCGATCTGGCCGGTGAGGTCTGAGGTCCCTGCGCCAGGTCCCGAGCGGGCGGGCGGTGCGCACGGCCCCGAGAGCCCGTCCATGCCCGGAGAGGACAAAGCACCGGGCATGCTCAGTCTGCAAGGCCCCAGCTAACCCTCCTGAAGGTGTTTGCCCCTGGCGAGCCGAGATGACCTGCGCTAGTCAGCGCTCGCCATGTTGCGTGTCTGAGGCTCCCAGCCCCGCTGGGCCTGCCCCCTTCCCGGGAAATTCAGCAGCGCACCCCTCCCTCCAGGGCCTCCCTGCCGGTGGGAGCCCCCAGCCTCGCTCTGCTCGGGCTGCTCATGACCCGATGTCTGGGGTAAGGCCAGGCTCCTGTGGGCAGGGAAGGCGTCCTGGGAAGTGGCCGCCGTGGTCAGCACTGAGCCAGCGGGCCTGGAACTTCGGAGCCAACTGCTGCTGGTTCCGCGGCGGGTCCTGCCACCTGTGGGTCCGTTCTCTGGCCTTCTGAGTTCAGATCCCCCTTCCTCGCTCCTGTAAAGCCCTGTCCCTGGCCGCCTCTACCATGTTTCCCTGATTTTCTTGATGAGAAAACAATGTTATTTCTCTAGGGAACTCTGGAAGGTGTGAGTTGACTCATGGAGTAGAAAGCCAGAACTTCCACCCTGGACGTCGGGGCCGGAGACTCCTCCACACTGGACGTTGGGGGCCAGAGACTTCTAACTGGACACGGGGGCCAGAGACTCATCCACGCTGGACATTTGGGGCCGGAGACTCCTCCACACTGGACATGAGGGACCAGAGACTCTTCCAGACTGGACATTGGGGATCACAGCCTCTTGGTTGCCCCAGCGTCCGCTGGCCGAGTTCCCCATTCTCCCCACACCTCCCACACCTCCCCCAAGCTCCCTACCTCTCAAGAGGAGGCTGATTACTCACAAAGACAAGCCAGGCACAGAAATAGCCAACCTATTTGTGGCTTGAATGCAAGCAGTTTTATTTTTACGGAGAGTCGCTGTATTTTCTCTAAGTAGAAATCATTATCTACCATAAATGAAACTCCATGTGCAATAATTCCTGCTTTTGTTAGGGCTGCCAATTAGTCACAAACAATTGGCGCCTTCCACCGCCCACCCGCTCCGGGGGAAGAGCCGCCATCTCTTCAGGCTCCCCGGCCAGCCGCCTCCCTGGCCGGCTCCCCCCGCGCGCCATCTGGCCCCGCCAGCTTCCTGTGGTTTGTTCCTCATTCACCTAGTGCTGCGACCAGTGTCCAAATTGGTAACGTGTCTCCGCCAGACTCCTCTGCTCTGCGAGGAGCTGGAAAAGCAAACCGGGGAGGCCCCGTGTTCTGTTGACTTAAATAATGACGCTGGAGTCTCCCCCCAGCCGGCCAGTGCGCGCAGGGCTGCAGGCCCCGGGGGACCAGGGGAAATGTTCGTCCAGTCTGGGCTCCTGAGACGGCACGCTGGGCAGCGGGGCCTCGTGCCCCCCGCTCTCCTTCCCCCCTCTCTTCCTTGGGGTCCCTGAAGGCACCCCTTTGGTCCACCTCGGGGAGCCTGCTCCCTGCTGGTCGCCCTGGCTCGGCGGGTCTGCCTCGCCGCCCCCGGCGCTGCTTCTCTCCTGCCTGCTTTGCCTCAGAGGGCCCAGCTCACGCTCCGGCTTCCGAGTGTCCCCTGGGAAGTGAGAAGCCTCAGGCAACCGACCTGCACCCTGGGAACCTGCGCCAGGTAATGCCCCTGTCCCGGGGCCCCCTCTCGCTGCTCACCTGCTTGCCTCGTGGCTTCTCAACCACCTTACTTGGCCTGCGGTGTGTGGGTCTTTGGGGAGAGCCCCCTTTCCCGGCTCCCTTTCTCCTCCCCTCCAGGGGGACAGAGCCGCAGGCTGGACTTCCCCGAGCGGCCGCTTGGCCCCCTCTGGTCCTCCACCGGGTCCGCGGTCTGCTTTCCCACACACGCTGGAGCCGCCTGCCCGCCCTGCTGGGAGCCAGTCCGCCCCAGGGGCCTGTTGCCACGCTGACCCGCTGACGAGGAGGCAGCGCTCCTGTGGAAGAAGAAACGCTGCCGTGGGGGCGGGGGGCTTCCCCGCGGGGCCCTGCTGTTCCCACCACCCGGGCTCCTGCTCGGCCTGGGAGCCGTGACGCCGGGTCTGTAGAACCAGGGTCAGCGGGAAGAGGAACTTGAGTGCCTGGCGAGGAAGGGCCTTTCGCCTCTGGCGTCTCCAAGCCAGGCTGCCAAGCACTGCCCGGGGTGCCCGCCGCCCCGGGGCCCGCTTGGGGGACCCCCATCCGCTGTGCTGCACTTACCGCAGCCAGCACAGGACTCCGAGCCGGGCTGCAGGAAGGGGGCGGTGTGTCGTCACGGAACACGGTGCGGGCCCCCTGCAGGTCTGCACCCACAGCCCACGGCCCGCGGCAGCCTCGGCAGCCCTGCGATGAGCTCCACGCTCCAGCTCGGGAAACTGAGTCTCCAAGACTCGCCAGAGGCCGCGCTACTTGCAGGCTGAGGCAGGCTCTCGGGCTGGTTCGAGCTCCTCTGCACGCGATTCCGCGAGCTTTCCTGGGGCCTCTCCTTAGCCCTGGCCGGCCTGGGGCGTCCTGGGGTCTCCTCTCGCTCTATCACCACTTGTTCCCGCCCGGGACCAGCCTGAAGATTTTCACTGGCGTGTGTCACCCGATGATGCCATTTGAAGCACGGCTGCTGCCGATCAGCGTGGGACCATCTGCTTGGCACGTCTCAAATATTTTCAGCAGTGGGAGAGCGACTCGGGCTTCTTCCGAGAGGGGAGGCTGCAGCCGTCCTCGGAGGTGTTGGCATCGGAGACCCTGCCCCGCGCCGGGGCCGCCTCCCTGCCACGCCCGCTGAACCTCTCTGGTGAGCGGAGCGACGGAGCCTGCACCTCTGTTCTGAGCCGTTCGGCCGCCCTGGACAAGCAGGGTAAGACCCCCCTTCACCAAGCTCCTGGCTGGCAACTCCTTCTGGGCTGGGGGCCCCTGTGGGGTCCGGGATGCTCCGGCTGTGTGGGTGAAACCCAGTCTCCTCCTGCGCTTGTTTTGGGAAATTGGCTGCTCTGCTGGGCTCACTGGCCCCAGACACTTGTTCAACTTCAGGCTTGAAACTTTGCCGTTAGCTTTTGCTTTTGGACCCGGGGCAGGGGCAGCGTCTTCGGATCAATTCTTCAATCTGACGGTGGACTTGGAGGTTTGCCGGGTTGTTGATGAGCTAGTGGGGGCTGCGAAGGGTCGGGGCTTGGCAGGGCACTGGCCGGGTGCTCTTCCTCTGGGCGCTGTCTTGGCTGGATGCTCCTGGGCATAGCCAGAGGCAAGTTGCTTGATTTCCCTTTGCCTTCCCCTCGGGGGCACCGGCGCCAGCACCACCTTCGGCTTAGAGGTGGGCTGTGAGCCCCCGGGTGGCGAGGGGCTGGTCAAAGGGACCCCCTGCTCCTTCGTGCTCGTCTCTGTGAGCGTCTTGGTCTGTCTGCTTCCCGGCGAGGGCACATGCAGGGTGCAGGCTTGCTGTGCGGGCAGCATGGAGGGGGGGCATGCTGCCTCCCTGCAGCAGCCTGGGGACACTTTCGCCAGAGCGGCCCTTGTTGTGAGGCTGTTCTGTTCACCTTGGGTGCCTACTGGCTTCCCTGCCTCCACCCGCTGGTGCCCCCCCTTGGTGAAAACTCAAACCTCCAGTTGTGCCAAATGCCCCTGACGGGACACAGTCACCCCCACTTCTACCCCCTGAGACCTGCACTTGGCGAGAAGCGAGTCGTTCCTGCTTCTCCGTGCAGATGGCGCGGGTTGGGGGCTGCAGTGACGTGCCTCAAAGCCTCAAAGCAGGACGGTTGTCCCTGCCTGGACATTCCCTGCAGATCCCTCAGTGCCATGGAAAGTCCGTCTCACAGACGGGCTTGTTTGTCCAGGTTACTGCACACACGGGGGAGGAATTTCCATTTGAGTTGTCACCAAGGGGGGTGCCCTTTCTCCGGAGCCCCACGCCTGGATGGGCCAGCGAGGGCATCGCGCCCCACGCGGTTGCCAAGGAACAAGGAAAGGGTTCAGGTGGCCCCCCCGGGACCCTGGTTTTGTTGGCTTTTTCTCTGTTCCCTCTCTCCCCCCGCTACCCCCCTGTCTTCCTCTCCCTCTCTCCCTGCCACCGGGAAGCCAGGACCCGGGAGGACTGTGGCCTCGGGAACGGGAGCGTGGCAGGGCATGAGGCCTGCCTCCTGGTCTCTAGAGGAAACTGTAGCAATGTGAAGGTGCTGCATGTGGACCCCGCCTCCTGCCTCACAGGCCTGAGAGGGCCCCACCCTGTCTCTACCTTCTTTGCTCCTCTTGCTTCTCCGCCAGCTGCATCGTGCACCTGCTCCTCTCGCTTCAGAGAGGGGAATGTGGGGAGCACTTTTGCCTGGACCCGCCAGCCTGCAAAGCCCACACCCTCGCCTCTTTGGGGACCACCACACACCCTCTGCGCCCGCTGATTCTGGGGTTCCTGCTGGCTTTTCCTTGAGGCTCGTGTTGGCAAAGTGTTTTTCCTTCTCCAGCTTTCCTCACACCCCAGCCTTCCAGAAAAACTTGAAAATGCCAATTTTGTGAAGCCACTGAGGGTGAGAGGGGCTGGGCTTTGCATGGGATCCACATCCAGTGGCCAAGTAGGTAGAGAGCGTGGCCCGGGGGCGCCCCCCTGCAGGGACAGCAGCAGAATCCTCAGACCTGTCTTTGCCACGCTGCCCGCAATCCTGTCCATTTTGGCAGGAGGGGCGTGGGTGTTAACAACCCCCTCCCCCAGCAGCCTGCGTGGCCACAGCTTCTGTGAGGGGCCACATCCTGAGCAGGTGAGGTGGGGTGACCCGGTGAGATGCGGGGCCACTCTCCGGAGGGCGAGGGTAGAGCTCTGGAGTGTGGTGGGGCCGTGACCTGACAGTAAGGCTGAGAGGTGCCCGGTGGGGTGGGAGGTGGCAGACACAGTAGATGGAGCAAATCAGTCAATATTCAGAGGGTCTCAGGCGCCAGTTTCTCCCCATCAGACAAGGCAACATGGACAGGAGAACATGGACTGACCTCTGGGCTGGGTCGGGAAGGAACATCCGGGTGTCAGCCACAGGTGGTGTGTGTACAGGGCTCCAGATCTGCTTCTATTCTGCTCAGTCCACGAGAAGGCCTGGGAGCAGTGACCCCAGTAGCAATGGGTACCCCAATGCCCAGAACCCGGTTTCTAAGAATCCTTCTTACTAAGAGGAGCCAGGGCTCATGGAGGGCCGGCGCAGGAACACACAGGGGGGCAGTGCCTGGGCAACCCCCACGGCCCGGCCTGGAAGGGCAGCAGAGGGCAGCCTGGTTGCTGGTTTGCATCCAGAGTCCTCCCACCCTGGGGACGGGGGGCAGGTCTGATATCCCTGAGGGGTGTCTCCCTTGGTGCTCTTGATTTGAATTTCGTGGTGCAGTGGGAGTGTGTGTGAGTGTGTGTGTTTGTACACATGTGTGTTTATGTGTGTTCATGTGCGGGAGGGTGCTGGGGTGTGTGTCCTGTGTGCATGTATGTGTGTTGTAGTGTGTGTTTGTGTGTGCATGTGTGAGGGGGTAAGACATAGCCGACCCCCTTGGAGGACTTGTGTAAAGGCACGAGGCTGGTGAGTGACAAGCACACTTCTGCTGTTTGTCTGATGAGTGGATTCCTGAATTTTCCCTTTGGCATCAGTCATCACCACCTAATCACCACCCTCCCCGGCCAGCAGCAGCCCCTGTGTGTTCACCATGGTGGTTGGTGCCTCCATTTCACAGAAGAATGGGGGACAGAGACAGGGTTTCTGAGAACAGCTCCTCCCTCCTTGTTTTGGCATCATTATGAGTTTGGCATTGGGTCGATAGTACCTTAATACAAAAAAATATGTCCTCTAATAAATAATAACCAAATAAATAAACACATCCACCCTTTAGCACACAAAAAGTCCATCTTTTGAGGCTTTTCATAATTACTGGCATCTGAGCTGATTGTGGCCATGGCTTTTGCTGCTATTCAGGCATTAAATGTCCCAGAAGGTGCCCAGTCTCATGCAAGGCTGAGTGACCGTCACACAGAGACAAACTGTTGACACAGAACTGGCGTGGGGAGGAGACAGTGCGGGCTGGGGCCCTGGCTGTCAAAGGCTCTGCTCTGGGTTGCTGCTTACTAAACGGGAAATCTCAGCGAGTCACGGGGTAGGGGCGCCCCTGTAAGACATCGGGGGGCTTGCAGTATCTACACCATCGCTTCAGCCGCTGACCCTCAAGGAGCAGCAGATACTCGCAGGCAGACTTGCAAGGGCAAGGAATGATCTTAAGAAAATTCCAATCTGTTTCCTTTTTGCTCGTCTATAGAATCCCGTCATTTCTGGGAGAGAAGAATTTGTAACACATATGACAAAGTGTTATATTTATGAAGAATTCTTGCAATTCAGTCAAAGACATGGGCAAAGAACCTGAGAAAAGAAGCCATCCGAGAAGAAACGCAAGTGGCCATTAACGTGGAAGAAGAGCCGACTCCTTAGCAGTGCGGGGAAGCAACCCAAACGGGGCACCTCTGCATCACTTACCACATTCGGAACAGTTGAAAGATGGAGACGTTGTGGGAGAAGAGAAATGTATATTTTGTTGAAGTCAGTGTAACTGGCAAAGCTTCTTGGAGACGATTTGTTAGCATGCTTTGAAATCTTGAAAAATCTGTATACCCCTCGGTGTAGCAACTCTACTTTTAGAAACATGTCCCAGGAAGATAACTAAAGATGTGCACAAAATTTGCATCTAAGCAAGTTCATACAGTGCTTGGCTTAAAAAAAAAAAAAAAGATGAAAAATGAGAAGCAACCCATATGTCCAAGGTTAGAGGACTGTTAAAAATAAATCATGGTAACATCCACATAGCGACTCCTCATAGCGACAGAAAAAAAAGTTTACAACAAGATATTGAGTGGAAAAAAGCAAGATACCAAAATGGACTATAAATGTAATCTCAATTTTAAAAAAGAGCGTGCTTGAGACTTTGAAAAAAGACTTACTGGAAAAAATCTCCCAATGCTAAATCAGGTTAATTTTGAGTAATGGTTTTATGTGTGATTTTTTTCCCCACTGAATTTTCCAAATTTTCTTCAATGGACACATACCATTTTATAGTTAGGGAAAAAAAGCAATGAAAAGACTCAAAGTAGCCCCATTTTGTGTTAAGATTAAATGGAATATAAAATGAGCCTGTTGGGGTGAGCATTTTTTCAGTGATGAGAATTTGGGGACGGCAGGGGAGTTAATTAAATAAAAAAAGGCCTGTAAGGCAGGAAATACGATGCCTTCAAGTCCATAAATAGGAAGGATTAACAGTAATTAGATTGAAACAGGTACCCGGGAGGCGTGAAAAGGTGAGGTGAGGGAGGACGAGGCTGGGGATATATGGGGAGCTCGGGGTAAGACTCAGGTGCCCCCAGCCGCCAGGTTCCCCCAAGTGGCTCATGAAATGCCTCCGGCCTCACTGTCTGTCCGGCTTCCACTCAGTGGCCTGGAAAAGGAGGGCTGTGGTCAGACCCGTGGTTTCCAGACAGTTTTTGAAAGTGGGAGCCTGGCTCAGCTTTCAGCTGGAAGCCGGGGGCCCTGGATCCCTGCCCCAGCTGGCTCTGGGAGCAGGACCCCCACCCCCCACAGAGTTCAGGGAGCACCAGGAGTGCAGGGAGCACCAGGCACTGGCTGGGTGAGCAAAGGAGCCTGTGGGGCCACGTGTGACGAGTGACGAGTGACGCTGACCTTGGCCTGCCGTGACCCGAGTTCCTCCCTGTCCCGCAGGGCAGCCCCGTGCTCTCGGCCCCCAGCTGACGGAGGCCAGCAGCCGAGGGCAGGCACACGCACCCTGAAGTCCCCACGGAGGCATCCTGGTGCTCAGCGGGCTGCTTGCTCCCCAGGGGTTCCTTTAGACCCGCCCGTCGTGCTCCCCAGGACGTCCTCCCTCGCTGCCCCCTGTGCTGTGTCACCGTGAGCTTCCACCGCTGATCTCGGGGTCACTGACCACACTGGGGCACGGAGGGCCGCGGGGGGCGAGCTCTGCTGCCCCCCGCTGGGGTGCCGCTGTGCAGGCTGGGCTGAGCGCCTGGCAGAGCACTGTGGGCCTGGAACATGGGGGCGCGGAGGGCCCCGCAGTGGTGAACCCCGGAGCTCTGCGGTGCCACCGCTCTGCCCTCCCTCCTGAGGATGCAGCTGTGGAGGCACCAAAGCAAATGGTTCCCAACCAGGTGGTTTTGTCAGCGAGACTCTCCTCCCCTGCCCAACCTCAGAGCTCGTGGGGTCCCGCGGGAGAGGAACTCACAAGCCGCCGAGGGGCCGGGGAGGAAGGGGCTGCGGGCACGTCCCAGACGCTTCTCGCCACCTGCTGTTTCGTCTGAGGGACCGGAGTCCAGGTGGTCTGACGAGCTGGACATGTACTTTTTAGCAACCCAGCAGGAGCAATCGGGAAAGTTGTTACTCAGGAGAATCGGTTTTCAGAGACGTTTTCCTTCCATCCCCATGACGCGTGGTCAGAGCTTGCCCGTCATGAGAGTCACGCGCCCCCGGGAAGGCTCCTCACGGCCTGGGCTCACCTGGGCTCCCGGGCTTCGCTTTCCCGGGGCACCGAGTGCCTTTTCAGGGCCGTGGCATTGGGCTTCATTTCTGGGAATAACCCAGCACGTATTGAGTGTCTGCTGTGTGTCCAGCGCTGGCAATCCAGACAAGAAGGCCGCAAACCCTGTTCAGGAGCTTGTGGCTTGGTGGGCAGATGTGCCTGTACGTCTGCCCCGGGGAAGACCGTCACAGCTCTGAGGCGATGGCGGAATGCCTCAGAGTGGCGGGGGGAGGGCTGGGCGCGGCCCGGGCGGCGGTGTGAGCAGCTGGGAAAGATGGGCCGGAGCAGGAAACAACTGTCAGTGAGGACACCTGGCCAGTGTCTAGGCCAGAGGCAGGGCACAGAGGGGGAGCCCCTGGCTTGGGTGGCTTCCGCACTTGAAATTCACAGTCAGCCAATGCGCCATGATGATTAATGTTCTAAAGGTTTCCCGTCTGTGTCTTAGGAAGTTCTGCTTATTAAGCATGCAGGCCCTCAGGAGATGAGCTCACCTGCAATCTGCCCTGTGACTATCTTCCAGAAGGTTCTCAGATCCCCACTAACTGACTTCGTTCTTTTCCTCTCTCTCAGCTCCTGCCTCTGCTCCCAAGCTCAGTCACCAGCCGCTCATCTGCCAGCCTCGTCAGGTGGGAAACTCAGCCCGTGGGCCCTCCCCTCTCCCGCCCTCTGCCCCCCATTCATGGTCACCAAGGCCTGGGGGTCTTCTTGGAATTGTCTAGAATCCTCTCGCCTTTGGCCATTATCCTAGTTGTTCTTTCTCCCCAGGACTGTTTACTATTCCAACAGCCCCTTTGCCTCATCCACTGTCCCTGCCAGGCAGCCTTTGGGTGCACCCAGGCTCGCCCACCTGCAGCTCAGCTCAGGCTAACCCCACCTGCCATGTGTGCCAAGACTGTTACCGGCTCCCGAGTGCAGATGGCAGTGCGTGTCAGACCGTGGTCCATGATCCACCTGCATGAAAATTCTCTGAGCCGCGATAATTCAGATTCTAGGGCCCCACTTTCATGAAACAGTGGGAGCCCCAGAGTTTGCATTTTAAATAAGCAACCCCAGGTAATTTTTAAGCACAAAAGTTGGTGAAGCATAGTCTGTAAAATAAGCCTGACATTTAATGAGGCATCATAACCAGGCCCAGGCGTCCATCTGTCTGTCTGTTCATTTTCGGGTAAAGTCGTCCCTCTACCCAAGGTCACCAGACTCCTCTGGCCCCACCATGCACATCCTGCCCCTCAGGCCTCCATCCATCTGGTCTCTTTCCATAAAAGGTCCTTCTCTTCCTTGGACAACTGACTCCTATGGACCCTTCAAAGCACAGCCCCGCAGAGCCTTGCTCAAAACCTGAGACATTGCTTTCTGCACGTGCCTGCCCTGTGTGGCCAAGCTCTCCTTCACCCATTTCTGAGACATTGGGCAGGGGATTGTGTCTTACCAATTTCTTTGTTCTTTACTCTTAGCTCAGTGGAACAGATGTTCCTTTTCTCAGACCATAGAGATGGCCTATCTTCAGAAAGTATATTTGGTTTCTTTGGTTTGACTTTAAAAGAAAAATGCAATTTGATCTGATGTGTGACATGCGTTTCCTGATTGATTTTTGTGAGAGGATTTAGAAACTTTGGGGCAAGGAAGAAAAGTTGACTAGAAATAGGAAGTGGTGCGGAAGGAAGCTCTGGTACCGGCTGTTTCAGGGATGAGTCAGGTGGAAGCAGTGGGCGGTGGATTCAGGGCAGAGGCTTGGAAGGGAAGAGCAAAGCAAGCAAAAGGAGGGGGACAGACCAGGAGAGCTCTTCTGCCGGGGCAGGAGCTGGCACTGGGAGGCAGTGTGGCCTGTGGGGGTGTGTCTGGGGCACAACACTGTTCTTGTCAATTTTTTTTTTAAGATTTATTTTTATTTATATAAGAACCAGGGTACAGGCCAGATGCACGGGAGGGTGAGAGGATTCACCAGAGACAGAGCAGGGAACAGAACAGGCAGACGGATGAAATACACTGCTGAGGGGAGCAGCGGGTGAGACAGGAGAGGTCTGCTCACCATGTGGGTTGCTCTGAGGCCGGCGGGGATCGAACTGGCACTGCAGAGGCTGCGGACAGCTTCACAGCGCTGTGCTCAACCGCCTGCGCTACCAGGGAGGCTCCTGTTCTTGTCAATTTTCTTAAAAATTCTTACTAGGTCCCAATTTTGTGTTTCTACCCAGTGATTGAGGGATGTCCTTAAAATATGAGAACCTCTGACTTCTTTGGATGAGCTGGTCTGGCTTTCCAATGGCTGAGTCCTTTACTGCCCCGTAGGGGTGTCACTGCCCTGCATGGCTGATAAGCCCATGGCTGGTCTGAAGCCAGAGGGGCCCTAAGAGTCAAAACACGCAGGAATTTGGGCCTCTCTGGTGGTGCAAGGGGATAAGTCTCAGCAGTATCAAGCTATCACCAGCCACTGCGGCACAAGTTTGATCCCCGGCCAGGGAGCTACCCACATGGTGCAGTAGACCTCACCTGTCTCCCCACTGCTCCCCTCAACAGTGGATTTTAGTTGATCCACCTGTTCTGTTCCCCACTCTGTGTCTGATGAATCCTCTCACCCCCGTACCTCTGGCCTACACCCCAGTTCTTGTATGCATACATAAATAAAAATGAGTCTTTAAATAAAAGCATGCAGGAATTCGAATACTTTAGTGAAAAAAAGAAGGTAAAATAGCTCATGAATTTTTTATATTGATTACATATTGAAATGATATTTTGAATACATTGGGTTAAATAAAATATGCTATTCAATTTATTTCATCTGCTTCGTTTTACTTTTTTTTATACATGGCTTCTAGAAAGACTTGAGTCACAGATGTGGCTCCAAACATGTCTATCAGACAGCATCCCTCCAGACTTCTCACCCGCTTGTACTCCAGCTGATTCTTCTTACTCTTTGTTTTAAAAAAAAAATTGTTCAGTGTTTATTTATCAAGAGAAGTTATGCCTTAGCCCAAATATTCATTTTCTTTTTAAAAAAGATTTATTTTACTTATTTATGCATATAAGAACTGGGGTGTGCAGGGGGGAGGGTGAGAGGGTTCTCCAGAGACAGAGTGGGGAGCAGAACAGGTGGATCTACTGAAATGCTGCAGTGGCTGGCAATAGCTTCATAGTGCTGAGACTTAACCCCTTGCACCACCAGGGACTTAGCCCTTGCACCACCTTGCACTTAACCCCTTGCACCCCCAAATATTCATTTTCATAGATCAGGAACACAGGTCAGGGACAAACTCCTGTGGATATCGTGTCAAAGAAATTCTGTGTTCCAAGATCCCTCTGCATTCTGAAAGATGCCACCCGCCTTCCTCATCACCCCAAAGTCTTCCCTGCAGTCACGATTTCTGGAGAGACCTGCACATGCCTCTTTCCTGGTTCATCAGAGCAAACTTAGAGAAAGCCGACCCCCAGGGCCACTGCGAATGCGCTAGGTGTGTGACATCGCTGAAGGCCTTGCATCTGAGGTTTCGTCAAAGCCCTGGAAGTCAGGATAGTTCAAGGTCCCTCCACTCCTGCTTCTTCCTCTACCCCTACCTCCACCCCACCACCCCTCCCCCTCGACCACCCCCCTCCCATCCCCCCTCTTCTCCATTCTTCTACCTTCATGCTGGGGCTCCCGGTCTCCGGCGCTGCTGGGGTCCTCAAGAAAGGGCTCTTGCCTCCTGCCCACCATCTGTCATCTCTCTGGTGACCTCTCTTTTCTCCTCACTCCACTGGCTGCCGGTGTCCATCCTCACAACCGCTCCCTGCTACTGGCTTCGATGCCCCAAACCCACCCCTGCTTGCACCAGCCTGGTTTCGTCTAACCCTTTTCTCTCGGTGCTGGAGACAGCGCACCAGGTCTGAAGTGACAGCGCACCAGGTCTTGTCTTGGCAACTTCCTGCCTAGGGAGCAGAAAGCTGCTCTGAGAAGCTGTACAAAATGAAAGGCTTGAACAGGCAGAAGCAGGGAAGACAAAGGAAGAGGGAATCAGCTCAGGCTTCGGTAACCTACGCAGAGTGGGGAATGGAAAAGGTCTGGCCGATGACCTCAGCTTCCTTTGGGGCGTGGGAAAGATGAGCTCTTCGGTGCTGGCCAGGACATCCCACGCTGGCCAGGACATCCCACGCTGGCCACCAGGACCACGTGCCTGGGAGAGTTGAAACTGCAGTCAGGTGAGGTGTTCAGTCCCCTGGGCTGGCTCCAGGGCCTCTGCTTGGGGACAGCTGTTTCCTTTGTGAAAGTGTATTTGCTCTGCGGCAGGAAGAGGTGGGCTGTGCATTTATTTGTTGTGTCATTTCTAAAGCGTGAGGGAAAAGTTTCTGAGAACCTTTGCTTTGCAGCCTTGAAGAGTTAGTGTTTGGGTTGTTTTCAGGCTGGGGCTTTGCTGACTGTCCGTCCACGGGGTTTTCCTGGCACAGGCCTCTGCCGGGCGGTGCCTCCTTCCGCTCGCCATCTGTTCCAGGGGTGGGGCTGGCTCGCGGGCATACCTGGTCTGAGTAGGCGCCAGCTTTGTCACCGACATCGGGAACATGGGACAGAAATGCCTCCTAATTGTCTGCGCTTTCAAAAACACGGTTACAATATTGAAGAGCAGGTACCAGTCGCTGACGGCACTTTATGCATTTAAATATGACGGTGGCCTGCCAAACCTGACTTCTGTCACGGTGTTTTAATGCGATGAACCCGGTCCCTGGGGTCAGCAGCGGAGGCACAGAAAGTGTGGACCAGACACTAGACTCCGGGAATTCTGACTTCTCTGTGGTGCTGAACCACAAGCAGCTAATAATACAGAACTGGGAGGTGTTGGGGGGCAGGCCTTAACCCCCTACCCTTTCTGGGGGAAACATCTAATTTTATCCCTATCAGGGGAGCTGATTAAACTTTTTTTTAATCAATGAAAGCTACAATGCACAGTTCAAATTCCTCCATGTTCCTGTGTTTTAAACTTATTTCCAGAGTCGTCCCCAGAGCCCCAGCCGAGGCCCTTCATGGACGGGGCCAACGCGACCCTCCCCAACGCCTCCAGCGGCCAGAACGCCTCCGACTGGAACCCCCGCGGGGACATTCCCGTCGTGCACTGGGCGATCATGACCATCTCCCCCGTGGGCTTCGTGGAGAACGGGGTCCTCCTCTGGTTCCTCTGCTTCCGGATGAGGAGAAACCCCTTCACGGTCTATATCACTCACCTGTCGATTGCTGACATCTCCCTGCTCTTCTGTATCTTCATTCTGTCCGTGGACTACGCTTTCCAGATGGAGCTCACTTCCGGCTACTACACCATCGTCACCTTATCGGTGACTTTTCTGTTTGGCTACAACACGGGCCTCTACCTGCTGACGGCCATCAGCGTGGAGAGGTGCCTGTCCGTCCTGTACCCCATCTGGTACCGGTGCCATCGCCCCAAGCACCAGTCGGCCTGCGTCTGTGCGCTGCTGTGGGCACTGTCCTGCCTGGTGACCACCATGGAGTATGTCAAGTGCATCGACCACGAGGAGCAGAGCCCCTCGCGCGGGGACTGCCGGGCGGTGATCGTCTTCATCGGCGTCCTGAGCTTCCTGGTCTTCACGCCGCTCATGCTGGTGTCCAGCACCGTCCTGGTGGTGAAGATCCGGAGGAACACGTGGGCCTCCCACTCCTCGAAGCTGTACCTGGTCATCACGGTGACCATCGTCATCTTCCTCATCTGCGCCATGCCCATGCGGCTCCTCTACCTGCTGTACTACGAGTACTGGGCCACCTTCCGGAGCCTGCACCACGTCTCCCTCCTCTTCTCCACCATCAACAGCAGCGCCAACCCCTTTATCTACTTCTTTGTGGGCAGCAGTAAGAAGAAGAGGTTCAAGGAGTCCCTGAAAGTGGTGCTGACCAGGGCTTTCAAGGACGAGACGCAGCCCAGACGGCAGGACGATGGCGGGAACACCGCGGCCATCGAGACTGTGGTCTGAGCCTGGGCCCGTGGGCGCAGAGCCCCTGCCTTGTGCTCGGAGCACGCCTTAGCTTTCTCCCCCGTGTGGCCAGGACACCCACCCCCGTGCATGAGATGCTCGTCGACACTGAGATTGTCCTCTTGTGCGTCGCTTCTGGAAATGCTCACATGCGTGTCAAGCGCTGTCCTGTCCGTGCCCACCAAACAATCTTCCCGCCACTCAGCCCTCCCAGGGCCATTTTCCACCAGGGAGAAGAAGGCCCCAGGGAGCACGGCGACCGTGGGTGTGGGAGTGAGGCTGTCTTGGGCTGCGCCAGCGAGCGCTTCCCCCCAGCCTTGTGTCCCACCTGCAAAGCGCTCGCTGGCCCGTGGCTGATGGAGGAAGAAAAGCAGCCAGGTGCTGGCATGGTGCCCAGGCCCAGCGACATCTGAGTCTCCCGCTCTGTTAGGTGGGAGATGCATGCACACGCACGTGCACGAGCACACGCACGCCCCCCCCCACACACACACACGGCTCCATCAGAACAGAACTGAGCTGGACATGCGAAGACCTGTGGAGAGGCTGCAGGCCTCACGCTGCCCACCCCGGTTCCGGCTGAACATCACCGGGCGAGCAGCATGGGCCCTGCAGGAGCTGCCTGTGGGCTCCTCTCGTGGAGGCTCCTGCAAGGAACATTTGCTTTGAATACACTTGAGACACCTTTTCATGAACAGGATTCAACTCACAGGTTACGAGGTGACTGTGCTTTGGGGTGTCCCCCCCTTGTGAAGTGCCTGGTTATTGACGATGGGTGTTTCCCCTGCACCAGGCACAGGGCTCTGACCTCTGGGCCCCTCTCCTTCTGGGCCTTTCCTTGTGTCGTCCTGGAAGGGGCGGCGGGAAGGGCTGGGAGGGAGCCTGGGATTTTCCTCAGGAGCCCCTTTGCTGAGAGCTTCCTCAGCCTCTGTGCTGGGTGCTCGCCGGCCACACCCAGGTCTTCGGACAGGAGGTCTGGGATTTAGGTAGGAAGCCCCTCGGCCTGTCCATTACATTGCTGGCCCCTCTGGGGTGCCCAGGAAAGTGGCCCTTCTTCCTGCAGCTCTTGGGGTAAAATATTCAAATCCACCGAATAGCTCATCGTGGTGAGTTTAACCATTTGTCTCTGAAGGGTCAGAGAGGCTGTGATGAAATGATTCTCGGTGCCACCTGCTCTTCCCCACCCTCCTTTGGAAGGAAACACTCCCGTCTCCACAGGGGCAACTCTGCAGGGGAACCAGGAGCGTCTCCCAGCGGAGAGCTTGGGGGCGGTGGGCCGTCGGTGGGGATGATCTGATTCAGACGCCAGCAGCTCGCTTCCAGGAGCCCAGATGGGCACGGGGCGATGGCATTTAGAATGATCTTGTTTTTGATTGAAAACAGAGCCTCTTCCCTGGAAAGGGACAGAATCCAGAGATCAGAATGGCACCTCTGTTGCCCTCGGCCCGAGGCGTCGCTGCTCAGGGTTAGCGAGAAAGGGACCTGCCTCGTCCATCTCCTCCCCAGGGTGCTTGGTCTCGAGTGGACCCAAAGGAATCTTCGCTGGAGGAAGATCCAGGAACCCACAGGAAGCCCCGACGTACTGTCCTTCTGCAGACAAGGTGGGATGAGCTCCAAGACGACACTGCTTGGTCCTTTCATGGGATCCTGTCCCTCACGGACGCTGGCGTCTGTCTGGCCGTGTGGTGACCCCTCTCTCCCCTGGGCCCCTCCCCAAAAGTGAACTATAAGTTTAAAACGAGAAACACGCAAAAGCAGGTGAAGATGCAAATGTGGAGCGCAGGCTGCATAATGCACCCCCAGGCATTTGGACAATTAATTTTCTCCGGCAAGGGAGGAGGCGCCTTCCCGAGACACCCTGGCTCAGGGAGCAGGTTGCCGGGACACAGTGCCCGTCCGTGGTGAGGGTGGGTCTGCACTTTTGTGCCCAGTGGCCTGGGCGGCCTCTGCAGAACTCCCCGGGCCGAGCGAGGCCCAGACGGAGCTGCGGAACCTGCCCGCGGCTGCAGCACCAAGCACCGCCAATCCACGCGGGGTATAAGCACCGTCCCGCGGCAGGCGGGAGGAAGGTGACCTCACGGGAAGCTCTCCTGGAGGTGCTTTAAGGCAGGGAGGACTCAAAGGACTAAGAAGGGAGGAGGCAGGCCAGGCAGACGGTGAAGGGAGCGCGTGGCCGCACGGGAGAGCAGGCCCGCGCCTGTCGCCTCTGCGGTGGCCGGGGAAGTGGGCCTTCGAGGCACCTGCGGTTCTGCGTGCCACCCCCGTCTCCCCTGTCACCGTGCCCGTGTCTGCAGTCCCTGGACCTGGCTGCCAGGCCTGTCCTGCACCCCTGGCATCAGCCCCCGGCCTGTCCACGGGTGCCCTCTGCCTCCCTGTCCTCAAGTCCTCCCCTGGTCTCCATCTCCGAGCCGCCTCCTGTCACCCTCTGCTCCCCTTTTTTCTGAGCCTTGGATCCAGGTGCAGAAAAATACCCAGGAGGGTGCAGAGACGGCGCAGAGGCCCGGCTACTGAGTGCGGGAAACTGGCCATCTCGGGCTGACGGGAAGGAGATGAGACGGAGTGGCGGGCGGGGCCGCGAGCGGGAACTGGAGGGGAGCCCGGCTGAGAGCCCCGGCAGCCTCATCCCAGCTACTCTGAAAATGAATCGCACAGTGGCACGGGCCGTTCTCCTGTCCCGCCGCCGCCCCTCCCGTCCTCTCACTCTGGCGGTCCCTCCCCCTGCGTCACGCCTCCCGTGTGCTCGGGCCCGTGTCCCCGCACCCTCGCCGTCGTGCCGGGCTCCCTGCCCCTCGCTGGCCAGCCCGGGCCCTGGGCCAGTTGCCTCCATCCAAACCAGGGGCACATTCCAGGTCCTACAAGCTGCTCCTTGTCACCGCCCGGAGGGCGCCCTCCCAGCCCTTGGGGGCTCTTCCAAGCTCCTTCCTCTCCCCAGATGTCCTGACACCCTCCCCGTCACTGTGCCCCTCTCGTGACCTGGCTTCCTACACCAACAAGCTGGGCAGAGAGCCTCCCTCCAGCCCAGGATGACCCGCCCCCTCTGCTCCTTTCCTCCCTTTTGAAGATTTTTTTCCTCGTCCAAATTTCTGTTCTCCCAGCAACCAGATGACCATTTCACCCTCATATCAACAAGAAAACTCTCTTTTTAAAAATCATTTATTTTTATTTATTTATGCATACAAGAGCTGGGGTACAGGCCAGAGGTGTGGGGGGTGAGAGGATTTAACGGAGACAGAGTGGGGAGCAGAATAGGCAGATCCACTGAAACACACTGCTGAGGGGAGCAGCGGGAGACAGGAGAGGTCTGCTGCGCCATGTGGGTCACCTCCCTGGGCAGGATTGAACTCGTGCTGCAGAAGCTGCGGACAGCTTCATAGTGCTGAGTCTTAACCCCTTGTGCCACCAGGGAGGCCCCCCAAATTCTTTTTTTTAAAGATTTATTTATGCATACAAGAACTGGGGTACAGACCAGAGGTGTCGGGGGTGAGGGGATTCACCAGGAACAGAGTGGGGAACAGATTAGGGTGATGAAACACCTGGTCCTATGGGGCCCTGCAGGGTCTGCGTGCTCTGGGCCCAGGGACGCGCTGCCCCTTCAGCCATCTTCCAGAGTGATGTGGCCGCCTCCAGCCACTCAGCTCCTTGCAATGCCTGGAAAATGCCCCTCCGCAGGCCCACGTTCCCTCTGGTGGCTCTTGATGGCCGCCCCTCCCCCTCCCCACTGGCTGAGTCCTCCCGGCTCCTCCACCGTTAAGATGCGCAGGTTGTGCCCGTCTGCTCGGCCCCCAGCGGCTCCGCAGGCAGAGGAGACACGCAGGCCGGCTCCGCTCCTCTCATGGCGCGGCCGTCCTGGAAGGGCAGGTGCTCCTTGCCGGCCGCGCTGACGAGTCCCGTGTCGCCTCCCTGCGTGTCCACAGGCCCAACTTGCTCCCACCTCTAAAGGAAAAAACAAACTACCCCAAAGTCACTCCCCGCACCCTGCTCAGCTCCCACCCGGTGGCTGTGGGCACAGCTAAGTTCCCCCCAACCGAGAAGGCAGCTTGAGTGCGAAGAACAACGCGGACACACCTGCCATCACGCTGGCGGTTCAGGAAGGGCAGCTCCCGCGCAGGGTTGGGGGCCCGCGGGGACTCTGGCAGAGCAGCTCCCACCCTCCCAGGGGCCTCCTTACACCTGCCTAGCACGGGCAAGACCAGCAGCAACAGCGCCAGGTGACCGGGGCACGTGCCACGCGCTGGTTGGCTCCGCTGCGTGGGCCGCAAGCCCAGGCCAGGGCACGGCTGTCCTCAGGGCTGGCCCGAGGGGGCGTCCGCACCCGGCCGGCTCACTCTGGCTTCCCGCGCCAGCTCTCGCCCCCCTTCACAGACAGCCCTCTGGGAAGCCTCTCGCACACTCACCGCCCGTACTTCTCACCACAGTTCACCCCCCACAGCTCCCCCGGGGGCGTCCACCTTATGGCCATATTGAAATCGGCCGGCGAGGGGGCTTCCGCGTCGCCACACCGGGGGAGTCTTTTCTCCAGCCACGCATGGCCCTGCTCTTCCTGGAAGTGCCTGGGCTGGGTTTCTATTCAGCCGCTTTCTCCGCTCCTCTGTGGGGTCTTCTCCCTTCCCGCTCTCCCCGCTGCTCCCCTAAATGACCGTGTTTTCCAGCCTCAGTGGCGGGGCCTCTGCTCTCCCACCCCGTCTCCTGACCCATGACGGTCACTTTCTAATGACCCTCAAGCCTGTGCTGCCCGACCGGCGCTCTGTGCTGGGCTCGCCCCGAGCACCCACCAGCCGCGGGACGTCCACACTGGGTGCCCTGCAGCCTCCCAGGCGCACCATGTCCCTTTCTCAGAGAAGACCCCTCTACCTCCAGCTCCCCCATCACCTTCCGGGAGCCCGAGTGGCTGGGTGGCCCCTCGGACTTTTCCTTCCCAGGCTTTCAACATCTCTTTCCGCCCTCACCGCCAGCTGACGGCCGGTTCCCTTCTCAGAGCCCACGTCATGGCTGCCGACTGCGCGGCCTCCCTCTGCGCCACATCACAAACACGAGCACGTTACTCGGGCACCGCCGCCCCCATCAGCTTTAGTCCAGAACAAGAGAGGGTGGAATGTTCAGGAAGGATGGTCTGCACCTGTGCGCCGCCCCACCCCACCCGCCCCGTCCCCTGCGGATGGTCTTGTTGGCTCCAGTCAGTGGACAGCCCAGGGTCCCTGTGCGGGGCAGGTGGGCTCGGGCTGGGCAGCTGCCTTGACAGAGCTGCGTGAGCAGCACCGGGCCGAGCCTCACGGGCGTGCTACAGTCTCACTACTGAGGAAATGATTCCTTTGGGTTACGTTTTGGCTTTTCACTCGTTCCCTTGTAAAATTACCAACTACACGCAGAAGGGACGGCCCGTCGAGGCATGGACAACGCTCCCTGTTCTCTTGCTCGTGGAAAGGAGCTTGGCAGGCTAGACACCCCGGTGTTAAGGCTGCCGAATCTGGGGGAGCAGCGTGGGGGCTGGGGTCACAGACAGGAGGAAGGGGGAGTCATAAAACACTTTTATTTCACCTCGGCTCCCTAACATTAGATTGTGGGGGGGTAAAAGTCTCCAAGTAGAGAAATCATTGATCACCTCCCGCGTCACGTGCAGCGCTGGTGCCCTCCCGTGTGAATCCCTGCTTCGCGAGACGCTCTTTCCCGCCTCGGCATTTTCTGTTGGTCGTTCTCTTCGGTGCCTGAAGTCAGCACGAGCCAACTGGAACGGACCGCGGGCTTAAATCAGCAGCTTTGCCGAATATCTGGGGTGCCGTGAAGTTGGTCAGAACCAAGGTGTGAGCACTGAGAACCACGGCACAGCAAAGGGGCAGGGCCAGAGGTGCCGGCGGCTGAGCCCAAGGAGCAGACCAAGGACGCGGTGAGCCGAGGGCTCCCCTGAAGAAGGGGATTTGTGCCCTTGGGAACACTGAAGTCCTCTGGTACTTTTGCAAGAATTATCCAATCTTTGATGCTGGACAATAATAACCACCAAGGAAGGGATGACAGGGGATGTTATGTACAACGTTAACAGAAAACCGTGCCCCAAAATAGCTCTTTTCGGTGACTTAAACCAACAGAAAATTGTCACTGTCAAGGGGTGATAAGACTCCGTTGGGGGCTTCTCAACTGCAGTCCCTGGCGGCTTCAGTGAGGGGCTAGTGGGTGGGACAGCCGAGGCTGGACTGGGCGGGCATCCACGAGGGATGATGTGGTGGGGGGGTGGCTTGGGCCCAGCCAGAGAGGGTGTCCAGAGTCCCTGCCCATGGCAGCGGTGTTCTGAGAGGAACCCCCTAAGAATGAGCTCTTTAAAAGGCAAAAAAAAAAAAAAATCAGTAATTGATTTTATATTTGTTTAAAAGAATGTGGTTGAAATGACAATACATGTCCCTGTTTTACTGAGATGTAATTGACATACACTCCTGTAATCGCTTTCGGTGTACAACTCTACGGTAAGTTTTGATAACTACAAAATAAATTCTGTCATCATTTTACTTTTACCTTTCAAGACAATATACTAAGCATCCCCCCCCCCCACATATATCGTGGATTTTTGGCCTTCATCTTAATTAGAGTCCCTTTGGAAAAGGGGCTCCTCTTGCACTAATTATTTATTTATTTATTTATAATTTTTATTTATTTATCCAAGCACTGGGCACAGTCAGAAGCGCGGGAGGGTGAGAGAATTCACCAGAGCCAGAGCGGGGAGCAGAGCAGGCAGAGGGACCGAAGGACACTGCTGAGGGGAGCAGCGGGCGGCAGGAGAGGTCTGCGCGCCATGCGGGACCCTCCTCCAGTGGCCGGGGAGCAGCCGGGGGTCCAACCGGCGCCGCAGAGGCTGCGGGCAGCTTCGCAACCTAGCGCTCAACCGCTGCGCCACCGGGAAGGTCCTGCACTAATTTTTTTTTTTTTTTAAATATTTTTATTATTTTTTTTAATTTTTTTTTTATAGAGGCATGTTTATTTATTTATTTGTTTGTTTGTTTGTTTTGTTTATACATGCACTGGGTACAGTCAGAAGCGCAGGAGGGTGAGAGAATTCACCAGAGCCAGAGCGGGGAGCAGAGCAGGCAGAAGGACCGAAGTACACTGCTGAGGGGAGCAGCGGGCGGCAGGAGAGGTCTGCGCACCATGTGGGACCCTCCTCCGGTGGCCGGGGAGCAGCCGGGGATCGAACCGGTGCCGCTGAGGCTGCGGGCAGCTTCGCAACCCAGCGCTCAACCGCTGCGCCACCAGGGAGGCCCCCTGCACTAATTTTTAATGTGCACATAGGTGTGTTAACACAAAGAGTTGAGTTGTAAAGGCAGATGCAATGTGAATTATAGATTTTACCCTATAGAAGGTTAGTGATTCCGAGGGAGAAGCAGCACAGGCACACATGAAACATTCATTTCTGGAGGACCCCAAACCTGAGATGCAGCCCCCCATGCCCCCTCCTCCTTCCTGAGAACATATTCTTGGTTTCCAATTAACTAATGAGTTTTGAGTAAGGTAGACAGAGATTGTTCTCCAAGTAAGGGGTTTGGTTTGGGCGCCTCCATCTTGTGCTCTGTTCATCACACACAGAAAGTGTATGTGACTCCCTCTTCTCCAGTCGTCCGTGCCCCATAAATCTATAAATTCCAGATATATTTGTAATAAACAGTCTCAACAGATTGGGTGTGTCCTGCTGAGAATAGGACTGGTTCCTAAGCATAGCGTTTTTACAAAGCAGCCTCATTGGGGGTGACATCTCTGCAGGGAGCCTTGGCTGAGGTGATGTATTTCCCCCCCACACCCCCACCTGTCTGGGAGGGGTGATTTAAAGGCCTGCTGCTAACACTCCCTTCCTGCGACCTCAGCCAACCCAGATGGAAATGCCTTATTACAGGGAGCAGGGAGGGGCACTTAGGAGGGGAAGACTGGGAGAAAGGTACTAACTGGCCATGCAAGAGTCAACAAGTGAAACTCTCTGAGCCTGTTATCTATCCTTGGCGATTTAGTTACAGCTCATCCAAAGCAGATCCCGAGGCAAGGATTTGATGCAAGCGATTAGTTCAGGAGGTCTCCTGAGGAACACGGGAGGGTGTGAGGGACCCGGAGAGGAAAGAAGAGGGTCTGTGATGACCAGAGCGGAGGGACCCTCGAGAGGTGCATTTACCCACCCGGGAACCACCCTCCTGGTGCTGAACCACTGCCTCCTACTCCTCACTGGTGAGGGTCACGCCTCAGGTGACGGTGCCTAGGCCTGTGGCTCTGCCTGTGCCCAGCACACCTGCCTCCTCATCATGGCTGCGGCATGGCTGTGATGAGAACACCTTGGCAGGGAGCCCCGGCATGTGCGGGATCTGCCTACGGGCTCCTTGAAACCCAGCAACCTGGGGGAGGGGGTGGCCCGGAGGGTGGGTTCTCACCTACACACTGACAACTGCAGAATGTGACCCAAAGCAGACCCAGTGTGAAGTGACAATGACAGGAGTTATTTACACCTGGGAAGAGAGAGTATTCACAGGCCGGTCCGTGCCAGAGGCCATCTGACGGACCCGCATAGTGTCCGCTGAGCAGACCGAGGCCCAAGCCAACACCATATGTGGCAAGCTGGTGGCTTCTCTGAAGATTCCTTCCTCGCCAGTGGTTTAACTCCCAGAAGCCCAGCAGCATCACCAGTCAAAAGGCCCGAAAGCCTTAGTTCTGTCCCTTCAGCCCTGCTTGTGGGGGAGAGTTCGGAAAGCCCCAACTTCCACCACCCCGCTGGCCATGAGCGCCACCCACTGGCCTGGAGGTGGCTCTTCACTGCTCCCCTTACAGCCTCGGGGTGTCTTCAGGGCTGACTGAGGCATCCTCTACCACTGCATAAAATCACCTGCTCTTACAAAGTCACTGTGCCAGCCAAGCGAAATGATGCAGGCTCATCAGCTCATCAGCCAGGAGGCTCCTCCTTGAAGGAGGAGAGGATGATGCTAAGTGACGTGGTGGTCACGGCCCCAAGGGACAGATCTGTGCAACTCCACTCCTCTGAGGGCTTAGAGACATCAATTGCAGAGGCAAAGTTGGAGGGTGGGTGTGAGGGCCTGGGGGCGGAGGGTGGGCATGCCATGGGTCCAGAGCTTCAGTTTGGGAAGATGAAAATGTTCTGGAGATGGGTGGTGGGGACAGTCATGCAACAGCGTGAGTGTGTTTAAGGCCACAAACTGTACCCTGAAAAATGGTCAACGTGGTAACTTTTATCTATCTATCTATCTATCTATCTATTTATTTATTTATTTATGTATGTATGTATGTATTTTTAAAGATTAAGAATTAAGTTGTTTATTTTTTTTAAAGATTGTTTATTTATACAAGCACTGGGTACAGTCAGAAGCGCGGGAGGGTGAGAGAATTCACCAGAGCCAGAGCGGGGAACAGAACAGGCAGAATGACGAAGCACACTGCTGAGGGGAGCAGCGGGGGCGGCAGGAGAGGTCTGTCGCGCCATGTGGGACCCTCGCCAGCGGCCGGGGATTGAACTGGCACTGCAGAGGCGGAGGCCAGCCTCGCAGCCCAGTGCTCAACTGCTGCACCACCAGTGGAGGCCCAGTAACTTTTATTTTTAACCACAATAAAAATGTGGCTGGATCCCTTCCATTTTGCAAAAATAAGTAAACGAATATACTCCCTAGACTAAAAGTTAGGAACAAGTGCAATTAAGCTCTGACAGCCCTTTGTCCTCTCTCCCTCCACCCCTCCTGGAGATTAACTGTTCACGGGCTCCACCTGCATTCCTGGGAACTTGGAAAACTGTGTTACGTTCCTAATAAAACGCATCAGAAACAAGCGTCTGCTGGTGGCTGAAAAAACACACAGTGGGGGAAGTCCAACCAAGGGGTCCTGGTCCCCGAGACCGGCCTTCTCGTGCTGGCAATGTGAGGCTCTACATGTCCCTCCCATTCCTTTGCCACTTAGAAAATCTCAGCTCTCCCGCCATTTGGGGTGCTGGTTTTTTTGGGGGGCCTATGCCACCGAGTCCTTTGATGGCCATCTGGAATGAACTCCTCTGTGCAAAGACATTTCTCCTGGTTCAGAGTTTGGCTTTCTGGGTACAAGTGAAAGTCCTGGTTGGGTTATAAAAACAATTCACTGTTAGATGTCAAGGCATGAGGTGTGCTTCTCGGCGAGCTGGGCAGGTCTGGCCTGGGGACGGGCGCCAGGCCCACAGGGCTGATGGCAGAGTGAGGACAGACGGCTTTGGGCACCCTGGGGACAGTGCCAGCTTCATCTCTGGAGGGCATGAAGACAGGAGGCCAACTAGACAAAACCTCTCAGGATCTGGATTCCCAGTTGAGTGCAGGCCCCTCCCAGGCAGCCCTGGAGGGCCAGGCCAGCCAGGCCTGAGCCCCCTGAGCAGTCTGGGCGAGAGCACCGTGGACGAGCTGTACGGGAGCGAGTGTGCTGTGCACCATCAACACTTTGTCTGCAGAAGCTAAGACTGAGCTGTGTAGGGTAAGTCAAGTGTCAGGCTTTTCTGTCCTCCCGCCGTCAGGATGGATGATGGATCTGCAGTCCTGAATGCATGCCTGATGGCGGGCACCTGGAGTAGGGTGTGGGCATGCGCAAGTGGGCACACCTGGGCTGAGAGACTGGGCTCATAAGGGCGGCGTCACAGGGACGCCAGCAGAGCAGAACAGTAGAGTGAAAGAGAAGCAGAGACCATGAGAGAAGGCCGGAGAGCCCAGAGAGAGTGAAGACTTGCTGGGGGCTGGGAGGCCTGCCAGCCTCCTGGCCCCGCGGCACCCCTGCCTGCCATGTGCCTGGTAAACCCAATAAAAGCCTGAAAAGCCACCGAGGGCTCCAGGACTCCTCCTTCACCCGTCTGCTCAGGTCAGAGATGCTGCTCCGTGCCATCCCGCCGCTACAAGCTGCATCATTTTCACATGTCATAAAAATTCTTTGTTTTTTTTCAAACATTCAAAAATGTGAAAGATTATTCTTAACATGTAGGTGACGCAGACACCAGCGGTGTGTTCCTAGCAGCCCGCCCGGCGCCCACGAGGGACGGCTGCGCGGAGACACGGCACCTCCTCAGCTCTTAACAAAGACGGGATGGCGCCTTGAGTGGTGACGCAAAATGGAGCTGTCGGAAAGTGAAAGTCAGGTAGGGGATGGTCTCACTTGTCTGCGGAATATAAATAACCAAAAAGCATTGACTAGCGAAACAGAACAGACGATTCTGAAACTTAGTGAAGAATGTAACGGTTACGAGAGGGGATGGGGAGAAGAGGGGGTGCAGGGGCAGCAGGGGGAGGGCGAGTGAAGCAGGCGCCCACGGGGAGGAGGAAAGATGTACCCCAATGTTGTACAGACTGTAAAGGACAGATACTTTAGTAAAAACAATTACTAAGGAAGAAAACCAAACAGGCGACCCCTTTGGTTCCCTCTGGTGACAGCTGCACTTTGCCACCTGGGGCTGAAATATTTTAGGGGTTTCTCTCCTGAGATGACCTTCAGTATGACCTCAACCACCCTGCTACCATCCTGACCTCGGGTGGCAAATCTTGGCTGTTTCCTGGACATCTGACTTTGCCAAAGGACCAGTGGACGCCTGGACTTAGACCGGATGGACGAAACTGGTGTAAATCTGAGAAGTTTCTTTTTTGGCAAATCAGACACTGATACTACAAATGAGGGAGAAATTTTCTGTGGTTGCTAACATGGCTGTAAATATAATTCCAACTCGATGCCCAGGGACCGTTTAATCCAGTCCTACAGAACCATGTCTTGGGGCTTCAGAAGGAATGGTTGGAGCTTTTCAGAGCAGGAATGAAATGTTCACGCATTAAAACTCCTGTGGGGTGTTTAGAAGGATAATCTCACATATGGCTTTTGGGTACAGCTTGAATAAGCTCCAATTGCTAATAAGTTAAAAAACCAGAATGTTCCTAATAGCGGGTTGATCAGCTCTTACAAGCTTTGTACCATCGCCATCTTAAACAAGGAACATAAGCCTTGTTCCAAGTGGTGGGGTAAATATTTCAGGGTACTGTTAATGCCAAGGTCATGACCACCCTAATTTATTGATGGATGCATTTGATTGAAATGAGCCCTTTAGAATGATTTGCTCTAAGATCATGTGGAAAGATGAAAACATTCCTTAAAACACATAAAACGAAAATAACGGCACAATGAGACATCACGGAAGCCCTTCAGCCTCCCGCCGTCCAGCTGGTATCGTGGACACTGGTGGGGCTGCAGCGAGCACGTGGGTGCTCCCTGCCTTTCCCACATAGGTATTTTTGAAGCACATTTGCATCCCCAAATCTTGCCTTTTATTTCTAGAATGTAGAGCAAGGGCATTTCTCACCGGAATTTCATTTCAAAAGGTTTCCGTTGGACACATGAGTAGGGAAAGCAATACTGGCGTTGCTGTGTGTCCCACCAGGAGGCCCGGGGCCGCCTCGTCCAGTCCTTTTCTCTGGGACTGTCCTGCAGCAAGGCAGAGGACGCTCGTGGACACCCTCTCCACTGGGACCCTCCGAGCATCGTCACTCTGACAGTCCCTCCTGCCTGCCTTGCTTGCCCTCGCAGACCTTGTTCCCGCCGTTCAAGGGTGTTCCTTTTTTAAAATGCCTTCCAGTTGGGTGAACTTGAAATCAGCCGCCAGCCCTGGGAGAGACCCAGGCTCCGGGGGCTCTCCCGGCCCTTGCATCAGCCCCTCCCTGCAGATGCTCACAGCACAAAATCCCAGCTGTGGGGATGTGACGTGGGAGACGCCATATGCCTCTCACTGCTCGCCACCTTACACGAGCACACTCTCGTGAACGGCTTTACAGACCTGACAGGGGAGGACCAGAATTCAAACTGGCTGCCTGACCCCAGAGCTTCGGCTTTTCCTTCATGTACTCAAATATTAAAGTCCTCCCCCCAGGAAAAGGCCCACCTTCGTGGTCAGTCCTGACAAGGAAGTTGAGAAACTGACAAGTCATGTGGATGAGCTGAGGGCCCCTGGGAGGAGGTGTCTCCCTCCGGGCTGCAGTCTTCAGAGTGAAGTAGCTCAGAGTTGACTATTAAGAAGCAAAGTCTTGCCGTTCTGGCTCCTTGATTGTTCCCCGTCCTCCTCCGGCCCAGCTGCTGCCGTTTGCTGTGTTGTGGTGAGACTCCCCGGAGGAGATGGAGCGGGGGCTGCTCCAACCTTCTCGTTGCAGGTTTGAAAGGGAGGTTGAGTGTTAAGCTGCCAAGGAGCCAGGAGCCCAGGTAGATGGACTGGGGCCTGGGAGCCGTTTCCAGGGATTGTCAGGAAATCTCTGCTTTGGGGTCATTTTCACCTCGGGGCTGTTCCACTTGAAAACAGACCCTGTGGCCCCGGGCTTGGAGGAAGCCAACGCCATGAACGTTCCTGTGCGGAACCTGGCGGGTTGGAGGGTGCAGAGCAAAGAGAGGGCAGATGGGCTGAGAGGGGAAGGGCAGCCCTCAGGCATCTCGAGAACAGAGGAGGGAAATTAGACAAAGCAGAAGGGTAAAGGACAGGACAAAACATGCAAGCAGTGAGCAAAGAGTGGAACTGGTTTGAGAAAGATAAGAATTAACAGTCCACAAAATCAGGAATAAAATTATGACTAATAATGAATTAGCCAGAATCTGTCTTCTCTCATTAAAAAGCTTATATGTTTTTAAATGGAAAGACTTTGTGTATCTTACCTCCCCTCCTCCCATTTTGGAGCCTCTTCTTTTTCCAGAATGTTCCAGATCAAACCCCCTCCACCTTTTATCTTTGAGTGTCCAGACAGGCACCATCGTGGGCAGCTTTTGTCTCTCAGCAACTGGTGAATGAGTGAAGAAAGGAATCGAGGCTCTCCAATCAGGCATGGGGCTCTGGGATATTTATGGGGTTAAAGAACAAATATAGAACATGCCAGTTGGTAGCAGGTGATGGCGCTTTCTGCTCAATCACAGTGTGACTGGACTTTGGGTCCGGAGCCGCCTCTTTTCTGAATGCTGTCTGTCTAACCAGGCCTGGCACCTGAGCCCGCCCTCTGTGGCTGTTTTTGGTCTGGGGAATGAGACCTCTTCTTGGGGACCCTGGACACTCTTCTGAGCTCTGAAGCACACCTTGTCAACTTATGAAAAATCCAGGATTTAACAATTGTTTACAGCGGGTAGGGGTGTTTGGGTCCCATTGCCGCGAGCCTGCCCTGCTGTTCCTGCAATATGAGCAGAAAGAGAAAATGACCATCAAGCCCTCATTTTCTGAGCCAACCCGCACGCCTGCCCGCACTGCTCCATCTGGCCGACCCGCTGCCCTCCTCCACGTCCCTCAGCCTGGACGGTGGAGAGCAACCATGGTCTAGACGCCATTAGCATTTACCAGGTTGCTACAGCAGCTGAGCTGCTTTTCATGACAACTGGCCATTTGCGCTGACTGGCTACAATGTCCCCTCTTTTCCCCAAATGCATACCTAGAATGTGTCTGATTGTGATTTATAGGCAAGATACATATTCGGTCACTCAAGTGGCCAAAGGGAACTTCTCACGTGTGGTCTCCAGCCACAGTTCTGGCTCCAGCTCCCAGATCTTGAAATTTCCTGGCCCAATTGTGCAACGGGAGCATCTTTCGCCATAACAGCAGAGCTGTGAGCGCTTGAACAGGTGTCTTTACGTGGGTCCATGATGAAGAAGGTGGCTTTGGAAAACACCTGTGAAAGGGCTGCTTGTCAGGGAAACTGGCTGGCGTGGAGAGGGGGCCTTCCGGTCACACCCTGGATCCCCCGGGGGATCGAGGGGCTAGGAGAGGTCAGCGGCCAATGGCCTGTGATTCCATTGCTTGCACCTGTGAAATGAAGCACCATAAACATCCAAGAGGATGGGACTTTGGGGAGCCTCTGGGTTGGTGAACAGTGAAGATTTGGGGGACAGTGGCACGCCTGGAGAGGACATGGAAGCACCACTTCTTCCCCCGCACCTGGCCTAGGCATCTCTGCCATGAGGCTGCTGACTCTTATCTTTCAGTAGCCCTTGTGACAAATCAGGGATCTACTGAAAGGGTGTCTTGATTTCTGGGTGCTGTTCTAGCAAATTAATCAAACCTGTGATGGGTGTCCTGGGATTCTGCTTTAGAGCCAGTTGGCCAGAAGTACAGGCCACGCATCTGAAGTGAGAGGAGGGGTCACGGGGAGCCCGGATCTGTAGCTGTTTGGAAGCAAGAGTTTGCTGGGCTCTGGGCCCGCACCAGACGTGGAGGGTGGCCTTGGAAGACTGAGCCCCTAACCTGTGGAATCTCCTGCCTCCTGGTGGATCGTGTCAGAACTGAATTGAACGGCTTGGTGCGGGGACGCCGCAGCGCCCACATCCCCTGTGGGAAACTGATGAGCAAGGACACGCGGCCCACAATGTGGACTGTGGCTCCCGTTGGAAATAGGGTCTTTGTGGATGCAATTAGTTCAGTTATGCTGAGGTCACGGTGGATTCAGGTAACTAAATCCCATGAGGAGTGTCCTTATAAGAGGCCGGGGGGGGGGGGTAGACACGTGCAAAGGGACGAAGCCAGGTGAAGATGGAAGCTAGAAACTGGAGCTGTGTTTATGAGCCAAGGACCACTGAAGAGAGCCAGCGACGCCAGAAGCCAGAGGAGGGAGTCAGAAGGGACCCGTGGCCCTACCTGCACCTTGAATTGTGTCCATGGTCAAATTTTTAAAAATCTCTCTGGCAAGTTTAAATTTGCTTTATTTACTTAAATGGTCTTAATTATTCAAATTGTCTTACCTACTTAAATTGATTACTGAGTCTTGCTCTCTGGTAGGGAAATCCCTTCATCCTGTTCATTTCCTTGGGGGCAGCAATGCCGCCCGTCCTTTGCCCACGTCCCTCTGATTCCCTTACAGTCTCCACTACCAGCTCTTCCTGGGAACACTTCCTAATAAGTCACTTTCACATGTCGCTCCCTGGGGTCTCTCAGGGAACTATTTTAAAACTTCGATATTCCAAATACACTTTAGAATATCTTCTCAGGTTACATGAAAACCCTGTTGAGATTTTGTTTGGGATTACATAGAATAAACAGATCAGTTCTGTGGAATAATCACTCCCAAATGTTAGATATTATATTAATACTTTCACACATAAATATGACTTTTTAAAAAAATAATTTTAAAGAAGATTTATTTATGCATATGAGAACTGGGGTATAGGCCAGAGGTGTGAGGGGTGAGAGGATTCACCAGAGACAGAGTGGGGGGCAGAACAGGCGAATCCACTGAAATACACTGCTGAGAGGAGCGGCAGACGAGGCTCCCTGGCCGGGGATCAAATTTGTGCTGCAGAGGGTGCAGAAAGCTTCATAGTGCTGTGCTTAACCCCTTGCGCCCCCAGGGAGGCCCAAATATGACTTTTTTTTCCATATGAGTCTTGTCCAATATCTTTCCACAAACATTTTATAATTATCTGAGTATGGTCTTACATTAGTCTATTAGATTTATTTCTAGATGGCTTGTAGTTTTTGTGGCTATTATAAATGGTGGGGGTTTTGTTTTAATTTTGCTTCCTAACTGTGCCAGTGTATAGAAATGTAATGGATCTTAATTCCTGGTCCTATTTTTTTGCTGGAATTCTGTACATTGTACATGAGAGATGTGTGTCAGGACTCTCTGGTCAGTCTAGCGAAGTCTACAGACTCTTTTTTTAAAGAATTATTAATTTATGCATACAAGAACTGGGGTACAGGCCAAAGGTATGGGGGGTGAGAGGATCCTCCAGAGACAGAGTGGGGAATAGAACAGGCTGATTGACTAAAATACACTGCTGAGGGGAGCAGTGGGTGAGACAGGAGAGGTCTGCTGCATCACATGGGTAGCTCCCTGGCCAGAGATCAAACTGTGCTGCAGTGACTCCAGATAGCTCCAATAATGCTGCGTCTTAACCCCTTGTGCCACCAGGGAGGCCCTACAGACTCCTTCTTAAAAGAATATTTTCAATGCAGAAAATAAAATGCATTGGATTACAAAGAAACCAATTTTGCTGAATTTCAAGCCTATCCACAAATCTTTTGGGGGTCCAAAGGTCCCAGGTTAAGAATGGTGCAGAAAATGCTGTTATCTTCCCCAGGGAGGGTTGATTGCAAACCTTGATGGGGCAGAGAGTGGAGCTGAGTCATCTTTATCTAATCATGAACTATATTTCATTGGAGACTGGACTGCAGCTTTGGAAGACTCAGTCTCTCTGGTTTGCTCTCCCTGCCAGGTCACACCCTGCAGAAGTCCCAAGTAGGGACTTCTCCTAGAGCTTGGTAAGTGCCACCAAAGAGACAATCCCAACTACCTAGTGTTCTTAGGGGTAATGTAGCTGGCAGAAGCAAATGCATTTCCGCAGATAATAGCCTCAGACAGATTGTAGCTATCAAGACATTTAGTCACAGGGTTCTGACATTTAAGAAGTTGTGGGTTTGGAGTTTTGTTGGCTTTCAGAGATAGGAGAGCTTAATAAAGCCAGAAATGATTCTTTAGTTTTCTGCTGGAAATGCTGTAAATAGCTTTTTACAAGTTCTGTCTGTCATCATTTTATGAGAAACATTAATTGTTCCTCTCATATGTTTGTGAAGGAAAAAGCATTTCTAAATTTGTTTATTAATTACAAAATAACAAGACAAATGAAAGATCAAAGGCCAGTTGCTTTCTGACCTTTCAGTGATCCAAGAAACTATTTAAGGTATTTTTAATACACAGTGCTGGCCTTTTAGTTAATTTACATAGATTTTGGCAACAGAAAGAGTTACATAATAGTACGACCTTTTTCTATCAAATAGAGATCTATGTTTAAAAAACCCTCTATTTATATTTAGAAATATTGAATGTTAGGTTAAGAAGGAATTTTTTATTACAATTTATTTATATATATTTTAAATCATTGTTCATTTTTGTACAATGTTTGCTTTCTTTTCTCAGGTGCAGTCCCCATAGAATTCCCACCACCAGCTCACCCATGACTGTCACCATAGACCCTTGTGCTCTTCCCACCCTTGTTTGATCCCTTTCTGTCCCCAGCCTTGCAGAATGTTTCGGATTTATATTTGCCTGTTGATTTTTGTTTTGTTTTTTATTGTTATTATTTTTTCCCCTGATCCCTCATTTGGTCCCCTTATATTCCCCCTATAAGTGAAACCATCTGATATTTTTCTTTTCCTTAAGAAGGAAATTTTTAAAGATTTTGTTTAGAGCCCTTTTAGTCTGACAACAGAATTGAAGGGAAGATAAAGAGATTTCCTGTGTGCACCTTGTCTTCACACATGCACAATCTCCCCTGTTATCAAACTCCCCCACCAGAGGGGTACATTGGTTATGAATGATAAACTGACATAGACACATCATAATCACGCAAAGACCATTGTTTACATTAGGGTTCAGCCTTGGTGATGTTCATTCTATGGATTTGGAGAAATGTATAATGACAAATAAAAATAGAAACACAATATACTAAAACCAGTGGGATTCTGCAAAAGCTGCCCCAAGAGAAACATGTATAGTAATAAACACCTACACTAAGAAAAAGAAAGATCTAAGCAACTTAACTTTGCACTTCAAGGAACTAGGAAAAGAAAAATGGATGAGGCCTAAGTAAGGAAAATGAAGACATTAACAAAGATCAGAGTGGAAATACATGAAATAAGACCAAGGCAGTAGAAAAGGTAAGTGTACTAAGAGATAGGTCCTTGAAAAGATAAAATAGACAAGCCTTTAGCTATTCTAACCAAGAAAGAAGGAGCGAGGAACACAAATGAACACAGTTACAAGTGAAAGAGATGCCATTACAAATATAAAGGATCATAAGGGACTGCTACAGACAATTATATACCAGCAAATGGGAAAACCTAGAAAAAAGCAGATAAATTCCTAGAACTATATCTCTACCAAGACTGAGTCATGAAAAAATGGAAAATCTGAACAAACAAATTATTGGTAAGGAGACTTACAAAAACAAAACAAAACAAAAAATCTCCCCCCCCCCCAAAAAAAAAAGGATGGCTTCACTGGTGAATCCTACCAAACATTTAAAGAAGAATTAATACCAATCTTTCTAAAATTCTCCCAAAAAATAAGAGGCGGGAACATTTCCAAACCCATTTTACCCTGATACCAAAACCAGACAAGGATACCACAAGAAAAAACAAAATAACAGACCAGTATCCTTGATGAACAGATGCAAAAGTCTTCCTCAAAATATTATCAAACTAATTTAACAGCACACAAAAAATAATCATGCATCTTGATCAAATGGGATTTATTCCAGGGATGGTTTAACATCTGCAAATCAATCAATGTGAAACACCATATAACAAATGAAGGATAAAAAACATGTTAAGCTCACTTGATGTAGAAGAAGCATTTGACAAGAATCAGTATTCTTTCATTACAAAAATGCTCAAAAATTGGTTATAGAGGAAATACACATCAACATAATAAAGGTCATACATGACAAGCCCAGTTAACATCATGCTCAATGGTGAAAAACTGAATGACCAAAAACAAGACAAGGAAGGATTCCCACTCTTGTCACTTCTACTCAACCTAAGACTGGAAATCCTAATCAGAGAAATTAATCAAGACAAATAAATATAAGCATATAAATCCTAAGGGAAGAAATACATTATTTCTATTTGCAGAAGGCATATTATATAAAGGAACCCTAAAGATTCCATCCAAAACTCCTCAAACGTATCAGTGAACTCTATAAAGTTACAGGACACAAAATCAACATATAAAAATCAGTTGTTTCTGTACACTAAAAATGAACTTTTAGAAAGACAAGTTAAGAAAACAATTCCATTTATAATAGCATCAAATGAACAAAATGCTTAGAAATAAATTCAACAAGGAGGTGAAACATTTATACCTTAAAAACTGTAAGACATTGATGAAGGAAATTAAAGAAGACACAAACAAATGGAAAAAGATTCCATGCTGGTAGATTGGAAGAATTAATATCATTAAAATGTCCTTTCTATCCAAAGTGACCTACAGATTCAGTGCAATCCCTATCAAAATTCTGATTTTATTTTCACAGAAACAAGACAATCCTAAAATTTGTATAGACCCACATAAAACCCTAAAGAGTATAAGCAATATTGAGAAAGAAGAACAAACCTGGATGGAGTATACTTCCTGATTTCAAACTATATTACAAATGTACAGTAATCAAAATAGTAGAGTTGGCATGAAAAGAGACATATAGATCAATAGAGCATAATAGACAGTCCAGAGAAAAGCCCATGCAAATGTAGTCAATTCATTTGTAAAAATGAAGCCTACGAGATATATATATATATATATATATATATACAATTAAAAAGGAATAATCTTACCAATAAATGGTGTTGGGAAACCCAGACAGCCATAAATAAAAGGATAAAACTGGAGCCCTCTATTATACCATCCACAAAAATCAACTCACAATGAATTATAGATGTGAGCATAAAACTTGAAACCCTAAAACTCCTAAAAGGAAACATAAGGGTAACCTCCTTGACATTGGTCTTGGCAATGATTTTTTTTTTTTTTTTGTATTTGACACCAAAGGACTATGGAGTAGGAGAAAATATTTGTAAGTCCTGAATCTTAGGAGGGGTTAATAGCCCTTAATATGAGTTCTTATGCAGAGATCTCATAGAACTCTTTCTACAGGAACTCATAGACCTCAATAGCATAAAATTAAAAATCAATTTAAAAATGAGCACAGGAACTAAATAAACATTTTTCCAAATAAGACATACAAATGATGCTCAACATCACTAGGGAAATGCACATAAAAACCACTATGAGCTACCTCCACTCACACTTGTCAGAATAGCTCGTATCAAAAAGATAAGAAAGAGTGAGTGTTGGTGAGAATGAGGAGAGAAGGAAATCCTAGTGTACTGTTGGTGGAATGTAAACCAGTTCAATCACTAGGGGAGGCAGGATGGAGGGTCCTCAAAAAATTGAAAATAGAACTACCCTGGGGTGCAGCAATGCCTCTTGGTATTAGCCAAAGGAAGTGAAGGAAGAACCTTGAGGAGATTCTGTGCTTCACATTCATGACAGTCATAACATGACATAATTCACAACAGCCAAGATATGAAAACAACCTAAAAATCTGTCAACAGGTGAATAAAGGTGATGTGGAATCTATAAGATATTATTCAGCCACGAGAAAGAAGAACATTCTGCCATTTGTGACAACATGGGGTGAACTTGAGGGCAGTGTGCTAAGTGAGAAGTCAGGCCGAGCGAGAATACTGCACCATCTCACTTAAATGTGAACTCTAAAGAAGCATGACTCAGAAACAGACTGGAATGATGGTTACCACTGATGATGGTGGGAGAAAAGGGGAGACGCAAAGTCAGGCCACGTAAGTCAAACCACTGTAAGTCGGGACCCTCTGTGCATGTCCCCCACTGGTTCTGTGTCCTGGGAAACCTTGGCTAATACCAAGTCTCTGTAGCTACAGGGTTTGTCTTCTCTACATCTCGTAGATGTTGGGTGCAATTTCATGAGATCAACAGGTGGCTGGAAATATGTGCACTGGGCATCTGTAACGCACTCGGATGTGTGACAATTGGCATCTGGTGCCGGTGAGTTTGGAGCTAACATCCCAGTATGCTGTGAAGAAAAACAACATGGCGACCACTTTAGGCCAAGACAGAAGAGCCATGTTTGGTCCATTTATTTAATGACTGTGGAGCTGAAGAGGGGGTTCCCCATTCAGTGCGTGTCTTTTAGGAAGGGTGTGTCTCTTAATGCCAGAGTCCTCTCTCAAGGGCCAGCAATGAGCTGGGGAGGGTCTACATTCACGTGAACTCTCTACCGCCCTTCTCCGCCCACACTGCACCAGCCTGGAGAGGAAAGCAAGGCTCAGGTAACCATAGCAACCATCATCAAAACTAGTTACATCCTCGCAGCCACCATCTCTGACCTTGCTGTGCCCTGGTGGTCCCTGGCTGGGTTCCTGGCTGTCCTTGGCTGGCAGCCCCTCAGACGCACCTACTGCAGCTGCTGGTGTGAGCGCAAGAAGGCTTGTCTTTTCTTTCTAATTAAGAGACAGTAAATGCTTATTGTGGCGGTTCTGGGAAGTCAAAAAATATGAAAAGACAAAAGTGATCCATATGAGAGATTACTACTACTATTTTTACATATTTCCTCTTCGTTTTTTGAAGGCATATTTATAAATATTTAACACATTACTTTTTTGGGTTTGTTTTTTTAGGCCTTCAATTAAATATGCATTTTCCTGTGTCATTAAGTGTGTTTTAGAAGCATAACTACGGACCCCATGAAATTGCACAATGTGGTTGCTCATAATTAGTCCAGTGGCTGAGTATCCGGCTGGCTCCTGAGTGCCAGGGCTGGGCAGGGACCCGGTGCCCCACCTGCTCCAGGCGGGCTGGGAGGCTCCCCCGTCTGTGTGCAGCCTTCCAGGCACAGGAAAAGTTGAATGTGCTTGTCAGTCTCTTGTTGCATCTCTGATGTGTGTCAACATTCATTGAACCCCATTTTGCCCGTGAGAACCCCTCCTGATGAGTGTGCAGGGAGCCAAAGTGGCTGTGAAAAGGAGGGAGACCTGGGGGACAAGCACGAGGGATGCCAGCAGCAGCATCTCAACAAGAGCACCAGAAATGAGATATTTTAACATTCAGTTCACCCCAGGCGCATTTACATTCATACCTGTGACGATGGTTGTTCAAAAAATAATAATAATAAAGGAATAAAATAAAAATTAACAAAAAAGGAAGCAGGGTGGGTGAGGATGTGGAGAGAGAGGCACCTCGGCTCGCTGGTGGGGATGAAACGGTCCCACCGTTCAGGAAAACACTGTTGTGGGTGCTCAGAGCCAGCAGAGAACTGCCCCCAGGCCCCCCAATCCCACTCTCCCCAGACCTATGCGGGGCCATCGCAGCTGGGACCCGAGCAGGCGTTCCTCGGCCAAGGTCCCAGGAGCTCTCCCCGCACAGCCAGGGTGTCGCGGCTCGGAATGTCCATCAGCGGGGTACACAAGGCGGGGCTGGCCAAGGACGGGCCATGATTCAGTCTGGAAAGGGGGGATCTGATCCTGCTCCAGCCAGATGGACCCGGAGTTGACGACATTCAGGGAAACACCTGCAGGGGACAGCCCTGTGGTCCCACGTCCCCACAGTGGCCCCTCTGGGGTCCCCGCAGGAGTCCAACTCAGAGACAAGGTAGAGGGGGCTGCCGGGGCGGGGGTGAGGCAGGTGGGGCCCCATCGCCGAGGGGTGTGGTTTCGGGTTTGTGCGATGAAAGCATCTGCTGGTGGGCGGCCGTGAAGGTTCACCACGTGAGGCACTCGATGCCACTGAACTGTGTGCTTACAAATGGTTAAGATGGGGCCTCCCTGGTGGCGCAAGGGGTTAGGATGTAACACTGTGAAGCTGTCTGCAGCCTCTGCAGCATGAGTTTGATCCCCGGCCAGGGAGCTACCCACATGGCGCAGCAGACCTCTCCTGTCCCCCCGCTGCTCCCCTCAGCAGTGTATTTCAGTAGATCTGCCTGTTCTGCTCCCCGCTCTGTCTCTGGTGGATCCTCTTACCCCTACACCTCTGGCCTGCACCCCAGCTGTTATATGCATAAATAAATAAATGTTTAAAAAAATGGTTAAGATGGTAAATTTAATGTGTGTATTTTACACACACACACACACACACACACACACACACACGGTACAGCAGCAATGTGTGAAAAGTTGACATCACTGTCATTTTAAAATGGAGAAAGCTGTGCACGCAGGAAAAAGCACTTTGCTGCCCTCTGAGCTGGGCCAGGCCTCGGGACAGAACCAAGCCTCTAACCTTCCCAGAAGCCAGCAGGAAGGAGGCATCCTGTTTGGAAAGCCGGTAAGGTGAACTTTTGCCACCTGCTGCCTTGTGATCTCTCCACCTGCCCATGACCCCAGCATGGCTGCCTTTTCCGCTCTATAAAAAACCCTCGACCTTTGCTCCTCCTCCAGGCACAGACCCTGACTTACTTCTGAGCCTCCTCCCTCCACTTCCACCCTGGAGCCACACACTTTGCATGAAAAGGCCCCCAAGACTGTACAGGAGTAAAGAAAAAAACGGAGCATGAGAGTTAGAGCGTGCAGGCGAGAGAGAGAGAAGCGCAGGGCCTGACGACACCTTCTTTTTGTAACAGGTGCCTGTTTGCTGTCCTGTTGCGCTCGGCTGCGGGAGTTGTTCAGAGCCCCGAGGATGCAAAACCCAGTTGGGAATGTTTTTAAAGGGCAGCCAAGCAGGCGTTTCTCTTCCAAATAACAGGATTGATTCCACTGTTGGCTTTTTAAGTACTTTATCTTCACTAATTATTTAACTTTGATTTTTTTGCTTTCTCACCAAATAAATATTCTGAAATTGGCTAAAAGAATGTAAAAATAAGATCACTGCAAAACACTAGGTTTACCGCGTGTTCTGGGGACTAGAAGCCTGGGCCGAGACTGGGGATGCTCAGTTTTGCTTCTGCCCCACTGTGAATGGGTAAGCTTGCAGCAGCCTCTCCCCAGGCCACCGTCCAGGGTTGGCCAGGCCTGCAGTATCATTTGAGGTGCTCCAGGGAAGAGGGGGCTTCTAGCTGGTTCCTGGTCTCACTGCTGTCCTGTGTAATAAAAATGGGGACACATTTTCTAGCATGCTCCATGGCCTGGCTGGCCTCTCATTGATAAAGGCCTTCTAGGTCCTCGCTGGGCTAAGCTGTCCTTCTTGCTGGCGGCATTGGTCAGCAACTGGAGGCCACTCAGCTTTTCACCACATGGGCTTCTCCGCCACGGCCCTTGTGGCAGCTACTTCAAGGCTGACAAGGGCGAGTCCAACACATGAGTGGCAAGATGGGATCTTCTCTACACATGGTAATGGGTTACAGAGAGGCACCCCACCCCCTCTGTGCTCTGTGGGCCATAAGCAAGTGGCAGTTCCTTAGGGAGGGGATTAAACCCAGGAGGTGGGTTACCTTGGGGGCCACCACATTCTCCTCTAGACCACTGACATAGGAGGGTGGACATAAGAATGAATGAATATTTAATGCCCCCTGCTCTGCTGGAAAGTATCTAGAGCCTCAAGCTGGCACTGTGCTTGTCCATCTGTCTCATCTTCAGCTTCTTTGTATATTTTGTGGCCAGACCCCAAGAAGATGAGCCTGTTGGGGTTCTGCTCAGTGCAAGTGTGTGGATTCAGGCTGCAGGGCCTTCACATTTGCTTTGACACCTATGTTGAATGAGGGTTTTCCTCTGATCAAGGAAGGCTCAAGGCCAGCTGCTGGCCAGGCCACTGGGTGACAGACACGGCATTTTTATCTCCATCTTCAGTAGAAGGCTTTAATCAACAAGAGACCACCCAGGCCATGGAATGTGCTGGGGATATTTTACTACACAGAACAGCGGTGAGACAAGAAAGCGCTGGAAGAACCCTCTCCATTCCCTGGAGGCTCTGAACATTCCACACTCTCCTTTGGGGAGACTTTCAGTGTCTGTTCTTCTATTCTCTGATTAAACAGGAATGGTGACAATCAGGGCTGGGAGAAGGAGGGACAAGGGAAGGGTGTTTGTGATCCAGGGCAGCAAGGGGCACTAAAACTGACCAAGGACACTGACCAAATAGTTTACCGGTCCCTGTCTGATTTCTTCACCGGTGCACACAATTGCGGACTATTCAGGCTCAGGGAACAACGATGGGATTATTTAACAAACCAGGGAAAAAGTTACTGAGGCCAAAAATGGCCATCTATCTCACCTGAAGCAGCGTCCAGTGTTTCTCAGTCCTAAACAGAAGCAGCTAAGATGGCATTTTCCCGCCCCCGAGGGTCGATGCTTCTTTCCCAAACAATAGGCCACTTGTCCAAGATGGCGTCTTTTTTGCCGTTGCTGACCTGGAGCATGCGGAGCCAGACTCTGAAGCTTCTGACTTAGAAAGATAACGGAAAACACAGCAGGAGACACTCCTGGAGCTGACGGGACAACCCAGCACAGCACCAGACAAGCGACACTCAAGACAGCAGCGGCCAAAAGACCCGACAGAGGGCCACACTCACGCAGCTCAGCAAGGTGTCCCGCTCTGGGTCTTCACCTTCTCTGCCACCGTAACCACAGCAAAGCCAGGAACAGTTTCCGTCACATGGCTAATTGCAAAGCCTCAAACGTTTCCTCTCCAAGATTGTCGGCTGGAGGTGTCCATCTTCGGAGGGCCACAACAGCCTTCTGGAAGATAGGTGTGGTGGGGGCCAGAATCCACTGACCCAAATGCTGGAAATCCAAAATCCTTGAATCCTGAAGCCTGAATGAATCTGCGCCCCACTCTGCCCCATCCGTTCCCTGGGGCTCTCTATCCTCACCAGCAACCCCCTCCAGGGGGCTCCACCTGTAACAGTGTTTTGTCTTCAGCCACCGGTTATGTTTGCACAGAGAAGGATGGAGAAACCCAAACTCATTCCTGCTTCACAGACGAGCTGACCCCCACATCAGAGCAGGCGGAAGATCAAAGATCAAAGATCAACACCCATTTTCTAGGTTGGAAGATAAAAAAACAAAGAGGATGGCTACTTCTTAGAAAAGCAGTGTTATTTCAAATGTTAATTATTATTCAATTTACATTTAGCTATGACTTTAATTTTAATGTTAGCATAGTTTTATATTTAAATTTGGGGAGATAGCAAGTATTTCCCTAAATTTTTGTTCAAAGTGTCCTATGCCTGGTTGCCAAATCCATGACCATTCTGTGTAAGAAGGCCAGAGACGGCCTCTTTTTTAATTTCCTTTTTAGTGCGTGGCTGCCTCAGTTTTCAGAGTAGGAGGATGGGGGTGAGGCTGGAAGAGGAAGTGAGGGGGAAGAGGCCAGGGGGGCAGAACTTGCCTCAGCGAGACAGGCAGGCACTATCGATGCCCACATCGACCAGGACAGCATAGTTTCTGGGTTCCACTTATATTAAGTCTAGAAGCTTACGCTGTAAACTGCTCTGTGTGACAGCTGACAAGTGGCTGCTGGGGCATTGCAAAGGCAGATCGTAAGGAAACCTGGAGGGAGGGATAGTGTCACTACCTGCTCTGTGCCGATGGTTTCACAGGTGCTCGCATTTGGCAAAACTTACCACATTGTATGAGGAGTTTATTGATGTCGATTGGCAATTTGTTGCATGTGATGATGCCTCCATAAAGCCATTTACACTTTTCAAAGGTGCCTCTACTGCCAAGAATGTGCCAGCAAAACTCCTTTATCAGACTCAGAGATAAGGCTGTGCCAGTGGCTGCCAGCAGACAAGAGGCAGGTGTAGGGGGTAGGGAGACTTGTGCCCCTGAGTTCCCTCCGAGGGGTCACTCAGGGGTTAAGGGAGTCGGGGAAAGAGCTGGGCTGCTTGGCCTGTCCAGAACCTTCTGCTCTGAACCAAGTGTTCTCATCTGTAAGACGGCAGGCTTGGGCAGGTCGTTCTTTAACAGTCAGGGCTTCCTGGCCTGGTGAAAATATCTTGATGTTTCGTTCTCGATAAATCTGAATTTGAATTCCAATTCTACCAGGCGCTGGCCCTTGCTTCTGTAACCTTTGACCCCGAGTGTCCTTAGCATAGGGGGGTTGTTGACCCTTGTGGCTGTGGGCATGAGTGGCGTGCTGATGTCTGGGTAGGACGGGGACTCCGGGGTGCTTATTTTCAGCCCTCTCCCTCCCTGGTAAAAATCTTGTTCTACCACGTCGGAGAAATCACATTTTTTTCTTTACTTTTCTGGTCCTGAATTTCATGTACACTTTGAGCCATGCGTCCACTGGAGAGCAGAAGTCACTCCTGTTTGCTGCCTTTTCTCAGAGTAACTTCCAGGCTGTTTCCGTGGGGCCACGGGAGAGGTGGGGGTCTGCTCTGATGCCTTTGGGGGACAATCCTCCTGCTCACACTCGATCACACCTCCGGGCCCTCGGCTGCCCGCCACCCTACCCACCTGCTCTCTGTCCTTTGGGAGAAGCACGTGAGTCAGGGAGGCCACTGGACAAGGCGGCTGCCCAGAGGTGAGGTCCAGCCCTCCACGCCCCCGAGGGCACAGCCTTCATCTTCGCACCTGGAAACAACTGGGGTTAAAATAATCTAACTTTTCCTGTGGGTGTGAAACCCAAGTGAGCTGGTGCTGATGGCAGAACCTGGAACTTGGCGAGTCTGTGAGAAATGGCATTTGTTTTGTTATTTGAAGTGTGGAGGCCTGTAGGGTAAAGAAAATGTCAGGCTTTTCTGCCCTTCCGCCATCAGGATAGATGATGGATCCTTGTCCTGAATGCATTCCTGATGGCGGGCACCTGGAATAGGGTGTGGGCATAGGTAGATGGGATTCAGCTGAGCTAAGACTGTGCTTTTAAGGGCGGCGTCACGTCACAGGGAGACGCCAGCAGCACCAGCAGCAGCAGTAGCAGCACCAGCAGCAGAACCTGAAAGAGAAGCCGAAGCAGAAGCAGAGAACGCCAGAGAGCCCAGATAGAGTGAAGACTTGCTGGGGGCTGGGAGGCTTGCCAGTCTCCCAGCCCCCCAGCCAGAACCCCTGCCTGCCATATGCCTGGTGAACCCCAAATAAAAAACCTGCAAAACTACTGAGGACTCTGACTCCTCCTTTACCCGGTCTGCATGGGATCAGAAAACCTGCACCGTGTCCAAGTCCTGCCCTTACAAGGCCTGACTGGGTGTGTCCTTCTGCCTGCGCTCTGGCGCCCGGGGTTCTGCCAGGAAAGGAGGCACTTGGCCCCTCTGGTCTTCTCTCTCCAGACAATCTGGGGGTTCTGTGCGATAGAGGATCCAGGACGCCATCACAGCCTCCTCATTTGGGGTTCCCCAACAGAGGCCCCCCACCCCCAGGGATCTAGTCTGAGGGAGAGAGGGTGAGGGCAGAATGCCCAGCTGCTGCCTTTCATGCATCCCTCACAAAGCACATGGACACCAACCTCCACCTGGCTCTCAGTCTCGAGGCCAGGAGCGGCTGCCTTATTGTCTGCACCAGCCCTCACAGAGCTCCGCGTGAAAGCCACATCTGCAGGGCCCCCTGCCTGGCCAGAGACTCAGGGTGCAGGGACATGCTGGGGCACCCTTGGGGTCCTCTCCCAATGTTAGCCTCTGCTAGTCCTCTGGGACCAGAGGGAAGTTGCCAGCAGAAGCCGCCCCACAAATATTAGGGCTGGGACAGCTGCTTCGCCCTCTCCACGCAGAAGGCCAGACCCGGAGGTCAGAATCCCTGGCAGCACCGGCTCAGGAGGGGCCGTGACCTGCCATCTAAGGCCTCCGGCAAAGGTCAGTATTCAGCCCAACGGGGCGGGCACCATCCAGGAATAGAATCAGCTCCAACTGCATTTTCCCTGTGGACACGTGATCTATTTTTGGGGTGGCTTAGTGGGGTGGCTTGATGTTTGGGAGTGAATTGAGACTGAAAGTTATTTTGTGCAGGGCAGTGTCATCCTGCCACCTTGTGGTAAGAGCTGCGAAGGCTTCTTCCTGTTGGTGTGGACTTTCCCCCGAAGGACAGTGTTTGATTCCCGCCCACCCCCCCATGTCTTATTAACCATCATTGCACTCTGTGAAAAGCAGATGACTTAAGTGTAACCATATCACTCAGATCAAAGTACTCGCTCGTCACCTGTTGGTCTTCCTACGAGCCTCGAGCAGAATGAGGCTCTGGAGGCGGCGGTGGGGCAGAGTCCTGTCCCATGAGAGGAGTTACCGGAGAACAGGACAGTTTTAAAAATATCTATATTAAAATCCCCCCAAAAATTTCGTGTCCTCTGAGGAGCTCCAGACAAAAGGGAAAAGGAAGTGAAGCCAGCGGAGAAAGCTGGGAGGGTCTGGTGAGGGAAATGAGGTTCTCCACTAGAGGGGAACAGAGGACTGCGGAGCGGCCTGGTGGGCGGGGCGCACAGTCCTGCTGCTCTCGCGCCCCTGAGAAGCGAACAGACAGACGAGCCGTTTCCACACCATAAGAGAAGTAAGGGTATTTCGTCAATGAAAAGCATGCCCAGGTAGAGCGTTACATTACTCCTATGTTGAAAGGAGGAGCATAAAAGAATAAGGAGAATGATCTAGTGCTTTCTTCTTGCTTTCATTGTGTAGCCAGGCCCACCCCACCCTGGGTGTCCTCAGTTTGGGAGGGAGGTGGAGAAAGCACTCCTGGGGTCTGTAGATACCAGGGACCTGAGTGGAGACAGAGCAACGTGGGACAGGGAAAGACTTTTGGAGACAGAAATAGAGAATTGCCACGCATTGACGGGGAAAGAACTGTTTAAGGTGATTTCTAGGGGGGTTTTGTTTGCTTGTTCATTTTTGTCTTTAAATTATTTGATGCTGGAAAGACACGAGACATGTACTGAAAGTGGTAACACAGAGAAAAGGCAAGTTTTGGAGATCACGAGCTTGTTTTGTACATGTTGAAATCTACTTAGCTTCCACAGGAATCTGGAAGTGTTAACTGTCCAAGGGAAATCTGGACATTTCTCTCTCAAGTCCAAAGTGCAGTATTTCATGTTATTCAGAGGAGATGGCAGACTTGAGGTTGTCCAGGAAAAGACTGCTGAGTGAGGAGACACCATAGCCAGGGGCAGACCCCCAAGGGCAGACCCCCTCCAAGGCAGACCCCAAGAACAGACCTCCAAGGAAAGACCCCCAAGGACAGACTCCCAAGGGCAAACCACCAAGGGCAGACCCCAAGAGCAGACCCCAAGGACGGCTCCCAAGGACAGATGCTTTCTGTCCGGAAAGGTAGGGGGCTGGTGATGCAAGGGTGACTTGAATCGCTCTGTCCTTGCCAGGGAAGTTTATCCAGCACTTTCCGGATAGACTTGATTTTCAGCTTTGTAACGAATCGGCCATAACAGATTATTCCACTCTATGACCTACTGTCCGGTCGTTTTACCAAGCGCCTGATCTAAGTGCTTCCTCCAGGCATGAACACCTCTGTTCTCACACCGTGCTCCAGAAAGATAGAAAACACTTGCTTGGAGAATGTAACTTTCCCATTCACTTATTTATCCACTACGGTGCGGAATTCTTAGGTGCTCAGCGTCGGGCCGGTCCTGAAGGTGGGGGTGGGCGGCGGGGAAGGTGCTCCCAGCAGAAAGGCACCGAGGCCAGTTGTACACGAGGCACCTCGCTGTGTCCAGAAACCTCTTCAACTCCACTCTGTAGGTGCCTGATCTTCAAAAAAATAAAAATCTTTGAACAGGCTTATTGAGATATAATTCATACACCGTACAATCTGCCTATTTATAGAGTATAATACAATTTTTTTTAGTATGTTCACAGAGAGATCAATTTTAGAGCAATTTTCATCACCTTAGAAGAAAGCTCATCCCCTTTCTCGCCTGCCCCGCCCTGAGGCACCACCACTCTGCTCTCCTTGCAGATTTCTCTTTTCTGGCTAAGTCCTATAAGTAGAATCCTATGGACGTGACCTTTTGTGGCTGTTTCTTCCCCTTAGCACGATGGGTGCCTGGGCCACCCCCCGTGTCCTGGGGCTCATGACTTCCTCCTCATTTACGGCCGAATAACATTCTGCCGCGTGGCCAGACCACACTGACCAGCCTAGCCGGGGGATGTCAGGGTTATTTTCACCTTGTGGCTGTTACGAGTCAGGCTGCTTTGCACAGTATTTTCTGTGGGTATCATTTTCACTCCTCCCGGGGAGATAGCTGGAGGGAAACTGCTGGGTCACGTGGGCAGCAGTGAGACACGGCCAGGGTTTCCCAGGCAGCTGCACCTTGGAAAGGCCAACTCCCCCCAGGACACATGTGGGGGCCCCAGCAGTTGTTACCCCCTCATTTTTTGATTCCAACCATCCTAGGGGTGAAGGCTACAGTTTCCACTTGTGTTTCCCTAATAGCTAGGGCTGTCGAGCCTCTCCCTTGCTCACTGGCCATTTGTAGATGTCTCAGGCAGCAACATCTGTTTGGATGGCTGGCTTGTTAAGGGGGTGACTGGCCTTTTTATAACAGAGTTGCAAGAAGGCGCCAATCTTGAAGGGGAGCTGATGTTGAAAGAGACACATCCAGGCTGGTCCTTAGGAATTTCACATAGGCGCCATGTTATTTTTAAACGTCTCACCAAAAATATACATCTGCCAACATGAGATCTCTTGGGGTAGTTCAACTCTCAGGTTGTTTTCCTTCAGGCAAGACCTGCAACTACCCAGAGTGGTCACACGAGCTGTGTCAGCCTTGCTGGGAGCTGCTGGCATGGGGTTCTCCAGTGTGAGAGCAGTGCCCCCCAATAGTGGACAGAGCCACACCTGGACAGCCACAGCTCCTGGAGAGGACATACCTAGTAGGTCCTCAGACTACACGGGGGTCGCAGAAGTCTAAGATGTACGCTCTCGGATTCATTCAACAAGCATTGGCCATTCTGTTGATGCTGAACTGTGAGAATAATTTCTAGGATGAATAATTGGCTTCATGGATCTCTTCTGTGAATGTGCACTTTCTTATTTGAAGAGGGACTCCGGTGTTATCCTTCCTCTCCAGCATTCTTCCAGCTAAAGATCATCTGTTCCATTTTCTCACGCCTGTCCCTGGCCATACAGCTCCTTCAGGGTCTTCTTTAGCAAGCCTGAAGGGTGCATGAGTTATGGGGCTAGAATTTGGACGCATTGTTGTTCTGTTTAGAACCTCGCCAAGGGCGGAGCAGATGGCTGGGCTTAGCAAAGTTTCCCTGTTCCCACGGTGCGCGGCGCATCCAGCTTGTACCCTGGCCTGCCCTCCCCCCAGCCCCAACAGGCCCGCCTTTTCTCATGGCGGGGGGACAGTGAGGGCACGGTAGGTGTCGTCCTCCGGGATTTTTCCCAGCCTGCCTGTGCCTTCCCCACCCGGTTCTGGACCCCGGCATGGGCCGCCCTCCCCTGCCGCCACCTGCGCCTTTCATGATGCTGTCTCCAAATCTGCTGGGCAGAGTCACTTGTACCCTTGAACTTCCAATGCACTTTCTGGAGTCCTTACTGCTGCTGAGTGGACTTGTTTGCTTATTTATCCATTAATTCTGCAAATATTTGGCAGGTGCTGTGCCAGGACTAGACGTGACCCCCGTGAGCGCAGTGGCGAACCCCTCTCATGAGGCATGTGGGCTAGAGGGCCACGCGCTAAATCAGCAAGCTGTCCTGGGGCGAGGGAACAGTGCAGGGATGGAGAACACCAGGTAGAGGGAGCAGCTCCCCGCAGTGGCAGCTGGACTCCCCCATTTGAGGCCGCGCCAGTTTCCTCTGCTCGTGTGGGAAAGCGTTCCTGGCAGAAGGAACTGTAACACATAAGCCTTGTCAGGAAAGAACTTGGCCCCAGCACACAAAGGAGACCAGTGGGACCCAGCTCAGCGCGGGAGGAGGAAGGACGGATTCCCGAGTCTGGATTCATTTACAAGCGCCATGGGAAACCGCTGTAACACTCGAGCAGGAGACGGCCGCGACCCCATAAAAGGCATAAATCTCCCCGTCCGCAAACGCGGGTGTGCAGCAACGGGCCTTCTCTAAAATCAAATTCAGTTGAGTTCACGACTTTTCCTTTCTTCTGAAGGAGAACATCTTGCCGGAATTCCATCGCCTCCGCTTCACCACGATCTCCCAGTTCACTGGGGATTTTCTCCACCCCCTGCCGCTCCTTCTCCCGGGGGTGCGTGTCAGGCTCCCATGCTGGCCTGCAGTGGGGCAGGGCGCTGTCGTCCCAGGTCCCTGTTCTCTCTGGCCTGTCGAGGTCCACCAGCCCCAAGGCCGCTCACGTGGACATCGGCCTCGTGTGGGCCTGGGTCTCCCCGGCGCCTCTGGATGTGTTAAGCATCTCCTGGCCACCACCACCGGGGCACCCTGTGGGCCCGCAGGTTCCCTGTGGGGTCGGCAGCTCGAGGGCTGTGCCCTTGGGGCCAGGCTCGCTGCAGTCTCCCTGGGCTTCTGGGCCTACTTCCTGAGCTGCCCATCCAGTGTCCAGCCCCAGAGACAGGGCGCTGGACTCCAGCTGCGAAACTATTTAGATTCCCGATTTTCTTTTTCTCACCAGCAGCTTGGGCCCTGCCTTTTGGGATGGAAATGGTGCTTGTTTCTTTCCCCTGGTTTCTCACTGCGAGGACCGAGTTACCCTAGCCCTGGGAAGGGTAATAGGTTCAGTGTAGGCCTAGGGCATGTGGGAAATGGAAAGTTTTTATAGACAGAAAGAGGGTGGTGAACGAAAAATGGTTCCTGCAGAGTCACCTTCCCTCAGGGGCAGGCAGGGGGTCTTCACCCCTCCTGTTGCTGACCAGGAAACTCCCCAACTGGTTAGTTTAAATTTCCACTCTGGGGAGAGGCTGAGACTGCAGTTAGGTTGGGTGTTCAGTCTTGGTCTGTGTTTCTTTCTTTCTTTCTTTCTTTTATTTTTTTTATTTAACACATTGAATTCTGCCTTGGGCAATGGCGAGATTTCTTCTCTAAGCAATTTTTGAAGTGACAAAGAATAGAACAATAAAGCTAGACCTCAAAGTGTTCTTAGGTGTGACATTTCATAAAAGGAAAATTTGGTAAATCGAACTTCACAAAATTGGAAGCTTTGGCTCTGAGGGAAACTGCTAAAAGGATGAAAACACAAGCTGCAGACTGGAAGGAAATACTTGCACACAATAGATTGTTCAAAAATAGAAAAACAGGCCCCAAACAGAGTTCTTCCGGCTGGGTCCCCACCCAGACTCAAGATCTAGTCTCACTGCAGTTTCAGCCTCTCCCAAAGGTGTCACCCTCATGCAATCAGCCTGCCAATTCCAGACCCCCGCCCCACCACCACCCGAGCCTCTCTGGCTTTACCTGAAAGAATCCTTTCTTTTGCTAAAAACCTTGTCCCACTCTCCTTCTGTCCACAGAGACCCCCTGTGAGCCCCTGAGGGATGGAGATGGAGGCTGCTGATTCAGGGATCACTCAGGAAAGCCAGTAGATCTCTAAATCTGCGAACTTTGTCTTTAAATAATAGCCGAGACAGAACTTGTATCTCACATACATAAAGAACCTTAAACAGGGAAACAAGCAATCAACTGAATTAGAAGAGAGGCTGAAGATGCTGTCTTGGGATTGTACCCCTCAGAATTCATGTTGAAGCTGTGAACCCGAGTTTCCCTTCGCTCCACCCAACCCTCCCTCCACAGGGTGCTCCCCACATCCCCGGGGGGCTCAGGAGGCATAAGCACGCCAAGTGAAACCAGATCGTTGGTGATGACAGGCTGGTGACTCCAGGAGGGACAGCTCGAGGCCTTCTCTCCACCCTCAGATGAGGCCCTCTTGGCGGTCTCCTGCTCTGCCTTGGAGCCCACCCTCCCCCTCCTCTTGGCTCCCACAGCTCCTGGCATATTTTCCTGCAGCCCTGGAAGCCAGAAGTCAGCACATCTGCCCCTGGATCTGCACGTCTGGCCCTGAGGCCCGTGGCCTGGCTGAGAAGCCAAGTACTTGCAAACTTTGTTCCCAGTCTGAAGTGGGTGACTCAGGCCCATGAGGCACAGAGCCCCAGAGAGGCCCCCTGTTACAGCAGAAAGACTTTCAGGTGGGGGTGGGGCCGGGGAGCTGAGAGGGAAATTCACTGGGAAAAGCTTTGAAATCTGATTCTGGAGTCTTCCAAATACCCTCAAACTTCCCAGTGGGGAAGGCTGGTCTGTTCTACCCCCGCTGAGAGTGACTGGGCCGGGGAAGTGGGGTGTGGAGGACAGAACTGTGACTTATTCTGCATTTATGGACTGTCTATACTGTGTGTGCCTCTTGGTGAGGGACCTCGCTTCATCATCTTGGGAACTGGTGGTGACTAGTTCTGCAGAGTTGTCACATTTCTGGATTCTGTTTCAGTCAACTGACCTTTTTCAAACTTTCAGGGTCATCGTGATTATATTCTTGGGCTGCCCCGGACTAGCCATCCCCTATAAATCGTGATTAATGGCAACAGCTCGGCAAACAAAGCAGCTGTCTTTTGTAAACACACTCAAGACCTGTGTTGTCCCCCGAGGGAGCACCCCGGAAGGGCCGGCTTGCAGGCGCCCGCCGGTCAGCGAGGCTGTGCAGTGAGGAGGCCTGGGAGTTGGCAGTTTGCTCTGCAAACATGTCTACCTCTGTCTTTAACCTATAGCCGGTCAGCTCCAGAGTCGGGGAGAGCTGGGTTGATGTGTCTTGCTGGAAACACACAAGCTGGCCCCTCATTCAGCAGAGACACTTGCCAGTGGCCCAGCGTTCACACCCCAGGCCTAGCATGCCTCCTGCCCAGGACCTCTGGTTCTTTGGAAGCCAGTGTGGCCCTCCTAGCACACAGCACCCCATTGCCTTGAGTACAGGGCAGGAGCTCCCCACAAGCCAGTCCCCCGCCAGCCTTCTCTAGCTTGGGCCGCTGTGACCCATCACACACTCTTGGGAGACAGACAATCTCTGCGGGGGTCACTCAGGGGTGCATTTCTCAAACTCTGGGGCCTACGTGCTGAAGCGAGGCATCCCACCCAAGGCCGAGCATCAAACAGCAGAGACGGTGGGGAACAACTCCTGGCAGGGTTTGGTTGCTGGAGTTGAAGCTTGTGCACACTTTTTTAACCTAAAAGGAAGACAGAGTCTTGCGTGACCTGCAGCCAGAGATGTTCTTGCTGGCTGGGCTGTGATTATTTTTTAAAATTTTATTTTAGTTATTTATGCATACAAGAACTGGAGTGCAAGCCGGAGGTGTGGGGTGTGAGAGGACTCACCAGAGACAGAGTGGGGGGCAGAACAGGCAGATCGACTGAAATCCACTGCTGAGGGGAGCAGCAGGTGAGACAGGAGAGGTCTGCTGTGCCATGTGGGTAGCTCCCTGGCTGGGGATCGAACTCGTGCTGCAGAGGCTGCAGACAGCTTCATAGGTTGTGTCTTAACCCCTTGCATCACCAGGGAAGCCCTCATTCAACATATTCAACTTTTTAAAAACATAGAAACCATGAGCAATTTATTATCCAGAGTTGTGGGGGGAGAGAGGACTCACCAGAGACAGAGTGGGGAGCAGAACAGGTGGATCCACTGAAATCTACTGCTGAGGGGAGCAGCGGGGAGACAGGAGAGGTCTGCTGCGCCCTGTGGGTAGCTCCCTGGCCGGGGATGGAACTTGTGCTGCGTGCCTGTGGACAGCTTCATTGTGCTGAGACTTGACCCCTTGTGCCACCAGGGAGACCCTCAGTTGTGATTTTATACTGAAGAGTGAGCAGGATGGAACCATCAGAAAGTTTCATTCTTTATTTCTTCTCATCAAAATGTTAGGGATTTGCCATTCGTTCACAGAAACAGCTAGGTGTGGGGCACAACTTCTCAACGTGTCCACGTGCTGCGGTCACCCCCGCCCCCCAGCTCCAGAGCAGCTCCCCACCACCCTACCTCTCCACCCCACACCCCCTTGGAGCCGGTGGGCGCTGTTCCTGCCGCTGCTGCTTTCACCCTGATCTAGCTGTGGAAAGCCAGGAATGTAGCCCTTGACCCCTCACGGGTTCCTGTCCCAGGAGGCCATAAACAGGAATCCGCAGGCTCTTTAGAGAAATAAGCAGAGAGAGGCAAACTTTATTTAAGAAAGTAAAGGACGGTTTATTTAAAGGCAGAAAGCAGAGGACTCCGGTATGCTCTACCTGGGAGGGGCGAAGACGCCTTGATGGGCCGCATCTAGGGCAGATTTCAACATTTTTTTCTCTGCTCTTAAGTCTCATCATCCCGCTTTAGGATGGGCTCCACAGGCCTGCACTCCTCCGGGCGGATGTGCCCATTTTCCCAGCTCTTATCTCAGCGCTTTTCCTTTACCTCCCCTGTCCAAGGCCTTATTAATTCTCTCAGGATTTACTGTCCCTGTTTATTTAGTCCTCCTGGACTTTCTGTCCTGGGCTCTGGAGTATGTTTGGTTATAGCATCTCTCAGAAGTCACTGCCCTTATCTCAGAAGCCTCTTTAACTCTCCCGAAGTCTCTGCCTGTTCTGTCCCCGAAGCTGCCACTTAACCCTAACGTGCCCTGGGGCTCACCCAGGCAAGACTCGCAGAGTCTCTGAGCGATTGTGTTGTGCTTTACTAGCTCGTTTCCTTTGAGTATTTGTACTTTACCAAGGGGTGGAACCATCCGGAAACAGTCTTTCTCTGTGTCACCCAGTTCACTTAGCACCAGCCGTCCCTCCGCTCCCGGTGGACGACCTCATCTTCTATGTACTCTGCTGAGCCTCTGCTCCACAGTTGCTTTACCTGGTCATCTTCCAGTCAGGGCTAATCTTGATTTCATGTCTTGGTTACTGTGAATAATGTTGCTCTGAACATAGGGTGTAAAAATCTTTTGTATTCATGTCAGAACAATGTATTGTAAAGTCAGAGGGTATCCTCGGCCCTGCTCACGTGGCTTTCCAACCAGGACATAGACGCCTGTGAGGCGACTTGGGAGTACACATGGGCAGGTGTACTTGAGATGTAAGTGCAGAAGCATCTAGACTTGGGATTCTTTTAAAAAAAAATTATTTTTATTTATTTATGCATACAAGAGCTGGGGTACAGGCCAGAGGTGAGAAGGGGGGAGAGGACTCACCAGATTCAGAGCAGGGAGCTAAACTGGCAGATCTACTGAAATACACTGCTGAGGGGAGAAGCCGGGAGACAGGAGATGTCTGTTGCGCCATGTGAGTCAGCTCCCTGGCCGGGGATCAAACTTGTGTTGCAGAGACTGTGCATAGCTTCATAGTGCTGAGACTTAACCCCTTGTGCCACCAGGGAGGCCCCCTTAAAAAAAAAAAAAAAAAACAGACAGCAGGGCCTCCCTGGTGGCGCAGCGGTTGAGCGCTGGGTTGCGAAGCTGCCCGCAGCCTCTGCAGCGCTGGTTCGATCCCCGGCCACCGGCAAGGGTCCCACATGGCGCGCAGACCTCTCCTGCCGCCCGCTGCTCCCCTCAGCAGTGTACTTCGGTCCTTCTGCCTGCTCTGCTCCCTGCTCTGGCTCTGGTGAATTCTCTCACCCTCCCGCGCTTCTGACTATACACAGTGCTTCTATAAATAAATAAATAAATAAATAAATCTTTAAAAAAAAAAAAGACAGTACATTACAAAACAAAGAATTCATTTCTGCAGGCACATGTTAATTTCCAGACAGCAGAATGTGCCTACTTCAAACTCAGATCATTCTCTCATTATCTTTGGTAGATGCAACCTGTGTGAGAAAAGCAAGGACTAAGGAGAGCAAATAAAGAAATGCTTGTTTGGTTGGACATTTGGGGGTCACACCATGCTTTCAGATGGTGATTCCTGTTGATTGGCCTCACAGGGCAGGACTGAGCTCAGGGAACCTCCCCTCCCAGCAGATCTGTTTGTCCTGCTGACTTCTGCCTCTGCAAGTCTTCATTCCCCCTTTGCCCAAAGTGTTGATTTTCTTTTACAGATAGTAGTTTAAGAAAATGTGGTATATATACACAACGGACTACTACTCAGCTATAAAAAAGGATCAAACCAAGTCATTTGCAACAACAAGGATGGACCTAGAGGGTATTACGATCAGTGAAATAAGTCAGAGGTAGAGAAACAAATACAGATACAAATACAAATACAGCATGATTTCACTCAAACATGCAGATAATGAAATAAAATAAAAATGAATGAACAAAATAAAACAGTATAAAAATTTTAGATTATAAAAGTGAATTAGTGGTTACAGAAGGGAAGGGGAAAAGGAGGTGGGTAAAGAGATCAGTTGTAGGGTAAAGGATAGAATCAGACTTTCAGTGGTGAACTGAGTGTAGTCTAACTAGATGTTGATTTATAATGAGGCGCACGCCTGAAACTTTCATTGCTTGCATATTATCATGCAAAGCTACTTCAAGAAAATATTTTTAAGGGCCTCCCTGGTGGCCTACGGGTTTAAGTTTCAGTGTTACCATTGTAAAGGCCTGAGTTCGATCCCCGGCCAGGGAGCTGACCCACATGGCTGGCGCAGCAGACCTCTCTTGTCTCCCCATTGCTCCCCTCAGCAGTGGATTTCAGTAGATCCGCCTGTTCCGCTCCCCATTCTGTCTCTGGTGTATCCTCTCACCCCCTGTACTTCTGTCCTGTACCCCAGTTCTTGTATTTATAAATAAATAAAAATAAATCTTAAAAAAATAAATAAAATCAATGGCCCAAAGGAAAGGTTGAAGCTCAATGTGGACAAAAACATTCCCATTTTATAGGAATCAGAAATCTGGCCCCCAGAGCAGGTTTATGGTAAGATAGCACAAAGTCACACGTCAAGCTTTGTCTATTACTTCTTAGCTGCCTTTTTAATACCCATTAAACAAATGAAACTTTATAGACATTCATTATGATTCATATCTTGGAGATTAGAAGGTTAAGTTTGAGAGTGTGAGATCCATCTTCCAGATGGCCCAGCAAGAGTGTCAGACTGCAAGGATTCAAATCCAGGATGCCTTTCTGGAAGCCCAGTGCTTAGCCACAAAACCAGGGCTCATCCCACTGAAGTCTCCGCGATCACGGGCCTGGGAAAGACTCCCACATCCAGCCGGCCTCTAGTGCCACGTCGATTCCACATCCCCAAAGCGAGAGTGTTGTTCCAAGCTTGGGGCACTGGATCCTGCAGAGAACACAGAAAATAATATGTACGCACCAAAAAATCATATAAAATGTAGCCCCTGCCTTTGCGTTTGCCAAAATCAACGCACAAAAATGGAAAGTGAACTAATGACACGAGTTAGCTAGTTCACGGCCAGCGCCAAACGAGAAGCAGCCTTAAGGAGTGTCCTTGGCGCGCGGAGAGGGGCCCGCTGGCGCCAGCAGGGTCAGCGAGGGATTGTGGACGGGAAAGGGGTTCACGCTGGGCTGGAAGGAAAGATAGTCTGTCCACAGGGGAAAGGGAGTGGGGCTGGAATCAGAAACTAGACTTCCGCGGGGCCCCCGCTCTGTCGTCCAGCAGATGTGCGGGCTCGAGGCCGCCTCCCGGTGCCACACGTCCAGGTGTGTGTGCACGCCAGCCCCGCTCACCTGTCCCCCACCCCGGCAGACCGTGCCGTCCCTTCCTCCCGGGGGCCCCAGGGCCTGTCCGAGGTCCCGCCACCCCCAGCGCGGCCCAGCCCACCCTGGGAGCCGGGTCCCAGCCAGCAGCGCTGCACAAACATAAGCTCTGGCAGCCCCCACTTTCATAGTTTCCGAGCTGAGCTGTTCTCCCTGAATGTCCTTTGAAATCTCGCAGACCGTGTCAGCTGCGGGCGGGGGCGCTTCCTGGATCTTCCACCTCGGGATGGCTGGAACCTCTTCTTGGGAGCCTCCTCTCTCCCCTGGAGCAGGAGGACCATGGCCCCTCTCCTGTGGCTGCGAGGTTCACCGGCCAGATCAGCCCGTGTGACACCGGGCGCGGGAGGGGCCCGTGGGGCCTGCACCCCCATCTACTTTCTCTGCGGCCCTCCCTGCAGCAGTGGCGAGCAGACGAGTTATGAAGTGTGATATTGGATTCATGTATTTCTTTGTCTCAGATTTTAGATCAGCACGGAACTGGGTCATCCCAGAAAGATAAAAAAAGAAATGGAGGGAAAAGGCACTGCTAGCTGCGCTCACCCCCCACCCCGGGCAGCAAAGAGAGGGGAGAGCTGGCCTGGGGGTGCTGTTGTGTCTTAATTAGGGCTCAGCACGTCTTGATGTTAATAAATAACCACAGATCCCTATTCTTACCTTTCTGCTGCTAAAGAATATGACCCGGCATGGTAATGGCTAGTCTGTAAGGACTTCCTCGGGGGCAGAAGCCGGGTAGTCAAAGAAAACTGAGTTTTGACTCCGGTCCACACCCTTCAAACTGAAGTTTCTGAATTGCCATCTTCCAGGAGAGAGAGAAAGAGAGAGAGGGAGGTGGGGGAGAGAGAGAGAGGAGACAGAGAAGGGGGGAGGGGGGAGGGGGAGGAAGGGGGGAGAGAGAAGGAAGGAGAAGGAAGAAGAGAAAGGAAGGGGGGGACAGAAGGGCTTTGCAGGAGCCCTCGGCCTCTTCTGTGGTCAGCCCCAGGATCCCGACACTTCATCACTTTGACATGCTAATAATTACTGCTGGCTGCTTTCCACCAAGTCTTTTCTGATGTGGGCTGGGAATCTCAAGCTAAGAGAAGAGATTGTTTGCAAAAAAAATTTTTTTTTAATTATTAAAGAGAGATGAAGGACTTTCATTTCCAACGGAACACGGGTGTCAAAGGCCCGGGTGGGTCTCTGGTCAGCGAGCCAGACGCGCAAGGCTGGGGGAGGGGGTTCGGTGATTATTTCAATATTGCCATATTTACATTGGTCGAGCTTGGTGATCTGCCTGCCACGGTCACATACATTATCCCGCTTAGATTTCATGGCTACCCTTGGAATGAGGTTTTCACTTAGGATGCTTTTAGCTGAAATAACAGATGACCTAATTCAGAGTTAATAAAGGGAAGTTGGGAAACTTTTTAGTTCACATGAAAAGAAGTCTAGAGAAAAGGCTTCTCTCTGTCATCCTTATAGTCAAACTTTTCCTAAGGCCACTGGGATGGAGAGAGGCTTCGGGGGCTGGGGGCTTCGCTGTCCTAGTCTGGGGCAGGGAGAGGCTGGACTTCACACAACAGCATTTTTCAGGAGCGAGGATGGTGATTTCTCAGCTGCCTCCAGCAACCCCCTCCTCGTGTCTCATTGGCACACAAGGGCTGCTGTTTCTGAACTAGCACATCCCAGGGCATGGACATCGCTGTTTGGCTGGACCCATCAGCTGGGATGAGCGATGGAGCGGTCACGCACGACGCCCTCTGCTCGTGTCCTTGTGGCCCTGGTATTTGTAATGGGAAGTGTCTACTTGGTCTTCCTCCTGGTTTGTGGCACGAGCTCTCAAGGCCCTGGGAATTTCCTAAGTGCTGGGAGGGATCAAGGTGCCTTTGGTTCTGTTAATGAGGTGACTTTGGGGGGGTACCAAGGCTTGGGGCAGGTTGCCAGTGGAGTCAACTGTGTGTGCACTCAGGGGTTGGGAATTTCATGCCCTCCTCACAGATCCCCGACCTCCGGGGAGGGCCGAGGAGAGAAGGTCTGGAAAGAATCAACTGCCAATTGGCCAGTGAGTTAATCAATCGTGTTGACAGAATGAAGCCACTCTATAAACCCAAGAGGACAGTGTTCCGGGTTGGGCACAGGAGGTACAGGGAAAGCCTGGAGGGGCAGGGAAGCGCCACCTCCCTTCCTGAAGAACTTGCCCCGTGTATTACTTCCACCTGGCTGCTCCTGAGTTTTATCCTTTCATTAAAAAACAGTGATTACATACATAAAATATTTCTGTGTGTTCTCTAGGCCACTCTATCGAATTAATCAAATCCTGGGGTTTATAGCTGATTTATAGCTGTTGGTCAGAAGCATAAATAAAAACCTCGACATGAGACTGGTGTCTGACAGGAGGGGGGCTGAGCCAGGGACTGAGCCTTTAACCATGGGGTCCGATGCTTTCTAGGGAGAGTGTCAGATCTGAGCTGAAAGATTGGACAGTCCCCTGTCCAATCACAGGAGACTGTCCATCACAGCTATGGATTCATACAAGCAAATGGCAGGACTGTGTGCCAATAAAACTTTATTTACAAAAACAGACAATCATTCCAATTTCGTCCAAGGTCTGCAAACTGCTGATCTAGAAAACAGTCCCTTTTCAGGTCCTAATCACCAATTTCTGATGTGTGGAGTGGGGAGGGAGGGGGAAGTCACCGTCACGAATTCAGTCTCTCAGGCCAGATGTGCCCACCTATGCAATGCAGGCCCACACCCCACTCCAGGTGCCTGCCATCAGGCATGCATGTAGGACCGCAGGGATCTCTCATTAATGCTAATGGGCAGGAGGGCGGGAAAGCCTGATAGTTTTCACTGACCCTACAAACAGACAATGCTCTGAACACTGACTGGTGTCCTACAAGTCAACTCAGCCTAAGTCCACAAAGCCTAAAACATCCACTAATTGGCCCTTGATAGCAAATTTGTTGGTCCTGGGTCTAGATGAAGAGTGTGGAGTGAGCGTTGAATGATCTCCCAAAGCGAGAAACTGGCTACTAGGAAGAGCATGGCTCCCGGCGCAGGTGCGGAAGCTGTCTTCACGTCCCACTCCGCCCAGAGAGCCGCCGGAGACGGGCTGGCCTGCCGGGCATGTGAGCGGCCTGGAAGCAGAGCAGCCCCAGCGAAACCTCCAGCGGATGGTCCTCCCGTGCGCATCTGATTGCAACCTCAGGTGAGAGCATGGGCCAGAACTGCCTGTCAGGACCCCCAAAAGTGAAAGAGATAAGAAGGTTCATTGGTATTTTAAGTTGTCACGTTTTGTCATTTTGCAATATATAGAAACATTGAATCAGTTTACACCTGAAATTAGTGGAGAATGTTGCTCACGTCTGTAAAAAGCCCTTCCTTCCCTGAGGACCCCTGTCACGTTGGATGAGGGCCCACCCTACTCCAGAATGATCTCATCTTAACTGATTACAGCTGCAAAGAGGCTTTCCAAATAAGGTCCATGCAGAGGCCCTGGAAGCGAGGGACTGGAACATGCTTTGGGGGACACAGTTCCATTGTCACATCTGGTCATGCCACAGTCTCCCCACAAGCCTCCCTGCCTCTGGTGGTCCCCCCGCAACTCCCAACCCACCTGTCCTTCACAGAGTGGTCAGTTGATTGGTCAAACGTCCTCCCCAGTTTTCTTCTCTTTGGCAAAGCACGGTTTCTCACCCCCCATGTGCCCTCTCTCACCCCCTCCTCCCCTGCTTTCCTCTCACGGGTGTTCCGGCTGCCTCCAGCCAAGCCGCGTTCCCTGCCCCCAGCTGCATCAGGCCCCACTTCCGGGCATGCGTTCTCCCAGCTTTGTGCCTTTTTTCTTTTTTAAACCAGCTCCCCTTTTTCCTGAATGCTCCTCCCTTCAAGGCCCGAGCACCCCCGCTGGAGTCCCTGGTCTCCAGATAGGGTTCCGTTGACAGGCCATTTCTGTCTCCCCTGGTTCCCTGCAGGATCTGTCTGCGCCCTACCTGCCTGGTGTGCTGAGCGCTGGGTGAATCCTTTGCCCACCTCTCCTCTTAAATCTGAGTCCCTTGAGGCGGGGACTGTGCCTTCTCTGCACCTCGAGTGCTGAGCATAGTGTCAATGAAACTAATTGGTATTTTACGTGTTTGTTGAGTTAACTTTGCTGTCGTCTCTTGGAAGTGTGCTGGGCGAGGAAGTTGCGGAGAGCAAGGCGGTGGTGGGTTGGGTTGCAGGGCTCCTGCCGGCGAGGGTGAGCGAGCGCTCCGGTGGGCGCTGCCGGCCCAGCCCGATGCCCACGTCTATTTCTGCGCCCCCTGCTCTCCTTGCGGGCAAGTTTACAAAACTACGGAAACAGACACTCTCCTCATACGGGATACACTTACTTAGACAAGTAGAGTGAAGAATGATGGAAAATATATATAAAATAGAAAATATTTTTAGCTTACAAAATAAAGGGGCGCTGCCTTCCCATCTTCTCTCACATCTGAGGTTGTCTTGCCTCCTGGCAGGAGACCTGAACTCATGGGAGTCTGAAATCAATCCACGGACTTTCTCTTCATCCACCAACCTAAAAGTGAGATTCTTGCGGGAGCCACTCACGACACAGCGCTCCCCATTCATTTTTATTCGTGCTTCTCCTGACTGGGCTCTGAGCAGTTCTCCAGTGGAACGCCACCAGAACTTTCCCTACCCTCTGGGCACCCTGAGTGCCCTTGCTTCTCTTGCTACATCTCTGCTTCCTTTCTGACATGTTTCTAGAGATGGCCACACCTCAGTATTCATTATCTCTTCTTTGGATGTGGCCAGACGCTCCCTTTGAGTCCTGGGGTCTCAGGTTCCTCCCCTGGAGCTGCATGGGGATGGGGAGTGCCCTGCCCCACCCTGCATGCCAGAATTGGTGTGATGCGACAGCTGTGCTGAGGTCGCCTTTGTCCCTTTCTTTTCCCCTTCTCCCTGTTCTCTCCCTCTCTGACTTGCTGCCCGTCACCACGGTTGGTGGTGCTCAGGCCACGGGTGCAGCCACACCAACCCTCAGACGTGGGAGTCCATGAGTTCTCATCGCCTCAGCCCTAAGCCCTCCGGTCTTCCAGCTGAGGGCCAGAAGTCACAGAGCAGGAAGGCCATCCCCACTGGGGACTGTCAATTTCTGACCCACAGAAATTATACAAGTGGTGATTATGAGCCTGATTCAATTTGAGGCTATGGGTCACTAACACACCAAGAATCTCTCTTCTCTTGTCCTCTCCCAGGGCGATTTCGTTCACATTGTAATGTCCAGTTGTCCCTCCCACCACCACCTCTCCTGTCCAAGTGTCTCCACTGTAATTGCTCCTGACCTCTTGTCCGTGTTCAGCGTTGCACCACCAGCTCTCTGTGGGCATCTCTTCCTAGGTATTCCTCAGACTGGCTACTGCATGGAACCTATTGCTGGCAATGTTAAATGAGCATGTACTGTGTCATGAACTCAGTGTTTTACAACAAAAATCTATTGTCTCACAATTCCGGGGGCTGGAAGTCCCAAATCAGGGTGTCCGCAGGGTCATGCTCTCTCTGAAGGCTCCAGAGTTTGCTAAAACAAATTCTCCATTTGTTCCTGCCTTTCCCCTAGTTTCCGGGGCTGCCAGCATTCCCTGGTTTCCTTGGCTGGCAGACCCAGCTTCTTCTGCACTCACTAGGCTGTCTTCTTCCCGTGGGCCTCTGTGCCTCTTCAGTTTGTTAGGAAGCAAACCTTTTCCTCTACCCTTCTAGGTTCTTAGCTAAGATGCCCCTATAAGGAGGGAAAAAGTAGAATCCTATGCATATGAGCTTCAGAAAAAGGTTCAATGAAATGACCAATGCAGATTGCTTTCATAACTTTTAGGGAAAAAAGCAAGAAACCTGTGAAGAGTAGACAGGACAGAGCAATTTTAGATTTGGACACCAATTTTAGTGTGTCTATGGCAGACAATATACGAACAAATGGGTATGACGATGGTGCAATAAAACTTTATTTGTAAAACAGCTACCGGACCAGCTTATCTCTCAGTTTGTTGTCTGCTACCCTAATCTAGGATAGTACTCACACTTTTTTTTTTTTTTTTTTTGGTTGGGTATGTGCCTTGAGGGTGGGATGTCTTTTAGAGTGCTGACACTTTCCTTGTAGAATGTTTCACAGTCTGGACTTGATTGTTTTATTTTGATTTGATTTAGGTTAAATGTCTTGGCAAGAATACCACATAAGTGATACAGGGGAAAACTGTGAAGGACTTTGAAATTAACCCAAAATATTATTGGATAACTTCACGGAAAATAACGTATTGTCTTGCACCTTTCTGGACTATAAAAAAACAACACAATTTAACTGCGTGTAATTGAAAGACCTTACCGACCTTATACAGTGGTCACAAATGGGGCAGCTTCCAGTCTAGCAGATAAAAAGGAGCCCTAAAGAGCTGTACAAAATGAAAGATTTTTATAGGCAGAAGGGAGCAGGACAAGGAAGATAGATCAGCCAAAAGCAAATGGCTGTGGCAAGCCTCCTTTAGGGGACTGCAGGAGCTGGTCAGGCAGATCACCTCGTTAGTACTAACCAGACAACCTTAAATTAAAGATTCCATTCCTGGGAGAAGCTGAGACTATAATTAAATTAGGTGTGAAGCCTTGGTTTGGTGACCTGGGTCTTACCACAAGTCACTCCACTTTGGATCTGTTGTCTCTTTTCTTTTAATAGATTCTATGTGGTTTTCATTGTCTTTGAGCTATTTTACAACTCTGTAAATTGTAGACTCTTAAGGGAGAGTTCTATGATTCTTGTCTTTAGAAATGCAACGAATGACCTATGGATATTGATCAATCTTCCATCTGTTACAGGGCAACCCTGTTGTGAAATGGGTTGCTTGCCTGTGGGTCCTCACCCACATGCTTAGAAGAGACTTAGAAGAAGACTCAACTGCAGGCACACGCAAAAAGGACACCCTTTCCCCCCAACACATCTATTAGGCATTCTTGACAGTCTATATATGTGCTGGATTCGCCTTTGAACCAGTTGTAACATGTTACTGGATCCCACATTATTTAATGAGTTAAGTAGCATCTTTGACACATGTTCATTTCACATCTGCATCTGAGTCATAATTACACCCTGTTTTAAATATTACCCTAAGGCAGTATTTTTCATTGCATCACTTTAGGAAGTAGAAATTGTTAGTTTTTCCAAATATTGGCGATACAGACTTTAATTGCTTGATTAAGGTGGTTCCATCAGCTCTTTCCCTTGGAAAAACATGTATTTTCCCTTTACTAGGGAAATACACTTTGAGGATGATACGTTGAGACACAGTGAATATTCTGGTTTGCTATATAATTTTTCACGATTATTTTAGTGTCCACTGAAGATCTTCGCATCAATTATAATATTGTAGTTGCAAAATAGGGAGCCTTTTTGATGCCCAGAGCTGGACATCTGAGTGCTGCCTTGCGGGCTCTAATACGGTCTTTCTCTCCTGGACTGTATTCCAGTCATGCCCCAGGCTTTGGGACTGTCTGGGGTGGGTTCAGACCCTGTTTTTTCACTTAACTGCTGCATGTGCAGGCAAGTTATTTAACCTCTGTGCCTCAGTTTCCTTATCTGTAAAAACGTTTGCTGTTTAGCTCTTACAGGGTTGTTCAGATTAATTGAGCTAAATCAAAGCACGGAAGGCTAGTGGGCCCATAATTACACACGAAATATTATCTATTATTAAACCGTGATTACTTGTACGTGTTTGGAGCCCATCTAAAAGGGCCTTGGAGTAAGTTATTTCCTATCGCTGAGCCTCTGCTCCCAACTTAAGCGTTTCTGGATTCAAACAAGAGGGAACTTTTTATTCTGCTGGGGAGTGAGCATTGTGGCCACCCAGATTCTTCTGCCTCTTCCTGTTTGCTCCTGCAGAAGGTAAAAGCCTTCGTCTTTCCAGGCTTGTTATTATTATTCACTGTCGTGCCGCGCTCACGGCCATGCGCAAGGCGTGGGCTTGAGCAAATATTTGGAGAGAGGAATTAGCAAACTTCGGGGCTCGCCTCCCGCGCTCGGCGGCTCCTCTGCCGACGTTGCAGCTCCGGTCCCCACACTCGCGCCGCCCCCCCCGCGCCGGACTCGCGCTCGGGGACACCCCTGGGGGCCGCGGGCCCCCGCCGGACCCCGCAGGGCAGCGGCCTGTCCGGCTCGCCCGGGCCCCGGGCCCCGAGCCCCGCCGGCGCGAAGCCCCAGCCCCGCGGGTCCCGCCGGCGGCGGCCGGGGCTGGACGCGGCCCGAGGCGGGGAGCGGGCAGCGCGGGGCGCGGGGCGCGGGGCGCGGGGGGCGCGGGCCGGGGCCCCGGGTGGCCGCCCGGCACCTGCGCCCGCGCCGCTTCCTGCCGGCGCCACGTGACGGGGCGGGGCCGGGGCGGGGGTCACCTGAGCCGGGGGGTCACGTGAGCGGGGCGGGGCGGGGGCGGTGCCGCGCGGGTCACGTGACGGGGTTCCGGGGCCGCCGCCGCGCCGAGCCCAGCCGAGCCGCGCTCCCCTCGGGCTCCCGCTCGCTCCGCTCCGCGCCCGCCGGCCCGGCCGCCCGCCGCCCGCCGCCGCCCGCCGCCCGCCGCCCTGGCGGCCCCACCGCGTCCCGCGCGCGGCCCCGCGCCGCCCCGCGCCGCCCGCCCCGCGCCCGGGCCCGGCGCGATGGGGGCCGCCGCCGCCCGGAGCTGCCCCGCGGGGCCCGCGCCCGCCGGCCGCCCCCCGCTCGCGCCGCTGCTGCTGCTGCTGCTGCTCGGGGCGCCGGCGGCCGCGCGCGCCCAGGGCGCCGACCTCCCCGAGCTGTGCAGGTGGGTGCCGGGGGGCGGGGGCGGGGGTCGGGGCGGGGGTCCGGGCGCGCGGGGGTCGGGCGGGCGGGCGCGGGCGGAGGGGGCGCGGGGGGCGCTGGCCGGGCACCGCGGCCGCACCGCCGGGGCTGTCACCGCGTCCCGAGGGGCTCCGGCCCGACCCTGCGGGGACCCCCGCGGCACCCCGCGCCCGGCCGGCCCTGCCGCCGCCGGCGTGGGAGCCGCTGGACCCCGGCCTCGCTTTGTTCCCGCCGCCCGGTTCCCTCAAAGTTGCGCCCGCGCGCCCCGGCTGCGGGGAGACCCGCCCGCGCGCCCCGGCCCCGGGGAGCGGGGTGTCCCGGGCCCACGCGTGTCCCCCGGGCGGGCTCCGCGGGCCCCTCGGTCGTCGCGCGCGGGGCGTCGCTTTGCCCGGCGTGGCGGGGGTGGACGGGGGGGGGGGCGTCGTGCCGCGGCGGCCTTCGAGGCTCGGCCCCCCGCCCCCCGGGAGCCCCGCTCCCCGCCGCGGCCCCGCGAGGTCCCCGCGGGAGGGGCCGTGGGCGCCCCCCCGGCCCGGGCTGGGGGGGCGTCGGGCCTGCCGCGCGGGTCCCGCCGGGGAAACCGCCGAGTCTGCGAATCTTCAGGACCGTTTGGGATGATGAAAAATGTAGCTTTCATTGATTTTTACAACTTTTTAGTGGAGAGGAAGCAGGAGGAGAAGCTCGCAAGGACGAGCGAGCGGGCAGCGGACCCCGGCGGGCCGGAGCGGGCGGAGCCCACGTGGACGCTGCGCGGGGCCTGCGCGTCCTTCTCGGGTCGGGTTAACAGTCCCGAGCTCAGAACTTGCAGAAATTATTGCGGGGAGAGTGGGGCGGAGTCCCCGGGCAAAGCTGGAGGAAAAAACCATCTTCTCTAGTTCTTCTGTCTTTTTTTGGAAGGGGCCACGGCAGGAGGGCGAGGTCACCGCCCCTCTTGGCAGATCAGCTCTCTGTCCCCAGACACCTCATTACGCAGGTCATGAGCCTGATAGAGAAAAGGTGTACACGGCTACTCAAATAATGAGCTTGATGCGGGGAACGGTGGTGATTTTATACAAGGTCAGGCTGACACTTTAAAGGCAGAAAGTAGTTGTGGCGTCGAGGCTGCAGCGCCCATCCTTGAGAAATGAACTCAGCTGGGTTAGTGGCGGGGCAGTCTTGGTCTTGTGAGCGCACTTACATTTATTTCTTAATTGTTAGTTAAGCTTCCACTTGGTCTCAAGGGTAGAAGGGTCTGGTGGCTGATGCGGGGGTGGGCGGGGCTTCCTGGCCCTGGGTTACCCATCCCAGGGATCCGAGCTGGCATTCCTGAACCTCTCTTCCCTGTGCAACCTGGTCTGTTGGCTCAGTAGGCAATGCTGTTTGTGCCTTTAAATACTCTGGCCACCCTCACACGTGGGCAAATTTAGCAAATGCTCTCAGGGATGGTAGCATCTCCAGTGCAGGGATGTGCCCTCTGCAGTTTTACTCTCTTTAAGGTTTTACTTTTCCTCAGGACCACTAGCCTCCCAGTCCCCTGGGAGTTGGGCTTCCTCTCTCCCCTCCCTGCAGCTGCCCAGTGGTGAGCAGTCTGCCCCAGCGCCACGTGTAATCGCTATACTCGAAACCCAATCCCTGCTGAGTGAAGTTCTTTGTATTTGTTCCTGTTTTAAATGGAGACCTTGGCTTAAATACTTGTTAAGACGTTTCCCCCCCTGGGGAGGGGGGAGGAGGTGTCAATAATCTATGTACTTTATGAGATAACACCGGCTGAAAGTTCCTTACCTCCTGCACTTGGCTGAGGCTGGCACGGGCAACTGATTACTTTTAAAATCCAGTTTGAAAAGTTCTGCCAGGTCTTACCAAAGTGGGATGATTAAGTTGCCCTTTAATTTCATTGCCCCGTGTCCATTTGGCTGACATGTTAATACCTCACCCGGGTCTCTAATCTGAGCAGGGAAGGTAGCCTCTGCAAGTGTTACTGTTTGTTTTTAACAGTTTGACCAGGTGGTACACACAAGGATCACATTTGAATATTTGTGTTGCTTGTTTGTCTTGTTCATTCAGGTTGCTGCCTTAGGGCAGGCCCCAGGAACCCATCTGCCAGGCCCTGATGGGTTTGCCCAGACAATGGAGTGCCCAGACACTGCAGCCCTCACCAGCACTCAAGCAGCAAATTCTTGTCTGTGAACAATGGAGTTTGATTTCTGGGGAACCACCCCTCCTGCCAAGCTAGCTCCTAGAACCCAGAGGGTGCTGATCCTCTGCATCTGTGAGGGCCAACCGTAGGGTAGTGGGGTGCTGCCGGGCACCTTGTGGACCTCAGGAGGGGGTGAAGCTTTGGGGTGAGCTTGGGTTCTCACCACTCATGGTGCTTCTAGGGAGGGATGGAGGAAACAGTAGAGGAGCAGTTTTGGCTGCAGCTTTCACCGCGTTCAGACAGCTGGAGGAGAGGCCCTTCCCTAGCCCTGCAGGGAAAGGCAAAGACAGAAGCAAGTTTTCCAAAGTATCTGGCTCCAAGAAGCACTTTTGATAAGTGCTTGTTCTTTGGCGAGACTCAGTCATAATGTTTTTAAGCTTCGAGAGGGTTGCTGTGCCAGCTGAGTCCTGTGCTTAGGGATGTTGGGGACTCACAATCCATTACTTCTTGGGAGGTGGCGTGCCAGTAGAAAGAACTTGTTTCCAGTGTGCCTGGCTGCGGGAATGGCATGTCCACAGGTCCTGAGGCCCCAGGGAGGGTTGTGCTGGTGAGAACTGTTGGGAGGTCTGTGGACCAGTGAGAGCAAGGGGATAGGGACAGATAGGGAGGGAATCATGCAGATTCCCCCAAAGTGGCCACAGTACTCTCCTGACCCAGTCGCTTCATTCACACTTTGTCAGATGCCACCTTGCAAATTTAATAGGTGAGCGTCCACCCTCCACGTGGGCGTCAGCTTCTCAATGAATGACGCCTTAACAGCTGGTACCAGTTCTATCAAATGCGTTGGGCTGGCTGGGTGTGGGTAGTTAAGCACTTTGAAATTTATTCAGGATAAGTCTTCCCCAAACTGTTGGGGTACAAATGCTGGGAAATTTTGATTATATTGAGGACAAGAGAATAATGAAGCCAGCTGGGAGCTGAGGTCGGTTTAGTTGCTGTCTCTAAGGAGATGTTTTTTCCTGAGATTTTTCCGGAGGAACAATGCTTATGTGAAATAATTTGGGCCACATGTGAGACCTGGACCACATCCATTTGTGTGTATATGTTTCTTGCAACAGTAAGTGTGTGGAGAAGCCCAAGGTGTGCATCACGGGCACGGAGACGTGCTGTGTCAGTCGGGCAGCTTCCTGACGGAGTCCCAGGAAATGGATTCTCATGGAAGCGCACGTCTTCGAGCAGTGTTCTGTGGATGCGTTTTTAAAAGCTGGGCCTGAGAAAATTAATTTCAATGTTCTCATCTTCATCCTGATCTTGGCACATAAAGCTGTATTGTTCTGGGCAGAGAAAACTCAGCAGCGTCCCGGAGCCGGGGCTGGTGGCTGGAAGGGGCCCTGCCTATGCAGGTTCCATACTGTTCTTTGCCCCCTTTTATTGGGAAAGGAAATATTCCTTTTATCTCCCAGTCACAGAGAGCTCTCTTAACGCCCCCGCCCCGTGTGGACAGTGGGTGAGGAGGTGGCCTGGCTGGGCTCCCTGCTGGCCCCTGGCATTTTCCTGGGACCAGCCTGAGTTATGCTAATGGTGTCTCCTGCTCTTTGATCCTGGCCAGGTGATTTAGGATTCATTCATTCTCCCAGTATTTCTTAAGCAGATGGGGTGTGAGGAGTGGGAGGGACTGGCCTGAATTGGTGACCCCGCAAACTTAACTGCCCCAAACTTAACTGCCCCGGGGCCCTGGAGGACCACTGGCCGGGACCGCTCCCCAAGAAAGGCAGCACAGACACCTCCCTGATTTTTGCTAATTTAAAATAAGGCGTAATCAACAGTTTTAATGTTCTCTTTGAGCCAAGAATAATTTAGATGTTGCTAGTCTTGGGGCCATGATGAATAAGGCTGTTGTGTTTCTGCGGGGGCTTGTGGCGAGTGTTCCCCGGGCAGCGAGCGGCTCCCTGAGAGCTGTGGGATGGGACGCCTCAGTGGTTGTCCAGCGCGTGCCCCCCCAGTCCCCGTTGCGTTCCAGATGGCCCACATTCTGTCAGCATTTGCTCTTATCAGTCTTTTCAATTTTGGCCATTCCTCCGGGTTGGCGGGGGCGCCTCAGTGAGGGGTGGATTTTCTTCCTGCTGACGCAGCACCTGGAGGTCTTGCCTCGCTCTCCCTGGAATGCCTGCCTGCGCTGGCCCCGTCCTTTGACCGTTTGGATATGTTTTGTAGGGTCTGATAAAAACCATCTCTTGCCCTCCATCCCTCAAACAAAATTTTGGGTCATGTTACTGCGATTTAAGATTTTCCAGTGTCTTCTGGGTCCATGCCCTTTCTCGGGAATGAGTAACTTACGTGCATTATGAATATTCGCCCTAGTTTTGGGCATACCTTTTAATTTTCTTAATATATTTTTTGAAGAACAGATATTTTGAAAATTTACATGAACTTCAAATTATGCTTGTTACAGCCTAAGAAACCATTCCCTCCCCCAGAGTGTCTCAGGCTCAGCCCTGCTAGGTTAGCGCGGGGGATGCTTTGCTGTGGATGTGCAGGGAAGGCTGTTCAGCAGCCGCCCTGGTCTCTACCGTTAATGCCCATAAACGCCAGGGGTACCCCTATCCCCATACCCCCTGCCCCAGTTATGACACGCAAAAATGTCTCCAGACACTTAAAATGACTCCTTGGGGACAAAATTCCCTTCAGTTGAGAACCACTGTTCTACTCGAAGATCAAAAAGATTTTCTCCTCTGTTTGTTTCTTGAAGTTCTGTACTTTTAAGTTGATGTTTAACCCTAGGATCAATTTTCATGCTAGTTTTTATGTATGCATGTTGTGAGGAAAAGGTGAAAGTTAAATTTCTCCAGAATATATTTAGTTCTCTTTACTAATGTTCTAGTAGGATGCTCACAGCCATTTTCAAGCGAGATAGGGCTCTAATTTTCTTTGCTGTGCTGTTCTTGACTGAATTTGGTGTCCAGGCTATGCTTGCTTTGTGGAAAAAAAAATAATTAGGTTGCAGTACTTTATATGCCTTGGAAAAGTTTGTACAAGATGGACATTTTCTCTTTCTTAAATTTAGTAGAACTCAGCAGTGAAACTGCCTGGGTCGGAGGCCTTTCGGAGTTGGGGTACAGTAGAAGAGAGGAGCTTTGATTACATCTCAGTGTTATGTACTTTATTCAGATTTTCTTCTAATGGAGCCAAATTTGAAAGTGTGTATTTTGCTAAACTACTGTCATTTACACTTACATTTATATAAATATCTAGACTGCTTCTCTCTCCTTGTATCTGTAAATTAAAAAAAAAACAATCCTGCGGTTTATCTGTGCATTTTTCCCCTTAATTGTATTTACTAAAGATTTGCTTACCTTTTTGAGTCTTAAGAAAAGAAATTTTGTTCACCATTTCTATCAGCATTTATTTTCAGTTTGTTGATTTCTGCAATTACTAACTTTCACCTTTTCTTTTTCTCGTTTGAGTTGAGAGTGTAGCTCTTTGATCTTAAATCATTTTTACATAGTTGCGAAATTAATTTGAAGCAGCAGGAATGATACCAACTTTAGGCACATTTAGGTTTTGGTACACTGTTTTTTCCCCTACAATTCCTTTTATTTTTCTTAGTTGAAGTAACATTGCTTTACAGTGGTACATAGGTTTCAAGCGTGCGCGGGCCATTCTTAGGCTCGGAATGTATACTCCTTTAAGCTTATTGCCCAGAGTCTAGTTTCCACCCGCCACCGTGCAAGTGGCCCCTCATCCTTCAGTGCTAGATATTTCCTTTTCCTTCTTAAGCTATTTCAGGTCCATGGACTTGCCAATTATTTATAAGCTCCCCCTCCTGTAAGTGGATTTTTTTTCTCATTGTGACCAGTAAATGTGACGGAATTTATTGACATTTTCCTGGTGCCCCACACCTGCCGAGGTGGGGAGCGCCCTATGTGTCTGGAAAAAATGTTCTCACATTGCGTCAAAGTTTCACCAAGTGTGCTGTTGCGCTTTCCTTTGTGGCAAGGTGCTAGTCCTGCCTGCTCTGTCTTTTGCACTTTGTATCTGCTGCCTCCTCCATGGCGCAGCAGCTCCTGTGAGTCTCTGCCTTGCCCTGTTGCTCCCCAGCCTGCGACTCTTCTTTTCTAAACCTCAGCCCGGTCTGCAGTTGATGTCGCCCTCGGCAGGCCCTGCCGCGTCACACATCAGCCCCGGGGAGCTAGATCACACCCTTCTGCTGGGGTTGCTCTTTCCTGGGGGCCCATTGCTGTCTTGGGGTTGGCCATCTCCTTTCACGGTGTGGGTGCCCTTCTGACGCCAGGCAGTTCTTCATTGTGTGGGCGCAGGGCTGCTTTTGGGATTTTGCCGCCTCCCCTGGTGCAGCTGTGTGCGGGGGTGGAGGGGTCTGCAGCAGCGGTTGGCACTTGGCCAGAAATTTGTTGGGGGGAGTCTAGGGGAGAGGAAGGCTGAGCCTCTGGCTGGCCTCCGAGGCCGAGGTGCCTTTTCTCCCTCCCGTGTCTCCCGCCCAGAGGCAGCAGCTGCCGAGTCCCTGTGGATGGCATGGGCTGAGCCCTTCCCGCCTGCAGCTGGAGCCAGCAGCGCGAGGGATTCGGTGGGCCGTGGCAAATCCCTTTTTGCTCTGGGTCTCAGTTTCCTCCCCAGGAGAGGCGAGTTCAGCTTTGCACGTCACGGTCCTGATTTTGAATCCAGAGCCTTCCCTCACTAGTTGGAAGGCTTTGGGATGGTTACCCATCCTTCGAGGTCTTCCTGTCCCCGGGTGCTAGTGGTGTTTGTAGGGTTTGGGTGATAATTGCCACCACTTGCAGGTGCCTGGCTGCCCCAAGGCCATAAGTGGTAGTGGTGGGAGGGGCTGCCTTCTAGCTGTTAGAGAGCTCATCGATCCTGGCATTTTTAGCCCTGTTACTCCACACCCCCGGGCTCCCCATTCGAGCCTTGGGGTTTCTGCCTCAATCCAGAGCACTCTGCTTCATCTGTTTTATACATTGAGACTCTACGTGAGTCCTTGTTGAGAAAGAAATGTTACTATCATGAAAAAGCCTCAAAACCACTGGGTGATGTGCTTCTTGGGGTCCCTTTTGCATCCCGAATTCCATGGTCCTGCTGTATGCATCCTTTGGGATTCTTGCAGTTGGGGATATAGCGGGAAACCCAGCTCCAGCCCCTCCAACAATGAGGAACTTGATGCTGGGAGGTGTGGGGTTTGGGCAGGTGCCAGGTGCCATATGTCAGGGCGGGCCGTGGGCCCTGGCCCTGTCCTAGCAGTTTTCTTGGCTTCCCCTCCTTCCTGTGGTGGCTGTGGCGGTTGCACCATCCAGGGGAGAAGAGAGAGCCTCCTTGTTCATCTCCTGCAGGAGTCGCGGAGTCTCAGTGGACTTCTGCGTGGGTGTCGGTGGTCAGAAGGGGCCCCGTCCCCCCTCAGCCCTCACAGGCTTCCCTCGAAGGGTGTCGGGCCTGTGGTAGGCGGGACAGGCATGAGCTGTGGGGGGATGTGAAGGCCCTTCAGAAACTCCGCTGGGCCAGACAGGCCAAAAAACAGCCCCCGGCGGCGGCTGGGTGTTTGAGGTCCCAGAGCCGTCAGACGCCTGTTTTCATCCTGCCGTGAGCAGGGGGGTGGCTTGGTGTAACCCCATCATTGTGGGGGTGGGCCCCGGCCCCCTCCGAGCCCCGTGGCCGAAACCTGCCCTTCCACCCTTCCCGCTCCCTGCTCCACTGTCCTGTGCCGGGCAGCGGCCTCCCCAGGGCCGACTCCTGCCGCGCTCCCTCCAGACAGGGGGGCCTGAGGGAAGGGGGTGGCCGAGGCAGCAGCGCGGAGTGGCCAGGCGGGGTCTGCAGCCGAGTCAGGAGCCCCTTTTCACTCTGAACCCCTTTTCACTCTTTCCCCGTGTGCTTGGAAGCTGGGACCAGGTCCCGCAGCTAGCAGGCCCCGGCTGCGCGGGAGGAGCGCGGCCCTGGTTTCCTCTATGCAGAAACTTCTTTTGCTGGCATCTGTCTGTCCATCTCTGCTCCAAAGCCAGCTACACATTTGAAAGCATTCTTTTCTCCTGAAAACGAAAACCACTCCTTGCTCCTCGCCCTGGACTGCAGACGAAGCAGCAAGCCGCCAGCATGGAAGTGCTGAAGGAGTGGGTTCCTAGAAGTGACAGGGGTGCGTCCCCGCTGAGTCACCCCGTTCCGCTGAGGCTCCCCGGCCCCTGCCGGCCCTGCCACGTGTTACTCACCACACAGTGAATGCCAGCGGGGCTCCCTGAGCCCCCCTTGAGGGGAGGAGGCATGTGCGCTCCTCCAAGGTGGGCCTGGCTTGGGCCCTGTGGGCTGCCACAGGGGTGCCCTCGCCCAGGGCTTGACTGGTGCAGGTCATGAGACCCTGGTGGCAGGTCATTCCATCCCCACAGATGGTCCCCACATTCTTCTCAGTGCTTTTGAGGACCCGGGGAAATAATGCCGCCCTTTCTTTACACGCACGGAAGGCAATACCTGACTGGGCTCACAGGGAAGGCGAGCTCTGTCTCCTTCACCCGCCGGTGTCAGGTTCTGCTTGCCCGGCTCTGCCGCGCTCTGGTGTCAACCTCACCTTCCTGTGAAGACCTGCACCTGGTGGTAACACCTCGTTAGCATCGTGAACTCACAGGCAAGCTGCTGCCTGAGTGAGGGAGGAGGGTCTGCATGTGGTTAGGGTCTGAAGGAATCTGGGCCTTGGGTTTTCTGGGACAGTGACGAGGGCACTGAGCACTGAGGCCTCGGTTCTGCCCATGGGCCTGGTTGACTTTCAAGGCATCTAAGTGCAGCCATCTATGTAATTAAGGACTTCAGCCTGTAATCCAGCCTCCTTTATGCATATGAGGAAGAAAGTATGAGAACATCCAGATAATTGCTCTGATTTAAATAAATGGGCGCAGAGCAGGATTTAGGGCTGGGATCCTGGCCCACAGCCAGCAGCATAGTGTTGCTCTCAGCAAAAACTGCAGCAGGCGAAGCAGCAGAGGGAGGCCAGGCGGAGAGGCCAGGTCTTTGTGTTGAGGGGCTTGCGCCCGTTCCTCAGAATTGGCCCGCACCTCGCATTGTAGCGAGGCCCCAGGAAGAGAATGTCTGAACGTTCAGACCCTCCAGACCCTGCTCTGGCAGCAGTGTGTTCGCACGTGTCCCTGCCCCCTCCCGTCCCTGTCTGTCCGGAGGCCCCTGGTCTACAACCTGGGCCCCAGATAGGGCCTTGCCCCGACCTCTCCCCTCTGCAGTTGTGTGTCCGAGTCACGGGGTGTTCTTCAGGGGGCTGCAGCCAACTGGCCTTCTTTTGCAGACTCAATTTTTAAGCTCTCTGAATCTGTCGTGGATGAGAGGTGAGCCTGGGCTCACGGTCTCTCAAATAGTTTGTTTCTGGTCTTGATTTTTTTCCCTCTAGTGACCTTGTGGGGTGCTCCGTTTTCGAGGAAGTTGGGACTTCAAGGTTAAGAAGCCCCAACTACACAACTTGGGTGGGGCCGGATTCAGGGCGTGGTGGCAAGGGCCCGTTCAGGGGACCGCTTACCCCAGCTGTTCCACATGAGCCCCGCTGGCCTGGGTGCTCTCTCACCGCCTTGCCCCCAACCCCAGCCCCGTCCTCACCCCTGGCTCCCTGCTCCCAGGCCCGCCTAAACACCAGGAAACTGCAAAGGCTCACGTCTGGCACGTCTTGGCCTTTTTTTTTTTTTTTTTTTTTGGTTGGGCCCTGTATCTATCCACAGCCTTGCGGGCTGGTTCGAATAGGAAGTGAAGTACTTCCTATATGAGCCTGGCCCTGCCGAGTCAAACCCGGCCCGCAGCCTTGGCCCAGGGCACGCGTTCATCTCCCAGACCAGAGCTCGCTCTCCTTGGGTCAGCGGCAAAGAGTTGCTGACAACAGCGGTCACGTTGTACTCTTAACATCCTGCTGCAAACGTCTGTCTTGGAAACTGCCTTTTCCATGTCCTCCGTTCCCCCTGCCCCCGGCCCCTTCTTAGTTTGGGAGACTGTTCCAGATTTTTGAAGGTTAGTGGGCTGGCTGCATGAGCTGAGAAATGATCCCATAATGATATAAGGGTCGTAGCGAGCCAAATGATTTCCTTAAAATTCTGTTAGAGGACTTGGATGCAGGCGAAAGTAGGAAAATCTTTTTGATACTCATTTTGGAAAGACTGCATTTCCTTCGTCCCCCGAGTGTTAGATTCGCTGCCCACTCCGGAATCCGAAAGACACGCCTTGAACCAGTGACCGGGAGCTGCATCTTGCTCGGAGAATTCAGCTCGTGTATCACCAGCTTTTTTTTTTTTTTTTTTTTTTTAAGGAAACCAAATTATAGATTCTCACATGCTTGTTAATTTTATTACTGATTCCATTGTACCTCTCTCCTGATGTATATTCTGATAATTGTAGGTCAGTAATGAAATGTTTAATAGCCACCTGACTATCCATGTCACCCCAGGATTCACAGGGAGTGAGGGAGCGAAGATAGATTGAAAGAATCTGGCCACGTGGCAGGGTGAAGTGGTGATGTGGCGGGGCGGGAGGGAATCAGCTCTGTTCTCTAAGATTTGGGCACGCCGCGCAGCTTACAATTCAGTGTTCTTTATTCTGTTTTAGATGCTGGCTGTTTTTTCTAGTAAATTTATGTTTATTGAGATAATGTTGATTTACATCACACTATGTGGGCTGTTTCGAAAATGAAAAAGGCCCCACTTATTTTGCAAGGTGTTGCAATTTTGCAGACTCGGTGATGACTTAGATGAGGACTTGCGAGGAGTCACAGAAAGACACGCGTCCAGGGGTGCTTGCGGCGCGGTCAGCCCCGAGCTCCTCTTTGGTGCCTGGCTTCCTTGCTGTCCGGCGCGTGTGCCTGGGGTGGGTTCTGCACGTGACCTTGGCAAAGTGGCACTGGAAAGCAGCGCCTTCCTGTCTCTGGGCCGGCCGACAGTGCGCCGCTTGTGTGCGGTGCTTCCTTCTCTCTGGTAATCTGCCAACACCTTTCAGGATATTGTGACATTTAAACCAAATGAGTTTAAAATGGAGCCTCTGTGCCCCAACAGGCGCGCTGCAGGCGTTCAGGGTCGTGGCAGCAGCGGCGGCGCTAAGGGCAGAGCAGAATGCCGTCCTGGGCTTTCTGGGCTGCAGCGCGGGCTCCGCCTGTGTGCTCGGCTGGGCTCCGGGGTGTCATTAATCACCGCTGTCTGGGGCACATTGCAGCCACACAATTCACTGCAAGGCCAGAGGCTCCTAGAGCCTGGGCTTCGGGTGTGACTTCTGCCCTCCCCCTTCCGCGGGGCCTGTCGTTGGGTGTTTAGGGTGCTCCCGCACTGGCGAAGGCCCTCTTGACTCTGGCTGGGTCGGGGCTTTCGAAGGGCAGCCTCTGCTGAGCTCAGCGGTCCTTTCAGAGGGGAGCAGCTCTGAGATGAGGGAAAAGGGCCTGGGTGTGTCCCTCCGCGCTGGAGTCCTCAACCAGCTTGGGGAGCGGTGGTCGGTGGGTGGGCCGGAGGGGTGGAGGGGATGGAATTGCTTGGGTGGAAACCAGCCGGTGGGGGATGAGGGGTTGCAGAAGGCGTGCCTTTGGGGTTTGGCAGTTCAGACTGTCCAGAAAAGGAAGCGGAGCTTGCCAGGGACAAGAGCAGTGCTCGGTCCGCACCTGGGGAGGAGCCACAGCCAGGACAAGCCGTGCTGAGTTGACGGCATGATGCAGGGCGACCTGGGCCCCATACCGTTCTCCGGCCTCGTGCCCGAGGTCTTGGTGTGCCCCGGAGCTCGCCGCCCTGTGCGGTGTGTTGGGAGCACAGCAGAGCTCTGGCGCTGAGCGTTTTGCCATTTCAGCATTCTAGGCAACAGCTATTGTCTGAAAAGTTAAACTTTAAATTACTGAAACTACATGAGGCAGTTTACCTTAGAGGTGACACTGGCCCTTGGGGCTCGGAGTGCAAAGCTGAGGGACTTGGGGGGTTGAGTGATGGCGCCAGTGCCTGGGCTTTGCTCACTGGACGTGAGTGCGTGTTTGCCATGATGCCTGCCTTGTCCACTGGCTCTGTTTCCTCTTCAGCCCGTCAGTAAATATTGACTCTGTGTCTGCTGGGCCTTGTTCTGGAAGGGAGGGTGTTACTGTCCAGAAAACAGCATAGTTGGGGATACCAGACACCCCAGAAGGCCTAGCCTGGGTGGTGGGAAGTACCTCTAGAGCTGGCTGCTGTGGGCAGGTGGTCAGGACCAGTCCATACGGCCAAGGAATCCACAGGCCTCCACGTTTGTCCAGAGTGCTCAGGTTTCCTTTAAAGTGAATTTGGATTTTTTGAGAGCGGGAGGAGGACGTTGGCGAACTACATTTTATACGCTGGGAAATGAGGTAGAATAGCACGGATTTGGCATGCTTTTGCGAAAAAGGCAGGAGAGCCCCTCTGACCGGGAGTCCGGTCACCGCTGTTGAGGATTTGAGCTGAATTTGGCCAGGGAGGGGCAGGGCTTCTGGGTAATGCTTCCTTGCCCCCTCTCAGCCCTTGTGTTCATCTCCCCCAGGTGAGATGGGGCGGGGGCGGGGGGAGCACGGTCCAGTGACTGTGGAGACCCGAGGGGAGTGTGAAGAGTTTCAAGAAAAATGACCCTTGAGCTTTCATGCGTGTCCTGTTATAGGAGATGCTTGGGCAGATATTTTTACAGTATTCCTGTGTGTGTGTGAGAGAGAGAAAGGGAGAGAGAGAGAGAATTTCCAAACGTTTTCTTCCAGAGACTTGTTTTTTTGCTAAAATTTAAAATCTTATTAAAGCTTAGATTTCTCTTTGCCCTAATAAGTTGGTCTCATTTTTTTCCTCCCTGTTTCCCCTAAGTCTTGTGTAAACGCAAATCGCGCGTCCAGGACGGAGCCTTCCTCTGGGTCTCCGCGGCGTGGCCGCCCTGGGTTGGCTGTTAAATGAGTCATGTCGTTGGCTCCTGTCCCGTTGGCTGTGCATGTCCACTGTGGGTACAGAATTTTCTAGTGGACAAAGTTTTGGACAAAAATGTATTATTCCTCAAAGATATAATTAAGTTTTATTGAGTTTATAATACTTTTATGGCTTCTGCAGTCATTCTCTGCTTCCATAATATGAGCAGGATGCCTGGAAATGCCAGCATGGATTCAAAGGAGGATTTCAGCTGAGGCTGTTCTGGCGGGCCTGGCCTTTAATCTGGGAAGGAGTCATTCAAACACGTCCTTTTTTCAAAAAGCGCTATCAGATATTTGTATGGCTTCCAGGTTTATGAGGAAATAGTCTTAAAAAATACTCCTGCACATCTAGATGATAATGTAACCAGGTCACACAAAAGGACATGTAACAGTTTTTGGAACATGCGTCATGAGTTTTCAGATGGATTATTTCAACCGAGTGATGATCCCCGAGCCCCCGATAATACGAGTCGCCAGGCCTGTCTCTTTGTTCTAAGGCAGACTTAGGTCATTTGGAATTTGAAGGTTTGAAGCACTGCTGGGCTGCAGATGCCCCAGTTGTGGGGTTTAGAGACACGCTGTGAGCGTTCCTGCCTTTTTAATGAGAAGGGCTACTCCTCCCCCAGCCTCTCCAGCTGGGGTTTGTGAGTGGCCTTGCCGGCGCCAGCCTGGAGGAGGCTGCCTGGGGGTGAGGGGTTAAAGCAGTCCTAGTGAAAAAAGGCAGCCCTTAAGTACTGGGTAGGAGCCTCCCTACTTAGCATCTTGGTCAATCTTGACAGGCACCTAAGAAATGTGAATAAAGAAATGTTCTTGAAGAGAGCAACATTTCTCTTTCTAGGCACTCTGATTTTCAGACACTCAGTGCCCTCACCCATTTTGTTAGTTTTCATCTCTCTGCTCCCCAAACATACATTCTTTACATTTCCCTATTTCAAGATCAGCTCTGCGAAAACAACAGCGGCTTTATGTGTTTTAGGGAAACCTAGCAGTTTCAGTGCGTGTGGACTTCATTTGAGCAGATGCTTACCCGTTGGTTCATTCTAAAATCCCCTTATTCACCTCGCTCACACACACAGAAACTGCCGAAGTTTTAAATACAACGTCTGGGGTCCTGGAAAAACTGCCGTGGCTGCTAAACAAGCGATTTGCATAGTCCGTAATTGGCTGTAATTAGCAGGAGGGTTTACTAGCGCTCTCCCCAAGAAGTCACTAGCCTAGAACTTTAAGGAATCGTGTCTTCCAGTGGTGATGTCTGCTTCAAGGACAGACTGGTAACTGCTTCATCAGGCGTGGGAGCGCCCCGTGCCCAGGCCGCCCCGTCCCCTGCACCCCTCCCTCCGCGCTCCAGGGCCACCACCGGCTCCCGCCACATTGACTTCTTTCTTTCCCTGCTAGACTCTCCCACCTCAGGACCTTGGGGCTTGCAGTGGCTGCTCGGCCTGCTGGGGGTCCTTCCCACCCTCCTGCCCCCCCACCCTTGCTCTTTGTCATTCAAGCTCCAGGATTAATATCTCCAAAGACATGTCATTTCCGGTCACTAGGTGGGATTATCTGTATTTATTTACCTGCTAATTTTCTCTCCTCCCTGGAGTATACACTCCAGAAGGGCAGGGCCTTTTGGTTTGCTCTGTTCTTTGTTGTTTTCTTCCTTGCTCTCCACTTAAAGCAGTTGAATATTTGTGAAGCAAATGAATGAAAGGCTAATGGAGGGGACAGGAAACAGACCTTTCCTGGTGGCTTCCCGGAGCCCAGTGGTACTTGGGTTATTTTCTTGGGTCTTTTGCCCCTCCTGACTCGGCGGTCACTCTGCGAGATTGCTGAGGAAGAAGCTGAATACAGAGGTAACTGCTTCCCGCCTGGCGTCACCCCAGATTCTCAGGAGCACACCAGCCTGTTTTTCAGGTTTATCTGAAGTTCAGCGGGTGTTGGGACTTCTGGGGAGCATTCTGCCTCCGCCTGGTCATTTACCTCTGCTCTCAGCCTGGGCTTCCAGATGGATACCAGACCTGAGTGCTGGGTCGAGCTTGGCTGCCTCCTGCAGACCCACTGTTGGGGGACCTGCATGGCCGGGTGGGGTGGCCGGGTGGGGAGACTGCAAGTAGGCAGGGAGGGTGTCCTACCGGGTGTCTAACGCCCGGGGATCACTTGGGAGGAAGGGGCGCTGGAGGGGGGGGGGGAAAGGGGGGCTGGGGGGGGGACTGCTGCTTCTGAAGATGAACTCCTGATACTTGTGTGTGGTCTCAGGATTTAGACCTGGCTCCACCACTCCTGGGGAGGGCCAGGCTAAGTATTTCTGATTTAATTTATCTTCCTTCCTTTCAGCAACACAATTGAATTAAGACTGGATCTTTGCATTTTGCAAGGAACTTTCTAGCCACTTTCTTTACTTCCTGCGCTATCCTTGCTGAGGAAATGACCCCCATTTTATAAAATGGACAGAACATTCTTCCTGGAAAGAATAGAGAGTTGAGACTGTTTTGATAGAACTGAAAGCCATTATTTTGTCCCCAGTATTCAGATGGATTATGAAGAATGACTCTGCTTCGCCAGAGGTTTGAGCATTTTTGCCTGCAAAATGTCTGGTGTGGTGGATCAGCCAACAGGAGATCCTGTCGAGTTTGAATCAGATAGGAAGGACTCGTCGCAAAACTTGATTCTGTGGGTTTAAGTTTGAACTGGCTGTGTGCTCGGAGGGGCCAGGGGGAACTGCCTTTCAGGCCATAAATAGTTTTTAAGTCAAACAAGTCAAAAACAATCCTTTGACTTTTCAGTGTGACTAGGAAGGTCACTTTCTTACTCAACATCAAAGGCTGCAGTCGTTGAACACAGTTCTTAAGCACTTACTTATCATCTAAGCCGATATGCTTAAAATTAATTTTGAGTATTCAGATGATTTTAGAGACCCAGGCGGCTCCCATGCGGGTTGAAGCAGAGCGAGGTGGTATTTGGTGGTTTCCGCCCAGGCTTTTATTCAACTTAACATAGTTTGACTCTAGCGTTCTTGGCTCGCGAAAGGGTGCCTTCTAGGTGGTGGTAATCTTAAGCAAATGTGGCTTGAATGTGAAACTAGAGAGAAGTTTAATTATTGGCAGATTGATGACAGTGACAAATTGTTTTTCTTCCTTTCTAGTTATACTTGGGAAGCTGTTGATACCAAAAACAACAAACTTTACAAAATCAACGTCTGTGGAAATGTGGACGTTCCCCACTGCGGGCCCTCGAGCGCCATCTGCATGTACGACTGGCAGGCGAAAAACTACTGCTCCGTGGGTGAGTACGCCGCCCCTCTGGTGGCTGGAGGGTCTCAGTTTGGCAAAAATGACTCCTGTATGTAATAGCTACACAATTATGCTCGTGGCCATCATGTGCATTCTGTGTTTTATTTACAACAGTCAAAATGTGGGGAGTTGGGATGAGTCTTGTGCTACTGTGTAGCCAGTCACTAGGAGGAGAGGCACCTTTGTACTCACTGGCAAGAAGTGTGTTTCCTGTGTCCTTCTCCCATATCATGTTAGTCTCAAACGCCTTCTGGACTTTTCTCCCCAGTCTCACCCCTTTCCCAGGGTGCCCAGCCTCCTTCCCCTGAACCTGGCTTCTGTGGTGGATTGAGTCTCGGGGCAGTGCAGTCAGTATTCCCAAGGGGTCAAGTTTATCCTTGGCTTTAGAGTGTCATTAAAATTAAAGTGTCCTAGGGAACTGGCACTCCCAGACTGTCTTTCCCAGGGCTCCTTCCACTTCCTAAGTGCCTTCCTTCTCGGCTGGACCTCTTCCTCTGGAGCCGATGAGAGGCCCTGGTTTGTCTGCGTGGATTTCTCCGTGACCTTTGAGCAAGGCCGTGTCGTGTGACCGGCGGGGTCCATCGGGGATGGGCCATAGCGAAGTGGGAGCTGCGTGTGAGTGGGGTGGCTCAGAGCGCCAGATGAAGGGCTGATCTTGGAGTTGGGAGGGGCAGCCTCCATGTGGCAGCGCCATTTTGTCATTTTGAATGGAAAGCGCTAAATGGGGTTTAAGGGCTCTTTAGAAAGTAATGTTGAGAGTAAGGAGAGTAGCGTGTGAGGCTGAGCTCCTGGTGGGTTTCCTCTCTTCCAGTGAGGAGGCTGTGAATACTGGCAGACCTGGCCAGAGGGATTTGCAGCGTAGGGTGGAGACCTAGAAAGCACCAGATTCTGAGCCCTTGGGTCAGACAACAGTTACTATTTTGTAACCTACTTAATTTGCAAATGAGGTTGCCCTTTTCCTGGTTGGGATCTTCTGGTGATTCACAGAGAGAGGCCACGCGTGGGCCTGGCCAGTGCGCCTCAGGTTTTCGTACAGAAAACTATTTGTCCTCCTGACTTTATTATCATGCTTGCTTGAGGACTTTTTCCTCCTAATAAAAGTGTGTGGTCCAGTCCGTGGTGGTATTGCACGGTAGAGCGCAACATAACTTGCATGCCAGGTGCAGTCAGATGGCGAGCTGGGTGGTTTGCCAGGTGGGCATGGCTGGAGAAAATTTGAGAATGGCCTTGTTGGGAAGACTTTTGAGAGTCAGGCAGTAGAGTTGATACATAATGGGTAGTGGATCTGTTAAAGAATTTTTGTGACTGGTCACCGGGGAGGTGATGTGCTAAAATTGGGTGGAATGGGAGAGGTGGCTAAAGGGGAGAGGCAGAGGGTCTCTGGACTAAGTTACAGGCTAAGTTAATGATGATCTCAACCTGTAGTCTCCAGTCTCATTTTCTAGTCCCAGATACAGAGGACACATGCATCCCCGGTGTTTCACACTCCCCAGGACGGGTGGTACTTGATGTGTTGCCGGCGGCACTGGCAGTCACAGCCCGGCCCTTCAACCTGAGCGCGCAGAGCACCAGTGCGAGTGGAGAGAGACGCCGACACTAGCACAGGCCACCCGTGATCAGCTCTACTGTTGCTAACTTGTTAGACAATTGAAATAACTATTTCTATTTAGTCTTATAACTAAATCTGTCATGCACTTACACGGTAGGTTTCTAAATAAAATTTCATTGAATTCATCTAACAACTTTTGAAGTTTGGTGATTTCATGTCCCTCCTTCTCATAAATGAAGACACCAGAGCACAAGAATAGTAGCTGGCCCAGGGGTTGCCCGGCCATGGCCTTGAATGCTGACAGACTAGCTTCAGGGCCTGCGCCACATCAGAAGTTTTAGAGCCAGAATGGGACCTATGATGGGAACCCCTGACTCCAAGAACACAGCTGAGTAACAAATCTCTTAGGATCTTGCTACCAAGGCAAAAAATTGGCTAGGAGCACAAGAGCTTGTTTAGAAATAGACCAAATATCTATGAGGACTTACATGCACAACAAAAAATTGGAACGTAATTAACAAATTACAGGCACGTCAGGGTGGTGTGGCCATAGACAACTCGGGTAAAATTTAAAAGTACCAAGACAAAAAAATGGTGGGAAAAGCCCAGTAAAATAGAAACACAGTCTGGAGGAGTACGAGCATCTCTTAGTAAATGATAAGACAAACAACCCAGGGAAACCGTGGCAAAGTCTGAGAACAGGCAGTTTACAGGAGAGGAAATCCAGCCAGCTGCACAGCGTCGTGGGCAAGCCCTTGTCGATGGAGATCGGAGCAGTCGCAAAGCCTCCTCCTCCTCCATGCACGTTGGCAGAAGTTGAAGTGGTTGAATCACAGTGCTGGCAGAGAGCCCACAACGGGCACATTGCTATTTTGCTATAAAAGCCAGCTTTCTAGAACCCTTTTAGGAAGATACTTGTTGATGTGAGTCTTATAATGCCCACAAGAGCAGTTTTTGTACTTAGATATGAATGGTAAGTCCTCAACTTTGGTTAAACTATAGTACATTTTGAATGAGAAAGTCATACATTTCTTCTTCCCCAGACAAACGACCCTGTTACATACGTAAATCTAGCAGAGCATCACGATCATTTTCATGGGGCTTGTGAAAGGCATTTGGTCCCATTTACATATTTTAAAATTATCCTCACATTTTAAAATGATATAGAAGGTTTTCACATATGATTTCCTACATCCAGTGTCTACTAACAATTAAAACTGAAGTACAAGTTAAGAATTCTTATATATTCAATACTTTCAACTTATAAACAATTTAATTCCTTTTCTTCCTTTTCCCACCTCTTGTCCATGCCGTTTTGTTTTGCACTGTTTCATTGGTAATGAGTCACAAGCTTCATTTGTTCTAAGTATTAGAGTTCAAAACTCCTGCATCTAAAGAAATACCATTGAGGTCATTAATACAGAAAATATAGCTTAAAAAAACAAACAAGATACCAGTCCAAATCAATCGCTCATCACCTTTGGAGTTATAACACTGAACATAACCAAAAATACCAAGTGTGTTCACATTCCTCCTGTCATGCCCAATATTTTTGTTGTGGTTTTAATTTAGTCTTCCTGAGGGTTAAAATCTGTAACCCTCTTCAGGGAGCCTCTTCCTCGCCCATCTAACCGAGGCAACGAGCCCTCTCGTGAAGTTACCATCCGTGCTGGGGTTCTGCCTGGCTTCTTGCTGGTGCCCTGGGGAGGGTGCAGGGAATCTGGAGGTGAGGTGACATCCTTGACTTCAGGAGCCGGCCCCTGACCTCAGCTCCTGTTTGCGTTTTCACATTCTTGTGTTAACACAGGAATCTGCCCCAACTAATCTGGTTGCGCGCTGGATCGCATTTTGGTCTCTGTTAAGAATGTGAAAAGATCTTTTTTCCTCTTCAGCCCTATATACTTTCAGTTTCTTAAAACCATTGGAGATTTATGCTGTCTGCTTGAGCTTGGGCTCTAACTCCTGTTTTTATCTCATTTATGGTCTCTTCTGAAAGTCTGACAGACAGTATGTTAACACTTAAAACATACATTCCCCAAACCTACTTTTGTATATCTACCCCACAGGGGATTTAGTCCTGTATACAGAAAACCTAACTATATGGGGATATTTGCATAAATCATATTTTATTCTGATTTACTTGGTTAAATAATTTTTTAAAGATATATGTAAAATTATATTTTAAAACAATCAACATTTAATATCCATTTATTTGTAACAAATATTTGAACGAGTCAATCACAAAACAGACAAAAAACCCCTTTTCTCATGGAGCTCACATTCTAGGGGAGCAGGAGGCAGACAGAAACAACGGCCAGCGGTATGCCAGGATGGGACACGGCTGTAGAAAAGACAAGGGGGCAGAGTTAGAAGCGCTGCAGGTCTCAGGAGGATGTGCTCAGGAATATTCACTGCGGTCAGTGTCTCTGAGAAAGTGACATTTAAGCAAAGACTCGGAGCCCAGGGAGTGAGTCACGTGACTGAGGGGGGAGGTGGGTACAGCCAGCGCAGGGGGCCGGGGGAATATTTGGGGAGGGGATCGGTGGTAGCAAGAATAGAAATTTCTTTTTAGAGAGTATGAATATAAAGAGGAGCAGAAAAATGAGCAGCAGTAGCTGGAGGGAGAAACTGGGCAGAGGATTCTTTTTTAACTTGGTGAAACAACACGGGATCAGCACTCCAAGAACACGACACAGTACAGAAGGGCTGAGTGGTGGACAGCGAGGGGCGCCTTGCTCCAGCACATTGGTGACTAGCACGGAGAGGGCTGCCCGCCCGTCGGGCAGGCTCTGAGTGAGGTGTCGGAGGGGGCCGGCGGCCGAGCGGAGGGTCCGGACGCCGCCGGCGAGGTTGCGATCGCCGGGCTCTGCGGCCTCAGCGCGGTCGAGTGGCCGCGAGCTCGGCTGGGCTCGGTCGGGCGCGCCGCGGGTTGCAGGCGAGCGCGGGCAGCCCCGGAGCGCGGCCTGGCCTGGCGGGCTCGGGCGAGCGCGGCCTGGCGCGCAGGGTCTGGAGGACCCGGCGCGGCCGGGGCGGCAGGGCGTGGCCTGACCTGACGGGCCCGGGCGAGCGAGGTCTGGCGGGCCGGGCGCGCAGGGTCTGGAGGACCCGGCGCGGCCGGGGCTGCAGCGCGTGGCCGGGTCTGGCCGGGACGGGCGAGCGTGGCCGGGCCGGCCCCCGGGTGCGCAGGGTCGGCACGACCTGGCGCGTCCTGGCCTGGAGAACGTGGCCGGGTCTGGCGGGTCCGGGCGAGTGCGGCCTGGTCTGGCGGGCCCGGGCGAGCGCGGCCTGGAGGGCCCGGCCTGGAGAGCGCTGTCTGGCGGGGCCAGCGCGTGGCCTGGCGGACCCTGCGTGGTCTGGCGGCCCCAGCCTGGACGCCACGGTCTGGCGGATTCGCCATGGCCTGGCGGGCGCGGCAACTGCGGTTGGGTCTGGCGGGCCCAGGCGAGCGCGCCCCGGCCTGGCGGGCCCGGGCTGGAGAACGCGGTCCGGCGGGCCCGGCGCGCGCAGCCTGGTCTGCAGGACCCGGCCTGGCGAGCGCGGCCGGGAGGACCCGGCGCGGTCTAGTCTGGTGGGGCCCCGCCAATGCGGCCTGGTCTGGTGAGCCCGGACGACCTCCACCGGGGCTGGCGGAGCAGGCCTGGAGAGCGCGGCCGGGAGGACACGGCGGGGTCGGCTGGGCCCTGGCGAGTGCGGCCGGGCTGGCCTGGAACGCAGGGTCGGTAGGACCCGGCGAGGCCTGGCCGGGAGAGCTCGGCCTGGTCGGGCGGACCCGGCCTGCAGAGCGCCGTCTGGTGGGCCTGGAGTGCGTGGCCTGGCCGGCAGGACCCGGCCTGGAGAGCGCGGTCGGGAGGACCTGGCGCGCGCGGCGCGGCGCGGTCCGGCGGACTCGGCGCGATCTGGCGGGCCCGGCGAGCGCGGCCTGGTCTGGCGGGCCCAGCGAGCGCGGCCCGGTCTGGCGGACCCGGCCTGGAGAGCGCGGTCGGGAGGACCTGGGGCGCGTGGTCTGGCGGGCCTGGCGCGGTCCGGCGGGCCCAGCGCGCGGTCTGGCGGACCCAGCGCGCGGTCTGGCGGACCCAGCGCACGGTCTGGCGGACCCAGCGCGGCCGGGCGAACCCGGCCTGGAGAGCGCGGTCTGGAGGACCCGGCGCGGCCTGGCGGGCCTGGGCGAGCGCGGCCTGGTCCGGCGGGCTCGGGCTGCAGACCGCGGTCTGGCGGGCCCGGCGCGCGCAGCCTGGCCTGGAGGGCCCGGCCTGGAGAGCGCGGCCGGGAGGACCCGGCGCGGTCCGGTCTGCTGGGGCCGCGCCAGGGCGGTCTGGTCTGGCGGGCCCGGCCTGGCGAGCGTGGTCTGGCGGGCCCGGCGCGCGGTCTGGAGGACCCGGCGCGGTCTGGCGGGCCCGGCGAGCGCGGCCCAGCCCATTTGGCGCCGTCCTCGGAATCTGGCCGTGGGCCTGGCGTGCTGGCCGCGGCCCCACAGTCCTCGCCCGGCTCGCGCCCGGGGAGGACGGCGGGCTGGCCGGTTGCCGCGGTGGTCTGCCGCGGGGCGCTGCGGCCTCTCCCGGGCGCCGCGCCGGCTGCTGGTCCGTGCCGCGGGCGGGCGGGCGGGCGGGCGCGCGGGCGGGCGGTGCCGTGGGCGCGCGGAGGGTGCCGTGCCCGGCGCTGGCGGCGGTGCGGGTCCCTCGGCCCGAGCCGGAGCCCTGCTCAGTCCTGCGCTGGACCCGCGGTCAGCAGCCCCGGGAGCTCCGCACTGGGCCGGAAAGGGCCGCCTTCTGGGGGGACAGGCGCGGAGGAGGGTCTTTAAAGTGGGGGGCGTGGCCCGTGCGCGCCCCCTCCTGGCCGCCTTGCTTGCCGCTGGCTTCCTGCCGGCCCCCCGCCTCCTCGGGTCTGGGGGGAGTGGGGGGGGGACGGGGGGGCGGGGGGTGAGGCCCCGCCCGCCGCTGGGGCCCAGGACCGCCCCGGGGCGGGGCGCCGGGCGCTGTCCACGGCGCTGTCCACGGTGCCGAATCTCGATTCTCGGCAGGACGCCGGCGCCCTTCGGCGAGGAAAGGATCTTCCCGAGGTCTCGGGCCGAAGCAGGCAGACCCTGCGGCCTGCGCCCCGGGGTGCGCGCGGGGCCGGGGCGGCCGCGGGGCGCCGCGCAGGGGCCTGCTCGCCCCTCTCCGTGCGCGCCTCGCTGGCGTCCCGCCCCGGCCTTTTCCCTTTTTTAAAGACCCCGGGTGGATGCGTCGGGTCGAACCAGTTGTCACCTCAACCCACGATACACGCTCAGCTGCAATCCGGGCACTGGCATCCCGTGTTTTCATTGTTTGGGGTAGCGTGGTGAACCCCATCTCTGAGAAAAATCTGGGAACTTGCCATAAACACTGTCAGGGTGCTCCGCGGTTCCCGGCCCCCTCGTGGACGGAATCGTTAACCCACTTCCTGTGCTAACACGGTTTTTAAAAAAATCCCTCTGTCCTTCCCAGTAGTCTGTGTCTGTGATTTGGTACCTTCAGAGACAGGGTCTGTCACACTGTGCGCCACTGGAGACTCAGTACCGGTGTTACAGTGTCGGAGCCCGAGCTGAGCTTTCTCTCTGGTTTCTTCCTTTTAACGCCTGTGAAATGTTTGATGTTGCGGATCCTCCAGAGCTAACTTACCTGCTGACCGACGGTGGGCCTGTTTTCAGGCTTTTGCTGATGTGAGGAACACAAGATGTTCTGTCAGATGTTTCCTGTTGTGTAGACGTGTCTGTGCCGGGTTTTCTCCTGAACCTCCCGAAGAGCAGACTCCTGGACAAGGGCAGTGAATGTTCTATTTTAAGACCCGGTGCCACTCAGAGGATGTTGTTGCACCAGCGCCGAGCGCAGCGGCCACGTCTGCTCACCCGCAGGGGTTTGCCTCTTGTCAGTGCAAGGGTTGTAATTGGGGTGCCGCGTGCTCTTGGTTTGCAGCTCCTTGATCTCGGAGATGTGACGTCTCCATAGATTTATGGACATGTTTTTCTCCTGTTTGTCTGATCATGTATTTTCCCTTTTATGTTGGCTCTTTTAAGGTCTGTGAGCCATGGTTTTCTATCTAAAGGCTTTTGAATTTTTCTCTTTGCCTTTGATATTAAGATTCACCATAAGGTGACTAGATGTGTGTTTTCTCCCGACCCCCCCGCCCCCCATTCTTTACAGGACATTTATTTCCTAGAATTACAAATTTTTTGGTTCATACTCAATGAAAATGTGAATGGATATGTTCTTGGTGACAGCTCTCTGTCAGCTCCCAGTTTGTAACTTGGTTCTTCTTTAAGCTTTTTGATAAATAGAAACTTTAAAATTTAGTAATCAAACTTACTGATTTTTTTTACTAGCCAGAGCTTTTGAGTCTTAAATGTTTCCTACATTAAAATTTAAATTTAAAACATAACAGTTTTAATTTTTTTGGTAGTTTACCTCTTTAACTGATTTAGAGTTGATTTTTGTATCCAGTGGTAGGCAATGATCCTTCCCCGCCGCCCCCCATATTGGAATTCCATAATGGATGCCATCTTGTATTGAATGGTCTCTTTGCCCAATGATTTGATATGTTATGACTGTCACATACCAAGGTTTGAGGCACACTTGTGTCTCTGATCTAGTCACTTGGATTCTATTCTGGTTTCTCAGTCTGTCTGTTCCTGTGTCAACTACCATCGTACTGGTATTACAGACTTTTCATTTTGGAGTATTATGATAATTTCCTAGGGGGGTCTAGAGGTTAAGTCTCAGCGCTATCACTGGTGCATCCTGAATTTGATCCCCAGCCAGGGAGTTAATCCACATACGGCGCAGCAGACCTCTCCTGACTCACCCGCTGCTCCCCTTAACAGTGTATTTCAGTAGATCCACCCGTTCTGCTCCCTACTCTGTGTCTGATGAAATTCTCACCCCCTGTACCTTTTCTACACATAAATAAATCTTTAAAAAATAATAATTTACCTGACAAACTAAGACATGATCACCCTACTTGTGGGCTACTTTAAAACGTTTGATTTTATGGCATGAACATGGGAGGTTACTTCTTGAAGACTTTCGGCAGCTGGATTATATATTATGATGATGTTCTTGAGGGTAGACAAGGTGAGGGGCGAGATGAGAGTGGAGGTAAGGGGGCCGATTTGGTGGCTATTGCAAGAGTCCAGGGAAGAGAGTGGTTTTAAGTAATGGTAGCAATGAAGAGATGTGGATGGGCTTGAGATGGAGGTAACACTACTAGAACTTTCAGAGACACAGAATGTGGTAGATGAGAGATAGATGGGGTTCAGTCTGAGATGTTTGGGGCTTGAACATCTGAGTGGATCGGGGTGCCGCTGTTCCTGAAATGGACACTTCTGGGGTAGAGTTTTAAGTTTGCTGCTGAATTATATTACCCCTTTTTATTTTTTTTTTTAATGCTTGGAAATAGCTTTATGGTTATAAATGTTATTTAGCTTGTTCATATTTCCTTTTCAAATAGGGAACTCTGATTTGAAAAGTACAACCAGATCTCTTATGGAATTCAACACAACCACCAGCTGTGATGGGCCAAATTCAAATCACAAAATCCAGAGCAGCATCACCTTCCTATGTGGGAAAACCTTGGTGAGTTCACAGTCCCTCTACAACCTTTGTTTTGTGAAGAACGTTTGCCCCTTTAAATTTTGTTCTAGTGGTGTTCCAGGGAGAACAGGGCAGTAAATAAGCAAGCAGAAACCCCATCAAATTACTGCGAGGAACCCAGAAGTAAACAAATTGTAAGCCTCGAGTTGCAACTTTCAGGTGAAACTTGACCCACGTCCTGTGTAAAACTTGTTCGCAGAGATTAGTTGACTGTAAGCTCAAAGTGCTGTTTTATGTTTATGTTGCAGGCATGCTTTTTTTCTTCCTAAATCCTCTTTTTCCGGCATTTCATTTTCTGTTTTTAGCAGACTGTATGATGTGTGTTAATGTTTTTTCCTTCCTTGCTTCTACTAAGTTGGAGTGACCGGTGGGTTGTGGGGTTCCCAATCTTTTTGAGTATTACGTGGTGTTGAAGGGGGGGTGTGGAACACATTGTTTAAAACATGATGTTGCTCATACTCTGCATATTACATGATTTTTTTGGGTCTTAATCTAGCATTTAGAAATAGACTTTCAGAAAATAGGTGCTACCCTTTAGGGAAAGAAATCTGCATATGAAACCTTGTGAATCTTCTCTAAGCAGAGTAAGAACTCAAAATTTCCGAAAAGGCAAGATGGACAAAACTCATGTGGCAACCAGATTGCTTTGAATTATCATTTAAAATAGATGTTTTACGTGGAACTTGGTGCTGGAACTCTTTCAGGCCCATGATGCCTCAGTTGAAGAACTTTAAAAATAGAACTTATCTTGTTAATTTCGATCAGGCCGTCTCCTTGCACCATCGTCCTTGTTGAAACCTCTGGAGAAAAAAAATCTTCTTGTCGTGGGATGAAATATAGAGGTCTCCATTACAGAAACAGCCAGCTGCTGTTTTCATTTTAGCTAATTTCCTTCAAGAGTTCTGTGTTCACCATCAAGCAGCAGAATCGAGGAGGATTCTGTGGGTGCTCTGCTTGAGGGAGGGTGGCGGGAAGTCCCCACCGAAGCTCCTGCTCCCACTCGTCATGTCGGGGACCCAGTTTGGAGGAGCCCTGCCCCCCCAAGGTCAGAAGGGGCTGCCCTCACGTGCGGGGGTGTCCGAAGCGGGGCTGGTGTAGGAGCTCGCTGTGTCCAGATGGGCCTCCTCCCTCCGCGGACAGGAAGCATGAGGTCACGTTTTCTGGCCCCGACTCCTTGGCGCTGGCTAGGAGAAGCTGGAGTTTGAGCAGAAGCACTCTGAGGACCCCTCCCAGGAGCTTACTGTGCTTGCATAGTTGGGGCAGTGGGACAGTTTTGGACTGATTACACCAAAATTCCAGTGTGATTTCATGAAGCTTTAAGCTCAGAATTTTTGGGTTTGTTTAACTGAAACAGTTGCTTTCCCACCCCTGCTTTCCCACCCCTGCTACCTTGAGAGTCTTTGCTTGTTTCTAACTTTAAAACAAAAGAAAGCGTTACTAGGGCCTTGCTTTTATTTCTCTTTTAAATAGGGAACTCCCGAATTTGTCACTGCCACAGGCTGTGTGCATTACTTCGAGTGGAGGACTTCTGTTGCCTGCAAGAAAGACATATACAAAGCCCATAAAGAGGTAACAAGATCATTTCAAGGTCATATGCTTGTGAAATACCATCTGGGAGCGTTAAGATTTGAAATACACCTTTTGGGGTAAAATCTTTAATTTTTGGATGTCATTTGAGGGATGGTCCCAGGTGATTTCATTGTTCAAATGGTGGAGACAGTGACTGTCCAGGACCGAAGCACGTCCTCCTGGCCCTGGTGTCCCATCCCATGGGGCAGCACCGGCCTCCTCCTCCCTTGCTTTGCCGAGGTGTGTCTCCCCCCACCGCAGGAGACACCGCTTTGGAGGTGAACAGGCAGCTCGTTCTCCCTGTGCTGTGAGCTGCACGTCACGGGCTACAGCCATGGGTCAAACCCAGCTCCAGGCCTGGGTGAGCCAGCCCCAGAACTAAGAAAGGGTTTTACATTTTTATAGATTGTAAAAACAACCCCCCCCCCAAAAAAAAAAAAACAAAAACCCAACAACCAAATACGAAACAAAAGAATACACAGCAGAGCCCTTGCCTGACTGCCAAAGTCTCGCATTTACTCCGCGGCCCTTAATCTAGGGTTCATGAAGCGGGGTCCCACGTGGCAGGCAGGCGTGGGATGGAGACTGGAGGAGCAAGATCAGCAAGAAAAAGGGCTTGTTTCAGGGGAGCCCGCCTTCCTGGGGGCCCCGGGAGGGGTCCCTCTGGCAGGCTGCCTGGCCCAGGTTGGCGGGAAACTTCAGCCTGACTGAGATTCCATTCCGGGGAGGGGGCTGTGCTGTCACTGCTGCTAAGTGCAGTGCTAAGTCTTGGCAAATGGCACCATGTTGTCGCTTTTAATCAGAGGTATAGTCTGTGCTCACTTGGTTTCTCTCGGAGGCTGATGGAAAGACGCGTGTGGCACGCAGGCCGGCCGTCCTCAGGGAGCACCCTTAGGTGTGGGCTGCAGTGGAGCTTGATTCGTTCAGTTTTCATTTATCGAGGGCCTGTTCTGGGCCCAGCAGTCACAATTTCATAAAAAGGTGGAAGGGTTCTTGCTCTCAGGGGGCCCGTAGCCGAAGCTGTGAAGGCGGTAGGTGGAATGCTGTTAGCCTGGGGAGCAGATGGCTGTTCTAGAAAGCGCTCATGTCGCCGTTACCAATCACGAGAAAGCCTACTCGCCTTTCTCTGCCTTCAGTAAGACGTGCTCACACCTTAGAAGCTACTTACAACTTCAGAAGTTGTACTAAGTGCTTAAAAAACTCAATCATTCCTCCAAGAAACTTATCCAGATTCGTGTCCACGCACACTCTATCTCTACACCACGCTGGCATCTTCTGACTTGATTTGTTAGTTTTGCATCATCAGATTCAGAACAACCCAGAGAGCAAAGATTTTGGCCACTCAGAGCAGTGCTTTTATAGGCTGCTGTGACGGGCTGGTCCGGGGGGTTCTGGGTAGTGATCTTTTTGGAGACTGTGGACCTCCGCCCCGCACTCCCACTCCTGGGGCCCGACACACTCTGCGCGGGCCTGCTGGAGTCTTCCCGGAGGTGCATAAATCCGCCTGATGTGCACACAGCGCCAGCGAGGGTGATTTAGTGTGTGGTGCGCGAGCTGGCAAGCCACCTCCCGCCCCGGCTGCTGCATTCCTGCTCTCATGAATGTCTCCTTTGCTCTGCTCCATGGAGCAGGAAGTGGGAGGATTTTCCCCAGGAGCCTTGACTGTTTTTCCGATGCTCGCTCCAGTTCTGTGGGGCGCTCTGCTGGGCGTGTCTCCTGTTCCTTCCCGGAGGGAGAGGCGGCCAGGAGCGCCGGGCCCAGCAGGGTGTTGCGGGCTGCTCACTGGACCCTCGAGCCTCTGGGTGAAACTGAGCGCCTTCCAGCCCTCTGGATTCTTTTGTTCCCCCTCCCTGCCTGCCTCCTGCCAGCTCGCACCCTTTGCTTTCAGAGGCTTTTGCTGTGTAGCTTGAGTTGCGTCTAGTCCCCACTTGTGACTATCAGCCGAGCCCCTACTGCTCCAGATGGCAGTTCTGTCTCGTTCTGCTGTGGACAGACATTCCAGATGGACGCGGTGATGGACCCTGGATCCCTCTCCCTGGAGTCAGCACGGCGGGCAGGAAGCCCTTGCTTCTATTTTCCCCGCCTTTCTGCAGGCAGGGAAGGATGCACCAGCGTCTGACCCTGTGGGCTGTGCGCCCGTGCTCTAGCACCCCAGCACCCCAACCCTCCACAGAGATCAGCGCTGTAGGCGGTGGCAGACTGGATCTGCTGGGATAATATGTTCATGTGCCCCCGGGGCTCTGAGAAGTACAAACTGTCTGATGTCACCCAGTGGCACTCCTTGGAATCTCTGGAAACAGCACTGGGTAGAAAGGTCAGTGGGTCAGAGCCCACATGTTTGATACCATCTTTTTCAGAAAAATTTGAAAGTTAAAGATTAAGCAGTTAGCTTTTGCAAATAGACCTGCCTGTGAATCATTTCTTCCTGAAAGACCAGAGTTTGGGAGAATTATCCACAGAGAGTGAGAAAGCGAAAAATTTGGAGATGATTGCAGGGATGATGAGTTTTTATAAGATTTATTTTATTTATGCATATAATAACTGGGGGGTAGGTCAGCGGTGAGGGTGTGAGAGGATTCACCAGACAGAGTCGGGAATAGAATAGGCAGATATACTGAAACACCACTGCTGAGGGGAGCAGCGAGTGAGGCAAGAGAGGTCTGCTGTGCCATGTGGGTCAGCTCCCTGGCCAGGGATCGAACTCAGGCTGTCGGGGTGTTAGCTCCCTGTGCCACCAGGGAGGCCCAATAGGCGGGGTTTTTGAAGGACAAGGTTCCACCAACTGCAGAGGGTTCGTTGAGATTCTAAAAACAGAGATGAGAGTGGTTGTACCCCGAATCCATGGAGAGGGGGTGCTGGCTTCCCTGAGGAGGGACTTGCCTCACATGCTCTTGGGCAGGTGCTCAGGTCTGGGCATTGCCACAGTCTCGCAGAGGGTGTGGCACCGCTGAGCCCCGGACCCCAGGAAGCGTGCACTCAAGCCAGCAGGCAGCGGTGCCCCCAAGTCCTTGTCGGTGCCTTGCAGGGAGCAGGCTGGCAAGGGTGAGGCGCAGAGAGCTGGTTTAGATGATGTCACAAGGACCTAATCGCTCTGAGACAGCCCCTTGGGTGCTGGGAGAGGGGGCTTCTGGGGCCACCTGTGTCTGGAGCCAGTGGTGGGTGGGTGTCCAGAAGGTGGGGGACCACGGCAGGGTCTGGTTCTGGGTAGGCTGGGATGCTGTGGGGATTCTGAGCATGGAAGGACTGAGCTGGTCTTTTGCAGACCTGCTGGTGGGTGGGGATGTGAGCTGGAACCAGGGGGCATTTGGGCCAGGGGGTGACGGCATTTGGATGGGTGATGTGACAACTCAGGCTTGGGCAGGACGTGCTCACATGTAGGGTCTGGAGTGACCCTAAGTTTTGGCCTGAGCACCTGGCTGAATGTGCTAAGATGGGGGATTTTTGGAGTAAAAGCAGGTTTTTCGGGGCAAACCAGATGCCCATTTTGGATATGCTGAATGAGTTGCTCTTGTATTTCTAAGTGACTGAAAACAGCCGTGAATAACCCTTATGTCGGACTGGCCGGGACCTGCAGCCAGAGCTTCACATACATTAACTCATTCAGTCGGGGTGGCAACCCCAGGAAGTAACCACAGATACTGCTCCCACTTGACACCTGGGGAAACTGAGGCATAGTGGTTGGCATGTCTCTTGGTTACAGTGTTAACACCAGAGTTTGACCCCAGCATTATGTCCGCAGAGGATGCACCAGCCCTGCCTTGGGTGTTCTCGAGGGCTGGATTGGGGAAGGCCAGGGCTTAGAGAAAAGCTGGGGGTCACTGGGAGGCATTTAACCCAGGAAGGCATGTAGACAGGCAGGGGCTAAGAGTCAGGTGTGGGCGCCCTGCATTCCTCTTCAGTTAGAAGGGAGACGAGGAAGGGTCTCGGCGGGCTGACGGAGCACACCCAGGCCGTGGTGACCCGTCAGAAGGAGGCCTGCTTGACAGGACAAGGGCCACGGGCCGGGCTGAGCCAGAGTCCCCAAAAGGCGTTGAAGACTCACTCTTCGTCCCTCTCTTCCAGGTGCCGTGCTCCGCGTTCGATGTGGACCTCAAGAAGCGCGACTTAAACCCGCTGATCAAGATTAGCGGCGGTTACTTGGTGGACGACTCTGACCCAGACATGTCTCTGTTCATCAACGTTTGTAGAGACATAGGTGTGATTCTCGGTGGGCGCGGCCTGGGGGGGGGGTTCTTTCGAGGGGGCCAGGTCTTAGTCCCGCCACCCTCGCTCCTGTCCGCGTGTCACGTCTCTCGTTCGGCCCACGATACTGCCTCGTCCTGGACAGGGCTCTCTGTGCGCCCTTTGCTCGAGTGATTCTGAGTCCATCTGAACTCGCGAGCCATCCCGGTGCGTGGGACGCTGTGGGTTCACAGTTCTCAAGTAAATCTGACTTCTGATGAGGGGAGAGCATGTTGCTTTGGTGCCCTGGGAGTGCCGGGGCCGCATGGAGCTGGCCGGCATGGTGAGGGAGGTCCGACAACTGGCTGTGTGTCCCCGAGCCCCGGCTTTGATTTCCAGGGAGGGAGGGCCGGGGGACCAGCTCCTGGGGCCCGGCGATGGTGCCGGCTGGCTCTCGCCCGGCGTGAGGCGTGGGTGTCTGCAGACTTACCTGAACTCCGTGCGTGGCCTTTGTCCCAACAGGACCACACCAAGTTTTTCTTAGCCCTTGCTGGCTCTGTCAGTAATTCCCAGCACCCTTCAAGGGCTGTGTCTTGTTAGCCCCGGGCCAGGGCTTGTTTTTCTGCTGTGCTGGTGGTGCTGGCGCCGTGAGTACGATTTGCTTACTGTAAGACAATACATTATCATGTACCATAAAGAAACGATCATTTCTAGTATTTTCCTAATCTTCCCATTTTTCACATAGCACAGGGTACTTTGGCCCTAGGACAAGTTTGAAAACAATTTAAAAAAAAAAAAAATAGAACTGGTGTGGGGGCGGGGGGCGGGGGCTGGGCACAGGCTTGTGAGCAGCTGTGCCTCAACCCTGTGCCCCTTTGCATGTTAGCTCTGGACGGTTTTTAAAAGGAAGGGGAACACGCCGCTGCCCTGCTCACCAGAAGTGGTCAGTGATGACTTTGTTCTGGGGGCTGAATCTTACGTCTTTCTGGAAGAAGGCAGATGCACAAAGTCTTTGTTTGAAATGACTGTAGTTCAAGCTCATTATAAAGGTGAAGAATCTTACAGGTTGTTGAGTTGTGGTATAATGTGCTGTTTCAGTTTGGGAAACATGTCGATTCCTGGGCCTTTTTTGTTTTGTATTTTTAAATCATTTTGAAGATTATCTGAATTCACTGGCCTATATTCTTATATAAAAGTTTTTTTCTTTCCAATTTATTGGCAATTGGAGCTGAATGTCAGTGACTTTGGTTCACATCGGGTGTGCCCCCATTTTGGCCTGCTTCCACCCCCAGGAAATTGCCCCGAGCCTCACACCAAGCCTGACAGCAGCCCTGGAGCCCTCAGCAACAGTTGTGGTTTCGCTAAGCCTCATGCACACGGGGAGACTTGCTTCATGTTTCATTTTCAGCAAACCTAGCAGGCAGCCTGATGTCACGTCCCGTGGCCCAAGGCACCCTCACGGTAGAGGTGCTGTGTGCGCTGAGCCCGCCCTTGGGTGCCATTTCATGATGGGCGCCAGACCCGACGTGTCTCCTGTTCATCAGCTGGTGCCTCTGCATGGCAGGCTGCTCCCTTCCCCTTTGATGGCTTCAGTTGAGCCCGGGCTACGTTCTCACTCCTGGCTGAGCTGTGGCCTGCAAGGCTCATGTCGGCAGGGGCACAGGCCCCCGCTGTCCTGGGGCTCGTAGTCAGGGGGCCAGGCTGTGAGCAGACGCACCCAGCGCGGGGGCAGCAGCTGACGGTGGCGAGTAGAGAGAGGCAGCTGCAGCGGTGCTTGTGACTGTCCTAGCGTCCAGTGGGAGACCTGGGGCGGGCCTCGGCGTGCACGTCTCCCGTGGTCCTTTGTGCTCCCCCAGAGCTGCGAGGGGCCCTTGGGGAGAGCTGCAGTTAGACCGACGTCAGAGATGGCACACGGGGGCCCTCAGTTTCAACCCCGGAGCTGCCTCTGCTTCTTCCTGTGAATTCCCACCCTCCCCATGAATCCAGGGAGTGCCTGCATTTTTTCGTTTATTTATAGCTGACAGGAGATCGTGCTGAAGTTAGTGTATCTCTAAGGGAAGGGGCACATTCCTTGTCTATGAATAACAGAACAGTCCCTGTTTGTTGGGTGGCTCTTCTGTGCCAGGTGCAGAGGGAGGCCCTCACATTCCTTCTCCCTGCAGGGCGGTGCTGCTGGCTCAGCGGGGCCGCTGCTTTGCTCAAGGTCTTGCATGTGATCCCAGCTCTTTCTTGTCTCTAAACTGCCACCTTATGTTACTTAGGAAAACTGTTTCAAAAATTTGATAATATTTTTAAAGGGACCCTGGGCCCAAGGCAGAGTTTGTCCGCCGCCCGAGCTGATTCAGCTCACGTATCGTGTTTTCCAGACTCACTGCGGGACTCAAGCCCGCAACTGCGAGCCTGCCCTCCGGGCACCGCCGCCTGCCTGCTGAGAGGGGACCAGGCATTCGATGTTGGCCAGCCCAAGGACGGCCTGAAATTCCTGAGCAAGAACAGGTGGGTCTGCTCTTGACTCGTGACTCGACCAGAGCCAGCTGTCCTGGGCATGTGAGACCTTCCCGTCCAGCGGCCTGCTCCACTGCTGGTCCTGCCTGTGACGCTCCTTGTCTCATAGCACATGCGCAGCCTGTGATCCGGCCCTTGCTCCCGTGTGCTCACTTCGCGCGGGCACATCCTGCTGCTCCCAGACCCACCACCCGGGAGGTGGCTCATGTGTCCACGTTCCTCTGTGTTTTGAAAGGCCGTGGGGCCGCTCGCCAGAGTCCTTGCAGGGGCGTGGCTTCCAGCCGGGCGCGGACGTACCTCGTTCCCAGCGGGGGACCGCTCATGCCTTGCAGCCAGCCTGCTATTTCACCCGCTCCGCTGCCGCCTTTATACCCGACCAGGCAGAGACATTTTTCTCCTGTGTGTCACACGTGGCCACGGCGTGGACTTAGATCGGGATTTTGATTTTTCTCCCTGCCTTTGGTGGACACAACACTTAGGTGGCCATTACAGAGCACACTTCTGTCCCCAGCAAACACTGGCACAACCTAAATTTAAACCGCCCTGGGGACCTTCTGTGTGTGTCTGAGCACGCGCGAGGGCAGAGGGCTTGTTTCCCTTTGCTCTGGAGGCCGCCAGGGCAGCGGCAGCTCCCGCAAGGCCTCTGTCCCTGGTGTGCGACTCTATCTCCTAATCTCTTCCGAGTACACCAGTCATATCTGACAGGCCCAGCACCAGGAACGAATTTTACTCACCCCCTGCTTTAAAGCCCTCGCTTCTGACACATTCACTCACTGAGGAGCTGGGGTGAGGGCTCAGGTGGACACCACTCGGTCTGATCGCATCGCCCTGGGCGACAACTTGGTCATTCTTCGGGCTGGGAGGACTTAGTGAAAAAGCCCAGGAGCACAGACAGAGCCGGCCGGCTTACCCTCGGTGGCTCCAGGCTCCGGGTGAGGGAGCTGCCTGGCTAGCACTGGGAGGGCGCCAAGGAGCTCCCCGCCCCGTACTTGGGGAGCCTCTGACAGGAAGCAGCGAGCGCCTGTGGGTAGCCGTGGGCTGGGCTGTGCGGCCTTTGGTTTGCTTTGTTAGGTCCTTCATAATTGTTTTTTGTTTGTTTTACTCCAACAGAGCTTTCAGATTTACATGTTGGTCGTTTCATTTGTTTATTTTCAAAACAAAATACTCAGTGGAGTTTACTTTCAAATTGTTGTTGTTTTTCCCAAGTGGCCATGAACGAAGGCTTTCTGTGCTGTGACCTCGTTTATATTTTAGTGTGACGCTGGCCCCACGCTGGCCTCCCCTGTGGGCCCGTGAGTTTGCTGAGGGCAACAGACGAACTCTGTTACTTATAAAAAGGTGGTTTCGATGGGTGTAACACCCCTTTCTCATTCTGGTTCACGCAGGCTTGTCTTGAGCTACGTGAAAGAGGAGGCAGCAAAGCCGGACTTCTGTGCTGGCCACAGCCCGGCGGTGACCATCACGTTTGTGTGTCCATCAGAGCGGAGAGAGGTGAGTGACTCGTCTTGAAGCCAGGGCTAAGTGGGGTGAGTGGGGCCAGGGGCTTGGGGATCCAGGGGCAGGAGGAGGCAAGCAGGGAAATGGAGCAGAGGCCCTGGAGAGGTGCATGGGGGAGATCAGCCTGTCCCAGCTGCACCACGTGGAGGGGCCCCTCCGCGTGCTCAGGTAGGAGGGTGTTTTACTAGAGCATTAAGATGAGTTTAAGTGGTTTGTGGACAGATTTAAGCAGCCTCTGTAGTTAATACTGATTGGGATGAGTATTTGAAGAACTCCAAGTGAAACCCCAGTCCTCTGATTCTGGGGCTATTATTGCTTCGGGTGAGGCAAGGTGAAAAAATAGCTCCTGGCTTACAGACACAGGGAGAGGGAGCGGGACAGCTGGTCTGCAGACCTGGTGCTGGTGGGAATCGTGCAGGCCAGGCGGTGGCGGGGACGCTGGTGGAGGAGGATTTATGGCCCGAGGGAAGGTCCTGGAGCAGCTTGGCCCCCCTTCCTGCCTGCCTGCCCCCTCCTCACGCTCAGGCTGATTTATGGCTCTGTCCTCTGGCTATTTATTCAATTCCAGCACAGTTGTAAACTCCTCGAGGGGCGGGGACCCCAGCCCTGTTTGTCCTTGGCCCGTGCCCAGCGGCCTGCACGTGTCCCTGGGGGCTGGCTAAGTGCTTCAGCAGGCGTGGGGTGCTGACAGAGGAGGGGGCCCCCAGGAGGAAGGGTAGGGCTTTCCTTAGTTTTTTTCTGCCTTCTTGGAATAGAATGAGGCAGGAGGAGCTGAATTCTTTTGTCAGGGAACCATGTCCCCCTCCCACACTCCTCAAGCAAACATGGAATTTGCCCTGGTTTCATCTGGCCCTGGACCCCTGTGTGTGCTTGTGTGTGGGGGTGGGACAGTGGGGGTGCATAAAGACCAAAGAGTACCTGGCACTTGGCTCCCGGCTCCCCGCTCCGTTCCCTCAAGTCCAGGGTTACGTGCCATCAGTGCCTCGAGGACCTGACTGACCAGTGCCTGGCTTGGTTCTGGGTGTGAATGTCGGGAAGTCTTGTCCTTGCATCTGTGCCTGTCACTGGTGCATGAGGAGGTGCTGTCGGTGCTTCCCTTGGCTGTTTGTCCTGCACTCTGGAATCATTTCACACCAGCACAATGGAAAGACTGGGGAGTCTCCCGCTCCTCACCACGGGAGGACTGTGTGGTGTGGGGAGAGGAGACAGGCCTATTTCTCGTGGAGCACGCGGCTGCAGTTCCCACTTAGTTAGCTGTTCTGTGGCTGGAACACATGTTACATGTGTTCACACACATGTTACATGTGCTCCCGTTACACTTGAACATTTTTCTAGGCATTTGCATGGGCTTGCTGATGCTTTTTGGAATTTTAGTAAATGTTCAACAGAGATCTTTTTAGTGAACCTGTATTGAATTTACATACTGGGATAGTGACCTGCTGTGAAAATGGAGTGGTTATGAGCATATATATGGAATTGTCCACGCCCTCCACCGCAATCCAACAGACCATGTCCGTCACCCCACAGAGACCCTGTGACCTGGTGTGGTCTGTCCCTGTAGCTGTCCACCTCACAGCCTCCAGTCTTCTCCCTCCTGGCTCTCTGGACCTGCCCTCCCTGAACCTCTTACACAGTGGAGTGGCGCGTGGAGTGTGACCTGTGTCGGGCTTGGCTCGCCCTGCGCTTGGCAGCACAAGTGCAGGGTGCTGGGGTGCTGTGGGCACTGGTTTTGAGTCAGACAGGGCTGGCCCACCTCCGCCGTGGGGTGATCTGGTGGCTTGTTTGGAAGTTGGCGCTGATTGCTGTGCCTGGCGTGTAGCGGACACCCGGCAGACATTTGTGAGGTGCTGATGCCCGGAAGCAGGAGAGCTGCTCCTGATCTGAGGCCAGTGTGCCTGGACGGCTGCGGCGTCCCTGTGTTGGGAACGTGGCTGTGGCGCTCCTCCCCGCGCGTGCCATGCCAGGCCAGCACAGCCCCGCTGGACAGGCGGCTGTCAGCAGCACAGTGGCAGGATTGGGCGTGTGGTGGGTGATGCCTTCGCCTCACCTGGGGTTGAGCCAACAGGCGTGCAGGGAATGCAGCACCCAGGGGCCTGGGATGCTCTTAGGAAGGGGCACTGAGCCCACTTGCCCAGTGTTGGGCGTGCATCAGGCCCAGCCTGGGCAGCACCACGGATTGGAAATGCCAAATGGACCTCAGTCCTTCAACATGGTGAGGCTGTGATGCTCGAACATGGGGCTCGGGCTGGCCGCTGGCGCCTGAGGGTGACTCGTGTTCACCTGAGCGGCAGCAATCAGGGGCAGTTGGGGCTCAAAAACAGCACCAGGAAGTCCTGAGGCACCTGATGCTTTCCTTTGGGCTTTCGGCAACAAGGCCACACGCTGCCTTCAGCTGGGTTTAAATGGTGAATTCTGCTGCTTCCCTGTGCTTCCCACCAGGGCACCCTTCCCAAGCTCACGGCCAAGTCCAACTGCCGCTTCGAGGTGGAGTGGATCACCGAGTACGCCTGCCCCCGAGACTACCTGGAGAGCAGGAGCTGCTCCCTGAGCAGCAGGCAGCACGACATCTCCATCGACTTGCAGCCGCTGCGCCTCCTCGGTGAGGGGCGGGGGACAGGCGGGCGGGCGCGGGGGAAGCCGGGGTGGGGGGCATACCAGGGTCTGCTGGGACTTCCCTGCCCAGACATGTGACGCCACCTGTGTCCTCGACTCCTCTCGTCCGGCAGCAAACCCCCCTTACTACGTCGTGGATGGCGGAGAGTACACTTTCCACTTGAATCTCTGTGGAGGAGCCGAAGCGGGGGTCTGTGGGAAGGGCACCACCGTGTGCCAGGTGAAGAAGTCCCAGCCCTCACAACGCAAGGTTGCCGGAAGGAGCCAGAATCAGACGCTCCGGTGCGTGTGGCTTCCAGTGCCTTGTGTGTTCTTGTGACATCCCGACCCCTCTTGGCCTCGTCCCCCGTCCCCGACCATGGGGCAGCTGTCCTCCTGCTGGACGCCGGCCTGTTGCTGCTTGTGCCTGAGCCGTGTGCTGTTGCTCCTGGCCCCTTGTCACAGCTGTTGTTAAAACTGCGGGGCAGCCAGTGCTTGTGAGGAGCTGCAGAAAGTGAATTTGACAGCTTCCTTATTTAAAAACTGATGTAGCATCTTAAATTTCAGTTTAAAAATCTTTTTTCCAGATTACATTTATTGAGGTAAAGTAGGTTTACATCTTTGCGCCTCCTCCAGGGGGCTGTGGGTTCAAACCTCTGCGGGCGTGCACTTCCACACCCTCCTGCCGCCCCGCACGCCCCGCCGCCCTCCCCCGACCCCACCGGGCCCCTTCCTACGATTTATTTTTGAGGAGCTTTGGTTTTTCTCTGGCAGTTGGAGAAGCTGCCCTTGGTTAGCACTGCCTGAAAGTCTCCAACCAGTAAGGCAAGGCAGTCAGTGCGGCTCCCGTGAGGCGGAACTTGGTCGCTGGCCTCACCGCAGCGTGGTGAAAATGTGCTTTTCTGAAAAGGCCGGCCGCGCAGGACCCCGGGGCTACCCGGCTGTTAATGGCAGTCGCCCGGGAGCCGAGCGCTCCTGGGGTGTTACTTGTTTTGTGCAAAATCCAAAAATTAGAGCAAGGGTGTCTTCGTGCTTAAGCAGACCCCAGGAGCGCCTGCCGAGCCTCCTGCTTTGAAGTGAGAGGCTGGCGGCCGGCCCCCGGGCTGCCACAGCCGCCCCCAGCCCCAGAGCGCGCTGCTCTGTCATCGGTGATTTGTCGCTGGCAGGCACGGGGCCTCATGTAGAAAATCCTCGTTTCTGACCTGGTTCTCCCCAACATGTGTGTCTGTCTCTTATAAAAACCCAGGTACTCCGACGGCGACCTCACCTTGATCTACACCGGGGGCGAGGAGTGCAGCTCTGGTTTCCAGCGCATGAGTGTCATAAACCTCGAGTGCAGTGAAAGCGCAGGTGAGGCAGCCGCTCCGTGCGCTCCTGGAGGCAAGGGGTGGGCGGTCAGGGGTCCTTGGGGCTGGCCACCCCTGGTCCCCGCATGGGGGTTTCCTGCTGTTGGGTGTGAGCGCCCCTCCACCGCAGCCGCACACACATCCTGTTTGTGTTTGCCCTGCTCTCCCTGTTTGTGTTGGGAGCAGACCCAGCCTGGCCTTGCTGGGGGAGCCTTCCACCAGGTGGGTCTGCTCTGTCTTCGCATGGGCTGACGCCACACAGCTTTCCTGGACGAAGTCAGTTTTGAGGTGACCATTGGTGTCCCTCCTGCCTGTGGTGGAGGCTGTGTGTGTGGGGCTGCAGGAGGCCAGGGGCCACTTGAGTTGGGTGTTTGGTGGGGACAGTCCATTCAGGGGACCACAACACGGGCAACTCGAAGAGCCGAGATGCCACCCGTGTCTCTTGGAGTTCTTGGACACAGTTGGCCTCTGTCGAGAGGGGAAGGGTCCTACCCAAGGGCTAGCCCATTGCCCATCTCCTGCTGGGACCCCAGGGCCCTGGCCCCGCACAGAGGGCCCCTCGCTCAGCTGTTCCAGCCTGGCTGTGGTCTGCAAGCAGCAGCCCCGCCCCGAGGGCCCCCTGGCTCCTTCTTTCTGTTTGTTTTGTCCGTTTCCATAGTAGAGCTGTTGACCATTTGGTCATGGGGCCAGGGTGGGGGGCCTGGGGAAGCAGCTGTGTGGGACGTGGGCTGTGCTCAGTCGATGGTGGGGGCGCCGCTCTGGAGAGGCGGAGCATGGGGAAGCAGATGGGAAGCTTTCCAGGCCAAGGCCCCCTCCGCCACGTGGCGCCCAGTCCCCTCCACGCCCGCCCTGCCCCTGAACTCAGGTCCCACCTTTGAGTTAGTTGGCTTGCCCGCCTTTCCTGTCACGTTCACGCTCCCTGTTGATCTGCTTACACGTTTATGATATGGCAGGTCCTCGAGGGACGCCGCCTCATCAGCATGGGTTGGGTTAAACGTTGAACGGCCAGGGCCACAGTCTGCGTGGGGGGTGACCTGGGCTCCCCCCAGTGTCCCAGAAATGTGCCCGTGGGGTTCATTAGTGTGACCATCATCCTGGCCCATGGGAGTGTGGGGTGTGATGTGCCTTGTGGTGGGTGGGCCCACCTTAACCCTGAGCTGCTGGGGGGCTCAGGCCCCAGTGGCCCTAACCTGAGTCAGTGGCTGGAAAGGGAATGAATCAACGTGTGAACACAGATGTGTTTCATACGGGAAGTGTCGTGGGCCCTTCTTTAGAGGTTGGTTCTCGCCACCAGAAATCTGCCTCCAGGTCTTGACCCTTCATGCCAGCTGCTGTGGTCACAGGGTGTCTGATCCACTTAAAGTGGCAGCTTCCAAGACCCGAGTGAGGACTCACCTGTTTGCTGAGCCCTTGGAGGCCTGAGGGTGCCGGTGCGTAGAGTGCCCAGGGCTCCTCCAGCCTGGAGTAATGCCAAGTGAGCGTTGCCAGCCAGGCTGAGTCAGGAAGGCACATGACCACGGAGGAGCAGTGGGTGCTGAAGGGGACCCTCTTTGGGGTGGAAGGAATTGCTCACGAGGCCAACGCGATAGTTCGGGTAGCTGTGAGCAGGTCAGAGCCCCGTGGTCAGGAGCTGGCTGGAGATGGCCCTGGGAGGCCAGCAGGGCAATGCTGTCCCTGCATGGGACTCAGGCTTTATCTGTGAGTTCCAGGGACTGCAAGCAGGTGGTGACGTGACTCTGACTGGTAGTGACCTGTGGATCCGGCTCCTGTCTGGCTTCACTGTCCTCTGCCCGCCCCAAATTCTCCGTCTGCCTTCCATTGTCCTCACCGTTTGGAGCTTGCTTGGAGGAGTCCCTCTTGAAGGACACCCCTTCTGCTCTGTGTCCCGGTCCCTGGGAGACACAGTGTTCAGGCTTGCTGGCGCCTTCCACCTGCTTCTGTGGCCCGGGCTGGCTCTGACCTTGTCACACCTCCTCGGGCCCTGTCCCATTAGAGGCTCACGTTAATCACTTGACTGAGATCTTTGCAAGTGTGCTGATCTCATTTGGGCATGCTGGAAGCTAGAATCATACAAACAGATCCCAGCTGACCAGGAGAATATCAATAAGGCAGTGTCGGGGGCTTGGAGGGAAGAGGTGTGGGCAGCCAAGAGTTATTCTGGAAAGCTACAGCCCAGATGAGCTGAGACTTGAAAAAAAGGCTTAAGGCCATTTTTGCCCTCTTATTTTTTGTTAGGGAAGTTCTCAAATATTACAAGTAGAAAGAACACGGCGGTGAAAATTGATCTGCTCTCTGCTCGGGTCGAACAATTGTTAATGCTTTGCCACATTTACTTGGAATAAACTGCATGTCACTGATGGGTCATAAGACACCTCAGCTCCAGCCTAATCTGCCCTGTCGGATCCGACAAACAGCCCCGATGCTGGAAACTCAGTGTCTCGCTAGCTGTTCCTGCTCTCCTGTGGCCAGGAGCCCACCAGAGGCTTGATGTTTCCTGGGGGATTTTGAGCCTGCCCTCAGGCTGGAGTTGGATTATTAAAACATTTAAAACTCCTTCCAGCTCTGATTCAGTTTTCCAAACCTGGGAGTACGGTGTGTGTACTGTAGAATGATTTCATTTATTCCTTTGCTCTAATTTAAATTTAGCTTTTTTAGAGAAAATCCCCCAGTGGGTTCTGTGTTCATCAGCTGAGGGTACAACATGTTTTTTGCGTTTGGTGTGAATATAGACGCTGTAGTGTGGTCCGATTTTACCATCTCTGCTGGAATTATTTGTCTTTGGGTGTTGGGCTCATGCGTTTTCAAGACACTCCTACTCTAACATTTAAAAGGCAAAGTGTGTTTACTTGGGGTGGGGGGAAGTGGTCAAATAATTTGTCATTCGGAGAACATTGGTTCAGGTCAAAAGCCCCACAAAATGACCCCAAGAAGGGAAAGAGGAAGTCAAGGTAAGTGGTTACAAAATACGAGCTCATGGGTGCTGGTGGGTGAGGCTATTCTTGGCTTTCGGTAATTGGTGACTGATTCTCTAGCAGGAAGTCCACAGTCCTCAGTCCTGGGAGATCAGGAGAGTGAAGTGTCTGTTTGCTTGATGATTTCTTAAAACCGTGCACTTTGGCCCATTTCAGATAAGACACGTAGGTCAGTTTCTTTGGAGAGCTGCTCTGATTGTATTTGAAAATGGCTCCGCTTACATCAGTTTTTAACAAGACAAAGGTACATAAATTTATTCTCTTGGCCATAACACATGTATTTTTTCGGCCATGTGTTTCAGTAATGTGTATCTGGCTTGCTGTAACGGGATCCCCTCGTATGGTCAAGTAAGGGCATTAGGTGACTTTGGGGGGGGGAGAATAAATATTAGGATTGTCCAGTAAAAAACTAGTTCTAGAGCAAAGGGTACATTAGGGGGTTGTGTGCTGTGGTTCAGGGCAGGGCTTTGGAGGGACTGACAGGGTTGGGGCTCTGCTCATCTGATCACCTTTTCTCCCTTGTCTGTAGACGTGGCCTCCAAAGACATGGCAGAGGGGAACTGAGTCTCAGCCGGGGAGGGTGGGCAGTGTTGAGAGCTGTGTGTCTGTGTGTCTGGAGCAGCTTGCTGCCCTGGGAGTGTGTCTTCCCTATGGAGTAATGGAGGCTTTGCTTGCTGCTCAGGCCGAGAGCTGCGGGTGCTGCGGGGAAACTTGCTCTTCTTCTTGCTGGTCACGGGAACCCAATGCCTCCAGGCCTGGGGAGGGGTGGGCCAGGGAGTAACCTGTGGGGGTAGGAGAGGCCCGGGTGGAGTTATTGGGAGTGTGTGCCTGGCCAGAGACTGTGGAAAGTGTGCATGGATCCTGCCAGGGGGTAGAAAGTACAGGCCAGGAGTGTCCTGGAAGCCAAGCCCGTTATGTTTAAAACCAATAAGCAAATGCGATCTGGCCTAGGGGAGACGCCATCACTATTCTCCTAAAGTTCATTGAGAAATTAATGACAGAGGAGGGGTACCCACGAGTGGATATTGAAATGGACTCCTGGTCAGATCATTAGTAAGTCCCACGTGCAGAACCAGCTCCGAAGTAGGGGCGGATGCTGGAACCACTCCTAGTAATGCTTAGCCGCTTTTAACTAAGTGACAGATGGGAAGTGCTTCCAATTTCCAGAAACACACTTCTTTTCCAAACAGTGAAACAGGTATCCAGTCGGAGCCTACTGGATGTGGATCTGGTAGGTGAGTTGAAAAGAGGGAAATGAGCCTCACCGGGCCCCCACGGTGACAGAGGTGCTCGCTTTTGTGGGAAAGGAAGCTGGGGGCTGGGGCTTGGCTTCTTAAGGAGAAAGGCTTGAAGTTGTTCTTGTAAGAAAAGAAAGGGCCAGGCAGGCAGACAGGATCGCTGTGCGGTCTGGCCTGGCGCTGGGCTTGGTTCTGGCCCAGCTCCTGGCAGTGACCCCATGGGCATAAGGTCCAGCCGCCATCATTGCAGAAGGGGCTGCAGTGGTCCCTGTGCTGTGGGGTTTTGAGGCCTGGACACAGTGATGTACGTGAAGGTTTAGACCTGTGCCCATCTGCACCTACTGGAGTGCCCCGCCCGGCGTGGCTGTCATTGCTGGTGTTGTGACATTTCTAATGTTAAAGATTTAGTAACAGTGGCAACAGAAACCTCCTTTTTCCTTGGTCCAAAACATTATTCCCTCTCCTTTAGAACATTGTGAGTTCAGGGCACAAAGCCTTGAGAAAGGGAAGTCATGGAGAAGGTCCACAGGAGGACTAGGCCACCGCGGGGTGGAAACTAGAGCTGAGCGCCAGCTTGGAAAGGAGAGGAGAGTTTTTCTAGAAAGGGAAAAGTCAACGAAATTTGCTGAATCCCAGGCGATGTGAAAGTGCAGCTGCCCCCGCCCTTCCCTGTCCAGGAAGATTGTCTGGCAGAGGAGAGCCGAGCTGGGAGGCCCCGGGGGGCCCCTGGAGGCAGTGGGAGGGGAGACTAGATTTGAGTCCAGTCGGAGCCGCCAGCACTGGCTAAGGCCGGCGAGTGCTGGCAGCACACGGGGGCTGGGGGATTGGGGGGGGGCTGTGGACACCACCTCTCTCTTGCACTCGTTTTGGGTGGCAACCGGAGTAAATGTGATGGCTAAACAAAGAGCTAGAGAATCAAAGTGAGGATTTGAACTCGGGAAGTGGCCTGACGGGTTCGACTCTGTGAGCTATTCCAGTAAACACAAGTTTAAGTTCAGTTTACAGAACGGTTGTAAAAATGTCATTTTTCTGGTTCTGAGTGATTTTGACCTAAAGATTTATCGATGGGCCCTGTGCACAGGAGGTTTCGCCACGAACCAGGTGTGTAAAGATGCGCCAGGAGGGGCAGGCTGTGCCCCTTGGTGAAGTTCCTCTGCCCCGCTCCTTGGTCATGGGGTGGGGGAGGCTGGTCTCCCCAGTGCAGCAGACGTCCCAGTGCTGCTCCACAGGCTTCCAGAGTGGCCGGGGACTTTTCTCCTTCTGCCGGACTCGGCAGGGGCTCCCAGAACATTAAATCTGTTTTCACAGGATGTGCCTCGGGGAGCTGGTCTTGCTCACACCAGGAGCCCAGGGGCTCTCCTGGACCCAGAGGCTGCTTTCTACCCTCCTTCGGCGAATGCCCGCCCACTGGGGATGCTGTGGGGGCCTGTTGGCGGACGGCCCTTCGTCCCCATTTCATCTCCTCACCCATATACTGTGCGCGGCCTTGAAGCCGATGGAGACCATTCTGTGGGGATGAGAGGCCCGTGCCTGCTGTTAGGAGCGTTATGATCGCCTGACGCATCATAGGAGCCCCCTCCTCTCTGACCTCCAGGGCTTTGGGGTCCTGCCTGCTGTTTCTTGCTCCTCCCACAGTCCCAGGCCTTGGGTCCATAACGGGGTGTGTTGTTTTCCTTGCTCAGGCAACAACGGGAAAGGAACCCCCGTGTTTACCGGGGAGGTGGATTGCACCTACTTCTTCACGTGGGGCACCAAGCATGCCTGTGTCAAGGAGAAGGAGGACCTCCTGTGTGGCGTCACCGACGGCAAGAAGCGCTTCGACCTGTCTGCTCTGGCGCGGCACGCAGGTGGGCCCCGGCCTCACTCCCACCTTGTCCACGAATCCCTGGGATGCTTTCACTATTTCCTCTGGTCACCAGCTGGTCGCCTCGCGGCCTCCCTCTCTTCTCATGAGGCGGAGGAGCTGAACTGCAGCCTGGCTTTGCCTGTTTCTAGTTGGGCTACTCAGGCTTGTCTTCAGATAGCTTGGTAAAGACTGCCAAGTGCCCGCTTAGGCCTGGCCTCAAGATTAGAGTCTTTCAAAAAAGAATGGAAACTCTTGTTGTTAAGAGAGTAGATCTAAAAGTTGTGAATGCGTGCATGCGCGTGCGCACGCGCACACACACACACACACACACAAGACCGTATGAAGTGTTAACTAAGCCACGGTGTCATTCTGCCACACGGACATATTGGACAGTGTACACCTGAAGCCAGTACAATGTGACATGTCAGTATCTCAAGAAAAAAAATTAGCTCTCACATCCGCCTTCAAGAGGGTATTCCCACGAAGCACGTGGAGGGCCAGGCCCGAGGAGCAGGTGCTGTGTGTGGGGTGGGTGAGCTGGGGTCGGTTCGTGTCCTGCTCTTGTTGGCATTCCCCACCCAACCTCACATTCTTCTGGGAGGGTCAGAGGAGAATGGATGTGGGAGCCCTTGGTCCGAGTCCAGTGCTATCAGCTGGAGGTGGGGTGTCCCCGGGGCCTTGGGTGCAGAGGCCGTGCTGGTAAATTTGCTCTTTCCTGACGCTCTGTGGCTGAGCCTTTGTGACAGGACAGGCTCTGTGCCGGCAAAGCGGGCCTGTCCACACCACCCTGCCCGTGGGCTTCGGGTTTCAGTGGCTGGGGAGATCAAAGAAAGCACATGGGGCTTCCAGTGGGGATCACCCGACCCAGTGGGCATGTTTGCAGTTTTCTCCTTAGTAGCCCTGGAATTAGGTGTGGTGGGGCGGCAGCATTTGTGGGGAGGAGATAATTGAAGGCGGAGAGAGACTCGCCCCAAGTGCATAATTCCCAGCTGTGATAAGGATGATTACTCACATCTTCAGCATCCCATCTGGTCTGCAAAGGGTGATGTTAGAGGAACCCCTGCTTTGTGCAGTGCTCGCCCTGGGGTGCAGGCTCCCACTCTGTAGGCCCAGCGGCAGAGAATTGCCGTGAACCGGCCTTGAGCTTGGGGCTCAGTGCCCTGAGCTGGGGAGGTAATTGGATTCTGGTGCGAGCATGCTCATGATGCCCCGGGGGGGGGGACTCTCAGCCCCAGTCGGAGGGTCGGGGGTGGCGGCCGCCTGCCCTGGCCAGCCCTGGCCTTCTCAGGGCCTCCGTGGTGGTATGGATGCTGGGGTTGGAGTGCAGTCAGCCTGGGTCCGTGCAGGTGCAGATGCACCAGTCGCTCTGCAGATGTCTCTGCCGTTGGCTCGTTAGGAACCTCCGGGACATCTGCCTAGCGTGTCCGTCTGAAGACTTGGGGAAAGCCACGAGCTGGGATCTAAATCCCTTCCCTACCCGCTTAACAGCTCCTGTCCTAGGGCTTTTGAGCCTGGCCGAAATCTGCTGTGTGTGACCGGGCCCCTGTGTGTGGTAGCCTTGCTGTGTGGCTCTCAGCAGTGAGTGACCCACTGCTCATGGGCTGATGGAGTCTTCCCTGGGTCACCCCACACCCCGTCTGTGAGGGAACCACTTCACTGTCTGGAGTCCTTCACGTAGTGCTTAGTGAGCCCCTCTGTGACTTGCAGGGGCTGGGGCCTTCCTTCTGTGACCTTCCTTGAGGCTCTGGTTGTGTCCTTGGCACAAAGAACAGGCTCCCATCCCTTCTGTGTGTTTTTGATCCATTTCTGTCCCAGCATGATGGACGGGGAGCCATTTCTGTTCAGGGAACATGTAGCCCTCGTTCATTTCCTGGGGCTCTGATTCCTGTGCCTCAGTGGCCAGCTCTGTGGCCCAGCTTCTCCAGGTCCAGGGTCCGGCTGGCCTCCCAGTTTGCCTTTTCGGCTCTGATTTCACATGTTGGGGCTTGGGGAGAAGGTACTGCTTTAATGCTCTGTCCTCTGTTTAGCCCACCTTTCTGAGGACGGACAGGGGCAAGGTTTGTGTCTAAACATTACACGTTCCTGTGCCTTCATCTGCCTGTCCCAGAGACGTGGGCCTAGAGCACCTGCCGCCCTATGCCCCTGACCTTGGCTGAACCACCATCTGTGGGCGACCCAGAATAGTAGTAGTTGCCTTTGGCTAAAAGAAGCTTTTTTTTTTTTTTTTTCCTCTCTGATTGCAGAAACGGAACAGAATTGGGAAGCTGTGGATGGCAGCCAGAGTGAAACAGAAAAGAAGCATTTCTTCATTAATATCTGCCACCGGGTGCTGCAGCAGGGCCAGGCCAGGGGCTGCCCTGAGGATGCGGCTGTGTGTGCCGTTGGTGAGTTGCTCGTGGGCACGGTGGGCTCAGGTTTGCTTAAAGCCGTGGAACTTGGCTGCATCCACTCGGAGCCAATTAGTGCCTCTCTCTGGGCGTGGCCTATGAAGGGTGGTAAGGAAAAAATATAGTTACAACTAGTCAGTCAAGAGACATGGCAGCCGGGGAGGGGAGTGTGAGCACCACACGGCAGTGCTCAGACAAGATGGCGATCACTATATTGAGATTGTTTTTGCGTTGTATGCAAACAATAGTGAGTCATTGTGTCATATATATCCCAAAACTAAAATAAGGCAGGATGTCAACTCTGCATGAAATGGCCCCGGTAGGCAGCTGCTGGGTGCGCTCTGGAAGCCATGACCGTTAGGAACTCTGACCCCGACCCCGGCCCGCGACAGGCAGTGAGGGCGGCTGGAACCTGCTGCCAACCTCAGTTGAGGCACCCTCACCGGGCTGGGTTTAGGGGTTACCCCAGCTCTTTTAGCCTTTGAAAGCAGGTCCAGGCATGTCTGTGTCTTGATTTCAGGGGGAATTGGGGCAACAGTTTCAGAGCTTTCTGCTAACAGGCAGCTGAGCCCAGGCTTAGGAGGTCGCCTGCTCCACGCACGGAGCAGGTTTCGTTTCTTCTTCTTGGTCATGGGACCTGGACTGGGCTCCCGAGAGACCTGTGTCTCGGGGCACGAGGCTCCAGTATGGGTGGCCATCACCAGCCTGATGTGTTAGCATGTGTGTTGCCCCTCATGCCCACAGAGCTCACCACTTGTCCCCCTCCTGCCTTCCTGCTGAGCCTGAAGCAGCCGGGGGTCCTCAATGTGGCTGCCTCCCCTGCCACTGACCACGCAGCCCCGCCAGCTAGCTGACCTCTCACCCCCGCCCGTCAGAACTGACGTGGGCACCTCATCACAGCTCTAACCATGTCTTCCAATTGTCCCTTTTCTTTCTCTTTTCCAGATAAGAATGGAAGTAAAAATCTCGGAAAATTTGTTTCTTCTCCCACAAAAGAGAAAGGAAGCATCCAGCTGTCCTACATGGACGGCGACGACTGTGCTCTGGGCAGGAAGACGGCCACGAACATAACGCTTGTCTGCAAGCCAGGTAGGGGCGTCTGGGGCTGCCCTCTAGTTCCCTGTTGCTCACCGGCCATGGCCTGGATGACCTGGTAGAAGGGGTGTGGCAGGCATTTCAGGTTCCAGAATCTTCTGTGGGGAACATGGTCAATAGTGGTTAGCTCCCTTCCCCCACTCAGGACCGTCCAGAAATGGAGAAACTATATGGTGCCCAAGGGGCCCTGTTGTAATTTTCCAAGTGACTTATGGGTCCCCGCTTCCTCTTCCTGACAACCAGTCTTGCAGGCAACGGCTTCCTCCAGAGGGGGAGGCTCATCAGCAGCTTGAAATGCCCTTGGCTGCACCATCCCAGCACATTGTTCTTCTTTACTTCCCTTTAACTCTGGGCGTACATGGTTTTTACAGGGTCGGCATCAGTTGGTCTGTCTGCGTTTTATAGCCCTTAAAACGTGTATGTCGTGACTGCGCCCCTGTGTTGCACAGCTATGCCTGTAATCTGAGGCACATCCTTGCTGGTGGAGCTTGGTATTCCTATTTTTAAGCATCTTGTCTGTTGTTGCGTTAATAGCCTGTTTCCAGAGTTGGTGATTGTGTTACCATATCCTCTCTGCCTCTACTGAGATATTTCCTTTGGACTCGTTCCCAGCTGTGCTATAAGCTCAAGGGCTATTTTTTTTAAATTGTGGTAAAATGTACATAATATGAAAGACACCATTAAAAAATTGTAGTAAAACACACGTAACAAGAAATCCGCTGTTCGGACCATTCTTTCAGTGTCACTAAGTACGTTCACCATTGTGCAGCCATCCCCACGTGGGTCTCCAGAAATTTCTCATCCCAAACCTGACTCTGGGGGTCTTCCCCAGCTCTGCAACCCCTCCCCTCAGAATACTGTCCACCCTAGTTTCTGCCTGTGTGCGTGAGCATGTGCATGTGCATTTTTAACTATAATGAATGAACAACACACATATGGAATAATCTCACAGTCTCTAAATAGGCTGGCATTCAAATGGCATGGGAAGTATTTACATTACTTTATAGGTTATTACTGAACTGGAAGCCCAAAGGGTGACATCTAAAAATACATCAGAGGGCCTGAGTTTGAATACACAGGGTCAAACAATACACACTGCCTGTCTTCTCACGCCAAATAATCCAGTGGACTTGACTGTGTGTGTGTGTGTGTGTGTGTGTTTGTTTGTGTGTCCGTATCCGTGTCCAGTGAATGTGCATTCCAGGGGCCCCTCCGGGCAGGCGTAGCTCATGTAGCTCTGCACCCCCTTCCAGACCCTGGCCCAGCACTTGTCCAGTAAATCTCTGATGTTCTGGCCGGTTCACCATGGCAATGGAGAGCACTGTCATTGCCGCTCCTTCCTGTGTGTGGTGTGGCTGCACTAGGGCGTCCTTGGGGGCTCACGTCAGGAGGTGGGTGTTACCCAAGGATGTTGAGTGCCTGGTCTCCCTACAGGTGACCTCGAGAGCGCCCCAGTGCTGAGGTCCTCGGAGGACGATGGCTGCTTCTACGAGTTCGAGTGGCACACGGCCGCCGCCTGCGTGCTGGCCCGGACAGAGGGCGCCAACTGCTCCGTGTTCGACTCCCAGGCAGGTGCGTTTCGCAGTGGTGCCTCACCTGACGGCTTAGGTTTTTTCCTTAAAGTGTTTTCCATGAGTGATTCAGGGTAACCTGCTTTAGAGCTACAGGAACTCTGGCCAATATTTTGAAAACCTGAAGTTTGAGACTTTACCTGAGATCATGAAAAGCCTCTCTTAAATTCACATTTGAGGTGGATTTGCTGAAGGCAAAACCCGAGGAACACCTGGGTGTACATCATGTCTGAAAAGGCATTTAGCATGAACTTCGGTCAAGAAACTCACCTTAGAAGGATTTTCTAAGACAGCCACTGTGCTGTGGTTGCCCTGCTTTGGGCACATCCTGGGCCTCCCAGCAGCTCTGACGGGCTCTAGCGGGGACTCATGGTTGAGGCCATGAGCATCCCCCGCAGGGGCTGTGCCTGTGGGTGACGGCAACTCTGGTGGCCCCAAGGGTTGGCGTCTCGAGGGCCTTGGGGGGGGGGTGTGCTCCCACACGGAAGGCTCTGTCACTCCCTTGACTGTGCTTGGTTGTTCTTACTCTTTTTCAGGCTTTTCTTTTGACTTGTTACCTCTCATGAAGAAAAATGGTGCCTATAAAGTTGAGACAGAAAAATACGACTTCTACATAAACGTCTGTGGCCCTGTAACTGCCGACCTTTGCCCGCCCAACTCGGGAGCCTGTCAGGTCACAAAAAGGCAAGTGACGATTCCAGTTAAGGGTTTTTTTTTTTTTAGGGTATTTGGTGCTAAAATGATATTTTGTTGAGAAGTTAGTGTGTTGCCTGCTAACAGCATCTTATGACAAGCATTTGCACAGAGGAGACTCCACCTGGAGACTGGAGGGTGTGAGGAGCTGGAGCGGCTGTCCCTGGGGAGGAGAGTGGGTTCGCCTCATGCTTTATTCTGTGGAGTCTCAGCCCCTCCATTGTTAGATATTTACGTGGAGTCTCTTTTCAGTGTAGTATCAGCTCAGGTGAAGTGAGTGGGGCCTTAATCTGGTTGTCTCATCCCCCAGCTCAGAAATCCTAGCTGGGCATGGGGGCGCTTTGCAGCCTGTGCCCCAGTCACTGCCCTGCCAGCCTTCTGGGTCATAGCCTTGCAGTGCTCATGGTCTTAGTGTCTGTTCTGAGACATGCTTGTTTGTTTTAGTGACAGAAAGGCCTGGAGCCTGGGGCAGAATAACGCTAAGCTGTCCTATTATGACGGGATGATCCAGCTGAACTACAAAGACGGGACACCCTATAACAATGCCAGGCACACACCGAGGACCACGCTGATCACATTCCTTTGTGACCGAGAAGCTGACATTGGCTTCCCCGAGTATCAGGTGGGACTCGACCTGCCTGTACCAGCAGGGCTCAGCAGGCGACAAGGGCTGGCTCGCAGAGATGGGGGTGGAAGCAAAGTGGTGGCAGGCTCGTGGGGTCTCTGAGCGCAGCGGGAATAGTGTGCTCCCTGCAGATGGACTGGCAGGGTAGTCTGCTGGCCCCGAGGCCCCCCGCTCCCCAAGGCCTGCACAGGAGCCCACATCTCCCTTTATTGAGAAGCAGAGCTATTTTTAGTCTGGCTTCCTGCCCAAATCATCATGTCCTGTGATTTTAATGAATCCTTTTAGATTCGCCAGGGTACACAGGGGGTGTGCATTTTCTGAACTGTTTATTCACTGGGCCTCAATGGGAACCCAGAACACACACAAACACCAACAATCACCCCTTATTCCTGCTTAACAGAGGCTAGATGTCCATCCTAATTTATTACCGGGCAGTCTTTCTCTTAATAAGACGAAAGGAAAAGGTTCGGGTTTGCTTCATGCAGTTTTTATTTACAAGGCTGGATGGAGCCCCCATCGCTTCTCAGGGCAGCTTTGGGTAACATTTCCTGTTCTTGTGCTGCTTCTTACCTCGTCGTGCCATTAGGAAGAAGATAACTCGACCTATAACTTCCGGTGGTACACGAGCTATGCCTGCCCGGAGGAGCCCCTGGAGTGCGTGGTGACCGACACTCTGTCGCTGGAGCAGTACGACCTGTCCAGGTGAGGTCAGCCCAGCCTGCCCTTGGTCTTGGCCCAGGCTGGTGCCGTGTTCTTTTAGGGCTCTCTGGTGAGCATGTAACAGCCTTGAGAGGTGGTCCTGTTAGCCAGGGGCTGTGGGCCCAGGAGGGCCTTTGACAGGGATCGGTAGCCTTCCTGGTGTCAGCCCACCTTTGCCATCACACGATGTAGCCCTCAGCTGCATCATTGACATTCATCGCCATTGAGACGGAGATGTGGGGGCAGGTGCAGGCCTGCTGAGCCCTGAGTTTAGTGCAGGCTGCTGTACTCCTGTGGGTCAGGGGTCACGGCGAGCTGGCCACTGTGCCTCAGTGAGCGGGTGTGTCAGTTTGGTATACGTCTATTCCTCTAGTGACTTAGAGTCAAACTGGGACGTGTCAGCTTTAAAAGCACCCATGTTACTCTGAAATTCTAGCTTGGCAAAGGCCGAGGGCAGCCAGGGAGGGAACTGGTACGCCATGGACAACGCCGGGGAGCACAGCACATGGAGGAAGTACTACATCAACGTGTGCCGACCCCTGAAGCCGGTGCCAGGCTGCGCGCGCTACACGTCGGTTTGCCAGATGAAGTACGAGAAATCGCAGGTGAGCGGCCTTCCCTGCCTAGGCTTCCCTCCCTGGCCCCTGACTTGGTGGGATGGTTATTTCAGGACCCCAGGTCAGGAGCGGGGACAGAGGGGTCCTGCTCCCCCTAGATGTGCTAGCCTCGAGTTGCCACATGGGCTGAGCACCGGGCTCGGCGTTGGCAGGGACGCCCGTGCACGCATGCTTGAAGCAGCACCATGGAGCGTGACTGGGACACGGAAGCAGCCTCCCTGCCCATCAATGGACAGAGGGCAGGAGGCGTGATCTGTGCCCACAGTGCAGGATGGTTCTGCCCCAGGGAGACGAAGTGATCCATTCTCAGCAGCAGGGCGGGGTTTTGAGAGAAATACCTGCAATGTAAGGCAGGTCAGATGGTAAATACACCATAGAGCAGGTGATTTGGTGCATGAAGCACTTCCAGAAACCAGGGGATATTCATGGGCACCGTGAAGGCTCTGAGCTCAAGGGGGAGGAAGGATGAGAAGGGACAAAGGGACACTGGGATGTGGGGAGGGGGGGACTTAAAAAAAAAACACCCCAAAGTAACACCCGGTGCTGGTGACCTTTGGCCACAGTTGGGGCAGAGGAGGCGCCTCGGGCTGTTGAGCCTGAGTTTAGAACCACCTTTGACCACGAGGCGTCTGTGGAACAGTTCCGCTCCCCAAAGCTGGCTAATTGGGGGAAAGCGGGGAGTTGCTGTGACGAGCTGGCCCCAGGCATCAACTCCCATTCTGGGTGCCGGCGCTCTCCATCATTCCCCTGAACGCAGGCACTGCCCGAGCTCTGGCGTGGTTCCCTGTGCTCGCTGTGCATGGGGGATCTTAAAATAAAGACGAGTGTGTGCTGCTTTAAAAATAGCACGTCGGGAATGTGCTTTCCTGGCCCGGCAGCGCGGCCGCCCGCAGGGAGCCCGTGAGTGCACTCTGGTGGCCGAGGGCTGAGGCCGTGCTGGGTGCTCCTTGCTGGAGTCGATGCCTCAGAGTCATGTGTCCTTATTCACAGGTTCGTAATTCACGGAGTCACTTACTTGCTCGCTTTTTATTGTTACCCTAAAAGCCACACTGCAGTGCCCACGGTCACTGCGCTGGGCCAGGAGCCTCTGCTTTCCTGTCTCAGGCCTGCCTTGTGGGCAGGGCGTGCAGGCCGCAAGCTCCAGTTCTGGCTGGGGTCCTGCCCCTGGGGTCCATTACAGGCTCCAGACAAGTCACGTCTTATGTGTTGGGGGCAGAGTGAAGGGTTCGTTGGGACCCCCAAATCTACACGCTCTAATTGGGTTCTGCCATCTGGCGCATAAAGATAAATATCCTAGTGCATAAGACCTTCCATAGAAAGGAATTTTAATGCATTTTGTGTGCAACAGTTAGTGTGTAATAGAGAGAAGAGAAAGAGAAAGAGAGTTTCCAAATGAAGGACCCAAAGTTGCCCACCCCTCCTGGATAAATGCCCAGCTAGATAGGGTTGGCCCAAAGTGGGGCTGCCGAGGCCCCAAAGTCTGCCACGTGTCTAAGGCACTTTCTGGTGGGGACCCACGGGAAGGGGGCAGAAGGGTTCAGGCAAGTCTGGAAGGAAAAGAGCAAAAATCAAAATCCAAGTCAAGGTAAAGGCTGCCATTGCTAGCCTCCCCAGGGGTCTCTTCCAAGTGTCTCCTTCTGTGTTCCTGAGTCCCTGGTGCAAGCCCAAGGCAGAGCATCTGGTCCCGGGGACAACCCCACATTAACAACCCCCCAGCCCCGCGGTCGTGAACCAGTGTCGGCCACGCGGAGGTGGGAGAAGCCTGACGGGTGTGTGGGTTCACAGGGTGCCTACTCGGAGGCGGTGTCCATCAGCAACCTGGGCATGGCCAAGACGGGCCCGACGGTGGAAGACAGCGGCAGTCTCCTCCTCGAGTACGTCAACGGCTCGGACTGCACCACCAGCGACGGAAAACGCACCACCTATACCACCAGGATCCACCTCGTCTGCTCCAGGGGCAGCCTGGTGAGGCTTGCGCTCCCTGATGGGACCCTGGGGCTCTTCCAAGCGCTCCTAACGGTGCCCGCACAGGGCATCTAGGCTAGCTGGGGGTGGCAGCGGGGTTGGGGCCCTCCTGCGAGGCTGCTCCCCTGGCTGCGCTTCCTGACGCGAAGCTGCCTCCCTTCCTGCCAGGACTTGCCCTCCCCGTGTCCTGCAGACATTTGGTCTTTCTCTGAGCTGGGCAGATGGGCCCTGCTCGTTAGTGGCTCGGAGTTGGTGACTGGAGGTTGGTGGCAGTGGGACCTGTCGCAGACGTGGTTAACTCCAAATCCTGACCCAAACGAGGCAGCTTGGCGCCTCCATCTCAGCCCCATGGACCAACAATGGGGACGTCTAATTCAGCAGTAAACAGTGACAGAGGGAAGCCTGGAGACAGCCAGCGATGGGGCTTTTAGCCAGGGCGGGACAGTAGCGAGAGCTCTAGGTAGAAGCGCTTTGGATGGTTTTGTCCAGTCCTGATCACGTTCCAAAGTTACGTTTAAAAACACAAGACGTACAACTTATCCTCTGGACATTGCAGGTATTACGTGTGCATATCCATCCCGGTGCCCGTTTCTAGAATTTCGCCATTCACAGACCCTAGTGCTTTTTGTACCTGGGGTTTGAAATTTATACCTGGATTTTGTATTTTTCAGGCAATTCCTAGACTCTTAGGTAAAGAGTAGACATACTGAAACCCGTGTTTATTAATAACTTGAAAGTCCAGTGCCTCGGGGTCAGTGGCAGCTTCCTGGAGCTTCGCTGAGGTGACCCAGCAGAAGCACCTGTCACCGCTACCCCCTTGTCTTCCAGACCCGCGACTTCGTGTCGTTTGCCAACATGTGATTTTTCCCCAAGAGATAATTTCCTGGAACTGTCCCTTCCTCTCTCTGCTCTCGTTGCCATGGAGATACTAGAGAGTTCCAGGAAGCGCTCTTGAATCCCTGGTACTGCAGCAGTCACCTTATTTGGCAGCGTTTTTAGAGCAGTCCCACGTTACTGCTGCCTCTGGTGCTCAGGAGCTGCCGAGTGGAAAAGTCACGTGCAAGAGGGTCCTAAAGCCTCAGAGCCTTCAGGCGACAGCTGTCACCCTGCACAGCCACGCGGTGGGGGCAGGACAGGTGTTTGTTTTGACTGGAGGCGCTGAGGTCGCAGACTGGGGGCCTTCCAGGTGAGAGGGTCTGAGCAGGGGAGACTCGGTGTCAGACACCCATCACCCTCTTCCCCCTGACCTTCTGCAGGCACCTTAACTTCTCTCTGTCTCAGTTTCTCATTTGTACACTCGCTGGCTAGTGCTAGACCTCAGTCCACTGAGTCATGGAGGGGCTTGGGGAAACACTGATAAACCCAGGGCAGTGCTGGACCGGGGTCTCTGTGAGGCACTCGCTCTGTTATTAGAACACTCGCAGCGAGTGCGGGCACCGCTGGGGCATTCCACAAGCTGAACTCACCTGTGGAGCTGAATGCCCGCAGCACCTGCCCCTGTGTGCCCCTCCTCTGCCAGGTCCGGCCCCACGGCCCAGTAGGTGCAGTGGGCCCCGTGGGTGCTGTGTGGCTTCCCAAGGTAGACGGGGCGCAGCTCAGTGGATGGCCCAGGTCTACTCCTCACCCCTGGCCCTTACCACCCCCAGCCAGGCTTATGAGGTCATACCTCCTGATAGAAACAGCACAGGAGCGAGAGGCTTGATGCACCCAGTCCGGGCACAGACACCTGGTGTCCAGAGGCCCTCGCTACCTTTCTCTGTCAGGCTGGTCTCCTCAGTCAGGTTCCACTTCCTCGTGATGACTTTCCCTGCGTCTGACCTTGCAGAATACCCACCCCATATTTTCCCTTAACTGGGAGTGTGTGGTCAGCTTCCTGTGGAACACCGAGGCCGCCTGCCCCGTGCAGATCACCACGGACACAGACCAGGTACGTGAGCTGGCGCAAGGCGGCGCCAGGCGCTCCAGGACCTCTCTGCCTGCCCCGTCCCTCACCTTCTGACTGTTCTGGTTTCCTCCATGTGGAAAGCAGGGTCATCCTGCGCCCCTCTCCCCGAACCTGGGTCCTGAGTCCTGGGCTAAGGGCAGGACGTCACTCTATCCCTGAACCAAAGATGTCTCCCTTTTCTCCACCCTGGTCCTCTGATGTCAAGAGAGCTGCATGGTCAGTGTCTTGCCACAGAGCTAAACATCTGGGTGCCCGCCTTCTGTGACCCTGGCCTCTCGGTGTTCTCAGCTGTGGGACACCGCCCACGTGTGTCAGTTTGCCCTCATCTGTGACCCACTCATGTTCTGATGGAACACTCAGGTGTAACACTGTCGTCCAGCCAGTCTCCTGCACCTCTTCTTTCTGAGCCCTGTGCTGCCTGCATCCTGGCTCCCGCTCAGGCCACAGCACACGCTCCAACCTCCTGAACCCCTCCTGTGGGGAGCAGCTCTGGGATGTCACCTGTGATCCTCCACAGGTGGTGGGCAGTTGTCACAAGCTGGTTTTCTTTATGGTGGGGTGGACTTTCCTCTCCTCAATTTTTTTCAAATCTCCACTGAGCGGCAAATATCTAGTATAAAAACATAGGTGTTGGTCTTGGGGTGCTCAGGGAGGGTGTGCTTAGCAGGTGGCTGCCCAGTCAGTGCGCTGGGACTGGCTACTGCTCGTCCACGGCGCTTGGTGGCCATGGCAGGAGGAGCTCGGCAGGCTCGCCCGCCTCGGAGAGGAGCAGGGTGCGGCCTGGTCCACTGTGTGGCCTCTTGTGGTCAATTTTCAGTTGGTTTCTAAAAAGCCATTTCTGGGTCCCTTGTGCTTGGTGATCTTGGGGGCTGGAGGGAACCGAGTGGCTTCCAGGAAGGTTTGCCCTCTCTGAGCTTGCGCTCACGCTGGGGTGTCACAGCTGTTTGCTGATATTAAAATCAGGAGAAACGTGGTTGTGTGAGGCCCGTGTGTGCAGGTTTGGGGGTGCTGGTGGGCATGGTCTGACCGTGCCTCTTCCTGTCCCCGCAGGCCTGCGCCATCAGGGACCCCAACAGTGGGTTCGTGTTTGATCTCAACCCGCTCAACAGCACCCAGGGATATGTGGTCTCGGGCATCGGGAAGACTTTTGTGGTAAGTTATGTGATGAATTCCAGTGGCTTTGATGTGAGGAGTCACCTGCGGGGGGCCTGGCAGGCAGGTGTCTTCAGGGGCAGGGCAGTGGTAGCGCCCTTACCCAAGAGGAGGCACAAGGGCCCAAGTTTAAGGGGGGCATGGGGAATGTCATCACCCTATCTTGGTACCGTGCAGATGGTGGGGGGCGTCATTCTGCAGGAAGTTACTGAAATCTGTCGCTCTGTGTTTAGAAGGGTGGCCCCGAGCTGGCACCACCTTGGGGGGGGGGGTGGTGGTTGGCAGAGACCTGAGTCTTCACCTGGGGTGGAGGGAGTCCCCAGCACTTAGATTTTGCAAGTGCTCCAGGAGATTGTGGTGTCCACTCAAGTTTAAGGAGGAAATGCTGACTGCATTACCCCATAAATGGGAAATAAGCTGGTAGCTGTGTTCTAGGTTCTTCTCATAGCACTTTCTTTATAGGCAGTCTTACAGTCTAGAGCAGCGAGTGGGAAAGTCTCCACACTGATACTATTCTTTATAAACAAGCACTACTGGAAAGGGAGAAAATGTTTAAAAAATCTTTACTCTGGTTTAAATTGTTGCAAATTCCAATTGAAGTAAGAGAGTAGGCTTTGAAAATGGAAAGTTGGGATGAGAATATCTTACAAAAATGTGACTCGGGGGGACTTTGTAGGTAAACACAGTCCAGGAAAGTGCTGGATGGAGCTTGTCACTCAGCAGCCCTGGGACTGCTCATCTCCACCCCACCCCAGCTGCCACTACAGCTCGCTTTATGCCAGGGATTTAAAACAGGCAGCGTTGCATTGTGCTGCTTGTATGAGTGTGAGAGGTAGATAAGAACCTCCTTGAACTGGGTAGAGAACACGCCAGAGGAGACGACCACCATAGGGAACATGCTAGAAGCAGGCTGAGGGGCTTTGCCTTTGTGCATTGTGATGTTAGGAGGGTCAGCCTTGTTGAGAAGGGGCATCATATTATATGCACTCAATTTTAGTTAACTTGACCGTGTAATGGTCTCCACGGTGATCTAAAGTGCTGCCCTCTCTAGCTCATGTGCCTCCCTTGCTGTGTGTGGTGCATTACTATGTGTGACACACCTCACGCGTGTGGATGCAGGGCTGTTGGGACCCTCGGGGACAATTTCTGGGCACTGCTGCTGGGCTGTGACTCCGCCTTTGTACTAAACTTAAGGACCAGCTGTGTACTTGTGGAAGGGGTAACTCGGGTGACAAGAACAGGGTCGCCCGGTGGGCGTGGCGAGGGTCTGCGTGTGTCCTGTTGCTGGAGCTGCTCTGAGTGGTTCTCGCTGTCCCGCCTGCAGTTCAACGTGTGCGGCACGATGTCCGTCTGTGGGACCTTTGACGACAAACCTGCTTCTGGCTGTGAGGCCGAGACCCAGACGGAAGATCTGAACAATCTGAAGCCAGTCAGGCCAGTTGGCCTGTCCAGCCTCCAGCTGTCCACAGAGGGCCTGATCACACTGACCTACAAAGGACGTGTGAACCCTAGCAAAGGTGAGCTCGGAACCAGGATACTTGCAGCTGACCAGTGTCCTGGGGGTTCTGAGCACACGTCAGTCATGCAGGCACCCCACGGGCCTCACGCCAGCTCTTACCACCCGTGAGAATATGTGAGAGTCCTGTGCCCTGACCCAGGTGTCTTCCCTCGGGCACCTCCAGATGTTCCTGACCTGGATTGTCAGGCTTTGATGGCCTTGCTTTTCTGCAGGTTCCCCAGCAGATACCGAAGTTACTGTTTCTCCTATTTTTTCCTTCTGTCTGTTCTCCCTTCAGTCTTTCCTCTGTGTTTTCCTTCTGTCTGTTCTTCCCCTCAGTCTTTCTTGTATCTTTTTGTAATAAATACACTTCTGCTGGGTTGCGTGTGTTAATGTTTCTGCACTTTCCTGCAGCTCTGTTGTCCAGCAGAGCGGAGCTCTGGGAGGTGGCACTGGCTTGTGCAGGTGTCCTATGCAGGCCTGGGTTAAACGCTGCATCTTGCGGACTGGTCCCCTGGCCTCTACCCCTCCTCACCCCTGGGCCACTGGCCCCTCTGCTAACCTTCCTCCTCTAGGCAGAGAAGTTCCAGTCAGAGCCGGTGGCTCCCTGCAGGCTAAAACTGGGGCTGGGGTCCCTCATTCAAATCAGGTCTCTTTAAACAGGCCCCATACCTGCTGTCCAGCGGGTGAGATACCCAGTGTCCCCTGCAGCCTGCATGGACCGTGCAGGCTTGCTGCCTGTCCCTTCACACCCGCCTTCTGATTCCCCAGGGGCCGCTGATGCGTTCATCATCCGCTTTGTTTGCAACGATGACATTTACCCAGGAAGCCCCAGGTTCCTGCATCAAGATATCGACTCCAACCTGGGGATTCACGACACTTACTTTGAGTTTGAAACTGCACTGGCCTGTGTCCCCTCCCCGGTGGATTGCCAAGTCACGGGTAAGGCTGTCAGGGGTGTGACTGTGTGTGCAGTGTGTGTGCATGAGTGTGTATGTGCACGAGAGTGTGTCTGTGTGTAGTGTGTGCGTGGCACTGTGTGTGCACGAGAGAACATACGTGTGCATGTGTGTGCATGTTTGTTTTACAGGCAGCGTGGCATTTGTGTTACATGTTTTCTTTGATGCGCAAAGTCCTGTCGTTTCTCTTGAGAGTCTGAACTTACAATTAAATACTTTTCAGCTGTGTTTTGAGATCAGCGCTCGTTTAGAACTGAGACGAAAATGTGGGTAAAAATCAATACACGTGGTCAGAGCTTCTTATTTAAGGAAGACAGTTGTAGCTCTGGAGGGTGTACCCCAACACTGGACGTCCCCCAGGGCCTGCACCTCCACGTGCCTGGTGCTGCCCTGAGGGCTGGTGTTGGTGCCGGGGCCTGTCCCGTAGCTGTGTCTCCTGGCAGGTCACTGGTCTCTGTGGGGTTAAAGTGTGCCCCAAGGCTGACAGGAGAGCAGGGCACCCACACACCCTGCTGTGTTTCAGACGATGCTGGCAACGAGTATGACCTGAGCGGCCTGAGCAAAGTCCGGAAGCCTTGGGTTGCTGTGGACACCTCACCTGAGGGCAGGAGGAGAACTTTCTATCTGAGTGTCTGCACCCCTCTGCCGTACATCCCTGGGTGCCACAGTGAGTTCAGAGCCCTGGACCTGGCGCCTCCCTACCTCCCCTCCCGTGCCCCAACCCAGACGAACGCCCCGCTCTTTCAGGTAGTGCAGTGGGGTCCTGCCTGGTGACAGAGGAGAAGAGCTGGAGCCTGGGCGTGGTGCAGATTAGCCCCCAGGTGGCAGCCAACGGGTCCCTGAGCATTGTCTACATGAACGGTGACAAGTGTGGGGACCAGCGCTTCTCCACCAGGATCACCTTGGAGTGTGCGCAGACCTCGGTGCGTGACCCCACCCACCTGCTGCCCACACCCTTTACACCAAGGCGCCCATGTGGTCCAGCCTGTCTTTCCGGGTTTAGGGCATCGCTGGGGTTCAGTGGAAATGTGCCACCCCCAGGCCTCACGTTTTCTCAGAGGTTGAGGTTGGGGATTAATGGTGGCTGTTGTTGGGCTGATTTTTTTCTTTCTAATAAATGAAAACAAAATCAACCACTGGCTGCTTTTCCAGGGATCGCCGACCTTTCAGCTTTTGGACGAGTGTGAATACGTGTTTGTCTGGAGGACCGTGGAGGCCTGTCCTGTCATCCGAGCGGAAGGTGAGGCCTGGCGCCTCGTGAGTGCACCGCAGGGGCAGCCTTCAGCTGTGCCTTCCCGGGCCTGGGGGGGTTTGGGCCCCTAGTCGAGGAAAGGGCCCCCGTGTCCTTGTCACCCCATGTCCTCGCCCCCTGTTGCTGAGTCTGCAGCACTGCTCATCCTGCTGGGATGATGGACTGTTGCTTTCTCACACTGGACAAGGGGCTGAGCAGATCCTAGGGGCTAAGAGTGACCTAGTCTTTTCTAGAAAGCTGTCTGCCAGCAGTTGGCATCATGCCTATAAACAAAAATGATTCGGTGTGAGGCTTAATGGCCGTGTCAGACAGTCCTTCCCCGTGAGACACTGGGAGGCTTTCTGCTGGAGCGCGCGGCTGAGGCTGCCCTCATGTCTTGTGTCTCCTGAAGGAGACAACTGCGAGGTCAGGGACCCCCGGCACGGACACCTGTACAACCTGAGGTCCCTGTCCCTGAACGACACGATCGTGACTGCCGGCGAGTACACCTACTACTTCCGGGTCTGCGGGCAGCTGTCCTCGAGCGTCTGCCTCGGCGGCGAGAAGGCCAAGGCAGTCTCGTCGTGCCAGGAGAAGCGGGGGCCCCAGGGCTTCCATAAAGTGGCAGGTACGGCAGGGCCTCGCCTGTGGAGGAAGGGCAAGATTCCACACTTCGGCTCTTGGCGCCGGGAGCACATCTTTCTCCAGTAAGGAGGACGGCTGGTTCCCCCTGGGGGAAGCCACGTCGTCACTTGATGTTGCTTGATTCCTGGCGCCCGCTGCGGGAAGGGGCTACTCGCTGCCTTCTCGGTTAGCGATGCCAGTTCCGGTCCCGAGAGCCCATCCCCTGATCACGCGTGCGCCCTTTGGGCAGCGGGTGGGTGCTGGGGGGTCTGCGGCAGCACGTTCTGGAACCCAGCCGGAGGGGCACGTGCAGTGCAGGCCTGGGCCGTGAGGCGTCGCGGGGCCCGGGCAAGAGCTGGGCGGGTACTGGTGAGCTCAGGATGTGGGAGAAGGGAGTTGGAACGGATGAGGGGTCATCTCTGTGCTGGCGAATCTGGGGCCTTGCCCGGGAGGGCTGTGTCCCCTCCCTCCTGGGCGGTGGCCATGGGTGGTGCATTCAGGGTGAGCAACCTGACCTGCCGGCTGGGCAGACGAGGGTCCCGGCCTCACCTGACGGCGTCTCTGTCGACAGGTCTCCTGACGGAGAAGCTGACCTACGAGAATGGGCTGTTGAAGATGAACTACACCGGCGGGGACAGGTGCCACCAGGTGTATGAGCGCTCCACCACCATCTACTTCTACTGTGACCGTGGCACCCAGAGGGTGAGTGTGCCCGTTGCTGGGCTCCGGCGCCCTCTTGGCCTGCTCCCCTGGGTTCCCCAGCCCTCCCGGCTAGCGTCGTTGAAACGCGTGATTCATGCAGAGTTCCTCAACATGAGTGCTCGGGGTGTGAGTGATGTTTACTGAGCACACGGGCTCGAGGCATATTTATAAGTACTTTCATTTCCCCCGCCCCATAAGCCAGTTCAGGGGGCTCTGTGCACAGCCCAGGTGAGCTTTTACGGTGTTCAAATCAATCAGCAAGCCTTTCGGTGGCTGCAGGGGCCAGGCTAAGCCCACACGGAGCCAGCGGCTGTGCGGGGACAGGGAGCTCCCCGCCGCCCAGGCCCAAGGGGCAGGGAGGTGATGGGTCTCGTGGGGCTCACCTGTGTAGACCAGAGCACAGGCCTTAGGAGTCGGAGGAATTGATGCATTTAAGGTTTCAACTCATAATATTTCCAGTTCACAATACAGGTCGCCAAGGGAGAGGCTTTGATTATTTGGAAAATTCATTATTTTCATTGTTTTGTGATACTGTGGGTAAATGAGGTTTTAATTTCATTCATAGTTCAAAATTCAGTGGTTCAAAATTGGCATTATAATCTCAGTATTGCTGCTCACTCTGCAATACCGTGAGACTAGTAATACATGCAGACGCCAGTGGTCAGCTCTGTGTGTAAAAGTGCAGCTTGTCAAGCATCATAAAAACTTTCTTACTCAAAAACACATTGTTTACGGAGACTGTGTTGGCTCCTTGATCACCTGTGTGACCTTAATGCACGTGGCTCTCCTTGACTGTTTTCACCCATAAGCCCCACGGATGAGCTACCGCACCTTTCCTGATTACCTGCGTGTGTCTCTCTCCTCCCAGCCCATGTTTCTCAAGGAGACCTCGGACTGCTCATACCTGTTTGAGTGGCGGACCCAGTACGCCTGCCCACCCTTTGACGTGACGGAGTGTTCTTTCAAGTAAGGCCCGGGAGTGCAGACTTGGGGGCTGGCACGTTCACTCCATCAGGTTTCTCTTCTGGGGATGGGGCCTTCGGGAGTCAGGTGATTTCTCTAAGCCACAGTGCTTGTATTAGCTGAATGAAGGGCTGGATTAGGTTGTCTCAAGCCCCTCACACCTGAGATTTTGAGATTACTTTGGATGTGATTCAAACAATTGGGGAAGAGCTCAGTCAGGGCGGAAAACACTGCCAGGTTCACAGGTGTGGGCAGAGTGGAGTGACCAGAATGATCCCCTGCCTTGGCTTCTCCCTTGCGTGCTGCTTGTCTGGGACGATGTTGAAGCCATGGAGAAGGGTGACGGCAGAGGATTGGTGGGTGTGGGGGGGACACCCGCCTGCAGGTGCTCAGTGGCCTCTGGTGGTCTTGACCACCTTGGCTCAGGTAGGGTCCTGCGGCAGGTGGTCGGCTCCTCCTAGGATGAGGTGGAGTCTTTATGCGTGAATTTCAACAGGGTCACCCTTGGAATTGGTACAAAATAGACACCTTGGGTCCCTTCCCTGGAGAGTTTGGTTCTATGCATCTGAATCTCGTGTTCTGAGTTGGTAAGGGACAGACTGGCAGTCGCACTGTGAGGACTTGTCCCAGAAAGAGTCAGGGTCACAGCAAGCTGTCTTGGGGAGACATTTTGTTACCCCCCCCCCCATCTTTGTCCTGCGGTGCTGCCTCCTTGAGTAAAGTGAATGTTAGCAGTGCACGGAAGTGCCTGTGGCGGTCAGTGTTTAGTGTCTTTAAATTGAAATTAAAGCAGCGTTTCATGAGCGTTTCCACGTGAAGCCCATTCATTTCTCGTTGCTGGTGGTTGTGAGCAGATGACTGTGCGGACACCCCGAGTCACTCAGCCGCTCACGCCGCGGCTGGAGCCGTCTTCAGCTTCCTCACACTTGTGTTTCAGGAGTGCAATTCTGGGGATCTTTGTACAGAAAGCTTTGTTCCCCCCAAAGTTTTTTGTGCCCAGTTTTAAAAGCTGGCAGGTATTAAATCAAAGGAAAATTAAATAATTGGGTAAAATGAAGGCTTCTATGTGCATATTGTAAGAAATTCAGAGTGCAGAACGCGTCCTGTGACGCGAGCTTTATCCCGCACTCACCTCTCACATAGCCTCATTCCATCTTTTCCCAGAGCCTCATTCCACCTTTTCCCCATGTCTTGTAGTTCTTTCTAGAACCTTCCAGGACTCTAAATGACACATACACCGTTGTCAACCTCCAGTAGTCTCTGTGGACTCCTTCACAGAGGAGCAGCGTGATTCGCGCGAGCTGGTCTCTGCCCTGCCCCCATCGGCGGCATTTTTCTGTGCTTCCCGGCGCCTTGGGTCGTGTGCTCTGACTCCAGCTCCGGCTGCCGCCGGCCAGCGTCTCCGCTCTGCTTCTCTCCCTCTTCTCGCCCTTTGCTGCTGCTCCCCTTCCTCTCTTCCTCTCCCTCCATCTGAAAACATCATTATTTTCCTTCAAATCTGATGGGTTGGGTGTAAGATTAGAGTTAACATCATTTCTCCTTGATTCCTCTGTCAGTTACTGCCAGTTCCACCTGTGGTTCCGCCCCCCCGCCCCCATTTATGGTCCTTTTACCTTCACGTTGCTCCGCTTCTCTTTCGTGCCCCACGCTGGTCCAGGCCCTTTATCTTGTCCCTGCATCTCGGCGGGCATCTCACCGTGCCTTCTGCGCCTTCCTGGCCACGCACTGGGCTCGCCCAGCCCAAGAATGAGAGTGACCCCGGCGCGCAGGCCCGGCGCGCTCTTGCTGAAACTCCCAAGCCGTGGTTCTCGGGTCTCATTAGGATCAGCCAGCTCAAGCCACAGACCCTGCTGAGCCCCCGTGTTACATCAGCCTCCTTCCCTGCTGCTTCCCTCACATGTGCAGGCCCAGCCACGCGGGTGGCCTCCCTTTCTTTTTAAGTCAGGCTTACTGGGTTTGCTTTAGTCTGCAGTGCTGCGTGGTGTCTAGGGCCGCCCCTCTCTGGAAGTGCCTTTCCGCGACATGCCCCCCCCGCCAGAGCACCCGCGGCCCACCGGGCCTCTCCCCAGGGCTCTCCTGCCCGCCCCTCTGGTGGCCCCTGCTCTGCAATCGCATTGCTGGAGTTTGTTCTGGTTTGCTCTTGTCTGTTCCTTTGTGCCTGTACGTGCCATGTGAGGGGAACACCTGTATTTGTCCTTTTCCTTCTGAATTATGCTGCGTGGTACACTGCCCTCCCGCCCCGTCCGTCCTGCTGTGAGCGGCAGGTGTCCTCTTGCAGGGCAGGACGGTGTCTCGGGTGCTGGGGACGTGACCACGCACACTCAAGCCTGCTGCTACTTCTCCTCCCTGCAGAGATGCGGCCGGGAACACCTTCGACCTGTCGTCCCTGTCAAGGTACAGTGACAACTGGGAAGCGGTGACGAGGACGGGGGCCACCGAGCACTACCTCATCAACGTCTGCAAGTCTCTGTCCCCGCATGCTGGCTCGGGTGAGAGGGGCCTTTTGGCGGGGTGGAGCGTGGGGCGGGGTGTTGGTGGATAGTGGATTCATGGGGGAGACTAAGCAGGACGGGATTCATTGAAGGTGTTGCCCTGCAGCGTGGGTGTGGTTTAGCCAGGAAGTTGCAGGGGCCTTGACGAGCCTCACAGTTCCCTGGGGGGGTTCAGGATAGACGGGTGCCGAGGCTTGGCTGGGAGCATTGTAGCCTTTTTGAGTGACTCCTTGGCGTATTCGTGGGGGCAGGAAGTTCATGCAGGGGAAGAGCTGTGGGGCGACGTAAAGGTGGGGTGTGCCTCCTGCTTATGGAGACTGACACCCTGAGTGCCTGTGGTGGAGACTAGACTGTTATGTTTGTGGCACCAGCATGTGAGGCAGTGCCCCACCGTGGCCTCGGCGTCCAGTGGTTCTTGGGATGCTGGGTCGAAATGTGTCCCATTTGCATAGAGCTTAACAGCACCCACCGAGTCCTGTGTGGCGCAGCTCTGAGCAGGTGCTGGGTTTTCCCTACACAAGTTGGTTTCCATCCTCTGCACGTTTGAGACTGTGGATGAGACTGGTTCTAGACCTGGGCAGGCAGTGTTGACATCCCAGGACTCTGGGAGTCGGCATGTGAGTGTGGGCCGTGTACACATTCCAGTAACCCAGGTATTTTAGCATCATCACTTGGGGTTCAGAAGTAATTCCAGCCTGGGATTCTTCCCACCCTGCCTGCCCGCAGTCCCCATGCGGTGTAGCAGCACTGAGCGAGGGTGGGCTTGGGGGAGAAGCGGAGGCTCCCTCGGCGTGTCTGGTCACTTGGCCTGCAGGCCCGAGGTGAGTCCTCGCCGCCCACACGTGTTGCAGAGCCCTGCCCTCCGGAAGCAGCCGTGTGTATGGTGGGCGACTTCAAGCCTGTGAACCTGGGCCGGGTGCAGGATGGCCCTCAGTGGAGCGATGGCGCCACGGTCCTCACATACGTGGATGGAGACTGGTGTCCAGACAGGATCCGGAAGAAGTCGACCACCATCCGCTTCATCTGCAACGACAAGCAGACCGTAAGTGATGGTGTTCTCAGCCCTGGTGTTGCTGCGTAGGGGGCAGAACCATCTGGGGGCACCAAGACCCTTGGTGTGTGTCTTGGGTGTGAGTGGATGAGCTCGGGGGCCCAGGGTGGGTCCTGCGGGCCGTGGGCCACGTGCCCTTTCTCGTCTGGCTCCCAAGGTGCCCGCCCAGGTCTAGTTTCTGAGTGGTTGGGTCTCTGAAGGCTGGAGAACCTCCGGTGGGGCTGGCCTCATGGTGTTGGTCCCTGTGGCTGCCGCTTGGGAGGTGCTGGAGGCCGGACAGTGCTGGGCAGAGGTCGGCCTCCCACTCCCAGCTGGTCAGTCCCATACCCACCCTGGACCTTCACTGTGAACAACGTGTCATGTTACCTGTTGCCAGGTGGTTGTCAGGTTGAGGGAGGAGAGGCTGCAGGGGAGGCTCCTCTGGGGCTGGGCCTCTCTCCCTGTCAGGGCCTCCCCCAGAGGGTCAGTATGTGCTCTGAGCCAGGGGACCAAGCGGATGGTTTCTCAGAAGAACCTGCTGCCCGTGTGCTGTCACTTATGACCCAGGCTTGGGACTAGGTCTATGCAGCTGCCCACCCTACCTGGGCTTGGGCGGCCTCCTTGCCCGCTGGGGTGCTGGGGGTGCCGAGGAGCCGGGGCTAGTGATGGGCTCTGATGGGGAGCAGTCCCTGTGGGGAGAAGGTGCAGAGGCTGCTGGGGTCAGAAAACTTGGGCCTCGGGAGACTTCTCCACTCTGAGTAGAGGCACCTGGCAGAAGAGGAAGGGCTGCAGGGGTGGAGGAGGATGGTGCCTGGGTGAGGCAGCCACACCTGGGCTGAGGAGGGTGGTGCCTGGGGTGAGGCAGCCGGCCCTGGTGGCTGGTCAGGCGGGCACCACACCCTCACCAGCTTTATCTGGGGAGGGTGGTATGAGGATGAACCACACGGGTTCCGTGGTGGCAGAGGGCATGTGGGATGGGCGGCTCGGCTGTGGCCAGTGTGGGTGGAGATCTGGTAAATTTATTTTGCCTTGTCCATCTTGACACATTGTTTTCCAGAATGTTACCAGTAACTTACTCTGTGGCTTACAGTGGCCCCCGTCCCGTCCGGTCCATCCCGGGCCTCAGCTCTAGGCTGGCTCCCCTGTGCCCGTGGGTGGTGGTGCTCTGCGGCCCTGGCACGAGCTCACAGATGAGCCTGACCTCTGCTGCACACTCTCTGGATACGCAGTGGAGTGTCACATGTGTGGGGTGGGCACTCCTGGTGAGGGGTGACTAGTGTGCCTGCCCTGCGCGGCCTGCCGGCAGCTGTGTGTCCTTTGCGTGCAGAACACCAGGCCCGTGTTCGTCAGCGCGGTGGAGGACTGTGAGTACACCTTCTCCTGGCCCACGCCCGCCGCCTGCCCTGTGCGGAGCAATGTGCACGACAACTGCCAGGTCACCAACCCCAACACAGGTGAGCCCACGTCAGCACCACGGTGGGGATGTGGTGGGCCCCCGAGGGCCGGTGCACCCCACGGAGGCGTGTGGCTGCTGGGAGAGGCGCCTTCCCTGCAGGCTGGTGTGGGGCCTTGCCCTCGACCTCCCGCCCCTGCTGGTCCTCCTCCGTGGGGACACTCACTGGGCAGGACCCAGCATCCCCCGAGCTGTGTCTGTGGTCCCGTGTCCATGTGTCAGCCCCGCAGCTCAGGAGGTTGGAGTCCTTCTGCGTGCACACAGGCACACTGGGACCCCTGCACTGCCCTCTGCCCAGGCCTGAGGGTGCAGTTCACTGGCCATGCAGGGACACGTCAGGCCCAGTCTGTCCCACCGGATCCTGGTGGTCGCTGCGGCCCAGCCCAAGGGACCACTGGGCTGTTACCTTCTGGGGAAAGGGGCCACCTCATAAATGTGGGGCTGGTACCTGTGACATGGACTAGTGGTCAGGGGCGCGTCCAGCGCTGTGTCCGTGAAAGGCAGGGACTGGGTGAGCGGTCAGGAGTCCTGGGGTCTGTGCATTCCAAGCGTGAGCACTGGCGAGGCCCTGAGTCTGACACGTGTGCTCCTGGCCCCTCTGCAGGACATCTGTTCGACCTCACCTCTCTCGGGGGCAGAGCTGGACACACGGCTGCCTACAGTGAGAAGGGGCTTGTCTTCATCAGTATCTGTGGGGAGAACGAGAACTGCCCCCCTGGCGTGGGTGAGTGTGTCCATCACCCCCTGGCCCTCCTGTGACAGAGGAGACATTGGCCGTCCACTACCATGGGCAACAGCCCATGCTGCACTGTAGCGGGCTGGTGCTGGCCAACACAGCAGGGGGTGCGCACAAGAGTGCCCTCAGCTGTGAACCCCAGAGCCTGCGTTTGCAGTGCGTTCTCACGGGGAGTTGGTCAGGGAGTGGGTGACCCTGTGGTTTCCCCCCTGGACACAGGCGCCTGCTTCGGGCAGACCCGGATCAGCGTGGGCAAGGCCAACCAGAGGCTGACCTACGTGGACCAGGTCCTGCAGCTGGTGTACAAGGACGGGTCCCCGTGTCCTTCCAAAACCGGCCTGACCTACAAGAGCGTCATCAGCTTCGTGTGCCGGCCCGAGTCCAGCCCCACCAACAGGCCGATGCTCATCTCCCTGGACAAGCAGACGTGCACGCTCTTCTTCTCCTGGCACACACCCCTGGCCTGCGAGCAGGTGGTGAGTTGGAGCTGGGGCTCTGACCCCGGTGCCCCCGGGGGTGATCCGGCTCCGTTGCCGGTTCTGGGGGTGCCCCCATCTTTCCCACTTGCTCTGGCGATTGGCAGCGAGCGCCCCATGTTCTGTTGGGAAGCAGCTGGGGACCGTGACCCACCTTTGTGGTGCCTTTAGTTCAGCGTCGCATCCTCGCGTGACTCGAAGGGGACCGGGCCCTTGGTCACGGACTCCCATGAGGTCTCTGCTGCTTACAGACGGAGTGCTCCGTGCGGAACGGGAGCGCCCTGATCGACCTGTCTCCCCTCATCCACCGCACCGGGGGGTACGAGGCCTATGACGAGAGTGAGGAAGACGAGGAGTCGGACACCAACCCTGACTTCTACATCAACATCTGCCAGCCGCTCAACCCCATGCACGGGGTGGCCTGTCCCGCCGGAGCTGCCGTTTGCAAAGTGCCCGTGGACGGGAACCCCATAGTGAGTAGTCAGTGCTGTCCGGGCCCAAGCTGTGCAGGCGCGGGTGGCCTTTCCTAGGGCGGTGCTGGGAGGGCGCGGGCAGGGTGGAGGTGGGCTGGGCGCCCAGCCCGTCGCTCTCCTCCTGGAGCGGTGCCCCTGGGTGCTGGGTGGACAGCACTTCCGCGACCCCGGCCTGGGTTTCTCCTGATTTTAAAAATGGTTTTGTGTCTTCATGTGAAGAGGGTGTAGGGTCGCCATGGCTGGGATGGTGCCTCGTGGGGACAGACGTGGTGGCGTCACCCATAGACTTGATAATGTGCTCCATTCCCGCCCCACCTCGCATTCACGTGTTACAACTGCTACCTCTGAATGACCGGTGTCCTGCTGAGCAACCTGGTCGTGGACCTCCCCTCCCTGGGACCCCCTGAGGGCACCTGGCCAGGTCTGGCAGTGCCAGGGCGTGGGCCTGAGGGCACGTGGTGGCCTGGGGCAGGATCTGGGCTCAGGTGACAGATTGGCTGTCCGCATTCTTGATATGACTGGAGAGTGATGCCTCTTTCCTAGCTCTTGAGAACTGGCTGTGGGAAGAGTTGGAACCACCGAGCCAGCCATGGCATTAGAACCACCCCGCGGATGCACTGGGTTCCTGTGGGCAGCTTGGGGATGAGGCTTCCCGAAGGAGCTGCCATTGGCCTGGTTTCTTCCATACCCTGCTTGTTTTCAACGCTGTTGGTGCAGTCAGTGCTGTGTTGCAGCCCGTACTCCACCGCTGTGGGAGTGGCCTTCCTGACCCAGGTCTGCTTCTCCCTTGTGTAGGACATTGGCCGTGTCACAGGACCTCCTGCCTTCAACCCGGTAGCCAATGAAGTTTACTTGAACTTCGAGAGCAGCACGCCCTGTGCCACGAACAGTCTTTTCAACTACACCTCATTGATCGTGTTCCACTGCAAGAGGGGCGTGAGCATGGTGAGTGCGGCCCGCTGGCCGGTCCCCCTGCAGAGGGCTGTGAGCATGCTGAATGCGGCCCACTGGCCGGTCCCCCTGCTGTGAGCGTGGCCAGTCCAGCTGGGCACAGACAGCTGGGAGCGTGTGGTGGTGTCTTGGGGTGCTGGTGTGTTTGCCTGGGGTCATGTGGTGCCCGCTGCTGCCTCTGGGTTATTGTAAAGCTGCCCACTTAGCCAGGAGCCAGCCTGCCTGAGCGAGCAGCGCAGGACTTGTGCAGAAGTGCTCACTGTACTCTCAGGATGCGACTCAGGGCGGCGGCGCCATTTAGTGCTGCCTGCAACATGTGGGACGTGGGCTTTTTTTTAAACCTGGTGCTACAGGTTTTATTCTTACTGGGAAGTCAGACTTGGCAGCTGTAATCATCCAGCACGTAACAAAAGAGGATCCTGGGTCAGAACAGCTATAAGGAGGTCCTAGTTTTACTTCTAGGGAGGCTGCGCCCTTCCGCTTTTGTGTGTTTCGGAAAGGAGACTGCGCGCGGCTTAACGAGGCCCCCTGTTACAAAGAGCTTTTGCACTGCTTTCTCTCGACCCCCATTCTGTGAATAAGAGGTAAATGGGTAGATTCTGCCCCCCCCCCCCCCGTTTTGCAGTGACTCCAAATGGCTGGGTGGGGCGCCCCACGTCACAGCCTGGCCAGCTGGTCAGGTGGGGTGCGCTCTGCTCCAGGCAGCCTGGCTCCGCCCCCTCACCCGTGCTTCCCGGAGCTCTTAACCTCCCCCACACAGTGCACCGAGGCTAATGACGCTCTGTCTTTATTCCATGTCAAGACAACGCTATGCATTTGCTGCAGCAGCACTGACATAGCGGGTCGCCGAGCCCGCGCGTGGTGCGGGTGTGTAATGGAAACATGGATCTAAGCTGCCTCTTAGGATTCCGGAGGCGCAGTCTGAATTCTCACACTCCTTTGGCCCCAGGAGTTCAGAGAATAGCCTGTGGCGTCTTGTAATTTTTGTAAGATGACTGATTCCTTGGCCTGGAGCTGGCTGGTGAGGGAAAGGGCCCTACGTCTGCAAGATGTCGGTGTGGACAGGGGAGCAAGGGGGACAGCAGCAGCCTGATGAGGCGGGACAGGCCAGCGTCGAGGCAGGGCGGGAGCCCCAAGCGCCGGGGAGCCCCGGGTCCTCTGAGTCACCAGGGCTCGTCAGGAGGTGGGTCTGGACTCGTCAGCCCCCTTCTGTCTGTCTGTCTGCAGGTCACGTGGGTGTCTGCACTCAGACGTGTGGACACACGCAGCATAAGGCAGCCTGGTTTTGTCTGAGGCATTGTTGGTAGCATTTCATTTGGAAGGGGGGGCGATTTTGTGGGGCTCCCCACTTTGCGGAGCCCCACGAGCTCACTGACTGGCAGTGCTGCAGCGTCTGGGCGCAGGTGGGCGGGACCTGGCCCTGGCGCAAGCTGGCGTGCGGGGCTCGGCGCTTCCTGGGGGCTGGAGCCGGCCACCCTGGGGCACGTGCCTCCCACCCGGAGAGACTGACGTACAGTCGCTTTCTGTGTGTTTGCTGAAGCGGCTGCGCGTTACACCTGGGCATCAGCCGGGCGTCCGTGCGTGTGTCTGCTGTCAAGGTCACTTCCAGGAGTAGCCGCATCTCTGGGACAGACTGTCAAGACATGTTCTTCCTCTGTGGTTTTCAGCTGAAGTGGAAATACTTTCCCCACTTGAGCTTATAGACCAAACATCCTCAGCAGCAGCAAAAAATGAAATTTCTGACCGGCTCCCAAAACCACAATATGCTTGTTGCGATGTTTGAAAGGGAGGGAACAAACATGTGTGTGCGGGCACTGGCCGGGGCAGCCTGGCGCTGTGGCATCGCACCCTCGCTGTGAGGATTCTCAGTTACTAGAATGGGGTGTGGAGAAGCCCCGGGTCAGCACACTGACACTCTGCCTCTTTCAGCAGTGGCCAGGCCTCAGTTTCCCCAGCTTCACTGTACTGCTGTTTAAAGGAGAGTGAGAGGCCCCTGCCTTCCGTGCCCAGGGAGCACGGAAACACCATCTCTTCAGCATAGAGTGGCAGCCAGACTAAGAGGGAGCCTGGTGGGCAGGTGCCGTGGGCTGCCTACAGCCCCCAGAGGGCCATGTGTGCTGCTGCTGATCCGTCCACTGGGTGCCCCCCCGCAGGTGTCTTCAGTCCCCACCCTCCCCGGGAGGGGATGCTGACCACCTCCTGCGGGCTGTTCTTCAACACAGGGCACCCCGAAGCTGCTAAGGACCAGTGACTGTGACTTCGTGTTCGAGTGGGAGACCCCGCTGGTCTGCCCGGACGAGGTGAAGGCGGATGGCTGCTCCCTGACGGACGAGCAGCTCTACTACAGCTTCAACCTGTCCAGCCTGTCCAAAAGCACCTTCAAGGTACAGCTGCCCTGAGCCTGTCCCTTGGGATGAGCGGCCTGGACTCTGTGCTCCCTGGGGGTGCGGGGTCACCAGGGCATGCAGGGAGGGTGTGGGCATCTGGCTCACCGGCCAGCCGGTTGGGTTTCTGCATCGCTGGCCCCCAGTCACGCTCACACTTGAGTCCTCGTCGTGCTTCCAGGGTTGTTCCTCAGGGCTTTGTGAAGATGAAGTGGCCCCCAGAGGTGTGGGGGCCCTTCATATCATAGGTGAGAGCAGGTGGGTGGGTGTGCTTGTGACCGCGCACCTGGAGGGCCGGCTTGGCAGGCGGGTGCAGGACCGGGCTGTGCCCTCATCTCTGGCCCGGCTCTCAGGTCAGGTGGCAGGGCTTTGCTGACCACAGCGGCGGAGGTTGGCGGGAGCCTGGCAGTGCCCCTGATGTGGGACGCATTTGGCTTGCCTTATTCCTGCGCTGCAGTGGCGAATGGTCTGTTGTGTCGGTGAGGCCGAGTCACGGTCTGTGCCCATGGGTTGCAGCCTGGGAAGTGGCAGGCTCTGAATGGCATGCCCGGCTCCTGTCACAGAGAGCTCCTGCTGGGCAGCCCTCCTGCCAGCTGTGGAATAGGTGTGAGCCTGGGCAGGGCGGCAGGCAGGGAGAAGTCCTCCCCGCGGCACAGGAAGCAGCCCAAGGCCCTGCAGCCGGCTTGCTCCACAGCTGTGGCAGGCAGCGAGGTCGGCCACTGGGAGGGGACAGGACAGGAGAAGGCTGTGGAGCTGGGGGTGCAGGAGGTGAGTGGGGCAGGCGTTGCCCTCTGAGGAAGACCAGGGCTGGGGGCAGGCGATGAGCTCACGCTTGCTGGGACTCGCCTGCTTTCCCGCACGCACCACCTTCCTCGGTGGAGACCCGCTCACAGCCGCTGCTGGTGTCTGTCCAGGTCACTCGAGACTCGCGCACCTACAGCGTGGGCGTGTGCACCGCGGCGTTGGGCCCGGACCAAGGAGGCTGCAAGGATGGCGGTGTCTGCCTGCTCTCTGGGACCAAGGGCGCGTCCTTCGGCCGCCTCGCGTCCATGAGACTGGATTACAGGCACCAGGACGAGGCCGTCATCTTAAGTTACGCCAATGGAGACAATTGCCCTCCAGGTAACCTTTGCAGTGGTGAGTTTTTGCATCCTGGTCACTGTGAAATGGGGCCTGACAGCAGGAAAGACTGGGCTGAGCGTCTGGTGGGTGCTGGGGTCTGCTGGGTGCTGGGGTCTGGTGTCGCGGCCCTGGTGCCTCTCGGGCCTCGCCCACGCTGGTCGGGAGCCGCTGTCACGCTGGCCTTGTCTTTCTCCCGAAGGCGGTTGGGTTGGCCGCCCACGCTGGGACCCCTGGTGGGTGTGCCTGTGGCTGCCCCTGGCAAGGCACAGCCGAGGTCGTGCCGGCACCGTGGGTCATGCAGGTGTTCTGTCTCCTTCCAGAAACCGATGACGGAGACCCCTGCGTGTTCCCCTTCATCTTCAACGGGAAGAGCTACGAGGAGTGCGTGGTGGAGAACAGGGCGAAGCTGTGGTGCGCCACCACCGCCAACTACGACAGGGACCGCGAGTGGGGGTTTTGCAGACACTGTGAGTAGGGGCCCGCGTGGGGGCGGGCCGGGGCTCACACCTGTGGCCAGTGGCCGACCAACGTGGACGTCCAGTTTAAGGAGTTAGTTACGTTGTCGGTAGGGCTGTTTTCCATAATGGAAGGATTTTTAAAAAGTTCGTCGTCACGGAGGAAAAGCTGGTGTGTGACACTGCACGTGACGGGGGCTGCCGGTTCGTGCCAGCACCCCTGGCCCTGCCGAGGCGCCCTGTCCTCCAGCGCAGCCCTTGCCTTCTCTGCGCTGCCCCCACCTCTGGAGCGCCAGTTCTGCTGTCAGGTGCTGGGGTCTGTCTGGGTTTGGTTTTGTCGGTTTCCTTCTACTCCACGTATGAGGGAGGTCACCTCGCATTTGTCCTCGTCAGGCTAATGGCTCTGTGGGGTGAAGTGCCCAGCTGCAGAGCTGGGTGCGGGTGGAGGCTGGGGAACAGCGAGGCCTCTCACTGGCCTGGATGGTCACGTGGCCGTCTGTCTCCTGTGCTGGGACTCGCACCTCACATAGCAACGCTGTCTCGGGGCGAGGGCCGCCCCCCGGCATGTGGCTCTGTCACGGCAGGAGCCCGATGTGCGTCAGACTTGAACAGGGCTGCTGTGTGGGCATGGAGGACGGTCAGCAGCTCGTCCCCGTGTGTGGAATACAGATGACGAGAGAGGCCAGCGGAATAACAAAGATAACTCTTAGAAGAGCGCCCCCTCTCGCCACCCCAATTTTTCACAGCATCTAAGAGTTATCTTTGGGGTCGGGGTGAGGTAGGCGTCAGGTGTGCAGCTGAACCCACAGTATGGTCTCAGAAGCTAATGGCAAGTCTCTGAAACTAAAAAAGTGAGTGTGCAGATGGCCTGTGTGGGTGTCCAGGGCCTGTCTCCGGCCAGTGGGTCAACTCCCATTTTTAGGTGGTTATGAGGCATCTCGCGGTGGCTGTTTCTACATCTTTGTGGTCATTGGCTCATGGGGCACATGTTGACTGCCTGTCCACTGCCTTGCGCTGAGGGGTCACGAACGGGCAGGGGAGAGCCGGCCCGGGGGCTGTTTGGGGTGGGGATGGGCTGATGGCGGTGAGGGAGCGGTGGAAGAGGACGGAGGCACGAGCCCCAGGGGAGGCGTCCTGACCCGCGCGCCCGCTCCCCCAGTGAACAGCCACCGGATGTCTGCAATCATCTTCAAGTGCGACGAGGAGGCCGACCTCGGGAGGCCCCAGGTGCTCAGCGAGACCCGCGGGTGCGAGGTGACCTTTGAGTGGAAGACCAAGGTGGTCTGCCCTCCAAAGAAGATGGAGTGCAAGTTCATCCAGAAGCACAAGACCTACGACCTGCGCCTGCTGTCCTCGCTCACCGGCTCCTGGCACTTCGCCCACGACGGCGCCTTGTGAGTGTCCGTGCCTCCCGAGGCCGCGGCCCGCTTTCCGCAGGGGGCCAGCCCTTCGGGGCAGGTCCTCTCGGGCCACTGCGCCTTGAGGCGGGGCTGCTCCGGGCACCGATGCTCGTGGCCTTGGGTGGGAGGACGAAGCTGATGCTGCTGCAGGCGGGTGGTTAGAGCGGAGACCTCAGAGGCTCACCTGTCCCGGTCCCCCTTTGTGTGGGTTCGCAGGTACTACATCAACCTGTGTCAGAAGGTGTACCAAGGGCCCCTTGGCTGCTCTGAAAGGGCCAGCATTTGCAAAAAGACCAAGACTGGCCAAGTCCAGGTGTTGGGACTTGTCCACACGCAGAAGCTGGACGTTGAAGGTAAGCCGTGGTCCCTGTCGGGCTGGCGGGTGCCACTCTCTCTGGCTCCAGGGGAGGAAGGGGCCTTGAGGGGCCAGGGGCTCAGCATAGGCTCAGCACTTGCAGAAATGATCCCTGGCGCCTGCTTCATAGATGCTTTGATAGCTCCTGGACTTCTGTCCACTTGGGAGGAAGTCAGGGTATCTGGGGCTCTGCTTCCTTGCGCTCGGTGGGTAGGGCGCCTGAGCCCGCACGTGTGCATGCGTCGGGAGAGCTGAGCAGTGTGGGAAAGAGAAAACCGGGGCCCACGTTTGTGAGCATTTGGAGGATAACGACGAAGCCGGTCGCCGCCTGAGGGGGGCGCCTTCCATCATTTGAGGCAGGACAGTCTGGGTGTGTTGGGAGAAACACACATCTTTGCCTGTTAGGTAGGGGTCCCCCAAGTTGTCCTAAGTCATAAGGGGCCTCTAGTTCCCATGAACTGTTGAAACAGGAAGGGAATTTGAGGACCCTGTCAGCCTAGCGCGGCTTCGGGGTGGCTCTGAAGTGGGAGCGAGTGTCCCCACAGGCAGGGTGGCCAGAGCCCCTAGGGTGCGCCCTGCCGCCCCCTGCCCTCAGGGGGTGCTAGCACCTTGCTGTCCGCAGAGGCTGGTGGGGAGGGCACGGCTTCTGCGCTCGTGGCTGTGGGGGGATAGCTGACTCGTCTACACTCGCCGCGGGTTGGGGGAGACAAGTAGCTCAGGGCCACAGGGATTTAGCTGGCAGCGGCCTGCAGGCCCCGCCGCGGGCTGGCGCAAGTCAGGCTTCTCCCAGGCACCCCGCCCAGCCCTGTGTCTTGAGCTAAGTCTGTCACTGAATTGGGCTGGGCCCAGGTCAGCACTGGGCAGGCCCTCGGCACCAGGAGCCTGACTGTGCGAGATGCTCGGCGGAACGTGTGTCTGCTGTGTGCTGAGACTGAAGGCAGGCCCAGCTTTCCCTTCCCTGCGTCCTGTTCAGAAGCAGCAAGGGCCGGGCTTGGAGCCAGAGCAACCGACATGACAGAGGGGCTCTGTCTGGCTCTCACTCTGGAGGGTGGAGGTCAAGCACCTGCCCTTCTTTTGGAGGCTCAGGTGTGGGGCGAGTATCTGAAGTGAAACAGAAATTGTACAAAGCGGGCACTGAGCTGCCAGCTACTCACCTGAGGGCTGCGTCCAGCACGTTACCCGGCACTGTCTGTGTGCCCCGGAGCAGGAGCCCGGTGAGGACACTGAGGCTCAGGCCGGTCACCGGCACCCTGGCTAGAGCCGGGCTCACCCCCTGGGCAGGTGCAGTCAGCGGCCGGGTGTCTGTGGAGCAAGTGCTTGCTCTCCTCCGCTGCTTCCTAGAGCTGCGACCACGACGTCCGGGTCTTCCATGAGGCGGGGCCTGATGTCGGGTCCACCACTGTGTCTTCCAGGGGACAAGGTCATCGTGACTTACTCCAAAGGGTATTCTTGTGGCAAGAATAGGACGGCCTCCACCGTCATCGAGCTGACCTGTGCCAAGACGGTGGGCCGGCCTGCCTTCAAGAGGTGAGAGGCCGAGAGGACGCGGTGCAGCTGCTGACCACGCCTGGGGGCTGGGGCTCCGGGGGCTTGTGCAGTGGAGCAAGTCGGAAGAACAAACACGGGTTGACAAAGCAGAACACTTACAGAAACTAGCGAATGCTCTGACCAAGGAAGCCCTCAGCGGTGCAGAGGGAAGGGCAGGGAGAAAGGCAGAAGGGGGTGGTTAAGGGCGATCAGCGGGGGAAAAGGATACAGAATCATGAACGTGCAGGCGGATGAGACAATTATTTTTATTTAAAATGGGGAAGAAGGGATGTTGGAAGGAGCCCTGGAGGCGAGGGCTGAGAACATGGTGTCCCCAGCTTCATGCTCGGCGCTGCTGGGGGAGAGAAGAAAGTACGGTCTGAACCCCCCTTAGAGCATGCTGGGCTTGGAAATGCACCGAGGCGTGGCTGTCCTTAGAGCTGTGACTCCAGACGTGCATCACCAACGTGGTCGCTCCTCGAGGCTTGGAGAGAGCCCACAGGACCACCCCCCCACACCTGAAAAAAAAAAGGGGGGAAAGAAATCACAATCAGGCAGGAAAGAAAACAGAAAACTGAGGTGAAAGCATGGGGTCAAAGGTTATCTGTGGAAGGCAGTACCAGGCGCTCTTGGGGTTTCTCCCTTGGTGGCTTGGGGTTTGCTGGGAGTGGATGTTTAGGTTGTCACTACAGGGAGGGGTTCTGGCCGCTGAGACTCAGGCCCAGGCTGCCTCTGGCGAGGAGGGACCCCCACACCCTGCAAAGTCTGGGGCTTGTGTTGATAGACTTGGCTGTTAATGGAACCACCAAAGGTGGTATTTAGGGGCCTCCGTCCTTGGGTGTCATGAAGGACTGGTGCCACCAGCGCCATCCGGACGTGGGACAGGTGGCGGGGCCAGCCCTGGAAATTGGGTCCTGCTGGAATTCTTGGGGAGTGCTGGGGGTAGCCTGGCTGACAGGGGGCATGACAGCTGCTCTTTGTGAATAACCGCGGCCTCCCAGTAGCTAGGAGTGGAGATCCATGCACGTCAGAGGCTCTGATCAGCACGTGAGCTGACAAGCTTGTGCATGCCAGTAAGGCCAGAGCCAGGCCCGTGTCCACTGTTCCCCAGCACAGCAAACCCTGGCCGTCCTGGCAGGACCTCCATCCTCGGGTCGGGGTCCAGCAGCCTGCCTGGCACAGGGTGGGAGGTCTGTGGAGACCCTGGGCCTTCAGGGTCTGGGATCCCAGGTCTCCTGGAGACCCGAGAGCCAGTGGCACGTCGGGCACACTTGCAGCCTTTTGCTGTGGTGTGACCGGTGGCTGCCCTTGGCAGGTTCGACGGGGACACCTGCACCTACCACTTCAGCTGGGACTCGCGGGCCGCCTGCGCCGTGAAGCCGCAAGAGGTGCAGATGGTCAATGGCACCATCACCAACCCCCTCAACGGCAAGAGCGTCAGCCTCGGAGACATTTACTTTAAGTATGTGGGGCGGCGTCCTCGGAGGGTGTGTTTGGGGCCAGACCCCAAGGCAGCTCTCCCGGCAGTTACTGCTTCTGGGTGATGGTTTTATCTTGCTTGGGCCAGAGAAAGCACTGCTCCCCTGTGCTGTGTGCATACCAAGGTGGTGCAGTATTGGGGTGAACATGAAGTCCCCTTAGAAGCCCAGGGTCCAAGCCGGAGCCTTCTGGTCAGGATTTTGGGGTGGGGTGGGTGGGGGTCAGTTCTCAGCAGCATCCCTGGGGCAGACCTTGGGGTCTGGTGGCAGTGGCCAGAGTTGGGGAGGCAGGTGTGGGTTGCCCAGTATGGGGGGCAGTGGCCATGGAGCTGGTGCACCCTCGTGGCTGTGGGACCCGTGCCAGGTAGGGGTGGGAGACGGCCTGGCCGCCCCCGGATGCTGTAGCGAAGGACCTCGCTTTCTGCTGCTGCAGGCTCTTCAGCGCCTCCGGGGACATGAGGACAAACGGGGACCGGTACCTGTACGAGATCCAGCTCTCCTCCATCACCAGCTCTTCCAACCCGGCCTGCGCCGGCGCCAGCGTGTGCCAGGTGAAGCCCCACGACCAGCACTTCAGCAGGAAAGTGGGGACTTCCGATAAAACCAAGTACTACCTGCAAGGTGAGTCCCTGTTAGGGTCCTGCGTGCCCGGGAAGGGCCTGAGAAATTTCACGCGCAGACGCCCTGCACCTGCGTGCTCCGCGCCGTGGAGACGCGCCGTGGTCTGATTCTGCGTCTCGAGGTGAGCCCTCTGACTGGGTGGAGCGGTCCGCGCCAGGCCGAGGCTGTCACTGGACGTGACTCTCCCCTCAGTTGACAGAGGAGTGGAAACCAGAGTCCCGGGCGGGCGGGTCCTGTCCTGCGGGTGGAGCAGAGGCTGGAGTGGGCGAGGGCAGAGCCGTCCTGGGTTTGGCTTCAGTGCTTCCGCTCCTGGGCTGTGAGAGAAGGTGTCGTGCTGGCCTGAGAAATGGCATTTGCAGACGGCAGAAACTCTGCATGAAGAGTTAAAATTTTTTTGTAGTATTGATATGCATTTTATTTTTTATTTTTATTTTATATATTTTTTACATCTTTTTTTTTTTTTTTTTTTTTTTGTGGGACCTTTGCCGGCGGCCGGGGAATGAACCGGCGCTGCAGAGGCTGCGGCAGCAGCCTCGCAGCCCAGCGCTCAACCGCTGCGCCACCAGGGGAGGCCTTTTCCTTTGGTTTTTAAGTAAAGTGCCCACGCACCTAGGAGAGCCCCCGAAGCTGCGCTGGGGAGCAGCCCGAGGGGTGACGCAGAGGGCGTGTCCTGCGCTCCTGAGCCGGCCCTGCCTTTAGCAGCCCCTGCCTTTAGCAGGCCGCCGGGCACCTGCAGGCCGCCTGCTCCTCCGCCATTCCCGTCCTGGACGCGCCCCTGCGGGTCTCTGTTCTTTGCCTGCCTTCTACTTGTGGGTGGGCGGGATGTGGTCAACTGCTGGGACCTGCATTGGCCGCCGGGGCCCCCTGGCTGTGCCATGCTCAGGGCATGGGCCTGCAGTGTGTGTGGAATGTCGTGGACTGGCTAATGGGCTGCCTTAAAGGCCTTCAAGGTCCCTGGAATGTTCTGAACACGGCCTGGAAGGTTTGTCAGGCGCCCCTCCCAGAGCAGGCCTGGAAGCGGCGGGGCCCATGTGTCTGGGCATCAGGTGTCCATGAGCTCTGTCCTCAGGCCACCTTCCCACCTCTCCAGCCTTGGCCCTGCCCCAGTCAGCAAGGCCCTCCTCTGCTCTCGTGCCTCCTGGGCTGTCCCTGTGGTCAGACCTCCCCCTACACGGGGTGGTGTGTCCAGTCACCAGGCAATCCTAGACTGCCTGCCCTCCCCGTGCCATGCCCGTGTGTGTGTGTGTGTGTGTGTGTGCACATACATGTGCATTTTTGGATTCAGAACGAATTCACAATTCAGGAAATCCCTTCCAGCCCTTTTTGCTTCTTCATTCACCAGCACTAGAAAGTAGGGTTTGTTGTAAGACACTTTTCACATTTCATGAAGAAATACAGTTAAAATCTCCTCCTGAGTCTTTTCACTCACTTGAGAGGCTAAAGCAGGAACCCAGGCCCCGGCTCTAGCTGAGAAGAGCTGTCCCCTCCCACCAGCTCTCTGGCACACACCCACACCTGGCCTGTGGGCCGAGCTGCAGCTCATGCCTCAGCCCCCATGGGGGGTGCACAGGCCCCCACCCAGCCCGGCCCGCTCATCCTGCATTTTGGCGCCTTTCTTGGTGGATGTGTGCGCCCCGCGTGCCACAGTCCACGTTGCTGCTCCAGCAGTGGCTGACCTCAAAGAGTTTGTGCCAGTTGCAAAGTTTCGAGGGGGCAGAGTCCATGTGCGGCTCCCTTCTGACACCGGCTGCAGGTTCACCCATCACCACCCACAGGCTGATGATTCACTAGAAAGACTCACAGGACCCGCAGCGCTGTCACGGCTTCGGTTCGGACTTGTTTCAGCAAAAGAAGGGCAAACGGTGCACAGGGGGGATCTAGGCGCTTCCTTCGTCCTCTCCCCCGGGAATCAGGGCATGCATGGGGCACGTGGCCCGCCCGGAGCTCACCTGGGCCAGTGTCCGGGAGACCGTTGGGTGCTCCAGTGCGCTGGCGGGTTGACAGCTTGGCTGGTTTCAGTTGGTTGGTTGATTGGTGGTTGGTTGGGTGGGTGTTTGGTTGGTTACAGTAGTTTGGTTGGTGATTGGTTGGTTGACGGTTATGGCTGGTTGGTTGGTGGTTATGGGGGGTGGCTGGTGGTTACGGGGGCTGGAGGGTGGTTGTTGCCCACGTGGCTGTGCTCAGTCTCAGGAGGGCTGATAGAGCCCCATCTCCCAGGTCACCTGCCTGCTCTGCACAGTCCAGCTCTCCTGGGCAGGGTGGGCTCCCTCGAGCACACTCTTCAGGGCAGGGGCGCCCTAGCGTGCGGGACGACTGGTGAAGAAGGGCACTGGGGTTCAGCCACGCACCCCTGCATCTGCTTTCAAGTCTGCACTTCCTGTAGACTTGAAAAGCTAAACTCGGCCTGGCGCTGACACGTGATGGTGATGGCGTTTTCTGTCGCCTCTGGCAGATGGTGATCTCGACGTGGTGTTCGCCTCGTCCTCCAAGTGTGGGAAGGATAAGACCAAGTCTGTCTCCTCCACCATCTTCTTTCACTGTGACCCTCTGGTGAAGGACGGGATCCCTGAGTTCAGCCACGAGACGGCTGACTGCCAGTACCTCTTCTCCTGGTACACGTCCGCCGTGTGCCCGCTGGGGTAAGTGGGCCCACTTGCCCCAGGCGCGGCAGGGCTGACCTTCCTGGGGGACGCTCCCGGCTCTGCCTCCCCTTGTCAGAGCGCGGAACTTGGCACGGGCTGTGCTTCCCCATGAGGTTATCACGGACGTGTCCAGTGCGCGGAGTAGAGAGCTGCCGTGACTGACAGCTGCCCGCTCAGCCTGCACAGCTGCCCCCGGCGGGCCCCCCAGTGCCCACCAGGTCCAGCGCCTCCTGCAGCCTCGCACCCCTTCCAGCCCACGTTTCCCTCCAGGGCTCCTGGAGGCAGGTGCTGGGCCTCATCTTGGACTCACAGTGACATCTGAGATGCTTTTGTATTAAGAACCGATAACGAGAAATTAGCTGAACAGTAGAAATGCACCTGAAACTTAAACACACCACCAGAGTCACGGGTTCAGAGAGGCCAACAGTACCAGCAGGGCTCACGGAGCGTGACTGGTGGTGACGCCCCCCCGGCAAAGCATTGGGGTGCCATGAAGCATCCCAGTGCCCGAGCAGCATCAGCTGCGGGGCAGAGTCCAAAGGCTGCTGACAATTCTGTCTGTCAGTCTTTGGGGCGATGTCCCCACCCGAGCAGGTGGTGCCACGAGCATCCTGCCGGAACCGCACACCCCCGCACCCCCGCTCGCCTGCCTCTGGGTGGCGATGGGTCCCTGCTCCGTCACTGAGGTGTGGTGGCCCGGACGGCCTGGAGCCAGAAAGATCAGGGGTGCCAGCCACCCACTAATAAATGCAGTGGGGCGTCTGAGGTTAAGGGGGTGGGGGGAGAGGGTAGGGGAAGCGAGGATGACTTTCACTGCCCGTGGAGAGAGGAGGAGCCTGCTGGGCATCATGCAGCGGGCAAGCAAGGGGCCAGCTCCCCACAGGGCCCAGAGCCAACTGGGGGAGTTGAAAACACTCGAGTTCAGCGCTAGTGGGGTCGAGTCACCCCACAAACTTCTGGCTCTCTTAGCAGAAAGGGGAGGTGTTTCTAACTTACTTGCTCTGCATTCCCTGAGTGTCTGACGACATCAGGGGAAGAGGCTGCTTTACCTGTCAGGGGGTGGGGGGTTTGGGGAGTCTGTGCTGGCTTAACAGCCGCTGTGTTTATCAGGAGCCTCATGGCATCCTGAGACGTAACACAGGCTTGGGAGAGAGTGCCTGGTGGGGTGTCGGCGCCCGCCCGGCGGTGGCCTGTGGGTATCCCTCTGTCATATCCCAACATTCCCTGTGGGTGGAGAAGCCACTGCCAGGCTGTTGTCCTGGAAGACCAGAGTGGCCAGCTTGCCCCTCAGGGAGCTGTGCTTCGGAAGTGCCTTGTCCCCTTCAGAGCCCAGAGGGGTGGCCAAAGACTGGAGGAGGCCATGTCTTCCGATCTGTTCTCTGGAACACCTGCCTGATGTCTTCTGAGAGCTTTGCCATCACTTTCCTCATGTCTGGCGGCGCCAGTGTTGGGGTGCTGCCAGATAGTCCAAGGCAGGCGGAATCTGAGTGCCCTGAGTTGGGGGTGCTGGGGTGGCTGTGACAGCGCAGGGCCTCTGAGATGGGCTCCTTCTAGGGTGACCTTCGACGGCGACCCTGCCGAGGACCAGCAGGAGCACACGGGGCTGTCGGAGAGGAGCCAGGCCGTGGGGGCGTTGCTCAGCCTGCTGCTGGTGGCGCTGACTGTGTGTCTGCTGGCCCTGCTGCTGTACAAGAAGGAGAGACGGTGAGGAGCGTTTGTTTTGAGCCCAGTGGCAGCCAAAGTCCCGAAGTTCTCGGTCAAAACCATGGACATTTTCTCCAAAGCTGGTGGTGCGGTGTCTGCCTCTGAGACAAGGTGCCCCATTGGCCGGACTGTCTGGGCTCATGTCACCGCAGATGCCCTATGGGCTCAGCCTGGCCCACCTGTCCCAGGACCTCGGTCTCTGGATGGACAGTAAATGAAGACACACCTGTGAGCAGAGTCCTCCAGCCAGCTGGGCCCACCTCTTCCCTCCTCTCTCCCTCTGCTCCTGTGGGAAAGTGAGCACGTATTGGGCACCTGCTGTGTGTCGGCCACACTGCCATCTCAGCTGCCTTCTGCTGGATGAAAGGGCTTGTCCCTCTCCCTGGGGACTGACCGCCGGTTCATGTGTCACATGAATGCGGCCCAGAGCCCCAAGCCCTGCAGGGGCAGAGGAGCAGGTGGTGGGAAAGGCTGGCCCATTGAGGTATCTGTGGGCACAGGATTGGGCCAGAAGACACATGACTTACCTGGGGCAGTTGCGTGTATATGCCGTGTCCACCCAGCCTGAGGACAGAAGGCAGGTCTGCCCACAGCCACACGCTTCCAGGCACGGACGTGCTGACCTGCTCTGGCCTTGCTCAGTCACTAACTCTGGGGCAGGATTTGGGTCCCCTTCCGGCCGCTTCCAACATGTTTCCACCAAAGTGGCTTATAACCTGCTTAGTGGGTCAGCACGCCTGTCCTTGGGGCGCTCGTCTGGGCCTCGTCTGTTCATCAGCCCTGAGGGGCCAGAGGCCGGGAGGGCCTGTGGGTGGGGCTCCCGCCCCGCTGGATCCGCCCTGGAGTGACTGGTCTCCTCCTCACAGGGAAACGGTGCTCAGCAAGCTGACCAGCTGCTGCCGGAGGAGCGCGGACGTGTCCTACAAATACTCTAAGGTGAGGGCGAGGGCAGGTGTGATGGTGCCCTCGGGCGGGAAGGAAGTGTCCTCACAGGGGAATTGAGACAGAAAAGCGTCACCCTAGCGCACAACCTTTTTTTCCTTCAACTTTTTCTCATCGTGGCTGCAGCTGATACCCTTAAGCATATTTAATATTTAACTTCTTTGGCTATTCTGAGAAAACATGGAAAGGAAAAATTTTGTGCAGACTTTAGCAAAATTTCCAGAAAAGAGATCCTTTGGGCCAAAGGCCATGAGTACACATGTGCCTCTTGACGCGGGCTGCCGGGCCACTTCCTTTCTGGAAGGCTGAGGCTCCATCAGGCTCCCAGCTTCCTCCAGGTGGCTGTCGGCCTCCGCCCCCTGCCCACCCCGGGGAGGCCGGGCTCCCACCGAGCGGCCTGAGGACCCCCACTGCCAGCACAGCCTGCTCGCTGCTGGTGCTCCTGGCGCCCTGCTGGCTGCCTCCACTGTGCAGGCTTGGTGATCTGGGGGCCTGGCCATGCCCTCCCGTGGGACCCAGTCCCAATCTGAGGTGACAGTGGCAGGGAGCCGAGGGTCCTGGTTCAGCGTGGGTGTGGGGGGAGGGAAAGGGGAGCAGAACAGGATCTCAGAGGAGGTCCTGGGCCTCTGCTTCCTCCTGCCCAGGTCAATAAGGAGGAAGAGGCGGATGAGAATGAGACCGAGTGGCTGATGGAGGAGATCCAGGTGCCAGCTCCGCGGCCCCCAAAGGACGGGCAGGAGAACGGCCACATCACCACCAAGTCCGTGAAGGCCGAAGCCCTCACGTCTCTGCATGGGGATGACCAGGACAGTGAGGATGAGGTGCTGACCGTGCCAGAGGTGAAAGTTCACTCGGGCAGAGGGGCTGGGGCCGAGAGTCTGCACCCCGTGAGGAACCCCCCTAGGAAGGTGCCGCGGGAGAGAGGGGATGACCAGGTGGGGCTGGTGAGGGGCGGGAAGGCCCGCAGGGCTAGGCCTAGGTCTGCGCAGCTCGCCCCCGGGACCCCCGCCGGCCTGGCCTCCTTCCACGACGACAGCGACGAGGACCTCCTGCACATCTAGGCCCGTGCCGTGCGCCCGCGCCGGCGGCACAGCCAGACGCCTCCGACCAAATAGGACTTCAACTTGATGATGCTTCTGTCATTTTTGCCTTTAACAAAAACAGTTTCAAAAGGGAAGTGTTCTCGTGAAGGGGGAGAGGGAGAAGGGTCAGGTGCTCGCCCGTTCCCGAGTGTCCACGGTCCTGGGACCAGGCACCGCACCTGCTGCCCGGCGCTGTCCTGGGCGCCGGGCCGGACGCATCTCGGAACCGAGGGCTGTATATGGAAAACCCTTGCTGCTTTAGGCCCCGTCGGGCATTTGACCATTATATTTTAGCATTTAATTCTCTCCTCCTATTTATTGACTTTGACAATTACTCAGGTTTGCGAAAAAGTTAAAAAAAAAAAAACACAACAACCCACAACAGTTTCTCCCTGCCTGCAGGGGACCTCGTCCGGTCGTCCCGCTGCCAGGGAAGCTGTGGTTGGCTAGGATGCTTTCCTAGGAGAATACGAGATCTCGAACTGGTCTTGAATTATGTATCCTCTAAGTTAGAATACTCCATTCTGTCTCTTCTCTCTTTGCTTTCTGTTTCTTAAGGGGACGTGCGTGCACACACACGCACGTGCAAGCACACGCGTGTGCACCGTCCCCCGAGTGCCTGGGCTTTGGAGGGCTCGCCTGTCTTTGCCTTTTGCCGAGAACGGCCGCAGCTTTTGCATGTAACTTCAGTCCGGGTGTACACGGCACATTTATCAGTATTTCTTTCGCCAGCTGGTGAATTCCACCAACCGCCCAAAGATTGATTTGAGTGTGTGTGTGCGCGCGTGTCTGTGTGTGAGAGAGAGAGAGAATGGAGATGTCAGAGAAAATAACGTTTTTCAGATTTGGGGTACAGGTCTCGCCTTCAGGTTCTCATGATACCACCTTTACTGTGCTTATTTTTTTAAGAAGAAAAAAAGTGTTTATCAACCATTTGACCTAATAGAAGCCTTAATTTGCACGGTGCGTGGCTTACAGAAATGGCGGGGCCGCCGAGGGCTGGGCCGCTGGCCGGCACCCCGCGGGCCCTGCGCCGGGGTGGTGAGGCCGGCCGCCTGCTCCCCGCCGTGGGCGCCTTTCTCCAAGTGTTTAACGAATGACTTTTCTTGCATTCTAGACTGTACATAGACTCGGTGGTGTTTATATACTGGAAAGCAAACCACCTACCGAATTCTCGGTTTGTACTCAGTTTGGCTGGCTTATATGATTTCAACATGAGTGTATTTTTTAAAATTGATTTCTTTCCTCATTTTTTTTCAATCAAATTTACTGTAATATGAAGTATTAAACAATTTCAATAAAAGATAAATTATTAACCGGGCGTCACTGTTCTTTTCCCTCGTCTGCCCTCTCCCACCCGAGAGGCACTGGCTGCCCCCCGGGGCCGCTGGGCCGCGCGTCCGGGAGGAAAGTGGGCGGGCGGCTGTGGGCGCCGGCTGGGCGAGCCCCAGCAGGCGCGAGGGACCACGTTCTGGGCAGAGGTGGCTCCGGACGGAGGGACCACGGACACGGTGGCCTTGCGTGGAGGGTGGGGCTAGAGTGGCCGGGGGCGGCAAGGTCGGCCTGAGACAGGCCTGGACCCTGAGGTGTCTTGTCAAGTCCCCAGCAGGCGCGTGACCAGTCCTGCTGGCACTGCGTGGGGTGCGGCGGGTGGGCGGGCCCGCTCCCGGAGGCAGGGCTTGCTGGGCCTGGGCAGCGGGCGTGTGGCACTGCCCAGCCTGGCGGGAGGCCGGTCCGGGGGAAACGAAACCTGCTTTCATTTCCGTAAGGGTTGATGGGCCAGAGGCGGGCTTGTGAGGCGTTAGTGACTTGCATTTCTTTTCCTCCTACTCCCTGTGGTAACTGCGGAGACACTTGCAGCGGAGTCAAGAGTTTGCTAAATAGACTGAACCGGGAAGCAGGCTGAGGCGCTTACTGTGCCATAACGACTCCAGCAAACACACTTTTCAATTTAGTTTATATAGCAGGAGCCGTCGGTCACTGGCATGGAGAGGGAACCCCTCACGGCGGGCGCTGCTGGTTCTCAGTTGTCCTCACCTGACGACATGCGGGTGCTGAGGGGGGCCGCGAGGACCCGCCGTTCCATAGCACGCCCCGCAGTCGCCAAGGCTGGGGTAGAATGTGAAATCTTTATCTGGGCCCTCCGTTTATCAACGGGGTGAAAATGTTAGTGCAGCTGAGGGGCACCTGGCACCCACAAACTCACCGGCTTTAAAGGGTTCGGACGTCTGTGCCCACAGGAGCAAAGTTCTTCGTGTGAGAGACTTTAATAGGATTAGTGCACAGAGAGAGAAGGGAGAAGGTCATTCCCAATAAACCACTCAGTCACCCGCCCATCCCCTCGTGGGCAAATGCCCAGCCAAATGGGCTTGGCCCGAAGCGGGGCTGCTGAGGCCGGAAAGCCTGCCACGGGTCTAAGGCTCCTTCTGGCAGGAACCCCAGGAAGGGTTTTGAGGCAGGTCCCAGGAAGCGGGGACAAGAGGAGAGACCACGTGGCGGTCACAGCTGCCGTCGTCACCTCCCCGCGCGCTCCCTCGTGTCCGCATGTCCCTCCTTTGACGTGTGTCCTCCACGCGCCTCCTCCCCGCGGCACCAGGTGCAGGCTGGGCCACGGAACAAGAGCTCTCCTCCCACACCCCTGCTGCCCTGTACCCTGGAGCCCCGCGGCCGCTCAGCTGCCCCTCGGCCAGTCCCAGGCGGCTGCGTGTGAGCGGCCCCCTGTTGTCCAGGGGCCTCTGTTCCAAAGACGGCTTGACCCTCAGGCGGCGGGTCCTTGCACAGCTGCAGGACGGAGCCTGTTGGGACTTAAGTCCCTGAAGATGACTTTGCTCTCGTGTCTGCTAGATGGGGGTGGGGGCGCCCAGAAAATTTTAGTGTTTACATATTTTTTTTGACATTCATGTGTTAGAGGAAATCACAGGATCTCACGGCCCTGCTGAGCGTCGCACTGAACAGGGCCAAGGTGTGGCACTGCTCGCTCATCAGCGGTGTGGGGTGGGGATCGCCGGGCCCTGCCCTCAGGGCTGCCCTGGGGCACCTGGCTGTGCCAGGCCACTGTCCTTTCAGCCCGAACCACGCCACATGGGGCCCCTCATGGCCCCATGGCTCCCCGCACCTTCAGGGTGAAGCCCAGTCCTGGCAGGACCTGGGACGCTGCCCCCCAGCCACCCCAGGGCCAGTGTCCCCACAAGACCTCCCCCGGCTGCAGCCCCCCCCCAGCCCCTGCCCACTATAGCCTCTAGTCCTTTCCCGCTGCCACTGCCCCTTCCCAGCCTGCCCGCGGTGCCCGCCGCAGGAACTGGCTCGCTGCTGTGAGCTCGGCGTCGAGGACAGCCTGGCACGTGGGAGTGAGAGGATGAGGAGGGCAGGGGGACAGGGTGGGCGGGCAGGGAGGGCTGTCAGGGGCTCCTGCCTGGACGGAGCCGGCTCCCTGGACGAGGCTCCCACAGCAGACGCGACGCGAGCCGTGGACGCAAGCTCAGGCGCCTCGCCTTGGAAAGTCAGCGCCCAAGGGGGACCAGAACTGAGAACCGGGGCCCCCAGAGGGGTCCCTGCCCTCGCCGGCACCCTGTGTGCAGACTTGCCCACACTCCAGCATGGGGTACCTGGGAGCTCTAGGGGTGTGCGTGGGGCCACTGGGGAGACCAGTGGGGGCTCGTGCCTGGCTTCGGCCTGTGTGCCGGGACACAAGGGGGTGAGAAGATGGTCCTGGCCGGCGGGGCGCACGTGGGCCCCTGGGTCTGGGTGGCCTGCTGTCTGGGGAGGGGAGGCGCAGGCAGGGGGTTGGGTGGGGGAGGGGCCCCTTGGAGGCACAGGCCCAGCTGAGAGCCTCACCACGGTCCCCAGGCTGCTTCCACGCGTCCGTGGTTTCCACGCTCCTCAGCATCCTTTCACAACTCCCCTAATGACCTTTGCTGAAGGTGCTGTTTTGGAAGAAGGTGCTGGGGTGGGGAGAGGTAGCCCCTCCTGGCGGGCCAGGGAGGAAGCAGCAGACAGGAGGGGTCCCCTGGGACAGCATGGTGGGTGGCGGGGTGCTGAGCAGACCTGGGGGGCAGGGCGCCCAGCACTGTGCCCGTAGCAGCCTCCTCGGCCCGGGGCACCGGTGGGCAGTCACCCCACCTGTTTTCCCGCAGCCCTTGGGGTGGAGAGGCGGGCTGGCGGAGCTGGGGTTCGCCTGGTCTCTCCTGGCTACCCCGGAGGGCGGCTGTCAGTGGAGAGGGCTCCACTCGCACATCTGGGCTTGGCTGCGAGTGTCTGTTTCTGGCTGAGCCCGGGCCCCGGTCCCTGGTCCTGCTCTGCTCAGGAGGGTTCAAGGTCCGGGAGCCGGCCTGGGAAAAATGCTGTCCTGTGGCAATGCGCATGGCAATGCGCTCTGGAGACATGGCCACACGCCATGCCCCTCCTGGCCACGGGCGAGCGCACGCAACCCCCCAGAAGCCCGAGTGGGAGCTCAAGCCTGGGCCGAGCGGCAGCCCCGCAGGACCTGCTTCCTGTGGGCGAGCTGGCCTGTCACCCCACGAAGGGCCAGAGCTGATAAGGAGACTGAGCAACGCACCAGCCCTGCCCCTCCCGGCGCCCGGTCAGACCCCCGGCGGCCCAGCGTTCCCACCTCCGCGGCGGGGAGCGCGAGCGCGTCTTTAGGTCTTTAGGGAACTGATAGGTGAGAACTGGAGGAGAGACCCAGAAGCCCCTGCCGGGGTGAGCAGGTGTAGCCACCCAGGGCCTGGCCTGCCCCCTCCTCGTGCCCGGCGCTGGCTCAGCCGGGGCTGGAGGCCACAGCTCCGCCAAAGCCGTGGGCCGCTGCCCGGCTCGGATCCTCCCCGACCGCCGAGGCACGACCACTACCCCTGCGGCTGGGTCAGCCGCCTTCGGCCCCTGGCGAGGGGCTCCGTGGGCGGGTTTCGTGAGAGTTGGCGAGTCAGCTGCAGCGCAGCCCTGAGGGGCGCCCCTGTCTAAGAGTGGGGAAGGGGGTGTCCCCTGGGCCTCATGAGAGGGAGTGGGGACCTGCTCGGGAGGCGCCTGCCTGGCATCCTAGAGATAGAGACGCGGCGGGACGGTGCTGACTGGTCCTTCCCGGGCAGCCATGTCCCCCTCCCCTCCCACTTGGCAAATGCCCGTGTCCTGCCACCTGCCCCCGCAGCTGGGAGGCAGGAGGGGCGCGGCGGGTAAGGGCCCAAGTGGAAGGAAGTGCCGCGCCCCCAGCAGCCTGCTCCAGGCCCTGAGTTCCAGGGGGCGCTGGGGTGAGGACAGAGGGAACCGGGTCCACCTTGGGGAGCTTGGCTCTCCTGAGGTGCTCATCAGGCGCCCTCGGCCGCAGGGCCCGTTACCGGGAGCCCCAGGGGCTGCGTCCCTGTCACCGTGGCCCTGGCTGCCAGAGGCAAGGCTGTGAAGGTTGGCACCCAGGGCCCAGCTCTGCTGCCTGCTTTTTGGGTGACTTGGGGCAAGTGGCCTCCCCACTGTCGGCCTCCAGCACCTCATGTTGAAATGCAGGAAGGACGGGGCGGGCTGAGAGTCTCCTGCGGTTCTGGGCCGGAGGCTGAACAACTGGACTGCTGGCTCCGAGGTGTGTCCTTGGCCCGTGATCTGCTTTGTCCTGGAGAGGACATTGGGGACCAGGACGAAGGCCTGGAGCCCAGGCCAGGGGGCCAGGCGGTGGCATCCACCTGACCTCAGCTGAGCTCGGCGGCCAGCTTGCTGCCTCGGGTTTATCTGCTGGTAGCAAGAAGTTTTTAAATGGGTCATCTCTGTGCAGGGCTGGGCTGGGCTGGGGGCCCAGGGGTCCCTTGCGCTCTTGCTCTGTCTTCCAGAGAACTGGGTCCCCGGCCTGGCGCACTCTGCCACCCCCGTGCCGTCTGCCCGACCCCCCATCTCCCGCCCCCTGCCCCCCGTGTCCACCGTCACCCTTGCCCTGAAGCCGGCACCTTGGGGTAAATGATTTATTTCTCGCTGGTCGGCTTCCAGGGCATCCTGGTGACGGCAGCCTGACTCCAAGCCACTCATTACCAAGAAAGCTCCCGAGACCTTGACCCTCGCTCAGCCCCGCGGGCCTGCTCAGTGCGCAGCGTGCGGGCCCAGACATGCCCACGGTGGACGATGTCCTGGAGCAGGCCGGGGAGTTCGGCTGGTTCCAGAAGCAAGCCTTCCTGACCCTGTGCCTGCTCTCGGTCGCCTTCGCCCCCATCTACGTGGGCATCGTCTTCCTGGGCTTCACCCCCGACCACCGCTGCCGGAGCCCCGGGGTGGCCGAGCTGAGCCGGCGCTGCGGCTGGAGCCTGGCCGAGGAGCTGAACTTCACGGTGCCGGGCGGGGGGCCGGAGGGCCAGGCCTTCCCCCGCCAGTGCCTCCGCTACGAGGTGGACTGGAACCAGAGCGCGCTGGGCTGCGTGGACCCGCTGGCCGGCCTGGCCGCCAACCGCAGCCACCTGCCGCTGGGCCCCTGTGGGGCCGGCTGGGTGTACGACACGCGGGGCTCGACCATCGTGACCGAGGTCAGGCCCTGCATGAGAGGGGGGCGTGGGCTTTGGGGGCGGGGAGGAAATATGCAGCAAATCCCGAGGTTGCGTTTCACGTCAGGGGGCCCAGGTGCTCTCGTCATGAGCTCCAGGGATGGGGCGGCTCCACCTGCGTGTTGCCCCTCTGTTTGATCCTCCACAGACCCTGGTGCTGGAGGAGAGTGGGATTGTGTGTATGTGGATTGGGGTTCATTTTCCTCCCGCTCCCATCCTGCAGAATTCACTTGGGGTCCAGCTCCCCCCCTCACATCATGGCAACCCGTCCCTGGCCAGGAGCCCCGCACACGTGCTGGCCACTCCCAGGGGATCTCGGGTGCTGAGGTGGGGTGGCAGTGGGGGGCTTTGGAGTCAGACCCTGAACCCCAGCCCTGCCCTGGAGCTCCACGTATCCTGAGCTAGTGTCTGAGCCTCGGCTTCCTCCTCTGCAAACCTGGATGATAACTAGCGTCTTCCAGGGACGCGGGGTTCAGCCAAGCTCGGGGCAGCTCCACCGCAGGCCTGTGGGCAGGACAGTGGGCTCAAGGACTGGCCTGCATTTGTGTTGGGAATATTTTAGCACAGGCCACAGATTTGCCCCATCAGGGGCCCTTTCCAAGCACTGCGCGGTGACCCGGAGCCTGCGTCAGGCAGGGGTGGAGCCCCGGGCCTCATGGCTGCGGCAGAGCTCGGTTCTGGTGAGGATACTGCTTGCCTGAAGCGTGCAGATTCAGGGTATTCAGCGTGTGCGTGTGTATGTGTGCATGTGTGTGTGTATGTGCGCATGTGTGTACATTTGCGTGTGTGTGTGTGTGCGCGCGTGTGTCTTGGGTGCCCTTTGCGAGGACGTGCCCAGGGAGCCATCGAGTGAGCGTCTGGTCTCTGAGCCCCCCCAATGATGCGGCAGCCGATGGCTCCTCCGCACTGAGCTGTCCAGCGTCCTTGCTGAGCCGCCAGGCCGGGGAAGGTGGTTCTGCGGCTGGGATGCCCCTTGCTTGCCAGGACGGCGTGCGCTCATTCCGCCACTCGCTCCTCCTTCTCATCCAACAAGGGGTTCAGAGTTTTCCTTGGTTTTAGCCTGGGGGTGATGCTTGGAGGAAGACGGGGAAGGAAGCCACGAGGCCCCTTTAAGACTGTGCAGTCCCCTGGGAATGGAGGCGCCCGGCGTGTGGGGGCCGGCGCGGAGGGGTGGGTGGGCTCGGCCCCTGGGCAGCACGGGGGTGTTTGAAGAGTCTCGGTGGTCTCTTGAGCAGCAAGGGTGGGGGGCCAGGGCGGGAAGGGGAGCATGAGCTGAGGCTCAGGGAGGGGAGCAGAGAGTTGTCAACAGGATCTGGGGTCCAGGTCCTGCAGGGAGGCGCGGGAGGGCTGGCCCGGGTTGGGGCGCGCTGCTTCCCTTTGGACGGGAGCATGAGGTCTTCACGCCCAGTGGCAGGGAATATTCAGGGCCCACTTACATTTGAATTTCAGATAAAGAACGAGCACCTTTTGAGGGTGACGTTGTCCCATGTGGTGCGCGCTCTGTGGTGCTGACAGCCGAGACCGGGCCTGCGAGCCCGCGGGAGCTGCCCTGAGAAAGCGTAGTTTATCTGACACTCAGACTCGCCTGAACGCTCTGAATTGTTATTTTTGTGCTGCCTCTGGCAACTCTGGCTTTATGCCGGTGGAGTTTGGTCTTATTGGGCAGAGGAGCCCAAGAGCTGGGCCTCGGGGGTGGCCTGGGCGCAGGGCGGTGGTGGGGTGGGGCCTTCCCAGAGGTAGGTTGAGGGTGAGGGAGCCGAGAAATGAGCCAGCGGACGTGGTTGTCCTGGAAAAGGAAGGAAGAAACAGTTTAGGGCACAGACCAGACACGGGGCCTGGCTGGCGGGAGAGGTCCGCAGAGGTGGCAGGAGACGGAGGCTGGCACAGCTCGAGTGCAGTCTGGCGGGGGAGGGGGGGCAGCAGATGGGGAGGGGGAGATGGTGAAGAGCCTCTGAGCCCGGGGCCGTGGGGGATGGAGGAGCAGGAGGGGCTTCCAAGTGACCCAGGTGCAAAGAGCTGGCAGAGAACCCTGGAGCTGTGCCGGGCAGGGCGGGGAGGCTGCCCGTGGGGACTCCCGCTGGGGTGCGTGAAATCCCGGGAGAGCTTGGGAGGCCTGGAGGCTGGCGCTCCGGGACGCCCGCCCTGGAAGAGGGGGCTCCGCTTCGGTTCTCCCTGTTGCCTCAGAGCCCTGGCCTCCCGCCTCCCGCAAGCCCAACACTGCGCTGGCGTCTCCGCAGCTACTCAGCCTGCGGGAGTCATCGCCCACCCGCCTGGCCTGGACGCCGGAGCTTGCTCAGGAAGGGATGGTGGGAGACCGGCTGCGGCCCCCGGCTTCTCTCCCCTCCGGTGGGGGGTGGACAGGGCGCCCTCTGGGGTGAAATGTGCTCTGTCCTTGGCGTCGGGCTCCCCCGTGGGGAGGCCCTTCCCTCTCTGCCCCACCCCAGCTGGGCGCCCAGCTCCCCCTGACTGTGACCTTGCGCAAGGCCTCAGATCAGGGAGAGGGGGTGCTTACCCCACTGTTCCCCAGACTCACCTGGATTCTGATCCGCGACCTGCTCAGACAGGGCCCGGGGGTCTGTGTTCTAATGGGGACTCTGGGACAGCTGTGATGGGGCCAGCTCGGTGACCACTAGTCGGTTGCTTTGCACGGACCGTGCCAGAAATACATGGTGCTGGTGCGATCCCAGCAACAGCCCCAGCTGGGCCCCATGGGACCCCCAGCACCCCTGCTTACGTGTCTCCAGGCTTTCTCGAGGGAGGTTTGCGGAGGGGTCTGCAGGGGTGGGGGGTGTCCGTGGGGGGTCTGCGGGGGTGGTCTGAGGAGGGGTCTGTAGGGGGTCTGAGGAGGGGCCTGGGGGGGTCTGAGGAGGGGTCTGTAGGGGGTCTGAGGAGGGGTCTGTAGGGGGTCTGAGGAGAGGCCTGGGGGGTGTCTGAGGAGGGGTCTGCAGGGGGGTCTGAGGAGGGGTCTGTAGGGGGTCTGAGGAGGGGTCTGTAGGGGGTCTGAAGAGGGGTCTGCGGGGGGGTCTGAGGGTTCTGGGGGGTCTGAGGAGGGCCCTGGGGGGTCTGAGGAGGGGCCTGGGAGGTCTGAGGAGGGGTCTGCAGGGGGGTCTGAGGAGGGGTCTGGGGGGGTCTGAGGAGGGGCCTGGGGGGTCTGAGGAGGGGCCTGGGAGGTCTGAGGAGGGGTCTGCAGGGGGGTCTGAGGAGGGGTCTGGGGGGGTCTGAGGAGGGGCCTGGGGGGGTCTGAGGAGCGTTCTGTGGGGGGTCTGAGGAGGGGTCTGCGGGGGGGCTCTGAGGAGGGATCTGCAGGAGGGTCTGAGATGGGTTCTGCGGGGTGGGGGGTCTGCAGGGGTCTGCAGGGTGGGGGGTCTTTGGAGAGGTCTGTGGGAAGGGGTCTGAGGAGGGGTCTGCGGCGGGGGCCTGAGGAGGGGTCTGGGGGCCTCTGCGGAAGGTTCCGCAGGGGCGGCTGCGGCCGACACCGAGTCTTGTTCCCCGGTGCGCAGTTTGACCTGGTGTGTGGCGACGCCTGGAAGGTGGACCTGCTTCAGTCCAGTGTCAACGTGGGCTTCGTGCTGGGCTCTCTGGGCGTCGGCTACACAGCAGACAGGTACAGAGAGGCGCCGGCGCCGGGTGGCAGGACCGCCAGGGCCGTGGCTGCAGGGCAGGAGGACACGGGCCAGCGGGGCTCTGCAGACTTAGGCAGGTCAGAGGCGCCGCTAGAGGTTGGGGGCTCGGTGCGCAGCCAGGGAGAGAAAGGGCGGCTGTGGGGTGCACTTCCCAGACCAAACTGCCTGCAGATGGCTCAGTTTGGGGTGAAGGGCTGAGAGAAAAGGGGGTGAGGCTGAGGCTGGTGCTTCCAGGAGGTGGGTGTCTGGGGTGGGCAGACTTTGCCGTGGGGGCCCAGTGGGGAGCCTGGAGAGTCCCACATGGAGGTGTTAGGACGGGGGCGGGTTGAGAGGGTGAGCAGGTGGGCACAGGCGGGGCGAGCTCAGGGGGCGAGAGGTGGGTGCTTGGGCTTGTCATCAGCAGTGGACGTTAGAGACCGGCCAGAGTAGTCAGGATGGCCGAGCGGTCTAAGGCGCTGCGTTCAGAGACCGGCCAGAAGGGGGTGCGGGGGGGGGGGGCGTCACAGGCGGGGGTGGCCATGGGAGGGGGGCATGGCAGCAGGAAGGAAGGATGGGCTCTGCGGGAAACAGTGATGCTGCAGAGCGAGGATGGTCGGGGAGTGGCCGCGTCTGTGGGCATGGCGGCCACGCGCCCCCTGGCAAGGACAGTGTCCAGGGAAGGTGGAGGATGAAGGAGAGACGGGCACCCTGCTGTGTGCAGTGCTGGGGGGGCAGTCTCCCTGGGGTGTGGGTGGTGGGGGGATGGACACCAGTGCCCCAGGCGGAAGCTTCTGTGGCCAGAGGGGTGGGCTCTGGTGAGAACTTCCTCTTTCATGGAGAAGGCAGGCTCCCGGGTGCGGGGGTGGCATCCAGGGGGCAGGCGAGAGGGACATGGAGGAGACGTGTTGGCAGCTGGGAGGGTGCTTGGCAGGGGGAATCGGGAGCTCGCTGGGCCATGGGGTCATGAGCATGGGTCAAGGTCACTGAGACCATGTGCAGGTCTGTCCCTTGCATCCTGGCCTTACTACCAGAGAAGGTGCAAGATTTAATAGAGCCTGGGGGTGAGGCTGTGGCAAAGACGCTGCCCATTTCATTCCTGAAAAGAGGAGGGAGAAGCCCCCACGCTGCTGGGTGGGCCAGCTGCCCAGAGGGCGCTCCCAGCCAGTCAGGAGCCTGGAGGACAAGAGCCTGGGTTCCATGCTTCCTCCCAAATCCCACTAACAATGTGGTCATTAAACACAAGATAATGAGGGGAGACTGTATGAGAATTGGGGTGTCACCAAAGGAGCCCCCACTCCTGGCTGAGACTTCAGGTTGCCGACGACACTCGACTCCTCTTTAGAGAGAGCAAGGAACCCGGAGGGCACTGTTTGCCAGGGGTGGACACGGCCAGTCCCCAAGGGGTGACGGTGATGTCCTCCGAGGGGGGCCTTGCTGCCCCCCGGTGCCCATCTGACCCCAGGACTCGACACCGGCGCTCACCCCGTCTCCTTGCCTCTGGAGGTTTGGCCGTAAGTTGTGTCTGCTGAGCACGACCCTCGTCACCGCGGCCTCGGGCGTCCTCATGGCCATCGCCCCTGACTACATCTCCCTGCTGCTCCTGCGCCTGCTGCAGGGCCTGGTCAGCAAGGGCAGCTGGACGGCCGGCTACACCCTGAGTAAGCACCGGGTGGCTCCCGTGTGGCAGGGTGGGGTGGAGGGGGCAGAGGCAGGGGGTGCTTTGGGGTGGGCATGGATTCGGGGTGCAGACTGGCCGCTCAGGGGTATTTGTGGCCTGACGACCGGCAGGGCCAGGGAAGGCGGCCCTTTCTCTATTTGCTGCTGGAGAGACGCTCAGCCGCTGAAGCAGACCCCGTCCCCCTGGCAACCAGTCTATCGGGGAACAAAAATATCACATCGACGTGCTCACGGCGGGGCCAGGGAGGGAGACTTTGAACGTGTGAATCATGAGAGCCACGTCTCCTGAGGAGAAACTGACTCAGCTGGTTTGAACGACGTGGAGAGGTGGACAGAGGTGCGTCGGGAGAGAGGACGGTGGCCACTGAAATGAACCCGGGCGTCCACCCACGTCCTCCACCTGCAGCCTCGTTCTCTCTCCCCGTGTCTATGACGGGGAAGGACAGAAAATGAATCGGCCTTGGAGGAGGCCCCGGCAGTGTGGCCGAGCCGCCCTCACTGCAGACAGAGGACAAGCAGCCGGCGAGCCCGGCCGTCCCTGAGCGAGGCCTGGGCCGCCAGCCGGGCAGGGGTCCCGGCCAGAGGCGCCCCGACGTCCCCCTGACCACCGCGGGCCGAGGCGGGGCCGGCACATTTCCCGCGGCCCCGGGCCGGCGTGGGGCGCGCGTGCACTGGGGTCACGTCCACACACGCTGAGCAGCGTGTGATCTTGGGCGAGCGTCCCAGCCTCTGGCCGCGGGGCGGAAGCTCCTCCTGCCACAACCGGCACGTTCGGTGCCCGTGGCTCACTTTCCTTCCTGCAGCAGCTAAACTCAAACCGTGTTTCCTGGCACAGCTTTCTCGGGGTGCACCGTGCCGGCCGCGCCCTGGGTTCGCACCCCCACTTTGACTGTAAAGGCTCTTTGTCTGACTGTCACGGGGACTTTCCTTCCAGATGGCAAACGCGAGGATCCCAACGGGGCAGCTAGCGGACGGGGATGAGCGTGGGGTGTGGGGGGCCTGCCTCTGGGGGGAGCACAGACTCGGGCGCAGGGGGCAGCGGCAGGGTGGGGGCCGGGGGGCTGGGGTGACGGTGTCTCCTGTTTCAGTCACAGAGCTTGTGGGCGCGGGCTCCAGACGGACGGTGGCCATCCTCTACCAGGCGGCCTTCGCGGCGGGGCTGGTGCTGCTGCCCGCGGCGGCCTACGCCCTCCCTCACTGGCGCTGGCTCCAGACGGCCGTGTCCCTGCCAGTCTTCCTCTTCCTGCTCCTGTGCTGGTACCTCTGCTGGGACCCCACGCTCCCCACCCCCGGGACCCCATCCTGCCAAGCGGGCTGCGGCTGCCCTTGGCCACCTGGCGGCCATCTCCCACAAGGGCCCCGGGCTGCACAGCATGGGATGTTCTGGCGTCAGGGGCTGGCCCTCATTTCAGGGTGCTACCCTCAGACCGAGCCCCTTCAGCTCACCCCCTCCCCTCAAGGACATGCGGTGGGCGTCAGACCAAGACCCACTGGCCGCATGGGGGGCGCGTGCTCTTTGGTGAGGCAGTGAGTGAGCGAGGGAATGAGGGGTCCCCTAAGGGGTGGGCACATGAAGCACATAAGCCCGTCATGGGCCGAGCCGGGTGCGAGTGGGCGTTCACCTGAGCCTGAGCCGTCAGTGCCGGCGGGTCTGAAGAGCAGCCACCAGCAGGGAAGTTTTTCAGGGGGGGACATGGGGGCCGCCCAGGGGGCCGTGGAGGGGACCATCTCATGGGGAGCCCTGAATCATGAAGTGTAGCCCCACTCTCTCCAAAGACGGTGGGCCTCTCAGGCAGCCCACACACGGGTAGGGGAGCCTGCTCGCTCCCCGTCAGGGTGGACGGGGTGCCGGGGAAAGGAACACTGGGGGGAAGGCAGGCTGGGGCCACGCTGCGCATTTTCTCTTTCTGTTGCTGCTGTCCCGTGCTGTGCAGCTTTCAGAATGTTTTGATCCTTTTTATTGAGGTACCTTTGTTTGCAACGCTGTGCATGATTTAGGGGGACAGGATTCCCGCTTCCCGTGGCGTTGCCAGACTCACCCACCAGCGAGGTCCCCGTTGTCCTGCACAGTCCACTGCGTCCCCCCCGCATTGTGGCCTCAATTGCACTGTCAGATTTCTAGGGTTTGTTGCTGGCCTGGCCCATCTGACCCTTTGTTTCCTTTCTCTGTATTCCACGTGGGAGTGACACCGCCCAGTCTTTGTTTTTCTCCTTCTGGCTTATTTCACTTGGCATCACCCCTCCAGCTCCGTCCATGTTGTCGAAAAAGAGAGTGTGGGTCTTTCTTTCATGTAACTGAGGACTGGCCCATTGTCTATAGACAACACCCTCCTGATCCACGGGAGGCACTGAGGTTGTCCCCACATCTTGGTGTTGTAGAGAGGGCTGCGATGAACACAGGCGGGCGCGTGCCCCTCCCTTTTAATTAGTGTTTTTACATTCTGGGGAGATACCCAGGAGTGGAATTGCTGGGTCATATGGTGGATCTGTTTGTTTTTTTTTAAACATTTGTCTTTTTTTTTTAAAGATTTATTTATTTTTATACAAGAAGCGGGGTACAGGCCAGATGCGTGGGAGGGTGAGAGGACTCACCAGAGACAGAGTGGGGAACAGAACAGGCAGCCTGACGAAATACACTGCTGAGGGGAGCAGCGGGTGCGACAGGAGAGGTCTGCTGCGCCATGTGGGACCCTCGCTGGCTGGCTGGGATCGAACTGGCGCTGCAGAGGCTGTGGACAGCTTCACAGTGTGGCGCTCAACCGCCTGCACCACCAGGGAGGCCCATGGTGGATCTGTTTTTAGCATTTTGCGGGACCTCCAAGCTATTCCACAGGGGCTGGACCAGGCTGCATTCCCGCCCGCCTTGTGGGGCTCCTTTTCCTCCACACCCTCCCAGCACTTGCTGTTTCTGCACTTTCTGTGGCCATTCTCACAGGTGTGAGGTGGCAGCTCATTATGGTTTTATCTGTGTTTCCATGATGATAAGTGATGATGAGATTCTCCCCCGTTCCTGTCGGCCATCTGTAGGTCTTTGGAGAAGAGTCTGTTTAGCCTGCTACATTTTCAAAAGGTCTTATTCCTGAGAGTCCCAGTCCTAGAGTTGTGACATCTCTGTCCTGTTGGGAATGGAAGACGTGGTGTCTAGAGGTTGTTGAGGAATGGATAGTTGATCTCTTTGGAAATAATTTGGGACTTGTTCAGCAGCCCTTGTATGGCCTGTAGACATCCTGCCATAACGCAGGTGGGGGACATGCATGGGGCATCTAATACGGGGAACAAGGAGTGCAGCTTGCAGGAGCATCGCACAGGGAAGGTCCTGGAGAAGGCAATGGCTCCCTGGGTCTGTAACTATTAGCAGGTGGCCCCGAGCATATGAGTGACTCGCAGAGCCCCAGCCTGGGCTGTCGGGGCCAGCACACAATGACACCCCTGGATCCTGGTCCCCTAGGTGATGGGGGATCCCAGCTGGAGGTGGGGGGTGCCCCCAACAGCAGTCTGCCATCAGGACTGAAGTTCAGACGCACTCCGGTGAGATGCCAAGCAGGAGCATCTGTCCGCAGGCGTATGCCCGAGTCGCCACGATGGCTGTTGTCACAGAAGAGAAAGGCCCAAGCAGTAGAGACACTGGCCCGCATCGCCCAGAGGAACGGGAAGCTGCCCCCAGAGGGCCTGAAGGTGCCGGCAGGCCTGGCTTCTGGCTTCACTGGGCTTGGGTTGTGCTTGTGGTTTAGAAGATGATCTGGGGCCGCTTGGGCATAGGAGGGTGCTGGTGGGGTCAGGGTGGCAGGTGGGGGCTAGGATGTGGGGTGGCTGACCTTGGTGGGGGTCCCTTGAGGAACTTCCCGCCTGGGGCAGTTTCGTGTGGCTGATGGCCCCCCACCTCCAGACGCTCTCTCTCGAAGAGGAGGTCGCCGAGAAGCTGAGGCCTTCCCTGGCAGACCTGTTCCGCACGCGGTGCCTGAGGAGAAACACCTGCATCCTGATGTACCTGTGGTAAGGGGCGCCTCTCCCCGCTTTCGGGGTGCAAGGCAGTGAACAAGCCAGGTGGGGAATAAAAGGGGGAGAGCGTGTTAAACCGACCTTCTAGTGGACAGAGAGCGCCTGAAGAGCTGCCCTTGCTCCCCGAGCTTGGAGTCCCGGGCAGGGCCGCATGCTGGTGGGAAGCCTGAGAGGCACGAGAGGGCGCCAGGAAGACGTGCGGTGGGTGGCGGGTGTCCAGGGCCGCCCCCTCTTGTGGCAACAGCGGAGCCCCGATGTCAGAGGTGGAGGAGCGGGCGGAGCTGTCCCTGCTACCTCTTCTCACTGTTGCTTTCAGAAAGCGTCGTGAGCGCTCTCTGACGCGCTTCCTCGCCAGCCCGTCTCATGCCAGGACTGTGTCACAGGTGTTTTCCCCCCTTTTTAAAAAAATTTATTTTATTTTATGTAATTCCTACATCATTTTTCATTTTTGCACAATGTCTGCATTTTCATCTTGGTTAGTCTCCGGACAATTCACACCCCCACATTTTGATCCTACTCTCTCCTCCCCACCCTGTAGTGTGTCTCTGGTTTACAGTTGCTTGTTGATTTTGATTTTTACTTTATTATGATTAGTCTTTTTCCTGGTCCCTTATTTAGGTTTTCTAGATTCCTGCTATGAGTGAGACCCTCCGGAATTTTTCTTTTTCTTTCTGGCTGATTTCGCTGAGCATGATCCCTTCCAGCGCCATCCATGTTGCTGCAAATTGCATGAGTTTATCCCAATGGAATATTACTCAGCAATCAAAAGAGATGAAGTCACAGGTGCTCTGTGAAGATTAACGAGCTAGTGCGAGCACAGAGCTTGAGGGGGGCGGGCACCCCCACAGGGAATTGTCAGCAGCACAGCGGCGGGTTTTTTTACTGTTTAACGTGGACATGCAATTCACAGGCTCCGCCGACAGGTGGCAGTGCCGCACATTTGTTAACTTTCTTGCTAACGGCCCCTGTTCATTTTTTTGGACAAGAAAATCAAGGTTGTACATTCCTTTGTCTTAAGTCAGTCTCTCTGGGTACATGGACCATTCCCGTTTCACTGGCTGGAGGGCAGGGGGCCGCGGGCTGAGCTAGACTCACACAGCTGCAGGCAATTCTTCTCTTGACCTCTGTCCCTTCAGGAATAATTTGGGATGAGACACAGATGCTCCCCAGCGCTTCTCTGGGTGAAGCCTCACAAAACAAGCAGCCTGTTAACAAGAAGCATCTGTTTCTGATGCTGCCCGCTCCGTGTTGGAGCCGAGAGGCAATTTACATGCTGGGAAAAGACAGTTACTTCGTAGGGGCCAAGACCTCTCCCCACAGTGTAAATACCAAAGCAATCGTAAATGTTTCTGGCCTCCAGAGTCAGTTTTCCCCAAAGTTACACAGACTCTCTGATCTTCCCTGCTGAGTGAGAGAGACTCAGCGGTGCCCGTCAGGAACATTCTGGACGGTTGCTTTCTTTCCTGGGTTGGGGGTGGAGGGGTGTGCAAGGGCTGTGGGGGGAGGATGGAGTATGCCCGAGTCTGTTGAGGGGTGCTTGGTGGTGGAGGGCACCACCATGGACGGGGGCGGCCTTGCGCGGCACTTCTTCTCTGTGGTGCCTGGGTACTTGACTTTGGAAAGATGACAGTGACTAGTGGTGATAAAAGCTCATCTTTGCAGGGAAGTACACCCGCAGTTTTTGTCCATTAACTCCACAAATACTCAGTACAAGGTGGTTGGTAGGTGCTGTTATTATCCAATTTACAGATGAAGGGATTGAGGCACAGAGAGTTTAGTTGACTTGCTAAGGCCACAGCAGTCTGGTTCCTGAAACTGCCCATGCACCACTGCCTTCTCCTGCAGTCCTCTGTGGACACACCAGAGCATTAGTGGAGGTGGGATGTGCGCAGGCCCCGTGCAGGCCAGGCTTCGAGCCTTGCAGTCAGCAGCAGTGTCATCATTTAGATTGTTGAGAAACGAGTACCCTCCTGTCGTCACGCTCACTGAGGTCATAATAAGGAACTTCTCCTTGAGGGGCCTTTGAGGATGCCCCTGGTCTGAATTGTAGCTCCCCCCCAACCCCTGTCTCCTATTGCTGGAAGAAATTCTAAATCGAGTGACACCCAACTTGAGCTCTGCCAACCCTCTTTGAGGGCCATGGAGCTTGCCTGTGATGTGGCCTCCTCTCTGTGCAGGTTCACCTGCTCCGTGCTCTACCAGGGTCTCATCATGCACATGGGTGCCACCAGCGAGAACCTCTACCTGGACTTCCTTTATTCTGCTCTGGTTGAATTCCCAGCCACCTTCATCATGCTGTTAGCCATCGACCGCATGGGCCGCCTGTCCCTGCTGGGCTTGTCGAGCCTGGTGGCCGGGGCAGCCTGCCTCATCATGACTTTCATCTCGCATGGTGCGTCTCCGTGTCTGTCATTTGCAGGTTGCTGGAGGGTGGGGCCTGTGGTTTCACTCTTGGATAACCCCCTGGGATGAAAGCAAAAACAGAGATAGCAAGCTGCTTGTCTACACTTAGCTTTTTCAAAATTTTATATTAAGGTATAACATACGTACAATGTGCCAGTTACTGTAAGCGTGCACGTTGGTGAATTCTTACCAGTGCATATCCCTGGGCACTGAGACCTGAATGATGGTGCAGGGCAATTCCTATGAAGAGGTGTGAACTTGCACCCCTAAATCATATACGGTGTTGTGGAGCAACATTACCTCAATAAGAAATGAACACTCAGTTGAAGACATTGAGGCTAACATACAGCGATAGCATTTATTTGGAGCCTTAGGTTTGCAAATCAGGGCGCAACAAATCAGGTATCAGTCCAAATCGTGTCCTGTTGGGGTCTTTAGAGGGGCTTTAAAGGAAAAAGCATGGGAGGGAGAAGGTAGAAGGAGAAAAGCTAGGGTTGGTTATAGCTTATATTTCTTATAATTCATCAGCATTTGGGCTAGCTGACTTTGGCTGCTAAGGAGAGAAGAAAAAGAAAATGATTTTCACAGTCCTGGGAGAAGGCTGTGTCCACCTGGAATCAGTTCTTGCCAGTCAGTAAATAGTCTTTTTTTTTTTTTTTTTTAAAGAGGCATGTATTTTTATTTATTTATTTATTTGTTTGTACATGCACTGGGTACAGTCAGAAGCGCGGGAGGGTGAGAGAATTCACCAGAGCCAGAGCGGGGAGCAGAGCAGGCAGAAGGACCGAAGGACACTGCTGAGGGGAGCAGCGGGTGGCAGGAGAGGTCTGCGTGCCATGTGGGACCCTCCTCCGGTGGCCGGGGAGCAGCCGGGGATCGAACCGGCGCCGCAGAGGCTGCGGGCAGCTTCACAACCCAGCGCTCAACCGCTGCGCCACCGGGGAGGCCCCAGTAAATAGTCTTTTTGAAAGTTGAAAGTTGAATGAAATGGAGCCTGGGGTGCAAGATGGAGTCAGTTCTGTCTGCCTCCAACAGCCCCTTGCACATGGACTTGAAATCTGGCCCCAAGGGAGTGACATTTATGGGGACAGTTCTGTCTCAGGCTCCATGTTAATTAGCGGCAACACTGGTTTCATAATTTTTTTAATCTTTATTTTTCAATTTTATGTATTTTTTACACCATTCTTTATTTTTGTACAATGGATGCTTTCTCCGATGAGGTGTAGTCCCCGTGAAATTCCCACCACCCGCTCACCCATGCACCATCCCCATAGTCCCTTGTGTTCTGCCCTCCCTCCCCCCTGCACAATGTCTCTGGTTGCCTGTTGATTTTAATTTTTAATTTATTATAATTACTTCCCCCCCCCCCGATCCCTTATTTGGTTCCTCTACATTCCTGCTATAAGTGAAACCATCCAATATTTTTCTTTTTCCTTCTGGCTTATTTCGCTGAGCATGATCCCTTCCAGCTCCATCCCTGTTGCTGCAAATGGCATGAGTTTATCTTTTTTGATCGCTGAGTAATATTCCATTGTGTGTATGGACCACATCTTCTTGATCCAGTCATCTGTTTTTGGGCACTTGGGTTGCTTCCATAGCTTAGCTATTGTGACACTGGTTTCATGATTAAATGGCAACAGCATGGTCACAGTCACCAGACCTGGGGCATCTCTTGCAGTCACCTGTCGGCTCATGTCCCTGTGCTCATTTACAGCTGAGGAAACAGAGCGTGGCTGAGGGAGGCAAAGCTGAGAGGCACAGACACTTCCCTCCCCGGCCTCCCTGTCTCCCCAGGCCCTGGCAGGTGTGTCCCAGGGCTCGGCTCATCGGTCCAGCAATGTAAGAATTAATCAGGGTCTTCATCAGGCCTGACCAGCGCTGAAGTCTAGGCCTCCAGGTGAGGCTTGCCAGGGCGGAGACTGCAGGCCTGGAGCCCACTGGCCCCCACCCTCCCTGTGTCTTCCCCAGATCAGCACTGGTTGAACATCACCATCGCTTGTGTTGGCCGAATGGGAATCACCATCCTGTTCCAGATGGTGTGCCTGGTGAACGCTGAGCTGTACCCTACCTTTATCCGGTGAGTGCAGGGAGGGGCCTAAGGGTGGGCCAGCACCCCATGGGGCCAGCATTCCCAAGGCAGCTCCTCCTGACATCCCCAGGTCAGGGGTTTGGACACTGAGATGGAGCCACTGAGGGTGGAAAACTGAGGGGTGCTGGTTCCGGGGACAAAGCCCTGAGCAAGGGGTCCAGCTCAGAGGCCAGGGTTGGGGACCAGGTGCAGAGGCGTCACCCCATCCTGAGTGCCAGCTGGTGGCATGAACCTCACCAGCCCCGCCGACCCCTCCCAACACGATTTTCTTAAATAGCAGCTCATGTTGTGGGGACACACACGTTTCCACCCTTCGGATTCTGCTTAGCTATTCAAAGCATTTTTTAGTCCTGTTACCCACATTTCACATGCCAGGAAGCTGAGGTTCAGGATGGGAAAGAGACCTTCTGAGGTCATGCAGGCAGGAAGTGGGGGTGCCAGGGTGAGAACCGCGTCTTTTGTCCAGGGAGCTGGTGTTTCATCCTTGATGATGAGGTGGCCTTGGTAAGCTAAGCAGCGAGCCTAGAGACAGCTTTCGGAAAGCAGAGTGGAGGTTCCTTAAAAAATGTTAGCTAGAGGGCCTCCCTGGTGGCGCAAAGGGTTAAGCATCAGCACTCTGAAGCTAACCACAGCCACTGCAGCACAAGTTCAGTCCCCAGCCAGGGAGACACCCTCCTGGCACAGCAGACCTCTCCTGACTCGCCCGCTGCTCCCCTCAGCGTGTATTTCAGTCATTCTGCCTGTTCTGTTCCCTGCTCTGTCTCTGGTTAATCCTTTCACTGCCTTGCCCCACCCCACATCTCTGGCCTGTGCTCTTGTATGCATAAATAAATAAATCTTTATTAAAAAATGTAAGTTAGAATGACCAAGTGATCCAGCAATTCCACTTGCAGGTATAGTTAAGGGAAACAGAGTCTTTGTCCCAGGAAGATATTCTACCCCGCCCCCCTGCCCCCCGTTCATTGCAGCATTATTTGGAAGATGTGGAAACAACCCAAGTCCATTAAAGTAGCTGTGATATATACAGTGCAATATCATACAGCCACCAAAAGGAAGGAAACCTGCCATGTGCAACAAGGCAGAACTGTGCTGAATGAAACAAGTCAGAGGTTAGCAAGCACAGTGTGATTTTGCTGCTTTGTGTAACCTAAAAAACACTGCAGATCTTCCATGCAGAGTAGGGGGTGTGGGTGGGGAGCTGGGTGAAGGTAGAGCCTTCCACCTAGAACATGAATAAGTTCCGGGGGTGAATTGTGCAGCAAAATGACTGCAGTTAATAACTCCTATTTTCAAGTGGCTGGGAGTGGACCATAAACGTTCTCATCACAAGAGAAAACGAATTTGGAGACTATAAATAAATACATGAAATCAGGTGTCCCGAGGTAGACGTCCATGGAGCAAAATCCACTCTCAAGTGCACTGTTTTGGTCTGTGTATCATCCACATAGGCCAGTTTACAGTGGCCAATACAAGAACATTCCGTCCTCAGCCTCCTGGGGTCACCTCCTCCACTCCCCGCTGGCAGCCCCACCTCTGACTTCTCTTGCTCTAATTTTACATTTTCCCCAGAGTGATGTGGCTGAGAGGACACGGCCTGTTGCGTTTGGCTACTTTCCCTCCGTGTCATGGGGTCACCGTGGCATGGCCTGAGCTTCGAGCCCTCTGGCTGCCTCGAGTGCTCTCGGGGCGATTTGCTCACCAGGTGCCAGCTGAGGGGCGTCTGGACTTTTCCCGTTGGGGAGATGATGGCTCCGCTGCTGAGAGGCACTCGCGAGTGGGCTTTGGGTGGACACAGGTTTTCATTGCCCTTGAGTGGAGATGAGGGAGCGCCCCTGGGCAGGTGTGTCTGAGTTGATGAGAAGCTGTTAAAGTGTTTTCCAAGGGGCTGCATGTTTTGCCAGCCCCGGCCCCGGCAGACACGGCTGTTTCATGCTCTCATCTGTGCTGGGCGAACACATTTTCTTTCTTTTTTTTTTTTTTTTTAAGATTTATTTATTTATACAAGCACTGGGTACAGTCAGAAGCGCGGGAGGGTGAGAGAATTCACCAGAGCCAGAGCGGGGAGCAGAGCAGGCAGAAGGACCCGAAGTACACTGCTGAGGGGAGCAGCGGGCGGCAGGAGAGGTCTGCGCGCCATGTGGGACCCTCACTGGCAGCTGGGGATCGAACTGGTGCTGCAGAGGCCACGGGCAGCCTCACAGCCCAGCGCTCAACCGCTGAGCCAATGGGGAGGCCCCACACTGTTTTCTTTTTGAAGTCATTCTGGGAGGGAGCACAACTACTGTGACTTTAACTTTCCTTTTCCTGGTTGCGAATAATATTGAGCATCTTTGTGTGAATCTGTTGCCATCTGTGTCTCAGGAGTCTTGGTTTCAATGAAGATTATTTTTATCGTAAAAGCAATTAACCACTTTATTTAAACTTTTAACTTGACCATTGTTTGAACAGCCTATTTCCTTAATTTTTTCTCCTTTGTATAAATTGCTGCTTCTCCTCTTGTCATCAGAACAATGACTTTTGGGAAGTATTCCTGCTCCCCAAACTGCTCTCACACTACAAGCCTCTGTGAGCTCCTGGGTGAGCCAGAGAGGTGAGGAGGCCTCTGACTCACGCCTCCTCTCCCTACCTCTCGCCCGTTTAAAGGCCTGTCTTAGGCTCTCATTTGTGAGAGATTACTTGGGCTGGGTGCAGACAGACGAAGGTGAATTAAAGAGAAAAATCTATGTTTGACATTGGGTGAGCCCAGCGTCTGAAACAGCAGGGCCAAACCATCCTGTTGTCATGGCCAACGGACCCAGGGGGCTCCAGGAGATGCTGGGATGCCAGGGCTGGGAGGGGAAAGGCCGGTGGCCTCCCCGGGGCCTGGACCATCTCTGCAGAGAACTGTCTGAGGACTCTCAGTAACCCGAAAGGGACCCTAGATGTCCAGAAATAACTAAACTTGATCAGAAAACTCAAGTAAGATAATCATGAAAGTTCTGGTATTTTTAATTAGTTGAATCAAGTCTAAATTGAAAAAAATTACTTTTATTGCTTTGTTTCTTCATCAACGCTCTGAACTTTAAACAGTGTTTAAGCCAAGTTGACCCTGCTGGTTTCTCATAGGAGGGTCGAGAGCTGAACAATGTGCTTCTACTTGTCTGCAGCACATATTGTCCAGAACATTCTTTTGGCATCAGTATACACAAAATTCTTCCCATTTTCCATCCTCTTTCTGCTCTGAGCTCCTTGAGAACAGGAGCTGCACGTCCTGCTCCTCTGTGGCCAACAAGAGATGGATTTGACATAAGACACCTCATTGCCCGTGTCAGCCTCTGTGTACTAATTTTCTTTTTTAAGACTTATTTTCTTAAACTAGTAAAAATGATAATAGTAAAAAAAAAAAGGGAAATCATGTTATTTCTTTTTCCTCTTGGAAATTACACTAACATAACTAAAAGAATGGAGAGGGGAGAACCTGTAAATGCTGCCTTTGAAAGTAGGATGACCTTGAAAGACAATATATAGGGCCTACCTGGTGGCGCAAGGGGTTAAGCACTGAACTATGAAGCAATCTGCAACCTCTGCAGCACGAATTCTATCCCCAGCCGGCCAGGGAGCAACCCACATGGCAAGGCAGACCTCTCCTGTCTCGCCCGCTGCTCTTCTCAGCAGTGTATTTCAGTCAGTCTGCCTGTTCTGTTCCCTGCTCTGTCTCTGGTGGATCCTCTCACCCACTGCATCTCTGGCCTATACCCCAGCTCTTGTATGCATAAATAAATAAATCTTTTAAAAACAAAAAAGAAAGAATATATAAGAACAAGGCCTGCCTAACGCAGTGATGTCCAAGAGGAGCTAGAAGATTCCGGGGGAGCACATCTCTGCCGGGGACACTTAGACAAGGCCAGCAGCTTTCCAAAGTAGGACGCGATCTCGACCTGACCCCTCATCTGGAGTAATGGGATGGATGAGGGCCTGGGGGTATGATCTCCCTCCTCTGGTGTGGCTGAAGGTGAGGCAGGGAGGGCAAGCCTGTGATAGAACATTCTGGAAACTTGCACAGAGCCATGTGCTATGGGGCAGAGTGGAGCAGACAGACCCTACCTGGTAAGGAGTCTTGTGCTGCCCAACCCTGGGAATAAGGGAGTCTGAAAATATAATCACACGCCAACCTGGTCGAAAGAATTTCTCCTAGCTGAGAACGTGACCTGACTCTTCCCCACAATTCCTTCCAAAAGGGCTGATACAGGGGGGAAGAAACCACAGTAATAAAAGAAAAATAATAAAGAAAAATGTAATTCTCCCAGGAGCTGTACAAATATATCATGAAATAAAAGGGAATAAAAGGAACAAGGTAGGCAAATGGCAAATGAGGACTACTCAGCAGGAAAATATTGCCACAAGGCAGAGGAAGAGTAGCACCAACTATATTACAATTAAATTCAAAATACTAATGAGTCAGTCATTTCTAGAAAATAAGACTTTAAAGCAGAGCTCTACATTCCTGGGAGAATAAGAAACAAGATAATAGAATAAGCTGAAGGCAACTTAGGAAAGAAACAAGAAGGAAAAATGAAAGCTTTTGAGAAATGAAAACCGATTTGAAAGCAGTGCCAGGAGAACAGCGATCGAAATGCAAGGACTTAGAATCGCAGAATTAAATTGAAACAAGCAGAGTTTAAAAGGCTTAGAGATTATGTTCCCATCTGCCTACCTGCCTGCCTCCTGCCTCTCCTCTCCAGTCAGGTGTGCACATAGACGCGTGCACACACGTTAATGTGTATATCCCAAAGAAGATGCCTGAAAAAATGAAACAAACTTCAAGAAATTTAAAGAAAAAACTATCAGGAAACTTTTGGAAATGAGTGTTTGATTTGAAGGTGCCCTCCGTGTATCAGGAGAGACTGACCCCGTGTGGATAGCTTAAGGAATATTCCAGAGAAGTCACTATCTGTCCTTCAGAGATGAAGGGGGACATCTCAGGCGCCCAGGCTGGGCGCTAAATCACGTCGGGAAGAAGGGAAGCTGCTAGCCTCAACGGAGTCGGGAGCCACGCCTGAGCCACGCCTGAGCCACACCTGAGCCACACCTGAGCCACGCCTGCGAGGAGCCAGCGGGGAGAAGCCTTGGCTGGCAAATTGCATCCAGGATCCCTCATTGCCACATGAAAACATCAATCATTTTGCAATTTCTCAAAGAACAGGGTTCCTGTGAACCTTCTTCAAAAAAGCAGTTAGAGAAAAAAATCTCAGTGAACACAGGGATGAACAGAGCGATGTATCAATGACTGGGGTGGACCATGAAAGCGGGTCTGGCCACAGGACAGACCGCAAATGTCCCGAATCTGGCCACGAGGAAACGTTGTAACAAACAAAGATGAGAGGGGAGGTGAGGGGTGTGAGGTGCCGCTCCCCTCAGGGAGCTTTCTCCAGTCGGGAAAGAATGCATCATTAAATTCTGATCAGGTACGTAGTGGTAGAGATATATTTTAAGATATACAGATAAATACTGAAGCAGTGATAAAATTACTAAAATCAATTTAGGTGTGGTTTGAGGAGGAAGTAGAAATAAACTTATTTTATTTATTTATTTTAAAAGATTTATTTATGCATACAAGAACTGGGGTGTAAGCCAGAGGTACAAGGGTGAGAAGATTCCCCAGAGACAGAGTGGGGAGCAGAACAGGCAGATCCACTGAAATCCACTGCTGAGGGGAGCAGCGAGGAGACAGGAGAGGTCTGCTGTGCCATGTGGGTAGCTCCCTGGCCGGCCGGGGATCGAACTTGTGCTGTGGTGGCTGGCAATAGCTTGATAGCGCTGTCTTTGACCCCTGCACCACCAGGGATGCCCTAAACTAATTTTATAGTTCTAAATAGGAAGTGAATCAACACTGTCTAAAGAAGTAGAGTATTAAGTGTATTATATAGTCATAAATGTAATTATTTCAATAAAATGCAAACCTTCCAAATCATCAGAAAAATATACATACCTGACACATATTGAAAAAAATAAAAGGTGCTAGAACAAAAAAAAAAAAAGACATGCATGCCAATGGCATAATTATGATAGAATGTTCGTAATGTTTAAGTAAATATAAAGAGGCTCAACTCCTTTATTGAAAAAAGACTCCCTGGTTAGGTTACAAAACAAATCCAATAATTTGCTGCATAATTGAAGTAAATTTTTTCTTCAGAAAGGTTGAAAGGAAAGGAAGGCACAAAATTTGCTAGTGAAGCACAAAAGCATGCCCAGAGCCATAGTCTTATGAGACAAAGATGAATTTATGTGACAATGCATCAATATAAAGAAGATCCTAAATAAAAGATGTTAAAAAGGTTTGGTAAAGAAAGGGAAATGTGCTAATTTTTTTTTTTTAAGTTTTATTTATTTATACAAGCACTGGGTACAGTCAGAAGTGCGGGAGGGTGAGAGAATTCACCAGAGCCAGAGCGGGGAGCAGAGCAGGCAGAAGGACCGAAGGACACTGCTGAGGGGAGCAGCGGGCGGCAGGAGAGGTCTGCGCGCCATGCGGGACCCTCCTCTGGTGGCCGGGGAGCAGCCGGGGATCGAACTGGTGCTGCAGAGGCCGCGGGCAGCTTTGCAACCCCGCGCTCAACCGCTGCGCCACGGGGGAGGCCCCGAAATGTGCTAATTTTATAGTCACCCAGGGAGTAAGAAATTATGCACGTGAACGTAATAAAATAAATTAGAAAGTAACAACTGAAAGGATAAACTTTTCCTGACTCATTGCTCCCAGTTTAGCCGTATTTTCAAAACAAAGCTGGAGATCATTCATAGGAATACCAAAAGATCTAACACCAAACAAGGTAAAACTGAGAATGTCTGGTAGTCGATCAAGAATGACCAAACACACAAAGAAATGTGAAAAGAGAAGCTGTGTCGAGGAGGAAAAAAAAATCTAAACGGACCTAGAAATGACACAGATGCTAGAATTACACACGGATATTAAAACAGGGATCGCACCTGTGTAGAGAAAGATTGAACGTGGCCGCTGGAGACACGGAAGACAGAGACAGCAGCGCCAGTGAAATTTCTAGAGATGAAAATTGCAATGTCTGAGACGGCAGCTGCTCAGATGAGGCAGCAGCAGACTAGCTATCACGGAAGAAAAGATTAGTGACCTTGAGCACAGACGAGAAACTGTTCCGGAGGGGCAGTGGTCACCTTCCTTCTGCTGCCTGGCCGCAGTCAGGGTCTCCATGGCCACCTCTTTGAGTTGGATAATTTGCTGTAACAGTCTCAGAATTTAGGGAAGCACATCGACTGGTTTATCAGAAAGGATCTAAAGAAGCACCCAGATGGAGGGGGGCGTAGGTGAGGTCTGGAAGGGCCCCAAGCACAGCAGCTCCTGTCCCTGGGGAGTTGGGGTGCACCACCCTCCTGCCACATGGGTGTGTCCGCCCAGCCCTCTACACCCCGTGGCTGAGGGGTGTTAGGGAGGCATGATTCACTAATCGTTGGCCACTGTTGTCTGACTCCTGGCCAGCCTTGTCCCCTTCCCGGGGCTGGGGAGTGGACACTGTGTTTGCACTCGGATACGGTTCACTTTTGGGTGATGGAATCACCGAGAAGTCGTGTCTCTGGCTCTGTGTTTCCTCAGGAACCTGGGACTGATGGTGTGCTCCTCCCTGTGTGACGTGGGTGGGGTCATCGCCCCCTTCCTGGTCTTCAGGCTGATGGAGGTGTGGCAAGGCTTGCCCCTCATTTTGTTCGGTAAGACGTCACAGATGTACGCTGTTCCCTCTCCCCACCCCGGCGTGAGTTCTCCAAACTATTTGATGAGTTTCCTGCTCCTCTGCTGTCCTGCCCCATCCTGCCCCGCTTCCTGGAAAAGAGGCAGGAGCTCATGCCGCACGGCTGGGTAATCCAGCGCTCTGCCCCGCGGGGCACAGCCTGCAGACCTTCACACACAGACTTCACACACAGACCTTCACACACAGACTTCTGCTTTCTCGTAAACCAGACCCGGCGCATCTGCCTTTCACCTGTAGCTGCTGGGGGCTGACGATGGTCAGCTGCCGGCGCTCTCCTGCTTCCAGATCTAGCCAATGAGGAGGGACACAGGGAGACAGACGGCATCCAGAGCTTGCATCAGCTTTGAGACTGACAAACGTGATCAGAGGATGAGGGCGCTCCTGCTTCCCTTCCTACGCACCCCGTGTTCAGAGAGCTGCAAGCCAGGGCCTGGGCAAGGAGGAGAGAGAAAAAATGAGGAGCAGGAGGAGGGGGGCCTCCCTGGTGGGCTGGGGGTTGAGTCTCAGCACTGTCACCGCCACAGCCTGAGTTCGATCCCGGCCAGGGAGCTACCCACAGGGCGCAGCAGACCTCTCCTGTCTCCCCGCTGCGCCCCTCAGCAGTGCATTTCAGTGGATCCATTTTTTCTGCTCCCCACTCTGTCTCTGGTGACTCCTCTCACTACCCCACCTCTGGCCTACACCCCAGTTCTTCTGCACAAAAATAAATAAAATCTTTAAAAAAAAAAGAGGGAGAAGAGAGTAAGAAGAGGCCCACATTACCTGCAAAGTATTAGCCGCGCTTTATAGCCTCTGTAATAATCTCAGTATCTAGTGACTGCAGGTACATCGCAGTCTCCATGTAGTAGCTGATATATAATATAAAATGCAAACTCACAGCATAACGAACATGATGATATTTATATGCTATATAACATTAGCATAGATAACACTTACTGTTGCTATATCTTAGCCTGTTTTACCATATTAATTACTATATATGTAGTAATTAGTCAAAATGGACCTTCATAGTATTCCTGAGGTACCCGAGTCAACAATCCCCGGGACATGTCTTATCTGTGCCCCTGCCAAGCCGTCAGTTAATGAGGTGCCCCACGCTGCGTGGCTGTGAGACGAGGGCAGGCTCCCGTCTGCTGCTGCCCCCGGCTCGTCCTGCTGCCCGAGTGGTCGTGTGGAGGTGTTGCTGACTTTTTCGAGGTGTCTCCATCGACCTCATCTGGACATCCCCGCAGCCCACTGCACTCCCTGTGCCGCTCGTGGGGGTGCGGGCTCCCGTGGCTTCTCGTGGCTTCCCGTGGCATCTGCTTGTTCGCAGGGGTGCTGGGCCTGGTTGCTGGCGCGGTGACACCGCTGCTGCCGGAGACACAGGGGGTGGCTCTGCCGGAGACCATCGAGGATGCTGAAAGCCTCGGGAGGTGAGTGGGGCCGGGGGTCCCTCCGGCAGGCCAGGCCTGCCCCTGTACCCTAATTCTCCCCGTTTCTGCCACCGAAAGGTGTAGGGGCGCTCCAGAGAGATGTGTATGTCTTCCTCACCCCCACGGGGCTGCCGCAGAGAGAGGCGACACCCAGAAGCTGCTGATTTCTCTAGGTGGAGGCGCAGGCAGCCATTTGGGGCGGCCTTGCTGGTCGGTGCTGAGGGCGGGGGCCTCCATCCGAGGAGTCGACTCTGGACTGGACAAGCCCCGAGCTCTCTGGCTCACCCAGAGTTAACAGTTGGGGACCCTTTTAAAATCAAGTTTCCTTTTAGCTATTGTTGGTTCAGAAGCTCTAGCGCTTTCAGAGAGTTTCTTCCCAAAGAAGAAATGACTGGGGGCGGGGCGGGGACACCATGTCATGGAGCTGGTTCTCCCCCGAGGGCAGTAAAGAGGATGTGAGAGGCTGAGGGCGGCTCCCGGGGCCTCCCAGGCTGACTCTGTGACCCCAGGAGGACACCCCAACTCTGGGGAGCAGCCAGGATGGCCTGTGGAGCCAGAAAGCCCAGGATACACAGAGGGTGTCAATCAAGAGTAAAACACGAGAAACTATTTGGGCACCAAAGGATTCCTTGGCTACGGCTCCGAGAGCAGGGGCTGAACGCAGAAGCACATCAGGGTTCAGAGGCCGCGGCTCTCTCCACACGTGAAGAAGAAAGCTCCGGACAGGACGGGGAGCGGAGGTGGCTAAGAAGCACTTGCTTTGAGCTCAGAGAGCCCAGTGTAGGCGCCCCAGGAAGCCGTCAATAGGGCGAGGTGGGAGGGTCCCCCACGGCTCTCACCAAGAAGAAAGATGGGGAAGCGCCTTGCCAGCCTCTCAGGCCTGGGGCCGCCGGCCGAGCCCTCATCAACCAAAGCATGATTGTTAGTGGAGATTTTCCAGATAAAGACAAATACAATCAGCACAAAACACATAAAAAACCTGGGGGTGTCACCTACTAGACCAGGTGACTTCAGACGATCATTGAACCCCACAGAACCCTACTTTCCTTGCCTGAAAAACAGCCCCAATGATAATTGGGAGGGTGCTGTGCTGACTCAATAGAGAAAATAGCAGAGATTCGCCACTGAGCACACGGCTTCTTCTCCCCCTCATACAGTCGCCATCCTCGGGGCTGCCAGCCTTAGAGAGCAGGGAGACCACGAGGACCCCCCAGTGCACATCCCCGGGCTCCTGGCATTTGACCTAGAGAGTGAGGGTCTCGGCTAACGCCTGCTCAGGCACCCGAGGAACCGCCCAGACCGTCTGCGCGTCTCCCTCAGAGGACAACACCCTCTGGACTGTGGCTGCATCTGCTTGCGGCCCACGCGCTGTCTCGGGCCCCAGGGGTAGACACGGGAGTGAGTGCTGACCTCCTGACTCTGAAATGCTTCATGTGCGAGTTACCAGGTGCTTGGGGATCTTTCAAGATGCTCTGTGAACCCCTTGACTCTGTCATCACAGGGCTGTCCACCCCTCAGGGCAGGCTGGGTTCTTCTGCACTGAGCCTCCACCTCTATTATCTAAGACCCCCACCCCCCTGTACACTCTCTGTTATCTAAGACCCCCACCTCCGCACACCCTCTGTTCGCTGAGACCCGCCTCCCGTACGTCCTCTTACCTAAGCCCCCACATCCCTGTACACTCTCTATCAGCTAAGGCCCCACCTCCCTATACTTTTCAAGTATCATGACGTAGTACTTTCATTTTGATTTTCTAAACCATCTAAGCATGTTAAAAACCATTCTTAGTTCAAAAGCCACAGAAAATCAGGCTGACGGCAGAGCAGGCTCCCTCCCTCCCAGCGCTGTTCTCTTAGTGTCTGAGCCTCATTCCCAGGTACAACTTGGCAACAGTTTCTACGTCAAGACAGCACATTGCTTATTATTTTGACTTTAATTTTTATTTCTGGTTCCTCCAGGAAAGCAAAGCCTAAAGCAAGCAAGATCTACCTGCAGGTCCAAAGGTCAGACCCTGCCGGCCCCTGAGGCTACGCGGGACCAGGGCGGAGACAGCCAGGACCAGACGCCAGAGCCTCTCTTGCTGTGCTCTCCCCGCCGCCCACCCCGGTCAGGTCCCGACCAACACCAAACACCAAGTGTGCTTTGCTTTCCTTCCGTCCTGAAGCCCGGCTCGCTTTGCTTCTCTAGTGAGAGCTGTTGCTGGCCCCCAGGTGCCTCATCATCTAGAGTCATCTGAGGAGTCAATTGAATTGAAATAAGATTGTGAGAGAGGCCTGGGTACCAGGTTTTCTAGAGTATTATTTTAAATTAATTTTATTAATTTGCCATGCATTTACAAAACTCTACAACGTGGGGAATGACATTCTCTCCTCGTGTGTTCCCTGCCTCCCGCCCCCTAGCCCAGGGCCCGCCCCTTCTCTGCCCCTCCCTGGACCTGCAAGCACCTGAGTTTTCACTGCATCTGAGAGTTATTTTTTTGTGTTTTGCCAGTTTATTTCTAGAATAATTATTGTTTTATTTACTCATAAAGAAAACGTCTTTGTGCAGGGATTTATGTTGGCAAAGTTATTTCAATATGTAGATTTCTCGGAGGACACTCGGTTTGCAGGTGCGGGGACGCTTCCAGCAAACGGCATCTCAGCCACATTCACACACACACAGCAGAATAAAACATGACCATGTGAAACCAGACGCTCTATGATCTTTTTTGATATGAAGTTCCAGCCACCTCTATCCCAGGGACGTTCTACTGTATTTCACTGTTTTAATTCTTGCTGGTGCTTCTACAGGTGAACTCATCTGCCCACTGTGAACGGTCGCAGTGAGCTCAACTTACTCTAGAGTACACAGAAATCCTCTGGGGGTCATGGCTGGGTGTGGAGTAAATGAAGTTGGTCAGGCTTTTACGCCACTGGCCTCTGTGGCCATCACCTGCAGCCTGATCTTGTTAACACCGAGGGCGTGGCTGTGGGGCAGCGTGCCTGACTATGGACAGCTGAGCGTGGGTGTGTGTGTGCGCGCATGCGCGTGTGCGTGCACACCTGAGCGGTCAGGGGAATAAGGACAGTGTTACCTAGAAAGGCAGCCCCGACGGGATGCCAGAGAGAGCCCAGCGGAAGAGCGGGTGGAGACTCGCAGGCGCCCAGGTTGCTGTCTCCCCGCGGCTCGCTCCCCTGCACACCCTGAAACCCGTGACAGTGATGCCGAGGGCTGCGAGGTTGGCGTTCAAGATGCTAGGGCTGGCAGTGGCCCTACCTGGCCCAGGATGGCTGCGAAACGCTGGGGCAAGCAAGACTTTATTTTGATGTTCCTGTACCTGTGAGGCAAACTAAGGTAGCAGCGGCCTTCAGAACGCCGGGGCAGAGTTTCTTGTGCAACGTGGAGGTGCCGTAGGGACCTGGTTGGTGGCGCCGTGGACCTGGGTGCGTGGCAAGCCTGCTGCCTGTGGCCACACTGAGGTCGGCTGAGCGGTCCTCGGGCTTCCTCTCAGAATGGACGTGGCTGCTGGAAGCTGAAGCGTGGCTCTTGGCAGAACAAAAAGAGAAAAAGTCCCTCTTCCCACCCGGATGTCAAGGCGCGTCTGGACACACGAGGACCCGGTGTATCCAGGTGGGAAACAGGGTTACGTCAGCTTCCCCTGCCCTCCCGCTGCTGGCCTCTGCGGCTGGCCCTGTGCTCTTGCCCTCCAGGTTGCTGGCGCTGGGGCCGAGGGGCGGGGGTGCGGGGCCTGTGGTCACCTGGGGCTGCGGACACCCGGGCGCAGAGAGCTCAGGCGGGTGCGCGGTAAACGCAGACAGCTGTGCCCAGAGTGAGGGCGACAGGGCTGCTCGGCGGTGGCGTGAGGGTTGTGTCACTGCGGCGAGGGGCTGAGTTGCTGTCTCCCCGCCTGCTGGTGTGTCCCTGGCACAGCATTAAAGGCCCGGAAGATGATACCGAGGGCTCCAGAATCCTCTTTTCATCTTTGAGCATAGAACCTAGCTGGCCTCGGATGGTTGCATAACACTCACTGTGACCACGAGGGGGCCTAAGTCCACCACACAGAGTGGGGGACAGTGAGGCCTGTCAGGGCACAGACGGCATCTAGTAGTTGGCCTGGTAGGTGTGCCAACAGGGCGTGGCAGCAAACGAGCTGTCTGGGCACCCCTTCTTGTGTCCGCCGTGAAGTTCTGCATGTTAAGCAAACGTGTGCTGAGTGCCTGCCGTGGGCCTAGTCCTCTGGATTCTCAGAAAAGCCGCTGCTAGTGGGGTCTATTGGGGACAGGGCTCACAGTGGCCGGTCAGACTGAGTGGTCGGTGAGCTCAGAGGGGCAGCACAGAGGCCTTATGAGCAGGCGGGGGCTTGGAAAACCACCTCTCCAGTCCTGCCCCAAGCTCTCCTTCGGTGCCCAGAATGCACCCTGCAGCAGTTTCTTCCTGGGGTTTTGCGGGTCAGCTGAGATGGAAGGAGAGGAAGCCCTCACTCTGGTCAGCCAGCGCTGGGGCCAGGGCTGCTCGGGAGAGTGGAGTGGGGCTGGAGGCTCAGGAGAAGCACCTCTTTCAGCCTTAGGCTGTGTTGGTGCAGAGAAGCAGACTTTCGTCTCGGAGATGGGACTCTGGGATGAGCCAGGTGTGGTTCCCATGCCTCCCCCACCATCTACCTACTTAGGACCCGGAGTGAGGTCCTCAGCTGTCTGACCTCCGTGTCCTACGGGCACCTGCCTGGCCGGGCTGTCATAAAGGAAGCCCCCAGGCAAAGGGGCGTCAGTCTGTGCTGCTGCTGGGAGTCACCTGGCCTCCATGCCACGGGTCCCCGAGTCTGCAGTGCACAGGAGGCCTGAGTCTCCAGCTGGAGAAAGCTCGCCAGGGCACCCACCAGCTCACGCTCTGCACCCGCCTCAGGCCCTCCCTGCAACTGCAGGTTGAATGTCCGATGTTTGGAACAAATCAGGGATGTGTCAGGCTCAATGAAAACCACCTTAGAAAAGCTGTTTATTGACACAGCCATGAATAGCCTCATTCGGCCATCGCTAAAACATTTCGAAGCGGATATTGTATCCAATCAGTTTCAGTCCTCATTTGTTCTTGTGGCCAAGCGTCGTGAAACCCTTTGTCATATGATTCCATGGCCAAGCCCACGGGCCCAGCCCACGCGCACAGATTTGAGTCTTGGAGCCATCGTTTGCTAAAATGAAATGAAGATTCCAGAAAGGCTAGGCCTAGAGGCAAAAAAAAAAAAAAAAAAAAAAAAAAAACCTGCCAACCCCAAGAAGAGCGGGGTGCGCTTTTGCCAAAGAGCAAGAGGTCTTGGGGCTGGCTAGGGTGTGTGACAAGACGAAGATGGAGAAAGACAAGTATGGAAACTTGGCACTGGCCGGGCAGGGGCTGCTCCAACATCATGAAAATGGTAATTATAGCCAGTCGGGACAAGATGAGCCTGTAAAAAGAGTCACGTTTATAATGATTCTTGGAACAAATAGTAGGAAGGGCTCCAGGGAAAAGGACACTTAAGTTCCCAATAAAGTTTAGACGCTTTCTGTTAATTGCTCGATGCAGCTAATGCGGGTTCTCGACCCAAGGTTAGAGTAACACGGAGGTTAATGATCTTAAATAAGAAACAGATGAGGGGGAAGTGACGCCGCTTCAACACATCCTGTCTGGGCTTTGGTGAGTGTATTAGTATGTGGGTCATCCAAAATTTAAGTGACCTGGAAGCCAAGGTCAAGTTTTCTAGGGACTTAGTGCAAGCTGAAGACGACAGCTTAATGATAGAGAACAGACCTTCGTGGTCTACCTGGGAAGAAGAACTCTGTGCGGGGCGGGGGGTGATGGGGGGGCTGGCAGGTGGGGGCCAGGGAGGCCCCGGTGTCACCCCAGCTGTGACTCGCAGTGCCAGCGTCAGCAGCTGCCATGGGCCTGACAGCCCCACAAGCCCCGAGTGGACAGAAACAATCATGGAACTGTTTATTAAGGGACTAAAAGCTCCAAAAATGACATTCCAAAATGACACCACTTTTAGTTCGTGCTGAAAAATTAGAAATGAGACAATTCTTTATCTACTCCTAACAGTAATTTTAGCCAAAACTTTATTTTTTATAAGTAAAACCAGGTCATTTGTTTCTCCCCACACCCCCCGTCCCTTGCTCCCGACCCCTCCTGCCTAACCCCGGAGCCCTCACCTAGTGTTGGCAGGTGTTTGACTTTGTCCGATAGTCTGCTATGTAAATGCCCCCAATTTGTCTTTGTCATTCTGACTTGCTTTATGGCACCTGACTCCTTTGAACGCCTTCCATTTTGCTGAGCACGGCAGCATTTTATCTTTCCTTTGGTGAAGTGTCCATGGCGCGGACAGACCACGTCTTCTTGATCCAACCCTCTATCGTGGCCCTCGGTTATTTTCACGACCCGGCTGTTGTAAATCATGTTGCAATAAACATCTCAGAGCAGAGCTTTTTGGATTGATGGTTTCACATTCTTTGGGGAGAGGCCTAAGGGGGGGAAGGCTGGGTCGTCTGCTTAGAGCTAAGCCTGTAAATGGCGCTTTAAGTCTCCGTCCAGAACTACGAGACTCTGACATTGCCGCAGTCCCACCGCTCACTGCTGGTGAGGAGGGGCTGGTCCAGAGCCTGGCGATGCTCCCGGTGGACCCCCATAACCTGCAGAGGATGAAGCAGCCCAGACAGCGGCCACAGTCACCGAGCTGCAAGATGATAATAGCACGCACATACTCAAAACATTTACAAAATTGGAGGGAATCACTTGATAAAACCCTCACCCCTGGGTGGCCACCTGGGTGGGGGGCAGAATAAAATGAAGTGACCCATGACCCAAACCAAGGGGTCTGGGAACTTGGGAAATAAAACTTATGACCCACTTGGAATGGGGCGTTTCAGATTTTTCCTTCTCCAGTGCTGTCCTGTGGTCCAGCTGCTCCTGCTTGGCCGCTGTTTGCCTCTGGCGACGCAGCCCGGTGCCGGCTGGCGGTGCTCCCCACCCAGGCCCACGCCGCTTCTCGGGAGGAGAACCATTTCTAGGACGAGCGAGACTCTCCCATCCCCAAAGGTGCTGTGGAATCTTCCTCCACACGGCCTCCTGCTGAAGGCGGTTGTGCAATACTGGACCTCCCCATCGTGGGAAGAGGCTGGCCAATCTAATGCTCGCCGTGGGAATCCTGCTTCGTTACAATTTTCTCCCAGTCTCTGTGAGAGTAGCTGGGTACAAGCGGGCAGAGACGTGGTAGTTAAAGGAAATGGTACACTTGGTAACAACAAAAGATCAACACGAGCAAATGTAGCGGGTGAGGAATGATCGAATGACCGGGACACCAGGGAGGGTGGGGCGGGAGGGGCTGGGAAGTCTGTCTGGACCTTGCTGGACCATCACAGGCTCATCGCCACACTCAGGCCCTCCCTCCCTGCCCTGCAGTTTTGCACCAAGGCCAAAATCAACGGACACTAAAGCTCAAGAGATCACTTCCATCCACTGACCAAGCCGCTGACCCGTCCATCCACGGGCCACCATCCCTCGCCCGGCAGCTCTGAGCCGGCCCTCAGCCTACGCCAGATGCAGCTTCAGGTGCTGGCGATTCAGAGAGAAAAGGCAAAGGTTCTTGCTCTAATAGAATTTAAATTCTCATCGGGGAGACAGACTGAAAACAAACAAGCAATCACTCAAAGTGATCTTGGAAGGAAAGATCACCCAGGATGACAGGGTGGGACCTGGGTGGGTCCTCAGGAGTTAACTTGGCTTAGGTATTTGTGTAATAGTTTTTCCTGTCTTCTCGAATAGCGAGTGTGGACATATTACACCGTGCTTCCTGGACAAGATGTCGTCACTTTTCCTATTGAGGGGGATTCGTGAGAAGTGAAGTTCTTTTATCCGAAGCTCTTTTCTTCAGGACCTTCTGGTTCCCAGTGGCGACACCCCTGCCCTCCTGGTGCGGGGAGAGGTTGTGTCCAGATTGAAGCCCGATCTTGTTCAGGTGCATTTACTAAAGGGGGCTGGGAGGGAAGCGGGCCCTCAAGCTCAGCTTCTGCCTCTTTGACATCCGATTGCTGGGGAAACAGCATGGGGGGGGGGGTCCTTGAAAAATTAAAAATGGGATTACCGTGTCCACCCAGTTCTGAGCTCTCATCGACAATAGCCTGAACAGAAACAACCCAGCCTTCACGGCAGATGAGGGGCTGAACAAAATGGGTGCATATTACAATTCAGCCTGAGAAAGGAAGGACATTCTGATACTTGCAACAATGTGGTTGAACCTTGAGGACATTGTATGAAGGGAGACCAAGACCATGTGAGCCCCACCTCCCACGGGGACCTCGACCATCCCAGAAGTGTGTCGTCCCCAGGGCTAGTGTCCAGTGGCCTCAGTGTGGGAAGACTGAGGAGTTCTGGAAATGGGTGGTGGTGATCCTTGGCCAGCAACATGGCGGCACTTAATGCCCCAACTTCAAAATGGTTAGATGGTAAATATTATGTGATATCACATTGGAAAAACAAAGCACCCACCAAACACACCTCGGTGCTCCCCACAGACAGTTCCCTGGTGCCAAGTCACAGAGGGGGTTAGGTTAGCACCCTCGTTTTGTTCCCATCTGGCTCTGGGCACTTGTTCTGGAGCTCTGGGAGGTGCCCTCCTCCCGTGGGGTCCTCTGCAGCGGCCCTTGGGCTGGATGAGACGGTCCCCATCACCTTTAGGCGGGCACTGATCTCCTTGTTCAGGTTCCCTCCGCTGCAGCATGAATCCAGGACGGAGGACTCTCCAGCTCCATGCTGGGTCTCTGCCCTTTGCAGCGCATGCACGTAGCTGGCCCTTAAGAGGGGTTGGTCATTCATCAGAACATTCACCAGAAATTAAACTTGGATCAATATAGCTGGTGTCAGTTTCAGAAAAGAGTCCGTTCTCGCTCTAACCCTGTACTGACGACACTTGTGCATTGTGCGTTGTGAGTGGTGGAGGCTTTTCACCCGCAGGTCTAAAGCCAGAAGCGCATAGGACCCAAGTAAATAAATAGGAAGTGGCCGTTCATGTCTTTCCAGATGTCTTGTGACAATCGCCTGCCCCAGGGAGGGAGGGGCTGGCGCTGGGTTGCGTGATGGCCAAAGGGAAGTTGTGCTGACTTAGATGGATCCCCAGCGGGTGCCCGGGAAGCCAGGCTCACGGGAGGTCACCAGCCAAGCAGAATTTGTGTTTCTCCCTGGTGTTTGCTTTACCCCACTCGGCAGCTTCCACATTTTGATGACGCTGCCTCTCAGACCCACCGACTTTACTGTACTACGTCATGTATTTAAGGATGTTTTATCCTCCGGCAGCTTTAATCTCAGATTCAGCTGCCGGCATGTTTATTAATGTAGTAAATTGGACTTGGTCATTTAAAACTATTGGCGAATGATGAGGTTAGTGAGAAACATTCCTACCTCTTGTTTAATCCCACTGACGTGGTCAGGTTGCAAGTATTGCGCGAGCGAGTTCCTTTCCATCTTAAATTCTACAACCTCTGTTTTCTTAAAGGAAAGACAACATGTTATTCTGAGTCACATTTTCAAGTAATTAATACCAGATTTTTATTATCATCCTCTGGTTTGAATGAATGAAAACAAACCGCCCATTTAATCCAGCTGTAGTCCAGTTCCTGCTGCCTAGTGGGTCAACAGAATCACGACTGTTCCTGACATGTCGAAAGATTTTGAATCTTCAATAACCAAAGAAACCTCAAGTTCAACCATGTGTTTCTTTTTCCAGATAAACATTTATTAAGTTACTTTAGTTTATTTGATTTGATAGAATGGGAACTTGCAACATCTTTCCTCGCTTACAAACTGGCTAGACTACTAATTCAATTGCATTTTATCGTGGTTAGGAAAGCACATAGCACATTTTCCTTTTAAAAGATGGGACAGTAGCTACTTGTTGCAGTGGCTGGATTGAATTTGATAAAAAAAAAAAAAAGGAACTCAGAATCTTGTATAAACACAATTACATATTAGTTACGAAATATGTAGTCTGAAATATAGAGCTGCAGGGATTTCAAGCCCTGGGTGATGAATTATAATGGCGAAAGAAATTCATAAATGATAGAAGGGTTGAATTAGAAACCAAATCCTTTTGTTCTAAATGTGTTACATTTTTTCTGAGCATAGATAAACGATCCACACATCTGGCTATTGGAAGAGAGAACTAGAAAAAGAGGCACAGAATAAGCCCAACGTAAGAAACATGGAGATAAAGAGCAGAAAATACTGAAATATGAAAGAGATGAGAAGAAAGCAGAGATGCAGACATCCCTCTCTCTCTCTCTGAAATACACATTTAAAAAGGAAATGGGTTAGACGATGTCTTCTTTATACTACACTCAGACGTTAACAGAAAATGATATTTTTGACAAATTTTTTTCAGTTGAAGTGGTCCTTTAAAAACAAAACTGCTCTTTTAGAAATGTTAAGCATTTATTCATTTTCTTACTGGAAGCGTGTTTCTGGTTGCAGTAGGAACATACCTAAAGAAGCAAATTTGTTTTTTAAAGATTTATTCATTTATGCATACAAGAACTGGGGTGTAGGCCAGAGATGTGGGAGGTGGGGGTGAGAGGATTCACCAGAGACAGAGTGGGGAACAGAACAGCCAGAGCTACTGAAATACACTGCTGAGGGGAGCAGCAGGGGGACAGGAGAGGTCTGCTGTGCCGTGTTGGTAGCTCCCTGGCTGGGGATTGAACTCGTGCTGCCGAGGCTGCGGATAGCTGCATAGTGCGGAGACTTAACCCCTTGTACCACCAGGGAGGCTCCTGCTTTGTTCTTCTTAAGCTGCTCCTGCACCTCCCTCCCTGGCTGCCTGTGGGGCTGGGGCCTGTCTTCTGCTCCTGGGCTGCCTGTCCCACGTGGCCTCCCCTGGTCCCAGGCTTCAGACTTGGTCCGTGGAGCCACACGCTGGCTATCCCAGCCTCTGTTCACAGACCACAGATGCTGGGGCTTCTCAGCCTCCATGACCTCGTAAGTAGAAAACAAATACGTGTATCTCCCCTTGGTTCTGTTTCTCTGGAGCACCCCATACACCAGCCCCCTCTCCGGCTCTGGCACAACACGCTCACCCCACCCCACTGGCAGTGAATTACAGGCTGACCACCACCCGGTTAGCTTTGGTCCCAAACTTGTTTTGTATCATTGAGTTTTGTGTCGTAATAATCTACTTTGATGACATTATATAACCTGATGAAACGGGGTATAAAAATGAGTTACATTTTAATTGTAATCGAGTTAATAGAAATTTTTATGTGTTTAAGTGGAAACCAATATTTATTTGCTTTCTTCTGGATTAGGGTCCAACACATGCCACTCGTATTTTTTTAATTTTTTTAAAAATTCTGAAACCGTTCACCCACACATCCCACAGGGCTTCCTCTCAGCCACATCATACTTTTCCATTCTTAACTCCCACCACCTGTCCCTTTGACCCTTCCCACCTCGCCTTCCCCCTTAACCTCAGAAGCCTCCCTTTGCTGATCAATAATATCTGCTACTTTATAATCATTTTGCTTATCAGCTCATCTTTATCCAGTCCTCCATCAGGGGGCTCTTAAGTTGCTTCTATGTCCTAGTTATTGTAAATAAAGCTGCAATAACTTTGTGGGACCTCCTTTTTTGAGTCAATGCTTTCATTATCTTCTAATTAACACCTAAAAGTGGAGTTGTTGGATTATGTGGTATTCACATTTTTTTAAAATTATTTTTCAGACTTCTTTTTTTTTAATATCTATTTATTTATTTATACAAGCACCGGGTACAGTCAGAAGCGCGGGAGGGTGAGAGGATTCAGCAGAGCCAGAGCGGGATGCAGAGCAGGCAGAAGGACCAAAGGACACTGCTGAGGGGAGCAGCGGGCGGCAGGAGAGGTCTGCGCGCCATGTGGGACCCTCCTCCGGTGGCCGGGGAGCAGCCGGGGATCGAACCGGCGCTGCAGAGGCCGCGGGCAGCTTCGCAACCCAGCGCTCAACCGCTGCGCCACCGGGGAGGCCCGATATTCACTTTTTTTTATGATAGGTCCAGTTGAACTCATGTGAATTAAATGTTCCCTGGACATTCAATAAATATGAATCACTAAAAATGTCGGCTGAAGTTAGGTGAGTCGAGTGTAAAAGAAATAGTACTGTAAAAACCTGGTATTTTGGATTCAGAGTGTTGATTTCTGGCTCTATTTGAAGACATTAAAATTGCAAACCAGAAGCAATGCTGCAAGAATGCGGTTTATATAAGAACGAGCCTGTAGGGGCAGGATGACACAGGGCAGGGTCTCTACGACCCAAGCAGATGGGGTAAGGAGGAGAGAGTCCTGGAGCCCTCGGTGGCTTTTCAGGCTTTTATTGGGATTTACCAGGGACACAGGAGGCAGGGGTGCCGGGGGCCGGGAGGCTGGCAGGACCAGCAAGCCTTCGCTCTATCTGGGCTCTCTGGCCTTCTCTGGTGGTCTCTGCTGCTCTCATGGTTCTTTCACTCTGCTCTGGTCTCTGCTCTGCTTCTGCTTCTCTGCTCTCTGCTCTCCTGGCATCCCCGTGACACCGCCCTTAAAAGCCCTGTCTTAGCCCACCTACATATGCCCACATCCTACTCCAGGTGCCCGCCATCAGGCATGCATTCAGGACCACAGCTCCATCATCAGTCCTAATGGTGGGAGGGCAGAAAAGCCTGATACTTTTTATTTACCCTACAGAGCACACAGAACTCCTACCAGGAGACTACGTCTGGGACAGCAGGGGCTTCACCCAGGAGCTCATAAGCAACTCTCAGGCCCCCTCAGAGTCTGCATGGCCACACTCCTTTCTCTTCAAGAGTGTTGGGTCCTGCCCGGACAGCCACTCCCTGAGGCTGCTGGGTCCAGGAGGGAGCGAGCCCAGCACCTTGGGGCCCTCAGGAGGACCATGAAGAGAGACTGTGAGGAGGCACACCTGCCGTCGAGCACAGGCCCTCACACACCACGGTGTCAGCTGTTCTTCCAGTTTCGACCTTGTCATGGAACTGCCCCCGGCCGCCCAGCCTGCCCTGTACCTGGGCGCCTCACTGCAAATGATGTCGAAAGATCATTAAAATCCTGAAAAAGCCACTGAGGGCTCCAGGACTCCCCTTATCTGTCTTCCCAGATCCATCGAGACCCTGCCCCTGGGCTTGCCTCCACCACAGCACCGAAGCGAGGGAAGGTTGTTAAATTGTTCAAGCAAGGTAAGAATCTGCTTTCCCAGAATGGAAAAGAGGGCTTGCTTCCTTTAGCCAAGAAGCTTCAGGAAACTTAGAGATTCATGTTTGTCAGGTTTGTTTAAGTCCAGCTGTTTCTCAGGATCCACCCTGTCCCCCGCCCCACCGCTGTGTGACTGTCGTCTAAGGGACAGTGCATGGCATCTGCAGAGGGTCAGAAGGTGGCACTGATCTGCCTCCACAGACGCCAGGAGTTCCTTCAGGCATTATAAGTAGCTCTCAGCTCCTCTGGCAATGCCTCAACTGGATATTTTAAAACCCTAAAATTTTTCTTTTTCTTTTTTCGCAATTTCTGTGGTGCAGTAGGAAGCAGTGTGCCCTACCCCACAGCTGTGTGGCCACATCCTCCCTATAGTGATCAAATTCAATCTCCTGTAGGTTAAGGGATTTTGTCTCAGGCAATTGCAGCTACAACTTAAGTGACTGTTTTTCGCTGATGGTCCTGGGTAATGTCATCAGCAGCCCCTCCTCCCATCCGTGTGGTCAGCCCTGTCACAGCATCTCACACACGTCCAGCCCCACATCTGGGCGCTTCCTGCCCGGTGTGCTCTGCCCAGGCTCCGAGTATTGGTTCCTGTTTAAATAGCAGAAGGAGACCACTGCGGCTGTTTCAAGTAGAGGTGATGTAATAGACACTTGCGGACAAGAGTTGGTAGTGTAGCAGGAGAAAGGGGTTCGGGAGAGGGACGAGGGTGTTTCCATGAGACCAGGAAGATCCTGGCTGGGCCTGGAGAGACTGTTCTCGCAGGCCGTGCACAAGGCGCTTGCTGTCAGAACTGAACCAGCGCCGCCCAGCAGGACCCAGCCTCCACCCTGCTTGGGTGGCGGCTCCTTCAGATCCAAGACAGCGGCTCCCTCCTGCTCCCAGCTTCCTGCTGGCCAGTGCGGGCACTGGGAGAGACTTGCAGGAAAGCAGGTGCAGGCCTGGGAGGGGAAGTTTGCACATTTCACCTCCTGATGTTTCAGAAGAGCATCCACAGGACAGTGGGGTCTATCTCAGGACAGTGTTGGGAGATGCTCAAAATGAGGGAGTGTGGGGTGAGTGAAGTCTGCTCAAGTTTGTGCGCCGCTGGCCTCTGTGGCCATCACCTGCAGCCTTGAATGCAGGAGGTGCTGGGGAGCGCAGGCTCAGGGCACCGGGCCTGATGGTGGACACCTGGAGTGTGGTGTGGCTGCTGAGCGGGTGCGCTGGGGCCTGGAGAGGCAGAGGACGGTGTGGGGGAGAGCTGTGGAGAGCGGCTACGAGAGGGAAGTGTGTATAGAGATGCACAGGGCCCCAAGTCTCCCTGCAAGCTTGTTCCCCTGTGCACTCTCAGAGAGCCTGTGGGGTTGATGCTAAGGGCTCCAAGGTTCTCTTTGCAGCTGCCTGAACAACGACCCTCCCCTGCCTGGGATGCTTGCAGGGAGCAAACCCCGAAGCAGGCTGACTGGAGGTCGGGATGGGTGGCCCAGCACAAGGAAGGTGCTGGGAATGTTTAGGAAGGTGGGGAAGGGCAGCCCAGAGCAGCAGTTGCCCCTGGGGTTGGGGCGGGGGGTGGGGGGTTGGCCAGCCACGCCCCAGCAGGAGGGCCCACAGGAGGTGTCTCAGGAAGAAGGAGCAGGAACCAGCTTGGGATGAATTTGACGGCACTGAGAAGAGCTTCTTGTGCTGTCAGAGTTGGGGGTGAATTAATGGTGAATGCAGAAAACCGAGGTCCAGGGAAAACAATGCTGTGACAGAAAGGCGGCCAATCCAGTGTGCCACGTGGCCCAGCTGTTCCCAATAGTAACACGACCACCGTGGCGTGGGTGGCGGCTGATGGAGTAACACGTGATGACACAGTGAAGGGAGAAGACTTGTATATTGGGACGAGGGGAGAGGTGACGAGTGAAATCATCCGTTCCATCAAAAGTCAACAGGTAATATTTAAAACTAAAAAGTCAAGAAATACCAAAGTAAGGAAAGTTATTTAGAAATAGCAAGAAAACTCTTGGGGAAAACAGCTAAACAGTTGAGAATGACCTCCGAGGAGGTAGGTGGGAGGTGGGATCCGGCAAGGAGCTTTTGTTCTTTACTATAGACTTTGTATTTAGCTTTTGAAAATCGGTTGACTAAATTAGTTTGGTAAATTACTCTGGTAAAATTACTTTGGTAAAAAAATTACTTTGGTAAAAATTTAGACACATGTTTACCGAATGGAAGCATTAATGCTTAAGAATTTCAGCTTCACCACTGCTGTCCCTCAAGCTCGCCTCAAGATCTTCTGAGAAAGCACATGTGTGCTTAGCAGCTACATGTCAAAGACCTAGCGATTAACTGGGTTGTGTCCTGATTCTTTAATTCTAGCTTCCCTTAAAGTTGAACCCAGATAATAATGCATTAAAAAATGTCTTCACATAGGGTCCTGGCAGGCTATGGAGACATCTTGACATATTCATGGCCTTGGTGTTGCTTTCAAGGTTTTTTCTCTAAGAAAACTGGCTGTCTGCTCACAAATTTATTTATTATAGGTCTTCTCTATCCTGTTTCCTTGCCTACAATTCTCCTGTGTGTTTGGCTTGATGTCATCATAGAAAAAGGAATAAAATCAAGAATTACAAAGATGAGAAGAAAAATCCCAGCAGACCACGCCCACTAGCCTAGAATGCTGTGTAGACAGTGAGCCAGGGTAGGGTCTGGGCCCGCAGGTCAGTCGGGCACAGCAGCACGGCCAGCCCGTGTGACTGTCGATCCAGGCTGCTGGGTCTGGGATGGCAGGAGCTCAGGATTCTAGCATCATGTCGCCAGGAAGGCCAAGGCCAGAGCTCCGGTTTCGCTTTTAGCTGAGGGGAATGTCCAGCTTCTTGACCTGGAGGTAAATCATGTTTTCTTTGTTTTTTCTTGATCTGCAATAATCAAAACATAAGTGGAAAGGGGAGAAAGAAGTTACGACAATGGAACGAGAGAAAACTTCTGGGCAGGGGCAGGCTCTCGGCAGTTCTGGGTGGAGATTCTCAAAAAGGAAGGTGGACAGAGCTTGGTGAAGAACTAATGTGGGCGGAGTGGTCACTGAGACGCCCTTCTAGGCGCCTGACTGGCCTGAGTTCCTCACTGAGAGGCGTCTGCCCTCCCCCCTATGGGAGAAGGTGGACAAAGCATAGACTTAATCTTACATCAGTTTAAAATGATGATGCAGACTCTAGACATCCTTATCAGTTCTGCAAATAGAATCTGCGAAATTCCTTCCAATCTTCATTTACTTTTACATCTTACAAGCGAAATGTCAACTCAAAAATTCATTTAAGTCACGAGTTTTCTCAACGCTCTCCTTGTAGAAATGCTGCTTTCTCAACAGGATATTGAGACCAGTGCAGGCTCCTGCTGGGTCCCCCAAATCCTCAGAGTCCTGCCTCATTTTCTGGACCCAGCGGGGGTGGGGAGGGCAGCAGCAGCTCACCTGAATCGCCTTGGGGAGCTGGCATCCACTCAGGCTCCAGAGGAGGCCTGGCCAGCCTGCTGCCCTAGGGTTTCTGCCCACGGAACCAGCAGGACCGGAACCAGCAGGACTAGAACCAACGGCAGCCACAGCCGCAACCATGCCGAATGACCAGGGACGAGGTGCAGCCAACACTGGCACCTCTCTGTGGACACCCCGCTGTGAGCAGCCCACCGAGGGGGGGTGTGGCTGGGCGCTGGGGTTGGGTGGGCAGGACTAGGGCCCTGGCTCCACACTCGCTGGCCTGAGACTCTGGGCTCGTCCCTGCACCCCTGTGCTGAGTCTTCCTGGGATCAGATGGAGTTAACAGGACCTGTTCCAGGGCTGTGCCAGGATAACTGAGGCGACACAGAAATGCCTGGAAAGAGCTCTTGGAAAGCTCTTAGTAAACGTGAGCCAGGGTCACCCTGTCCTACAGAAAGCAATCATCCGGGGGTGAAGGGAGGCATGGCAGGCAAGTCAAGGACTGCCTTTGTGACCCGATGGGTGCAGCACCCTCAGGAGCGCAGTGACTTGTGGGGCTGGGAGAGGGGTCCTGCCCCACCCCTTTCTTTCTGCATCTCCCTCCTGATCTGGGCACTGGGCCTGGGTCACTTCTCCTGAACTCGGCAGTCTGTCAGACCCCTATGTCCTGCCATCTGCCCCTCCTCATCTCTCTGTGGGGGTCCCCTTGCCCAGCGTGTCTCAGTCACTCCCCTTGTGTCCCCTCTGCAGACCCCAAGGCTCCCTTGGCACCCCTGCTCCAGTCTCTGAAGGTGAATTGGGTTATATTATAAAGAGACCAGAAAAGTGTGGGTCTTTACAGATGCATCTGCAGGTCACTTAAATAGAAAGGCTATGAAATAACAGGGACGATCTTTCCAGTATGTCTTTTGCCTACTGGGAACCAGCTGCGGAAGATGAACACGCCTGTAAGCGCAGGGTCTCCCTGAGCCACCACCTTATCCCCAAACCAGCTGGAACGTATTTGAGCATTTGATTTCCAGCACATCATGGAGGCGTATACTTTCCTGTTTTATAAAACAGCCGTGAAAACGCCAGGGAAATAATCCCAGTGATTGTTGGATAGTCAAGTGCCAGGCATTCTACCCGCACACCCATTTAATCATCACAGAGACCCAGTGGGTAGGAGATGCTCTCCTATTTATAGAGGAAGACACGGAGGCTTAGTGGGGTTAAGGCCACATGATAGGAAGCACAAAGACCTGGTCAATCAGACTCTGTAACCCTTGCTCCTTCCTCATCACCACTCATCACTGCCTTTCTGGCCAGGAGTTAGTGGGAGAAGCCAGGGGGACCTCAGATGGGGGTGCTGTAGAAGCAGACCCAGAGTTCAATCCACAGATGTCTGGTCTCTAGGGGCATGGCCGTCCAGGGGGTGTGGCTCTGTTCCCCAGTGGAGGCACTGGCGTGGAGCAGGGAGGCTGCGCTGAGATGGGGGAGCGAGGGAGTTGGTCTAGATAAGGGTCTCAGGCTCCTGGGGGGCTGAGATGAGGGCACTTGGCAAGATGGGGAGGGGCGGGCTGAGGCCAGCTGCAGTGCCATGCCCTTCCCAAAGCTGAGCTGTCCCTCGCTCCTACAGATGGTCTGCAAGAAGAAATGCCTGCTCCGTGTGAGAGAACCCTTGATTTTTTTTTTTTTAACAGATGCTGGAAGCCCACTTTGTGTGGAATTTCCCGCTTTAAAACTCGAGAGCCAAGCCAAGCCCTGGAGGCCTGCAGGCCCGCGGTAGCCAGCGCCTGACTCCTCGCTGGGGCCAGAGGTCTCTCCCGGCTCCAAGTGCGAGTTCTAGGAAAATCCCCAGGCCACTGAGAATTTTCGGCAGGATCTGCCCAAGTGTGGATGATGCGGAAGGGGCAAGTGCTGTGGAAGGGATCAAAGTCCTCAATGGCGTGCGGATGAAATAAATAAGAATATATAAGCTCCCCATGAGCTTACTGCTCGATGCATGAACTTGTGAGGAGCGGGTTGAGTATGTTTCTTGTTATTTAGAGTTTTGGCTTACTTTTTGAATAGGTTCATATAGTTTAAAATTCATTTTGAATGACATTGAAAGTCTCCCCTCCACCTATATCTGACAGCTGCCCAGCCCCCAGACAACCAATGTCATCGTTCCTGCATATTCGTGCAGAGACACAAGCAAATGTATAGATACGCATCTATATTTTATATTAACAAGTAAATTTATATTTGCACATATTTTTTGCTCTTTTAGATTGTTTTTCTGTGTTTTGCTTTTTTCCTGTTAATAATGAATCATAGAGGACTTTCCTTATCAGTATATACATCAAGCTACCTCATTCTTTTTTCAAGGCTGTATAGTATTTTACTGAATGACATGCCATCAATTTTATATATAATTGCTCTCCTGATAGATGGGCCATTAGGTTATTTCCAATCTCATTACATAAAATGTTGCTTTAATGAATAATCCTGCACGTATGTCATTTTGAACATGTAAATTCCTGGAGTTGACGACTGCTAGGTAAGAGAAAGGGCACATTTGTGATGTTGATCCTACTATCATATGGCCCATCACGGAGGCATCACATCATACACCTGCCAGAACGGAGGAGGCTGTTTCCCCACATTCTTTCCCAACACAGCAAGTTACCAAGCAGTTTGCTATTTTGCAGTCCAAGTGGATATTGTGAAGACTCTTGCTGAAGTCACTTGGTTTGCAGTTGTGCAGCATTTTAGTCTGACGTCGGGCCATGTTACCACGTGGGCACTGGATCCTGCTCAGGTTGAACCAGTTTTCACATACTTGAGAACTGCTTTTATTTTCTTTTCCCTGAATTACCAGTGCAAGATCTTAGTCCATTTTTTCTACTGTGTGATTGTTCAATGGACTTGCTAGGACTCTATCTCTGGGGGGAATTAGCCCTTTGTAGAGGAATACACCTGTCCAGCTTTGTTAAGTTTCTTACCTTATGTTAGCTGATCAATGCCAAATTGATCATTTTTTTATGAAGGCAATTATTGGTCTTTTTTCCTAGATCCTGAATGTTTGTCATATTTACAAAGACTTCCCCACCGTGAAAGCAAAATGTTATTTATTGATAGTATCTTCATTGTTCTACTAATTATTTTCCTGTGCTTTCTCTTGGATTTTGCTTGACTGGATCTTAACGTATGGGGTGAGCTATAGATTCAACCTAACCTCTGTCTGCAACTGGCAACAGCACGGGGAGGATCTCCCTCCAACCGTCAGCTCCCGCCAGCCGTCAGCTCCCTACCTCTGCATGTGCTCAACTTCATCGATGGTCTCGGGCAAAGCCTTCCCTCTGGTCTCTGGCAGCAGCAGCACCAGCCCTCCAGCAATCAAGCCAACCACGGCTGGAAGCAAACACATGCAGACCCGTTAGGCCTGAAGCACAGATCCCTCACCGGGCTGCCCCTGCTTTCTTTTCAAGCACAGTTTTTGGTGTGTTCCTTTACTTACAGATTCCTTTGCCATCCCGATGGCCCTACTTCCCATCCTAGATATTTTCCGATTCCAAACTCTGTTGGATTGCAATTCCTTATAGGGGAATGAAACACTTAGTGTTTTGAGTTAAGGTTATTCTAGGACGTGGCCACCATATCAAGAAATTCTGCAGTTAGAAAATAACTTGGGAACAAAGGTCAACTCTAAGAAAAGGAAGAACATAGCTCTGCTAATATAAGGCACTTGGTGAAAGTGAGTCAGAAACTTGGATCATTACTGGCAAGTAAAAGCGATAAATCGTGTATTACTGCAAAGGCCTGGCCAGGCCCTTCAGTTCTAGTTCAGATGTTCAATAAATTCCTCTTTGCTGTTGTCGCCAGACAACACAAACATTATAGTGTTTTTGTGTCTTTAAATTCACATTTATATTTTGGGATTTTTAAGATCACATTTTTATATGTTTTTCTACAATAAAATGCAGAAATAGGGTGTGGGTTCTTTAGTGGTTTGGGGGTTTCAAAAAAATGCATGCTGGACTATAATTTTGTGGCCTTACAAATGGCAGAGAAATAGGTCACTGTGCCCCCTGGTTCAGGGAGATGAGGCTGAGGTATTTCTAAGCACAAAACACGAGTTTATCGAACATCTGAACCAGAACTAAAGCAGAACTAAAGGCCCCGCCATGCTTCTGCAGTGACACACAATTAATCACTTTCACTTGCTAGTAGTGATCCCCGTTTCTGACTCGCTTTTGTTGCTCCAGGCTGCAGCTGGGGCTCCTGGGCCCCAGCCCTGCATCCTCGCCTCCTACTCACAGCGCCCTGGGGGATCCGGGAAGTCCTGCCACCTCCCCAGTGCGCTGGTCCCCCTACTTGAGGTGGGGTGATACGCCTCCCTTGCAGGCTGCTTATGAAGCTGAGATGGGTTCACACGTGTGTGACATGCTCAGAGCAGCACCGGGCTCCAGGGAGGATGCACAGTCCAGCTCCCACCCCGTCCAGGCCTATAACGACGCTGCTGGTTGTCACATGCAGACAAGAACATACTCAGCTGGCCGGGATCTTGGAAGTGAGCAAATTGAGGGAAATCAGTTGAGCCTAATTATCCACCTAACATCTCCTATGATGTACTTTCAGGCTCCTCCATCCCTGCGTCTGGCGATTCCAGATCACGCTGCACCGACAATTGATGGGGAGAAAGAGGCTTGAATGTGAAGCTACTGGCTTGGCTCCCCACAGGCTACTCAGAGTCAAGGTTGGTGAGGGGCGAAGAGGAGGTGACTAAGAGGAATATAATCAGGAATTGTTTTGAGCTTATTTCCAACATTGGGGCACAATTAACATCCTTGGAGGGGTAGATGGGGCCTGAGGAGGGCCAACTGTGCTTACTCAGGGCCTGGACTTGGCATTGCTCTGTTACATGCTTAGAGAAACAGGGAGCGCCTAGCCCACGACTCCTCATCACCCCTGCCCACCAGGAGCGCCCAGTTGAGGGTCTCCACCTTCCTTGCTGGGAGAAGCATGGTGAGGGCGAGGGGAGACTTCCCCAAGTTGCAAAGGGGACCTCTGGGGACAGGCTTCTTGGCTGGCTTTGGGGGAGGGCAGGGTCTGGGCCACCTGTGTCCCATGCCAGAAAAAGAGCTCCCAGAAAGAGCTTGGATTCTACTGACGGTGACCATCTTGCTGTGATTAAGTTGGAATGTGGACCAATTTTGTGGGTCTACTTCGGGGGTGAGTTTTGTCAACAGCTCGGGACTTTGCTGGCACATCCACAGCAGTGGAAAGTCTCCCTTCAGAGATGGAAGGGAGGAGCAGAGATAATGAAGGACAACGTGCAGCATTAGGAGAAAAGCAGAGGCTGCTCCCGGGGGGCCTTTGCCCTCCTCCCTGCCCCCAGTAGAGTGAGCATCGTGTGCCCTTGGGGAAAAGCTTTGTTTTGTCGAAGACTGAGGTGGGTGGGTTGCAGCCTTCGGCCACCTGGACAGATGACTTGTGGGCCCGGCTGTGTGGGGACTGGCGGGACGGCCCTGCCCTCAGGCCCTGGCCGTGGGAGAAGGCGGTGGACATTCAATTGAAAGCAGGGTCAGGAGCCGCTTTGCCAAGGGCCAGGCACGCTCATGGCCCTCCCCGCTGCTGCCTCTTCTCCAGACCTCGCCAGCTGGCATGGCAGGGACGGCAGTGCCCGGCAGCCGAAACTGTCCGAGGAAGTTCTCAGGATTCCAGGGTGGCTCTGTTCTGGGGTCGGTTGTGTAAACCCCAGAAGAAGCAACCAGGAGTAACTTGGTGCCATGAAACCCTCTGGGTTTTGGAATCTCTTTTTGCAAAATTTTAATGCCCTTTCTTTGAAGGGTTCGTATTTTTCCACCTCTGGGCCCAGAGGAGGCAGGAAAGGGGAGCTCGTTATAAGAACTGGGAGGGTGGAAATCAGTGAGGGGGGAGTGAGGGGTCTTTTTTTGGGAAACATCCTTCCTTCTCTCTCTTTCTTGAACTTAGCAGCTCTAATGGCGTGAGTCCGGGAGTACCAGTAACTGAGTATTAGTTGCCAGCAGCAGCATCACTAGAGGAGTATTGCCACAGTAGTAGGGGTGCGAATTACCAGTCACAGTCTGTAGGGATCAGCGGCAGGGGGCCTACTTGGAGGTGGAAAAGAGGTAGCCAGGAAAGGGGTATCCTTCAGGGGCGCTGGTGAGCGTTTCTTACCAAAAACCACCAGGGGAAGCTCTTGCCAGAAGTCAGTGAGCCTGTAGACCAGGAAGGGCGTGATGATGCCCCCGATGTCACACATGGAGGAGCAGACAAGGACCCCGAGATTCCTGGGAAGCAGGGAACTGAGTCAGTTTCAAACACGCATTTATCCTCTCCCGTCCACGAGTCAGTCCAGATGTGGGTCAGCAAGCCCTGGCGCTGAAGTGTCCCCAGGCTGCCAGGCAGGAGCTGTTCAGGCTGAGTTCGCCTGAGGCTGGGTCCTCACCAAGCTCCCTGGTTGTTGGCTGGATTCATTTCTATTGGGGTCACTTTCTGCTTTTGGAGACTGTCTCCAGGCCGGCGGGGAGCTCACCTGACGAGATCAGGCCCACCAGGAGACTGCCCTTTGATGAACTTGGACTCTTTTGTTTTGGTTGTGCCATTTTATTTATTTATTATTATTTTTAAATTTTGTATTATTTTTTACTGAAGCAACATTGGTGTACAACACTGTACATGATCTTGGGGCACAGGTTGGCACCAGGTGTTTGTTAGCACCCCACACCCACCACGAAGCCCCCATAACCCTCCTCCATTGTCCGCTGGGTGCCCACCTCCTGACCAAAGAGTCTAATGCATCACGATACCGTGGCTTAACCCCCCCCAGGCCCCAAGCCAATAGTTCTCCAAGTCACTAAAATGTTTGAGTGCAAAAAGGATTCAAGCCATTCTCAGCGACACCTGGGACCTCACTCCTTTTGGATTTGGTTGCGCTTGTTTTGTATGAAGTTGAAGGCTTTGAGTGGGGGGACTTTCATTTTTCACTTTCATCACCCGACTTCCCTGTGCTGTTTCTGGTCACTCCCTCCTGTGGCCATTTGGCCAGCCCTGTCCTACCAGCCATATCCTCTGTCCTCACCACAGTGTCTGCGCCTTACCCAGCTTGGAAGTGTGAGGCTGAGCCGACTGCAGCCTTTAAATATTCTCATCCTCTCTTCACACCGCGGTCTGAAAAGCAAGGTGCCGCTGACTGCCCAGGATGCAGCCCAGGATGCAGCTAAGCCCCTCTGTGCTAAGGGGAGTGATGGACTCACCTGATGAATGTGGGGTACAGCTCAGCATTGACCAGGCAAACCATTTCATAGGCCATGGTGATCCCCATTCTACCCAGGCACGCGACTGTGACCTTCAGCCACTGCAGATCTGAGGGGACAAACATGCCACTTAGGCGCACCGCACACCACCCGGCTCTTCCAGCAGCAGGGGTGGGGGTGTGTGGCGAAAGTCCGCGCCCCAGAATGGGACAAGAAAGCAAACTGGTTCTTGTATGGACTCAAGACAACGCAGCTTAAGTCCTCACGTCTGTGTGTTCTAACTTTAGACACAAGTTTAAGACTCTCCTAACTTTAGTCCTCAGTCATTAATGACGGTGATGCCAGTTTTACAGACGTCACCCAAACGAAGCCGCAAAGTACGGGCCTGTCGTAAACAACCAGTCACTGGTGGTGGCGACAAACCCGTGGTTGGTGGTGTTCTGTCTCGTGGGCTTGGCTCCCTTCACTGGGGCAGCATTTCAAAAGAAAGAAAGGAACCAGATGATTGTTTATTGATATAAATGAAAACAAGCTTCTCATTGATTCCCCCAGGACGATGCAGGTGGTCAAGGGAGGGGTCTGGGTGTCTGGGAAATGCTGGGAGAAGCATTGAGCTCTGGGCCTGCCCCTCCCTGGGCCAGCTGCAGGGCCTGTGGCTCGGGGCCACATGGCCTCTGTGGCCATCTCGTATCTCTCAGGTGTGATGGCTGCAGAGGGCTGCACTGAGCGTGCTCTCCAAGCCAGGTGGCACCTGGGCTGGCTCAGGGAGCGGGGGGTGGTCCAGGTCTTCTGCTCACTTTTTCCACATTAATAAATGAACATGGTTTTCCTATCAAAGGACCACGACTCACCCTTTTCTCAGGGCCTGGGAAGACCAGACCCCAGCCCGACTTGAACTTACCATCTGGGATAAAAACCGAGGCCAGACAGGCTGCCCCGGCCACCATGTTTGATGCTGCCCAGGGGTAGCGGCGGCCGACGCGGTCTATGGTGACGATGATGATGAGGGCAGAGGGGAACTCGACCAGGGCGGAGTAGAAGAAGTCCAGGTAGATGTTGCTCCCTGCCAGGCCCATGTGCATGATGAGGCCCTGGTAGAGAACAGAGCTCGTGAACCTGAGCAGAGAGGAGAGCTCAGGTCAAGCCAAGCACCAAAAGCGAGTCCCCGGGAGGGGGAAGGTTCTGGGGAGCATGAGGGGTGGCAGGTCACCCCTCTGTCATTATGTTCTTGCTATTCCTGTGGCTTTCATGCTAGAGGACCCTGGTGGGCTGTGACCCCAGGAGCAGGAAAGGTGAAGGAATTAGGCTAGCACACTCTGGCCAAGCGGACAGGTCAGGAGAGATGTCTCATCGTTTTCTAATTTATTCAGTGAATCTACACCAGCTATCGGTGACTCTGAATTACTTTTCTCTCTGTGGTCGTCGAAAACAGTTGGGATCAGGAGGCTTGCCCACAGCATTCAGATGTTTAGGGAACCGGGAGACCCACACGGGCACCCAGTTCCCAAGCGGGTGCACCCTTACTTCTTGATTTTCTGCTACGGCGACATAGACAAAGTTGTGACAGTGTTTCTAGCTTTGCAGACTGAACGCCTTCATCGTTACCTGTAACAGGAAAGGTGAGCTAGACCATCAGCAAGAGTCACAATCAGAAAGGAAAGATGATGAGGTCAAATTTCCTGGTTGCATTTTACATGTGATACTGTGCCGGCTGCTAAATTCATTCCCGATGAGCTTTGCTGTCGGGACGGATCCTGGCTTGGCGGGTGGGGTCCTGGCCCGCCAGGCCGACGGGTCTGGGGCAGAGCGAGGGCTCCCAGCCCCGGCGCATCCTGCACGCAGCAAGAGCAGGGAAGCCGTCACAGCTTGGGGGCCGGGGCTTATTCTTGCGCTTATTCGTGATCAGAAGTTAATTTCTCCCCAGGAAGGAAAGAAAAAAAGGGCCCTTGGCCAAGCCAGTATCATTAGGAGAGATTTACGCTCCTTACCCTCTAATCTCTTTTGATGTCTTTCCATTTCGGCTACTATGGTCACCTGGGGGAGTAAAAACAATCTTGGCTCCTGCGCGCTTCCTCAGACCAATTAAATGAGTGCGTGTGGAGGGGGGTCTGGCCTTGCTGTCCTGTCTCCCGGGGCCCCAGGGCGGGCCAGTGTGCGCGGCTGCTCTGTGTCTGGGGTGGGGCTGATTTCAGCACCTGCTTGGAGAAAAGGCGGGGAAACCTGCGCAGGTGACCCCTGTCGCCCCCGGCTGGCACCAGAGCTGGGCAGCTTTGAGGTGTCTTGTCCCCTCCCTTCCTGTGGATGATGGCGATTGACTTGGGGGGATTTTCCAATGACAAGCGCCCCTTACCAGTTGTACATCAGGATTAGAGTATGCTTCCGTATCTGAGGGGTCCTGACCAAGTCAAGGAATGAAGGGTTCATCTTCTCCCCAACTTCCTCGTCAGGTCGGAGGCTCTGAGGACGGAGACAATTAGGTGGGCTGCGTGCACCTGGTCCTGCAGGACCCCCCGGGAACCACTGCTGCGGGTGCTTGTGTCACCCCACACCCTGCTACGCCCTTCACCCAGCCTCATTTAACCCTCCGGCTCTCCAGAAGCTGGTTCTGTTTGCACCCCATTTCACTGAAGCGGAAGTGGGATACAGGGCAGTCAGGTTGTCAAGCATGGCAGGGGGCTCCCCCTGGCCTGGAGGCCTGAGGGCTGAGGTGCCTTTGCACCCACAGGCTACTTCCCACACCTGGGCATGGGAGGCAGGATGGGGCAGCACTTCAAGGGGAGACCTGGGGAGGGGTGGGTCAGTGAGGAAGAGAGAGGGGTCTCCTCTGAGGCTTGTGGGCCAGTGGGGCCTGTTCAGCTGCAATGGGCACTCAGCAGGAGAAAGCTGGGAGCCAAGCCCAGGCTGAACCTGGGTCTGCGTTTTCACAGGGTCCCCAGGTGGGTGCTGGGCACAGACATTGACCTTGAGGCCCTACTCTACAGAGAAACAGTGGGTGGAAGAGTTGAGATTCCATCTCCAGGGCTCTGAAAGGAGAACCCTCTGGAAAACCAGTCACTCTGCCTCCTTCCTAAAGCAACAGAGGCCGTGCGCGTGTGGCTGGAGGGGCGCGGGGAGACCCGCAGAAGCCCGTAGCCTGGCACATCACCTGAGCTCGGTGCCCCACCTGCCTCATGTGGGCTTAGGGGCCCAGCCAGGAGCCCTGACACCGATGCCCAAGGACCGGAATCTATTCCACTGCCCGGAAGCCAGAGCGGAAGTGAGCAAAAGGGCATCTGAGTCCAAACAGCCGCATGTGAGACGTCCCGTCAACCTCAACACCTTGCAGTGGCTGATCCTAAGTCTTCATCCGAAACGACGATGATCGTTTCACCAGAATTTTCTAACCAGCTTGGTTTTCTCATTGTAGCCCCCGTCAGGTGGAAAGGGCTCAGTGAAATGAGGGAGGCCTCCTCAGGGCAAATCCCCAAACACGGAGGCAGCGACCCTACCATCTTGCTCTACTCCAAGGGCAGGGCGCTGCTGACGGCGTTTGGGACAATCTCTCTGCGATGTCTTTACAATTCGGAGAAGTTATTGATGACTTAGAGAGGTTTTGGGATCTAGGGCCATCCCCTCCGAGGAAAACCTGCTTCCTTGTGGACACTGGTGGGCACAGGTCACCAGGCGCGTGAGTCACCAAGAAACACCAAGACACACAGTGACCTGACACCGGGCATCACGACACCCCTTACCAAGGCAGGGGCGACAGGTGACTGGGCATGGCCAGTGCAGCCACATAAGACGGAAGCCCCTCCCTGACCTTTAAACGGTTTCGGAGTCCCTCTAGTTCTATGTTTTCCATTTCTTTAAAATATTCGACCAGGGAACCACAAGTCTTAGAACGGCAGCCCTGCTGCCTGAGCGGGCCCCTCTGCGGCTTCGGGGGCATAGCCTGGTTCCCCCGCGTGCTCCTGTCTCGTGCCCCGGCTGGAGGGCCCAGGTCGCCTCACCTGGAGAGAGGCCGGCAGCGATTTTCCATTTTTCTTCGCAATGTGCTTCATGATGCTCAGGGCTTTTGCGTTTTTGTTCTGGGAGATCAACCACCTCGGAGACTCCGGGATGCACCTAGGGCAAAGGTGAGGGCCAAGAGTGAAGGGCCCGTCCCTCGGGCCACCTGCCGTACTCACGCCCCTGGTCCCAGGCAGACTTACGCGCACGCGCGTCTTAACGCAGCAGCCAGGCTCAGCTGGACCCACAGAGACAACAACCCTAGGCCCGGGCTATGGATCTCTCCTCCCCAGATGCTGACTTCTGGTCCGCAGTGTCCAGGAAACCCCGGGCAACTTTAAGAGGGTCCACGGTGGAGCAAAGGGAAACAAATGGCAGAGCAGGGGTGCCTGACTAGCAGTGGAGTTCAGAGGAGAGAACCCTCCGAACGTGGTGGGTGCCTGGCCTCGCAAGGGGGTGAGAACTGGCAGAGGGGTAGGGGTGGAAGTATGCAGATTGGGGCATGGGGGGAGCAAGGGTCAGACAGATAATGCTGAGAGCTGATCCAGGAGGAAGGGGAGAGAGCTGGAACTCAGAGGGTGAGAGAGCTTAAAAGCCAGATTCTTGTCTGAGCTGGAAACAGCAGAGCTGAGGTGCCTGGGCCTATCCTTGGAGGACTGTGGCCACTGGGGTCTGTGTCTGGAGGGGCCTCTTCAGGCACCTGGTTCAGGCTGGATGGGAGCAGGAGGGACAGGTGGGAAGGAAGAAGCAGGAATGTTTTGGCCTAGAGTCGGGGAGGCCCCCACTGGGGTGTGAGTCGGGGTGGGGAGGCACTAAACGAACTCCGGGTGGATGTTATGTGGGAGGGAGCTCCATGGAGAGGGGAACCAAGGACAGTTCCTGGGTTAAGACTTGGTGTGGAACAGACATGTGGTGTGCTCAGGGGTGGTCCAGCCAGAGCTTTTGGCTTGGACCCTGTCCACTATGCCACAGCAGGGCAATTTTTCTAGATCACACTCGGTGCACAGGAAGCAGTCAGCCTGGCCAGCTGTTGCCTGAGCTGGAGGGCCGAAGCATGGATCAGAGGTCCTTGAAGCAAATGTCCAAGAGACCAGTTATGAGTCTGTAACAGTTATCCAGGCAAGAAAGAATAGATTCTTCATGGAGACAGGAAGAAAAAGGAGTGAATTCTGAGTTTTTAAAGTTTTTTTAAAAAATTTATTTATATAAGAACTGGGGTACAGATCAGAGGCACAGTAGGGTGAGAGAATTCACCAGAGACAGAGCGGGGAGCAAAACAGGCAGTCGGATCGAAAACACTGCTGAGGGGATTAGCGGGTGAGTCAGGAGAGGTCTGCTGCGCAGTGTGGGTATCTCCATGGCTGGCTGGGAATTGAACCCGCATTGCAGAGGCTGCGGACAGCTTCACAGCACTGTGCGCCACTGGGGAGGCCCAAATTCTGAGGTTTAAAGGAGGTAGAATAGATATAGGGAGATGGTGGTGGTGGGGGGATGACTAAGGATCACTTGATGTTAGTGGAGTTGGCGGAGGAATGAGCTTCCTGAGAAGGTTTAAATGTTTGATTCTTAAGACAACTGGGAGAAGAACAGGTGATATGCCCAAGTGGAACAAAATAAGTGGGTTTGGTGCTTGGGAGAGAGATCTGATTGATAACCCATCACCCCATCGCTTTGTTTGAAGTAAACATGTACTGAAGGGTTGTGATAGTTTCTGTTATTTTCATTGTTTCCCTTGGGCAGGGATGGTGAGCGTATTCCATTTGTTGTGGTAACTCTGAAAGATTCGTATGGTCTGTCTCGGGTGCCACATGGGCCTTATCTGGGATTGACTGGGGCTGTCTGCTTTGGGTATAGATATGGCAGTGGAAATCAGGGCCTTCCTCCACCTGTCTGTCCTAAAATCCTCTGAATTGGGAAAGAATAGGAACAGCAATATTGTTAGTCTCTTCTAAGGGTCCCACAGCCTCTAGAAGTTGATTTAAACACCACATAAGTAAAGGGGAAAATCTAAGATCCTGGCATAAAACTCGTAAGGCAAAGTGAAAGGACATTTGACATTAAGAGGGGCAGTTATTTACGCCCAAAACACAGATGTGAGCTACCTGTGCAGCTGGCCTGCAGAGTGAAAGAGAACTTAGAATCCAGCAGGATGGTGTGAAGTAGGGAAGGTAGGTTTACAAGTGAAATAAAAAATTGCTATTTGTCTCCTTTTTGTTCCAAGTGGACTTACCAGTAATAGAGCAAGAAGCAGAAGTTGGGCAGAGTGACAGTGAACTGCAGCCACCTCCAGTGGGGGATGGCGTAGGCCACCCCAGTCAGCACCAGGAGGCCCACAGTGAAGGCAACTTGGTAGAAAATCCCCACCGTCCTCCGGTAGCTCAGCCCGACGAACTCTGTAACTGCACAGAGACCCAGTGGTCAACACAGATCAGCACAACCAGGTAGAACCCAGGTCTGGGGGCACTAAATGCCAGCTCAGCCAGAGCAGCTCACACGATGGAATTTTCTCTATAGTTCTTTGAAAATTTTAATTTTTAAAAAAGATTTATTTATTTATTTATTTATTTACAAGAACTGGGGTACAGGCCAGATGCACAGGAGGGTGAGACGATTCACCAGAGACAGAGCATGGAACAGAACAGGCAGACTGATGAAATACACCACTGAGGGGAGCAGCGGGCGAGACAGGAGAGGTCTACTGCGCCTTGTGGGACCCTCACGGGCCAGGTGGGATCGAACCCATGCTTCAGAAGCTGCTGACAGCTTCACAGCGCGGTGCTCAACCACCTGCGCCACCAGGCGAGGCCCAGTTCTTTGAAAATTTTAAAATGTGGTAATGCTTGCTGTTGTTTCAACATAAAATCTTATAATCCCACATTCGATAGAGGGAAAGGCTTGCCAACATCTTTATAGAGAGCACAATTTTCTTTCAGATACACATGAAATGTTGACCATGAGTAATAACGTAGAAATAATTTAAGAACTAATACATGAATCAAGCACTGACTTCAGACTGTCGGTGACTCTCATGTCAATGCAAACCTTAAAATGACTTGTTCTCTTACACAAGCTGAGCATTCTCTTGGCAGTGCCATGGCTGTGCGTGAGGGCTTGGGAAGTCAGCTTACCAGCTGGGGCAGGCTTGCAAGACATGATTTTTAAATTTTAAGAAATTTTGCAAGTGGGTTGTTAAAACAATTGGCATCTTACAGTCGCTCATGGTGGGAGTATTAATACTTAGAAATCAGAAAACACTACAATTAGGACATTTTACTTTCTAAGAGTCAGTTTATCACCACGCACATGGTTTAATAGTCAGCTTACTCCATCCCATGACGGCTTCATCATGACAATATGTGGAGTCCGGAGCACATGGGCTCAGGGGTTACTCACAAAGAGTGAAATTTCAGATATTTCAGGAGTCACAGAGCTTTTGCATTGAATATTTGGTAAACATGTTAAAGACTTCAACTATTTATAAACCAAAGAGAAATGCACCTTAAAAAGATTTCTATAAATGACTGCAAATGATCCCAAAGGACTTTTCAACAGAGAAACAAACTCGGGTAAATGTGCTCAGTAACTAGACTGTCAGCTTCCCGAGTAGCAAGGGCCGCAGAGGGGCCAGAGGTGCAGGCTGAGTCCATAGAAGAGATTTTCAAAATTCTTTTGATACAGAAAACAATTCTCTCCACGATGCCCTGAGGCTGAGTCCTTTTTCTTGCCTGGCTCACCCCTCACCGGCCCCCCCACCCCCGACCCGGCCCTGGCAGAGCTCGTAGCTGCAGTCACAAGCTTCTTACTCAGGATGTAGCCGATTATCCAGCCCGCCTTGCTGACCAGTCCTTGGACCAGGCGAGACAGTAACATCCACGTGTAGGTCGGGGAGATGGCCATGAGCACCCCGGATACGGAGTTGATGAGGATGGTGATCAAGAGACAGAGCTTACGGCCAAACCTGCAAGGCACCAAGCAGAGGGAGGCAGAGTGAGCCCGGATTCATCCGGTTGTAGGGAATTCATGCAGGGATGGAAAGTGAAGGCGAAGTCTGAATTCTAGAACCTCACGCAGGCACAGAGAGCCCCTAAAGAGCCCCCTCCGCGTGGCTCCGGGGGTTGCCTCCCCTGTGCTCTGTGGAGACACAGGTAGGGCTGGAGGAACTTTTGGAGATCTGGGGTAATGGCTGAGATTTCTGCTGCTGTCTCTTTAGTGGTTAAATATAAAAACCCCAAGAGATAAAAGGGAGGTGTGTGTCCTGGGGTGGGAGGGTGGGGACTCGAATGCTGTTGGTTTGCCAGGCCTTTAGCAACTTGCTGCTCAGAAGGTGCTATGAGAATCACCTGGGTGTCGTCAGGTGATACAGGCATAATATACCACCTGGTCCTGTAACAGGGTGGTCCTGCAAATAGGCAGGTTTGCGGGGTTTGGGCTGCCCCTCTCCCTGTCCTATAACAGTCCTGGGTGGTAGAGATGGTATAGGTACAGCAATATCCTGCCTTCATTTCTCTGAGCACCAGTTTCCTCATCTGCAAATTGGGCAGAATAAAACCTTTAAAGGCTGTTATGACCCTATGTGAAATATAGCACAAGGGCGCCCAGAACAGTGGTTGGCACACAGCAGGCACAGAGTAAGCAGTGAGGACTTGTTTTGGAAGATTCTTGCAGGTGGGTAAGTTGGACTGTGACCCCTGGGTCTTTCATTCTCCTTTGACCTAGTTCGAACATGAAATCTAAGGAGCGGAGGCTGACCCTTGGGTGCTGCTTATTAGGGTTTCCAGCCCAATAGTCTGATCACCAAAATCACACATTCTGTAACCACAGAATGGTTTTGAATCCAGCTCTTCTTATTAGGTCACTGTGTTCTAGCAACCACTTCAATACTAACTGACCATTTGAAATTAATCCACAACATGGTTATTAAAAATTAAATCCTATATTTATAATAAATTTATTTATAATAAATTTACAACAAATTTATTTACAATAAATCCTATATTTACATTAAGTCAACTTTATTAAACACAGGGTAATAAGTGTGCAAGGCTGTTGCACACTCATTTTCTGTGTTTGGCCAGCATCTATGCTCTGGGGGTTATTTGCATCTCTCTGTTGGAGACATCATGTAATGATGGCTCTTTGCAGCCAACTCACTGAGGTGGGTTGAATGGCCCATAGTAGGTGGTTGAATGGCCCACAGTAGGTGCGTTTTCACCATAGAAATCAGCAAATGCCATAGACTGAGCATTTCCTTGTGGAGAGCCAATGCTAAACACGTAAAGCTTGCAACTAAGTATTAGTGATCATTAGAGCAAAAAAGGACTGATGATGCTACAACACTCTGTCTGGTGATAATCAGAATTACTCTGTAGCGGGTTATGGATGGTGAAATAAATTAGGCATCTTATAAAAGGTTGACTTTCAAATTCTCTGGCATATGCCCCCTCCCTCCCTTCCTTCCTTTCTCTTGCAAATTTGGCTCAATGGAAGACTCAGTGTTCTTATTTGTAATCTTTTCCCAATATCCACTTGCTTTTCTCCTACCTCGGCTGATAAGTCCTGTTTTAAAAATTCTTCATAGCAAACAATCCATTTTATTTATTTGTGACTTAATCTGTAACATAAATAGGATTTCCTTGAGATTTTTATCTTGGATAAAATCTGAAAATTGTCCAGAAATAGGCATTAAGTATGCCAAAGATACATGGCTCCCCTTTTTTTTGGGGGGAACCCTATGGTTCTAAAGCCTGTGAAAGCTGGCCTGTTGCACACTCTTCATGCACCAACAGAGCCAGAGGCAGCAACCAGCAAAACTCCAGTTTAAGAGCAAGAAAGGGAGATGCGTCTGAGGCTTTGGGGGGAAGAATCATGAATGATCAACTTTACATGGTAGATTTCAATGCTAGGAACAAAGCAATGAGGTCATCCCAGAATGTGGATAATTGCCTGGGATTGTAGGTCAGGAATGCACAGTCGTGGGGAATTACAACCGTCTCCTACTCTGAGTGGGATGAGCGTAATGAAATCATTTATTTAACCAGCTGGGAGGCTCAGTTGCCTATTTGCTCACGTCCATCCTGGAGAGTTGAATATTCATACCTGACCTTCTAGTGAAGGAGGGAATGGAGGGGGACAGGACCAGAGGCACAGAGAACAGCACCCCCAGGGTGCACTGGGCACCAGCTCTCCCTGAGTCCCTCCCGACAACTGTCCTCAGCTCTGGGACATGAAAATCAAAGCCAGTGACCTTCCTCTTCACCTCCCAAGCCTCCCACATGAAGTCCCAAGAAGAACCTTTGACGGGATGCTGAGAGTTCTAGAAGTGGGGGGCTGGGTGGCCCAGGCTTCATTGGCCCCTCCCCTGGCCCCCCATGTCACAGTGGACCCTGGGCTGTGAAAATGCAGATGTCTTGGGAGTGTGAAAGGTTAACCGTGTTATTAATCTTTAACACTCCAGCCAGTTTTAATGCGGCCGGGCAATGTAACATCATCAGAGGAAAGGCAGAGCATGCTCCCAGCCGGGGGTGAGCCACACCCCAGAGCTGGGGAGGTGAGCCATACATAGGAGTTGCTAGTTTATACATAAATACGTCATCGTATACATTTCTATGTAACTATATCTACAAACTAGGGTTGTCGGGAAAGTTGTGATGTGTTTTTTCTATGGTTATCAAGCAAAAGTGTCTCATGACTTTTCTGACAACCCAACATACATGACGTATATATACGACAGTTGTGTCACCCCCTCCCCGGGTCACTGATATGGACGAGGGTGACACATCCCAACATCGAGCAGAGCCGGGCACATGGAGCCCTCAGCGTCCACCGGGGGCGGGTCACTAGGCATCATCTCCGATGGCCACATATGCACCCCAAGCATGAAGCCAAGTTTTCCGTTCCTTTCCCTTTGGAGGACTCTGGAAACTGTCTATTTGGCCACCGACGTGGGAAAACAGCTGCATGGGGAGCTCCCGGCCCGGCAGAGCTGCGAACCCATAGTATGCCCAGACACAAGCCTCAGGAGAGTAGGGTATCTGGGGTCCCCGAAACCTGCTCCCTGGACACCCGCGTCCATCTGTGAAGAGCATCTGCTGATGTTCAGGGGTGGGGGTCCACCCTGCGACCTTCCAGCCACTTTGGCACGGAGGATCTTTGCTCTCGGTGCAGACAGGGCTACTTCCCTTTGCCCCAGTTTTATCCTGGGGTCCATACATGTAATACCTCTGGCCCCAGGGACCCCATTCAGGAATCCTGTGGTGTTGGGCTGGGGTGAGGACGGAGGCAGGGGCGTCTACACTGACTCTGGGTATCGGAGAAGGAAGCAGAGGCTGTGTTGGAGCCCGGAGGCCCGGAGGCTCGCAGCCAGGTGGGAGGCCGTGGGCCCACACGGGGAATAGGGAAATACAAAAGCAGTCAAGTTGCCTATTACTTGTCCTCCTAGCTACGCTTCTGGATGGCCCCCAAGGAAAACCACTGCCTCGCGGTGAAACACCCCTAGGGGACCCCTGAGAGCTAGAAAATAGAGACACTGGCCAAGATCATGGAAGCACAGATGCAGCCAAAGGTCACCTAGACAACCCGCCTCGCGGGCAGCGGCTGTGGCCCGTGGGGCTCAGGAAAGGACGGCGTCCCTCCAGGGCGGGGGTCCAGGTGTGCGCCCCATGGGGCACGTTCAGTGCCACCTACCTGTCTGCTATGTAGCCGATGGCCACGGACCCGATAAAAAACCCGACGTTCACAGCCGACTGGAACAGGTCCAGCATCCAGGAGTTGGCACACACCAGGTTAAACTGGCCAGGGTGAGATGCGCGCAGGGCCAGGGAGAAGAGAAACGCGCAGTTAGAGCCCCGTCATCCCCACGGCCGCCAGGGAGCCCAGGGGCCATTCCTGCCTTGGACGGAGGTGGCCCAGTCAGCTGAAACTGAGCACACGACCTTTTTTCCCTTCCTCATGTTAAAATTTGGAGGCAAATAGGTATGCGAACAGGACACAGGTGCTGCCCAGGAAGACGGCATCTCGTGGGGGTGAGGGGTAGCGTGGCCGGCCAGGCGCTGGCCTCAAAGTCCAGCTTTCAGGACTGACTATTTAGTGTCTCACTTGGCCTTAAGGCACAGCCTTGCTCTCCCGGTGCCTCAGTTTCCTCATCTTGTGTGTGAGGATGAAGTTAGTCATGCTGGGAAGCCTTCTGAAAGCTGGTGGTGGCACCTGCGTGGTCCTCCACATCCCCTGTCACCTGTGAGCTTTGGGTCCCGGAGAAAGGCTCCTTCCCCGAATCTCCACTGACTCCTCTGACGTCAGTGAGGCTGCAGCTTTTCCTCCCCACAGGGGGTTCATCCCCCATTTGCTTTGCCCCTGATGAAGCAAGTCTCCGGTGTGTTTTCTTTATAGTGATTGGAATGAGGTGTCACACCTGGAGGTTAATGCAGATTCGTTTTCAATGAAATAACGATTTCTCCTGAGCCCCAACCCAAATGGCTCTATCTGGTCACTTGGAGCAAGTGAAGGAGAGAAAAACAGCCACAGGGGTAAGTACGTGGTGTCACAGGGAAACTTCCAGAGCGGCGAAGTATCCATGTGTGGGGTGAAAGCTGGGGGGAGGGGTCAGGGCTCCCGCAGAAAGAGGAGGCTTGAAGAGCCCCATCCCCGGCTTTATTTCCAGGAGCCTGTGCACGCTCTCTCGCCGCTTCCCTGCCACCCTCGTGTGGCCCGGGAGCAACGTTCAGGACCCGAAACGTCCCAGTGCATCCACTCACATTCCAGAGAAATTAGAGGATGCATGTTTTCGTTGAAAACTAGGATTTTATCAGATACTTTGAGTCCAAAGAGCACGCCTGGCCTTGACTGGTTTCCTCCTTAAAAAAAAAAGCTGCCGCCCGCTTAGCTTAGCCACTTACCTCGGTCACGATGGACGAGCCCCGCGTGTCGTACACCCAGCCGGCCCCGCAGGGGCCCAGCGGCAGGTGGCTGCGGTTGGCGGCCAGGCCGGCCAGCGGGTCCACGCAGCCCAGCGCGCTCTGGTTCCAGTCCACCTCGTAGCGGAGGCACTGGCGGGGGAAGGCCTGGCCCTCCGGCCCCCCGCCCGGCACCGTGAAGTTCAGCTCCTCGGCCAGGCTCCAGCCGCAGCGCCGGCTCAGCTCGGCCACCCCGGGGCTCCGGCAGCGGTGGTCGGGGGTGAAGCCCAGGAAGACGATGCCCACGTAGATGGGGGCGAAGGCAGCCGAGAGCAGAGCTAAGAGGACAAAAGTTTGTTTCTGGAAGAAGTGGAATTCGCCTACGTGCTCTAGAAGGTCGTCCACCGTCGGCATGCTTGCTGGAGGCAGCGCCCAGGCCCTTCCCGAGCGGCTGCAGATGCTGCTGTGAGTGGCCGCGGCCAGCTCAGCACAGCACTTGACCAAAAGTCAAAGGGTGAGCGGAGTTTAAAGAAAGCCCCGGCCCGGCCCGGCCTCCGGGCTCAGGCACGCTCCTCCGCCGCCCGCCGCGCCCGGATGCCCCAGCAGGGCCCGGGCAGATGAGTGTTTATTGTAACAGCCGAGCCGCGAGGTTGTCACTACCTCATACCAGCACCACAAACAATCCTCCCTCTGTGTCACTCGGCGAGAAATCTGAGTGCCTGCGCCTATCGCAGGTCTGTTAATCTTTCCCTATAAACCGAGTGTCCAGGAAATTAATATATTCCTATCTTGCCCGGGCCGGCCTCTTTGGGGCGCGAGGGGAAGGTGCCCACCGGCCCCGCGTGCCCGTGGGATGTGAGCTGGTCTCCGCTGCCTGCTCCGCTTGGCAGGCCCCCGGCCCTTCCAGCAGCCACAGCAAGTGTGCTGCGTCCACGCTGGGGCTGCTTGTTTTGATTGCCCCTGGATTTTATAACTCTGTTTTCTGAAGAACACTAATCTGGCATTCTTGCCTTTCAACCCTGAAGTGTCCTTCCCCTTGACCCATTTGTGAGGAAGAATAAAGCCTCGAGGCTCACGGGGTGGAGAGCAGAGGCAGCGGGAGCCCTCGGGCTGTCTTTCTGTCCTGGCACTTCTGCCTGTGGCTGGGGGCTGCTGTCGGGTGGTGTTGGGTGCTCGCCATCACCCTGGGAGGTCGGCAGCGGCTTTCCTGGAGGACCACCTGTGGGTCCGTGCGGCAGAGCATGCACGCGGTGGTGTCCTCTTGCTGGCTCTGTTCAATAGCCAGAGGGTGTAAGGCCAGCGGCACAGTCTCTGCCACCTAGAGCTCCAAACTGGGTACCAGTTGGAACCCCATCGAAGCACTGCTTGCACAGGTGCCCGGCTGCAGCAACAGGGCCTGGTCATCGCAGACCCCAGCTTGCCCTTGGCTGGGTGGGTGGCACTGGGCTCTAAGATCCAAGAGTTGCTGTGGCAAAGCCCATCCGGCTACGATACCCTCTGCTCCCCAGGAAATCTCAAAAGCTGCTGGAGTCATTCCCAGGCTGCACCATGACTGAGGCCAAGACAGAGCCGGGAGGAGCAGGGAGGAACTCGGGTCTCGGCTTCTGAGCTGCCAACGGCTGACAAGGCCAGGAAAAGCTGGGCCCCTTCGGAAGCCACCTTGAAAACTGGAAGGATTCATGGACCGATGATGCCGTTAGTCCAGAGACACATTAAAGCATTCCTGATGCACAGGGATTTTCAAATAAAAATGAGAAGTGATTAAGAAAATCAAGGACAGCTAAAGAATGCCAATCAGCCGGGCATCCCGGGACACGCCAGAGCTTTCACTTCTGCCTCTGGAGACACGAAGGGACGTCCTCTCCCTTCCTCTTCCTCTGAATTCAGCTCCAAGCCTGCGCGCGAGGTGAGACGTGGCGAGGAGCCCTGCAGTGCAGCGCTGGGTGTGCAGGGCACGCCTGGCCCGGAGGCCCTGGTGTTTCCCTCCGGCCTCACGTCACCCTCCCGGCACTACAGTCGGGGTGCTGGCTCCAGGAGCAACACTAAGATGCCTCTGCCATTCCAGCAGAAGCTGCAGCTCTGCCAAGACCCTATGCACACCTCATTCCTGGCTTCTTTGAAGGCTTTGGGCAGCCCTTTGTTAGCCCTGAATCATCAGGGTTTCTTGAAATAATCTGAAGAATGCCAGAGCTCCTGGCGCCGAAACAGCGCTTTTAAAGGTGCTGAGATTCCACGGTGTACTGAGTCCCCTGCACAAGTGTGTTGCGCTCCGTGGGGTGACCCCCGACGTCCACGGGGAGCCGTCGGCAAGACAGACTGCCACCTGGGCAGGCTTCAGCCAAGGCGCGGCTCCTCCACCACATCCTGCCTCAGCCACTCGGCTTTGGCTAGCTCCGCGGCCTGCGGGTCTAGCTGATGGAAAACGTCCATCTGTTGTAACGCCAGTGCCTGGCCAGTGCCTCTGCACCCGCTGACCCTCCATGATGACCAGAAAGCCTGTCCCATAAACCCCATCACACCTGGAGACTGTAGCGTGGCTGTGGCTGTCTCAGGAGGCCGAGGCCGCCTGTGGTTCCTCCTGCAGGTCAGATAGGACCACGTACGGCTTTGGTCTTAGAGGCTAGAGCCCACAGCCTCCTCTCTGACCCAGGCGCTGGAGGCCGAGCTGGAGGGCAGGTGGAGCCGATAACTGTGTGTCGGGGGAGACGGGGAAGGTTGCTGCCCAATGTGGCTCCTGCAGCCGGGCTCCCCACCTAGAGGGGAGGTTTGAAGACCCCCACTCGACAGCTGAGGACGCTGAGGGTCGGTGTGTTTGGGGACTTCCAGCCAGGCTGAGTCGGGATCTGGGGTGAGGTCACCCCCACCGCCCCTGCTGCGGGAGTGGGCAAGTTGAAAGTTGACTTCCGTTCCACTCCCAAGCCGCCTCCTTCCAGGACACTTGCAAACACCCACACGTCGGGTTTGCTCCATGGATGCGGCGCGTGTCCGGACACCAGAGCTGCACAGCGGAAGGGCACCAGGTCAGAGGGGAGGGGAGTGTGGCCTGCCAAGCAGTGGTGTTGAAATTCCCTTTGAATCGCTCGCAGTAAATGATCAGATAAGGAAAGGTAAGCCCTGAGATCACTTTCAGCCTTGGGCTCAGGGCGCCTCTCCATGGGCGTGCTGGCACAGGCCCCAGCCCGCACGACCCAGGAAACCCACCCCGTGGGTGGGCCGGGCGCCCCGGGGCTCCAGAGCAGAGCCCACAGGCAGGGAACACCCGAGGGAGAGCCCAGCACGGGGAGGGGGCTGCACTTTCTATTGGAACCCGGTCTCCTGGGCCAATTTGCTCCGTATGTGGGGGCTCACATCGGCAGGCGGGTGAGCCAACCTGGGGAGGTCACCTAACCACGGAACCCGATGACTCCTCGTCACGTCGGAGCCGGGCCCCATCCTCCATGGGTTCCTTTGTCCCCAGCAGCACTAGCAAGGCAGCGGCCCCCAGGATGACTCCTCAGCTCCCCCCACACAAGGAAGCAGTTCAGGGGGGCAGGTAGATACACAAGACCTACCCAGGGACAGGTCAGGCCCCTGGGGTGACCGGTGAGCGAAGGGGAGGTGGCTCTGTGGCCCCGTGTGGTGGGGTGTGTGCAGGGGGTGCAGGGGCAGCCATGAGGGGGATGGGCTCTGGGTCAGTGGCAACAGCTGGGACAGGAGGGGTGGAGGCAGGACATCCCACTGTGATTCGGGGTGCGTGTTCTCCTCGCAGGCCGGTGAGACCAGGAGGGGGCGGCCACTGCGCCGGACTGTGGTCCAGCTCAACCTGAGCATGTTCCTGTCACCTGGGCCAGCTCCTGGCTTGGGGAGACTTTGCCCAAGTCAGCGGCTGGTGAGTAGGGGACACCCAGTCACCCCCACAGTCTCGCAGTAGTGAGCTGTCGCTCAATAAGACGTTTCCACTTTGCCTTTGTCCTCGCCCCACACCCCTTACGCTCCTCATTGTCTCCTCCCAGCTCCCGAGGCCTCTCTGCTCCCGGCAAGGTGCTGGCCCTGTGGTCGAGCCAAGGGGCGCGTGGCCTGTCCTGACTCAGACTCGTGGGCTCCGGGCGGGAGGGGCCTCAGCGGGCCAGAGCAGCTGCCCACATTCTTCAAGGACGGCCGCCCCACGCAGCCCCAGCCCGGCCTCCTAGCCGTGAGCCCAGTCCGGGGATGGAGCCTCTGACCCCTGAAAGAGCTTCCTCACGCTGTCTCCGGGCTTGTCTTCTAGAACCTTCCGTGTATTTACCCATTTTTCTCCCTCTTGGGAGAATAGATCGGGTGAAGCTCGCGGGCATGGAGCTCCCGATGCTGGGAGGCCTCTTGGACCCCAGGTTCTTTTCCAGAGGGAACCTCCCCCGCCCCCAGCGCCCCCTTTGGGTTTCTGTCCCCTGCACCACAGGGCAGTCCGGAGTTTCCACATGGGGGAGTCCACCCGTGCGCCAGAGCCAGGGCACCTTCTCAGCCAGGTGCGGCCGAGTGTGGGGGCACCAAGGGGGACTGACCAGACTCCCCTGGGGCTCCCTCCCTCCATGGAGGAAATCTCTTATTTTATCTCCAGAAGTGACAGTTCTGGCTTATTTCCCTTAAGTCAGGGGTTGGACTTGGGCTCGTGATGGGATGAGGTGCCTAGGAGGGGGGTCCCCTTCCTCCGGGGGGACTGTCTTTCTCCTCCTGCAGCGCAGCCTCCACACCCAGGCTAGCAGCTCCTGGGCCTGCATTTTAAAATCCAAGGTGCCGTCCTGCCACGGGTGACTGCAGGGTGACCACAGGGGTGGGCCCGGAGGGGGTGACGCTATGAGGTGCGTCAGAAGGAGAAAAAAAAACCCCGGATGGTGTCATGTGTGGAATATAAAGAGCAAAGCTGAGGAACAGATATAAACAAAAAGAACAAACACTTGAAATCTGGCTGCAGAACTGAGGCTACAGGGTGGGGGTGGGGGAGCAAAACAAAGGGTGGGCCCTGGACTGTGATGGGAGTGGTGGGTGCTGGGCGCTGGGAGGCGGGCGCTGGGCGGTGGATGTGTTCATGTGTCACCCCCTGAGTTGTGAGCCCGCACTCCTACATCACATCTGGTGTTGTCGACCTACGTGACCTCCATAAACATAATTTTAAAGTAAATAAATAAAAAACGAGACCCATGCTGAGCACCAGCCCACGGGCGGCCGGGCAGACCTCACGGGCTGAACCGCAGGAGCTGTGGAAATCATTTTAAAGACCCCGACAGCTCATCGCGACGCTGCCTCGCACAGCTCTGGCTTCAGAGATGGCGCTGTCTCAGGCATTAGAGATGGCGCTGTCTCAGGCATTAGAGATGGCGCTGTCACAGGTGGAAACTCAAGGGCTCAGCCTTTGGTTCGGTGTTTGGCCTCCACTTGTGAGGCCGCCGGGCTGGCAGCCTGGTGCGGTGCAGGACTCCGAGCTCAGACCAGGCAGCAGGAGACCCTGACCTGGCTGTGTCTGCAAAGGGAACACCTCACTGAGTGCAAATATGATCCGAACCTTTGAGGGCTTTCACGCTGCAGAACCCAAGGCCGCATCCTCTTGATAGCTGCCTTCTTCCGAGAGCGGGTCCAGTCTGGGAGGAACAGCCCCCTCTGTGTAACATGAGCCTGACTGGACGAGGAGAAGGGGAGGCTCTTTTCTTTAAGGCTTCGTTTCCATAATTCTCAGCTTTTTTTTCTCCTTGAAGGTTGGATTAGCGACCAGTTCCCTGTTCACCATGTTATTATTTCTTAAGACCGTTGATCCCGCGCCCGAGGGCACCTGCCTGTGATACTCTCACCTGTATGGGGCAGGGATTTCCACAGATGAGTGTGCCAGGGACAGGGAGCAATCAATTAAGCCTGAGCTGATTACCAAGACAAAGCAAAACAGGTGTGTTAATGTGGCGCCCTCAGCATTGTCTCTGGAGGTGCAGTGGAAGGAATCGGACTAGAGGGGGCTCCTGGGAGCAGGGGGGAAAGGGAGGGGCTCCTGCTTGGACAAGATGCTGCTTCCGGGGCTGGGGAGGTCTCCACAGCACCAGCCGGGGCCCAAGGACGGCAGCTGAGACATCTTGTCCAAAGGACTTTGGGGCCTGACATGCTCCCGTTGGCTTCAGAGGGAACCAGTTGGGTATCGAAAAAAATCAACACGGCAGCTGAAGCCCGTGGAGCAGGTATTTAAAATCTGTGAATTCGTAATGATTTGGATCTAGACATCACTTCAGTAGACTCCAAGTTCGCCAGGGGAGATGATGAGGGGGTTTTGTGTTGATGGGGCCGGGCCTAGGGCCCGACCCCTCATCAGGCAGGGTTGCTGCCGTGTCAGCACCCGCCGCCTCCCCAAGCAGACCCCGGGCCCTCAGGCCCTGCCAGCTACGAAAGAGCCGGCGTCAGTCACAAGCACAAGGATGACCCAAACAAGAGGCAGAAGTTGAGGATATTCTCCCGATGGGCCAGTTTCCTCAGCGAGGGATGGCACAGAAGCCATCGGGAGAGGCCCTGTCGGGGCACACGAAACCAAGCACGTTGGCGGGTTGTGTCGGTCCAGCTGTAAGCACAGTCTCTGCGGCAAGTGGGGGCATTTGAGTGGACCGGGTGTCTGGCGACAGTAAAGCACTGTTCACAATCTTGTTGGGTGTGATGGGGTTGGTGTGGCGAGGCGGGGAGAGGCCTAGTCACCTGGCGCGCATCGCACTGAGGTAATCCTAGAGGACAAGGCATGTTGTCTGCTGTTTACTTTTAAATTGTTTTTAAAAGTGGATGCGGATGGAGGGAACAGGAGAGCAAAGTTCAACTGCAGCGGCTCACGAAACGCCGGGCCTCTGGATTCTCAGTGTCCAGCGGCTCCTTGACTGTCTGCATCTTCTTGAAATTTTTTCAAAAGACCTTCATCGATTCGGCTGCTTTTTCTTTACATTTTCCAGCCTCTACCACCCACTCTGTCTGCCACTTGGGATTCTCGTCTTTCCAGCCGGAGCGGCCCTCTCTCTACTCCGAGTCTCTGCTTGAAGACTGTTAAGACCGATCGCCGCATCAGCAGCTGTGACGACCTGTCCTTCCAAAATGTGCGTCTATGTCCCAACCGCTGCTGCCCGGAAGGCGGTGGCTGTGGGCAGGTGGTGGTGGTTGGCATTGCCTAACAGACACTTCCACCGGACCAGTGTCCTTACAAGAACAGGACACACAGGGAGGAGCCGCGGAGACGGGCATTCATTGCGGAGACGGCAACCCCAGCGTGCGGCCGCCATGGCCACAAGGAGCTGTGAGGAGCCATCTCCCTTCAGGCCTCGAGAGCCAGGCCCTGCTCACACCTTGACCCCAGACTTCCCTCTGGGACGCATCCTCCAGCATCCATTCCTCTCGGTTTAAAGTCACCCAGTTTGTGGTGCCTCAGCCCTGACAAACCCGACAGTGCTCGCTGCAGGGGTGAGCCTGCCTCTGTCTACGGGCATCTTTCCTGCTGGCTTCTCACGCACGTCTCCTGGGCACCCGGCTGCTCTCCTGGCGGAGAGAGAGCCCAGCAAAGCTGCTCCGCACCTCCGCTCCAGCCTGGTCGGCTCCCTCGAGGTAAGGGATGGAGAGTGGGAGCCGGGCCCGGGGCTCCATAGGTGGCGGTGGCGTCAGGGGCTACCTGAGCCCCCCGACTTCCTCCCCAGGGCCACACGGGTTTCCTGTCCTCAGGCCTCCCCAGCCCGCCCCATGGCTTGGGAACCTCCTTTTCTCATCGTACCCCAACCAAACCTAAAGGTAAGTTTGAGTTTTGTTTTAAGGAAAGAATCTCTAATGTGGTGTGGCATGAGGGCTGCTCCAGCGGGCACACGGCTGATCCGAAGTCTAATGGAGGCATTAGGGTGCGAGTTACACAAAACCGCCATATTTTCCAGGAGAGGTGGCACATCCTATTAGGAAGTATTGAATTACACACATGCACACACACACATGTGCACACACGCACACGCGCAAGAGAGAGAGAGAAACCCCAAACCCTTAACAATAATAACAAAATAAAAGCCATAGAGTGATATTTCCCTGAGCACCTGACTGTTTTGGTGTTAATGGTGGGAGGTCAGTCATCACCCTTTCCCCAAACCAGTGGCCTGACTGTTTCCCAGCGTCGCGCGGCAGATTTTAAAGGCATCAAAGGCACTTCTACCCACCAGCATTTCCCAAGTTTTAGTCACATCTATTTACTTTTTTCACAAAATTTCTGTTTTTCCCTTTGCTATTTTCTGTTGTTGCTAGTCTTAGGATCTTGCGTTTAGTGTGTTTTCCAATCTAAAAATTCTATAAATTTATTAATTTATAGATCTAACATGCTGACTTTATTGCAAAATTAATGGAAGAGATTTTTCCAAAATGTTCCACGTCCTGGGGGCCATCTCCTGGCCCCCGCCCGGGGTGACATAGGAGCGCAGTGAGTGCGCAGGCCGCCTGCCTGAACGGTGAGTGGTGAGTGATGCGCAGAGTCAGGCCGCACCCCCCGACCCGCCGGGCTGGGCTGGGCTGCCCATGGGGCTTCCAGACCAAGGCTCCTCCCGCCCAACCACAGCGCTGGTACTCTCAGGACACCTCAGTGTCCAAGCAGAATCTGAAACAGCCACAATGAAAAGGTGACAATGAAAAGACTTTGAGAAAAAGGTCTTCATAAAACATGTTTAGGTACATGAAACGCAGGTGTAAATACACACTGCAGAACCCCAGCCTGTGGCCACGGGGCAGAGGGGGCGATGGTGGCAGCATCCTGGCTGCTCAGCTGGGCACGTGGCCGTCCAGGCACAGGCGACACTTCCCTTTGCCCGTTCAGCTAAGAGGGACCCTCTGACGGGAACCGGCCGTGGGGTGATTGGAAGGTGTCTCAGCTCCTTGCACTTTTCCCAGACACCTGTGCATTCCTCTTGCCGTGTTCCTCTTCCCTTCCTGTCTCCTCTGCCAGAGCACCCCGGGGCGCTCACCTCCAACATGAACCCTGATCTTGAAGACCGGGTTTGCCTGCTCGTGAACTGGAAGGAGACTAGTCCGGGGGCTTCATGCCATTCCCAGGGGCTGGGCTTCTCCCCCCAGGCTTTTCTGCGGATGATGCATCCTACCTCCTGGCATCACAGCCTCATCTTAACCGAAATGCCTGTCAGTTAGAAAATTCCAAATGACTCAGCTACTATTTATAATGCAAAAACCAAGTTAGCAGTTCATAGCCTGGCTGGCTATTTGTGTGTGTGTTGGGGGGTGGGGGTGGAATCAGGTATCAGAATAACTCATAAAATCTGAATGACAAAAGCAAATTTCACTGGACTTTCAAGTTAATTCAGTGGTTCACTGATCCCTAAATTAGGGCTAACGAAGTCTGCCACAGCTTTGGTGCCAGACAGTGAACAAGCACTGGAGTAGAAAAGAATCTGCACTTTGTCCCGACTGGGTTATAACTTACTTTGTACCTTACACAAGTCAGTTAATGAGTCTCCAAGCCCGCATCCACAGACAGAGGGGAGAGCTCAGTCTCTCGGGATCCTTTAACTGTCCAAAATTAAGGACTTAGTATCTGTTATTGGTAAATCCAAAGTTTTCTATGTTATAGTCAGAGTCTCATAGTACTTATTAGTCTATAGCTCTACCATCATCATATACATTTCTATATATGGTGCATCTGTAGGTATGGAAATATCTACACACCTTTCTATCCATCATCTGTCCATCATCTGTCCATCGTCTATCCATCGTCTATCCATCATCTATCCATCATCTGTCCATCATCGATCCATCGTCTATCCATCATCTATCCATCATCTGTCCATCATCTGTCCATCATCGATCCATCGTCTATCCATCATGTATCCATCATCTGTCCATCATCTGTCCATCATCTATCCATCGTCTATCCATCATGTATCCATCATCTGTCCATCATCTGTCCATCGTCTATCCATCGTCTATCCATCGTCTATCCATCATCTGTCCATCATCTGTCCATCATCTGTCCATCATCTTTCTCTCCCTCCCTCATTTCTCTTTCTCTTTCTCGCAAACTTCTGCTTTAATATAGGTAGAGCTAAGCTGGTTTGTGTGAGGTGTATGTCCCTGGATCAAAACCACCTATGTCCGCTTAATTTTTTTTTTTTTGATTACCACCCTTGTTAATTAAGAGAAAAAAATTGCCAAGCATGTCACCAACATAAATAATCCCCCCCAGAAATTCTTCATTTTCCTAAGAAAGGTGAGTCCAAGTAGAAGACTAGGAGACATATAGACTTCTGACTGAAATGAGAGCTGATTAGCAAGTAATCAAGTGGCTTGTTTATATTTGGGATTTCCTCAAGATTAGGTTTCAGAGTTTAGCTTTCTTGAATTTAAGAACAGAAAGTTCGGGCACTTTAAGGCTACAGTTTTCATAGGATTGACACTGATTTAGGGCCGACAAGCCATATTCATTTGCCTGGAGCAAGACAGAAAGGAATATAATGCAAAGAAAATTGTGTGTAATTGAGAATATAAAATAATTTTTTAAACCTCCTTTCTGTAGATTGATTTTATCAAGCAAAATAATTCATTTTTTAGAGCAAAGAATTACAAAGTAATTCTAAAGTAAGCTAGTGTAGAAATGAGCAGGAACCACAGGCACAAGAACCAAGGCTATCGAGCTTGCTCTAGAGGGGGAATTGCCACCATTACTTGAGGCTCAAGGGCTGGCAGAGGGCCAGGGAAGGTCCAGGCTGTGGGAACCTGGAGGCAGCCTGACCAGGAGCAGGCACCCATGTGATTGGCTGGAAGGGTGCATTGGCCCTAAATTGGAAATGGGTCAAAATTAAGGAAACTGTCAGTTATTTTTTAAGATTTATTTTATTTATTTATGCATACAGGAACTGGGGTGCAGGCCAGAGGTGCAGGGGGGAGGGGTGAGAGGATTCACCAGTGACAGAGTTGGGAGCAGAACAGGTGGATCCACTGAAATACACTGCTGAGGGGAGCAGCAGGGAGACAGGAGGGGTCCGTTGCACGTGGTGGGTAGCTCCCTGGCTGGCTGGGGATTGAACTTGTGCTGCAGTTGCTGCTGATAACTACATAGTGCTGAGACTTAACCCCTTGCACCACCAGCGAGGCCCAGAATCTGTCAGTCATTAATCAAGTTCTGGCCATTTTGGGTCAGTTGTTCCCAGCATTATTAGCAGCTTCCTGAGCTCAGTGCATCAGTTGGAGTCTGTCTGACTGGGTGGTCTGACCGTGGTCTGCGTGACCATTTCTCACAAGCTGCCATTTAAGAAACCAAAGCGGCATTGACTGGGGAGACGTGACAGTGTGCGGGGGAGGGTCACCAAGGAGGACCATGAGTGAGGTGGGATGGGGGAGGTTGGGGTAGCATCTTCCACTCTCAGCAGGAAAAACCCAGAGCTCAAGGCAGAGGAAATTTGGGTAGAGGAAACAGTCTCCTGGGCTGGCCCAGACTGGAGGTCTCTGAGATTGTAATCATGCAACCAACAGTCAAAATGACCTCGTCAGTTAGAGAGACACCAGCACCCCTCTGTGAGGGGAGACGGTTCATTGAGCTTCTTGTTTGGCAAAGTCTATGCCCATTTTTCCTTCAAATATTCTTTCTGCCCTGTTCCCTCAACCGGAATCTTTTCTTAAATAAGTTGAAGATTTTCATCCTTCCTTCATTTCTTTCTATTTTTGGTCTCTATTTTCTATACATCTATTTCTCTGTGTTGAAATCTATGTAATGTTCTCAGTGTATTTTTGACTTAATAGTTTTCTTCCCTGCTGGATTCACCACTATTTGTCTATGATATTTGATTCTAATGGTTGAATTTCTAGCAGGTGCATTTTCATTTTTAAAAAAATATTTTTCTTTTTTAATTTTTCCTCACATTATTGTTCATTTTTTGTACAGTATTTGATTTCTCCCCCCAGGGGTAACCCCCATTGATCTCCCACCATCACACCACCCGTGACCATCACCACAGTCCTTTGGGCTCATCCCTCTCCTATTTGGACTCCCCTCCCCCCTCCCCTGTTCTATGTCTCGGATCTATAATTTGCCTGCTAGCTTTGTATTTTTTTCCTGATCCTTTGTTCGGTTCCCCTGTATTCCTCCTATAAGTGAAATCATCTGATATTTTTCTTTTCCCTTCTGACTTATTTCACTGAGCATGATCCCTTCTAGCTTCATCCATGTCTCTCTTTTTTGATTTGCTGAGTAATAGTCCATTGTGTACATACACCACATCTTCTTGATCCAGTCATCTGTTTTGGGACATTTAGGTTGTTTCCATGTCTTAGCTACTGTGAACAGTGCTGTGATAAATATAGGGGTGCAGGTTTCCTTTGGAATTAATGATTTTGTGTCCTTTGGATAGATTTCTAGGGGTGGAATTGCTGGGTCCTATGGTAGCTCCATTTTCAGTAGTTTGAGGAGCCTCCACACAGCTGTCCATAGGGGCTGGACCAGTTTGCACTCCCACCAGCAGCGTAAGCGGGTTTCTTTTTCTCCACACCCTCGCCAGCATTTGTTGGTATGGGTCATTCTCACCGGTGTGAGGTGGTATCTCACTGTGGTTTTGATTTGCATGTCCCTGATCATAAGTAATGCCGAGCATTTTTTTCATATAGACCAGGTTCATTTTCAATCTCTTTGTTATTTTCAACATAATTTTATGTTTTTGCATTATGCATTCAAATACATTCTTTATATATTCAAAGTTTTAAAGCATACTCATTTAAAATATTTTTAAGTTTCTCTAATGTCTGTATTTCTGGGGGTGGGAGGAGTGGTATGAATTATTCCCACCCTCAGCTTTATTTTGGGAATTCAATTTCAGTTGCCCATCATATCAGGGTTTGATCCATGACTTCTGTTCTTTGGGTACAAAACCCCAGTACCAAGGGGTTTATAACTCTCCACAGACTGAACGCCGTTGAAACTCAAGAACCACCTCTCTGATTCCACGTTTAGTCTGTGACCAGCCACCAGGGACACCCCTTTCTTGCTTTTGAGCTTGTCTCCATCCAGCCATGATTCTACCCCAGGCTGCTGTGTGTGTGGGGTTGTGGGGCCTGTGGTCCGCCATATTGATCCAAGTCAGCTAAGATGTCTGCAGTGCCTGCAGCTCCCTGTGGCTGGGCCCTGAGGAGGAGACATGAACAGGGCACAGGCCTGTGCTTCAGGGAACTTAGAACACTGGGGTCAGACGGACAAGTGAAACAACATTTATAACAAAATACAAGGAGCTCAGGGCCACCAGAATCACGGAGTGAGGGCGCGAGACTCAGACTCAGGGGCAGGTGGGCATCAGCAAGGAGGAAGCATGTTTTTCTAGACAAAGCACCTACTGGAAAAGATGGATGTGAAAGAATGTTTTGTGGGGAAAACCATTTTAGCTTCATTTTACTTTCCAAATCTGTGTGTGGGCCCAGTAACCACAACCTTCTTGGAAGTCTGTGCTCCCTGGTCCCCACTGCCTGAGACTTTCACAAGCTTTGAGTTTCTTTCAACACCAAAGACATTATTTGATAAATCATTTATTCAACAAACAACTTTTAAAGTTTCTTCCCAAAAGATTACTGTGACTGCGGGGATATAGATCATACCCAGAGACTTGGAATCCTTGCCAATGGCCATTGTAAATATTTATTACAAGAATGTTCCCAACGACTTTGGAAGTTTTACTGTGTTGTTGCATTTGAACATTGAAAAAATGCATGTGATTCACATATTTTAGGTAAAATATGAGAATTATTACCTATGTCTAAGACAAACAATTTGGGGCAATTTAAAAACAAAGGATCTCAGGTGGAAAAACTAGTCTGAATTTTTTTATAGAACCAGAGGATGCTTGAGCTGAATGTCACCTTGTTGTTGAAATTCTAGTCCAATCTAGTTGAAACCAGGTCTCAACCTAGCGGTATTCTTGGCCTCATCCCCTAGAGGCCAGGATCCCTCCCCTATTAGGACACAAGACCCCAAACACTGCTGAATGCCTCTGAGGAGCCAGGAAGACAATCAGTGCAACTCTTTTATTTTCAATGAGAAGTGGAGACCCAGAGTGAGCGACGGGGTCAGCTACGCAGCTAGTTAGGAGCAGACCCTGGAAAAGGCGTATCTGGTCATTGGCGGCGACTTCTGGGTGCTTTTCACTGTAACTGCAGCAGAACCCACTGGTTAATATTAACTAATGGCTCAGCCCTATTTGCATGAGAGCCCTGGGTGCAGTCTCTCAAAATAATGTAGCTTCTGTTGAAAAACTCAAAGTTGGCAAGATCGGACAGTTTGAGTTGTCTCCAGTTTACTGAAGAACCAAGATTTTGTAAATTTCAAAGTGACCCAACTACTCCTTCCAAACTTACATTTTCTTTTTCAGAAAGTATATGTTTCTCTTTCATCTCCTGTACTTGCGAGAAAACAAATGTCTTGAGCCAGTCCCAAAGGGTTTCTGTGTCCTGGATCCTTTTCTGTGCCGCGGGAGCTTGCCAAAGAGTAAGTTGAACTGCACACAGCTTTGTTCATTTGATGAGTAGGTGTAATACCCGCAACGTGAACACTCACTTCATGAGCGCATCCTGTTTTATCTGGGGTCTTTTCCTCTGTGTGGGCATTTAGACACCAAGGGGAGAAAAGCAGATCACACATATTTGGAAATCCTACCGTCATACCTATTTGTCTCCTTTTCACCATGTTGACAAGTAAGTAAAGGAGGCAGCAAAGGGTGAGTGAATCCAGGTTCCAGAATGTTCTTCCACAGGACCCTGGGAACCAGCCTTTCTTTGTGGGTGAGAGGTGCACGAACGCAGGTTGCTCGGGGTCACTGGCTGCCGTCTTGGATTCTGTCACTGCAGAGTTGTTGTTGAGTCCAGCGGCCAATGGTTGGAAAAAGACCCCCTGAGCTCGCAAGTGACAGTGACATTCGAGCCCAGCCCCAATTTATGTCAGTGTGCCAGTGACGAAATTCACAGCTCTCCATCCACGCTGCCCAGTGTCCCTCTGACGGGCAAATCCTCCCCCTGGCCGGTGCCAGCAGCCACAGCAGGTGCTGCTCTTGGCCCTTTGTTGAAATGCCCTGCATCCGTGACAGGAATGCTGCTGACGCCATCGGTCTGGGCACCCCCACCTGCTTACGCGAGGCCCGGGCTGGCAGGGGACACCTTTCCCTGTGGGGAGATGTCCTCATGGTACCAGATGGTGGTTTTGTGCTGGCTTCATGCAGGGCCCAGAAATATCTGTCATCAGTCTGAGGCTGAGGGAGGAAATGGTCTCAGACTTAGAGTCAAGTGTTTTGGTCACAGAGCTCGTATTTATCCCAGGATCTGGCCAATAGTTCAAGTCACGAGGCTTCCAAAAATGTGGTCAGCCCAGGTAGTCATGGGTCCCAAGACTGCAACACAACTGCTTTACTTTGTGGTTAGAGGAGCTGAACCCCAGAGAGCCCAAGCAAAATCAGGGTCACCTGGCAGGCATGTTCCTAGTTCTGTGCCGCACAGGCTTTCTGCACTCACATGCCGTATGAGTACATGCACACATGCACGCACATACCTACACACATGTACACACAGACACATGCACACACACCTACATGTACACAGACACATATACAGAGATATACACACGTGCACACATATACGTATATACAAAGATACATGCTCACATGTACACACCTACACACGTGCATGCACACAGATATACACATATATACACATATGCAGATACATGCGCATGCACATATACAGATAATATACATATATAGACACACATACATGTATGCATATACGAGGATACATATTCATAATCACACACCTACATGTGTTCATACAGGGACACACATATATGCACACACGTATACACAGATGCATGCACACATGCACACACCAATGCACACACCTATGCTGCTGATGCCCATTGGCCTGGGCACCCCCACACATACACAAAATACGTATGTATGCACACAGGTGCACACATGCACACTCATACATATATACAGACATGCACACAGGCACACACCTAGGCACACATACACAGACGTATATACACACAAATACATGTACAAAGATACATATGCACACATATATACATACATACACAGATGCATGCACGCACCTCCACACACAATCACCTTTACAGATACACACACACACACACACACACGTGCACATGGCCCCTCCCTCTCCCTCACCCTGCCTTTCCTTTTCATGGTTCCTGATCAGTTAGAGGCTGAACTATTTCATTAGTCTTCTTTAAACAACCAGTTTGGGCTTCATTAGTTTTCTCTGTTCTTTTAATGTTTTCTAGTTCATTGGATTATTAGGGGTGTGAGATAAGAAGCTAATATTATTATGTTCCAAAGCATCCCATTACTTTAAAAGATGTCCACATCCACTGATTTGCACCATTGTTGTCCTAAAATACATAACCTCTTATGTTCAGAAAGATGGTGGAGGATCTGTTTATCTTTCTGCTGTGGGTCTCTATAATGCTACTTTAAATTATAAGATGTCCCGTCCACTACACTCACCCTATTCCTGGTAACTGAGGACTCTCAACATTTTATTTTCCTTTCAGATGACATTTTTCAAATGAAAATAAAACCATTAACATTTTGGGATGAAAGAGAATATTTTAATTCTCTAGGGGAAGAACCATTTTTATAATACTTTGACCATCCTAATTGTCCCATTCAGCAATATTTCATTTCTTCATTTATGCAACCCAGTTATGACACATAGCTGTTTACTGAAGTCGTGTGTAATTCCTGTGCATTCTGGGTAAGGTTTTTCCCAACTAACTCATTTCGGGTGTTATTAATTTTGTGCCTGGGATTGAGGCTCAGTGAGAGATTTAAAGCAACTTGACTGGAATCACAGGGAAGTCCTTCCCATCCTACTACGTTCTTACTTCCCTGGGCTTTCCAGTGACTTGTGTGTGGTGATTCCTTTACCCAGTAGCTCCCTTGAAACTCTTAATATTTTCTTGCTATGATTTCACCTAATGAGTGCTAGGAAGGTCTATGAAATGCTGGGTTGAAACAGGGAGAGCACCAAACCCAAACCTCTAAAATAGCCTCCCTATGTGCTGTATTTGCTATAAAGTCCTAGAATTCCTTCAAAAGGAAGCATAGCCTCACGATGGGGCTGCTGTGCTGTTAGATGGGAGCACCAGCGACCACCTTGTGAGGAGTCACTTGTGTTCGAAAATGTCCTGCTAAGATCACGCTTGTCTTACCTGCAATTCCCCCGCCAGTGATCTCAGCATAGATCCCCTTTGTTTCAACATGACGTATTTTATTTCAGGCCAGAGCACAAAGGAAGGTTGCACCAGCTCCTCCAGATGTTTCCCTAAGCTGTTTTCTAAGCACCAAGAGTGGTGGGATGAGCTGGTCCCCGGCCCCTCTGGGGGGAGCATCTGAGGTGGCCAAAGCAAACAAACAGCCTCCAAATGGAAACCCCCTGCTCCAGAGCCCTGCCTGATGGGGGAGGGGCCAAATGCAGGGATGGGGGCCCCTGCCTTGCAGCACAGGGCTGCTCCACAAGTGGGAACACAAGAAAAGAAAGCTTTAAAGAGCTCTGCAAACACAGACCTTTTAGTGGCCTTGAAAGGGAGGCCATGATCTAACCCCCCTGGGGGGAGTCAGCTCTGCAAAGTGGTTGATTCCAATCCAGAGATGGGAGACAGATAACAAAGACCTTTCTCACCTTTTACCACCAACCTGGAATAATCTTGCCCCTCCTCATACCAGCTTGGCTCCTGTTGTGGCTTGAAATCCCTCCAAGAATAATTGCCAGGGGGGAGAAATGAACTTGACCTCCAGGGTCAAGTGTAGCCAAGTTCCCCAGATGGTTGGGATGATTTATTTATGCAGCATGACCCCAAAGATCATGTAAAAGGGGATGAGAACTAATCTCTAGCTTCAAAATAAACATCCATTAACTTATTCAACAAATCCAGGCCGAGACTGGTGCCCAAGACATTGAGTTACAAGGGACACTGAAGACCTGGTGCCAGGTCAGGGAGGCAGTGTCCCTCCCGTGGGCAGAAAATAGGGCGGTGGAGGGGCATGATTAGTTACAGCTTTATTATTTTCTCCTGTAAGTGTCAGGCACTGAGCTGGAGGTGAAACTTAGAATAGTTTGAAGAGTGTTTTGTATTAGTTGGAGCAGCCCAGGTGGCAGAGGCCTGCAGCCATCAGGGCGGCCCATTGCCCCCCAGTCTAGGCACCTGGGGTGGGGGAGCAAATTCTGCCCCTGAAGTTCTGAGCTGCTGGGGGAGGGGCGAGGTGGAGTGGAGGGGCGGCTATCTTGGGGGTTTTTAACAGGGGTGATGAGCCAGCTCTCTCAGTTTGTCCATGGAGTTGCTGCTGACAGCACATCTCCCACCAGCCAGACTGGTGGGTCCTTCCCTACCACCCAGGGTTGGGAGACCTGGCCTCAGCACCAGGCTTCTGCCACACCCTCCTGCCCAGTGGTGGCAAGGCTTTGCCACCGGCTCCAGATGGGCAGACCTTGCCCCTGCCAGCTCCTGTGAAGCAGCTCCCTCTGCACCAGCACAGTGCCTGGACCTCCTCTTTCCCTCTCCCCAGAGGGCTAGCTCAATTATTTTGTTTTGTTTTGTTTTTGGCACCAAAGGCCCTTTTGTTTGCATTTGAGGCATTTGAGGCAGCTGGTGAGAGCCAGAACCGGTGAGAGAGGTTCTGAAGCAATGACAAATTTTAGGCCCTTTGCCTGGTAACCCATGAGTCCACTGGCCCTTGCAGATCATGAGCGGAAGTTAGAAAGGGGCGAGAAATAACTGTGAGATCAGAACTCTGTGGAGGGACCCTGCTCTTCCCGCTGGTGTGGCCTTGAACTCTAGGACTTTCCCTTACCTATAAAATGGAGATCACGATCTCTGTCACAGTGCTAGTGAGATATTTATTGAGAAAACATGTGTGTTAGAGCCTTGCAAACAAAGTCCTCTACAAATAGAGGTTTCAGTGGTAGGTTCTAGTAGAAATGATCCAGGGCAGCAAGGGGCACAAAAACTGGCCAAGGACACTATCCAAATAGTTTATCAGTCACTGTCTGAGTTCTTCACCTGCGCACAATTGCAAGACTACTCAGATTCAGAGAACAACAATAGTGGGATTATTATAGTAACAACTAGTTACTGAGGCCAAAAATGGCCATTTTCCTCACCCAAAGCAGTGTCCAGTGTTTTAAAGTCCTAAACACAAATGCTCCCAAGATGGCGTCTTCCTGTCACTGCTGACCTGGAGCACATGGCAGCCAGACTCCAGGCCAGGTTCCAGCTCACGAAGACAACAGAAGACACAGCAGGAGATGCAACCAGAGCTGCTGAGATGTCCCATTACAGCACCAGACAAGCGACACTCAAAACAACAGCTGCAACTGCTAAAGAACCCAACAAATGGCCACACTCACAGTTCAGTGAGGCGCCCGCCCTGGGTCTTTGTCTTCCCTGCCAGGCTGTAACAGCAGCAAAGCTGGGAAACAGTTTCAGTTGTTCAGCTACCTGCAAAGCCTCCAAACTTTTCCTCACTGAGATTGGCTGCTGGAGGCCTCTCCATGTTCTTCAGAGGCCGCACCAGCCTTCTGGAAGACTGGTATGGTGGGGGCAGAAATCGCTGACCCCAGAATCGGAATCACTAAAGATCCGAAAACACTGCATCCCGAACACTGAAAGCTCAAAAGCTGAATCCTGAACACTGAATGCTGGGGGCTGCTTCTGCAGTCCCTCTGAGTTCTTATCAGAATCTCCACCCCAAATGCAATCAATACTTTGTTCGCATTTTCCCTGGGGCGCTCCAGCATCACCAGCACCCCCTCCAGGGCAGATTACAGAAATAGTTCTGCTTGACTTCATCTTCATTTGCCATCATGGGACTAACATAGCAATGGAAAGGGAGTGTATAATTAGCAACTAGCATTTTAAGTATTTGTGATACTTAATTTCTCTAAATTAAAATTGAGTATAAATTTTAATTCTAAAATTAGGGTTAAATATGTTATTTGACTAGCCTGCAGAGAAGGTATAGTGACTTCTATTCTGCCAGGCTAAATAACCCCCCACGGAGTGTACACATTCCTTAGCTAGACCATTGGTTTGAGGGCCAGAGGGAAGCCTGAAGGTTTTGCTGCAGGTGGTCCCGGACCCGCATCTACAAACCTTGTGCGCATGTGCTGAGCGCTCAGAAGGGGGTTGTGAGGTGGGTGACTCCGGAAGGCAGTGGGGAGAGTAGGTCTCTGGCCCAGCTGGACGGGGTCAGAGCCAGGAGGCCCGGGTCCCTGCCACTCAGCAGGAATCTTTTGCTTTCCTTTTGGGGGAGCAGACAGCCCTTGGCGCTCCAGGAGGGGCTGGGATTTATCTCAGAAACATGAGGCACACAGATTCTCCTCGAAAACACACAGGCACATGACTTCGATTACTCAACAGGAAAAACACATTTTCCAACAAAAACAAAGAGCCTGAGGTATGAATTTCAGTCATAACCACCATTTGCTTGTTTACTGTATTATTTTTTCAGCGTGAGTAACCAAGGTTTACAACACTGCAGGTGACTTAGGGGCGCAGGCTCACACTTCTTCAGATGTGCGTTACCACACCACACCCCCCACCACAGCAGCCGCAAACCGTCACCTCAGTGCTGGGCCCCCCCAGCTGTGCGGCTCCACTCCTACCCCTCTGGCAGCCTCGGGACTGCAGGGAGATTTCTAGGGTTTTATTTTGGTTTGGTCTGTCCGTCCCTTTGCTGTGCCTTTCATATTCCACACATGAATGAAATCATCTGGTATTTGTCTCTCTCTTTCTGACTCTGCTTAGTGTCATCTCAAGTTCGGTCTGTGTTGTTGCAAATGAGTTTCACCTTTTCCAGAGCCGAGGAGTATTCCGCTGCGCACGGAGACCACATCTTCACCCACGCGTGGGCACTCGGGCACACCATGTTTTAGCCCTTCCTGCTTACAAATTTTAAAAATTTAGCAGCTTGTTTCATGGATTATCAGAGACCGGGCCTCCAGGATGCAGGCCAGGGCTGGGCTCCTCACGCGGGCCTGTTAGCCTGATTGCCCCGCAGGCGTGGTCTCACCTGTGCTTGGGTGTAGACGTCAGTATTCCGCGTTGGGAGGGAGGGCAGCGGCCTTGCCTTGCACGCCAGTGAGGGGCTTACTGAGCATGGTGCGTGCTGTGAGCTCACGCCGCTCTGGGCCATGGACCCCCAAGGTTGAGATGGTGCCGCGCGGGCCCGTGAGCCCCCAGCCCTGGCAGGGTGCTGGGAGCAGGTCGATTTCAATAAAGGAGAGAAGCAGTAACTAAAGGGCCAAGCCCCTCACACGAGAAGAGCAGGGAACATGTTCGGCCGTCTCTCCTCCACTGGGAGCTGGGAAGAGTGTGCTCCGCTGGCCACAGGAGCTCCCGAAGGTGGTCTGGGCTGCCAGGTGAGTGGGCCAGGGCAACTGCCACCGCGCTCTTGGGAGCCAGAGTCGCACTGGGCAGGGAGACTGCGCTCTGCTGGGGCCAGGCTCCCGAGCTCCCTCTCCCTCGGGAGAGAGTTGTGGACTCCACCTGGTGGTGCTTGCAGAGTCCTGGCCGACCGCAGGAGCAGGGAGGTGGGTGGCGCAGCCTCTCAGGTACAAACTCCAGGAGGAGGAAGATAGCCAAGGAAGGGCAGGGTGGCTGAGACCCCAGAAGGCTCTGCGGCCTCTTAAGCCAGGGTCCAAAGCTCCAGGAGGTGTGGGCTCTGTTCCCCTGACACCACAGGGCACACACAGGCCGCGACTGGACTGACCCTGCGTTCTGGAGCCTTCCTCAAGGGGCAGGACAACGGCTGCATTCTCAGCCTCTCACAGCGGCCAGACCAGCACCTCATCACCACCTGCTGGGGTGAGTGAGGACGCCAGACTGTAAGGTCAGGACTGGACACAGTGCAGGTTTTCTGATCCCATGCAGACCAGGTAAAGGGGGACTCAGAGTCCTCAGCGGTTTTTTGCAGGTCTTTTATTGGGGTTCACCAGGCATATGGCAGGCTGGGGGGCTGGGAGGCTGGCAGGCCTCCCAGCCCCCAGCAAGTCTTCACTCTATCTGGGCTCGCTGGCGTTTGTTCTGCTGCTTCTCGGCTTCTCTTTCGGCTTCAGCTTCGGCTTCTACTGCTGCTGCTGGCGTCCCCGTGACGCCGCCCTTAAAAAGCACAGTCTTAACTCAGCTGAATCCCATCTACCTATGCCCACACCCTGCTCCAGGTGCCGCCATCAGGCATGCATTCGGGACAAGGATCCATCATCTATCCTGATGGCGGGAGGGCAGAAAAGCCTGACATTTTCTTTACCCTACACAGACCCTCTCCTGTCGCCAAGGCAGAATCCCCCTGGGGTTGGAGGTCTTTGCATTGAAGGGGTTGCTTAATTTGTCATTAAAGTCAGTCTCTAGAGGACATTTTCTTTGGTGAGTATTTTATAGTCTAAACAAATTTGTGCTTTATCGCAAATTGAAATAAGTAAAATGAATTACTTCATTTTAATTACTTCATTTTAATGGTGGTGGACATCATGGCATGTTAAGGAATAAGACGTTTGTGCTGAGAAGTGAGCGCACCCGAGACTCTGTGGTCTGAAGTGAGTGTGAGGCTTGCGCGAAAGAAGCAGTGAGTTTCCCAAGCGACTTCGTGTCTCGGCCCCGTCCATCGTGCAGGCCACTTGTTGCTGCAAAGTGTGTGTGTGTGTGTGTGTGTGTGTCTGTGTCTGTGTGTGTGACTTCAAGATCCCAGTCATGGCTCTGTCCTAGAAATGACTAGTTTAGACAGTTTTGATCAATTCTGGGCAGAGGTGGTTCATCTGCTCTATCTGGAGACCAGTTGCTGAGGTTCCTTTATGTAAGTGGTGTCATCTGCTAGATTCTGAAATTGCCCAGTAGGGCTTAGCTTGGGGTGTGCAAATCAGCACTGGTTCTTCCGGGACCCAGGACAGCAGGTGTGTGGCTCGTGGTACCGGCCCTGGCAGGAAGAGACAGGTGGCTGCGTCCAGTGCCTTCTCTCCTCTGAACCTCCTTTGTGACCTTAAGCCTGTCTCAGACTCCAAGGCTTCCCCGGGTTCAAAATGCCCTGATTTATTAACTGTTTGGATGTAGTTACAGCGTGTTAGGTAGAGAAAGTCACTGCTGAGATAAAAAAGACAAACACAAGGTCCATGTAGCCTGCACCTTCCGATGACAGCGGCTGCCTCTCTCCCCGTTAACGCCCTCGGGCTGTCACCACTTAGAAGGGGGTGGAACGGTCAGGAAAGGGTTTGTGAACTAGCAAGTCTTCCCTTGAATTTAGAGGGGAAAAAAGGGCCCCCAGGAGGGGGTTAGCTTATCTGGTGCCTGGGACGAGCTGTGGCTGGAATGAAGAGGGGGGCTAGGGTTTGGGTGCAAGAGGAAGCCTGAGAGACTAAGGTTGTGGTTAAAAAATGTTTGAATCAAATTTGCTGAAGTCAATGACGTATAGGCCTGTTGGAGACCAGAGCCTCGAACTCAAACGAACAATCTCTGGTCTGTCCGTTCCAGCTGGCTGTGCTTCATGGGTCAGAAAATAAAATTTCAAAGAAAGAGACTCAAAAATAAAAAAAAGAAACTAAAGCTACAGAAACAAATAATCTTGTGACCTCAACTGAAATAAAGAACAGTGACTACATTTTAGAAATCAACTCAGCATTTAGGGATAGAATAAATGTAGCTTTATAAAAACTGAATGACTTTGTTCTCACATCCCTTCCCCAATATGGACACAAATCAGGCAGAGTTACCAGCATGATGATCTAACTCACCTGTTTTACAGACAGAGAAACTGAGACCAGAAAGACAATCACCGCCAACCTCACTCTTCATGGCTCTTCAGTTGACAAATACTGTTAGAAGATCTCTAAAAAGAAAAAAAAGTTCCCACTTTTATTTGCAGGGGTCCAGGGAAGTGGGCATGTGCTAATGTTATAGGCATGGGCCCCAAAGAGTAGGTTCTTTACCATTTAAGGAAATACCTCCCCAGAGAGCACTGGGATGGTTGCAGCAGGCAGGGTTTTGAGCGACTCCTGCAAGAGGGAACGAGTGTTAGGAAGGAAAACCAACCTGGTTCTTCAGAGGGAGTTAGAGGAGCTCATTCAAAGGGAGGTCCACACGCAGGGCAGAGAACAGCATCATGGTTGCTCCAGGCTGGGCTATACCTGGTCACCTTCCCACTGTGCGTGCGAGCTCTTAGCCGCCTTCTTCCAGGAAACTGGGAGATACTCTCTAGGCAGGAACTAATGCTTCCCGTCTGCTGTGGTGCCTCGCGGGCAGCGTGGTGGCCGAATCGCTTGGACAGGGCTCACCAGTCCATGATTGAGTCCACCTGTCCAAATGGAATTTGGGGCACCTCATCCTGCCAACTTGCAATTTCTGGTATGTAGACGGTGCCAGCACAGGAGACCCTGATTTGATTATTTACTATTACCTTTACACCCTGAAGTTTACTGTTACCCTATAACCTTTGCAACTCAAACCTTTAGTGTTAGAATCACAGAACACCGAAAAACGAAGTCTCAGCAAATTTGGGTTTCTTTCCTCCTTGAACATTAGAGCCAGTGAAGGCCTCGGAGACCTGCTCATGATTGCTCCTGACATGCAGAACTGGAAACATTGGCCCTGCAGCCCTGGGCTGACCGCACAGGGTGAGGGGAGCACGAAGGTGCTGAGATGAATAACTGGGGGGCCACACTTAGTAGTAAGTGCAGGAGAGGAGGCATATAGGTTGGAACTTGTCTGTATGAGTATTTGTTGTAGGAGTAGGTTAAATAGGTGATACTTTTAAATTGTTGAAACGGGGGAAATCTAAATATCAATGTGCTAAGCTCACTCTCTAACTGGGATTGCCTGAGGATTAATGTGAGTGGGATTAGGCAGCCTGAACATACTGTGTGTTCCCAGGGAGGGGGAGAAGGAGCAGGAGGCAGCCCCAGCAGGTGCTGGACCATGGGCGGGTCCGACAATACAGCAGGTCTCTTTTGTTTTCACTAGGACAGAAGGCAGGAGGATCCTTTTAGGGTCCCCCACAGACAGGCAATAGTGACTCGCCGTTTGCCTGGCCTCTGCAATAGGAATGTTCTAGAGTAGCAATCATGCCTCGTGCCTGGAAAGTCGCTTCTGCCATACCGAACACCATCACATCTGCCTTCTCATTTCACCCCGTCATGAACCAGTAAAGATGAAAGGGCTGTAGAAGTGACTGAGAACAGAGACTTCTGGGTCTCCATGTCAGGTGTCGGGTGGGAGAGCAGCTAATGCTGGAAGGAAGGAAGCAGAGGGGAAAGGAGGGGCGGGAGGAAGAGCGACATCTGCAGCGATGTCTTGATGGTGCGGAGAGGAAAGAGGCTGAGGGAGAAAGGGACAGACTCAGTGTGACCCACTGGGTGGCTGCATGTGGGGATGAGGAAGGGCTGTGCCCTCCCAGGACCTCCCCCGCCCCCCAGTGTTTTTCAGCTCTTTGCTGATGGGAGCACTTAGTTGAGCTTTACAAGCGAATTAGCTGTTCTTGGGATACTGACTACAAAGGATGTAAGAGTGAAGTGTGTCATGTTCACAGGAAACCTGTTAGAGGACAGCAGGGCGGCTGTGTGACATGATCAGAGCGTTTCCGGTGTGTCCCACCCTATCACACAAGCGCATGGACAGGTCTGCCCAATACCCACTCCTCCAGGGGTGCAGTTTTCTCACTGATGTCACCAGGACCTTGGTGGGCTTCATATTCTTTTCTGTCTCTCTCCTCTGCTCTAAAGTCGATCCCTGCTACCTTCCAGAAGTTTCCCATCTTGCTGATGCCTTTATCTCCCTCTTTGGCCAGCATCATCCCGAGGAGAATGTTGGGAGGTGGGGGACGTGCAGGACGGGAAGGCAGTAGGAGCCTCGGGGTGCACATCACCCCCCCTGAACACACTGCCCTGCTGTTCTCCCCTCCCCCAGTGACCTTGTTGGCACAGAAAAAGCAATTCTGCAGCCAACAGCCAGCGTGGGTGGTCCCCCAGCAATGACTGTTCATCAGTGTTTTTTTGTTGGTTTGGATCCAAAAAATGTGACTCATCATTAACTTATTCTTCATTTGTATTTTAGATACTATCTTTTCAGAAATCATTTCACAGCACAGAAGGTTTTTCTCTAGGACCCAAGATTGGTGAGGAAAGAGAAGGAGGGAGGGAAGAAGAGAAGGCGATGTCTACAGCAAGTGGAGAAAATACTTGTTGACTGTAATTGGGTCAGCCCTGACTATCTGCTGGTGTAAACCAAATGTATTCATTCAGTCACCCTCTTCTGGAGGCTGCTGTGCACAGGGCTCTGGAGGGACTGCAGGAAGCTGGGATTAATGTGGCACAGTCTTCACCCTCACTGAGCCATGAAGCCTTTGGCTGAACAATAACCTGTTTATGAACAGAATGGGAGTCTGTGAGGCCTGGCTGAGCAGCTGCTGAGGAGCCTGAGCTGAGTGGCCATCATGGAGGTTGTTCAGGGTTGAGAGTCGTGGGAGTCCAGCCAGGCAGAGGGGAGACAAATCACCAAACATCCCACTTCTGGTTGTGCACCAGAAAGGCCACGCTTAGGAATCAGGCTGCTATAGTTAGAATAAAGGCTACTCTAAACTCATCCTCACAAGGCTTAAAAACAGCCTCAGAAGAACCAAGCTGACCTGCTAGTGAGTTGGTGGCCTGTTGGCTCGAAACGAGATGCTTTCCAGAGGAAGACATAGAAACCTGGAATCCTGATAGTTCAGCATTTACGGTATCCAGAATGAAACCACAATGGTAGACGTGTGCTAAGCAGGAAAATGTGACTCATATAGAGGTGAAAAGTCAATAGAAAATTACCCTCAAATACTCCAAATATGGTAACTAGAAGGTGACGAAAATGTTTAAAATGTCATTCTAATTATATTCAAGGAATGTTTATAAAAAAAGGACAGAGTTTTTCAGCAGAATAATGGAAACCATTAAAAAAGCCAAGTGGAAATTTGAGGACTAAAAAATGAAACATGCAAAATGGAAAACTAGATAAGCTTAACAGCAAATTATATGTAACAAAATAAATCATCAGTGAATTTTCAGATAGATCAATAAAAATCATCAATTCTAAGAAAGAAAAAGAAACAGATTGGAAAGATATTGATGTGGGATGTGATGAAGCTGTCTCAAAGTACGTAACTGGAATCTTAGAAAGAGAAAAAAAATAAGAAAAATGGGGCCAAATATTATTTGAAAAAGTTATGACTTACACTTTCTTAAATTTTATAGAAAAACTGCATAGATATTGATGACCTCATAGATCCTAATAACTCAGTGAAACTAAATAAGGTAAATACTCCTTGGTAAGTCATAGTCAAGCTGCTGAAAATCATAGATAGAAATTTTGGAAACAAAAACAAAAAGTAAACACCACCATAGGGAAGCAACAATATGAAGAATGATGAGTTCACATCAGAAAAAAAGTGGAGAGAATGAGAATGTAATAGAACAGTATCTTTAAAGTACAGAATTTTGCCAACCCAAAATTCTATACCCAGAAAAAAATCCTCCAAAATTAAAAGGTGAAGGACTTTTCAAATGTCTGAAAATTGAAAGAATCTGTTACTGGCAGAATCACATTATAAGAAATAATAAAAGAAATCCTTCTCCATTCCACAGAATGGAGCCTCTGTGGAAATTTAGATCTACAGGGAAGAAAAAGAATACCAAAAATAGTAAATATATAGGCAAGTATAAAAGATTACATCATTCTTTATTCTTCCAGTTTCTTAAAAGGACAATACTGTGTGACACGGTAGTGGGGGGTTATAAAGTGTATAGAGGTAACATGTGACAATTAGAACTAATGATGGTGATGAACTGAGCTATATTGTTAGAAGGTTCCTCTCTTTTATGGGAAGTGGTACAATATTGACCCTGAGTAATTGTGATGATTTAAGGGTTCATGTTATATTTGCTGAAGGAACAACTCAAAGAATAATGAAAAGAGACTAGTGAAAAGCCAGTGAAGTCACCGATGAACACTGAGTGGTATCTCTGGGATCGCCCTTCAAAGAGGATGAGGCAGAGGGCCTCCCTGCTGGCCACAGGGTTAGTCTTAGGCTATCACCGCAATGGCCTGAGTTCGATCTGGGGCCCGGGAGCTACCTACATGGCACAGCAGACCTCTCCTGCCTCCCTGCTGCTCCCCTCTGCAATGTATTTCAATGGATCTGTCTGTTCTGCTCCCCACTCTGTATCTGGTGAGTCCTCTCACTCCCTTCCCCCATACCTCTGGCCTACACACAAAGGAAAAAGAGCGTGAGCAGAGGTGTGGACACAACACGGGCAGTACAGCTACCTGCATGGCGTGCACATCTCGTTCACCAGGAAGAACCCACAGCGGCCCCCCGAGGCCACGTGACTGGTACCAGGAAACCCCCCCTCCCCCGAGACCACATGATTGGTGCCAGCTGCCTGGGGGCTCAGGCTACTGCAGTGTCGGCCCCGCGGGTCTCTGAGTGATGAGAACACGGTGATAGGAGTGGCGGCTTGACCTAGCAGCCTGGGTTCCCAACCGGTGAGGTTGCCGAAGCTCCAGCTGCTGCAGCACAGAGACCAGCACTGTGTCCTCGCCCTTCTTCCCGAAGCACCTTCATCTGGCAGCAAGGTGACTGTGCAAGCCCTTCCCGGCCATTTAAAGATCGACTCTTACTCCAGACTGGAACACACTCCAGGTACACGTGGTGTGTCAGATCTGCCAGGCGGGATCCCACTGGATTCGGTGTCAGACAAGGGCACTTAGCTCCCCATGTGAAGGCACAAGAGAGGGGTCCCCACTGTGAAGTCTTCTGTGTATGGCAGATGTCACGAACCTGTCAGGGCCCAGAACAGCCTGCTGTGGGCACAGCTGGTGCAGCTCCGAGTGGAGGTTTTGTAGGGCCATGTGCTGTTGTCCAGGAAGCGTAGAGACAGAATTGAATGCTATTTGGCATTAGTCGAGATGATTATATGACTTTTCTCCTTTATTCTTTCAATATGTGAGTTATACGGAGGGATGATTGAATGCTGATCCTGTCTGGTGTTCCTAGGGTAGCTCACCTCCTCACACACCATCCTTCTTACGTGGTACTGATTCGACTTGTTAATATTTTGCTGGGATCTTTGCAAGCAGGAGCATCAATGGAGCCGATGCAAGACACTATTCTTAGAAAGGCCTGTTGCAAGTTTGACCCTTGGCTGGTGTCCAGGTTTCCAGAGTGTTCTAGCCACCTCACTGATAAGAGTGGCTCACGTGCCTGAACTATTGGTGCAATCAATGTGATTTCTGCTGAACACCTTTCCTCCTAGGAGGTGGGATCAGCGCCTACCAGGCAGAGTGTGCCTGTGTGCCCAACCCCATCAGAAGCCCGGGGCACTGCGTCTCCAGCCAGCTGCCCTGTAGACCACATCGCTTGCATGTTGGTATGGCTTGTTGGGAGGGGAGCTCAGCTGTGTGGCCCCTGGAGGGGCTCTTGGAGGCTCCAGCCTGGTCTCCTCCAGGCTCTCCAGCTCGTGCCTTTTCCCTTTGCTGGTCTTGCTTTGAATCCTTTCACTGTGATAGGCTGCAGTTGTGAGACAACTGGGGCCCAGTCCTCCCAGAAAATCACTGAACCTGCGGGTTTTCTGGGGGACCCTGTGGACTCTGCCTCTTACTCGCGAGGGACTTTGCTTTCTTGCAACGTTGCTGTTAGGTTTTGGTGTTGGGTTGTGCTGGCTTCATGAGCCTTGCCAGGAAGGCCTCTGTCCTCTTCCTGGTTCGGGGGAAACCAGTCTTGTTTCTTCCTTAAACTTTTCTGGGAAGAAGCATTTGCTGGAAGTGCTGTTTGGATAGGTTGCGGGTTCCTTAAGTAGGTGTTCATCAGAACGCCTTGAAATTTTAAGTTTCTTTGTAAACTTCACCTTAAAAAAAGAGTAGCAGGAAATACTGAAATCTGAGTAGTAGATTTCCTTTATTCAGTGATATAGGCCAGTGATTCTGAAACTGCCTTCTGCGTACGCTGATTAAATTACTAAATGTGCAGGAGATGATGGAAACCCCATTCGTGCTATTGGGAGAGGGGGTTGAAATGTGGCTGGAGAGGATGGTGTGGGGTTAGAACTGGAGTTGTGAGGACAAGCTCCTGAGTCTGGTGCCCAGAAATTGACGGCTAAATACCACTCTGCACTAAAGGGACTCGAGCGGCTGGGAAAAAGGGCTAATTGGAGGACGAGGGCAGAGCAAGTGCAGATAAGACTGGAATATTTTTTGTGCCAGAAAGTATGGAAGCTGCTGTGTGTGACGGGGCCATGTGGGAAGGAATCAGGGCAGCTTGAAGGGTCTCAGTGGCAGGACCTGGGACAATTTGTGTAGCAAAATGAATAATGCTGGTAATGAATTGGAACCCACTGAGTAAACTAAGATTCCATACTGACACGAATGAATGAATGAATGAATGAATGAAACTGGAAACCCTTTCTTACAGTAGAATACAGCTCATAAATACAGAAGGAATAACAGAGCTGGGGGGTGGGGAATGACTGGTTCCTTAAGTGTGCATTCTAGAACTGGGAAATAATCACTGAATGTAAAGATAACCCCTGATGTAAAGTTTGTTCTAGGCAATATAAACGCATTGTGAGCTTCTTTCCATAAACATTTTTACTGACAAAATTGAAAATGGTAATATGGAGTATAAGATTTTTGTAATACAGATCTGCTCGGGAAAATGCAATTCTTTTTGGAGGAGATAACATTTTGTTTGGCTGGGGTTCAGAATTCCCATCCTTCTACCGTCAAAAGGATCCCAAGTTCCATCTGTTAAAACCATTCTTAGCTTGTGGTCTGCACAAAATAGGGTAGGCTTACAGCATCCAGCTCCAGTCCTTCCAGAGTCCAGTTCCAGTCTTTCCAGAGTCCAGCTCCAGCCCTTCCAGGGTCCAGCTCCAGCCCTTCCAGGATTCAGTTCCGGCCTTTGCACGTATAGTTCTAGGCTGACATTTGCTCAGTGTTTCACCTGCCCACGGCTTCATGAGCTTCTTCTTTCTCCTGATAGTCGCCTTTCAGACCCAGCTAATTTAAGTGGGCTTCTGTTTTGTTTTGGTTTTTTAAAGATTTATTTATTTATTTATACAAGCACTGGGTATAGTCAGAAGCGCGGGAGGGTGAGAGAATTCACCAGAGCCAGAGCGGGGAGCAGAGCAGGCAGAAGGACCAAAGTACATTGCTGAGGGGAGCAGCGGGCGGCCCGAGAGGTCTGCACACCATGTGGGACCCTCGCCGGTGGCTGGGGATTGAACTGGCGCTGCAGAGGCTGCAGGCAGCCTGGCAGCTGGCGCTCAACCGCTGAGCCACCAGGGGAGGCCCAGGGCTTCTGTTTTTATAAACAAAATAATCTATTATTGAGCACCAGTAATAATCTCTGAGTTGGTTTCTATTACTAATCATAATAAAAATCTGAGATCTGTACCCAACAATATTATTATATGTACTTAATTTTACTTGTAACCAAACAACACAATGAACACAAGCCAGCTGCTGTGACTAAGGCAGAGCAGTAGGGCCCATGTCCAGGATTCCAGAGGGCATCAGGCTCAGCGTTGCTAGGTTCCATCGTGTTCTAAGGCATCTCCACCCCTGCCTGTGCACTCAGACACCGACCTAGATGTGGCTGTCAAAGGACTTTGAAGGTACAGGTGAGGTCCGAGTCCTGGGCTTTTAGATGAGCTTATGTTGTATCATGCAGGGGCCACTATAATCACATGTCCTTTAAGAGCAGAGGGGAGCAGGCAGAAGGGAAAGAAGAGGTTGCGAGCAGGTGAAGGAGTCCGTGCAGCATTTCTGGTTCTGACAATGCAGGGACCACAAGCCAAGGAGTGTGGGCAGCCTCCAGGAGCTGGGAGCGCCTCGCTGACAGCCAGCAAAGAACACCTTAGTCCTATAGCCCCCTGAATTTGGCCAACAACCTAAATAGGCCTAGAGGTGGATTCTCCAGACGAGTGTCTGGGCCAACCTTGACCACCCACCTCAGGGATTCCCGAGCAGAGCACCAGGAAGAGCTGCCCTATGCCCAGCTTCTGGCCCACAGACACTGAGGCATAGCAAGTGGGTCTTTAAGTGGCTGTGTGTGGCGTGTGCCTCTCTGCACAGTGGGCAAGAACACGACTCCTCTCTGGGTTATGTCAACACCACCTTGGGGACCTGATTCCATCCCCACGCCTGGGGTCACCCCCTACCATGTGACTTGGGGCTCTTGCTTGTACAGCATAAAAATGAAAAACTATAGGAAAAACCAGCCTCAGCAGCATTCCTGTCTGTCCTGGGCCTCCTCATGGGCACATGACTGCACACACGTGTGAGCCAGTAAGATCACAAGAAGTGATAACGTGACTGTCACATCAGCAGCAGTTGAAGGTCAGGATTGTCCTACTTTTGGTAAATTTTCTACATGGGACAGGAATCTTCAACTATGGGATTCAAAATTAACTCTACTCCTGTTACCAGAACCAGCCGCCTTAGTGGTAGGAGGCGCAGGACAGTGAGGTCCTTTCGACCCTGCTGCCCACCGTAGGCCGGTCCTGGCAGCTGCTCCTCAGAGCTCAGCAACCCGTTTGTGATAGACCCGTCAGGTGCGAGCTGGGAGCTGATGGTGCTAAATGGCCCCATCAGACTTGTGGTGTAAGAGGAGATAAGCCAGGGTTGGAGAGAGCTGAGGAAGCCCCGGGGAAAAGGAGATGATGACCCTGAGCTCTGAAAGAAGAGGATGGTAGCCCCCGAAAGGAAAGGAGCCCACGACCAGGGCCCCTGAAAAAGGAGAGGCGACGCCAGCCCCTGGAGGAAAGAAGACAGTTCCAGCCTCTGAAGAAAGAAGACAAGCAGCATCCAGCACCCCCCTCCGAGGAGGGAAGAGCAGCTGAAGGACTCTCACGGACGGGGCCGCCGTCCTGTCTCTGACATCGCCTGAGAGGAGCCCCCAAGGCCCTGGGCCTGGCGCCTCAAAGAGCTGTTTGTTGTTGGGATAACCTGACAACTCGCACAGGGCTGTTGGCACTGGGTGTCTGCGATGTTCGCACTGGGGGTGTCTGCGGGACCAGGAGTGGCCGTCACTACTGGCCCGCGCTGGCCAGCTCTCCTGGTGACCAGTAGTACCATCGCTGATGGTAGCTGGGTGAACAGCCTCCTCGTGTGGCCACAGTGAGCTCTTTGCTCCCCTGTTTGTAAATATGCCGCAGGGGTGCAGTTCCTGGAGTCTGAGGTCTCTTGCAATTGTGCTCGCGGGTGAGACCCACAGACAGTGACCGTCCTCTCATCGGGGCTGTCCTTCTTAGTCTAGGGCTCTCGGTTTTAGCCTTTTGGCCTTCTGGGGCTTTTTGGTGTCTCTGTTTCAGAGACCCTGTGGCCTCTTTGTGGCCCTCTCCGCCCGTTTCACTCCCACGCAGGCTCCCAACACCACACAACCCACCTTTCTTAGGTCATTTGGGGAAGTACACTCGAGTGAGAAGTGAGGCGTGGGCCCCCGAAGGGGGGGGCTGGGGAACAACTGCTGGTCTCCGCGGGCTGGAAAGGGAGGGCAGGGAGGTCATTTCAAACTTATCTTTTCTTTTTTTTTTAATGGAGAAACAGGCACCCGGGAATTGTTTGGGTATTAGACTTGGGCCCGATGGAAACTGCTCAGAGGCCTGGCCTTCCTCCTGCCCTCTCACTCCTGACACCCCTGCCACCTCCACGCCCGGTAGCCGGTGTCCCAGCAGGCCCCAGATTGCGCTGGTGTTTGGAAGTTTATAGGGCTCTCCTTCTTCAGCTGAGGGGGGATATTTGAGAAAGTGAGTGTGCTCGCGGCTCCACAGGGGGCTGGAAGCGGTGGCCAGCACCAGGGTTGGGGGCTGGTTCTCTGCTAAGTACAGACCAAGAGCCTGGTGAGGAAAGAGGGCAGACCACAAGCTGCAGGGACTCTCTTGAAGGGACCCCGAGACTCTGGGCCCAGACTACGTGGGGCAACTTCCCCCTGCTCCTTCCAGACCCAGGACTGGGGCCACTCACAGCAGATGGTGGGTGAAGAGCCTGTGTGTGGGGACAGCGCCGGCCAGTAGTGATGGTCACTCCTGGTCCCGCAGAGACCCCCAGTGTGAACATCACAGACACGCAGTGCCAACAGCCCTGTGCGAGTTGTCATGTTACCCCAACAACAAACAGCTCTTTGAGGCGCCAGGCCCAGGGCCCTGGGGGCTCCTCTCAGGCGATATCAGAGACAGGACGGCGGCCCCGTCCATGAGAGTCCTTCGGCAGGAGGAATGTGGGGCTGCCCTGGGGGCCGGCACAGAGCCACTTGGCTGGCTGATCTCTGAAGCTGGGGGTGCAGCAGGGGGAGCCTCAACAATAGGGGAGGCAGTGCCCAGGGCCTGAGGAAGCAGGTAAGAGCTTCAAGTTCTCTTTGAACATCTCAGTTGACAGTAGACTTGGGGGGGACACCTGAGGGTCAGCAAGCTTTATGTCACCGCTTAGGGACCACCCACTCCGACCCACTCATCGTCCACACCGCAGGTCTTACCACTTCCGACGGAGGGAGGTCAAAAGGCCAGGTCAGGGGCCAAGAGACACTGTCCAAGGCATTTAAAACAAGAAATGGAGATAATCACTTTAGTTAAATAGTGAAGAACTATAAATAATCCTGCAAACTATTTAGAGGTCGGTGAGGGGACGGTTTGCTTCTGTTTTGCAGGAGGGACTCGGTGGACACTCGATGGTGCTGAACAGGAATCAGCAGCACAGGCTTGTTGTTCCCGCCACAGGGATAACTTCCAGTGGAAGGGAGCGTGAAGACCACCAAAAAGTGGTCGGAAGTGGCCAGCAGGCTCGGGGGGGGACTGTCGCTTTTCCATGTTCTTTTCTGCATCACTTTATTTTTTCATGTGTTATTTAAATATTCAGAAATAAGATAATCCAGCAGTACCACGCACTTGGGAGGCAGAGGTCGGGAGCGAGTGGGGAAGGAGGCGGCGCAGGCTGAAGTGCGTCCCTGGCCTCTCCCCCGCGTCTCGGGTGGCCACCCCGTAAAGGGCCGGGCGTCAGGGCTGCAGTCGCTGGATGGGCTCCCGTGTCACTCAGCCCTCAGTTGCGCTCAGGCCCGAGGGCCCAGGTCTCACGGAGCCAAGGACGTTTGGCAGCGCCAGGCCACCTCTATGCCAAGCCTGGATTCGCCTTGCAAATCTGCGAGACAGGCAGTAACGGGGGAGTTAAGAGATTGACGAAAGTAGCGCTTAAATCATCTGCGAGGCCTTTTCCCCAGGAATAGCTGTGCTGCGAAACGAGCTCCTGAGTCATTCGAGAAGGTGCCACTATCGTAGCATCTGCGGCAAGTGCGGGACACGTTGCCAGATTCGCGGTCTTGCAAAGCACAGAAAACATGGGGTGTCTGACGCTGGGAGGCCTCTCCACTCACGGAGGACAGAGGACAGGATAGAGCAGCCCCTGCCACCAGCTTTCTCTCCTGCCTCCATTTAGCATCCATTTCAGAGGTGGGCCCTGGAAGGGAATTGCCATTCTTTGGGGACTAGAGACCTGTCTCCAGCTGTGTCCCCTCCCCACAGGGACGCTTCTGTCCTGAGTCCTGGGGCCCAGGGCTGTCTGCCATGCAGTGCCGTCGGGGGACAGGACCCCTGTTTTCTCTTCCTGTCCGTGTTGAGTCAAGGCTGCGGGCAGTGGGGATTTGCATCTTGAGGATGAGGCGGCTGCCCTCAGGCGACGTGGGAGCCAGGCCTGTGGGTGACCTGGGCGTCCCGCAGGCTCTGCCCGAGTTCCTCTTGGGAAGATGTCAATTATTTTGCAAAAGCAGAGTCGCGAACTTCTTGTCCCTGTGCCGGTAAAGTCCTGGGACAAATAGAAAGGGACTTAGGGCCTGGGTCTGCGCCCACCTGCGCCGAGGATGGGTCCCCCTCTCTGGTCTGGAGTCCCGTCTTCGGGAAGAGGGGGGTCGGTGCCGACGGTGCACCCGCCGTCCTCGCTGTGGATGGTGCTGGTCTGGGGCCTGGATTCTGACCTTGCTACGTCTGGGTGAGCTGCCGCTCCAGGCTTTCTTCACTTGAAACGGGTGTAACATGTGTGAAGAGCAGGGGGCAGGGGCTGCGGTGTGGGCTGAGGCCGAGAGAGGGCAGAGGGCTCTTGCACTGATAGCGAGCAGCAAAGCCCACGATGCACCCGTGAGGCAAAGAGCCTTCAGGCCGTGAGAACAGACAGCGACGTGCCCCTGAACTTAGGTGACATCAGGCCTAGCAGCTGGCATGAGGGAAGAGTGTGACGATGTCTGCACCTTCCGTTTTCCATTCTACCAAGAGAGGAATGAGCCTAGAAGCAAAAAATTAAATTAAAACCCTGGGGCCTCCCCGGTGGCACAGCAGGGTGAGCGCAGTGCTGTGAAGTTGTCCGCAGCCTCTGCAGTGCGGGTTCGATTTCCGGCTGGCCAGGAGCTACCCACATAGCATGGCAGACCTCTCCTGTCTCCCCGCTGCCCCCCCCCCCAGCAGTGTATTTCATCAGTCTGCATGTTCTGCTCCCTGCTCTGTCTCTGGTGAATCCTCTCACCCTCCCGTGCATCTGGTCTGTACCCCAGCTCTTGTATAAATAAAAATAAATCTTAAAAAAATAAATTAAAACCCTGCTTGGCAAAATAAGGCAGGAGGAAAAAGGAGAGAGCGCCTGGAGAGGACAGCCTGGGGCCGGCTGTCGAGGAGGAGGTGGCGCTCCTGGGTGGGGTCAAAGCGGCCATCCGCTGAGGGGGCCATGCATTTTGAGGCCCGTTGGCTTCTCCGGCATAGTTGCCCCACTCCTGACAACTGCAGTTTGGGGGTGACTGAGTTTGTCCAGGGGGAGTTTGTGAGAAGTCAGTCCCTCCTGCCAAGTGGGGTATCATGGGCCCCTCAGTCTTGGGCCTGGTTCTAAGGACTCAGAGCCAGAGAAGCCGAGAGAGTTGAGGAAGGAGGCGTGAGGACGGGGGAACTGGGCGCAGCTGAGAGTGGGGGGAATTCTAAGGGGTCGTTGATATCAACAGACTCTTTTTTTGTCCACTGCTGTGTTCAGTAACCTAAAGTGCTCCGCTGATGGCCCCCAACAATCCTATGGAATAAAAAAAAGCTGCATTTTAAATTGTTACATGGGTTTATGACACTTAGTGTACCCTAAAGCAGCTCTCACCTCTCCACACATAGAATCCTGTGGATTTACACTGTTCTTCACCCCCATTTTACTACCGAGGGAACAGAGACAGCGAGAGGAAGTGATGGGAGCAAGACAGCAAGGGAGTGACTCAGCCAGGCTTGCCGCTGCGGCAGCAGCTGTGACGCTACGGAGAAGGGGTGCATCGGGCGTGAGGGCGGCGTGAATGTCGGATGTGAGGAGGTGAAAAGCAGTGACAGTTGCACATGGCAGGCAGGAGGAGGGAGGCAGCATAGGTGTGAAGTGGGCTCGGCGTGGGTTTGAGGGGTATCAGTGGAGACTCCTGCCGAACTGGAGGGGGGACTTACCTTGCAAGGGGTTAGATGGTAGGGGGGTGGGTTGCAGAAGACCCCAGGCCAGTGTTAGCAGAGAGGGGAGCTTGGGAAATGGGATTTGGGTGTAGACTGGTGGTTGGTTTTGAACAAGATAGTCCCTCAGCTCACGCCAGTCACGTCATCTGCCCCCTGCTCAGAGGAAGCATGATCCGTTCTAATTCCACAGCGCTCAGAGTTGATGTTCCCACTGCAGCCTCTTCTGGTGCTGACTGGGGCATTTAACCTACAAATAAGATTGAATCTGCGGGACAGAGCAAACCTCGGCCACTGCTGTCTGAGAGATTCTGGGAAAGTTACGAGAAGGACAAGTGAAGAAAACTGTCAGAATGATATTTGGGGTGCATATGAAGACTCCCTCCCTTCCAGAAATGTGAGGACCCTGCAAGGGTCAGGAGTTTGTGTGGCGTGGCTGGGACTGACAGCTGTGGAGGAGAGTCACAGGTACCTGGCGGGGGCTGCATGTGTGCGCCGTCTAGGGGTGCCCAGATGCAGGTGGCCAGGTCCATGTGCTGGGGTTCCTTAGGAGTGTTACAGGGCACACGCACACAACCCTCCAGACCATGTAGGATTGTGTTTTTCAAGCATCGTTGCAGTAGGATGGCTAATTAACCCCGATGACTAAATAGTAAAAGAGACACCTAGATACCTAAATAGTAAAAGAGATACCTAGACACCTGTTTATCTTACTTGATCCCAGGCTTTCATAGAACGGACATGGCTTTGGGGGAATGAGGGATCACTGTCCCAGAGAACTTCCTTCTTTGCGCACCTAAAGAGAAATGCTTATTTCAAAGCAGAAGACATCCATGGAGGTGGCTTCAGTGTCCTCGTTCTCCCTCCTGAATCCAAGGTCACACTCAGGACAGCGCCCACACAGGCAAATCCCATTTGCTCCTGGGGGTGGAGCCCCAAGAGTGACTTGTGAATAGGTTTTCTGGATCCAGGTCATTCCCCCATAGACACATGAGGAGTGGGAGACCTGCACTCGGAGGCCAGTCTCTGGGCCGCTTTTAACCTCAGGGGCTGTGCGGCAGGCAGGGCCTGGGTGTGGCGCAGGGATTGTCGTGACCTTAGAAGGAAGTGCTCCCTGACACACTCACTTTTGCACAAATCTTTCAAGACTTGTAGCAATAGATCATTACTTTTTATTTTGTTGATGACTTTTTATTTTGAATAGTTGAAGACTTACAAGAAATTGCAAAAACAGTACAGTTTCTGCATCTGCCTTATCCTGAGTCCCATTAATTACTTCTTACATGATGACACTATTAATTCAGACAGGGCTCTTGCTCAGACCTGACCAGTTATTTATTCATTTTATTTATTCACTTTTCCTAAACAAATAAAATCTTTGGAATGATGAGATTATTTCATTTTTCCAGTGTTACAAATGTTAACAGTCTTTTACAACAAAGTCTTCCATTTTTGCAGTGAAAAGCTGACACTGGTATTTGGGTGAAGACAAAGTATGTTTTATTATCATCTGTCTTACTTCAATTTTGATATTAAAAAGATAACATTTTAACAATTTCTAGAATACACTGTATATTCTAGAATAATATGTTGCATAAAATAATTGGTGAAATAATGACTCTAAAAACTAGTCTAGGTCAGCGTTTTAGACAAGTGTGTTGTCCCAGTTGTGATAAACAGAATGAAGTTATGTTAGTTGAGTTACTTGATCTCTTTGGTCCTTAACTCATGACAAAGTGAGAAAATAATTTCTAAAATTTTCTTCAGTTAAAAAACCAATGCAATGATGTCACCAGTATTATACAGAGATCATCATAGAAAGATAAGATGGGTTTATTAAAAACAAACAAAACTAAACTAAAAAAACCCAAACAACTAAAGGGAAAAGAAAAAAAAATGTCATATACCCACAAAAGTCAAGGGAAAAGCCGCAAAGCCGACTGAGGGCAGCATCCCCATGGGCCGAGGAGACCCCTGCCTCAGCACCCCAAGGAGGAGTCTGAGGACCGAAGGGGTCCCGGGAGCCAAAATAGGCTGGATCCCCCCACCCCAGGTCACTAACCTGCCTTGCGTGGGAAGACGACGGAGACCTGCAGAGGGTCAGTGGCCCCAGGTGTGGAAGGGGGCTCACACCTGTCGGCGTGAGTCTGCAGCTAGACCGGAGACGCCCAGCACAGGGCAGAGCTGCGACGTTCTCCCTCCATCCCAGGAAGCTTGGAGAACCCAAACAGCAGGCGGAGGAAGGATGAAGGGAAGACTGGGCAGGGTTCCGAGTGGGATGACGTGCACGGAATGGGGCGTCAGCCTGCCTGGGACATGCAGGCAGCGTATGTGGTGGGAGTCTCTGGTTTCTGAGGACGCCTCTCCAGAGGAGCTACGGTGCTGTGAGCTGCTGGCCACCCTGGGCACTCACTGGCGTGTCCAGCCGGGGAGAGGCACCCGTGGGCTGGCTGCAACCTGTCTCTAGGAAAAGCAAGCTTGTCCCACAGGCTCTGCGTCTCACCGGAAATTTGGGGTGAGAATTTAGACTCTGGATTCTGGGAAGAACCCTAGACCTCTCTCCATCTTGTGCTCACATTAGTTTCTTATCTCAATACCTTCTTTTATGGTCTCTTGGCCTTTTCTCTTTGTGTATATAGTGGTGTCTCAAAGATACTGAAGACTGATCATAAAATCAGCTAGGACACAGTTCAATAGAAAGATAGAAACAATTAAAACAGAAATATGTGTCTATTCTCCAACCAGTGGTCATATAACTGCTCATTTAGGTAAAAATTTCCTGGTGGGTGCTCTTGTTCTCTTTCTCCTTTGAGCCACATTTTGAGAAGATTTGGTTTGGATTTTTCAGATAACTTTCAGCTCTCCACATCTTAGACTTTTTAAAACCTCAGAATCGTATATTCCACCTGCACCCTACAAGTGCGTTGGGAGATCTGTGCTAATACAAGTGCATTCACACGTAATACTGTGATTTGTAAATTCTGCCTTTATATTTAAAGGAAAAGAGAACGTGAACACATTGACGTCATCAAGAAACAATACAAGGATCTTAATTTTATTTTACTTTTACAAGGAAGCTTATTTATTGGTTCAACCATAACTAGAAATTACTCCTTGACTCCCCTGGACAGTGGGGAAGTAACATTTTTAAAAAATGCCAACAAAAATGATCTCCAAAGGGAATGAAATCTCCAAACAGAAAGTCTTTAACCCGTGAATCAGCAGAGCACCCCCAGGTGAGCCGGCCCCTACCCATCTTCATCGCCCCTTGAGATTCGAGGGTCTGGGCAGGGACCAGCAGGGAGAGGGGCTCTTGTCTCCTTCAGCCAAGTGGGGTGCATTCCTCCAACAGTTGTCAGAGGAAAACACTCGCTGCAGAATCATTCAGGGCCTCCCCGGTGGCGCAGCGGTTGAGCGCTGGGTTATGAAGCTGCTCGCAGCCTCTGCAGCACCGGTTCGATCCCCGGCTGCTCCCCGGCCACCGGAGGAGGGTCCCGCATGGTGCGCAGACCTCTCCTGCCGCCCGCTGCTCCCCTCAGCAGTGTACTTGGGTCCTTCTGCCTGCTCTGCTCCCCGCTCTGGCTCTGGTGAATTCTCTCACCCTCCCGCGCTTCTGACTGTACCCAGTACTTGTATAAATAAATAAATAAATAAATAATAAATAAATCTAAAAAAAAATTTAAAAAATAGAATAATTTCATTCAGTGCCCCCTATTCATTAAGGGACTTTAGATAAGTTCTTGAGCCTCCTTTGCCTGCCTCAGCTAGATAAGGTGATAAGGCACCACCTGTTGTTGTAGAGATGACTTGAGTTAATAAGACAGATCGTGTGAACAAACAGTAAAACACCGCCTGGAATACAGCAAGTGCTGCAGTATAAACGCTTTGAAAAATAACTAGATGCAGAAAAGAATTTAAAGAGTAGAAGAGCAAAGGAAAAATGCTGAGACCCGCCCTGTACCCCCATGGGTGGCCACGCAGGAACCATCTTCATCCATCTATCTGTGACGAGTGCCCACAGTGTCGCAGCTGCTGCTTCCTGGGTACCACAAGCGTTGTCATGGTGACATAGGCACGTTGTTTTATTGGCAAAGTGGATTGCATGTGTGCACTGTCAGAGCTGGTGTGTGACCTCTTGCTCCCTGTCCCTAATCAGGTCTGGGCAGACATGGGGAGTAACATCTAGGGGCTTCGACAGCAGCCTGACATTGCCCTGAAGCCAAGTGTGTGGTCTGCCGGGCCAGGTGTAGAGGCGGTTCTGCTAGAGGAGTTCACCACGGGGAGGGGGCACATGCTGTGCACCCAGAAAGACTTCAGACTAGCCGATAACTCACGGGACAGACTGGCTAGCAGGCCCTCGTCACAGATGGGAGGGAATGTGGTCACCCGTTTCTCAACCTGGCCGCCTTGGGAGTGCCCCTCCATGTCAATAACCAGGCCAGTGCATTGTAATGTTCAGTGACTATGTCATGCTTCAGTTTTTAAGGCTCACCCATGAGAAGGTGGCACAATTTGAAGGCTCCAACCTTCTGAGATGCCTTCCACCTGCAGATGACAATATGGGGTTGTGTATGGACGTTCTTCCCACCCAAGGGGAACCATTACCAGACTATTGAGGGCTCCTCCTGAAAAGACAGTTTCCTCCATAATGAGATCCATGAACAAAAACCTTGGGTAATAATTCAGGGATTAATAGCACAGTGACCTCATCACCAAAACCTTCACAAATCCCCCTAGGAGTAGATGTTACTGCAGCACACACAAGCTGTTTTCTCTGATTGCCCATTTTTACCAAGAATACACCTTTTCTTTTTTGCTTTACCACCTTGATGACTGGAGGGAAAGTCCCAGCCAGGTGTTTTTGAGATCTGATGTTGAGAGGGTGGAGCTCACCCACGAGCTATGTGACTTGTTCCTGCATGTCAGTTTTGAAGAAGATTCATATCAAGCTAGTGTTGATTCCACATGAGAGTGATTACATGGTTGGCTTTTTGTGTGCTTTACAAACAGCACAAATCTCATGTTGACTATTTTGGTAACTTAATATGTGGTGAATGCATCATAATACCTGGTCTGTTCATTCCTAAATGCAATAAAAGATGCCAACCATAAAATTTTAGATGACTAAATCTGAACAATAGCCTTTCAAAAGGAGTTAAAGTCAGTGTGTTTTGCCAAAATTGCATGTGAACTATTTGGCTGTAATTGTTCCTACTCAACAAACACCCATTGATGCCCAATGTCTGGCTTGGCACCCCAGCAGGGCTGCCTCATAAGGAAATGCCCCATACCTGCATCGTCCAGCCTGGTAGCCACTGGCCACACGTGGCTCCTCAGCTCCAGAAATGCGCCTCGTGAGGACTGGAACCTTTCATTTTCCTTGGCTTCAGTTTGAGTAGCCACATGTGACTAGGGTGGCCACATAGCTCAGTGCGGAGGCAGGACAGATGTCACTATTTCAAGATGGAAAAGGTGATTGTGATTTAGGGTTTCTCTCAAAGTGCCTACCAAGTAGTGGGAGAAATGCAGATGCAATTTTTTTGATGATTGTTTTTTAAATGTTAGTTATTTTAAACTTTTTTTTATTGTGCTAATATTGGTGTATGTCATTGTTTGCATGATACAAGTACAGGATTCCCCTCCACTTCAGGTGTGGTTGCCATAGTTCCCCCTCCACCAAAGTACCCACAGCCCCCCACCATCGCCCCTGTGCTCCCTCCCCTCTGCTCTCATCCCTAAAATCCCCATCTAATTTCCACAGAACTTACTAAAGTAGAAAATTTATATGGAAGGAAAAAAGCCTCCAAATAGCCAAAATAATCCTGAAGAGGAACAAGATGGGACAGAGCAGGTGTGGGGCTTGTCCTATCAGACACTAAGACCCGTTATAGAGCTGTCATAATTAAAATGAGATTCTGGAGAACAGAATGAGGAACCCAGAAGCACATTCATGCAGGACTGTTTTTAGCAGCATATAAAAGGCAGGCGCCATGAAGAAAATGGATACATCTAACTACAGTAGAATTTTAACTTTTTATTGTTACCAACACTCTAAAAATGAAGTTAAAAGGCAAGCTGCAGGCTGAGGTGAGAAGACAGCTGACAAAGCAACAGAACACATAACGGCACGAGTAGCATTCCCAAACGACAACTGGAAGTAACCAGTAAAGAAGGCGGTGTCGGGAGAGGGCATGTCTGCATCTTATACCAGATCTCTGCCTGTGGCCTAATAAGCTCACCATCAGTGCAGGCATGCAAAGTCTCACACGTTGCTGGAGGAATGTAAATCGGAGATTCCCCTGGAAAGCAGTTTGACAGAATCTGGCCAGCGCTTTGTAGGCCAGCTGTCCAGGCACAGGGCCTTACCTTGGATCAGTTCTCGTGCAAGGGTACCTGTACAACAGTGATGCTGCAGGATGATTTGTGATGGTAGATAGTTGACAAAGTGGTCACTGAGTGGATGGACACAGGTAGGGTGGACTGTGTGAGGAAACACTATAGTTAGACTGAATGAACTAGACCAGGTTATCAAGGCTGTGGGTCTCAAAAATACAACCTTGTGTGGAAAAGGGAGTTGACAGAAGCACATGTGTCGTAGGTGCCCTACGACATTCCGAAGCACTTCACTCTGTCTGTATTTTAAAAGGATGAAAACTTGGACAAGCTGAAGTGTAACAACTTTGTGATAATTACATCTGGACAACAGTTGTCCTGTGCCTTTGGAGACCGTACTCTGGCCGCCCACCCCCAGGGCCAAGGTCTTGCACCCACCTGAAGCCGATTCCCCTCTTACCTCCCCACCATCTGGGAGCTGGGACCCCAGGACTCCCTGCTCAGGGATCCTGAACCCTCTTCCCAGGCCCATCTTCCCAAGAATGGACCTGCTGATGCCTTGGGGAGGGAGGACAGCAGACAGCAGCTGGTGTGGCAGGAAGGATACCCGACTGTGTCTGAGTGTTGGCTCTTTATAACCATGTCACTAACAGTGAACATGACATTGGCCTGTTCTGAGGGTGGGTGGTATTTTTATATCTCTTTAGTAATAGCTGACTCCTATAGCATTTATGTTTCAAGTACTTTTTCTAAGTGATTTGCATTAAGGAAGAAGAAGGTCCCTTTCAGACTCAATTTTATGGAAGACACATAACAACTAAAAGGAACAGAAGAGGATTTGAACCCAGTAGGACCGGATCCAAAGTCCAAGATCCCAAGATCCTAGCAACTACTCTATGTCTTATGTCTGCTTGCCCAGTTACAGCACTAAAAATAAAAGTAGTTAAAATAAAAATACCCAGACATGTACAATACTGGGAAAAATGTAGTGAAATTCCAAAAGAAGGTTCTGAGATGTGTTAAGAGCACAAGGTTGAGGTTGCTGGGGTAGGAAGGGCTCAGGAGGCTGCGGAAGCCCCTGAAGGTAGGAGCAGACATTCAACCTGACCTTGCTGGGCCCTGGGCTGGGACCCCGGAGGAAAGCAAAACTCCAGGAAGAGGGAACTTGCTGTGCGCACCGGTAGATTTAGAAAGGCTCTAGCAGGATTTGAGGATTAGCAAGCAGTTCTGTTTGGCTGTCACTTAAGGGTACAGTTGGGTGAGAGACATAGTTTAGGACTTTGGAAGGGAGATGATTTAATGTGGAGGCAGGGCAAGCCACTGCAGGCGGCCCCTCCGAGCTGTTCTGAGGGCTGATCTGAGGGGTGCAGGCTGGACACCGAATAGCATGGCGGGTAAGAAACCCCAGGGGCGCTGTTGGTTCAGCAGAGATGGTAGATGCAGAGAGAGGGGATACCTGTGTGTGTGGGCGAGGGGGGGTGTGTGTGGCAGAAGCATCTGTTTATTCCATGAATCTTTATTATACCTACTATGTGCCACTGTTCTAGAGGGTGGCAACACAGAAGTAACAAAACAGAACCTTCTGCCCTCACAGAACTTGCATTTCAGTGGGGGGAGAAAGATTAAATAAGTAAAGTGCACTGCTGAATAAAGAAACGCAGAGGTGGCTGGCCGCCAGCACGCTGGAGACCAGTGAAGCAGGGAGGTGTGTCTGGTGGGGAGGTGGGGAGGCTGGAAAGCCAGGGGTGCGCAGAGGTAGCGTCTGAGCCAAGACCTGAGAAGTGGGGGGAGCGGAAATGGCATTGAGATGGCCCAGTGGCCATGGCTACGTCCACGGGAGAGCAGGAGGAGGAGCTGGTGGAGAGGACAGACTGCCCTGGAAGCAGAGACACTTAAAAATATGGACTAGACTCCGAGGCATGAGACCTGTGGACACAGAAAGCCCCGCTAACTCGGTGACAGATGCGTCTGAGAGGCTGAAATAACAGGAGAGGACAATAAAACTCACTCGGTGAGCTCTGATGGGATGACTTAGCCTTCGTCCTTAGGGCATCCCTCGGAGACCACGGAGTTACCTCAACAGCCGATGAGAAAACCGCAAGATAGCTAACATGTGCCAAATGCCTACTACGCGTCAGACAAAAAAGAGCACATACTATGTGTCTTTCTGGTACTTTATTCTATCTTAATTCATTCAGTCCCGGCAGGGACTCCAGGGAGCATTAGCCCCATGAGAGGTCAGGGTTGGCCAATGAAGTCGCCCGGGGTCACAAGCTGGGGAGGGGGTGAAGCTGGCTTGGCTGTGGAGAGGTGGGGGGCTAGGCCCTCAGCAGTGTCTGTGGTCAGCCCAGAGGGGCCGGGTGACCTGGGCTGAGGAGCAGCCTGGGGTGAGACAGAGGAGGAGCCCCAGCCGTCTCTGCGGACTTGGGGAGTTTGGATAAAGGCGGCAAACACCACCTTGGTGGCCAAGCCACCACACTCCTTGGGTGGGGATTTCAGGCCCAGGGCAAGCGGGCAAGCTCTGGCTAAGGCGATCCACGTCCAGCCTGCGGTCCCGTCTCACCTTGAAACGTCCAGGACTCTGGACAAGTGGCTTTACCTCTGGTTGCCCTGCTGCCCTTTCGGAAAAAGTTGGACAATCCCTGAAAGGCCGTCCAAATCGAACCCGAAAGTCTCCAGCGCTGCTCGGGTCGAGGGCGAGGCCAAGCCCTGCGGGAGGACCTCGCTGCCTGCCGCGAGCTGCGCCTGGAGAGGCGGCCTGGCGAGGGGTGGCTGGGGCGCAGACGCCGGGGCGCAGACGCCGGGGCCCGGGGTGCGCGCGCGGTTGGCCTTTGCAGGCTGTGCTCGGAGCGCGAAGAGACCAGGTTCGCGGAGCCCTGGGAGGAGCTGGGGGAACCTGAACTGTCCGCTTTTGGAGCCCGACCCGGGGCCAACTGCCGCGCCGGCGGCTGGCGGGGGGCCGAGAGGAGCTGCGCGCCAGGACGCCGAGGCTGCGCCCGTCACTCGCAGTCCGGGCCGGTCCCCGGTGCGCCGTGGCGCGCGGCCAGACCGCGCCGCCGGGCCCACCGGGCGCCCCCCTCGTCCGCGCGGCGGCGGCCCCGGGGAGCGCGGCCCGGGCAGCGGTGGGCGCCCGCGGGCGCGCGGCGGGGGCCGCGGGGCGCCGGGCCGCGGAGGGGCAGGAGGACGGGCGGCCGCTGGCGCGGCGCCCGGGGGTGTGAGGCGGGCGCCGGGGGAGGCGCGGGTAAAGGAGGCGGGCGCGGGCCCGCGGGTCACTCGGAGGCCCGGGCTGCGGGCGGCAGGACGCGCTCGCGGAGCCGGGGGCCGGGCGGCCGGCGCGGGGGCGCACCATGCCCTCCTTCGACGAGGCGCTGCAGCGGGCCGGCGAGTTCGGGCGCTTCCAGCGGCGCGTGTTCCTGCTGCTGTGCCTGACGGGCGTCACCTTCGCCTTCCTCTTCGTCAGCGTGGTCTTCCTGGGCAGCCGGCCCGACCGCTACTGGTGCCGCGGGCCGAGCGCCGCCGCCCTGGCCGAGCGCTGCGGCTGGAGCCCCGACGAGGAGTGGAACCGCACGGCGCCCGCCCGCCGGGGCCCCGCGCCCCGCGGCGACGGCCGCTGCCAGCGCTACCTGCTGGAGGCGGCCAACGCCAGCGCCCCCGCCGCGGGCGCGCTCAGCTGCGCCGACCCGCTCGCCGCCTTCCCCAACCGCTCGGCGCCGCTCGTGCCCTGCCGGGGCGGCTGGCGCTACGCCCAGGCCCAGGCCACCATCGTCAGCGAGGTAAGGGCGCGCGCCCCCCCCCCGCCCCCCGCCCCGGGAGCCGGGGCGCCCCGAGGCGCCGGGCGCGTGGGGACGCGGCACGCCCCAGGCGGCGCTCGGGCGCTCGGGCGCTCGGCGGGGCGGGTCCGGCCGGCCGGGGACTGGACGGCGCTGGGCTCTTCTGGGCGAACCCCGAAAACCCGCCCGGGGAGGCCGGACCTGGGGGCTCGCCTGGGGCCCCCGCCAGGTGCCTGGGAAGCGCCGCCCGGGCAGCGCCGCAGGTTGATCCCGGAGCCAGTGAGTCGCAGAGAGATGCTGGGCTTCGGGAGGGAAGGAAACTTTCCAGAAACCAAGTTCAGGTCCCGCGCACCTTGGCAGGCGCGGAGGCTGCGGAGGGAGGCGCGTCGCGCGCGCGGGGCGCAGGGCTGGGGGCCGAGGGGCGCGCGGGCAGGTCTGGGTTGGCTCCTGGTCTCCGGGGGCCGAAGGGAAGGAGCAAGCGAAGTCTGAAGGCAGCGCAACTTCCTCCAGCTGCCCAGATGATTATCTGAAATGCAAGGGGACAAAGGTCGAGGTTCCCCAAGGGAATGATTTTGGTAAAACTGCTTTGGGGCAAAGAGCGATGTTAGAGAGGAATTGGGAAAGCCGGGGCTTTGAATTAGCGCTTTCTACCCGCCCCCCCCATTATAGGACCCCGCCAGGCAGCTACAGGCCTTACAAGGGGGACTTCCCATGTCAGCAGGTGGCTGCAGGTGGGCGCAGGTGGGCGCCCCCCCCCAACGTTTGGAGGCAGGCGGTGCCTGTGGCTTCAGGTGGCCCCACACCCTGGGGGGCAGTTTGCGTGGTCAGGAGTCCCCAGCGCAGGGACTGCCTTGAGCTGGGTGCCAGGGACGGGCAGTTTCATTCAACGTCACCCTCCACCAAGATCAGTTTAATTTCTAACATTGAGTGCATGTTCTTGGGCAAATTGGATTCTGCCTTTAATTTGTTTATTGTCATAAGCATTTTTCAAGCATCTACTTGAATCACGGGGAGAACACTGGACCCAGAGTCAGTCCGGGGTCTTCTGCCTGGTGCTCTTTGGTCTGCTGACCTCATGCGGGGCTGGGTGTGTAGACAGGTCCGTGTTCTAGAATGCCACCTGTGGCTGTCTCTGTGCCGTGTTCCCTGGAGGTCAAGCACAGAGGCGGCCCAGCCAGGCGGTGGGTGTGTGTTTGGGGACTTTACTTTCTACTTAATCCGTGGGAAACCCTGGTGGCTGCTTTGGAAGCTCTGGCGGTCGTGTTAGGGAGTTCAGGGTTGAAGTGGTCGGAGCGTGTGAATGTAAACCGTTGCGGCCATCCTGGAAAGCATTCTGGATGTAACTTAAAAAACGGAATATGGAAATGCCAAATGAGCCAGCAACCCCACATGAGGGCCGGTACCCAAGAACAAGAACACCAGCTCAAAAAAACCATGTTCGACAAAGTTTATTGCAGCTTTAATTACAATAGCTGGGAAGTGGAGGCCACCTAAGTGTCCACTGCTAGAGGACATGGTTCACATGATGTGGTCTGTCCACACCGTGGAATATATTCAGCCACAGGAAAGACGGAATGTTGCCACTGCAGCAAAATGGAAGGAGTTGGAGGGAATTGTGTGAGTGAATTAAGTCAGACTAACAGAGACAGATATTGGACACTTACATGATTTGGCAAAATATTTATAAAAGCTGGTGGATACTAATAAGCACAGGGAAGCTTTGAGGCTGGGGCGGGGGTGGTGGGGGGAGCCTGCTTGCAGAGTCCTGATTTTTGTACACATTTACACCTCCAAAGAAGAGAAAAGTGAGCCTGGAAAGCAAAATGCACACAGACTTGAGTGGACAATAGCCATGGACATAAAAATCCATAAATTAGGGTCCAGAGACTTTAAAGCTGGGGTTCCAGAGTGCTTATGCCAAGAACTTGGGGTTGTTTTAAGCAGGGCCAGGTGATCTCCTGAAGGTCAGTGGCTCCTGAAAGTGTGGAATTGGAGGGAAAGGTTGGGAGAGCCAGGCCGGTCCTGTCTCCAGTCAGCTGTGTGGCCTGGGTGGATTGCTTGACCTCTCTGGGCTTAGCTTTCGCATCTGTAAAATTAGGGACTAGCTTAAGTTTTTAGTTCTACAAGTACTATGAGTGCTACCACTCTGGTCATTCCCTGTGCTAAGAACAACAATGAAAATCTTCAAGCAAAAGTAAAGTGCTGTGCAAATGCGTTCTGGCAGGTCACAGACAAGGTTTTATTTTGAATTATTTTCTTACATTGTTGCTCATTTGTGTGCAGTAATTGCTTTTTCCCCTCAGGTGTTCTCACTGGCAAGTTTTAAAGAATACTGGGAAGATCCTTTTTTTAATTCCAAATTGTTCGCTTCTTCTGGGTTGTTTGTAATGTTTTGACTCTTTCATTTATTTTTTTTTTGAAGATTTATTTATTTATTTATACAAGCACTGGGTACAGTCAGAAGCGTGGGAGGGTGAGAGAATTCAGCAGAGTCAGAGCAGGGAGCAGAACAGACAGACTGACGAAGTACACTGCTGAGGGGAGCAGTGGGTACAGCAGGAGAGGTCTGTGCGCCATGTGGGACCCTCGCCGGCGGCCGGGGATCAAACCGGCGCTGCAGAAGCTGTGGGCAGCTTCGCAGCCCAGCGCTCAACCACTTCGCCACCAGGGGAGGCCCTGTTTTGACTCTTGAGGAGACCTACCATCTTCTCAGGAGTGCTCACCCGGGAACAGCCCCTCTCCCAGGGGTCTGCACAGACAGCGGTTTGCATCTCTGGCTTTGGTCATGGTCCAGTTGGATTCCTTCCTTCATATTCTCTCCGCGGGAAGAAGGGGACTGTGGTTCTCGCTGGCTCACACTGTGTGCCAGGTGGATTTGAGATTGGAGTCTAACCTGTGAATCGTGGAAAGGCATGGGGGGGGGAGCTAATTTGGTAGAAGGACAGGCCAGAGTCCAGAATGCCCCATGGGACCCTTTGGGTTCGTTCTTGCTCCATGGTGGGGTGGGGGTCTCACACTCCTGGCTTGATGTAAGAGGGCGGTGGGGCAGGAGATGTGGAAGGACCTGCCAGATCCCAGACTTTACCATAGTCATGTTGGGGTCAAACCCCAGGGTCTTAGTTGTAAGCTGCTCCCCTTCCCGCCATGCATTGCAGTCGTCTTGAAACAACCCCAGACAGCACGACAGCGGGTCATGCACGCTGTGGCCCCTGCAGGAGATTTGCAGACCCTTTGTGTTGGTTTCCTCACTCTTGTGGTCCTCTGGCAACTGACTTGTTTCATTCCATGGTGTCAGGAGCTGCGATCAGAGGCCAACAGATGGGGAGGTGGCACCTCCTTTGGTGGTGTTCCCCCTCTCGATGGGAACATGGGAAGGTGTCAGACAGTCCCTCAAACCTCATCCACCTTTTTGACATCTTAGAAAGCGAAACAGCTCCCAGGAGTTAAGTCAGAAACCAGTGCCGAGTGTAGGCAGCTTCCCTCGAGCCCCCGACTTGTTTCTCCTGGGGAGGTGATTTCCACCTACACTTAACTTCCTCAGGGCAGACTCCCAGCACCTGAATCTCCGCCTCATCTGGTGTCAGACTCGGACCACACATAACAGACAATGCTGGCGTTTCTCTGTGAGGGCCGTAAGAGAGTATTGTGCGTGCACCAGCAGTATGGTTTACGTGGACACTGGTGCCCCCAAATGCCCTGCAGTCCTTGGGATGGGAGCACCATCCCTTCACCTCAAGGCAGGAGTCCCAGATTTTATCTGATGAAACGCTGCTATTTATTTACAGAAAGCTCGGGGCTCTCTGGGAATGGGAGCTGGCGGTAATGTCCTCTGGTTGACCGGGTTGGCATGCCCACAGCTGCACCACTCCCTTGGGGTCTCGGCAACCTCAGAGGGGAGCTCTGGGCAAAGGCAAGGGCAGCACTGACCGTGGGTTATGCAACAGTATGGCAGGAATGTCTATACTCCCTGATGCATGGGTTAAAGATTCTTGGTATAAAGCAGAGGAAAGAACATGCATGTCCTTTGGGGTCACAGAGATCTGGACCTCAAACCCTGCTATCCCACATTTCATCTTCCAGGGTGAATCACAGCATCTCCCTGAGTCTCAGTTTCTTCTGCTCTGGACTGGGGGTCACTACACCTGCCTTAGTGACCAGCCTGGCACATGCATACCATGTGCCCATCCTTGTGCCTGGCCATAACTCATACTCAGAGGAACTGGTTTCTAGTCCCATGTAAGGAGTCGTGAAATTGGGGCTGAGGCAGGGGTCAGTGGAGGGCCAAGTCTGACCCTGGAGCTATAGCTTGCTGACTCTGCTCCAGGACAATGAGTCACTAACACATTTTCCTTAAATCTAAAGCAGCATCTCTTGGGGGCTAATTTGCCCTTCCTCTCCTTTTCTTTTTCTTTTTTAAAAAGATTTATTTATTTATGCATACAAGAGCTGGGGTGCAGGCCAGAGGTACAGGGTGTGGGGGTGAGATGATTCACCAGAGACAGAGTGGGGAGCAGAACAGGCAGATCGACTAGAATACACTGCTGAGGGGAGCAGGAGGTGAGACAGGAGAGGTCTGCTGCGCCGTGTGGGTAGCTCCCTGGCCGGAGATCGAACTTGTGCTGCAGAGGCTGTGGACAGCTTCATAGGTTGTGTCCTAACCCCTTGCACCACCAGGGAGGCCCCGCTCCTCTCCTTCTCTCTGGGTCATATAGTGAGGTCATACTTCCCGGGTTTCCTTGCCGTTAGTGAGTCAGTGATGTTGGTGACACTATCAGACCTGGAATAATTTCCCTCCTTGAAATCTGAAATCCCCTCACCTGTCGGGGGGTGGGGGGAGCCCTGGAGCCCGACAAGAAGGTGGAGTCCTTTAGATGGAAGGAGGTCCCTTCCTAAAAGCCGGAAGGGCAGAAACCCCTCACCCCACCTCCTCCCTTCCAACTCACTAGCACTAGAATGTGAAGTTAATAAGAATCAGACTTCCCTGTGTAAAACAGCTGAGCTTTGGGGCTGTTTGTTAGCGCATTCACCATGCGCCTAACCTGACTAATAAAGCATTTTAGTATGTTTCCTGCAGGCCGCAGGCGCCTGCTAAGATGGTAGGAATTTGGTGCCTTTAAAACTGTTCTCCTGTGCCACAGGTGAGGCTCCCAGGACCCAGCCTCCTGGGTCCAGACCCCTGGGTGCCAGGCTCCAGCACCCCCAGCACACATGCCTGCTGGTCCTCCCTGACTCCTACACATGCTG